>NC_086114.1:47677500-48907500 GCF_963921235.1 Mobula hypostoma
TTATACTGTTGAGGGATGGCTCCCTGAATATACGATTAGCAAGAATATTAAGTGACAAATCTAACTTGTCACTTGTCACTTAACAGTGCATTAAATGACCGGGAAACACTTGTAACAATGTGCTAATACAGGAGATGCCACAAGGCCTTTCTTGATCTCATCTGGAAATATTCGATGACCACCGTTTATCATGAACATCCAGGATCTCTTGGTGGCCGCCTGTTTGTTTCAACTCCACTTCCCATTCCCACATGGATCTGTCTGTTGTGTACATCTTCTACTGTCACAATGAGACCAAACACAGGTGAAGGAGCTAAACCTCATATTCCATTTTGGTAGTCTCCAAGCTGATGGCACGAACATTGATATCTCTAACCTGGTAACCACTCCCAGATTTGTTTTTCCTCATTCTGGTGACTCTCTTATTCTGTCTTTCCCTTCCCCTCCCTCATGACTTTCCCATCAGATTCTTCTGGCTCTCCACCTCCTTCCCTCTTTTCCATGGTTCTCTTAGGCCTCCACTCAGATTCTTCATACTTAATCCATCACCTTCTTTCACCTATCACCGCCCAGCTTCTTATATCACTCCCTTTTATCCTGTCCTGCACAACCCCCTAGCTTCTGCATCACCTGTACACGCCTATCGCCTGCCAGCTCATCGACCCTATCCCCCTACTTTTTTTTTTAAATTCTGGCTTCTGCTGACTTCCTTCCCAGTCTTGATGAAGGGTTTTGTTCCAAACCGTTGACCATTCATTTCACTCCATGGATGCTGCTTGACCTGCTGAATTTCACCAGCACTCTTTGTGTTTTGCTAATGAAAATGTATCATTTTACATAGGGGAAGACAACACTTCCCCTATGTAGTTTTAATGAGGACAGTGTCAGAACGTCCCATGTTCTGTACTGGATTCAATAAATTAAATTATTAGTTAAATTGTAAACAGGTTTGATGTATTTTGTGAAGACCAGTTCATATTTTAGCTATTATTTATTATCAATAATTTTTTAACCCCCAAATAAACTCTAACAGGCAAAACATGGGCAAGTGACTAGTTCAGAAGGAAATTTTGGTAGCACGGCAGAGATGGGCAGAAGGGCTGGTTTGTATGCTGTATAAATGCAGAAGTTATTGAACGCAGACTAGGCGGTTGCGAGACACAAAAGAGATATACGTTTAGTGGCCACTTAATTAGGTACAGGAGTGAAACCTGGTGAGGTCTTCTGTTGCTGTAGCCCATCCACTTCAAGGTCTGATGTGCTGTGTGCTCAGAAGTGCTCTTCTGCACACCACTGTGTGACGCACGGTTATTTGAATTACTGTTGCCTTCAAATCAGCCTGAGCTTATCTGGCCATTCCCCTCTGACATCCTTTGTTTTCTCATTCGCCATATTACTGCTGTCCACTAGATATTTTTTTTTTTATTTTTCACACCATTCTCTGTAAACTCTAGAGATTGTTGTGCGTGAAAATCCCAGGAGATCAGCTGCTTCTGAGTTACTCACACCAACCCATCTGGCACCAACAATCATTCCACGGTCTAAGTAGATGACATTTCTTCCCCATTTTGAAGTCTTGTCTGAACAACAACCGATCCACTTGACCATATCTGCATGCTTTTATGCATTGAGTTGCTGCCACATGATTGGCTCATTATATATTTGCATTAGTGAGCATGTGGAGAAGTGTACCTAATAAAGTGTCCACTGAGTGTACATCAGGTGAACAAGTTAAGTCAGGCCACATCAAGTTTTTTTAATATCCAAGGACCATCCTTTATAATACAAAGCAGCACTCCATTTTTCTGAATTTTGTTATAAGAAGCTTTTAAAAATGGTGACACGCAGAAATTGTTTGTTATCACAGAGCACTGGGTAGGCCCTGCAAGTCACAGGTGCTAGGAAATTGAAAGGCTTTTATTTCCTCACTCGGAAGGTGCTGCCAGTGTAATTTGTCCTGCTGTATCATTCAGTCGACACAGGTATCAGGCAGGGAAGGAGAAGAGAGCTGAAGAATTGCCTGCTCAGGTCAGCAGGGGGTGTAGAAAAAAACTGCAGCTTCAGTTGGTTGTGGCAGTGGGATTTTGCCTTCAAAGTGGAACGACACAAGTTACAAGAACTGCCGTCAGGAAAGTAGCTGCCCTTCTCATGAGGGCTGTTCTCCAGGATGGAGATTGAGGTCAGGATGGGGACAGTGGTGAGGAAAGTGTTTGTGGTCAAAGCACAAATTCCAATCAAGATGTTGGAAGTAGTCACTCCCTAAATAAATGTAACAGAGAGTGGGGTTCAAAGTTTAAATTAAATTTATTATCAACGGAAGTGTATGTCACATGCTACCCTGAGATTCATTTTCTTGTGAGTATTCACAGTAGAAGAAATATTAAAGAGTCAATGAAAAACTACACACAAACAAAGACTAACAAATAACTACAGTGCAAAAGAAGACAAATTGTGCAAATACAAATAATAATGATAATAATAATCATCAAAGAGCTAGCGGTGCACTGCTGAATAGGCAGGTAGGCACTGGGGAACCTGGAAAAGATGCAGCCAGCATTCAAAGTAGCCAATCAACACCACAGGCTGTGACTTGTGCAGCTGTTTCTCAGGGGAGCAGTTCATTTACAAATGAGATCACTCAAGCAGGTAAGAGAAGAAAGACACGCATGAAATAGTCATTAGAATTAAACATGAAGATAATGCGTGTATATTATCGAGTAATGGAACGTGAGACTGATATGAGAGCATACAGGGACAAACTTCATCAACAGCTTATAGGTGCAATAAACCTCTACTTTGATCTACTATTCATAAATGCACAATGAATAGCAGGACAAAGTAGAGTGATAATAAAAAATAACTTAATTCCTATAGACATGTTAAACCAAATAAAGCATGAATTTGCACAAGAGTAAGAAAGAAACCAACCTAAAGATGACAATGCTACACTAGAAAGTAATGAAGATGCCACCCCACCCCCGAAGCACTGATGAAAATGAAAGTAGAATTACTTCAACAACTACTCCACAACCTGATAGTACTAGTAACAACACGGACGTACACCCTCCACAGAATGCTGAGGGCAAAGCTGAGCTTACAGACAAAATTATCTAATATTTAACATCACACTGACAGAATACATCAGCACTGACCCAACAAAGGGACTCTACATACCAGAACAAACCACGTTGTCAAAACTTTCAGATCTTGTTATTGCTCTCAGCAATATTATATTACCAGAATATTGAGGAAAAATAGAAGCATTCGAAGAACTGCACACAATAACATACTGTGCAGCATTAACAGCAGTGCAATGCGATGGCTCCAAAATAGAGGCACTCATTAACAGAAACCCAAAACTGACTAATGAAAAGAGAACACTGAAATGGCAGAAGAGATTAAAAAACAAAATTGAAATTAGATCACAAATAGTCTGCCTAATGGAGTATAAATGATAACCTGAGCAAAAAAGTTAAGAGGAAAGCTAAGAAAATACAAAGGAATTATAAGGTCTGTAAAAGATATGATCAACCCAACAAAAACATTATAGAATTTTGAGATACACTAAAACAAAAGCTTGGTACATTCAAAGCCAATCTAGATGGATCCATGAAATATCCCAGATGAAGAAGGTTTATACAGGACATTTGCTGCACTAAAATGTCACCAACCCTAGCACAGAATTACCAACAAACACAGAGATAATGAACTTTTGGTCTAATATCTGGTCAAATAGGGCAATGCACAATCATGAAGCAAGCTGGATTAGGGAGGAAAAAGAATGCACTCACACATTTGAAGACATGCAAACACCTGAAGTTACAATGGATATGCTCAAAACAGTTATAAAATAACACAACTGGAAAAGTATCTGCAGTGATAATATATCTAATTATTGGTATAGAAAATTTATTTGCCTTCATCTGTATCTATTAATACATTTCAACTATTTTCTTAGAAATCCTGAAAAAATGCCTGAATTATTGACAGGTAAAGGAGAAATCACAAATGTCCCATCAAAATAACATCCTATTATTTGTTCACAAACTATATATAAAATTATAATACCATGCATCTTGCAACTAATCATTACTCAATTAGATAGCTACAATATACTTACAGAAGAGCAGAAAGGATGGCGTAAATGTATAAAAGAATTTATAGAACGACTGATAATAGATTCTGTAATTCTAAAACAAGCCTGGAACAAGTACATAAATCTTTCATGTTGTTATATTGATTCTGTCCCACACTCATGGTTAATAGAAGCTCTTAATATATATAAACTAGACCCAAAACCTGTGAAATTCCTACAGTATCTGATGAACCACTGGCATACTATAATCACCATCTCTATTAATTACCGGAAGAGGACAATCACCAATATCAAAATAAACTGAGGTCTTTTTTCAGTGTGACACTTAGCCCACTATGGTTCTGTCTAGTTTTAAATCCATTCTCTAATTTACTGAATCAGATGAAAATGGGGTATCAGATCAGAAATAAGCAAATGAATTATACATCGACACACCTTCTAAATGTGGACGATCTAAAATTATATGCTCCTTCATCAGTAAAGCTAAAACAATTAATTCAAATAGTAGAACTATTTTCAAAAGATACAAGCTTGAACTTTGGACCAGATAAGAGCAGAAATTAAACATAAAGAAAGGTGCAATAGAGCTAGCAGAATATAAAGCACAGAATATGGATAGAATACAACTGATGGATGAATATGAAACTTAAGTATTTGGGGTATCAACAAGCAAAGAAAATAGATCATACTGCGATAAAGGGAAAACTTTTGACACAATTTATTTTGAGGCTTAAGAAAATCTGCCAAACAGCTGAATAGTAAAAATATAACAAATCAATAAATAATTTCACTATACCCATATCAATGTATTCTTTTGACATAATATCTTTGTCCAAAACTGATCTGGAAAATTTACTAAAAAAAATAAGAACTAAAAAGATATGTTTTAGAAAACTCTACGTACACACAAACACACTTAGATTAACACTACCTCGGACAGATGGAGGAAGAGGAATAAAAGACATTAAAAATGTACACAACAGTTAGATTAAACTTCTAAAGATACTGTGTATTTTCATCTACGACACAGGATTCAGCACTACAGCTGAGCATCTGGTAAGAACACACCATAAAACCCAAATGAAAGCATACCCAGTAAAGTGAAGAAATTGTCACTATAGAAGAAAGAGTTAACCATGGATAACCAAAATCTAATTCACTGGAAAAATAAAGTACATTTCAGTGATAAGAGCTAACCTATGAAATAGTCATGTTCTGTAATGTGACACAGACAGCAAAGAAACTTCTAGAAAAATGCAGAATCAGCTACACTACAATTTCTGAAAATTCATTAAACAATTACACCATATAGGTGATTATATAAAGTTATTAGCAAGCATACAAAAGTCAAATTACAAGATAAAATACATTACACCATACCCTAACACTAGAGTTGCATTGTGACTATCATGCCACTGAAACGGGAGTTGATGTCCTTGAAGAATAGATCATGATTGGCAAGTAATTTCTGAGGGAGCAGATGTTGCATTGACTACCAGAACAGCTATGAGATTAATGTCAGGTATAGCTTGCAGCAAGGATGTGTGGAGATTCAGAAGGGATATCCTAATGTTGGTCGCTACATTTCTTACAATTCCTTAACCTCAAATGAAGTTAGTTGACTACAGAGTAAAGAATTCTGATATTCTGATTCATTGCCATCTACTAATATTCCTTCTGGACTCCCAGACAGCTAGGAACAATTGCAAACCCAGACCGCTGTAAGTGTGCAGGCTCTGGGAGACTCCATTTGTACACGTCATTGATACCAATACTATTTATGTTAAGCATACAGTTTCGAAGTATGAGGGGAGAACTTACTGAAACCTACCAAATATTGAAAGGCCCTGATAGAGTAGACGTGGAGAGGATGTTTCTAATAGTGGGGCAGTCTAGGACCAGAGGGCCCAGGTTCAGAATAGGAGGATATACATTTGGAACAGAGATGGAGAGGAATTTCCTTAGCCGGAGCGTGGTGAATCTCTGGCGTTCATTACCGAAGACAGCTGTGGAGGTCAAGTCATTGGGTATATTTGAAGTGTAGGTTGATAAGTTCTTGATCAGTAAGGGCATCAAAGGTTAGAGGGAGAAGGCAGGAGAATGGATTTGAGAGTGATAATAAATCTGCATTTGTGTTGAATGGCCTAAATCTGCTCTAATGTCTTATGGCCTGAGAGACGTTGTTTGCAGAGACTTAAGAAATAGCAGTGATTTGTCTCTGAGGAAGACAAAAACTTGACTTACATTCTCCGGTTGTTAGGGTGTTAAGGGCGAAATGGTGAGGATACATGATGCATCAATGCACAATCGAAAGAAGCACATTGCAGATGATTCCAGTGTGGTGAGGGACAAAAGCTTATAGAGTTCAGTGATCTGCTGATTGCCTATTGCTCCCCACTTGTGACACGGAATGACTCAACATGAAATGTTGGGTGCAAAGTTCTCTCCACCAGTTTACAGGCATTAAACTAGGAGAGGGAAGGAGAGAGAGGAAGGAGAAGGAGAGGGAGGGAAACGGAGAGAGAAAGGAAAGAGAGAGAGAGGGAGTGACATGGAGAGGAAGGGAAAGAGAAAAAGAGAATGATGAAACAAAAGAGGGAGAACAAGAGAAATATAAAACAGGGAAGGAAATGGTGGGGGCAGAGAAAGAATACAGGAAAATATTACAAAAATCATAAAAGAGGAGAAAACATAAAATGATACTAAGAAAACAGTACGTAGTTTGTATTTTTAATGTTCTTCTATCTCAGTCCCCTTCAAAGTGCGAAAGCTTCACAATGAAATTCTACTCCAGTCAGTTCAGGGAACAGGTGGCACTGCAGTGCAGCAGTTAGTGTGATGTTACTACAGCACCAGCATCCTGAGTTCATTAATACCACTGTCTATCAGGAGTTTGTACTTTCTCCCCATGACAAAGTGGGTTCCTCCGGGTCTTCCCACCTTGCAAAGATGTACCAGTTAGTAGTTTAATTGGTTGCATGGAGATTACGTGGGCAGTGTTGACCTGGAAGGCCCTGCTACCATGATGTATCTCTAAAAAAATAAATTTAAAAAATAACAAAAGCAACTACCATTTTGCCTGTCCTTAAACAATAAGTGATAACGATCAACTAATTACTTTTTACAATTGAGGGGTAAATATTATTGGGCACATGAGCATTTACGAGGGAATGTAGAGGTAACCTAATTTAACATATCATCCCTAAAGGATAATTGTTTCTTCATGGACATCTCTATATGATACACCATTTTATTTGCAATTAGGACAAACTGTTGTTTAAAAAATACTCCAGAGCCACACATATTTTAGTTGGTTTCACTGAAGCAAAATACTGATTTCTAATGGTTGCTCAGTTATACATGTGGATAAATACGATGCAGAAAGCGGTAGGTGGCTATGCTAATGAAGAGGCTCCTGGGGAGCAAGAATACAGTTGGGGAAAATATCCTATTTTTGTGCTGTCTATTCAAAGCAGATCGATGTAATGTGTCCTGTGTTCGCATAAACGAGCTGGACCAATAAATGTTCTAGATTATGGTGATCAAAGTTACCAGTGAAACTCACCTCACTACACTGATTGTTGTTTGCAGGGTGATTTCAACACCTTCCTCTCTCTACTAACCCACAGATATCATTAAATGTGCCCAGGTCTGGAATTGGAGTTAAACTATCACAGATGCAAGAGGCAAGAGAAACCTTGTAACTTTCTTTCCTACATCTGCTTCCTCCTTCAGAAACATGTTTCCCAAATTGTCGTCTTGATGCAGTGCAGCACCTCCACTGGTAGAGTTCCATGTCACCTCCCAGATGATCCAGCAATGAAAGTGTCGTCTGTTGGATGGATCCTGAGTTTTCAATTCTACAAATTAAAAATAACTGAGACATATTGTAAACAGACAACATTTCTGCCAGAACAGAGGTGGAAGCTGCACCGAGACACCAACTACACTGAGAGAGGGGCTACACCAAGACAGGAGCTATACAGGGACAAAGGCTCCACTGAGATTGCTTACACTGAGGCACAATCTACCTTGACACAAAGGCTACACTGAGATAAGGGCAACACTTGAGACACTGTCTTCTTGCTTCCCATTCTTCCCTGTAAAACAAAGGTGACACCATTCCCAGTCCATGGTTACCAAGCACTTTGGTGGGATTGTAAATGCGACAGAGCTTTACCTTAATCAGGGATGCACTAGAATGTATTAAATATAAGAAATAGGAAGAAATGTAATTGTGTACAAATCTGAATGAGTGCTTTAGTGTAGAAAATCAAATATAATGACAAATGCATTTGAATGGATCTGTTTTAATATTTCAAGTCCAGACCAATGGAAGCTACACCAGACGGGGACTACACTGAAAGAAAGGCTCCAACTGAGACAGAGCGAAAACAATACAGGGACAACATTGAGAAAAAAGCTACACTGTGACAGGACCTATATGGAGAATACCACTGCACTGAGACAGGGGAGCGACACCAAGACAAAGGCTACACTGAGACAATCGCTACACTAAGTCAATTGCTACAACAAGACAAAGACTACACTGACTCAGTGGCTAGACCAAGACATAATACTTACATGACAAAATTGAGATAACGACACAAGTGCAAGTTGAAAGAGAGAAAGCGATATCATCCTAATGGAGGGTCTTGGTCCAAAACATTGACTGTTTATTCCTCTCCATAGATGCTGCCTGACTTGCTGAGTTCCTCCACAATTTGGTGCGTATTGCTCAAGATTTCCAGCATCTGCAGAATTTCTTGTGTTCATGATTTTCTGATCATAAGACCATAAGAGCATAAGATATAGGAGCAGAGTTAGGCCATATGGCCCATGGAGTCTGCTCTGCTTATTAGTTTTTTTACACTGCGTGGGAGACTGGAATATATATATATATATATACACATATACATTCTTTTTCTCTCTCTCCTTTTTCTCCCTCTGTCCCTCACTATACTCCTTGCCCATCCTCTGGGCTTCCCCCCTCCCCTTTTCTTTCTCCCTAGGCCTCCTGTCCCATGATCCTCTCATATCCCTTTTGCCAATCAATTGTCCAGCTCTTGGCTCCATCCCTCCCCCTCTTGTCTTCTCCTATTATTTTGGATCTCCCCCTCCCCCTCCCACTTTCAAATTTCTTACTATCTCTTCTTTCAGTTAGTCCTGACGAAGCGTCTCGGCCCGACACGTTGACTGTACCTCTTCCTAGAGATGCTGCCTGGCCTGCTGCGTTCACCAGCAACTTTTATGTGTGTTGCTATCTATGCCTCTTATAGTTTTATAAACCTCTGTCAGGTGTCCCCTCAGCTTCCACTGCTCTAGGGTAAACATCCCAAGTTTGTCCAACCGCTCGTTGTAGCTCACATCCTCTAATCTGGTCAGAATCCTGGCAAACATCATCCTCACCCTCATTTAGGTCTTCATTTCCATCCTGGAATGGGGAGACCAGAACTGCACATGATATGCCAAGTGTGACCAACTAAAGCTTTATACAATTGGAAATTATGTATAAAAACCAATTTCTTCAATTGCTTCTTATTCTGTGGACCTCCAGTCAATTTCATGGCTTTTTCACTGAAGCAGATCCAGTCTGATTACCTTCTCATGATCATGAAGTAATGAGAACCCTCCGATGCTTTTGGACAGTACATATTTATGCATTACAAGTAGCACTGCTTCTAATAACTAAAAGCACATCTATCTGGGTATCTTCTAATATACACCTGATTAGACAAAAGATTGTTTTTATAATTGGCCAAGACAGAATTTGGATTAAAAAATAATAAAATACCAAATTTTCCTCATTTGTTGAAAAACTCAAAGGGAGTGACATCACAGTTGCTGGCTAAATGGGAGAAGTTTGTGCTTCTGGAAACTGCGATAAATTTATCAATATTTTGTTCATTAAAACAACTAATCATTAGTCCCCTACAATACTACTGTTAAAGAGCTTATATCACTGTACATTTTTAATTAATTTAGTTAAAGAGGTTCAGCATCCAAACAAACTTACATGGATGCACGGTTGAAAGTATCCTGACTAGTTGCATCACAGTCTGTCAATTCGAATGCTCTGGAACTTGAGAAGCTGCAGACAGTAGAGGGCTCAGCCCAGTACCTCATGGGCATCACTCTCCCCACCATCAGAAGAACCTACATGAAAAGCTGCCTCAAGAAGGCAGCATCTGTCATTAAAGATCCCCACTATTCAGGCCATGTCGTCTTCCTGCAGCTACCATTGGGCAAGAGGTACAAAAGCCTGAAGTCTCACTCCACTGGGTTCAAGAACAGCTACTTTCCTCCAACCATTCAGTTTTAAACTAACTTGCACAACCCAAAGCTTTTCATTGCATGTGTAGTTATGCACATAAAATTAGATTATTAGATTAGATTAGATTATGAGGACATACAGTCCTCTTTTATTGTCATTTAGTAATGCATGCATTAAGAAATGATACAATATTCCTCCGGTGTGATATCACAGAAACACAGGACAAACCAAGACTGAAAAACTAACAAAAACGACATAATTATAACATATAGTTACAACAGTGCAACAATACCATAACTTGATGAAGAACAGACCATGGCACAGTAAAAAAGTTCAAAGTCTCTTGAAAGACAATAAACTACGACTTTGAAGGAGTTGAGTTTCCTTTACACCAGTTAATAAACATGCGATCCATCCAGAATGATCAGATTTAATTTTTTAAATTTTATTTACTTATTCACAGGATGTGGATGTCATTGACAATACTAACATTTATTATCTGTCTCTAATTACCTCTGAATTGGTGAATCTGAAGTCACATATCGGCCAGACCAGATAAGGACGGTAGATTTTTTTTCTATGAAAGCCATTACTGAACCAGATGGTCGTTACAACAATCCATTAGTTTTCTGCTTACTGTTATAAAGACTGATTTTTACTTCTAATTTCAATTTTATTTAATTACTTGTACTTAAGTTCCCCAGCTGTTGTGGTAAGATTTGGAAGTGCACTTCCAATGAGAGAATCAATAGTCCAGAACTCTGGTTGCTAGTCTAGTAACTTAACCACTGCACTACCGCACTCGTTCATCACTGACAATAAGCACTCACTTTGCCACAGCATCTTCACAGTCCATCCTCTGCATATGATGCCAGTAATCATAGGGATAGATTGGTTGGCACAGTAAAGTAGTGGTTAGCACAACACTTCCCGGCACCAGATGTAAGATCAGGAATCAAATCCCACTGCTGTCTGTAAGTAGTTTGCACCTTCTCCCTGTGATAGCATCCGCTTTGACACGTTTCACCATATATTTCAATGTACATGCGATAAATAAAGATAGCCTTTTTATAAAAAAGTACTTCCTTAAATCAACTATATAACAGTTGACTGGAGGAACTGAGAAGATCGAACAACATCTGTGGGAGGAAAGGAATTGTCGATGTTTTAGGTTGAGTTGCTGCATCAGGTCTGAGAGTGGATTAAATTACCTGAATTCCTCCAGCAGATTGTTCTAGATCCCAACTTCATGTGTCTTTTTCTTTTATCATCAAAAGAAGGAAAGGTTGTGGACCAGAAGAAGGACCAATGCTGGGTCCTTTTATTTAAAAACGTAATAATCAGGAACGTAATTAATCACATCTTAATTTCTAATTAGCCACAGATGCTTAGTAACTTGTAATTTAATGGGCAACACCACACTGGACAGTAAAGGCTATGGTCACTTCACTCAAAGTCCAACAATTCAAAGTTAATTTATTATGAAAGTATATAAATGTCACCATATACAACAGTGAGGTTCATTTTCTTGCAGGCATTCAGAGTAAATACAAAGAAACATGAAAGAATCAATGAAAAAACAAACACAACAAGACGGACAAGCAAATGTATAAAAGACAACAAACTGCGCAAATGTAGAAAAATATAAGAAGAAGAAATAAACAAGCAATAAATATTGATAATATGAGATGAAGAGTTCTTGAAACTGAGTCTATAGGTTGTGGGAAAAGTTCAGTGTTGGGTTAAATGAAGTTATCCCCACTGGTTCAAGAGCCTGATGGTTGAGGGGTAACACCTTTTCCTAAAGCTGGTAGTGTGGGACCTGAGGCTCCTGTACCTTCTTCCTGATGGCATCAGTGAGAAGACAGCATGGTCTAGATGGTGGAGTTATTTGATGATGGATGCTGCTTTCCTGCAACAGTGCTCCTTGTAAATGTGATCAGTGAAGAGGAAGGCTTTACCTGTGATGGACAGGGCTGTATTCACTACTTTTAATAAGCTCCTCTGTTCAAGGGCAATGGTGTTTACATTCCAAAACATGATGCAACCGGTCAGTATGCTCTCCACCACATATCTGTAGAAGTTTGTCAAAATTCTAAATGTCATGTCAAAACTTTGCAAACTTCTAAGAAAGCAGAGGCACTGCCATGCTTTCTTCATAGTGGTACTCACATGCTGAACCCAGGACAGTTCCTCTGAAATGATAACACCAAAGAATTTAAAGTGGCTAACCTTCACAACCTCTGATCCAGCAATGGGTGTTAGCTGACAGACCTTTGGTTTCCTCCTCCTATGGTCAAATATCAACTCCTTGGTGACATTAAGTGAGAGGTGGTTGTGTAGCACCACTCAGTCAGGTTTTCAATCTCCCTCCTATATCAAAATCAGAATCAGAATCAGTTTAATATCACTGAAATATGGCATTAAATTTGTTAACTTTGCAGCAGTAGTACTATATGTACATATAAAAGTGAAATTCAATAAGTAGTGTAAGAACAGAAATAAAAAAGCAGTGATTCGGCCAATGACAATGGTGTTGTCAGCAGACTTAAATATGGCATTGGAGCTGTGCTTAGCCATGCAGTCATAAGTATAAAGCATGTACAGCAGGGGTTAAGCACACAGCCTTGCAGTGTGCTTGTGCTGATAGAGATTGTGAAGAAGTTGCCAATCCAAACTGACTGGCATCTGCAAGTGAGGAAAGTGAGGAACCAATTGTACAGGGAGGTATTGAGGCCGAGGTCTTGGAGCCTACAGACTAGTCTTAAGGGGATAATAGTATTGAATGCCTAGCTGTAGTCAATGAAGACCATTCTCATATAAACATTTTCATCTCCCTCCTGGCACTTATCTTTGCACTTTCTGCTTTCCACAGGGATTCCCTTGTCCATTCCTTTGTCCATTCATCCCTCCCCACTAATCTCCCTCCTGGCACTTATACTTGCAATTGGAACAAGTGCTACACCTGTCCTGATGCTTCCTCCCTCACTACCCCAGAACAGACCTTTCAGGTGAGGCGACACGTCACCTGTGAATCTGTTGGGGTCATATACTGTGTCCAGTGCTCCTGGTGTGGCTTCCTGTATATCGATAGGTCTCAATGCAGGTTTGGAAACCGCTTCACCGAGTACCTACGCTCTGTCCATCAGAGGAAGCAGGATCTCCCAGTGGCCACCCATTTTAATTCCACTCCTCATTCCCATTCTGATATGTCTATCCACTGCCTCCTCTACCGCCGTGAAGAAGCCACACTCAGGTTGGAGGAACAACACCTTAGATTCCATCTGGGTAGCCTCCACCCTGGTAGCATGAACATCGATTTCTCGAACTTCTAGTAATGCCACCCCCACTCCTTTACCATTTTCCATCTCCTTTTCCCTCTCTCACCTTATCTCTTTGTCTGCCTACCCCATTCCTCTGCTTGTGCTCCCCCTTTTTCTTTCTTTTGTGGCTTTCTGTCCTCTCCTACCAGATTCCCCTTCTCAGGCCCTGTATCTTTTTCGCCAATCAGCTTCCCAGCTCTTCACTTCACCCCTCCCCCTCCTGGTTTCACTGATCACCTTGTGTTTCCCTCTCCCCTCCCCCACCTTTTAAATCTACTCCTCATTTTTTCCCCCCAGTCCTGCTGAAGGGATTTGACGTGACTGCTGAGGCCTCCAACGTTTTATGTGTGTTGCTTGGATTTCCAACATCTGCAGATTTTCTCTTGGTTTGTGCAAGCATCTTCAGTGTTCAGATATTCCAAGGTTGAGTGAGCCTATGAAATTCCATTCTTGCTAACTTCAGCATTTCAGTGCTATTATGAGAGTGAGCCCTGTCAATTCATGGATGTACAGGCAGCTTTACTCTATTATATATCATGAAAATTGTTTAGAGCCAAATTATTTTTTTCTTTTCTCTATTTGTTGATGATTACACCATGCAACTGAATACACAGCAATCATTGAAATCTTGTTTATGTATGTAATATTATCTATTTGGAGAGTGATGTTTAATGTGTAATCCCAAAATTCAGCATAATCATTTGGCCTCCAACAGTAAAATTAGTCATAGGCTTTTTCCCCCATTTTTTTTCAAATTGTAGTTAAAGTCTATCTGAAATATAATTGAATTCTTAAGGACACCAACAAATTCTAAGTAATTTTCTTTGTAAGGTATTATTCACACCAAAGCATGAATTATTCACGGCTGTTTGATTAAGGACAAATAGGATATCTGATTTGATAAAATTATCTCTAGGGCTAAAATCTATAAAAGGCTTATCGGATTTATCAATTTCAGTTGACCAGGGAGGGAAGCATCTTTGTTCTATCTTACATTCTGCTTCAGTGCATCTTTCCATCTTATCTTCTCATGCAAAAACACAGATCAAGGGCTTCATTGAACCATTTAGAACATTTCTCAGCAATGCAGAAAATTGTCATGTTCCCTGACATTTAACAATGAAGTGGAATAGTGGCCATAATTAGAGAATGGAAATATCTGACATCTTCATAATAAGTATGTTCTTTTACTGGTTGGCCATAAAGGAAAGTACAATAAGATATCTGTCTAACGTAGAAATCTTCATTTAAAAAAACAGTCTTTCACAATGTTCTATTCTAATGGTTTCAGTGTCATCTGCCCATGAATGGAACCATTCAATGGCATAACAGTCTCCATACTATTCTACATGTGTAGAGGATTTCTCTATTTGTTTGCCTTCAATATCTGTGCTGAAATCTTTTCATTTTTGCTAGGGTGTTATTAATCATATCCGCAAGCAATTCTTTGCCTCTCTGTGTATCTATGTTCATTCCATCTGCAGTGTGGTTAGAGCGAAGGTTTAAGTGGACAGGAACAATCACTTTGCTAGAGGCAACATTTAAGGGTTGCAGTGTATTAGTTCACATATGACCAAGAGGTAAGGGCCTTTTAGTGATATTTAAATTAGAATTATTATTGCTCACAGATCCCCTTAATCCAATATTCTCTGTGTCATTAAGTTTTAGAGGTGTCCAAGCCAAATGAGACAATTTCAATTGTAAATGCAACTTTGTTTATGATAAAGTAAATGCTAATTAAGACAGTACAGGACAATATCAATATAAGCACAATTCTTAAAAGTGAAATACAGCAAAAACATTTCTTCCTGGAATTTAAGTCTTTCTTACTGTGAAAACAACAATGCATTTTGGATATATTATCCCTGGGCAATCTACCTATGAAGAATTTTTACATTTCTTTTCCGATCTAAACATGTGCTTTATCTTTACAACACATCGCAACCCCTCTCCACCGATCGGGGTGTAGGGGTTCTATGATGGTCCCATGTGCTGGTCTTCTACAAGAGTTCCACTTATTCTGGGGGCAGAGGAATACCATCTGCTGGGGCTGATTTGATATTATCTATGAGGACAGTTTTTCTTACAGTCTTGTTTCCCCTCCAGGTCTCAATTACCACAGTCCTATCATTGATAACTAGACAAGGGTGTGTCCATTCAGGATGGAAATTAGGGTCAGAATTATTTTTAAGGAATTTACTTTCTTGAACCCAGTCCCCTTTTTGTGGTGTCCAAACTGTCTTGTTGGGTTCCTTCGCCTACCAACTTTTGCACTTCAGGGATATGTATAGCCTACTTTGCTTCCAGAGTAGACCAGTTTTGACAGACCTCCTTAATCTCTCAATTTCTTTGCTCCACCATGCTATTCAGTTGCTGCTGGAGTGGAGTGCTGTACTCTATTTGTAGGCCTATCTTGAAAGCCTTTATAACTGAAGAAAGACACTCAGTTGGCATGTATGCAGGTGGGGGTGCCAACATACAGAAATATGAAGCTTTGAAATGTACTGACAGTGGCGATCTCACTACAAGAAGTCTCAGCGATGAACTGCGTATATCCCATATAGATTAATTATCACAAATACATACTTATTAGTTATCCGATAAGACGGGTTGCCTTGGAGTGCCAGAAATAGGCCTAAATAATCTATTTGCCACCCCTGCATTGCAGCAGTTGGTTTTGTTTATCTTATAAGAGGTGATCTTGTGACCATTTCTTTATGATAGGCCACCCATTCTTCACAATTTGCAATGAATCATTTACAATCACTCAACATGTAAGGCCACCAGTATAACATGGCTAATTTCACATGAGTGGCTTGTCCACCACCATGATTGTGTCTGAATCTTTGGTGGGCTTCTTGAATCAGTGCATCCTGCTTGTTGGGAGGAGGTATTAGTTTCTTATCTTTTTCAGGGTGGCATGTCTAAACGTTACCTTCACCATCAGTTTCATATTTGTACCTTGTTGGAAATCCTTTGGGATTGGGTTTAGCGGTATCAAGGAGAATCCTTAAAACATCATCCTGGCTATTTTTTATTGGTTTCTTAGTTACTACAAAAACCTGGCCTCCCATTATGACAGCTTGTTGTACTTGTTTATCAGCTAGTTTATTGACACAGATGTGTAAAAGGCCAGCAGTATGTCCTAGGATGCGTAACACCTGTACTAATGGTCAAGTCAATAGTAATTCATCAATATTCTTCTACGTTGACAAACATGGAAGCAGTTTACCTTTTGTGTTTTCTCTATCCAGAAACTGACCAAGTGCGAAGATCTCTTTCTAATTAATTTTCTTCTGTTAACTTGTTGGTAATTTGCCACAAACTCTGCTTGTATAATAGTTGGCTTGTCCCTTTGCAGGTGCCTTAGAGTATGGAATACTATATCAAGACATTGTTCTAAGGCAGTAAATTTTCTGTTCTGTTGGGGTAAAATTACTGTATACAAGTTGGTAATAAGCTCTGCTTTCATCTATTTTATTCAATACAGTACTAAGTCCTCCGCATAGATCTCCACCATTTACTTGTTTATAAATCTACCCATATATCTGATACGGATTTCCACACTCATGTCGAGGTGGTATCAAGACTACGGGAAATGACATTTATAAAGATTGCTGACTACATTGGAGAGTATGACTAGCCCAAAAGGTCTGTAACCTCCGGACATTCTGAAGTAGCCACTTCAGAATTCCTTCAGCATCATCTGAAGGCAAATTCTGCCTGATACCTCTGAACAGTCAAAAGTCTAAAACTTGATGGGATGTTTGGATTGGGGAAGCTGCCCTGTCCCCTGTCCCTACATTCTCTTAATCATCTGTTCTCCAGGCTTCATTAGTACCTCCAGGGTTTACTGATGTGAGTGCAACCTCATGTGTACCTGACAGAAATGCATGATATTCCCATGCATTGGGATTAAGATCTGGGTCACTATGTTCCATCTCATAAGGATCTAGTCCCCACCTGGGTGCTAGGTTTCCATCTAAAAAGAGGTCAGTTTGTTGTCTTCAGGCACAAATTATTGTTACATTGTTACAATCAGGTACAAATTCTGCTGGTCTGAGTCCAGCAGGTCGTACACCGGGGTTTGGTCTAGCTAATCTGCATCCTGCTCTATGTTCTATTCCTTCATCATTCCGGTCTCTGACATGAAGAATAAAACATTGATCATTTTCATTCTGAGAAGCAGTCAGGGTATCATCCTATATTTCTGCTATACCGTCAATGTATTTATAATATCGATTAGCATTTGCCTGCGCAACTGCTGGAAGCCAGGATGTTAACCATTTTATGGTGCCATGATGGGCACTTGTCAAGAGCTCTACAAGTTGGATGACTGCTAAATAACAATTCTTTCTAAAATAATATTTTTGGTATTTAGTGACCATGTCAAGAGCCAACTGTGATGGTATTGGGTTTGCTGTCTGTGAAGTTCTAAACTCAAACAAAGACCCTAAGCCCTATCAGATATAAATAGCCATGAGTACTCTCACTAAAGGGAGATTATACTGTAGTAACCTAATCTTCAAAGTCTAGTTTACATCCCTGTCTATTCTTCAGGGCAATTTTACCCACTATTCGAGAGATGGGTCTCCTTTCCCTATCAAGGGGAAGATACTTCCAGCTAACAAATTAGTTTAAAACAAAGTTCATGGATTTTCAGTGATACACACTTAAATCCAAACAACATTTTAAAACAATTTAAAAAACTCAGCAAGGATTTCTATTTTAAACATTTCGAAATTACAAACTATTTCAAAAACACAAAGCATTTTTGAAACACAGAGCAGTTCTAAAGCAGAAAGGACTTCTAAAACGAAGGTACAATTCCTATAAACTGAGAGGACTTAACAGCTGTGCTGACAAACAAATTGTCTGTCACAGAAACTGAAGCCAGAGGAATGAATTCTAGTTGACCCTACGTTTGCTCCACATTTCTTGATGTTCTTTACCCCATTCTTACTAAGTCTGAACTCCTCCCTACATTTATCCTCTTTTCCTGCCGCTTGGCTGACTTCACATGCATATGATATTTCCTCCGAGAACCTTTTTACACAATTGGTCGAAAAATATCTTGGAGACATAGTTCTCAGTTCTCAACATGAATGCTGTGAAGCTAACTTCCTTCAGTAAATAAAACCTTCCACCTATAAACACTTCAGTTACTTGATCTAGCAACACACATGAAAGTTGCTGGTGAACGCAGCAGGCCAGGCAGCATCTCTCAGAAGAGGTACAGTCGATGTTTCGGGTCAAGACCCTTCATCAGGACTTGGCCCGAAACGTCAACTGTACCTCTTCCTAGAGATGCTGCCTGGCCTGCTGCGTTCACCAGCAACTTTGATGTGTGTTGCTTGAATTTCCAGCATCTGCAGAATTCCTCATGTTTAAGTTATTTGATCTTCTTAATTATATTATCTATCTGGTCTGCAGACTTCCTTGAACTAAGCGTCTTAGCCAGCTTATTTGCTTTGAAGCAAGTCAAATTAAATAGCCCATTGTCTTATATTATACCTCTGAGTAGCAATAAAGCAAGTGAGGTGAATTACATCATAATTAAGACAGACAGAGCATCTGCTATACACAGAGCTTGAATGCAAAGTTATGTTTTCAGTTTTAAGCTGATTACTGCTTGCTATTTATATTTTATGAACTGAAGCCTGACTCCCACTTACAGGCTGAAACTAAGGAGATTGGAAGTTTTCTTACAACTGTTTACTCTTACAAGTGGCAGCTGCTGTGTTTAGAAAGCAAGCTTAGCATTAGCAAGAGGCCCACTGGCCTAGAAGGTGAATACCCACCACAGCCTCTGTCTGTATGCAGGTAGGAAAAGGACAGCCAGATATCAGATTTCTCGAAATGTGGTCTAGGGGTGGAATGGTAGGCACTCCTTATGGTAGAATAGCAGTGGTCGAGTGTTTTGGGAACCCTGATGCTGCAGGTGATATGTTGCAAGTAATTAGCAAAGATTTTTTTGAGAAAACCTAATTGAAGTCCAGCAAACCAAGATATTCATCGTATCTAAGCTGAGCAATGTCTCTGTGAAAAAGATATTGCAGCAATTCATTATTTCTCTCTGATACAGCAATCTTGCCCTTAGATTCTCTGTCTTCTCCTCCACAGAATGAAAAATTGCTAACAAGATTATGGATAGAGGATGCTTACTCCCTGCTGTTTTAGTCTGCCTTGGAGTCTACCCTTTCTTCCACAAAAGATTCAAAGATTCAAAGTGCATTTATTATCAAAGAATGTGTAAATTACCCAACTTTGATATTTGTCTGCTTGCAAGCAGCAACAAAGCAAGAAACCCAAAAAAAAAATCCAATTAAAAAAAAATTAAGACCAACCTGTAATATGCTGAGAAAGAGAAAAAAAATCATGCAAACAATAGAATAAACCTCTCTTCCAGCCCTGGTGCTGTTCCTTTGTGTGCTTAAAGGTTCCTTCTTTCTTGTATTCCTGAGAGTTGAGTCTGCTGTGTCCTTCAGGATATTGTAAAATTGCTAGTTTTCTAAGATGGTTTAAAAGTACGTTAAAGGGAAGATACAGGCTGCAGATTGCATTGATAGTAGTGCAGAACAGGTACATCTAGGTGTGTGCAGCCCGTAAAATGTGGCCAGGTGTCACCAGCTCCTCAACACTAAACTGATTCAACAACCTTCAGAATAATTTTCAAGGTCTCTGCAACTCATGTTCTCAGTATTACTTATTTGTTTTTTATTTGTACAATTTGTCTTCATTTGCATATTGATTGTTTGTCTTCATTTATCTGTAATTTTTTTCAGAAATTCTATTGCATTTTAGTTTCTTATAGATGACTGCAAGAAAATGAATCTCAAGTTAATATATGATAACATATATGTACATAGTTTGGTAATAAACTTACCTAAGACTTTTTGTCTTTGCTGAGAATCTGTCCTATGGGAACTGAAGATCCAATTTCCCCTAGAAAAATAAGAGTTTTACATGGAACTGTTGGAAGTTACCTCAGCAGCTGTCATGAGATTCAGAGAGCACTCAGACTAAAAGTACAGAAGTGTAAGTGCCAAACTACTTCCTAATTGATCATTGCTGTTACTTCAGTAAACCTTTCATGGTGACCAACAGCACAATAACAACAACTCCCAGTTAGACGGGGGAATCTTACTGCTAAATTAATCAGTCAAACATTCAGCTTCTCCAGTCATTTCAATGAAGAGGAATGGTCATAAAGGAGAAAGGTAAGTTACAGGTAATTTACATAACTTTAGCTTAATTGCGAATTCACATGAACCTAATTGTCTTTTTAAATATTTAATTGTACTTTCTTACATTCTACTTGCTCTTGTTTTAAATTTCAACCCTTTTGGATAAATTTAAGAGTCTTATTGGAACAAATTACTGGAACTCAACTTCCACATAACCCTGTATTATTTCTACTAGGTGATATTGAAGGGATAAAGCTGAAACTTAAATTGAATAACTATCAGAAAGAATTTATAAAAATTGCATTGGCAGTAGCTAAGAAGACTATAGCAGTTACTTGGAAATCTGATTCGTATGAATCGTTGGAACAATGAAATGGCTAGTTCTATTCCACTCAAAAAAATTACTTATAATTTAAGAGATAAATATGAAACATTTTTGAATATTTGGCACCCTTATTTACAAAAGATAGGGTGGCATATTTAATTGCTCCGATAAAGATCTTGGTCCCTTGGGGAAACTAACGAATAAGTATACTACTATTATTTTGAATCCCATGGAGCATGTGGAAACCTTCCAATACCCAGGCAGTTCTTCTTTTTTTTTCTTTCTTTCTTTTCTTTTTTAGGTAGGACTATATATAGGGGGGAGGGTTAAGGGGAGGGGGGAGGGTAGATATTATCTTTCCATGTATTCTTTTTGAAAACTTAATAAAAATTATATTAAAAAATATTTAATTGTATGCTTTTTAATAGGCATAGAACATTTCTGAATGTTGGAAACTTTGAAGATGTTTGATAATGTTGGAAGCGAGGGAACAGTTTAACTGGCTGTGAAAGGGTTTCTGAGCAGAAAGGATCTTAACCAGTTTTAGTCATGGGGTTGTTACTGGTTGGTCCAGTCAAAGTAAGAATGGGTTCAGCTTTTATTATATATTGAGATATGGCTTGGAATAGGCCCTTCTAGCCCTTCAAACCACGATACACGGCAATCCCGTGATTTAATCCGAGCCTAATCATGAGACAGTTTACAATGACCAAAGTAACCTATCAACTGGTACATCTTTGGACTGTTGGAGGAAACCAGAGCACCCAGAGGAAACCCATGTGGTCACGGGGAGAGCGTACAAATTTCTTAAGGCAGTGGCAAGAACTGAGCCCAGGATGCTTGTACTCTAAAGCATTGTGCTATTATTTTACTGTGGCTGCCGGTGAGTGCTGGTGACTCACCTGTCCCAAGAAATTCCATCTTACACTGTTTAAATATTGAGATTAATTCTGAAAAGAAAATGGTTGAATATTGAGAATACTCGACAGGGGTTTGCTCCTTATATTGACTATTGGGAAGCACTGATATTTTATAGAATCTGAGAACCACAGATGTCTACTGCACAGAAGACCCTTCAGAGCAATTCATACTAAATGCTGAAGGAATTCAACATAGAACATTCATCACAGTATGGTCCTTTGGCCCACGATGGTTTGTTGACCTTTTAACCTACTCTACAAACAATCCAACCCTTCTTCCTACATAGGTATTAACTCTCCATTTATTTTTCATCCATGTCAAAGTCAAAGTAAACATTATCAAAGTACATATATGTCACCAGATACAACCCTGAGATTCATTTTCTTGTGGGCATTCACAGGAGGTCAAAGAAATTATGAAAAACCAAAAAACATACACAAAGACTGACAAACAACTAATATGCTAAAGAAGATAAATTCTGCAAATAAATAATACTGAGAACTTAAGTCCTTGATAGTGAGAGTCTAGGTTGTGGAATCAGTTCAGAGTTATGGTGAGTGAAGTTATCCACGCTGGTTCAGGAGCCTGATGATTACAATATAGGGTGTCTATCTAAGAACTTCCTAAATATTCCTAATGTACTGAATCAGATTCTACACCCATCCCCATCAGTGGATTACTCACCAAACTCTGCGTAAAAAAAAACTTCTTCTGACATCTCCCCTAAACTTTCCTTCACTTGCATGAAGACCATGTCCTCTGAGTATTCTTGAGTACAAAATCAGTTCCATTTTGATGGCTTAAGTCTGCCTCCAATTCTAACAAGCTGCACCACCCCTTACCCCAACCCTACATGCTGAGCTAAAAAGGATTTCCTTCACACAGTTTCTGTTTTCTCTCCTGAATCACCATTTGACCCAACTGTCTGTGGTCTGGACCTTTCATGGTTTAAATGTCTCCATCAGATTCTCTCTTAGCCTCCACACTGCCCTAATGAAATATCCCAGTATCCCTTCTTTGTCCATATAACCATATTCACTGTAAAAGAAAATTCAAAAGGTACTGCAGATGTTCAAAGCCTGAAACAAGAACAGAAATTGCAGCAAACACTCAGTAGGTCAGACAGAACCTGAGAAAGTAAGAGCAGGATTAAATTTTTGGGTCCAACAAGAGGTCTTTGACTTGAAGCATCTACTCTGTTTCTCTTTCCATAAGTGATGCCTGGCCAATGGAGAATTTGCAGCACTTTCTGAGTTTTGTAACATGTTCCACAATAATTCAGAAACAAAGGTTCTGAACTTAAAGAGGGGTAACTTTGAAGGTATGAGACGTGAATTAGCTAAGATAGACTGGCAAATGACACTTAAAGGATTGACGGTGGATATGCAATGGCAAGCATTTAAAGGTTGCATGGATGAACTACAACAATTGTTCATCCCAGTTTGGCAAAAGAATAAATCAAGGAAGGTAGTGCACCCGTGGCTGACAAGAGAAATTAGGGATAGTATCAATTCCAAAGAAGTAGCATACAAATTAGCCAGAGAAAGTGGCTCACCTGAGGACTGGGAGAAATTCAGAGTTCAGCAGAGGAGGACAAAGGGCTTAATTAGGAAAGGGAAAAAAGATTATGAGAGAAAACTGGCGGGGAACATAAAAACGGACTGTAAAAGCTTTTATAGATATGTAAAAAGGAAAAGACTGGTAAAGACAAATGTAGGTCCCCTGCAGACAGAAACAGGTGAATTGATTATGGGGAGCAAGGACATGGCAGACCAATTGAATAATTACTTTGGTTCTGTCTTCACTAAGGAGGACATAAATAATCTTCCAGAAATAGTAAGGGACAGAGGGTCCAGTGAGATGGAGGAACTGAGTGAAATACATGTTAGTAGGGAAGTGGTGTTAGGTAAATTGAAGGGATTGAAGGCAGATAAATCCCCAGGGCCAGATGGTCTGCATCCTAGAGTACTTAAGGAAGTAGCCCAAGAAATAGTGGATGCATTAGTGATAATTTTTCAAAACTCGTTAGATTCTGGACTAGTTCCTGAGGATTGGAGGGTGGCTAATGTAACCCCACTTTTTAAAAAAGGAGGGAGAGAGAAACCGGGGAACTATAGACCGGTTAGCCTAACGTCGGTGGTGGGGAAACTGCTGGAGTCAGTTATCAAGGATGTGATAACAGCACATTTGGTAGGCGGTGAAATGATTGGACAAAGTCAGCATGGATTTGTGAAAGGAAAATCATGTCTGACGAATCTCATAGAATTTTTTGAGGATGTAACTAGTAGAGTGGATAGGGGAGAACCAGTGGATGTGGTATATTTGGATTTTCAAAAGGCTTTTGACAAGGTCCCACACAGGAGATTAGTGTGCAAACTTAAAGCACACGGTATTGGGGGTAAGGTATTGGTGTGGGTGGAGAATTGGTTAGCAGACAGGAAGCAAAGAGTGGGAATAAACGGGACCTTTTCAGAATGGCAGGCGGTGACTAGTGGGGTACCGCAAGGCTCAGTGCTGGGACCCAGTTGTTTACAATATATATTAATGACTTGGATGAGGGAATTAAATGCAGCATCTCCAAGTTTGCGGATGACACGAAGCTGGGTGGCAGTGTTAGCAGTGAGGAGGATGCTAAGAGGATGCAGGGTGACTTGGATAGGTTGGGTGAGTGGGCAAATTCATGGCAGATGCAATTTAATGTGGCTAAATGTGAAGTTATCCACTTTGGTGGCAAAAATAGGAAAACAGATTATTATCTGAATGGTGGCCGATTAGGAAAAGGGGAGGTGCAACGAGACCTGGGTGTCATTATACACCAGTCATTGAAAGTGGGCATGCAGGTACAGCAGGCGGTGAAAAAGGCGAATGGTATGCTGGCATTTATAGCGAGAGGATTCGAGTACAGGAGCAGGGAGGTACTACTGCAGTTGTACAAGGCCTTGGTGAGACCACACCTGGAGTATTGTGTGCAGTTTTGGTCCCCTAATCTGAGGAAAGACATCTTTGCCATAGAGGGAGTACAAAGAAGGTTCACCAGATTGATTCCTGGGATGGCAGGACTTTCATATGAAGGAAGACTGGATGAACTGGCTTGTACTCGTTGGAATTTAGAAGATTGAGGGGGGATCTGATTGAAACGTATAAGATCCTAAAGGGATTGGACAGGCTAGATGCAGGAAGATTGTTCCCGATGTTGGGGAAGTCCAGAACGAGGGGTCACAGTTTGAGGATAGAGGGGAAGCCTTTTACGACCGAGATTAGGAAAAACTTCTTCACACAGAGAGTGGTGAATCTGTGGAATTCTCTGCCACAGGAAACTGTTGAGGCCAGTTCATTGGCTATGTTTAAGAGGGAGTTAGATATGGCCCTTGTGGCTACGGGGGTCAGGGGGTATGGAGGGAAGGCTGGGGTGGGGTTCTGATTTGGATGATCAGCCATGATCATAATAAATGGCGGTGCAGGCTCGGAGGGCCGAATGGCCTACTCCTGCACCTATTTTCTATGTTTTCTATGTTTAATAAGTTATTGCTGCACTCTCTCTAAAGTATTTGTATATGGTGCCCAGTAATGGACATAATACTCCAGTTGTGTCTGGCTCAATGGGTGAGTGAGCAAAATACTTCATGGACACATCCCTTCCCACCACTGGTAGTGTCTACAGGAAGCGCTGCCTCAGGAAAGCAACATCCATGATTGAAGAACCACACCACCCAAGCCATGTCACCTTCTCGCAGCTCCCATCAGGCAGGAGCTACAGAAGCCTGAGGTCCCAGATTACCAGGCTCAAGAGCAGCTATTTCCCTTCCACCATTTGCTTTCTGAACACACCTGAACAAACCTGATCACTGCGTCAGCAACATTATGATCGCTTTGACATCTCTGCAGTTCAATGGACTTTAATTACATTTTTTTTGTAGAATTTATGTTTTTCTCGTGAATGCTGCTTAGTTTTTTTTTACTATATATCTGTGATGTTGCTGCAAGTAAGCTTTTCATTGCACCTGAACACACATGTACTTGTGCATATGCCAATAAGCTCAACTTTGACTCTTGAGTTTGAACTAGCATTTTGTAAAGGTTCATCATTACTTTCTTGTTCCTGTGCTCTCTAAATACAGAGACCCACTATCAATCTCATTCTTACCCCATTCAGCCACTTCCTATAACTTCTGCATTGTGCCCTCCTGAAGTCCCTGTTTCTTTATACTCTTTTGAACTGCAGCATATAGTTTATATTGACTGAACTGTATACTCTAATTTACATTACCTGATAGATGCTCTCCAGTTTATATCATCTGAATTACTCCCTCTAGTTTATATTAATGAATTATTCCATGTAATTTTTTTTTATTAAGTGCATTCATGAAATAGCTGGATCATTAATGCTGATCAAGTCAACTAGTTCCCAAAGAGATCTCTGATAGGTCAATCAAATGGTTCACTGCTGCTCAGCAATAGAACACAAAAAAAAATCATATGCACAATTAAGAAACATTAAAAAATAGTAGAAATACTGGAGTCATGATGATCATGATGAAGTCTGCTGGAGAGAGACATGTATACACATGCTGTCCTCCGTAATTCAAAAAGATTGAAGAATAAGGTTACAGGGTGACAAAACATGGCAGGAGCACTTGGAACTACAAACTAATCCCTACCGGGAGAAAGCAGCACCTGTTCTTTCCGCACTGTTCTCCAGAAGTTTAATGTACAATATATATTCCCCAATTTGTATCCTGTAATTTGCATTTCCTGATTTGCATCCTCTATGAAATGGTACTCTTTATATTAACTGAGTTGCACCTGTCGTGACTTTGAATGAGTGGCAGGAGGAACTATGGATGTCATAGATCTTTATTTGGCACAAGTAGACACAAAGTGGGAAAGCTCCTGAAAGAATCTGTTGTTGGAATCATTCCAAACCCAAAGTACATTGAGATTTTATACACTTTACGCATAAAGATAACAGCAGATGATTGAATCAATTTTCAATAGTTACTAATACACAGATTACTTCAATGTTGTTGTGCATAGAAAAAAATGTAGATTTACAATGGGAGCTCATCTTAACTGACGAGACTATCAAACAACTTTGATGGGAATCCAGTCCCCCAGAGCTGCCTTCTTTTACCATTGAACTGAGATCAACTCTCCAGATATACAAAACACCTTGAATATTGATTGGCAGAATAAATATGCCCATGATCTTCCTAAATGTGCATAATGGGAACCGTCCTTGATCTCTGCCACAGTAGTGATGTCTGAGGTCTGGATCAATGTGGTCCAATTGACACAGACTGAATGCTAGGCCAATTGAAATGAGAATGTCCCATGGTTATGTCAGTTTCCAAACCATATTTCTTCAGTGGCCTTCCACTGTGAGCCAGCAGTATGCTTGCTTCACAGACAGTCCTGCTTGTTATGAGAGTAACACCCACAGAACACTGGAGGAACTCAACGGGTCAGGCAGCATCTGTGGAGAGGAATAAAGAGTCAATATTTTGGGCAGAGACCCTTCATCAGTCCTGCCTGACCTGCTGAGTTACTCCACCATTTTGTGTGTGTTCCTCTGGATTTCCAGCCACTGCAGAATCTCTTGTGTTTATGATTTCCTGTTTAGTATTAGTTGTATTGTAATTTCAAAACTGATACTTGTATCAGAGCTTATATTTAAAATAGTTTAAAAAATGGTTTTCATTTCTATTAATGTCTACAATCCTGTAACTCCTGATTATAGCTGCTTCTCCCTAATAGTAGCTTCCATTTCATCTTACCTAAATTGTATCAACTAAATTATTTTGTCCAGATTCACAATCTCCAATTCATATTTCCTACTTTGCATCCTCTTGTATTAGCTGAGTAGTATCTTTAGTTAGTATTATTAGGACAGTTCTCTCTAGTTTATATTACCATAATTGTACCCTCTGATTTATATTGCATGAACTATATCCTCTAATTGACATTATCTTCCAATGTAAGAGGAATGCTTAATGGAGTTCAAAAGGATGAGGGAGAATCTGATTGGAACCTACTGGATATTGAAAAACCTGGGTAGACTGGAAATAGAGAGGATGCTTCCATTAGTCGGTGATTCTAAAATCTGAGGGCACAGCCTCACAATAAAGGGTTGTCTCTTTCAACCTGATATGATGAGGAATTCATTCAGCCGGAGCATGATGAATCTGTGAATCTGTGGCAAGTTTTGCCATGGAGAGCTGTGCAGGCCAAATCATTCAGGTGTATTTAAGGAAGAGACTGATGGGTCCTTCATTGGGAAAGGGATTAAAAGCTACAGAGACAAGGCAGGAAAATAGGGTTGAATAAGATTCAGCCACAGTTGAATGGCAGAACAGACTTGATGAGCTGAATGGCCTAACCCTGCTCCTACATCTTACGGTCTTACATTAGCAGAATAGCACTTTCTAACTTACATTAAATGATTTGTATCCTCTGGTTAATATTACTTAAATTGAAACCTCTAGTTATAGTGCAAGAATTATATCCTCAAATTTTCATTATCTGATTGGTGTCCTCTAGTTTATGTTGCATATTGCAGAGCATGACTTTGCACCACACATCTTTTTAAAACAGTAAGAATCATAAGAGTCACAAAAATGCGTGCCTCCTGAAACCTTATGGTTTCTTGAAATGTTCCTGTCTCAGCAGCCATTGTGTTGATTTGCAAAGTCTGGGCTTGGGCGGGGGGGAAAAATGTCCAAATGACTCTTTGTAGACCAAAGAACTTGGAGAAAGGTCAACACATGAAGGAATAGTTGAGAAACAAGTGGATATATATCAAAACAAACAAAAAGAAGATGACTTCTTTACACACAGCTCACCTATTTATATTTTCCTCTATGCGCACACAAGGGCTAAAATAGTTTAATTATCACCAAAAATCATCAAACCTTGAGAACAGTAAGAAAGATAGCCATGAAGCGCACAAAGAGACCTGCCCTTGATTAAAAGGTGTGATAATCTGCAATATTTATGGAGTTCAACAATTATAATTTTGACTTCTCTGCATGGAAAGTTATGGCTTTGGTCTAATCGGTTTTTCAATATGGATTGTAATAATATTTGTTATAAAGTATGTTCATCTCCTTAACTAATTCATTTTAAGTTCCATTTCCATGCTACCAATATGTGTAATGGAGCTGATAATGAATTTGTAATTTACTAATCAATTTTATGCTGGCAGAGAGAATGAGAGACCTTTTTATCAGGTTTCCTTTGATTGCATTGCCAATGTCTTCAAAGCTTTCGATGAGATGATACAGGAGTCAAACATAATGAAGGACTGAGATGCTTGGCAATTGGAACTTGGGGATAGAGTACCCAGTTATGAACGACTTTTAAGGGGACGAGGAAAAGATTTAAAAGAGACTTGAAGAGCAGCACAGAGGGTGTCACATGTATGGAACGAGCTGCCAGAAGAAGTTGTTGAGACAGATACAGTGAATAATAAGTATACCGTCCTGATACTGTTGGTGGGGACGACAGACCAGGGGTGAGCCACGGTGGCATGGCCTCCGGCACTGGCTCTGACCCTATGGTTCAGCAGGGTGGGACGGAGAAGAGGAGAGCTGTCGTCATTGGAGACTCTATAGTCAGGGGAGAAGAAAGGAGATTTTGTGGATGTGAGAAGGACACCCACATGGTTTGTTGCCTCCTGGGTGCCAGAGTCCGGGATGTCTCTGACCGGGTGCACGACATCCTGGTATGAGAGGGAAGGCAACCAGAAGTTGTGATACATGTTGGTACCAATGACATAGGCAGGAAGAGGGATGAGGTCCTGAACTGTGAGTTTCGGGAACTAGGCAGAAGGCTGAAGAACAGGATCTCAAGGGTGGCGTTCTCAGGATTGCTGCCAGTGCTACATGATAGTGATGGCAAGAATTGGAGGAGATGAATGCGTGGCTGAGGAGTTGGTGCAGGGGGCAGGGTTTTAGATTTTTGGATCATTGGGATCTCTTCTGGGGAAGGTGGGACCTGTACATATTGGATGGGTTGCACCTGAACTCGAGGGGGAGCAATATCCTTGCAGGTAGGTTTGCTGGCATGGTTCGGGAGGGTTTAAACTAATTTGCAAGGGGGATGGGACCCAGAGCGATAGAGCAGTGAAAGAAGTGCATGGAGTAAAGCCAGATCTAACATACAGAGAGGTTTTGAGGAAAGAGAAGCAGAATAAACAGTGTAAAGACAGTAAGGTAGAAAGGTTGAAATGTGTGTACCTCAATGCAAGAAGCATCAGGAACAAAGGTGATGAACTGAGAGCTTGGATACATACATGGAATTATGATGTAGTGGCCATTACAGAGACTTGGCTGGCACCAGGGCAGGAATGGATTCTCAATATTCCTAGATTTCAGTGCTTTAAAAGGGATAGAGAGGGCGGAAAAAGGGAAGGAGGGGTGGCATTACTGGTCAGGGATACTATTACAGCTACAGAAAGGTTGGGTAATGTAGCAGGATCCTCTTTTGAGTCAATATGGGTGGAAGCCAGGAACAGGAAGAGAGCAGTTACTCTATTGGGGGTATTCTATAATCCCCCTGGTAGCAGCAGAGATACCGAGGAGCAGATTGGGAGGCAGATTTTGGAAAGGGGAAAAATAACAGGGTTATTAGCATGGCTGACTTTAACTTCCCTAATATTGATTGGCACCTGATTATTTCCAATGGTTTAGATGGGCCAGAGTTTGTTAAGTGTGTCCGGGACGGATTCCTGTCACAGTATTTTGACAGGCTGACTAGGGGGAATGCCATACTATATCTAGTATTAGGTAACAAACCGGGTCAGGTCACAGATCTCTCAGCGGGTGAACATCTGGGGGACAGGGACCACAGCTCTCTGGCCTTTAGCATTATCATGGAAAAGGATAGGATCAGAGAGTACAGGAAAATTTTTAATTGAGGAAGGGCAAATTATGAGGCTATAAGGCTAGAACTTGCGGGTGTGAATTGGGATGATGATTTTGCAGGGAAATGTACAATGGACATGTGGTTGATGTTTAGAGATCTCCTGCAGGATGTTAGGGATAAATTTGTCCCGGTGAGGAAGATAAAGAATGGTAGGGTGAAGGAACCATGGGTGACAAGTGAGGTGGAAAATCTAGTCAGGTGGAAAAAGGCAGCATACATGAGGTTTAGGAAGCAAGGATCAGATGGGTCTATTGAGGAATATAGGGTAACAAGAAAGGAGCTTAAGAAGGGGCTGAGGAGAGTAAGAAGGGGGCATGAAAAGGCCTTGGCGAGTAGGGTAAAGGAAAACCCCAAGGCATTCTTCAATTATGTGAAGAACAAAAGGATGACCGAAGTGAAGGTAGAGCCGATTAGAGATAAAGTTGGGAAGATGTGCCTGGAGGCTGTGGAAGTCAGTGAGGTCCTCAATGAATACTTCTCTTCGGTATTCACCAATGAGAGGGAACTTGATGACAGTGAGGACAATATGAGTGAGGTTGATGTCCTGGATCATATTGATATTAAGGGAGAGGAGGTGTTGGAGGTGTTAAAGTACATTAGAACAGATAAGTCCCCGAGGCCTGACAGAATATTCTCCAGGCTGCTCCACGAGGCAAGGGAAGAGATTGCTGAGCCTCTGGCTAGGATCTTTATGTCCTCGTTGTCCACGGGAATGGTACCGGAGGACTGGCAAATGTTGTTCCCTTGTTCAAAAAAGGTAGTAGGGATATTCCGGGTAATTATAGACCAGTGAGCCTTACATCTGTGGTGGAAAAGCTGTTGAAAAAGATTCTTAGAGATAGGGTCTATGGGCATTTAGAGAATCATGGTCTGATCAAGGACAGTCAGCATGGCTTTGCGAAGGGCAGATCGTGTCTAACAAGCCTGACAGAGTTCTTTGAGGAGGTGACCAGACATATAGATGAGGGTAGTGCAGTGGATGTGGTCTACATGGATTTTAGTAAGACATTTGACAAGGGTCCACATGGTAGGTTTATTCAGAAAGTCAGTAGGCATGGGATTCAGTGAAGTTTGGCCAGGTGGATTCAGAATTGGCTTGCTTACAGAAGACAGAGGGTCGTGGTGGAGGGAGTACATTCGGATTAGAGGGTTGTGACTAGTGGTGTCCCACAAGGATAGATTCTGGGACCTCTACTTTTCGTGATTTTTATTAATGACCTAGATGTTGGGGTAGAAGGGTGGGTTGGCAAGTTTGCAGACGACACAAGGGTTGGTGGTGTTGTAGATAGTGTAGAGGATTGTTGAGGATTGCAGAGAGACATTGATAGGATGCAGAAGTGGGCTGAGAAGTGGCAGCTGGAAGTTCAACCTGGAGAAGTGTGAAGTGGTACACTTTGGAAGGACAAACTCCTAGGCAGAGTACAAAGTAAATGGCAGGATAGTTGGTAGTGTGGAGGAGCAGAGGGATCTGGAGGTACATGTCCACAGATCCCTGAAAGTTGCCTCACAGGTAGATAGGGTAGTTAAGAAAGCTTATGGAGTGTTAGCTTTCGAATGATAGAGTTTAAGAGTCACATTTTTATTTTACAAAGCAGCACAGCATATCATAGAGCATATACAGTACAGTATATTTACACAGCCATCCCATGACAGGAAAACAAATAAAACTTAGAGACAGAAAGAAGTTGTAATTTAAGTTTAAATCAACATACAACCAAAATTGATCCCACACGTCTTGCACTTTTCCCTCACTGGTAATTCTTCCCAACATGTGTTCATATGATGAAATCTTAGTCATTTCCTCAGTCCATTTCTTCGCAGTGGGACATCTGGGTTTTTTCCAGTTTTGCAATATAATTCTTGCAACTGTGATGAGAGCCACCTTTATAATAGTAAATTTGTCATTGCTTACATTAGGTATCATTGTCCTATCACCCAAGAGACAAAGCCGTGGGCACAAGGGCAGTGTGGAACCCGACCAATTCCCCAACAGATCAAGAACTTTGCACCAAGATGGACAAACCATGGAACACTCCCAAGTCATGTGAAAATATGTGCCCACCACATTTTCACATTTCCAGCATAAATTGTTATCAACAATCCCCATTTTGTAGAGTCTAGCTGGTGTCCAATAATATCTGTGTACTATCTTATACTGAATAAATTTCGTTCTCGCTTCCCTAATATGTCTACCCACATTTCACAAAATATTTGACCACTCATTATCTTCAATATCGCTTCCAAGATCCTTCTGCCATACTGCTTTGAGATTGTTACACGATTCACCCACAGAGTGCTTGAACATTTTATAAAACACTGATGCTTTCTGAACATCCTGTGGTAATATAAAGCATTCAGTTAAAGAGTTACTTTGTGGGTCACCATTCTTAAATATGCAACTAATGCGATGTCTTATTTGTAAATACTTCCAAAAACTCCCTTCATCTCCAAAGTTATATTTCCTCTGTAAATCCACATATGACATAAAAATCCCATTCTCATAGAGATCACCTATTGTATTTACACCTTTAATCGTCCATTCTTTCCAGTACATTTGAATTATTAAAAAAAAGAGTCACGATTTAATGAGGCAGCTCTATAAAACTCTGGTTAGGCCATACTTGGAGTACTGCGTCCAGTTCTTGTCGCCTCACTATAGGAATGATGTGGAAGCATTGGAAAGTGTACAGAGGAGATTTACCAGGATGCTACCTGGTTTAGAGAGTATGGATTATGATCAGAGATTAAGAGAGCTAGGGCTTTACTCTTTGGAGAGAAGGAGGATGAGAGGAGGCATGATAGAGGTGTACAACATATTAAGAGGAGTAGATAGAGTGGATAGCCAGTGCCTCTTCCCCAGGGCACCACTGCTCAATACAAGAGGACATGGCTTTAAGGTAAAGGGTGGGAAGTTCAAGGGGGATATTAGAGGAAAGTTTTTTACTCAGAGAGTGGTTGGTGCGTGGAATGCACTACCTGAGTCAGTGGTGGAGGCAGATATACTAGTGAAATTTAAGAGACAACTAGACGGGTATATGAAGGAATTTAAGGTAGGGGGTTATATAACCATATATAACCATATAACAATTACAGCACAGAAACAGGCCATCTTGGCCCTCCTAGTCCGTGCCGAACTCTTATTCTCACCTAGTCCCACCGAATATAACCATATAACAATTACAGCACGGAAACAGGCCATCTCAGCCCCCTTAGAAGAACATGAGAAATTGGAGCAGGAGGGTTTGGCCATCTGGCCCGTAAAGCCTGCTCTGTTATTCAATAAGATCATGGCTGATCTGACCATGGACTCATCTCCACCTACCTGTCTTTTCCCCATAACCTTTAATTCCCCTATTATGCAAAAATCTGTCCAACCTTGTCTTAAACATATTTACTAAGGTAGCCTCCACTGCTTCATTGGGCAGAGAATTCCACAGATTCACCACTCTTTGAGGAAGCAATTCTTCCTCATCTTCATCCTAAATTTACTCCCCCAAATCTTGAGGCTGTGCCCCCTAGTTCTCGTCTCATCCACCAGTAGAATCCCTCTAGCAACGAAGGCCAACGTACCTTATATGGAGGCAGGGTTTGAGGGTTGGCACAACATTGTGGTCCACAGGGCCTGTACTGTGCTGTAGTATTCTATGTTCTATGTTCTATAACATTTGAATAGGTACATGGATATAAAAGGTTTAGAGGCAAAAAGGCCAAACAAGGCAATTGGCAATTAGGTAATTTAACAGCATTTAAAAAGGACTTGGACAGGCACACGGATAGGAAAGGTTTAGAGGGAGGTGTGGCAAATGCAAGCAAATGGGACTCGTTGGCATGGACATCTTGGCCAGTATGGACGAATTGAATGAAGGGTCTCTTTCTTTTTTTCTTTTACAATCTTTTTATTAGTTTCATAAAATATAAACATAACATAGCAATAATACAATATTGTTGGAAGTACATTGTTATACTTAAGATGAGTAATTATAAAATCAAATAATATAAATTGACAAAACTCCTAATCATGTAGGATAGCAATGAATAATACAGGACAAAAAGAAAACAACTAGAGAAAAATCATGAAAAAAGAAAAAAAAGAAAACAAAAGAAAAAAAAAACAGCCCACCCACCCCCCAGAACAAAAACTAATCTAAACAGAATTAATCAACTAAACTAAAAAGACTTGGGCAATTTTCATAACGTAAAAATGGAAGAAAAGAAAACCTTAGTGTAGACGACTCTGTTCTGGGTCTCTTTCAATATTACATCATCCTCTGTCTATGTGAATCATTTTAGTGGTGCTCTGTTGGGCTCTGACAGGAGAGGAAATGGAAGAAGAGGTTCAGGATTACGAAGGAATTAATTGCTCACCAGTTCCAGATGACTGTGTTCTAACATTGTGAGGAACCACAAATCATAGGTTACCCACTCACATAGTTAGGCAGTTTTATTTCAATAGACAAGGGTGGTGGAATATAAATTAGGCACGTTGCTATGCAAATAATCCTGAATGATGAAGTCAAATTTTCCCATGGGAGTCAGTATAGTTACCACAGAACTATAGGTTTATTGTGAAAATTTAATCTAGTTTACAGATGTTCTTTCGTGAATCCACTGACCTCTCTCCAAAGTCTGTACATATATCTCAGTATGGGAGTTAATAACAACCACACCCCAGGAATAAAGGATTCCCGTCCTGAAACATTAGCCATTTCCCTTCCCATGGATGCTGCCTGACTTGCTAGGTATTTCAAGCAGGATCCGTTTTAAGTGATGGTACTTGAAAAGATAAGAAAGGTTTTTCTTTACATTATTGAAAGCCAGGAGATAGGGTCCCTGATTGAGATCATGTATAGAAGCCAACATCCCCATGCGTTCATCTCTCATTCACCACCGCACTGAAGAATCAGCAAAGATGATTTTGATTAAAGTGCAAAAGGTTTGAGCCTGAAGCCCTATCATTCACAGGAGAGGGTAGACTCACTGAGCCACGGCTGAAAGCGAGGCCTGTCAGATGTGATTTCTATCCCCCTTGGATGGGTCCTCCCATAGTTGTATTGCAATAAGATTAAAGATCTTATTTAGGATTAGCTTTGTCAGTATATTCAGAACATCGAAGCATACAGTGAAACGTGCCATTTTGTGTCAACGACCAACACTGTCCAAGGATTGCATTGGGGACAGCTGTCAAGTGTCATCACGCTCTGGCACCAACATAGCATGTCCACCACTCACTATACGTCTTTGGAATGTGGGAGGAAACCAGGGCACCCAGAGGAAACCCATATGGTCATTGGGATAATGTACAAACTCCTTACATACAGCAGTGGGAATCAAACCCCGATCGGTGATCGCTGGCGCTATAAAGCGTTACGTGAACTGCTACTCCACTGTGGTACTCAGCTTGATTTTCGTGGTCATAAAGCTGCCTTCAGTCTGGTCCCCATCTTCGTTCCACGCTGCAGAATGTCACTGACAAGAGGAGAAAATGCACATGCAACCACTCACATACTGCAAATACACACATACACATATATCTGCTGTTGTATACATGTATGCAGTGACAGAATCTGCGAGCCCACACACAAATGCATGTACTCACGTGAATGTATGAACAAGAATGCATGCAATAAATATACATGTGTGTTTGTATGCACATGCACACATATATAAACACATGTATGCACACTCAAGCATTTGAGTACACACTAACAAAAGATAGGTCAGAATATAACGGATCTTGATCATTAAGTGACATTCAATTCAAAATGTCACCACTCTGGGAGCTGTAAGCAATAACCTGAGGTTTTTTTTGTTCATCCCTCTGGATGTGTAATGTATTGTGAACTGTCCTTCAACTGCAATGAGGCATCATACTCCAATGTTGCACACATTAGAGTGCTCAACTTATCTGGATACTTAACACAAGAGATTCGAGAGATGCTGGATATCTTGGGCAACACATGCAAGATGCTGGAGAAACTCAGCATGTCAGGCAGCATCTGTGGAGGGGAATGAATAGTTGGTGTTACAGGCTGAGACCCTTCATCAGGACTGGAGAGGAAGGGGGAAGAAAAGTGGAAGAAGCGGGTGAGAGGAGGGGAAGGAGCACAAGCTGGCAGGTGACGGGTGAGATCAGGTGAGGGGGAAGGACGGCGTGTGGAGGAGAGGGAATAAAGTAACGAGCTGGGAGAGGATAGATGGAGGGATAAAAGGCTGATAGGTGAGGACAGTGGACCATGGAAGAAAGTGAAGGAGGAGGGAAACCGAAAGGAGATGATGGACAGGTGATGAGAGGGTAAGCAGAATGAGGAATAGAAAAAGAGAGATGGAGGCAGAAATTACAGGAATTATGTCCCTCACCACCCATCTCCCTCCTGTACTTATCTCTGCGAGTGTGATGAACGTTACACCTGCCTGCACACATCTTCCCATGCCATTAACTGGGGCCTCAAACAGTCCTTCCAGGTGAAGCGACACTTCACCTATAAGTCTGTTGGTGCCATCTCCTGTATCCAATGCCCTCACTGTGGCCTCCTCTAGATTGATGAGTCCTGATGCAGACTGGGAAACCACTTCACTGAGTACTCTATCCGCCACAAAAAGCAAGGTCTACCGCTGGCCACCCATATCAATTAATTTCCCATTCCTGTTCTGCCAAGTCTGTCTTTGGACTCTTCTACTGCCATGATGAGGCCAAAGTCTGGCTGGAGGAGCAATACCTCATATTCTGCCTGGGTAGCCTCCAACCTGATGGCAAGAAAATCAATTTCTCTAACTTCCAGTAATTTCACTCCACAAACTCCTCCCATCCTTCTCTCTTTTTCCATTCTCCTTTCTGGTTCTCCTCTGGTTGTCGCATGTGCCCATATAGAGATGATTGACCTTTCTTCCACATAGTGTGCCTACACATTGTAGAAGTTTTCAAAGCACTTCTTTCAACTATAGCCCAATCACTTCCGTCAGGAATTATTGTGGAATTATGGAATTATGAATAGCAGATATTAACTAATATGAGAACACGGAAGACTGTAGAACCAGTACAAGGAAATAAAATATTTTCACAAATTAATTTAAATTGAGATATTCAGGCTATTGAAACTAATCATTGGCTGTGGGACATTCTAATTCTGTCCCATTGAAAATACACAGGGCAAGACAATAGATGAATGTCCATTACCTATACCCCATTCTGACCCCCCTCTTAACTCTTCTCTTCTTCTCACCTGGTGCCCTTGTTCCTTCCTTTCTCCAATGGTCCACTGTCCTCTCCTACCAGATTCCTTCTTCTTCAGCCCTTTACCGGTTCCACCTATCACCTCCCAGTTTCTCACTTCTTCCCCCCTGATCCACCAATCACCAACCTTCCCCCTAACCTGGCTTCAGATTTCACCTTTGAGCTTGTATCCCTCCATTGCAATAGGTCTACGGTAGATGCAATATCAATGGTCCTTCACATGGCCTTAGGCTACCTGGACCATACAAATACCTGGTCAGGTTGCTTTTCATTGAATATAGCTCATCATTTAACTCCATCTTTCCCACAGTCCTGATTAATAAGCTACAGAACCGAGGCCTCTGTACCTCCCTCTGCAATTGGATCCTCAACTTCCTAACCAGAAGACCGCAATCTGTGCGGATTGGTATTAATAACTCCTCCTTACTGGCAATCAAAATCAGCATCAGAATCAGAATCTGAATCAGGTTTATTATCACCGGCATGTGATGTGAAGTTTGTTAACTTAGCATCAGCAGTTCAATGCAATACATAATATAGAAGAGAAAAAAAAAATAAAATAATATAATAATAATAATAATAAATATGTAAATCAATTAGAGTATACATATATTGATTAGATTTTAAAAAGTGCAAAAAACAGAAATACTGTATATAAAAAAATGTGAGGTAGTGTCCGAAGATTCAATGTCCATTTAGGAAATGGATGGCAGAAGGGAAGAAGCTGTTCCTGAATCGCTGAGAGTGTGCCTTCAGGCTTCTGTGCCTCCTACCTGATGGTAACAGTGAAAAAAGGGTATGGGTGCTGGAGGTCCTTAATAATGGACGCCGCCTTTCTGAGAAACTGCTCCCTGAAGATGTCCTGGGTACTTTGTAGGCTAGTACCCAAGATAGAATTGACTAGATTTACAACATTCTGCAGTTTCTTTTGGTCCAGTGCAGTAGCGCTCCCCCCCCCCCCGCCATACATGTCAGTAATGCAATCTGTCAAAATGCTCTCCACAGTACATCTATAGAAGTTTGTGAGTGTATTTGTTGACATGCCAAACCTCTTCAAACTCTTAATGAAGTATAGCCACTGCCTCACTGCCTTGCCTTCTTTATAACTACATCAATATGTTGGGATGAGGTTAGATCTTCAGAGATCTTGATACCCAGGAACTTGAAACTGCTCACTCTCTCCACTTCTGATCCCCCTATGAGAATTGGTATGTATTCCTTCATCTTACCCTTCCTGAAGTCCACAATCAGCTCTTTCGTCTTACTGATGCTAAGTGCCAGGTTGTTGCCACGGGACCATTCCACTAGTTGGCATGTCTCACTCCTGTATGACCTCTCGTCACCACCTGAGATTCTATCAACAATGGTTGTATCGCCAGCAAATTTATAGATGGTTTTTGAGCTATGCCTAGCCACCATACAGTCCTGTATGTATATAGAGAAGAGCAGGGGACTAAGCACACACCCCTGAGGTGCGGCAATGTTGATCGGCGAAGAGGATATGTTATCACCAATCCACACAGATTGTGGTCTTCTAGTTAGGAAGTTGAGGATCCAATTGCAGAGAGAGGTACAGAGGCCCAGGTGCTGCAACTTTGGCAACTTCTCTTTCCAATATTTTTATTAGTTTCTATATAGAAGAATACAGAGTACAAGAAAGTATATATAAAAGGTCAAAAAAGATTTTTAAAAACCACCAATTACATTATATCTATTCATAATAACAATCTCAATATCCCGTATTCATGTAAGTTAATCAAGTTATATTGAAATATACCAATTTATTACAAAATAGAGTCTAACCCCTACCAAGACCGAAGTTGTTTATTAAGGAGAAAAAAAAGGTAAAATACCTTCTCATATAATAAAAATTAATAATCGCCAACATCTGAATTTAAATAATGAATTGAAGGTTTTGAAAGTTTTGAAAATAATTCAGAAAAGGTCCCCACAATGTTTGAAAGTCTTGATGAGATTCAGAAATTGAACAACGAATCTTCTCTAAATCTAAGCATCACATAACGTTGTATAACCATTGAGCATGAGTAGGAGGAAAAACATCTTTCCATTTAAACAAAAGCGCGCTCCTAGCTATAAGAAAGCGAAAGGCCAAATTATGTAAATCAGATGTCTTCTGCTTGATATCTTGTCCTGCAACAATACTGAATAGGGCTGTCAGAGGATTAGGCTTAAAATTGACTTTGAAAAGTAAAAAAAAGTTTGAAAAACCTCCTTCCAATATTTTTCAAGACTCGGACAAGACCAAAACATATGAATTAATGAAGCTTCCCCATTATTACATCTGTCACAGTAGGGAGATATATCCGAATAAAAACGAGAAAGTTTATCTTTATTCATATGGACTCGATGTACCACCTCAAATTGTATGAGGGAATGGCGAGCACATAGTGATGACGTATCAAACAGTTTAAAAATTTCATTCCAAGTTTCCTCAGATATTGATGTCTGTAATTCTTGTTCCCAGAGATACTTAATTTTGTCTAAAGGAACATTCCTCATCTCCAGTAACACACCATAAATATTAGATATTGAACCATTATGAAAAGGTGTCCAATTAAAAATTACCTCCAGTAAGTTCTTATCTGAGCTTATAGGAAATGTGCATAATTGAGATCTGAGAAAGTCTCTGATTTGTAGATATCTAAAAAAGTGAGTTTTGGGTAAGCTATATTTAGCTGACAATTGCTCCAATGAAAAAAGATTTCCTCCAACAAACAGATCCCCAAAACATTTAATACCCAACCTGTCCCATTCTTTAAAAACTAAATCAGTCATGGAGGGTTTATAAAAAATTTGAATAAATGGGACTTGAAAGGGAAAATCTGAATAAACCAAAATGTTTTCTAAATTGTATCCAGATCCTCAGAGTATGTTTAACTATTAAATTAGCAGTTAGTTTACTTACAAATAAAGGAAGTGAGGATCCAAGAAGAGAAATAATAGAAAATTTATTCACAGAGTTAGCTTCTAAAGAAACACGATTAATATAATATAGCCAAAACATAAGGCATTGTATAGAAGACAACATCCCCATGTGTTCATCTCTCATTCACCACTGCACTGAAGAATCAGCTAAGTTGATTTTGATTAAAATTAGATAAGGCTAAACCTCCAGACTTTTTAGATTTCTGAAGAGGAACTTTATTTAAATGAGGACGTTTATTTTTCCATATACAGGAGGATAAAATAGATTCAAGAGAATCAAAAAAGGATTTCGGAATAACAACAGGTAAAGACTGAAAAAGATATATAAATTAAGGTAGAATATTCATTTTAATAGAATTAATTCATCCAATCAACGATATTGAAAGAGGTGACCAATTTAATAATATCCTTTGTATATAGTTCAATAAAGAAAGAAAGTTTTCTTTAAACAGGTGTTTGTATTTCATGGTGACCGTTACACACAAATAAGTAAATTGATTCCTTACAATTTTAAAAGGGAAATTAGTATTAATTGATACCAAATTATTTAAAGGAAATAATTCACTCTTATGTAGGTTCAATTTATATCCTGAAAACTGGCTAAAACGGGAGAGTAAAGAAAGTACGCAAGGTATCGAGGTCTCAACATTCGAGATAAAAAGCAATATATCATCAGCGTAAAGCAAGATTTTGTGGGTGATACCTCTCCTTAAAATACCATCGATATTATTAAATTCTTGAAAAGCAATGGCAAGGGGTTCGGCCATTTCTCAATTAACACTGCCACACCTTAGAGATGTGTGTTTAGCCCACTGCTCTTCTCTCTCTCCACCCATGAGTGTGTGTGGCTGGGCACAGCTCAACTGCCATCTATAAATTTGCTGATGACAACCATTGCTGGCAAAATCTCAGATGGAGACAAGAGGGTGTACAGGAGCGAGATACACCAGCTAGTTGAGTGGTGTCGCAGTAACAATCTTGATTTCAATGTTAGTAAGACCAAAGAGCTGATTGTGAACTTCAGAAAGGGTAAGACAAGGGATCATGAACCAACCTTCATACACTGATCAGGAATGGAGAGTGAGCAATTTCATTTTCCTGGATGTCAAGATCTTTCAGGATCTAAACTGGTCTCAATAATTCAATGCAGGTAGAAATAAGACAAGACAGTGGCTATGTTTCATTAGGAGTTTGGGGAGATTTGGCTTGTCACCAAAGACACACGAACACTTCTACAAATATACCGTGGAGAGTACTCTGACAGGCTGCATCACTGTCTGCTATGGGGGCGGGGTTACTAGAAGCTACAGAAAGTTGTAAGATTAGTCAGCTCCTTCTTGGGTACTAACCTCTGTAATATCCAAGACATCTTCAATGAGCGGTGTCTCAGAAAGGCAGTATCCATCATCAAGGACACCCATCACCCAGGACATGTCCTCTTCTCATTATTACTGTCAGGAAGGAGGTGCAGAAGCCTGAAAGCACACACTCAACAGAACAGCTTCTTCCCCTCTGCCATCCGATTCCTAAATGGACATTGAACTCTTGAACTCTTTTATTATTGCTAACACTTTTATTATTTCTGTTTTTGCACTATTTTTAATTTGACTATTTAATACACGCACAACACACACACACACACGCACACACACACACTTATTATAATTGATTTGCTTATGTATTTACTTTTTCCTATATTATGTATCGCATTGTACTGCTGCCGCTGACTTAACAAATTTCATGCCATATTCTGGTGATATTAAACCTGATTCTGATTCCGATTCCTTCTTCCTACCTTATTATTCTTGCTTCTGGCCCCTTCCTTTCCAGTCCTGTTAAAGGGTCTCGGCCTGAACCGTTGACTGTTTTCCTTTCCCTAGATGCTGCCTGCCTGCTGAGTTGGTCCAGCATTTTGTGTGTGCTGCTCCGGATTTCCAGCATCTGCAGACTCTCTTGTGTTTAACTAAATGTTCATGTTAATTGATGGTCATTGTAAACTTCAGAGTGTGACCAGGGTAGATATTAAGTGGCCTTTTTCCTGTATTAACACATTGCTACTCATGTATCCTTGCCATTTAATATACTATTCAGCACAAGTCTCTTTTGTCACTTTGCATTCTGGTTCGTTGTGCATTCAGGGAGGCACCCCTCAACAATGTAGCAAAGAGGTATGGAGTCATAGACCCATAAAACACTACAACACAGATTCAGGCTATCTAGCCTTTGCTGAATTCTTAATTTGTCTAGTGCCATCGACCTGCTCCCAGACCATAGCCCTCCATAAACATCCCATCCATATACCTATCCAAATCTCTCTTAAATGTTGAAATTGAACCCTATTCACTACTTCCGCTGGCAGCTGATTTCACAATCTCACCACGTTCTGAGTGAAGAAGTTCCCCAGCATGCTCCCCTAAAATATTTTACTTTTCACCCTTAACCCATGACTTCAAGTTCTAGTCTCACCCAACCTCTAGAAAAAGCCTACTTGCATTTACCTTATATATACCCTTCATAATTTTGTATATCTCTATATCAAATCTTCTCTCATTCTCTTACGCACTAGGGAATAAAATTAGCCTATTTAACCTTTTCCTCTAACTCAGGTCCTCAAGTTCTTGCAACATCCTTGTAAATTTTCTCTGCACCCATTCAATCTTATTGACATCTTTCCTGTAAGTAAGTGAACAAAACTGCACACGATACTCTAAATTAGGCGTCACCAACATATTGCACAACTTCACCATACCATCCTGTACTCCTGTACTCAATGAATTGATTTATGATACCCAATCTACTGAATGTTTCTTTTACAATCATATCTACCTGAGACATTGCTTTCAAGGAATTATGAATCTGTATTTACAGATCCATCTGTTCTACCGCTCTCCTCAGTACCTTATCACTTACCATATAACATCTACCCTGGTTTGTCCTCCCAAAGTGCAATACCTCACACTTGTCTGCAGTGAATTCCATCTGCTATTTTTCAGCCCATTTTTCCAGCTGAAAGTTTTGATAGCCTTCCTTGATGTTCACTACACCCCCAATCTTTGTGTCATTGGCAGGATATATTTTGAGTGTCTCAGGTTTGTGCCCAGAAGCATTGAGTCCAGTAATGTGTATTGTATGTTCTCAGGGATTCTGCTAGTTGAGACATGCTTCCATTGTAAATATTCAATTAAGCTAACTTTCCTGTCTGTATTCAATATGTTAAAGTTAAGTAGGTGATTATAGGTATTGGAACAGTAGTTAATCATTTATTGTTGCCTTTGTGGTCATAAAGCATAAATCATTGTGTCAGGCTGGGATCCTATTCTCTCCGAAAGATCTGCTGTTTACAATAAAGCTTCTTACATTTCTCAGTTATAGCTATCCTGTCGCTCATTTTGCCACTCATAACAACATCCACAAATGGATTGTGGTTCCCTCTGTGACATTACAGACTGCACTAAACTAATTACGTCTTTCTACATCTTGATTCTTCACAGTTCCTCTGCAGTCTGGGATTAATTCTGTTTTTGGATGTTTGTTAGGGAGAGCATTTACTCAGGTTATGAATTTGGAATATGACTGAACACTGTTATGAAATGGATTGAGAGTTGTTATGTTTCACTGCTTGTGGTGACATGGTAGCTTAGCAGTTAACATAATGTTACTACAGCTCCAGATAGGCATTCAATTCCCTCCACTATCTGCAAGGAGCAACATACACAAAATGCTGGAGGAACTCATCAGGCCAGGCAGCATCTATGGAAAAAAAAGTACAGTCGAAGTTTCGGGCCAAAACCCTTTGGCAGGTCTGGAGAAAAAAGCTGAGGAGTAGATTTGAAAGGTGGGGAGAGAGAAACGCCAGGCGATAGGTGAAACTTGGAGAGGAAAGGATGAAGCAAAGGGCTGAGAAATTGATTGGTGAAAGAGACAGAAGGCCATGGAAGAAAGGAAAATACGTGGGGAGTGGGGGAGGAGCACCAGAAGGAGGCAATAGGTAGGCAAGAAGATAACATGAGAGAGGGACAAGGAGATGGGAAATGGTGAGGAGGGGACATTACTGGAAATTTGAGAAATCAATGTTCGTACCATCAGGTTGGGGGCTACCCAAATGGAATATAAGGTGTTGTTCCTTCAACCTAAGAGTGGCCTTATCCTGACAGTGGAGGAGACCATGGACGGACATTTTGGAGCGAGAACGGGAAGTGGAATTAAAATGGGTGGCCACTGGAAGATCCCACTTGTTCTGGTGGATGGAGTGAAGAAGCTCGGCGAAGCGGTCTCCTAGCCTATGTCAGGTCTCACCAATATACAAGAGGTCACACTGGGAGCACCGAGCACAGTATATGACCCCAACAGACTCACAGGTGAAGTGCCAACTCACCTGGAAGGACTGTTTGGGGTCCTGAATGGTAGTGAGGGAGGTGATGTAAGGGCAGGTGTAGCACTTGCTCTGCTTGCAAGGATAAATATCAGGAGGGAGATCAGTGGGGAGGGACGAATGGACAAGGGAGACGCGTGGGGGGAGGGAAAGATGTGTTTGGTGGTGGAATCCAGCTGGAAGTGGTGGAGTTTCGAAGAATTATGTGCTGGACACGGAGACTGGTGGGATGTTGGATGAGGACAAGAGGAACCCTATCCATGGTAACGTGGCTGGAGGATGGGGTAACAGCAGACACGCATGAAATGGAAGAGATGCGGTTGAGTGCAGCGTTGATGGTGGGGGAAGGGAAGCCCTTTTCTTAGGACATCTCCTTCATTCTAGCATGAAAAGCCTCATCCTGAGAGCAGATGCGATGGAGATGGAGGGATTGAGAGAAGGGGTTGGCGTTTTTACAAGTAACAGGGTGAGAGGAGGTAACTGTAAGAGTCCATTGGTTTATAATAGACATGGGTGGATAAGCTGCCTCTGGAGACAGAGACAGTGAGATTGAGAGAGGGAAGGGAAGTGTTGGAAATGAACCAGGTGAATTTGAGGGGAGAGTGGAATTTGGAGGCAAAGTGGATGAAATCGACGAGTTCAGTATGGGTGCAGGAAGCAGCACCAACGCAGTCGTCAATGGCGTAGGAAAAGTGCGGGACAGGACAGTCACCAGTGTAGGCTTGGAACATAGACCGTTCCACGTAGGCGACAAACAGGTAGGCATAGCCAGGACCAATGCGAGTGCCCATGGCTACCCGTTTTGTTTGAAGGAAATGGGAGGACCCAAAGGAGAAATTATTCAGAATGGGAATATCCTTCCCTCCCTCTCACCTCACACCACCACTTTCTGCTTTCGGCAGGGATCGCTCCCTACACAATGCCCTTGTCTATACATCCCTCCCCACTGATCTCCCTCCTGGTACTTATCCTTGCAAGCGGAACAAGTGCTACACCTGCCCTTACACCTCATTTCCTCACTACCATTCAGGGGCCTAAACAGTCCTTCCAAGTGAGGCAAAACTTCACCTGTGAGTCTGTTGGGGTCATATACTGTGTTCAGTGCTCCCAGTGTGGCCTCCTGTATATCAGTGAAATCTGACTTAGATTGGGAGAACGCTTTGCTTAGCATCTATACTCCGTCCACCAGAACAAGTGGGATCTCCCAGTGGCCATCCATTTTAATTCCACTTCCCATTCTCATTCTGATATATCCATCCATGTGGTAGTGTGGAGGAGCAGAGGGATCTTGGGGTACACGTCCACAGATCCCTGAAAGTTGCCTCACAGGTGGATAGGGTAGTTAAGAAAGCCTATGGGGTATTAGCTTTCATAAGTCGAGGGATAGAATTTAAGAGTCGCGATGTAATGATGCAGCTCTATAAAACTCTGGTTAGGCCACACTTGGAGTATTGTGTCCAGTTCTGGTCACCTCACTATAGGAAGGATGTGGAAGCATTGGAAAGGGTGCAGAGTTGATTTACCAGGATGCTGCCTGGTTTAGAAAATATGCATTATGATCAGAGATTGAGAGAGCTAGGGCTTTACTCTTTGGAGAGAAGGAGGATGAGAGGAGACATGATAGAGGTGTACAAGATAATAAGAGGAATAGATAGAGTGGATAGCCAGCACCTCTTCCCCAGGGCACCACTGCTCAATACAAGAGGACATGACTTTAAGGTAAGGGGTGGGAAGTTCAAGGGGGATATTAGAGGAAGGTTTTTTACTCAGAGAGTGGTTGGTGCGTGGAATGCACTGCCTGAGTCAGTGGTGAAGGCAGATACACTAGTGAAGTTTAAGAGACTACTAGTCAGGTATATGGAGGAATCTAAGGTGGGGGCTTATATGGGAGGCAGGGGTTGAGGGTCGGCACAACATTGTGGGCCGAAGGGCCTGTACTGTGCTGTGCTACTCTATGTTCTATGACCTCTTCCACTGTTGGGATAAGACCACACTTAGGTTGAAGGAACAGTACCTTATATTCCATTTGGGTAGCCTCCAATCTGATGGCATGAACATCAATTTCTCAAACTTCAAGTAATGCCTTCCAACCCCGCCACACTATTTCCCATCCCCTTGTCCCTCTCTCATGAAATTTCCTTGCCCTCCCATCGCCTCCCGCTGGTGCTCTTTCTTCCATGGCCTTCTGTCTCTCTCACCAATCAACTTTCTAGCTCTTTGCTTCACCCCTCCGCCTCCAAGTTTCACCTATCACCTGGCATTCACCTCTTTGTCTTTCAAATTACTGGTTTTTCAACTGGACCTACCAGCCTTTTCCTTCCCACCCTCCCCCACCTTCTTTATAGGCCCCTTCCCTCTACAGTCCTGACGAAGGGTTCCAGCCCGAAATGTCGACTCATCATTTCCACGGATGCTGCCCGACCTGCTGGGTTCCTCCGCTGTGTTGTAAGTGTTGCTTTGATCCCAGCATCTGCAGATTATTTTGTGTTTATTTCTCTCTCCACTCCACCTACCTTTCAAATCTACTCCTCAGCTTTTTTTTCCAGTCCTGTCGAAGGGTTTCAGCCCAAAACGTCGACTGTACTTTTTTCCATAGATGCTGCCTGGCCTGCTGAGTTCCTCCAGCATTTTGTTTATGTTGCTCGGATTTCCGGCATTTGAAGATTTTCTCTTGTTTGCTGTCTGTAAGGAGTTTGTACATTCCCCGCCTAAATGTGTCAATTTCCTTTATGTGTTCCGGTTTCCTCTCACATTCCAAAGACATATGGGTTCGAGTTAATAAGTTGTAGGCAAGCTACAGTATGTTGGTGCTGGAAGCATGGTGACACTTACGGACTTCTCTGAGCACATCCTCACACTGTTCTTTGTTGATGCAAAAGACATATTTCACTGTATGTTTCAATGTTTCAAAGTACATGTAACAAATGAAGCCAGTCTTTAATCTGTTATTTTCTCCTCAGTCTTGTTAGATTCACAGGGGTGTGGCGCATGAGGAAAGATTGCAGAAGATACTAGCAAGGATAGAGGATTGGCTGATTGGCAGGGGGTAAAGAGTGAGAATAAAGCGGACCTTTTTTTGGGTTGGCTACCAGTGCGTAGTGGTGTTCTGCTGTGAACAGTATTGGGACTATTTCTTTTCACGTTGTATGTCAGTGATTTGGAAGGCAGAATAGACTGGCCAAGTTTAAGGATGATACAAAGCTAGGTTGAGGGGCAGGTAGTGTTAAGGAAGCAGGGAGTCTGCAGAAGGACTTAGACCGACGAGCAGAATGGGCAATGAAGTGGCAGATGGAATAAAGTGTAGGGAAGTGTGTGGTCATGCACTATGGCAGAAGAAATAAAGGGAAAACTATTTTCAAAATGGGGAGAAAATTCAGAAATCAGAGGTGCAAAGATACTTGGGACTCCTCACGCAGTATTCCCTAAAGGTTAATTTGTAGGTTGAGTTGGTGGTAAGGAAGGCAAATGCAATGTAATCAATCATTTCAAGAGGACTAGAAAATAAAAGCAAGGTTGCAATGCTAAAGTTTTATAACACATTGGCCAGAATATGCTTTAAATATTGTTAGCAGTTTTGGACCCCTTATTTAAGATAGGATGTGCTGGCATTGGAAAGTGCCCAGAGGGGTTCACAAGAATGATCCTGCTGATGAAAGGGTTAACATATGAGGAGTGCTTGACGTGTATTGGCCTCTACTTGCTGGAGTTTAGAAGAATGAGTGGAGATCTCATGGAAGCCCATCAAGTATTAAAAGTCCTTGATAGAGTGGATGTGAAGAGGATGTTTCCTTTAGTGATGAATTTTAGGACCAGAATGCACGGCTTCAGAATGGAAGCTCATCCCTTTAGAACAGACTTGAGGAGGGATTTCTTTAGCCAGAGGGTGGTACATCTGTGGAATTCATTGCTTCAGACAGATATGGAGGCCACGTCACTGGGCATATTTAAAGCAGAGGTTGGTATGTTCTTGATTATTGTTATCAGAGGTTACGGGAAGAAGACAGGAGAATGGGATTGAGTGGGAACAGCTATGATAGAATGACGGAGCAGACTCGATAGGATGAATGTTCTAATTCTGCTCCTATCTTTTGGTCTTTAAAAGACAGATGAACAGTTACATGGATGGGAAAGGTTTAGAAGTCTATGAGTCAATTGCTGGCAAATGGAACTAGCTTGGATGGTCAGCACGAACCAGTTGAACTGATGGGCCTATCAGTGCACTATGACGCTATGCATTTATGTTCCTTTAGTAAGCAGCATTGACTCCAAGAAGCAAATAAACCTTAGGATGAAGATCCTGAGTCCCTGCTTTTAGACCTGAGCTGCTGAGTTCCTTCAGCATTTTGTGTTTACTGCTCTGGATTTCCAGCATCTGCTGAATCTTGTGTTTATGATTTGCTGTCAATAGAGTCAAATAGACAACTGGTATCTGATGAAGGGTTGCAGCTCGAATCAATAACTGTTCATACCCCTCCACCGATGCTACTCGATCCGTTGAGTTCCTCCAGCATTATCTGCATTGCTCCAGGTTGCAGCTGCTGCCATTTCTTGGGTCTTCACCTTTCTTCATCTTGCAGCTGTACAATGTATCTGAACAGATGAAAATCCTTTGGCTCTACGGTCCAGCAAGCTTTTTACCACATCACCTCCCCACCTCCCACTATTATCTAGGATGATTTCTACGAGATGCCCTCTTCACTCCCTGTAGTCATGAAAACCACACTTGAAGCACTTTTTTGAGCTCTCCAACCAGGTACAGGTTTCTGATTTTATCCTCAACGGTCTCTTGGAAACAAGCAAATGTAACACTGTAAATTATCTTGGACAAGTCGAAAGGAACACGACTTCTACTTTTTGAAAAAAAATCAAGTTTATTAAGTGCAAGGTTCTATGTATAATAGGCAATAGTTAGCCCAAAATCCTTGATTTGAGGAGTGGTTTGGAGATGTTGTATTTATCTTATTTTTCTCTGTCTTGCATTCTGGCAAAGTCATTAAGCCTGTGTGAGTCTTTCTTCTGTCTTTTTTTGACCTCCCAGTCCTCAGAGAAAGGTCACTCCGTTAATGGTCCTGCATATCAAAACGCAAAGTACTGGAGGCACTCAGTGGGTCGGGCAGCACCCGTGGCAGGAAATGGAAGTTGACATTTTAATTGAGCTAACTTTTTTTTACTTATTTTTTTTACTGTTTTACAATTAGCTGATCCTTTTCATATTTATACCTTTTTTTTAGGGAGCGTATACCGGAAGTCATGGGGGTAGTTTTAGCGCTTGCTTCTTTCTGGCGGGTCTGCTTTAGATTTCGCCTTGGGGTCCTGGGGTGGGGGGGGGTGGGAGGGGCTTCACGTTTTAGTTTGTTTCTCTTTGGGCTATATACATTATTGAAGTATTGGTTACGTCCTTTTCCCCGGTATCTTTTGTATGTTCTGTTTCCTCTCCGGGTCTGTGGGTCGCGCCTATTGTCAATCCTCCTTGTTATGGGTTGACTTTAGGATTTATGGAGTCTATTATTAATTTTGTCTCCTGGAATACTAATGGTCTTAATCATCCTATTAAAAGGAAAAAAGTTTTTAAAGTGTTCCGGAGACTTAAAGCACAAATTTTATTTTTACAAGAGACCCATGTACGGAGGGGGGACAGACTACGTTTTTTCAAATTTTGGAAGGGACAACAATTTCATTCGAACTCCAATGCTAAGATTCGAGGCGTCTCTATTTTTATAGACTCCTCAGTTACTTTTATACAACAGGATATTATCTCTGATCCGAATGGTAGATTTTTATTGGTTAGTGGTTTATTATTTAATAAAAAAGTAGTTTTGGTTAATGTTTATGCTCCTAATATGGATTGTCCGGAATTTTATAAATCATTGTTTGATCAGTTTCCGAATTTGAACGAGTTTTCATTGATTTGGGGCGGAGATCTTAATACCTGTTTATCTCCAGCTTTGGACCGTTCGGCTCCTTTACGGACTTTACCTAATAAATCTGCAAATTTGATTAATTTTTTCCTTTCTGATTCTGGGTCGACGGACATTTGGCGTTTTCTGCATCCTCAGGAAAAAGATTTTTCCTTCTTTTCACATGTTCATCATTCCTATTCAAGAATTGATTATTTTTTCATTGATTCTCGTCTCATTCCTTCAGTGATTAAATGTGATTATGATTCTATAACCATTTCGGATCATGCTCCACTTAAGCTTTCTATTAAAATTATGGCCAATATACCAAACAATAGACAATGGCGTTTTAATTCGCTGTTGCTTCAGGACTCGGACTTTGTTAATTTTATGAATGAACAGATTGAGCTTTTTTTTACAATTAACCATACAGAAGATATTTCGGTTAACACTCTTTGGGACACTTTTAAAGCCTATATTCGGGGTCAGATTATTTCGTATTCCGTTGCTTTGAGGAAGAAACAGAAGCAGGAGGAGATGGTAATTGTGGACAAGATTAAAGAAATTGATAAGAAATATGTTATGGCTCCTTCTGAGGAGCTATACAAACAAAGAACTGAACTTCAAATGGAACACAGTTTACTACTCTCGTCCTCGATTGTAAACCAATTAAAGAAAACAAGAAGTGATTTTTATGTTCACAGTGATAAAATTGGCAAGCTGCTGGCTAATCAATTGAAATCTAATTATGTTAAATCTCAAATCAATCAGATTTATAACCAAAATGATCGATTGATATTGGATCATGTGGGGATTAATCAAACCTTTTGTGATTTTTATTCTTCTTTATACCAATCAGAGTCTCCTCGAGATTCTAAATATATGAATGATTTTTTAGATAAGTTAGACTTCCCTCTGATTTCACAGGATATGTCTTCTTTATTAGATACTTCCATTACAATGGATGAGATTAAGAATGTTATTTTTTCTATGAATCTGGGGAAAGCTCCTGGCCCTGATGGGTTTACCGTTGAATTTTATAAATGTTTTGCTTCTTTATTGATTCCTTGGCTCTATAAGGTTTTTGAGGCTTCTTTGAAACTTGGTAAACTTCCGGAATCTTTTAATAGAGCATCAATTTCTTTAATACTAAAGAAGGATAAAGACCCTGCTCAATGTGCATCTTATAGACCAATATCTTTATTAAATGTTGATTCTAAAGTTTTTTCTAAGTTATTAGCAAATAGACTAGAAAAAGTACTTCCTTCTATTATTTCGGAAGACCAAACGGGTTTTATTAAAGGTCGTTACTCTTTTTATAATATTCGTACATTGTTAAATATCGTTTATACTCCCTCACAAAATGTTCCTGAGTGTGTTATTTCTTTAGATGCCGAGAAAGCTTTTGATAGAGTAGAATGGCCTTATTTATTTAAGGTGCTTGAAATGTTTAATTTTAGCTTGAAATTTATATCCTGGATTAAACTGTTATATTACTCCCCTGTAGCCTCGGTTCGTACTAACTCCTTAAACTCACCTTTTTTTCCTCTCTTTCGTGGTACTCGACAAGGCTGTCCTCTTAGTCCCCTATTATTTGATATTGCATTAGAACCTCTTGCAATTGCTATTCGAGAATCTTTAAATATTACTGGGATAACTCGGGGATTAAAGTCCCATAAATTATCACTCTATGCTGATGATTTACTTTTATATATTTCTAATCCTGAGAGATCCATTCCTGCTGTTTTAGAGTTATTAGCACAATTTGGTCTTTTCTCAGGTTATAAATTAAATCTTAGTAAGAGTGAACTTTTTCCGATTAATAAACATCTTCCCTTATATTATAAATTTCCATTTAAATTGATTAATAATTACTTTTCATATCTTGGGATTAAAATTACTTGTAAACATAAAGATTTATTTAAGACTAACTTTTTACCATTAATAGACCATATTACTCAACTTTCATCTAAATGGTTTCCCTTATATTTAACTTTGATTGGTCGTATTAATGCAGTTAAGATGTTTTTTTTGCCAAAATTTTTATATGTGTTTCAGGCATTACCAATTTTCGTTCCTAAATCTTTTTTTGATAAAGTTGACTCTAAAATTTCTTCATTTATTTGGCAGAACAAGAATCCGAGACTGGGTAAAATACATTTACAGAAAGCTAAGAGAGATGGAGGTTTAGCATTACCTAACTTTAGATTTTATTATTGGGCTATTAATATTCGACATATGAAATTTTGGTTACTTGACCGGGACATACTATTTATTCCTAAATGGGTAGCATTGGAATTACAATCTGTTCAGGGTTATACACTTGGTTCTATTTTAGGTTCCTCTCTTCCTTTTGATTCGAAACGTCTTAAGCAGGTCTCTAACCCGATAGTTAAATATGCTTTGCGCATTTGGTTTCAATTCAGAAAATTTTTTGATCTTAATCAATTCGGGTTAGCGATTCCTATTTTAGGTAACATATTTTTTCCTCCCTCTTTTACGGATCGCGCTTTTCAAACTTGGAAGACTAAGGGTATTTTACGGTTTTTGGATTTATTTTTAGATGGTTCCCTTATGTCTTTTGAACAATTATCTAATAAATATAACTTATCAAGAATACATTTTTTTAGATATTTACAAGTTAGAAATTTCCTAAGTACTATACTTACTTCCTTTCCAATGCTTCCTCCTATATATATTTTAGATTCGATAATTAACCTTAATCCATGTCAGAAAGGTGCATCGGCTATGATTTATAATATTATTATGAAACTTAGGAAAGCTCCATTTGATAAGATTAGGGTAGATTGGGAACAGGAATTGGGGCTTACCATTTCTGTGGATGATTGGGGGCAGATTTTACAATTAGTTAATACTTCCTCTATTTGTGCTAAACATTCCCTAATTCAATTTAAAGTGGTTCATAGAGCACATATGTCCAAAGATAAGTTAGCGCGTTTTTACTCGCATATTAATCCTTTCTGTGATAGATGTTCGGGGCAGATAGCCTCTTTAACTCATATGTTTTGGTCTTGCCCTACTTTGGAAACTTTTTGGAGAGATATTTTCAATATTATTTCTAAGGTATTAAATATAGATATCTCTCCTCACCCTATTACTGCTATCTTTGGACTACCTAAAATTTCTAGTAATCTTTCCCCTTCAGCCCGTAGAATGATTGCATTTCTTACTTTAATGGCGAAAAGATGTATTTTACAACATTGGAAAGAGCTTAATGCTCCAACTACCTTTTTTTGGTTTTCTCAGACGATTTTATGTTTGAATCTGGAGAAAATTAGAAGTAACCTTTATGATTCTTCATTTAAATTTGAACAGATTTGGGGACCTTTTATTCGATATTTTCATTTAATGTAATATTTACCCTTCTTGTTTTCTCTTCACTGTTTTAATGGAGGTCGGGATTGAGGACGTGATTTTAAGTTTAACTCTGTTTGGTTTCAAGTTAGCCCATTGCTTTGCTTTGCTTTTAGTTAGTTGCACGGTGGGTTTTTTTTTTGGGGTTTTTTTTTTCTTTTTTTCCATTGATATATATAAAATCTAGTATACTATTATGTTATCTTGGTTTCTTATGCTTAAATTACATTGTTTGTAGTATTTTCTTTTTGGTATTGTTATCTTTTGGAATTTTATTATATTTTAACATTGTATTAATGTTTATATGGCTTACCTTTTTTGTATACTTACTCAATAAAAAGATTTAAAAAGAAAGAAAGAAAGAAAGACATTTTGGGGCTGAGACTTTTCATCTGGACTAGTCTAATCGAAGAGTCTCAATTCAAAACATTAACTCTCTATTTACCTCCACAGCTGTTGCCTAACCGACTGAGTTGCTTCAGCACTTTGAGTGTTGCTCCAGATTCCAGCATCTAGTCTCTTGTGTCTCAGATGCCCATACAAAACCCAATTGATTTCTATGGCTTCTGTGTCAAAATTGCTCTTGCCACTGAAGAATTTAGGTTACCCTTTAGCTCTACCAAGATAAGTTCTGGTACAATGTTAATGTTGGTCACAGTGGACGATTATCTCCCTCACATAAACCGTTCATACCTATTACCAGCCATTTTTCTTCCTGTGCATTAAATGGAAGACTACACCAGCAATGGAGAGGAGTGAAATAGAGAGCTATAATATCACTTTAGGAAGGAAAGAAGGAGGTTAAAATGGAGCAAGAATACTGGTATGTACTGGTTGGGTTGAATGTCCTTTTACTGTGACGTACATCTGATGTTTTCAATGTAACAGAGAAAACAGTGGGTAAGAACTGAGATGAATTTTCACATCATATTCCTGGTCTGTTTCTTTACACCATGCATGAAGGGGGTCTGAGATGTTAACACCACCCACATTGTCTGATGAAACACTGCATCCATCAAATGGGGCATGAGTCTTACAAAAGACTTAATAAGATGCACCATTTATTGATACCACACACATCCACACTCCCCTCACAGATAGGAGGAGGAGAAAAGAGGCCTTCTTCAAATTCTCGTGGGACCTGGGTATCCACAGATAAATGCTGTGTCGCACACTTATGTGAGCCTACCATACTTCTCCAATTCTCCATTCCACTGTAAATCATGTCTTTGCTGCTGTTCTCAGGCAGGGCAATCTACCCTTAGCCCTGGACCAGGGTAAGTCCGGTGTAAACACTAGAACCCCACTCAAATGATGGAAGACTCTGGATGCCCGGGTAATGCAGTAGTTTGTTTTTGTTAACATCAACATCTTTAATTGAGTCTTACCGAATATTTAGGTTATAAGTTGATTATTTAGTACTGGTTTTGCTTGATTATGCCCCATATACCGAGATGCAGTGAAAAGCTAGACAGATCATTCTATACATAAGTTCTCTGAGATAGTTAAAAGAAAAAAAATCAGAATGCAGAATATAGTTCTACAGTTACAGAGGAAGTGCAGTGCAGGTAGACAAAACCAGTGCAAAGGCCATGAGGTGGTAGGTTTTGAGATCAGGAGGTCGTCCTTATTATATGAGAGATCAGTTCAAGAGTCTGATAACAGCAGGATCGAAGCTATCCATGAGTCTGGTGGCATGTATTCTCAAGCTTTTTATATGCAACCCCTTGGAAGGTGAGAAAAAAAGAGAATGAGTGGGTTGGGAGGGGTCCTTAACTATGTTGGCTGCCTTTTCGAGGCAGCAGTAAGTACAAACAGAGGCTGGTTTGCCTGATGGGCTGTAGCCACAACTCCCTGTTTCTTGCAGTCTCCGGGAAGAACAGTTGCTACACCAAGCTGTGAGGCATCCGGATAAAATGCTTTCTATGATGCATGATGTTAAAAATTGATAAGAATCATCTGGAACATGCTGAATTTCATTATTTCAATTTTGTTTTAAGTTAATAGGTCCTAAGTTTTACAATGACTTGTGCAAAGCCATGTCAGCCAGAGAGTTTGCGGTAAAGTCTTGCTGGCGGTCGGAGCCATCGTGAGAGAGCAGCGAGCTGACCAGTGACACAGTCCCTACACTGAGCTGCATCAAAGTGCTGGGAACTCCTCTCCTTTGAGAGTCTGCACTGGAACTCACAACATGCCCCAGGGGTAGGTGAACAGTAATCCCAATGTAACAGAATACTGTCATCATTTTATAATCAGAATTTATTCATACTTTTACCAACAAAGAAACTCTCTAAAATGGAGCATAGTGCTCAAGGTTATCACAATTATTACTCATCAATTAAATGATCTAGGACAGATAAGATTTATATTATTGCTTTTTGCATAGATTCATTATATATTTTGACAGAAGATGATATAGAGTACTTAATGGTATACCTTTGATATTTTCTGCCCCACACCCCTAATTATGTTCAATTTTGAAAACTCCATTCAATAAAAAATATCAAAATAATGTCTGATGATAAATGTTGTTTTTATCTGCAGAGTAATTAAAATATTTGAGTTCAGCCAAGCCTACTTACAGTTGGATTATGTCCAAAATTCACTTCAGATGCATTTTAGAGCTGACCATTCTCTAAATTATCATTTTAGGTTGGAAATGCAATTCTAATATTCAAGAAAATGGCTTTGGCTCAATCTGAGGTCAAGAGGCAATGAATTCAGCAGGCAGCATCTGAAATCTGGAGGAAAATATAAGGCTGTGCTGCTAGGTTAGAGATATGGATTTCTAAACCAGGGCTCCATCTCTGCAAGCAAATGAATGTATATATTCAATTATATATATTTGTCAGGTAATATTTTGAAAAGCAGCAATTCAGTATTCCTTGGTATCCTGGTCAATATTTAACCTGCTGTCAACATCACAGAAAAGGGGTGTAGTGGTTGAGAAGATAGTTTTGCTGCCTCAGAACTCCAGTGACCCACATTCAATTCTGAGCTCTGTCGCTGTCTGTTTTGAGCTTCCACGGTCTTCCTTTGGCTGCTCCAGTTTACTCCGGCATTCCAAAGATCCACTGGTAAACTTGAGGCCCTCTGTTGATTGGGGTCAGTATGACCCCAATACGAGCCAGTATGCAAGGCAGGTCAGCGCATTATGGAGAGCAAACTGTTGCCCATGCAGCATGCTCCCCCTTGCCACACAGCTGATAAATCCAAAGGAGCAGCGGAGACATAGAGTTTTGCACCAACAGTATCACAGTTGAAGTCAATGTAGGATTACCTTAGGGTCTCCAGCTGCAGACTTTTCCTTGGGGTCTATTCCCGAAGCCTTCCCCAGGAATGGTTATAGCCGCAAGGCAGCGGAGGTTTGAGATCAGAGTTTGGTCGGCTAATTGGCAACAAAACCCACCCCTAGTATTAGGTAGGTACATCAAGGGGAGATGATGGACATGGGAGGGTTATTTTAATTTTCCTCTTCTTTTTTGTTTAAAGATACAGCAAGATAATTGGCCCTTGTGACTCAATGAGACTGCACTGCCCAACTACACTCATGCGGCCAATTAACCTCCGAACCTATATGTCTTTGGAATGTTGAGGAAACCACAGCACTTGGGATAAACTCAAGCATTTACAGGGAGAACCTCCTACAGACAGCAGCAGAATTGAACCTAGGTCGCTGCCCCAGTAATAGTGTTACGCTAATGTTATGAAAACTGCTGCACCAAAATATTTATAAAATTTTAGAGGGTTATAGGGAAATAAGTGGGAGGATTGAATTGATTGGAATGCTACAGCATCAAGCATAGATCTGATGGGCTCAACAGCCTCCAGTTGTGACAAAAGGAATTTTGAGATGATCTAGTCCCAGTTGTGGAAGCTTGTTCCATCTAAATTAAACAGTGCATTTTCTATTCTGTAACTATGATTGCATTTCAAAAGCACTTTGTAAAGTGTTTCATGACATCTGAAAGCAGCTTGAAGGATGTTTTATAAATCTCTCTTTCTCCTTTTCTTTAAGGGATGCATTCCAATTTTAGAGAAAAGGATTATGAGGGGATCAGTATGAGAACTAATTTCTAAGCAAGATTTATACATGAGATTTATGCATTAATGGTTAGAGTTCTTCCCAATAATGAAATGATATTGTGGGATAAATGCTTTTATCGTGAACTGATGGTTGATCTTGAGATTAAAGCTGTTCTGAACCATATACAGTACAACATTTTTAATAGTGAGTTCACAGGATCTGTGAATTGTTATGGCACAGGAGGAGGCTATTCAGTCCATTTCAGTCTAGCTAGTCATGCTAGTTCCTATTTAAGTATCCTGGACATCATATGATGGGGGATAGTAAAATCAGAGTAGGGAATAGCGAATGCTTGGCTCTATAGCACAGCAGAGAGAGATAGAGGGTGTGAGCAAGTAGTAGAGATTAAAAGAGAATACTGCAGGATTGGTACAAGGCAGTCAAAGTTTGTAACTGTTTCAACTGGCCTGAGCCAAAAACTGTAGGCTGAAGTGAACTACCATAAGCTCATGCCTGGCAACTAGCCTAGCAATGGCTTCATAAAACTCCTAGACAGATTACCAATGTACATAAAAGCAGAACTGCACACAGCTCACATAAAAGATAGAGATTGAAGTTTAACACTGCAAAAGGCTTACCTCACTTTATGTACACACAGTGCATGTGGGATAGAGGTAGTGAGGTGAATGTAAATATAAGATAAGGTAAGAAGAACGAAGCTGACTGGTAAGATACAGTGACGACTTACTGGCAGCATACAAAACTACAAACTAATTTTTAATCACACTTATTCTGGAAAATGATCACGCAGCAATAGCCTGTAAATTCCCTTTTGGAGATTTTGAACTGCCAAGTATTTTTGTGGTATGAACTGAAGTTTCGAAGGTGCAGGACGGTTGTGGCATGTCCTGTACGGGCCAAAGCGAGGAGAAAGAGCCCGAGCCCGAGAACGAGGTATGAACCAGTGTATGAGCATTGCTGGAGTGGACCTGGAACCAATTTGAAGCAGCGGATCAAAGGCAAAGCAGAGTCAAGGAGGTGGGGCCCATGCCTGAGAGTGAGGAACAAACTGGCGTTTGACTGATTTAAGCACCTGGCTAGAATGGAAAGGTCAGGTACATGTTGAATTAAAGCAGTGGGACCCAGTCCTGAGAGTGCATCAAAGAGTGAGGAACGAGCAGAGGTTTGGCCGATTTCAGCACCAGGCTAGATTGAAAAGGTAAAGGCGTCAGAGCCAGAGGGGATGGATGGGCTCGTTCAGCTCGTTGTTCTGTGAGGTTTACTCATCTCTGTGCTGAAATGAGTCTGCGGCCTGCAAATAATGGGTTCCAAGATCGGCACTGACTGGCTTCGTGGCTGTAAACTCACTTTGGTGAATGTTAGTTCTGAATGTTATGTGCTTACAACACATCTGGATAGTAGTAACAGGATTGGTCCGAGTCAGCATGGATTTACGAAGGGGAAATCATGCTTGACTAATCTTCTGGAATCTTTTGAGGATGTAACTATGAAAATGGACAAGGGAGAGCCAGTGGATGTAGTGTACCTGGACTTTCAGAAAGCCTTTGATAAAGTTCCACATAGGAGATTAGTGGGCAAAATTAGGGCACATGGTATCGGGAGCAGAGTACTGACATGGATTGAAAACTGGCTGACTGACAGAAAACAAAGAGTAGCAATTAACGGGTCCCTTTCGGAATGGCAGGCAGTGACCAGTGGGGTACCGCAGGGTTCAGTGCTGGGACCGCAGCTGTTTACAATATATATTAATGATTTAGATGAGGGAATTAAAAGTAACATTAGCAAATTTGTTGATGACACAAAGCTGGGAGGCAGTGTGAAATGTGAGGAGGATGTTATGAGGATGCAGGGTGACTTGGACAGGCTGGGTGAGTGGGCAGATGCATGGCAGATGCAGTTTAATGTGGATCAATGTGAGGTTATCCACTTTGGTGGTAAGAACGGGAAGGCAGATTATTATCTAAATGGAGTCAAGTTAGGAAAAGGGGAAGCACAACGAGATCTAGGTGTTCTTGTACATCAGTCACTGAAAGTAAGCATGCAAGCACAGCAGGCAGTGAAGAAAGGTAATGGCATGCTGGCCTTCATATCAAGGGGAATTGAGTATAAGAGCAAAGAGGTCCTCCTGCAGCTGTACAGGGCCCTGGTGAGACCACACCTGGAATATTGTGCATAGTTTTGGTCTCCAAATTTGAGGAAGGACATTCTTGCTATTGAGGGAGTGCAGCGTAGGTTCGCAAGGTTAATTCCCAGGATGGCGGGACTGTCATATGTCGAATAATTGGAGGTACTGGGCTTGTATACTCTGGAATTTAGAAGGCTGAGAGGGGATCTTATTGAAACATGTAAGATTATTAAGGGATTGGACATGCTGGAGGCAGGAAGCATGTTCCCGCTGATGGGTGAGTCCAGAACCAGAGGCCACAGTTTAAGAATTAGGGGTAGGCCATTTAGAACGGAGTTGAGGAAAAACTTTTTCACCCAGAGAGCGGTGAATATATGGAATGCTCTGCCCCAGAAGGCTGTGGAGGCCAAGTCTCTGGATGCTTCCAAGAAAGAGATGGATAGTGCTCTTAAAGATAGTGGAATCAAAGGTTATGGGGATAAGGCAGGAACTGGATACTGATAGTGGATGATCAGCCATGATCACAGTGAATGGCGGTGCTGGCTTGAAGGGCCGAATGGCCTACTCCTGCACCTATTGTCTATTGTCTATTGTCTTACATTTTAGTGTTTGCACGATTTATTCTTTTTTTGCATGGTGGGTATTTGACAGTCTTCTTTTTTAATGGATCTTATTGGGTCTCTTTGTTGTGTGGTAGCCTGTAAGGAGATGAATCTCAAGGTTGGGTAAAGTATGCAAACTTGAATGTAATTTGTACTTAGAAAAATTTGGATCAAAGAGCAGTTATTTGAGGATGAGTGACTCCCCTATTGACGTCAGCTTGTAACAAAGGTTTATTTCTGAAGGTAAACCATGGACTCTGTGTGAATTCTTCCTATCTACACAGCACAACCCCTTGTTCTTACCCCATGGCCGTTCAAATTACTCTCTCTCTCTCTCTCAAATGTCTATCCAATTTGCTTTGAAGGTAAAGGCAAACAGAAAATGCGTGAGATATACATCAGGTCAGTCAGCATCTGTGGAGAGAGATACAGAGGTATAATTTCAAACCAATGAATGGAAACTTTTCACACAAAGTTGAAAGTTCAAACATTAAAAGTAAATTTATTATCAAGGTACATAAATGTCACCATATACAACCCAGAGGTTAATTTTATTGTGGGCATGCTCCATAAATCCATAATAGAATAATAACCCTAATAGAATCAATGAAAGACTGCACCATCTTGGGTATTCAAACAGTGTGCAAAAGACTACTAACTGTGCAAATACAAAAAGAAATAAATAATAATAATAATAATAGTAATAAATAAATAAGCAATAAATATTGAGAACATGAGATGAAGAGCCTTTGAACGTGAGTCCATCGGTTGTGGAATATTTCAGTGATGGGGGAAGTGAGTTGAGTGGAGTTATCTGCTTTGGTTCAAGAGTCTGATGGTTGAGGCATAATAACTTAACACTCAAAGTTCAAAATTCAAAGTAAAATGTATTATCTGAGTACTTCTCACTGTTACCATCAGGTAGGAGATACAGTAGCCTGAAGGCACACACTTAGCAATTCAGAAACAGCTTCTTCCCTTCTGCCATCCGATTCCTAAGTGGACACTGAAGCTTTTGACACTACCTCACTTTTTAATGTACAGTATTTCTGTTTTTGCACATTTAAAAAAAATCTATTCAATATACGTAATTGATTTACTTGTTTATTTATTATTATGTTTTATTGTATTTATTATTTTTTCACTCTCTCTTTGCTAGATTATGTATTATATTGAACTGCTGCTGCTAAGTTAACAAATTTCACATCACATGCCGGTGATAATAAACCTGATTCTGATTCTGACGCGTGTCACCACGTACAACCCTGAGATTCTTTATTCTGCGGGCATACTCGACAAATCTACAGAACAGTAACTGTAAACAGAATCAATGAACAACAAACTGTGCAAATGCAAATATAAAAAAAAGTAAAAATATACATAAATAAATAGCAATAACTGTTTCTGAACCTGTAGTTGTGAGTCCTGAGGCCCTGTACCTTCTTCCCAATGGCAGCAGTGAGAAAGGATCATGGCTTGGCTGATGATGGATGCTACTTTCCTGCGACAATGCTTCATGTAGATGTGCTCAATGGTAGGGAGGGCTGTACTGGTGATGGACTGGCCCTTATCCACTACCTCAGAATCTGAATCAGAATCAGGTATAATATCATTGGCATATGTTGTGAAATTTGTTAACGTAGCGGCAGTAGTACATTGCAGTAAATAAGATAGAAAAAATAAATAAGTACATCAATTTCAGTAGTGTATATAGATGTGCTTATTAAATAGTTAAATTAAAAATTGTGCAAAAACAGAAATAATAAAAATGAGCTAGTGTTTGCGGGTTCATTGTTCATTTAGGAATTGGATGGCAGAGGGGAATGACTATTGTCCCGTAGCACTCACATCTATGGTGATAAAATGCTTTGAGGGGTTGGTTATAGCCAGAAAAACTTGGTCTCAGCAAGGACCTGGACCTTCTGCATTTGCCTATCGCCACAATATGGCTACAGCAGACACAGTCTCAATGGCTCTTCACATGGCCTTAGATCACCTGGACAATACAAACACCTACGTCAGGATGCTGTTCATTGACTTTGGTTCAGCATTTAACACCATCATTCCTACATTCCTGATCAATAAGCCTTAGGACCTGGGTCTCTGTACTTCCATCTGCATCTGGATCCCCAACTTCCTAATCGGAAGACTATTTGTATCATGTTCTGTTCTAGGGCACTGGTGTTTCCATACCAGGCTGTGATGCAGCCAGTCAATATACCCTCCACCACACATCTATAGGAGTTGTCAAAGTTTTTGATTGCATGCCAAATTTCACAAACTCCGAAGGAGAGGTGCTGTTGTGCATTCTTCATAATTGAACTTATGTGCTGGGCCCAGAGCAGGTCCTCCAAAAAGATAACACCAAAGAACTTAAAGCCGCTGACCTTCTCCACCTCTGATCCTTCGATGTGGACTGTCTCATGGACCTCCGTTTTCCTCCTCCTGAATTCAATAATCAGCTCCTTGGTATTGCTGACATTGAGTAAGAGGTTGTTGTTGAGACACCACTCAGCCAGATTTTCCATCTCCCTCCTATATGCTGATTCATCACCACCTTTGATTCAGCATATGACAGCGCTATCACCAGCAAACAAATATGGCATTGGAGCTGTTCTTAGCCACACAGTCATAATTGCAAAGTGAGTAGAAAAGTTGGCTAAGCCTTGTGGTGCACCTGTACTGATAGAGATTGAGGAGTGGTTGTTGCCAATCCAAACTGACTGGTGCCTGCAAGTGAGGAAATCGAGGAACCATTTGCAAAAAGGGGTACTGAGGCCAAGGTCTTTAAGCTTATTAATTAGTTTTGAGGGTATGATAGTATTGAATGCTGAGCTGTAGTTAATAAAGAGCATCCTAATGGATGTATCTTTGCTGACCAGATGATTCAGGGTTGAGTGTAGAGCTAACGAAATGGCATCTGCTGTGGACCTTTTGCTCTGTTAGGCAAGTTGTAGCAGATCCAAATCACTTCTCAGGCAAGAGTTAATCTGTTTCATCACAAACCTCACAAAGCACCTTATCACTTTATCATTATCTAAGAGCAACTAGATGATAGTCAGAGGCAGGTTACCATCTTCTTCTTAGGCACCAAATAAGTGAAGTCTGCTTGAAGCAGGTGGGGTCCTCATGACTGCTGAAGTGAGAGGTTAAAGGTCTCAGTGAACACTCCAGCCAGTCAATCAGCACAGGTCTTTTGTGTTGGGCCAGGTACTGGGTCTGGGCCAGATGCTTTTTGTAGGTTCACCCTCCTGGAGGCTGCTCTGACATAGACTGAACTCACAGGAAAATCAGAGGCTGTGGGAGTTTGTGATGGTTCATCCATCAAAGTGGGCATAGAAGGCATTGAGATTATTTGGAACTGAATACCTGTTATTGCTTATGTCACCTGATTTTAGTTTATAAGAGGTGATGGCAGTCAATTCCTGCCACGTCTTTTGAGCATCCTTCATTGATTCAGGTTTAGTCCAGAATTGCCACTCTGCTCATGAGAAGGCTTACCAGAGATCCTCGTGACTTTCTTGGTCCCCAGATGTGAATGCCTCTGACCTTGTCCTCTGCAAATTGCAGATCTTGTGGTTCATCCAGGGCTTATGGTTGGGGAAGACTGAATGATTTTGTACGGACACACTTTAATGTCTGTGAGAACCATGATGTATTTATTCAGATCCCCAGATGTGTTGATGAACACAATCCAGTCCATATGTGCAACTAAGCAGCTTTCTGTCTGCAGCACTCTCCAAATACATTTTTTGCTTTTGTATTGCTTTTGAAGGCACTGATTAATCTTATTCCCACCACCCTAAAAGCAATGTACTGGATTCTTGTGGAAATTCTTTTATTTCCATCACATTCTCCCCGCTATCTTCATTTGAAGTTTTAAATCTGTGCAACAAGTCTTTTGTCCCACCATTTTTTAATAATTCTTCTGAAAAAAAAATGTTCGTCTTTAAGGCATCACAGCACATCATATCTGACTCTCAGGTTGGAGGAGGACTCCCTCATGTTCTGTGTCCGTAACAATCAGGATTTCCCGGTGGCCAACCATTCTAATTCCACTCCCAATTCGCATTCGGACATGTCGGTCCATGGCCTTCTCCACTGCTATGATGAGTCTACTCTCAGGCTGTAGTAGCAACGCCACGTATCCTGTCAGGGTAGTCTCTAACTTTACGGAGTGAACATTGATTCCTTTGATCTCTGTAATTTCTTCCCCTCTCCTCCTTCTCTCTTTTTCCATTCCCTATTTTAGCTCCCCTCCTCTTCAGCTGCTCATTACCTCTTTCTGAGCTCCACCTCCCATGGTCCAGTCTCATCTCCTATCAGAATTCTTCTTCATTAGCTCTTTATCTTTTCCATCTATCACCTCCCAGCTTCTCCATCTCCCTCCCCCATCCACCTATCTTCACCTATCAACCTTCTCACCTATACTCCTTCTTCTCCTCCCACCTTCTTTTTTGGCTTCTTGCCCCTTCCTTTCCGGGCCTGATGAAGAGTCTCAGCCTGAAACGCCAACTGTTTATTCTCTCCATTGATACTGCATGGCCTGTTGAGTTCCTCCAGCATTTTGTATGTGCTCCTCTGGATTTCCACTATCTGCTGAATCACTTGTGTTTACAGTCATTTATTGTTATCTTTGTGTTGAAGAAGTATACAACTGTGTCAGGAGAGTGAGATTCTCTTGGATTCTCCTGGACTCTTTCTCTCTTGAAGGTTTTCCGTGTGAATAGAGTCTTCTATATTTCACAGTTACAGGTTCTATGTGTTATCAGTTTTAATCAGTCACAACATCACACACAAGTTGATATGGTGCTTAAGAAGGTGTACGATGTATTGGCCTTCATTTCTAGGGGAATGAGTTCTAGAGATGTGAACAAATTTGCAGCTCTATAAAATTCTAGTTAGTTCACATTTGGTATATTGTGTTTAGTTCTGGTCACATCCTTATAGGAAGGCTGTAGGAGCATTAGAGATGGTGCAGAACCTGGATGTTGCCTGAATAAGAGAATATGTTTTATGATGATAGGTTGAGCAAGCTATGTCTTTTTTTCTTTGTAGTGATGAAGTATGAGAGGTGACTGGAGAGTGGAGCATAAGATTATAAGAATCACAGACAGAGTGGACAGCCAGTGTCTTTTCCCCAGGAAGGCAATGACTCATACCAGAGGACATCCTTTTAGGTGCATAGAGGAAAGTTTAGGTGAGAGGTTAAAGGCAGCTTTTTTTTTTAAACAGAGAGTGGTAAGAGCCTGGAAGGTACTACCAGGGTTGGTGGTAGAAGCAGATACATTAGGGGCATTAAAGAGACTCTTAAGCACCTGGATAAAAGGAAAAAAAGAAGAGTTATGGGCTATGTAGGAGAAATGGTTAGATTTATCATGGCACACTGTTCTGTATTCTATAACTGACTCCAGGTCATATTTAGATGACCAGAACAGGTTGGTTTTACTGGAAGGCTTTGCTGTAGGGAGAAAGAACATTAAGGGAGGGAATTCCAGGTTTAATGATTTGGAACTAAAAGCATGGCTATCAGTGAAGCGATTTCAACAACATGAGTGAACATCTGTGACCACTGAAATCGTTTAAAGGTGTTATTATGAAAAGGATTTCATCTTCCATCAACAATATCCAATACCAATAGTCCCTTTTAATCTTCTAGACAGTAGACCAAAATAAATTCTTTAAATATCATACACTCGGAGCCCACCTTATCAAGTACATCTTTACACCTGCTCATGAATACAAATCAACCAACCACATGGCAGTAACTCAATACATAAAAACATGCAGATATAGACAATAGGTTACATTGTTGTTCAGACCAAACACCAGAATGGGGAAGAAATGTGACCTAAATGACTTTGACCAATGAATGAATGTTGGTGCCAGATGGGGTGGTTTGAATATCACAGAAACTGCTAATATTCTGGGATTTTCATGCACAGCAGTCTCTAGAGTTTACAGAGAATGGTGTGCAAAAACATTCAGTCAGTGGCAGATCAGTGGGCAAAAACAGCATGTTAATGAGAGAGGTCAGGGGAAAATGGCTAGATTGGTTCAAGCTGACAGGAATTTGACCATAACTCAAATAACCACACATTATAACAATGGTGTTCAGAAGAGCATCTCTGAATGCACAACATGTCGAACCTGAAAGTGGATGAACTAGAGTAGCAGAAGACCATGAATACACACTCACATTCAGGAGGTACCTAATAAAGTGGCCACCGAGGGTACTTACTTGATTTACCTTTTAAGAATTTTCTATTGATTTAACTGGTGTGCAATTTTTTCATTAGTGTGTAGACTTTAGATTAGGTTTTCTGCTGAACTGGGGATAGTGCAGTATTTGAACCAACAACCAGACATTCACTTTTGTTTTGAAGAAATAAATAAAAGTTGGTGTAATGTGTTACAATCGGCAGGGGGCGGAATTGTACCGTGAAATGTTTACATAGGTCTGTTTCGTGTTAAAGGTGCATGGAGGCACTGCACACAGATTTAAAGTATTTTATATATTAAAGAATGAATGCTGGTGCAAAAATGACAAGTTTCATGACATACAATCAGTGGCCACTTTATTAGGTACTGCCTAAACCTAATAAATTGGCCACTCAATGTACATTCTATACTTCTGCTGCAGTAGTTTGTCCACATTAAGGTTCGATGTGTTGTGCATTCAGAGTTGCTCTTCTGCACACCACTGTTGTGAGATGTGGCCATTTGTGTTACCGTCAGCTTCCTGAGAGCTCGAACCAGTCTAAGATTCTCCTCTGATCTCTTCCATTAACAACGTGCTTTTGCTCACAGAACTGCCACTCAGCCACTGGATGTGTTTCTTTTTGCACCAGTCTCTTAAATTCTCTGAAAATTACAGGAGATCAGCAGTTTCTGAGATACTCAAATCACCTTGTCTGGCACCAACAATCATTCCACAGTCAAGCCCACAGACCCGACGCAGGTTGGGAGACCGTTTCGCTGAACACCTATGCTCTGTCTGCCAGAGAAAGCTAGATCTCCCAGTGGCCACACATTTTAATTCCACATCCCATTCCCATTCTGATATGTCTGTCCATGGCCTCCTCTACTGTCAAGATGAAGCCACACTCAGGTTGGAGGAACAACACCTTATATTCCGTCTGGGTAGCCTCCAATCTGATGGCATGAACATTGACTTCTCTAACTTCCGTTAATGCCCCTCCTCCCCTTCACACCCTATCCCTTATTTGTTTATTTAATATTTTTTAATTTTTTTTTAAATTTTCCCCCTTTTTTTCTCTCCCTCTGTCCCTCTCACTATAACTCCTTGCCTGCTCTCCACCCACCGGGCTCCCCTCCCCCTTTCTCTTTCTCCCCAGGCTTCCTGTCCCATGATCTTCTCCCTTCTTCCAGCCTGGTATCCCTTTTGCCAATCAACTTTCCAGCTCTTAGATCCACCCCTCCCCACCTGTCTTCTCCTATCATTTCAGATCTCCCCCTCCCCCTCCCACTTTCAAATCTCTTACTATCTCTTCTTTCACTTAGTCCTGACGAATGGTCCCGGCCTGAAACGTCGACTGTACCTCTTCCTATAGATGCTGCCTGCAGCATTTTTTGTGTGTGTTGCTTGAATTTCCAGCATCTGCAGATTTCCTCGTGTCTGCATTTTTAAATTCCACAGTCAAAGTCACTTAGATCACATTTCTTCCCCATTCTGATGTTTGGTCTGAACAATGACTTAATCTCTTGACTACATGTGGTCTGAACAACGACTTAATCTCTTGACCACATGAGGTACATTATGCCTAGAGTTGCTGCTACATGATTGGCTGATTAAATATTTGCATTAACGAGCTGGGGTACAGTGTACCTAATAAAGTGGCCAGTGAGTGTATGTCAGTGATAACAGATTCTGATTCTTTACTTTCTGCCTCCCCAGTGATTTTTTTTCTCTATCTTCAGCATAATATATGATTTTCTCAGGTGTTTCTACTAACTAAAATATCCTTAGGCAGAAGAATTAAACTGAGGATCCGTCCAGCCTCCTTAGTTGACATAAATAATGATTATGAGCACTGTTTCGAAGAAGGGTAAAGGAATTCTCCAGATGCCTTTATTAATATTTACAGTATTCCTAAATTTTAAGTGGTAGAAACAGATTGTTTGGTAGTTATCACACTACTGTTTGTGGAAGCTTGCTCTGCTCAAACTAGTAGCTATCTGAAAGAATTTCTTTGGCTGTAAACACAAGGGATTCTGCAGATGCTGGAAATCTAGAGTAACACATACAAGATGCTGGAAGAATTCAGCCTTTCAAGCAGCATCTATTTTCTTCTTCAGCCCATCACCCCCACTGGGACATAGGCCGCTGACAGCAGCTCCGTCCTGGAATCGTCTTTCATTATCCCTAGGTGTAGATTCAAGATTTAAAGATTCAAAAAACTTTACTGTCATTCTAACCATACATCAGCTCTGCAGGGCAGAATGAGACAGCATTTCTCAGGGGCAGTGCAATCATAACATAACAAACGCAACACTAAATAATAAACATAACAATAAATAGTAAAACACAACAGCCACATGTCAGTTAAAATCAGTTATAAGTGTCCAGTGCAAGTTAAAAGTGTCCAAAGCAGAGTCAGGTGGAGCAGCTATTTAGCAGTCTGACTGCCTGTGGGAGGAAGCTGTTTAGTAGCCTTGTGGTTTTAGTTTTGATGCTCCTGTAACGTTTGCCTGATGGCAGAAGAACAAACAGTTCATGGAGAGGGTGTGAGGGGTCTTTAATGATGTACCATGTCTTCTGGAGGCATCGACTCTGAAAGAGGTCTTGGACAGAAGGTAGGGAGACCCCAATAACCTTCTCTGCTCCCCTAACCACCCTCTGCAAGGCTTTTTTGTCGACAGCACTGCAGCTGGAGTACCAGGTTGTGATGCAAAAGGTCAGCACACTCTCAACCACGCCTCTGTAGAATGTAGTTAAGATGTTAGTGGGGAGTGATGCTTGTTTAAGCTTCCTCAGAAAGTGCAATCTCTGCTGGGCCCGTTTCACAATCCCAGTGGTGTTCCTGGACTAGGTGAGATTGTCCGAGATCTGCACCCCAAGGAACTTGATGTTTTCCACTCTCATATCAGAAAACCAGGGATGAGCTCTTTGGAGCTTCTGTTAGTGTTTCTGTAAAACTAGAATTTCACAGGATGGGATAGCTAGCCCCATCCTCAACCCTCCTTTCACAGGCAGGCTTGGGACTGTCCATGATGGAGTTTTATTTTGTCCTACAACCCAAAGTTATGTGGGTGGTTAGGTCCTGATGAAGGGTCTTGGCCTGAAACATCAGCTGTTTCTTCCTTTCCATAGATGCAGCCTGACCTGCTGCATTTATTGCCTTGTGTTGCCGAAAAGTTGGGAACAAGCACAATATCTTTAGATCTTTAGATTCTTAATCCTTAGATTTCTAAATATTTTCATTTACTGGGAAGTTCAGTCCATTGAATACTTACCTGCAGTTGTTCAATAAAAAGAGGGTAAGAAGACTAAGACTCTTCTCTGTGGTTTAGAACAACATGATCTGTTATTCTAAACTTGAAACAAACAAGATTCTTCAGGGGCCTGACAGGGTGGATGCAGCAATGATATTTCCCTTGGCTTGGATATCCAAAACCAGGGATCACACTCAGAATAAGTTGCTGTCCAGTCAGGACTGGGAGCAGAAGGATCGTGTTCATCTGAGAAGGAATTTTTTTTACTCTAAGGAATTATCCACTCAAGAAGATGTGAAACCTCAGTTACTGAGTACTTATGCTCAGTGGCCACTTTATTAGGTGTAGGAGATCCCTAATAAAGTGGCCACTGAGTGCATAAAAATCATATTTTTAAAAAGTTTTCTTTTCTTATATTTAGATATATAACCAGAAAAGCCCTTCTGGCCGTAGAGCTACACTGTTTAGCAACCCACCTATTTAATGCTAGACTAACCACAGAACAATTTACAATGACCAATTAACTTAGTAACTGGTACATCTTAGGACTGTGAAAGAAAATCAGAGCACCCAGAAGAAACCCATGCAAAAACCCAAAAGAATATATAAACTCCTTACAGATGGTGTTAGAACTGAGCTCTGAACTCCGAGGCCTTGAGCTGTAATAGGGTCACACTAACTGCTGCATTACCATGGCACCCTAATGCAGCATGGTAACAAACCCTTCTGACCCAGTGAGCCCACAGCATACAATTACACCCACGTGACCGATTAACCTATTAACCTATACGCCTTTGGAATGTCCAGAGGAAATCCACGTGTTCACAGGTTAAATGTACAATCTCCTTACAGACATTGGTGGGAATTGAACCCTGATCATTCATCACTGGCACTGAAAATTGATTACACTAACAGCTATACTACCGTGCCACACTAAAGCCCTACTTAGACATTTAGGAAATTAATGGATGTTTGTGTTAGTGCAGGAAGGTAGTAGTAAAGCAGGGGTTCCCAACCTGGGGTACGTGGACCCCTTTGATAATGGTAAGGGTCCATGGCATGAAAAAGGTTGGGAACCCGTGCATTAAAGTAAAATATCAATTATGATCTTACTGAATGACCCTGATAGATAGAATCTACTTAGGATGATCCCAATGATCATTTTATCGAGGGGGCTTTAGATGGAGGGAACCTTGTGACTGCGTAAGTTTCCTCTGTGTGCTCTTGATTTGTCCTACATCCCAAAGTTGTGTAGGTTGGTAGGTTAATCAATCATTGCAAATTGTCCCAATTGCAAGCAAGTAGTGGAATGAGGCAGTGTGAGGAGTAGTTAATGGGACTGAGAGAATAAAATTGGATTAGTGTTAATAGGTGTTTGACAGTCAACGGAGGTCTCCTGGCCAATGTGCCTATCTCAATGTTGTATAATTCTATGACTCTATAACCATCTAATGTAGAGTCCGAATGGATAGGTATAAATACTCTTCAATTGACCCATGACATTGGTCCCAATCAAACCGCCATCTGTCTGTTGGTTAGTTCATCTTCAACCTCTTGTTCTATGGATTGGAACAAAGAATCTGGATAAAGTCCCTGGAAGCTGGTTTCTTGCTTAGCCATTGGACCATTCCAAGTGACGGATGGTAACAGAGCTGGGAACATGTTTCATTTGAATGAGCTTGTCAACGTTCATTCGAAACATAGCATTTTCCTGCATGTTCCTTTAAATTTGTATCCGATTAATTTTCATCAGGTTAATGTATTTTGATTTTTAAAAAATGCTCTTCCTTTTTTCTTCCATCCATTGCGTCTGTCTTTATTTTTCTCTCTCTCACTTTCATTTATTTTCCTTCTTTCTTGCTTGCTCTCTTTCTGTTTCCTTCTTTCATCAATCTAGGACTGAGCTATCAATAGCAGTCAGGGTCGAGATGGACCTACAGCCACAATGGTAAGATATAGAGTTGAATAGATTAAATGGGGCTGTAAATATTAGTAATACAGTTGGTGGGGATCACACAGATAGATAACATGTTGTGGGCCAGGCCTAGCACAATCTGGCCCATCTTCTCTCACTCTTTTCCTCTTACCTTTCTCTGTCTTTCAACGTTATCTTCTTTATTTCCAGTTGGTGGTATCTGAAATGATTTTATTTTTCTGCTCATGACTTCTCAGTGAAACAATCTGCTTACCCTGAAAATCCAGAGACTCCAGAGACAGAAGGTGCATTATCACTGAATCTTAAAGAGTTTCTGTAATCAAAACATAATCTGAAATTGGCTTCCCCACCAACAACGTGAGGTTCTGAATTGTTAATTATATTTAAAAAGTCTTAATTATTTATTTAGTGTTTTACATGCCTTCTCAAACTCCCTAAAATGCTTTAGAAACTATTAAGACAAAACATGAACAGAAGCATTAGATTTAGACTACACATTAGTGTTGGCGCGTGGCCAAGTGGTTAAGGCATCAGTCTAGTGATCTGAAGGTCACTAGTTCGAGCCTCAGCTGAGGCAGCGTGTTTTGTCCTTGAGCAAGGCACTTAACCACACATTACTCTGCAACAACACCGGTGCCAAGCTGTATCGGCCCTAGTGCCCTTCCCTTGGGTAACATTGGTGGCCTGGAGAGGGGAGGCTTGCAACATGGGCAACTGCTGATCTTCCATACAACCTTGCCCAGGCCTGCACCCTGGAAACCTTCCAAGGTGCAAATCTATGGTCTCATGAGACTAACGGATGCCTATAAACTATAATTAGGCGTAATCAATTTGTGCAAAGCAAGTGCCCACCAACAATAAAATGAAAACAAATAGAAAATTTATAAACCAAGAAATGTTGAGAGCAAATCTAATTTTTTACCTCAATGACCTTCCTTCAGAACCATCAACAAAAATGTTAGACCTGTTCCTCTATCTACCGATACTGATTGATCCGTTGAGTATGACCAGCAGTTTCTGGTTTTACTTTAGATTTCCAGTATCTACAATATGTTACGTTCGTTCTGCTGCTCCTTGACATATTGAATGTGGGATAAGTTATGGGACTAACTCTCCCACTCTCCAAATTTATCTGAGATAGGATCTTGGTTTAATGTTCCAGCTGGGAATGTTCTCACCCGACAATGACTAACTGCTTCAGGACTCCACCAAGGCATCAGCCTAGCTTATTGTGTCCATCTCCACAGATTTTGTCAGCAGTAGCCAAGGAAGGCCATTTCCATTACCAGCCCCTCAAGTCAAGATAAAGCATCTGCCACAACCACCCTTTCTAATGCAACAAAAGGCGTCATCACTGTTGGAATCAATTGTAGGATTGGAAATTTGTTGCTTTGCAGGAGTAGTACAGTGTAAAACATAAAAATTATTATAAGACACAAAGAAACAAATATTTAAATAAACAAACAAGTATATAAATAAAGAGTAGAAAAGAGGAATAATGAGGTAGTGTTCATGGACCATTCAGAAATCTGATGGAAGGGAAGAAGCTGTTTCTAAAATGTTGATTTTGTGTCTTCTGGTTCATGTACCTTCTCCCCAATGGCAGCGATGAGAAGAGTGTATGTCCTGGATGGTGAGGGTCCCTAGAGATGAATGCTACCTCTCGAGGCACTGACTTCTGAAGGTATCTTTTATGGTGGGGAGGGTTGTGCTGGTGATGGAACTGGCTGAGTCTGCAGCCCTCTGCAGCCTCTTCTGATTCTGTGCAGAGGAGCCTCCATACCAGGAGGTGATGTAACCAGTCAGAATGCTGACAGCTTGCTTCTATTTTTACATCCTTGTCCCCAAATATTTGTTCTGTTAAACAAGCTGTATTTTTGTAGAACCATCTGTTTGTCAGCCTATTCTTAAGGTGAAGGGTCAGTGGACTTTGACGCAGAGACTGTAGTTGACTTGTTTGCTTGGCTAAATAATAAAAAAAGGCCATTCCACGTCTGTAATTTGTATGCATGAACCTGGTCTTGTTTTTCCCTAGTTGCAGCCCCACAGAAAACAAACACCTACAATTGATTCCAACAGTGATGACGCCTTTTGTTGCATTAGAAAGGGTGGTTGTGGCAGATGCTTTATCTTGACTTGAGGGGCTGGTAATCAAAATGGCTTTGCTTGGCTACTGCTGACAAAAATGTAAAATGAACATTGTAGAACACCCTGTCACTGTGTCCTGTATGTGCTGGCTTGTAGTTAGAGCAACCTTAAATTAATCTCACTAGGTGCTTCTCTCAATGGGCAGTCATCTTTTCCACCTAAAAGCACTTGAAGCAACTCTCCATGTCATCCAATAGACTGAGAATGTTAATAGCATCCACAAATAAAACCTTAAAGATTTTCCTATTTCAGATAAAGATTTGGAAACTCATCTGCATATTCTTCTGTGTTGAAATAGCCATCCTTCTAATAGTATTCCAAGAAGTCATAGAATCACACAGCATGGAAGCAGGTTCTTCAGGCCAACTTGGCCATGCAGACTGTGTTGCCAGCAGACTAGTCCCATTTACTTGCATTTGGCCCATAGCTCTTTAAACCTTCCTGTTCATATACTTGTCTCATTGTCTCTTAAGTGTTGCTAATCTGCCCCCATGAACCACTATTTCTGGCATCTTATTCTGAATATCCACCACCACTTGCATGAAGAAGTTGCCCCTGTGCCCCTTTTAAAACTCTCACTTCTGAACTTAAGCCTATGTCTTCTTGTTTTTAGCACCCCCTATCTGGTTATAAAACTTTTCAAAATGTATTAGCATAAAATTTCAATCAGTAGAAATGTCTACCAACACTGGCAGTGCATTTCACACACTCACCACATTCTGTATAAGGAACATACCTCAAGCATCTCCCTAAACTTTCCTCCACTCACCTTAAAGGGATATCCTCGAATGTTAGCCAATGCTGCCCTGGGAAAAAGGTGCTGGCTGTCCTCTCAAACAAAGCCTCTCTTCATCTTATCTACATCTTATACGATTATGAATCTGGTGAAAGCCACTGAGCTTGTTGGTCTCCCAGCACAGCGAGATGCCCATAAGGGAATGCTGCCAATTGGCACATCCAGGCTGCGCATCGACCAGTGAGGCCTAGGATGGCCCTTTCCACGTGGAAGCCTGCGCAGGGAGATGAACCGGCCTCACAGAGTGTCCATAATGATCTTGCTCCTTATTGTTGCCTTGCATTGCACTTTCGCTGTAACTGTCACACTTTATTCTACATTGTTATTATTTACCTTGTTGTACCTCAATGAATTGATCTTTATGAAGAGTACACAAGACAGGTATTTCACTGTATCTCAGTACATGTGACCATCTGGTACAGGTATCAATTTTAACCAATGTTTTGCTAACGAACTCTGCCACCTTCATCAGGGATGATGCCTGGGCGTGGGTATTTATACCCCATCATCCATCCCTCCTGATGGTTAGTTCTCATCCAATCAGGTTTCCGCTGTCCCAACAACTGGAATTCAATTGTACACAAGGTGGGATAATTGAAACCTGATTGGATAAGGACAAACCAATCAGGAGGGACGGAAGACAGTGGTATAAATAACACCAGACTGGACATGCCCCAGGCATCATCCCTGATGAAGATGGCAGAGTTTGTCATCAAAACGTCAGTTAAAATTGATATCTGTACCCGAATGACTGCCCGAGAAAAGTTTATTCATCATATACAGCAGGGAAATACTATATCTTTTTTCAATTAAAACGATTTTCATCAAATCACTAATTCTGATTATTGTAGATTAAGTACAAACAGATACAGCACAGAACAGGCCCTACAGTCCATTGAGCCTGCACTGAGAATCAGCCACCCATTTACACCAATCCTACCCCAATCCATTTTTTTCTCCAAACATACCTCGTAATTCCCACCTTACTGTTTCCCTGCACTGCACTGCCTCTGTAGCTGTTGCACTTTATTCTGCATTCTATTATTGTTTTACCCTGTTCTACCTCAATTCACTGAGTGATGATTTGATCTGTCTGAACAATATGCAAGACAAGCTCTTCTCTGTATCTTGGTACATGGGAGAATAATAAACCAATTCCGATATCAATTGGCACTCAGTATACGGCACATTCGCACTACAAAGTACAGCTCATTCCAAGCTCACAAACACCCAACGTACATACAAAGCATTGATACGAATGAGAGTTTGGAAAACTGGCCAGATAGCTGAGGGGCTGCAGTCAGGTTCTGCCACATTCGTGGCCGCATTTCTGACCTGCAAACTGTTCTGGGTCTTTCAGAGTCGATGCCTTCAGAAGACACGGTACATCATTAAAGACCCCTCACACCCTCTCCATGAGCTATTTGTTCTTCTGGCCATTAGGCAAACGTTACAAGAGCATCAAAGCTAAAACCACAAGGCTATTAAACAGCTTTCTCCCACAGGCAGTCAGACTGCTAAATAGCTGCTCTACCTGACTCTGCTTTGGACACTTATAACTTGATTTTAACTGACATGTGGCTGTTGTGTTTTACTATTTATTGCTATGTTTATTATTTAGTGTTGCGTTTGTTATGTTATGATTGCACTGCTCCTGGGAAACGCTGTCTCATTCTGCCCTGCAGAGCTGTGTACGGTTAGAATGACAATAAAGTTTATTGAATCTTGAATCTCTGAATCTTGAACAGTTGACAAGAACCCTGCTGTAGCCTGGGGAGGATCTGTATAGAACAGATAACATAATGAATGTATAGACTGAATGATACTACGACTGTAATGAGAGTTATGTACATTTATTGGTATTTCTTCGACATATTTTTTATGCGCAAAGTTTATGTTGAGGTAAAAAAACACTCTAAGTGTGTACGCCCTGTGAGAAAGGCCACTCAGGCACTGAAAGTGCGTGTCGTCAAAGAGGCCTGCCTGAGTGACAATGAAGCCAGGTACTGAAAATGTGCTAACACTAGAGATATATAGACATGTTAACTCTGTTAATGTACAGCAAAAATATTTAATATTTTGATGGTCCTGATGAAGGTCAACTGTTCATTACTTTCCATAAACGTTGTCTGACCTGCTGAGTTCCGCCAGCATTTTGCATGTGTAACTCTGGATTTCCAGCATCTTTAGAATCTTTCGTGCTTCTGATTTGTACTTCTCGTGAATAAAGTTTATTTTTGAAAAAAAACAAGAAGTGTTTGTTGTTCAAAAGGGCTACACCAATAGCACTGGTGCTTTAAATATAGAATGCAAATTGCTAAATTGGATTATTATTGTCACATTAAGTTAAAACTTCGCACTTCATGTGATTCGTACAGATCACTTTATCACACCAATGTACTGAGGCAATGATTCTGATAAATGTAATGAGTACTTCTGCAGAGAGCATCTTGCAACAAGTCACCACACTCCAACACCATCTTGAATCTGATGACATAACAAATACGTAGACCTGACAATATAATGAGTGAGTGCAGGTCATGCCCAGGTTACAAACACCTGACTTGACGGTAAGTCCAAAGGTCAAAGGCTGAAGGTTGAAGACAGAGGACGACAGGACTGGAGGTCAAGGCTGAAACACCCAAAGGTCGAAGACCCTAGGTTAGCGTGTCCGGAAGTCTGAGATCTCCAAGTCTGGGCCAAGAACTAGAGGCTCGAGGCTTGATGTCTGCGAGTTTGAGAGTCCAGGACCAAGGATTAGTGCTTGGAGAGCCAGAGGCAGCCTCCTGAGGGTCGGAGGCCAGTCTGTGTATGTATGTGGGTGGGTGGAAAGGGGGCTTGTCTTGTTGTTGTTGTTGCTTGTGTTGTTCTGCCGAGCATTGTGGGCATGCTGTATTGGCACTGGAATGCATGGTGACACTTGCAGACTGTCCTCAGCACATCCTTAGATTGTGTTGGTTGTTAACACACATGACCCATTTCGTGGCCTAGGTGTGTGGACTTGATGGGCCAAATTTTTTTTTCTCTCTTCTCTCTCTCTCTTTGCATTTCTTGCTGCCTCGTAAAGCAGCTAATATAGTCAAAGACCTCACCCACTTTGGATATCCTCTTTTCTCCCATCTTATCGACTCAAAGATACAAAAGCCCAGAAGCATGTGCCACCAACTTCTGACTACTGAACGGAAATCTTATACAAGAAGACAAGACTCACAATCTACCTCATGATGGCCTTGCACCTTATTGTTCAAATTGAAGTTCAAGTTTAATTGTCATTCAACCATACAAATGTTACAACTAAATGAAATAGCGCTCCTCTGGGGTAAAACACAGTACACAGCACATACAGTTACAAAAGCACATGTCACTGCTTGGCATGGTCCGATGATTGGGATTTGTCGCAGTGCCATGCTTTTGCGAGAAAAAGCACGCAGCAGTTCCTCATTTCGCGCTGGGTATGGTGCAGATGAACACAGCCCAGCTTGTCTTCCAGGGAGAGAACAACAGAGAGCAACACTGTCAGGGCCGAACCCCAACCCAGTATGGAATCCATATTGCCACCAGTGTTTCCTCCCCTGAGGGGCTAGAGCAGCAAATCCAAGGCATGAGCCCCTTGTTCGCACAACCAAGCCACGCGGCTCCCCTGGCGCACGTCTCAGCAGTGAACCAATACTCCAGACTTGCAGTATTTTGTATTACCAATGTCCAACAGGGTCTTGCAATCACAAGAATAAAATTTAAGACCCCCATTTGCACTAGTTGTTGAATCGGGGAGAGGACGCTGTGACTAAGCACACTGCCAGAAGGATGCCTGCACTGTACTTTCTCAGCAACCGTACGTGTTATTCTGCATTCTCTTATTGCTTTCCCTTGTTCTACCTCAATGCACTGATGTGATGGATGGCATGCTAAACAAGGTTTTGCACTGTACCTTGATAGATGTGACAACAATAATCCTATTCATGTATTGGCCGATCTGGGTTAGGATGGCAGATTTCCTTTCCTGAGGCATGTCAGTGAACAGGCTGGTTTTTACAGCATTCTGGAGGCTCCATTGTACCGTTGCTGGGATTAATTATAGCTTTATTTATTGCTTGAATACACACTGCCCAGCTGTCGGGATAAGATTTGGGCTCAAGCCTGTGGATAGTCAGGAATAGCTGCAGAGGGTGGTAGACTCGGCCAACTCCCTCATGGGCACAAATCTCCACACCATCAAGGACATCTTCAGAAGGTGATGCCTCAAGAAGGGGGCATTCGTTATGATCCTTTCATCCAGAACACACACTATTCTCATTACAACCAACAGGGAGGAGGTACAGAAGCCTGAAGTTGCACAGTTAATGTTTTAAGAGCAACTTCTTCCCCTCTGCTATCAGATTTTCACATGGTCCATGAACATTGACCACTACTTTACTAATTTGGTCTCTTTTCTTTTACTATTTAGTTATTTTTTTACATGTTATTATTGTAATTTAGTAATATTTGTCTTGCATTGTACTGCTGCCACAAAACAATAAATTTCACGACATATTTCAGTGTTTATAAATCTGATTCTGATACTGAAATATGACTAGCAGTCCAGTAAAAAAACTGATCGACTGCATTCACTTTTTACAAAATGAATGATGTTGTTCAAGCCTGAATGAATAAAATACAATCTCTACCAAATATTAAACAAGGCATTAGTTGCCTTCTCTGAGTCCATGTAATACAGATCGTCAACATAAGGTGAAGAACACCACTGGTGAATTTTTGAATGATACTTAATCTTCAAAGTTCAAAAGGTATTTATTATCAAAGTACATATACGTCACAATACACTGCTCTGAAATTTTCTTGCAGGCATTCACAGTACAACAAAGAAATACAATAGAATCAATGGAAATCTACACACAAACTAAGACCTACAACTAACCAATGTGCCAAAGATGGTAACTTACTCTTTCATAGACAGTAAAAATAAGTACATTTTGGTAGAGTAGGAGGAATAGAAAAATCTAAAACACTTAAGAGATTGGAGCAGGAGTAGTCAAAAAGTCTCCTTGACCATGCTCTGCCATCTAATATGACCATGGTTGATTTGCTCTTGGCCCCGGGTTTCACCCTCCTCCCTGTTTGTCACAACTCTTGACTTCCCCTGGGTCCAATATTTCACCCATCTCAGCTTGAGCACATTCACTGAACTGAAGTTACAGCAGAAAGTCTCTAACATTCACACCACTGAGTAGAAAATTCCTCCTGTTCGCACTCTTAGATGGGGATGACCTACCCTCTCAACATTAAGCTTGTCAAGCTCCCTCAAGACCTTATTTGCTTCAAACTGAACAGTACAAGTCATGTAGCACTTGAGAACTACTAACTCCAATGAATATCAATCCAACCTGCCCTGTTGTTCCTCTTAATATAATCCCTCCAACCCCAAAGTCAACTTAGTGAATCTTCTGTGAACTGCTTTCAAGTATGTCCCTTATTAAATCTTTCTCGCATATGTTTTGGTGTAACATTCTTCTAATCACCTGCCTCTCAATAAAAAAAGTACCAAGAACATGTTAAGGAAAGCATCAGTTGTCTTCCCTGAGATCATGGTGACGCAGGTTACTAGATTTGTCACTGATCTTCAATAGTACAATAGTAGCAACTGTAAACAGATGATTGAACCTTTGTGTAATGGGTAGAAACAATCAACATGCCTTCTAAAATAAATCAGCATCTACTTCTTGGAACTGGATGTCCTTGCCTTTCCAATGTTGTAACAAATAGAATGAGGACAATCTGTGAGGAATGAGCAGGGACTGCACTAAAATTAAAAAGAGTGCTCATCATGAGGGGCTGAAAGTGATCTACTATTCTGGTAAAACAAGCAGGAACATTTGATTAAAGGTCATGAAAGAATCCAAATTCAATCCTAGCAGTTTACTGTTAGCGTACCCAGGAAAGAGCACTTCAGTCATCATAAGCAACCTCAGGATTTCTCAAGTGCAGACATGTTCAACATAATAACCAATTTGCACAGAATATGGGCCCATAAACAACTCCATTATTTGGCTATGGTAGCTTAGAAGTTAATTTACAGGGTTAGTGTGCAGTAGTTAATTAATGTTCTGGCATTGTGAGATCAAATCTAACTAGGGTTCTGAAACTTTAGTAACAATGATTGCATTAGTAGGTGGTTTATGGATTAGGAAATCAAGTTTAAGATGGAGACACAAGTGAATGCTGATGCTGGAATTTGCAGCATCAAACTGCTGGAGGAACTTCAGCCTCTGTGGGGATGATAGGGGGATGGAACTGTTGATATTTTTTGGTAGAAGCCCTGCTCAACCCGCTGAGTTTCTTCAGCGGTGTGTTAGCTGAACCAAATTTAAAAGGTCAGGTTGATGTCATGATATAAATCTGGTGTATCTGATGCTAAGCTAACAGACTACATAGTGGCTTCAGAGGCTGATCTTTGAGGGTACCAGAGTGATAGTTGTATGCTCATAAAGTCCTTGATGGGCTGTAAGCCATGGACCAATAGTTGGAAAGTGAGACTAATGTACATAATGCCCAATTCTGGCCAGTGGTGGGAAGTATGACCTCCTTCTGGGCCAAAGATTTCTAGGGTTGCTTTTTGCTGGGCTGTTGATTCAAGGATCAATAGCAATCAGAAGACCATGGGAAACTCTAGTTCAAAATGGCACCATGTGATCTTTTAAGTCTTCCTGAAACAGCAGCTGAGGCCTGGCCTAATGGTCTTATCTGAAATACAATCATAGAGACAAACACCTTAGAAACAGGCCCTTTGGCCAACAAACCATAGGCCACTCACTTACATTAGAGTCATGTAGTACTACAGCACAGATACGTACCCTTTGGCCCATCTAGTCCATGCCAACCTTATATTCTACCTCGTCCTATCTACCTGCACGTAGACTATTTTCCTTCAAACCTCTCCCATCAATGTAACTATACACATTTCCTTTAAATGTCACAGTTGAACCCATGCCTACTACCTCCGCAGGCATCTCATGCCACCATCTGAGTGGAGAAGCTTCCCCTCGGATTCCCCTTAAATATTTCACCTTTCACCCCCAAACTATGACCTCTGGTTTTCTTCTCACTCAGCCTGAGGGGAAGAAATCTCGCAATAATCTCATTTTATATATTGTTCCCACATTCTCATCACACTACCTTCTCTCCTAAGTTCTGCCACTCACTTTTCACCTGGAGGTAACTTACAGTGGCCAATAACCTACCAGCCCACGTGTTTTTGAGGTTTGGTAGGATATTGAAGGAAACCAGAGCAGCAGAAAGAAAACCATGCAGTCATTAGAAGAATGTGCAAACTCCACACAGGCAGTTTAGGATTGAACCTGGGTCTTTGGCAATGAGAAGCACCCAATTATAGAGCACTCCTTTGGTGTTGTGCTGGAGTGTCAGCTTGAATGTTTATGTTGGGATCAGCAGAGAAGGAATGAGGTGGACAATCAAAATGCTAAACAAGTAAGTAGAACCTCAAGGTCGAACCTGCAGATGGAACATAGCTGCTTGAATATTCATTTTCACTTAATTGTGATTGTTAACAGAAAATCTTCATAAGATGTCATGCAGATGAGCAATTCTAAACAGGCTGGAAGACAGTTCAAACTCATGAATATTTCATCCAAAAAAAAGTAAAAAATCAAGACGACTTTGTTTTGCAAAATTTGATTCTAGAGACATGGTCTTTGCTGTGAGTGGTGCTCGATAGTGACACTGCTGGGCAAAAGAGGAACTGCTGCGTGTGGGAGGTTTTACTTGCAATTCTCAAAGTGACCAGCAAAGTTGCTGTAAGTAAGATATTGGGGCAGTGTTTGGCTCTGATGCTGTATAAAATGACAAAATTAGAAATGGGTAAGTAAGCATGGAGAAGGAAATGATCCAGCATCTCTATATATTTAATAAATTACTAAAAGTCAGGAAAAAACATCTTGCATATTTTATTACTTGCATTGCTTTTGAATCTTACCACAGAGCAATGGTCATTTAAGTAATGGGTTTAGTTGCAATGTACTTTATTTATTTTAGTTTAATTTTTCATTCTTTCTTGTTCCACGCATCTGCACCTTAGTCCTTGCATTTAAAAATACCTCATTTGCAGTGATTTTACTTTTTTATTACAGCTCCTGTTCCCCTCCTTCTTGTGCCAATTGGTAAATCGGTTTATTATTGTCACATGCGCCTGGGAACAGTGAAAAAATTTGTTCTATGTACCAGGATATTTCATCACATCAGTACATTGAGGGAGTACAAAGGGACAAACAATAGCAGAATGAAGAGTAAAGTGTTACAGTCACAGAGAAAGTGCAGTGCAGATAGACAATAAAGTGCAAAGTCATGACGAGGTATTTTGTGAGGTCAGGAGTCCATCTTATTGTACTAGGGAACCATTCAATACTCTTTTAACAGCAGGATAAAAACTGTCCTTGAGTGTTCTTTCAGGCTTTTGTATCTTCTGCCCGATCATGGTGGATGGGGATCACAAGTGTGAAGAAGAAAAATTGTCCAGGGTGGGTGGGATCATTGGTTATGTTCTCAGTTTTACCAAGGCAGTAAAAGCTGAGCCTGTGGAGGGGAAGCTGATTTCCGTAATGTGCTAAGCTCTGTCCACAACAATTCTTGTAGTCATGTGCAGACTAGTTGCCATACCAAGCCTTGTTGCATCTGGAGACGATGTTTACCCACCCTTAGTCAATCCTTTTTCTACCTGACATTCCTGCCCATAACCCATTCATCACAAATCATTCATTGATTCACCTCGATGAAACGACTCATCACTCCTGTTCCAGATGAACACCTTCCACTGAAACCTTCACCTGTATTTTTGCAACAGCTTTAAATTCCCTTTTATTGTTTCCACATTCTCTCCGCTGTTATTTACACATTAACTCAGCCAAACTTCTGTTGCCCAGACCATACGCATCTATAACCCATTGACCTTCATCCTGCCATGCACACACACATGGCTAAACTGACAACCATCCCTACTTACAGCTACCGAATGGTACCTCACACAGTCTCCATGCAACTTGTTATAAAAACCTGCCTGGTTTGTCAATGCTTTTTGAGGAAGGAAATGTGTAGTTGTTTCCTTACCATGTGGCTGCTGACCCAACAATGTGAATAATCTCCCAAATCAAAAGCAATTAGGGATGGGAAATAACAGAATCACCAATGATGCTTAACAGCTCATGAATAATTAAATAAGAAGCTAACAGAAAACAGAGGATCTGAGAGATGGAAGGCATGATGAGCAAGAGTACCAGAAGGGGGGGGGGGGTGGGTGCGGTTAGTGCAATCACCTTACAGCATCACCAATCATCATTCAGAGTTTGATTTCACTGGACAACAAGTATTTTGCTTCCAGAGTACTTTTGGGTGTACCTTATGGAATTTGGGCTGCTGATCATGGCACTCACCATGAAATTTACCCATCATGCATCATTTTTGTGAAATCACCTACATTTATTTCAATTCATAATTCAAGTCAGAATAATTGATGCCAAGATTAAGGAAAGCATTTTTGTTGGTCCATTAAACAAACAGAATATCTATGACAAGCAATTCGAAGAACTTGTAGTGGGACTAGGGAATGGAAGGCATTCAAGGATGTTGCTAAAATTTTTCCTGGCAACTACAGAGCACCAACCTACATTCAGCTGGTTGATAACATGCTTCAAGCATAAAAAACGATGAAGTGCAACATGTCACTAAAGATTCATTTTCTGCATTCCCTTTTAGACTTCTTCTCTGCAAATCTTGGTGTTGTTAGTGACGAACATGGTGAAAAGTTTTAGCAGTAGAATGTGGTCATGGAGAAATGGTATCAGAGCAACTGAGATCCTTCAATGCTGGCTGATTAATGTTGGACACTTAAGTGAGAAGCCTCAGACACTGTGCACAAACAAAAATCAACAAAACATTTTTAGTTTAATTGAACTATTGTAAAGCATCAGTGCACTTTTGCAATTAAACACATAATATTCAATAAAAACTAATTTCCTGTTTCTTCAAATTCCTACATGATAAAAGAAGTATGAAGTTACATCTTTGGTCAGCTTCAAGCAGTCTATCATCAACAAAATATATTTCTGCAGAAGCAACACATTCGAAAAAATTTGTTGTTCAGTGTTTCCGATGCTGTCTGTAAGGAGTTTGTACGTTCTTCCCATGACTGTGTGGGTTTCATCCTGGTGCTCTGGTTTCCTCCCACATTCTGAAGACATATGGGTTAGGGTTAGTTAAGATTAAGGCTGATTTATACTTCTGCATCAAATCGACGCCGTAACCTACGCATGTGGGCTGTGCCGTTGTGAGCATTTATACTTGTGCATTGGTGTGTCTGCATCGTTCTGCAATTCGCACATGTCACGCATGCACACACACCTGCCCATGCATGGCTTCATGGTCATGGTAGTCTTTCTTGGGGTAAACAAGTTTAAAGCGAACGTCTTTTTCGTAAAGGTGAAATGTCCCCTCCATAATTTCGGAGGTCTGTAAAGCTTTATGGAAAGCATTGAAGCCACAGTTCCTTCTCTGCCCTTCAGTCGCCCAATGGGAAGCTATTGCAGCGTAGGAGGAAATGCGATGCTACCAAGCGGACCAATCACAGCTGTTGCGGTCTGCATTGCCGCGACGAGTAGTTATGTTTTGGGAGAGGTGTGTGTCAGGCTACGGTGTAGGGATCCATGTAGGCACTGCGTAGGGTTCGCGGCTACGCCGTACCTATGGCGTCGATTTGATGCAGAAGTATAAATCAGTCTTTAGTGTCAGCACATGCAATGTTGGCGCTGGAAGCGTGATGCCACTTGCAAGCTACACCCAACATAAACCACCCCGTTTTGATTTGACACAAATGCCACATTTCACTGTGTGCTTTGATGCTTTGATGTACATGTGACAAAGAAAGCTAATTGTTGTGTATGTGGCTTGGTTACACAACAATGCTACTAATAAAAACGTTGGAGACGGGAGCTAAGGTTCATGGTGCTTTACTGGCAGAAACCGAACTCGGCACACACATACAGATCAATACGCACCTAATAGTGCATGCTCAATACGCGCCCAATAGCGCATGCAACGATGTGTTACTCAAACATAAAGTAGTCCCTTATTATAATGTAGGCTATACGGTACACTCCTCCCCTTTTATTTTAATAGTGTATCAACTGTGTTTTTTACTGGGGCATTATGCTAAACAAATATGTTTACCCTTAACATACAAACGCCTACCATTTGTTTACTTAGCAACTTAATAATATCAAACTATAACAAAGTAACATAATAATATCGAATTATAACAAGCCTTTTTTTCACCTCTGGTCCAAGACCCAGTTATAACTCAATTCTGGGGGGGGGGGCGGTGGTCTTCTCTGCCTCTCCGGGTAACGTCTGTCAATAAACTTGTTTGTTTTAATACAGATTTCCATATAAAAGTCATGAAAAGTTGACCTCTGAGCATAGGGAGATAAGAAGATGTGCGCCTCTAACTTGTTAAGTGTTCTAGGCAGCAGATTGTCTCCGTATAATGAAGACTCCTCTGTACAGCTGTCCTAGATATATACTCATTTTTGTACTATCACTGGTCTTCCATACCCATATATCATTTGTTCCAACTGAGCTAATTACACAGCCAATCTTCGTATTCTCCTTAGATTCCAAATAAATAGCCTGACCTTTATGATACCATCTCTTATTGTAATATAACTTTCCATCTTCTATTCGTGCTTCATATCTTTGTGCTGGTGATTCAGCAGGAGTGCTGGGAAGATGCTCAGGAGAAGACGGAGATGTTGGTCTTCTCGGAGATTTAAGCTTATTGAGAGTTCGCAGATCTTCCATTATCTGTTCATCTGTAACAAGTAATTTAACTGCGCAAGTGCAGGTTTTTGTTTTTTGTCTGTAATTGAAGCAGGGTCATTAGATCTCCTCCTTAGTCTTTATTGGCTTTACCTCCATAGAATCTCCTGAGTTCCATTGTTAGCCTCTCATTCTCAATCATTTTTTTTCTTTTCTTCTAACAATCTTTTTATCTTCAAATTCTTTCAAAGCTGCTTTCTTCTCTCTAATATAATTCCTTTCCACTTGTTCTGTCTCCAGTTGCAGAAAAAGCTCAGCATTTCATATTCTTTCCTTGTATTGTTGATTTAGTTTCTTCATCCTTTTCTGATACCCCTGCAACGTGCCTTCCTGTAACTGCTGTAGCTGTCTTTTGAGAGATGTCAATTTCTCCTGGTATATCTGCTCTTTTACTTCCAAGTAGTCTTCATCATCCTGCTTATTGGAAATACTTGTCTCCCTTGCATCCTCTGTATCTTCATCCGAGTCGTGACCACAGGTACTGTGTTCATCCTCATCGTCGATGCTGTCTAACTCCTCCTTGTCATTGTAATAGTCGACAAAGGGTGAGAGGAGAGCTGCGGACATCTTCCCCGCTGAGCTGCCCTCTTTTGTTGACACATCTAGTGCCTTGATGGTGTGCCAATCCAACTGGGTTTTCCTGAGCCATTCACGTCCCAGCAATGGTGGTCCTCCATTTTTCAGTACATACAGTTCCAGCTGCTGTGTTTTGTCTCCATAGGTCACTGTCACTTTAATTTTACCTTTGGGACGCACTTTCTGTCCTGTGTAAGTCTTTAGCAGTAGTTTAGTTTATTTCAGAGGAAACAATCGTTTGTAGTCATGGTCTGAGATCACCATTAAAGCTGAGCCTGTGTCCAACTCCATTTTCCGTCTCACGCCTGCCACTTGTGGAGTGATCCTTATTACTCTTCGATCATCTGTCACTTTCACGCTGTGAAGTTACAGACGAGACAATTCACTTTTGTCTGAGTCGTTTTCATCAGAACTGCTTTCTTCCATTTTGTGTACATTGTCGTATTTTCCTTTCTGGGGTTTCTTGTTGCTCTGTATTTTGTCCTTTTTCTGCTGTTTACTAGCTTTGCATACTCTGCCAATGTGGCCCAGTTTGCCTCAGTTTCTGCCTTCTTTGTCTTTAAATCAACAGTCATCAGGGTCATGTGACATGTTCCCACAACAGTAACATTTCTTTCATTTCTGTTCAGTGACATTTTATTCTTAGCATATTCCAAAGATTTTTGTTGTATCTCTGAAGCACCCCTTGCTGCTGTTTCCGTTGATATTGCAATGTTCAGCGCCTTCTCTAATGTAAGGACTTTTTCACCCAGGAACAACTTCTGTGTAGTTTCACAGTGCATGCCACACACTAACCTGTCCCTCAATGTGTCTGATAGACCAGCTCCAAATTGACAATGTTCTGATAATTTGTGCAATTCAGCACAATATTCAGAACTGCTTTCATTTTTGCTCTGATTCCGATTGTGAAATTTAAATCTTTCAGCAATGACCAGTGGTTTGGGGTTTAAATGCTATTCGAGAGTGTCTACTATTTGCTTGAACGTTTTGTCAGCTGGCTTTTCAGGGGTTAACAAGCTCTGTAGCAGCCCGTATATTTTTGCTCCTGTAATACTGAGTAAGACGTTGGCTTTCCTTTCATCATTAATAGTGTTAGCCTTCAATCCAGTTAACTCCAGTCTTCAATGCCACTATCAAATGCTGTAATGGTTCCAATCATCACCATCTTTGTTATATTAATTAAGCCACGTTCTCCCCTTATTTTCCTTTTCGATTCACGTGTCCTTTTTGCTAGCGCCATGAGTGCACCCCATCTAGATGTGTGTGTGTTGCTCCTTTTCATCTCCCTTCTGGGGCAGGCAGACCCTCAGCCCCTGGGCATCAGCACCGGCTGTGGTCTTGGCTGGACGTGCTACGGCTCCGTCTGTGTCTCTTGGTCTCCCGACGTTCCCGACCCTGGCTGTGCTCCTGCTTTCTTTCAGACTTGCAGCTTCGCTCTGCCTCCTTCTCCTGTTCCTTGGCTCGTTCCTTGCGCTCTTCTTCCGAGTGTCGTTATTAATTAAAACACAGCGTTCATTAACCTCGTTGCCAATTTGTTGTGTATATGGCCTGGTTACACAACAATGCTATTAATAAAAACGCTGGAGACAGGAGCTAAGTTTCATCGTTTTTTTACTGGCAGAATCCAAACTCAGCACACATGTACAGATTCATACACACCTAATATTGCATGCAACGACGTGTTACTAAAACATAAAGTAGTCCCTTATTATAACATAGGCTATACAGTACACTAATCTTTAAATCTTTGATATAGAGACTAGACGCCTTCTGTTGTTTGGCTCAGACAGATTCACCAATGCTCCCTTGTAATAAATTTCACTGAATTCAATATTTTCATCCACTACTGGTTTATTGTCAATTTCATAACATTTTAACTATCACAGTCAAAGCTGCACAAATTTTCCTGAAAGGTCTAATAAAAACTGAAATTCACAGACACCTCCAGAAGATACCTGCAAGTCTTCCTTGGGACAAAATGCTGGAAGAATTTTGGAATTCTGCACAGCATCTTAACTCTTTCAGGAAAAAGTAGGGTTAAGGAAGTGACCCAATAGATATCTTCAAGATCAGGAGTACATTTGCCAGGGTAGAGGTGTTTCCACTTGAAGCCATGAACAAACCAATGGGCCATGAATATAGGATTGTCATCAATGGATTCAACAGAGAGTGTTGGAGAAATCTCTTTCCTCAGAGTGAGAGAAGAGAAGATGACATAAGCAGATAAGGAGAAAAAATGATTTGGTGGTGTGGTCAGATGAAGGACTGTAAGAAGAGGCTCGTGTGCTGCACACCACAGAACAGAATGTACCATAGACTGCAAAGTAAGTCAGACACAATGAGTGACAAATGCTAAATTTTCATTAAAATAAATATGAAAACCTTGTGGTATTTCACATATGGATAATTTGATTAATGAATGATGTCCTGTTATTTACAATGACTGAACTGTTTCAAATTTTATCCCAACTGCACATGAAATGAAGGGACTTAATGATGTCTCAGAAACCTGCTGAGGCACCCATGAAGTAACAGCACATTGTAGTTTTTGAGACTCATAGAGTAAAACAGCCTGTGTCTAGGCCCCTTGCCCTAACTGTTCATGTCAAACATAAACTAGTTCAATTTGCTTGCCATTTCGCCACATTGCTCTAAACCTTTCCAATCCATGTACTCAACCAAATATCTTCTAAATGGTGCTTTTGCATGTGCCTGAATTGTTTTCCCTGGCAGCTAGTTCCAAAGATGCAAACACCCGGTGTATCATTTCCCAATTTTTAAATGTGACAGATATATAAATATACTATATTTAAAGTTAGAGATAATTGTTTTTGATGACAGCTTTAATTAAAATCTATTTCTGGGAGTATCTTATTTTGGTGCAGTGAATTCCTGTGCCTATTTGATTAGAAGGATGCAACATAAATAGTGAGGTGGCTGACATCCTGATACGACAAAACTCAGGTTTGATTATAAGCTGAAAATTCTAACCCCATTCTGTGCAGAGAAGCAAGACAAGATTCGCAATACAAAAACATCATGTAGTCGTCTAATCATACTTCACCTTGATAATTCATAGATGCTGATCCGTACCCATAATGGCGACACAAAGGACAGACAGTATTTTATTTTGCTTTCATCTGTCTCTCAGAGTTCAGATTCTCTTTTCCTCCCTCCTTGGTGGCTTACTGTGAAAGGTAAGAGAAGCATGACTAACAATCTGGTTGTGTTTAATCACACTTCAAACCAAATAGACAGAAATGAGATTTGAGTAAACGTGTAACACCTAAAGCACAGGTGTTGAAGTTATTGACAACATTTGAAGAATAAAAACAAATGATTTGTTAGGAAGTAATATGGAGAACTTGAGCACCTCTGTTCCAACCACCAAAAACAGGTCTTCCCAATGGCCAAACATTTTAATTCTGATTCCCATTCTGACATGTCGGTCCATGGCCTCCTCTTATGATAAGATGGGGCCACCCTCAAGATGGAGGAGGAACATCATGTAATCCACCTAGGTTGCCTCCAACCTGAAGGCATAAATATCAATTTCTCTTCCAGGAAACAAATTCCACACCTCCTTTCTGTATTCCTCATTCAGACGTCTTACCTCTTCTCACCTGCCTATTACTTCCCACTGGGTCCCATCTTCCTTCCCTTTTTCCTATTGTCTACTTTCCTGTCCTATCAGATTCATTTTTTTCCAGCCCTGACCTTTCCCACCCACCTGGCTTTACCTATCACCTTCCAGCTAGTCTCTTTCCCATCTCCCTCTACCCCTCACCCATTTTGTGTGTGTGAACTGAGATCAAATCTCATGTTGGCCTTTGAGATTTTGAATTAAGTTTTATTTTTTATAAAAGACAAGAAATAGGAATCAATTACAGCACCAGGGACCTGGGTTCAATTCCTGTCACTCTCTGTAAGTAGTTTGTACATTCTCCTTATGACTGTGAGTGTTTTGGTTTTTTTCCACATTCCAAAGATGTGCAGGTTAGTAGGTTAATTGGTGACAAAGGTATAATTAGGCATCGTCAGCTCATTGGGCTGGAAGGGCCTGTTACCATGCTGTATCTCCAAAATCAAAAATAAAATATAATGCAGGCAAATGGGACGAGTTCAGGTAGACAACTTGATCTGCATGGACTAGTTGGGCTGAATGGTCTGTTTCCATGCTGTATAATTCTATGCCCGTAGCTGTGTTGTTGTACGATCTAGTTATCTCACTGGCCTCATTACTCTGTGATTCCAGTCCCATTTCACTTGTTCTGATGTAGGGTCCCAGACCTGAAACACTTACTCAGTTTCTCCTTCCGCAGCTGCTGCGTGCTTCCAGCAGCTTCAGATTTTATTTTGGATTTCCATCAACTGCAGGGTTAATTTTTCCCTCCACTCCACCACATTGTGTCAAGCTGCCTCTCCGGAGAATCAATGATGAGCTAGAGACACTGGTTTTGCTAGTCCCATGGAAGAGCAGAAACAGTTGAAATGAGCAATGGAATTTAATACTGATAGCCGTGGTTTCAGATCACTTTGATTTTCCATCTCACTGTGCATTAATTTGTCGTATCAAAGTCAACATTTATTTATTAAACATGTGGAAACAGACTTCCAATTAAGAAAATGCACACTGGATAAAAGCTCCCGAATTGTGAGCATTAATCACTGGGGGAGATGTGCTTGAAAACAGAGTTGCAGCAAATGCCCCGAGTGCAACAACTCACCTTTGATGCCTGGCATATTTCCATGCCGAAATATCCGAGAAACATTTTTGTAATTGGCTTTTCAAAGACTATTTACTGATGCCAGTGGTTACTATCTCCGTCGTTTGATCTGTGATAACATTCACTGCACATTCACAGCAATTGCCATGAAATAGAGGGAGCTATTTATTTTTCAGGTGTCGCATCTTCCCCAAAAATTGCAACATTTTAAAGATTAGAAGAGGGAGCTAGATGTTGCTGGCGCTTTATTGGCAGCAAGGTGTGTTGGAACACTGATAGTTTGTAAAAGGCTCTAAGTAAACACAGCAATGGAAAATGCTGCTTTTGCTAGGAATCGGAACTAATAATCAGTAGCAGAGATATACTCAGATGGTCGGGCAGTATCTGTGCAGAGAAACTGCTAAAATTTCAGATTCAACACACAAAGCGCTGGAGGCAGCATTTGTGGAGGGAAATGGTCAGTTGAGTTCCTTCTGAATATTTCAGACTGATGGAGTTCTGATTATCATTCACTCAAAATATTAACCATCCAGTATACTTAGAAATGTCGCCATGCACGGTCACAGACCCAGCTGGGAAAGGAGGAAGACTGGGCATGGGGCTAGCATCGCCATTCCGTAAAATCATCCAGAGCTACAGAACGCAATACAAGTGTGAACAACCTCATTCCTGGGGCGGGGGGCAGGGGGAGGGGGTGGTGGGGAAGGATCTTCACCTAGGAGATGTGTGAAGTTTTGTGGTGAAATCCACAGGGCTGATCAACCTTCTATTGGCCCAGGCTAGGGGACTCTGGCCAGCTGCTGACAGTGGCCTATGCCCCAGTAGGGGTGAAAGGCTTAAGAAGAAGGTACTTGTAGAAACGCCCATCCACCGATCTGCTGTGTACTCGAGATGAGCCTGTTTATGTGATGAAACAGTTCATTTGTTCTCTCTTTCTCACCTTTTCTTTTTGTTGCTCAGCCTTGTATTTAACACATCAGCACCATATGTTTAGACCTTCTGCATTGTGTCAAACATCCACCACCATATTTTGTTGATAATTCCTCTATTTTATAAACAGTGCTACCTCCAGCTCACACTGAGCAGTGCCACATTAGATCTGCTAACAATAAATTAGAAATCTTGTTTCTATGGCACATTTCCTGTAAGTGCCACAGTTACTTGCTGTAACGTGCTCCTGTCACTTTCTGTCATTACCCTGACGTTAGAAAACAGAAGATCCTACAGCTCACTGTGGGCAATGCCTCAGGAGATCTATTGACTTTAAGAACTTGTTCCTGTAACAACAAGGTTTCTTATACTCTCGATACTGAGGAGAATTATGTCAAACATGCCTTTCAGTTGTCTCCTTATAAAACAGTATGACGGGTCTGCTGTACATACGTTATGCACAAAACATATAAAATGCGCACAGAGTTAATGTACAGCACACATGTATGCACACACTAATATAGCCATCAGCATAGTTATTGACATACAGAGATAGCAAATAAATACACACACACAGAGAAAAGCATTTGCCGATTTCAAATATACAGATAATTCAGAAAGATGCATCCAGAAAATCAACAGAGTTAATACACACATACTGTACAGAAAAATAATAACCACATTTAGATAATAGCATGGATATTTCACAATAGGAACACATAAAATAACACAGGAACATAAATATGAGTAGGGATGATATAGAGAATCAAAGACACACACACACACACACACACACACACACACACCCAATTCATATTTGAAATTGATACACAGATAGAGAATGCAGCAGCAAGTGCACATGTGGTCTATATTTAGAAGGCTATAGGTAAGATTCAGAAGGACACACCAGAATTAGATCTGACTCCTGAAAACTCGTGCTAGTTACTTGATTAAATATCTTTACTTACAAGTAATAAAACTTGCATGAACTGAAAAATGCAAGAAAAAAATGATTCCATTGAGAAGTCGGCTGTTGCAAGCTTGTAAATTGGAAAGGTGGAGGGATGAAGAGTCAGGGCTGTGTGTGAACATATGAATAACATGCTGGTGCACAGCAAGATGTCAATGTATTCCATTATAATAATGGATTTTGTAAATTGCAGGTGGTGATGTGTGAATGGCACTTTGGAAAATGTACTAAAGCTGTACACTCAGTGGCCACTTTATTAGTTACACCCGTTCACCTGCTCAATAATGCAAGTATCTGATCAACCAATCATGTGGCAGCAACTCAATGTTTAAAACCATGCAGACATGGTCAAGTCGTTCAGCTGTTGTTCAGACCAAACATCAGAATGGGGAAGAAGTGTGATCTGAGTGACTTTGATCATGGAATGATTGATGGTGCCAGATGGGGTGGTTTGAGTATCTCAGAAATGGCCACTCTTCTAGGATTTTCACACACAACAGTCTATGGAGCTTAGAATGGCGCCAAAATTAAAAACAAACATCCACTAAGTGGCAGTTCTGTGGGCAAAAACGCCTTGTTAATGAGAGAAGTCAGAAGAGAATGGGCAGACTAGTTCAGGCTGACAGGAAGGTGACAGTAACTCAAATAAGCAAGCATTACATCAGTGGTGTACAGGACAGCATCACTGAATGCACAACACAAAAGACGTTGACGTGGATGGGCCACAGCGGCAGAAGACCACACCAGGTTCCACTCCTGTACCTAATAAAGTGGACACTGAGTGCATTATATTTATTTAAACTTTATGAGGCTATCTTTGAGATTTAGACAGTAACAACGACAGAGCTACTCTATTTAGCATTTCACGCCATGCATCCACTGTACTGAGTACCTTTGACAGTAGTGGTCAGACCTTCCTCTAAAATATCCAGGTAGCTCTCACAAATGAACCATCTGACATTAATCCCATACGTGATGACAGAATCATCTCTATGGTTGCACGGGATAAAAGTATACATAAGGCTAAGAAAGGAGCATCCAGATATGGTACAGCCATGAGGCAAAAGAATCATGTGTCAGTATTCTGTTGAACCTTTATGCTCATTGCAGTCCCTTCCAGAGCAAATGAAGTGTTGATCACAAAGCAGCCTGTACTAATTTTAAGAGTGAATAGAAATCCCAAGAGTTGAGACGTACGGAGTCACACAAAGTTAGCGTGGAAACAATGTCACACAAGCAATGAATGTGAGGTGTGTCTTAGTCCAGCACAGTCCGCTCATTTTCTGAATCGTCCTTTTCTCATGGGTATCAGTAATGGACTTTTCAGCAGGGCAGGTTTTACATCTTTAGGAAGTGCATCATCCAAGGTTTGCTATTCTCAATCATTCTGCACACCAGAATGTAGACCTTGTCAATCTCTTGCAATTCCTATTTTGCTCATACACAAATACACACACACACACACACACACACACACCCTCGCCTCCGGTGTTGTATGTGTGGAATATGCATATTTGAGCATAAGACAAGGAGCAGAATTAGGCCATTTGGCCCATCGAGTCCGCTCTGCCATTTCATAATGGCTGACCCAATTTTATCTCAACATCAATCTCCCGTATCCATTCATGCCCTGACCAATCAATAACCTATCAACCTCTGCCTTAAATACATATAAAGACCTGGCCTCCTCAACTGCCTGTGGCAAAAAACTCCACAGATTCATCACTCTCTGGTTCTACCTCTTACAATGGGTGTTTCCTCTGGATGCACCAGCTACCTTCCCCATTCCAAAAATATACAGGCTGTTAAATTAATTGGCCATTGTAAGTGAGTGGTAGAATCTGAAAGAGAGTTGATTGGAATGTGAGGAGAATAAAATGAGATCAGTGTAAGGTCAGTGTAACAATGGATGCTTGATGATCTGGTGGTTTTGATCGGCTGAAAGGCCTGCATCTGTAATTACTTCACCCTGAACTCCAGTAACAAGGCTTTAAGCCGAGAGCCCATCCTATGCTCCTGCTGTCCTTTCACTTCTTTTAAGATGTTTCTTATAATATTGTCCGTGTATTTAATAATCTTTCTAAACACTGATGACTCAGTTTCAAATTTTCATTTCTAATTCCCTATTAAGCACTTTGACATGTTTCACAATATTAAAGGCACTACATAAGTACAACACATTGAAGCTTGATATCATCTGCTTATTAAATGTTTCCTTAACTATCTACTGCTACCACATTGTAATTGTAAATATAAAAGAATTTCAGTTTATATTGATAGCATTGACATCGAGAAGGCTGAGAGCATTAAATTTCCAGGAGCGAACATCACCAGTAGCTTGTTGTGGTCTAGCCACAGTAACACCACAACCAAGAAAGGTCACCAGCACCTCTACTTCTTCTGGAGGTAAAGGAATGTGACGTGTCCTCTTTGAGCCTCATAAATGCATCATAGAAACCATCCTCTCCAGATGAATCACAACGCCAGGACTGCAATAAACTGCAGACAGTTGCGGACAGAGCTCAGCATAATTACGTGCTACACTTCTCATAGCCTTGGTAAAGCAGCCAATACAACTAAATGCTCTGCTCACTATGGATAATCTCTCTTTTCCCCTCTTTCATCAGGTAGAAGATACAAAAATCCTACGTCAATGACTCTGTAATGTTTTGATCTCTGTTAACAGTATGCTAGACAAGCACACTGCATCTTGGTGCATGTGATAATAATAAACCAATACCAGTACTCTTCTGTCAGCCACGTTTCTTTTAAAAGACAGTTGGACAGGTACATGGATAGGAAAGGTTCGGAAGGTTATGGAGCAAATGTTGGCAAATGCGAATAGCATTGATGAGGCACCTTGGTCAGCATGGACCATTTGGGTCAAAGGGCCTGTTCCAGTGCTATATGATTCTGTGAGAAAAGCCTGAAAACATGTTCCACCTGGCTCAAGGAAAACTTCTATCCCACTATAAAAATTTTGAATGATAACCTAGGATAGTAAAGTGAACTCTTGACTGGACTATCTAACTTGTTATGACCTTGTGCCTTACTGTCTGACTGCACTGCACTTTCTCTGTAACTGTAAGACCATTCTGTGTTCTGTTGTTATTTTCCATTCTAACATCTCGATGTACTGATGTGATAAAATGATCCATGTGGATGACATGCAAAACAAAGCTTTTCACTCTATCTAGGTACATGTGACAATGATAAAACATTTTACCAATAAACTAATTTATTTATCTCCAAAAGTTAATCTCCCATCTGCACTGTGGGGTGCATGGGGTGCACAAGGAAGGGGTAACACCTCTGGTGAAGGGGCTTCTCATGTCCATTTTGGAGCAGCTCACTCACTTTTGGTCACTACCAGATATTCAGTTCTACCTTATGCCTTACCTGTGGCTCTAAACAGCTATATCTGCATGCGCCAGCAGCCGCACCCAGTAAACCGCTTTGACAGGTGGGCTAAGCCAGGTAAAGGTAGCCGTCGGGCCTTATTCCCTGGTGAGATAAGGACATGTCTATTCTAGCATGTGAAGTCATCTCCAGTTGACTGGGTGGATGAGAACAACAGTGAGATCTTATGGTCATGAAGGTGGTTCTGTAATGTTTCTTGAAGAGCAAAAGGCGTGAAAAGGCACAGAAGTCATGGTCATCCATTGAAACAATGGCTCTTCTCTTAGAGACTCTTCCATGCAGGTTTCACTGTCATCATTAGATATGACTGAAAACCAATCAGTCAGCTGCACAGCCCCAGAAACAAATGAGCTGGGTCACACTTCCGACTAACCAGTGGCTACTTGGAGAGTAACAGTCAGTTCACCCCTTGCGTTGCTGCATTTTGTGCTTTCTCTTCCTGGAATTAAGGAGCTCAGAAAGCAGGCTCTTCTGACCCCCTGCTCCCCATTGATATTCGATAAGAATCTAACCTATGATGCTGGGTGCACTTTATATCTGCCACTTATATCAGGCATAGCTGACTCATTAAGTGTGCCCTCATTCATTCATAGGCTTATCTGAATCTTCACAGTGATATTTATAAATTTACTTTCCTTACCTTTCTATTAGGGTTGACATTGTATAGTTCATGTATGTTCAATATATCCTTAAAAACATTATTCTCCATTGATATTTTAAATTTCTTCAAAAGTTTTGATATTTGGCAACTGTTTCTAAATGGTAAAATCATAGAAACTATAACACTGAAATGGATCCTTATGGCCCACCTCATTCATACTAACTATAATGGCCATTTACGCTAATCATACACTCAGTGGCCACTTTATTAGGTACAGGACGTACCTAACAAAGTGGCCACTGGGTGTATTTTTGTATATTCATGGTCTTCTGCTGCTTTAGCCGATCCACTTCCAGGTAAGATATGTTGAACGTCAGAGATGCCATCCTGTACCTCACTGTTGTCACACATGGTTATTAGAGCTACTGTCACCTTCCTATCAGCATGAACCAATCTTGCCAGTCTCCTCAGATCTCTCTCATTAACAAGGTGTTTTCACCCACTGAATTGTCATCACTGGATTTTTTGGGGTGTTTTTTTGCACCATTCTCTGTAAACTCTACAGACTGTTGTGCATGAAAATCCCAGGAGATCAACAGCTTCTGAAATACTCAAACCACCCCATACTCTGGCACCAACCATTATTCCACTAACGAAGTCACTTAGATCACATTTCTTCCCCATTCTGATCTTTGGTCTGAACGACAAATAAACCTCTTGACCATCTCTGCATGTTTTTTATGCATTGAGAAGCTGCCAGATGACTTGTTGATTAGATATTTCAATAATTGAACAGGTATGCCTTATAAAGTAGCTGCATAGTGTGTTTTCCTGAATTAGGGCTGTACCCCATCCACACTTCCATTCCAAGTACCTGCTTGAATTGGTTTTAAACCTTGTGATTTTAAGGTTAAATTAGTTCTTTGTAATCTTTTTCTTTGCACTTGCACAGATTGTTTTCTTTTGCACATTGGTTGGTTGCCAGTTTTTGTTTGTGTGTCCAATAGTTTTTCATCAATTCTATTGTATTCCTTCATCATAATGTGAAAGAAAATTAATCTCGGAGTAGTATATGGTGACAATAAATTTACTTTGAACTTTACTTTTACTAGCTCTTCTGGCAGCTTATTTCAGGTAACCATCACGCTGTGTGAAAAACTTGCTCTTCAGTTTCCCTCACTTATCTTAAACCCATCTTAAAGTTCTCGACTTCCTTGTGTTGGGGAAAAAAATTCTGATCACGATTTTATAATCCTCTTTTCTGTCACCTTCAGCCTCCTCCAGGAGTTCACACATTTCTTGTGACTGCACGGACTTACTCTTGGTCCTTAAGTTTCCTCCCATATCCCAAAAATGTATTGGTTGGGCATTATAAATTGTTCCTGGTATGTAGGTGAATGGAAGAACCTGGGAAGGGTTAATTGTAATGTGTAGAGAATAAATGGGCATTGTGTAAATAGTGGTTGATGGTCACAGATACAATAAAGGGCTTGTTCTATGTTGTCTGATTCTGTGAACTTCCTAGCATAGTGGAGACTAAACTAGGGGGTATAGATTAAAGGTGAGAGGGTAAAGATTTAAAGGGGTTCCAATAGGCAACATTTTCATACAGAAGGTAGTCGGTATGTGGAATGTGCTGCTAGAGGAAGGGCAGAGGCAGGTACAATTACTGTGTTTAATAGATATTTGGACTGGTAGGTACATAGATAGGAAAGGTTTAGTGTAGGGGTTTCCAACCTTTTTTATGCCATGGACCAATACCAGTAAGCAAGAGGTCTACGGATGCCAGGTTGGGAACCCCTGGATTAGTAGGATATGGACCAAATGTAGGCAAATGGAACTAGCTCAGGTAAACTTGATCAGCATTGACAAGTTGAGGTGAGGGGCCTGTTTCGCTGCAGTTTCACTTTATATCTTATCTAAGACATTCCAATTGCAGTAGCTGACAGAAGGCCTCCAGGGCAATCCATGAACACCAGAGGCACAGGAGACTGCAGAGTAACAAGCACACTGCTGGATGAACTCAGTGGGTCAGACAGCATCTGGAGAGGCAGAGGGATGGTCAGCATTTCAGATCATGACCCTGCATCAGAACTGGTGCAATGTCTCAACTCCAATTGTCCACATTCCTCTGTGTCTACAGATGCTGTCTGATCTGCTGAGTTTCTCTAACAGTTTGTTTTCTTAATTCATGAATAGAACCAAGTTTTCAGTATTGTGGACAGCAGTTGCTGAAGGCCATTCTGCCCTTTGAGTCCATGCTGGATCTCAGAACCCATTCCCAGTCTCATTGCTCCATCCTTATCAACTCTACCTCAGTTCTGCTCTACCCCACCTCCCCATCTACACTAGCAGAAATTCAAGAAATTTCTGCAGATGCTGGAAATCCAGAGCCACACAAACACAAAATGCTGGAGGAACTCAGCAGGTCAGGCAGCATCTATGGAAATGAATAAACAGTCAACATTTCAGCCAAGACCCTTCTTCAGGAAGGGAAATGAAGGAAGAAGACACCAAACTAAAAGGGTGGGGGAAGGGGAAAGAGAACTAGCTAGAAGGAGACAGGTGAATCCAGATGGGTGGAAAGGGCTGGAGAAGAAGGAATCTGATAGGAGAGGAAAGTGAACCACCGGAGAAAGGGAAGGAGGAGGAACACCAGGGGTAGGTGATAGGCAGCTGAGAAGTGGTATGAGGCCAGAGTGGGGAATAGCAGAAGAGGGGAGGCGGATTGACTGCTAACCCAGCATGATCCAACCTATTTTCAGCATTTTTTTCCGCTTGCAGATAGTATGTAACTTTTGTCAGAGAGATGGTTATAACAAATTCTACTGCTTTGCTTATTTTCTAATATTTCCTATCCCTAACTATTTCTCAGCATTAAAGAATGCATATAATGTAACAATCTTGCAGCACCAGCAAACTGGATTCAAATCTGCTTCTGTCTATAAGAAGTTTTACATTTTCTCCATGACCGCGTGGATTTCCTCTGGGTGCTCTTTATCCTCCTACATTCTACAATGTCCGTAGGTTAATTCGTCACATGTGGACTTCTTGGATTGAAATGGCGTATTACCATGCTGTATCTCGAATAAACACTATCTTAAATTCAGAGGTGTACTCAATAGGCCCAATGTTAACACAACATTACCAATACTTTAGCTTTGTGTCCCAACCTTCACATTGCTTGGTCTCTGGGCACTTTGAAATAAGTAATCTCATTCTTCAATATACTCAACAATGGATTGATACTAGCTGTTTGGAGTAGAGAATTGCAGATTCACGTCCTTTGGGTGAAGGTTTTTCTCCTATCTCAGCACCTTATCTCAAGACTGGATACCTTGATTCAGCTTGAAAGAACATTCTGTCAGCACCCACCTTGGCAAATTCTCATACATTTCAAATATTTCAATGAATAACCTCTCATTCTGAACTCAGGAGAGCAAGGATCAAACCTTATAACATTTTGTGAAAGAAATGGTATTCATGAACACAGCTCCATTCCACATGAGAATAAAGGGATTTGGTATGGAAGCAATGAGAGTTTCAACTGACGGTGGCCAAACCACAAGCTTTTACAAATCAATTTTGTAAATGACAACATTTGGGTAAATTTGCACAATGCATTAGATTAATACCCCAAAATGAGTGAAACACTGTGAACTAATGAGCATATTGTCAACTGAGAGGTGGTGTTATTTATTGGTCTTCAGGGACATACAACCACAGAGGTTTTCACTGTGCCTGTTGTCACTATAATCTTGTACTGCTTGTTCTCAGGGGAGTTCCATTATAAAAGAGAGAGTGCTCCTGAAAAGCAAACTTTAAAGAGTTGCATTTTCCGCTCTAAGCATTTATTTTATGATCTGTGACTTTCAATGAACCTGACTCTCAAGGGCATGAAACATCAGCCACTAAATCAATCTAAATCGTGCAGGGACTGAAATATTTACAACTGTCTCAAGGTATCACTGTAAGATTGTGGACCATACATGCTTTTATCCATTATATCTACCATTTGTATTATCTGCCTGCATTCAATTAAAAAAATAAAGTGCTTTTGCTTTACATATTATTTACATTCTAGCAAGATTTGTGATGTTTATAACTTCACTGATTAAATTTGTGGAGCCTTAGAAGATCAGTGCTGAGACTTAGTGTTATAATAGCATTGTAGCATGGCAATGACCACCCTGTCCCCTCACTTCCTTATGCCTATTCTTTTTGCTCTTTCAGACCAGGTGAAGGATCTTGATCTGAAATGATGACTCTTTGTTTCCCTCCACAGCTGCTGCCTGATCTGCAGAATTCCTCCAGCATCTTGTGTGTTGTCTGAAATTCCAGCATCCGCAGTCTAAGTCATCAAGGACCCCCACCAGCCAGACAATGCTCACTTCTTGCTGCTGCCATCAAGAGGGAGATACAGGAGCCTTAGGTCAGGAATCCTGACAACATCAGGTCAGGAACAGTTAGCCTTCAGCCATCAAGCTCTTGAACCACAGTGGATAACTATACTCATCCCAACACTGAACTAAGAACTGATTTCACTTGCAAGGTCTTTACAACTCATGTTTACAATTTTGATTTGTTTATTTGTTTTTCCTTTGTATTTGCACAATTTGTTGTTTTTTGCACATTGGTTGTTTGTCCGTTTTGGGTTGTGTGAAGTTTTTCATTGATTCTATTATCTTTTTTTTGTTTTTACTATGAATGTCCACAAGAAAATGAATCTCAAACACTTGGATAATAAATTTAATTTGAAGTTTGTGTCTCTCTAAAATAAAAATCCCCTTGTCCAAATTAGAACTAGTCAGGAGCAGCATAGAATAGGACTGCTCAGAAAAATGCCACTCTAACAACATTCAAGACGTTTAGTTCTGTCCAGGACAAAAAAGACTGCCTAACAGGTATCCCGGCATTCATCCTAACCACTCATTCACCAGTGTGTACTATCTAGTATTACTCACCCAGGCTATTTAGAGAGTGCCTCTCACAGCCATTACCTCTGCAACTAATGACAAGGGCAAGACCCATGGGAATACCTGCTCCCCCGGCTCCCCACACCACCCTCAATGGGAAACATCAGCAGGGTGTCCTCCACCATCCCATTTCTGAACTGTCCATGAACTCATGAACACTACCTCATTATTTTGCTTTTGCACAATTTACTTATTTTTTATAACTTAAGAGCAATTTTACGTCTTAAATGTACTGCTGTGTCAAAATAAATTTCACGACACACGTCAGTGATAATCCTGATTCATACCTCTCTAGGATCACCATCAGAAGGACTGCAGGGAGTGTAAGAGGGAGGGCATCTATGAAGGGGCAATTAATTCTGGTCTTGGCTACGAGGCCACAACCTGTTGAGGAAGAACATCAAGCTGTCAGAGATCGGGAGTCCACCAGGCTCACAAACTCCCTCTCCTTAAGTTTAGCCAACAAATAAAAAGCACCAAGTTAACACGTCGATTTCTCTAGCGGTTACTCCGGAGCCCGAGCAGGTAAAAACCACACACACACACACACACACACACACACACACACACACACACACACACCTCTCATCCATCGGTTTCCAAAACATTTGTGGATGTGGGTGTAAAACTCATACCAGCTCCCTTCCGGACCGTGTGTTGACCGCATTAATTTCAGCATTCCTCCCAGCTTCTAACATTGCACTGGCAATCGTTAAATAACATGTGCACATCCTCTCGATCAACTATTGAACCACCAGACACTCAAGAATCGAAGCTGTGCTGGCTGCAACACTTGGAAATTACTGGGGATGGAGAGGGTCGGTCGGGGAATTTATTTTAAAAATATTAACTTACTAATGTTGGATGTGAAGTCTCGCAAGGGGGTGGGAGAAAACCTTGTCCTCGCCTGTTGATCTACGGTGAGTGAGTTTGTCTCCCGCGATTTAATTTGGCCAAAATAATCCTGCAGCGAGTTCTAAGGAGAAGCAGCGAGCTGGGTATGTGTTTACACAACGCTGCTTCTTCGATTATGGGTTTGGCAAGGGAATACGCACAGAGGCACGAAATAAATCAGGCTGATTCTTTCTTGCAACGTTAGAGGCGACGTGGACGTGCTACTCTCCGTGTGCTTGGCAAAGTGGGGTTCTACCCAACAGCCGAGAAGGAACCTCGGACTGACGCAGCGCAACGGGCAGCATGGTCGATAGACAAGCGCTTGACTCCCTACCACGCCGGAGAATCCGCAAAGCGAGCCTGCAATGATTGCTTACGTCTCGCACCAGTCCCGATTCCATTGCAAGCGGAGATTCGCATTTCCAAACAGCGGGCATGATGTCGCGAGGTAAGCCTGAGTACCATCATTTGGTACACTAAATGCAGGCGATAGCATAATGCGCTCAAAACTGGCACATGATTTTGTGTGTGTGTGTGTGTGTGAGTGTGTGTGTATGAGTGTGAGTGTGTGTGAGTGTGAGTGTGAGTGTGTGTGTGTGTGTGTGTGTGTGTGTGTTGGTGGAATGCAGGGCACACGTACGCACGCTCGCGTCAGTATCTATGATGTTCTACGAGAATTATCTTCACCTTCCTCCCCTATCAGTACTTATAGATACATGCATGCAGAGAGAGAGGTTGGTAAGGAGGAAAACTCACCTCATCATCGTCTGACGATGCTGGCTGTTTAAAGTGCATCTATAACCGCAGCATTGCACGGCGCCTGAGTTGGTAGCGGGCTGGTGGGGAGTTCGAGGAGATGTATACATTTTTTTTCTTTCTTGTGTTATATATTGTAATTTCCGACGCTCGCTTGAATGCTTAAAGCGCGCTTGACTCGGCAGAGGGGCGCCTGTGGGCCAGATGCGCAAGGATGTGTAATTGTATGCGGCTATGCTTCTCTCCTCGGGCTAAAGCGAAGGGGGAAATGGGACGAGGGCACTGGAGGCGATGTTTGTCCTGAATTTCGGAGCTCAAAGTTGTCTGGGCTGCCCTGCATTTGCGCAAGCGCCAGGTGACCAAGCAGACACCTCTTAAACCTCGAGAGGGAGGGAGGGAGGGAGATATATTTGGTATACGAGATAAATAGGGACTGATTGGGGGTAAACTTGTTCTACCCTGCAGAAGGTCCCAACCGGTCGCCAGCACGCTGTGCTGAACAGCCATGTAAGAGGTCGGGGAAGCGAGAGCGAGATCCCCGGGCAGCGTTACTTTTGGCGTGAAGATGGTGAATCCTCCCCTTGTGTCTCAGACACTGGCAAGTGTACGGAAGATCAGCGAGCGAAACGGCGAGGAGGATGGGCGGTGTGGGCCGCCGTTTGCCACCTCTCTGAATAATGTCATCGAGGGTCGGTGCTCCCCAGGAGTCCAATGAGATCTCCCCACAGCCCTCGGTCAGGGAAGCGATCCGAAACCGCATGAAAATGGTCATCGATCAGTTGGAAGTTATCCTTGCGGAGCTGAAAGCGGTGGCAAAGGAGCTGAAGGAGGTAGGCAGATCTTTCTCCCCTCCAACCCGCCTCTGTGAACCAGAGTAATTACCCTTTAAAAATTAGCACCCAATACTATTTTCTTAAATTCTCAATTAAGCTGCGATTTAATTTTGCAGGTTATGCAGATTTTTTGCAGCTGCAAAACAATAATTAAAAAAAAACTAGGCGCAAAAGGTTGAAATGAGAGCAGGTCTGAGCGAAGGGGTAAAGAGGGGGCCATGGTTCTCAGATGAGGGAATAGACCCTGTGCCCGCTCCTGAACTTCCGTCTCCACCTTGCAGACCAAATTATATTGTAAATGAAGCTCCGATTTCTTATAACCTTCCCCGAAGAAGGTTATCTCTCTCTCTCTTATCAATCTTAGCTCTCTCTAAAACTCTATTTAACTATTATCCAGGCATTATTTTAACGCGAACCCCAAACCGGATTATTATAGGGTAAAGCCCGCGATCTCATTCATTTCCCCGGTTGCACACTTAATGATTATCGACATGCAGTTAATATCAAACGTTGATGTTTAAACACACAAGGAGCTTGTCGTTATGGTACTTAGTTGATTCTGTTTCCTAGACACGATTGTTGCATTTTGGCCGTTAATCACCTCTCACTGAACACTAACGGCATATTAGCATTTTTAATCACAGTGATTAGTTTACAGGTTTAAATGTAAACACACGACAGACGCATAGTATAATGCATACTGCTAACTGAAGTAGGTTGAATGGTTCCAATCTAGAGGCTTTATATCACTGAAAGGATCGTTCCTACTTTTAACCACGTATGTGTGCGTTTGGCAAACATTCTCTTCTCTGGAATTAACTGTGTGTTGTGTGCAAATTATGCCATTAATTTTCGGCCTTCTGTGGTTAACCGGTTATCAGTAGACCCGAAGAACATTGGGAAATGTGTGTAATGAGTAAAGTATCTAATGCATTTTCCCTCAATCCATTTTGTTAGTGGATTTTTTTAATCAATTAGTATTTTCAGGGATAGGCTTAATGAACCACTGTAACTGGGGAAATGTGCAGGGCAGATATTTTATACAGAGAATGGCGGGTTCTAGGCAGGGTTGGATGCAAATATGATAGAGGTATTTATTGAACGTGCAGGGAATGGAGGGGAATGGATATTGTGTAAATAGAAGGGACTAGATTGGTTTGGTATTTAACTAATAGTCTGATTAGTTCGGCACTACATCATGGGCCGAAGGGCCTGTTCCCGTGCTGAACTTTTCTATCTTCTGTGTACATGCACTTTTCCCACAGGGTAATATGTTGTGATTTCTTTAGGTAGTGAAACAGATTGACAAGCTGACATCTGATTTTGATTTTGAGTTGGAGCCAGATGACTGGACAATTGCCACAGTAAGCAGCACCTCCAGCAGTGACACGACCAGGAACCATGAGCGATGTGGGGCTTTGTCTGACTACGGGCAGCTGGGCTTCCTCACACCAGACATCCTTTCGGACAGCTGGGAGTTTTGCTCATTTCTGGAGCCGCCACCGGAGGCACCCAAGGGTGACCCAGGAGGGGATGACAAGGAACTCCCGGCCACCCCGTCAGAACCGGACTACAGGTTGATGAATGGAGGGTTAATCCCGAACGGTCCAGCAGGTTGTGGTCCTGACTCATCCAGCGAGGAGACTATCAGTGGTGCCCCCTGTCACAAGTCGCTCTCGAGGAGCTCTGGCACCAGGGAGAGAGTACGCTTCAGCGACAAGGTCCTCTATCACGCCCTCTGCTGCGATGACGAGGAGGGGGAGGAACAGCAAAAGGACACAGCCACCTCGAGCACTGCCACCACCACAGGTGAAGGTGTTGACAGGGTGGGCAGAGAGACCCTCAAAACGCCATCCTCCGTCCCCAACCCGCGCCAGCACAGCCACCCGCCCCCAGTAACAGCCAAAAGCAATCCCTCGACTCGGAAAAAAATCATGAGGAATAACAGCACACAGACGGTGTCCCACAAAAGCACTCAGACGCTCCTGTCATATGGGCCCTCTAAAACGCAACCGGACTCAAAGAAAGGAAATACAAAGTAGCCACCGCCCAACCCCTCCCCCTTACCCCACTACAAAAAAGAAACTGCTTGACTACCTACTGGCATCACGAGGCTCAGGGATTTTCGATAAAATAAAAATGTTTTACAACAAAAAAAGGTAGATTCCAAGATTTTGCACCATTGACTCATTGCATAAAGAAAATGCACTTTAAGGATCTACTTTTTTAAGCTTTATTTTACTTGATACCTTCAAGATTTAGGAGGCTTTTATTTTTGTCTTAAATCGCAGTATTTAATCTTGCTTGAGTACTGTGCTTGTAAATAGAGCGTGCTTCCAAGCAAGCCTTTCCTGTCTCTGTGCTCTGCTTTTTTTCTCTGGCAATGTCCTACGGTTGATAAGGTCTTCATTAGATTTTCTTTTAAATTCCAATGCAGTTCAATCTGTCCCAGTTTTAATTGGTTCGTTTTTTTTTCAACGTTCCCACTTGTTAATGTCTTTTAAATTCGGAGTGTATGGCACTACGTGCAACATTAACACTTTTCATATTATCTCATAACGTTGGGAATCAGGTGGAGGTTAAGAGGAATTGAGAAAATTAATGCAACCTTAAAATGAATTACGCAATTTTTTTTCAAATTTTAAAAAATTAAAATGTGCATAAATGTTTCCAAAATATTCAGTAGGACCGTCTAAGTTTATTTTAAGTGTGCACTTGGGGATTATCCTAACCACTACAAAAAATGATAATTTGTATTGTTATGGTTTTACATATTTGATAAAGAAAAGAAGAGTGGTTTGCAGAAAGATGTTTTGTTCATCCAAGTTTTTTTTTATTTTGAAAGGCACTGTGAAGCAATATGCTTGGGAAAAATGTTTACATGTCTTCATTTGTAAGTGATATTGTATTTTTTTTGGTTAACACAAAACATTGACTCATTTGATGCAATAAATTAGTGTCTACTTTATCTAATACATGTTGAGTTTCCAAGGTTAATTTAGGGAAAAGCACAGATAAATATATAAAATGTAATTCACCCAAAAGTGCAAGAATATGATGAATGTATGAGTGAGTAAATAAACTGCCTGGAAATAATACTCTTCTGACAGCTGAAATATGAATGAAATTTAGTGCTTTTGGTGTCAATAATATGTATTTTAATCCTGCACATATCTCAAGAAAAATCAGACTGTTATATATTATTTCTACTGTAATAGGAACATGTGTCTAGTCTGGCCTATCTCTTCTAAAACCAAAATGTCTTAACAATCAGATGCATTTTAACCATTTCCATAAAGCAAGAAGAATTCTTTGTGGCATAGAATAATTCACTGTGTGACAGATATTTTTCAAGAAGGATATTTTAAAGCTGAACTTGACAATGGTTTATTGCTATCATTCTATTTTACAATCACAGGTGTTATTGTTAACTTTGATATTTAGAGGATCACAATTATCTTTGGGTCAACTGAAGTTTTCAGTTTGTTGGAGTCATATTTTGGCTCCAGACTTTGAAGATTGGCTAAGCAATGACACACAGGAGGGGAAAGAAAATGGCATACCAAGTGTACAAAAATCACAGCCAGTGCTAAAGTAAACAGAACAGGCCTTGTATAGCTGTGTTTGAACCTTAAGTCTTATTTCATTTTTCTATTTTATAATGTTTTCTAAAATCTTTACTGTGCATTTTGTGAAGGATAAGAAAGGTTGCTAAGGATGTCTTTTAGCCTCTTGTTAATTGTTAATACTACTGACCTCCAGTAATGAAACTATTTATGTAGACAATGAGAAATTATGAAGTCAATGTTTAAAATAGAGACCCTAAATGGTTTAAAACAGGACTGAAGAGATTTGCTCCAAGTGTTGCGGTAACTTAGATTTTGAATATTTTACCAATGTATATCAAGTTCTCCACAGTAGTGCAGTTTTCTCTGTTGCCTGCCCCAGCTTTGCCATTTGATGTGAAGATTATCAAATTCTACCTTCAGATTGCATTGCTTCCAGTAACTAAAGAGAGAGGGGTACCTGTATTCTGAACCAAAACTCTCGGAGCGTACGGGACTTGTAACATCATCTGGATTTACAGTGATGTAATGTTCCTTCGAGCTGAATGCATCCATTTTGAATTGTTATTCAGTTTCGCATTTAAGATGATATGACCTTTGATACTCCACAATGATATCTTGAGTTGCATTTAAAACCTCTGGTCAATTTATGGAGAACTTGCAGCAATTGATTTTACTCTAGCGCTGTGCCTGGGGAAGAGGCAGTGTGGGCATCTGGCCCAGTTTATGTCATCATGACATCACTGAAGCAAGGTTTCTATATAAAATATCTGCTTGGGGCTCACCATGGCCAGCTGTCATGAAGTATAAAGCTTAAAAACAATGGAAAACTGAGAGCTAGCAGCAGGAAATCATGGGCAATACTGACTCCCCTGACAAGTCACACTGATATATTCCGCATTTAGCAGACCATGGGAATTGTTTATAGCTCTTCCTTCTCACTCGCATGCATACAGTTATAGAAAATGCAGGACCCAAGAACAAGCTATTCAGCTGAGACAATTCAACCATCTTGTCTAACCTAACAATTAGCACAGCTCGCTATTCCCTTCTGCCTCCTATACTCTATTATCATCCCATTAAATGTATTGATATTGTGCACTTCAATTACTCATAATTTATCAAATTTCACACCCTCATCATTTCTAGTTACACGTGCTTTTTCTCAATCCCTTATTTATTTGTTTGGACCATCTTATATCAGTAGTTTAGTGTTTTGCTTCCACCCTCTCCCACCCGCACCCGTAGCCATTTTCCCTCAACACGTGGAAATATTCTGTCTCTGCCCATTTATGTATTTGTTCTTTATTTTTAAAGAGTCAACTAATTCATTTTACCCCTATTGGCATATCCTTATATTTCTGGTAACATACTTGTAACCTGTTCTCTTCAATGCCTTAATAACATTTTTTAAAGTACAGTGACCAGTTTATACAAAATATTACCAGAATATAGCCAAGGATTGATTTCTTTAGCTTCAGTTTTTAATGTTTGGTCTTATATTGTAGAAAATAGATTTTTGTTTCAGAATCATAGTGACACTACAGCGCGGAAACAGGCCCTTCAACCCATCTAGTCTTTGCTGAACCATTAATCTGCCTAATCTCATCAACCTGCACCCAGACCATGGTTTCCATACCCCTTCTCATCCGTGTACCTGTCTAAATTTCTCTTAAATGTTGAAATTAACCCCACATCCACCACTTCTGCTGGCAGCTCATTCCACTCTCCCAATACCCTCTGAGCAAAGAAGTTCTCACTCATGTTCTCCATAAATGTTTCATCTTTCATCCTTAACCCATGACCTATAGTTGCAGTCTTACTCAACCTCAGTATAAAAAGCCTGCTTACGCTTACCCTATCTATATCCCTCATAATTTTGTATACCTCTGTCAAATCTCCCCTCAATCTTTGATGTTCTAGGAATAAAGTCCTAACCTACTCAATCTTTCCCTATAACTCCAGTTCTCAAATCCCAGCAACATCCTTGTAAATCTTTTCTGCATTCTCTCAATCTAATTTACATCTTTCCTACGGGTATATGACCAAAGCTGCACACAATACTCCAAATTAAGCCTACCTATGTCTTATACAATTTCAACATAACATCCCAACTCCTGTACTTAGTACTTTGATTTATGAAGGCCAGCATGCCAAAAGCTTTCTTTTGACCCTATCTTAATCTGACACCATTTTCAAGGAATTATGGATCTGTATTTCCTGATCCCTCTATTCTAATACACTCCTCAGTGCTCTACTGCTCACCATGTAATACTAACCCTGGTTGGTCCTCCCAAAGTTCAACACCTCACACTTGTCTGCAATAAATTCCATCTGCCATTTTTCATCCCATTTTTCCAGCTGGTCTAGATCCCATTTCAAGCTTTGTTAGTGTTCTTCGCTATCCACTATACCCCCAATCATGGAGTCATCCATAAATTTGCTGATTCAGTTTACCACATTATCATCCATATCATTGATATAGATGACAAACAACAAAGGACCCAGCACCAATCCCTGTGGCAAACCACTTGTTACAGAGCTCCAGTCAGAGAGGCAACCATCTACAACCACTCTGTGGCTTCTTCCACAAAGCCAATATCTAATCCAATTTACTACCCCATCTTGAATGCCAATTTACTGAACCTTCTTGACCAACCTTACACGTGGGACCTTGTCAAAGGCTTTGCTAAAAACCATGTAGACAACATCCACTGCCTTTCCTTCACCCGAGTTCCTGGTAATTTCCTCAAATAACTCTGTAAGATTAGTTAGAGATAATTTTCCATGTACAAAGTCATATTGACTATCCCTAATCAATCTCTATCTATCCGAATACTTAAATATCTAGTCCCTTAGAATACTTTACACTAACTTTACCACTACTGATGTCTGGCTCACTGCCCTATAATTTCTTGGCTTATTCTTAAAACAACAGAACAACATTAACTACCCTCCAATCCTCTAGCACCACACATGTGGCTAAGGGTATTTTAAATATCTCTGCTAAGGTCCCTGCAACTTCTTCATTAGCCTCCTCCAGGTTCCGAGGGAACACCTTAATAAAGAATTTTTTAGATTTTTTTCTTTTTTAAGGCATATTGCTCTACTTTTAGTGCACTGTTACTCCCAACTTTATTTGTTCTTCTGTCCATTTTAGATTCTTTATTTCCCAAGTAATACATAGGGTCAGTTCTCGACCTAGTCTGTCATCTGTGATTGTTCCCATGATTGCATTTATTCCTTGTGGCTTCACAGGTCCTTTTAGAGCTTCAAGCCTCGGTGTCACAGTCATGCCTCAAACCATTGAGTAAGCCTCAGGTTGTAGATTCTTTAACCAACCTAGGGTGTCCTTTGCCACTGTGAACTTGCCACGGTCAAAGCGCTCTTGAGTTACTTTTGAAATATCTGATGATTAGAACCATTTAAAAATACTTCATGAAACAGTAAACAAATTAAGGTAAATATCTTTCAATTGCCATAAATGAATTAACCATTAACATCACATAAAACAAAGATACAGTGCCTTGAAAAGTATGGAGCCCCCACAGCTATTTTCACATTTTACTGTCTCGTCTTCTAAGTTTAAAATATATTGCAGTGGGACATTTTGAGTTAATCTACAAAACATTGTGTATCAAAATAAAAATTTCAGAACAATTTACTAAAAATTAGAAACCAAAATGTGAGGCTGAAAAACTATTCATTCCCTTTGTAATTACTCCGCTAATTTTCTGCAGGTGTGATATGTTACCTTATCAACTCATCCTATTTGTTGATGTAGAATATCAGAGGATAAGCTGTTTTCAATGAATTCATGGAATACTGTAAATACCCCTTCCCCCCCAATGTAAGGTCCAACAGTACGGTAGATTTTCAACAGACCAAGCCAAGAAGAAGACAAAAGTGCATTCAAGACAAGTCAGGGAAATGAAAATAGGGAAGCAAAATTCTGGAGAAGAGTACAAGACAAATTCAAAGGTACTGAACATACCTCAAAGCAGTCCATCATTGCGGTCCAGCATGAAAAAGTGGAAAAAATGTGAAACCACATCCACACTGCCTAGGCCAGGCCACCCCCCTAACCTCAGTCACCGGAGAAGAATTGCACCTGTAAGAGAGGCACCTGTCAGTGGCTGCAACTGGAGATGAAGTTCATGGCTCCACAATCTCTGAGACCTTGAACAAAAACGGATATCTATGGAAGAATGGCAAGAAAGGAGGCCTGGCTGAAAAAAAAGGCATATCATTGCCTGGAAAGACTTTGCAAGGCATCACTTAGAATTTAGTGTAATGATGTGGAAGAGATGGGACTAAAGTGGAACTTTAACTTTGACTTCAACACTAATCAGTATAATGTGGTGTAAAAGTAATACTGCACATCAGCCAGGTAATGACATCCCTATTGTAAGGTCTGGTGGAAATAGCATCATGTTATGAGGATGCTTTTCAGCAGCAGGGACGGGAAATCTGGTCAGAATTGATGGGATGATGAATACAGAGAAATCCTGTATAAAAAACCTACTCGCCTCTGCCAGAAATCTTAATCTGGGGAGAAAGTTAATCTTTCAGCAGGACAATGACCCAAAGCATACTGCTAGAGTAATCATGGAGTGGTGTCAAATGAAGAAAATTGATGTCCTTGTGGTCCAGTCAGAGTCCAGATCTCCACCTGATCGAACATCACTGGCAAGACCTCAAGAATGCTGTCCACCACTACCCCAACTAACCCAACACAGCTTGAGCAATTTTGCAAGGAGGAATGGGCAAATCTTGCTCCATCGCATTGTGCAAAGCTAATAGAGACTTATCCATAAAAACTACTGGGTGTAACAGTTGCAAGAAGTGCTTCAACTAAATACTGAGCAAGGGGGAATGAATACTTTTGAAATGCAGACATTTCAGTTTTTGAATTTTTAGTTTTTCCTGCTTCATAGTTTTCTGTGATTTTGGGGCTCTATTGTGATTCACAATTCTCAGTTAAGTTGATCAAAATCCCCGCTTGTAGTATTCATTCATTTATGTGAACAATGGGTTGGGGTGCTGAATACATTCAAGGCACTGTAAGTAAACTGCTTTGCTTTACTTACCTTATCAACCAAGGTCACTGAGGGACTGTGGTACTGATATTAGCCATCTGTGACAGAAACCTCAGGGAGGTGATGCATGTACAAAGTGTACACTGCCCTTCATTTCAGGATGTCTGTGTTCCTTTGGACTCAGTGAGAGATTAGCAGCAGAGCAGGAGATTAGATTTTAACCTCAAGCACATTTCTCAGTTCATGTTGCAATGTGCTAGTGTGGAAGCTGACCCAAATAGAGTACATCACCAGCAGTTCTCCAAACTTCCAGCAAATGCCATGTCACCTCATAAAAGTTTCAGTTGCCAATTTTGTGTTCACTCTGAATTCTAACAATATACAGTTCTGTTCAGTAATATTTATCCCTTACCCAATTTCTTGCAATCCACATTTTTGATAAATCAGCTTTTTGATTTTAAAGTTTAAATTATTAAATAAATTGTGAACATTAACGGTCTCGGTATTGATCCTTGTAGGCTCTGACTTTGCATCGTTTTGGACAAGCTTCACTTGACCCCTTTTCTATGTTTAACCTTTGAATCTAACTTGCTTTCTACTACATGTTGCATTCTTATCTATGTCTGATATTAAAACTGAAAGATGTTTTGGAAATTGATATATATTCTACCTTGTATATGACCTTTTGAATGAATTACATGAGATTGGTCATGTGAAACTTTCCAGATAGGATTCCCTGTTAACTCTTGACTGTGTAATTTTTTTTTGGTTATGAATAGATGATATAAAACATCTGTGCAGGATTGTGGGGTCTTAATTGCAAAACAAATTTCAAAGTAAGTGGAGTCCACAGAATGAACATTTGTTCTGAGTAAATGGACTGAATCAATACTAGTCTATTCCAGTATGGTGTGGGCATTATTTTTCTTATCATTGCTTTTAATCTGGCTATTCTTTAGATTCCTATATACAGTGCTGTGCAGAAGTCTGAGTCATATATACACAAACGCACACACACACACACACACACACACACACACACACACACACACACACAGCTAGGGTGCCCAAGACTTTTGCACAGTACTGTACTTCCATCTCCTTTCGTATCTATTGGTATTATATTTGAAATCATCTAATTTTAATGAATTATTAACTACTGTATGTGTAACAGTGTAACTTTCACTTATTTCTTGCCTATGTTTTATTTACAATGTGTGGGTGCAATCGACCTGGACAAAGGGCTTTATTCTTGTATTGTATTTGCTTTAAGAGTAATCATCATTTTCTGATGTCAAGCCCAGCTGATCTCTTCAATTTATTGAAGCAAAGCAATTATTTAACTTTATATTCAACTTTGTCTGTTGGTGTCTGGAATCTAACCTTGTTTCTTGGCAATCATATTCCTATCCCCATCTCAACGCTTCTTTCTTATTTATTTGCTTTTTCCTTGTTGATTTAATGTTGTTCCATTTAGACTCTTAATTTTGATTTACCTTCACTTCAAGTCAAGGCACATTGTATTCTAACTTGTCCCAGACATCCACGTACTCTTTCTTATGATGTTTCTCCTAGGTTTTTATTTTTTCATGATGTAACATTTTAGATTTTCCCCCTTCTTTTCCTTCAGTAGTATATACCCTCTGTGGCCACTTTTTATTTATACTTCTACACTTGCTCGTTAATGCAAGTATCTAACCAGTCAATCATGTGGCAACAACTTAATGCTTAAAACTATGCAGACATTGTCAAGAGGTTCAGTTGTTCACATCAGATATCAGAATGGGGAATGAATGTGGTCTAGATAACATTGAGCATGGAATAATTGTTGGTGCCAGGTGAGTGTCATAGAAATTGGTGTTCTCCTGAGATCTTTACACACACCAGTCCCTAGAGAATTGAGCGAAAAATAAAAAAACATCCACTGAATAGTTCTGTGGGCAGAAAAGCCTTGTTAATGGGAGAGGTTAGATGCTCAAAGTAACAGTGGTGTGTAGAAGAGCATCACATCGAACCTTGAAGTGGATGGGCTCCAGCAGCAGGAATCCACACTGAGGTCTATTCTAAATTGGCCACTGAGTGTACTTTCACAGGCATTGAACATAATTGGCCTTTACCATTCTCCTTTGTTCTTAGAGATGGGCAATAAAGAAGCAGATCCTTTGGCCTCTGTGTCCCCACTAACCATTATCAACTATCCATTTTATACTAATCCATTTTACTTCACATCTATCAACTCCCTACCACCCACCGACGCATTAAGGGTAATTTACACTGGCCAGTGAACCAACTAAGCTGCCCGTCTTCATCTGATACAATATCCACACAAAACACAGGATTGACCTCAGGTCGCTGAAGATATGAGACCACAGCAGCTTTTTAGTAATTATAAACACAAGAGATTCTGCAGATGCTAGAAATCCAGAGTAACTCACACAAAATGCTGGAGGAAATCAGCAGGTGAGGCAGCGTTGATGGAAAGGAATGAACAGTTTTGGGTCGAGACCATTCATCAGGACTGGGAAGGAAGGGGGAAGAAACCAGAATAAGAAGGTGAGGAGGGGAGGGGGATGGAATACAAGTTGTAAGATAATGTGAAGCCAGGTGGCTGGGGAGAGGGGATGTAGTGAGAAGTTGGGAGATGATAGATGGAAAAGGTAAAAGGCTGAAGAAGAAGGAATCTGATAAGAGAGGAGAGTGGACCGTGGAAGAAAAGGAAGGAAGAGGGGCACCAGGGAGAGATGATAGGAGAAGACGTAAGAGGGGAGCCAGAGTCGTCTTCTACACTTAGCTCCTCTAAACTATCTTTATGTTTTTGACATTTTATCCTATCTTTGACCAACGTGGTCTTTTCAGTTATCCTTAATTTATAATATAGCTTACTATTTTCTACATGTTCCCCTCCCTTTGCTTTAATGCATTCTGACTCACTCTTATGACCACAGCAAGTAGAAAATCCTTTTCTTCTGCTTACAAACCGTGTCAAGAAGACATCTGAGTGCAATGATACCAACAGAATCGTGCAGCTGATGGAGAATACAAGTGGACAGTTCGATTTTTGTCTTCTCTTGGTAAGTACTTATGTCTTCATTAATGAATGTGTTATAATACAGTTAGGCCAGTGGGACAGCCCCTCAACTTTTCCAGACAGTATGATGAGGTGAGCAATAGGATGACTATTGCAGAATTGTCCCCAGCTGCTCTGATTATACTCTGATAAAAATTAGCAAAGCTCCATTTTGAAATCAGGGAGGTTGAGCAGGTCTGTTGTCTTTGGCATATTTTGTCAATAGGATGTATGGTGGGTGGGGGAGTGCAGGGCTTGTGCATTGGAGATACAAGAAGTTGATCTGAGTTAGACTCAGAATTAACATCAATTGAGATATGCCATTTAGGTTATTGTCGTGTCTCAGTTCTCTCCAGAAGAAATATTATCAATTCCATTCTTTCCTCTTTCCCTCATCCTCTCTTATTTGAACTTATCCTATGCAAATTTTGATTTTTATTCCCCATATCAACTCCTTGCAGATACTTCCACTAAAAGTCAAAGTAAATTTATTATCAATGTATGTATATGTTATCTTATGCTATCTTCAGGTATTTCTTGCAGGTATTTACAGAAAAAAAATTAAGAAATACCATAGAATTTTTGAATAACTATGCATAATTAACAACCAATGTATAAAATAAGACAAATTGTGCAAGTATATAAAAATGCTGAGAACATAAGTTGTAGAGTCCTTGAGAGTGAGTCTATAGGTTGTGGAATCAGTTCAGTGTTGGGTTGAGTGAAGTTACCCACTTTGGTTCAGGAGCTTGATAGTTGTAGGGTAATAATTGTTTGTAAACCTGGTTGTGTGGGACCTAAAACTCAAGCTCCATTTCACATATGGTAGCAGCGAGAAGAGAGCATGGCTTGGATGGTGGAGGTTCTTGTTGATGGATGCACAAAGGCAGAGAGGGCCCGAGGGATTCTCAATCTACAGGATGGACCGGACAAACTCATCCACACAATGGAAGCAATTTACACTGGCCAATTAATTGACTATACTGCGGATCTTTAGGATGTGGCATCTATTTTCACTGAAGCACCTAGACTGATATTGTTACAAGAAGAATGTGCCAGCTTCTGTTTTCTTATGAAATTTGTACGTCAGGTACAGCATCACAGGCCAATGTGATTTTTTTCATGTCATCTTTCAGTGCATTTCTGAATCCGTTCCTCTCTTTATCAATCTTCTTGCTACCAAAAGCATTCTTTCAATTTATTCTATCTAAGTCTTTCAAGATTTCAAGCTGATCGTTCAAATCTTTTACACTTCAAGCAGAACAATACTAGCTTCTACAGTTCATCTGCAAAACTGCAGCCTCTTGTACTTGGAATAATCTCAATAAATCTCTTTGTACAATCTCCACACTCTTCACACCCTTCCTGGAGTACAATATTCAAAATTGGGCAACGGTCTTCTTGTTGGTTTAACATAACTTCCTACCTTTCATACTTGATTTATAAAACCCAGGATCTCATTGCTTCATTAACCCAAAACATGCTCAATATATTGTCAATACATTATGTATTAGGAAGACAACACCTATCATCAAAAATCCCCACCATCCAGATCATGCCATCTTCTTACAGCTACCATTGGGCAAGAAGTACAGAAGCCTGAAGTGCCACAACACTTGAAGAAACCAGCGGAACTCTAATCACTATAGTTTAGCAACACTATAACTAGCCACTTTTCATTACACTGCATTTCTTTTATTTTGATTCTTTCTTGTATAATTTTGCATAGTTTAGATTGTTAATTAATGTTTTCTCTTGTCACTGTGCATCTGATGCTATGTGGCTGTGATGCTGCTGCAGGTAAATTTTTCATTGCATCCATGTATGTGTGTGTATGACAATGAACTTGACTTTGACATTGATATTGGCCCCCTGGTTGCACTGTTATATCACAGATTTGTGCATAGATCTATGAGATATAAAGGAACATTTAGCATCTATAATCTCAATTATTTTGAGGTTTCATTGCATTTTTTACCCTGGATTCTATTGACTGTTTCTTTAGTTTGTCTACTCATCTTCCATGCTATAGGATTTTGGGTTGTTTGCACTCACCACTGAGCACCCAATCCAAACCAACAATATACGTTGATATAAGAGTGATTTGGATATGTATATGGATAGGAGGGGTTAAGACTGTTGTCAAAATGCAGGCATATAGGACTAGTTCGGTGGGTACTATGGTAGGCAGGGACAAGTTAGGCTGAAGAGCCTCTTTCCATGCTATGTTACTCTATGACTATATATAATGTCTGTGGTGATTATGTGTCATGATAACCTCACTCAATGGATTAACCCAGAAAGTTATTAGCTTTAATTAATACTTCATTTTCATATTGCTTACCAGATAATTGTCTTCATATCTTCATACTGTTGAATACATGCTGTTTATGTCTTTTGAAGGTACATAACATTTAAAATAATGGTTTTGCTTTCTGGCAATGGAGCAGACAGGAAGCATGAGGGAGAATTGGGATGATGTCTTCAAAGGAGATCAGATAGAAGATCTTAAGTTAATGGGTGATATTGCAGTGTGAACTATCACCCTGCTATAACATGTTGCATTGAGGCTGTGACAGTCCAGCAGTTAGTGCAGATTCCTCACAGCTCCTGGGACTTGGGCTTGATCCTGGCCTGTGGCCGCCTGTGAAGTTCGCACATCCTCCGTGTAGCAATGTGCATTTCCTCGGGTGCTTCAGTTTCCTGCCGCACCAAAAGATGTGCTGTTAGATTATAAAAAACAAGAACAGATGTTGGAAATTCAGTGGAACACACACAAAATGCTGGATGCCTCAGCCTAGCAGGCAGTATTTATGAAGGAATTAACAATCAGAGCAATACACTTCATCAAGAATCTAACTTCTGGTAATTTCTCCACCTCCCCTTTCATTCTCTTTCCATTCCCCATTCTGACTCCCCTCTTACTCTTCTCTGCTCCTCACCTGCCCATCACTTTCCCTCGTGTTTCTCTTCCTTCCCTTTCTTCCATGGTCTACTCTACTCTCTTCTCTTCTTTTCTTTTCCTTTCTTTTTTTCTTTTTCAATCTTTTTATTAATTTCATAAAAATAAACATAACATGGTAGTAGTACAAAGTTATTGGGAATACATTGTTATAATTAACATAAGTGATTATAAAGCCAGATAATACTTAAATGATAAAATTCCCAATCATGTAGGATACAAATGAATAATATAAAACAAAGAAAAATATCTAAAAAAAAATCATGAAAAAGGAAAAAAAATGCCCCCCCCAAAAAAAAACTAATCTAAACAGAATTAATCAACTAAACTAAAAAAAAAGACATGGGCTGTTTTGCAGCATCCTATTACAGAGGAAGAAATAACAGCTGTAATCTCATCAATGAATTCTGGTAAAGCACCTGGTCGGGATGGTTTTACAGTGGAATTTTTAAAGTTTTTTTCCTCTATTCTCTCTCCTTGGTTGGCTAGAATATTCAAAGAAGCAATCAGTTTAGGTAAATTACCACAATTGTTTTATGAAGCTTCTATTTCTTTAATTCTTAAAAATAATAAAGATCCTACTGATTGTGCATCATATAGACCAATATCCCTTTTGAATGTAGATTCAAAAATTTTTTCAAAAATTTTAGCAACTAGGCTAGAGAAGGTAGTACCTCAGATTATCTCTGTGGACCAAACAGGATTTATTAAAAACCGTTATTCATCTTTTAATATCAGGAGGTTAATGAATATTGTTTATACTTCTTCACTTAACACTCCAGAATGTATTATTTCATTAGATGCTAAGAAAGCTTTTGATAGAGTTGGATAGCCATATTTATTTAGTGTGTTCGAGAAGTACAATTTTAGTCCGATATTTATATCCTCTCTTCTCCTTTCAGATTCCTCCTTCTTCAGCTCATTACCTCATCCCCCCCCTTCCCCACCCACCCACCTTCTCCCTCACCTAGCTTCATCTATTGCGTTCCAGCTTGTGCTCCCCTCACCACACCCATGTTATTATTCTGGCTTCTTTTCTCTTTCCTTTCCAATCCTGATGGAGGATCTCAGCCCGAAACACGACTATTTATTCCTCTCCATTGACGTTGTCTGACTTGCTGAGTTTCTCCAGCAAGTTGTGTGCTGTTAGGTTAATTGGCTTCTGGAGAATACCCTTAGTTTGTTGGCAGAAGAATTGTCAGAGTATATAAGAAAAAGTTGTTTACAGAGAAAGGGAAGCTGATGGGATTGACAGCTAGAATAGACTTGATGGGATGAATGATCTCATTCTAGATCACCCAGCAAAGGTGATATCATCCACATTCAGTGATAAAGGGAAGACAAGTACTTTGGCGTTGAATGTGAAAGGTGCCCTTCTGAATACTGAGGACACCACCTTCTCAGTTGCCAACCTTTAGAACCTGATTTGCATTTCTCCCCTATTTCTCGTGCGAGACCAACATCTTGCCGTCAAAGTTACCGCTATTTGCCAGATTATTTTCCCTGCCCTCTTCTTTCCCTGTCTAATTTAATTCTGATTTAACTCCTTCTTGATCAACTCTCATCGGATAGGTTTTTAATTATTAAGGGTGTTAAAGGTTTCAGGGAGGGGATGATAGCAGGCGAATGAGGGAGGGAGGGGTAATAAATCAGCCATAATGGTGTGGTGGAGCAGACTCAGTGGGTTGGATAGAAACATAGAAACATAGAAAATAGGTGCAGGAGTAGGCCATTTGGCCCTTCAAGCCTGCACCGCCATTCAGTATGATCATGGCTGATCATCCAACTCAGAACCCTGTACCAGCCTTCCCTCCATACCCCCTGATCCCTATAGCCACAAGGGCCATATCTAACTCCCTCTTAAATATAGCCAATGAACTGGCCTCAACTGTTTCCTGTGGCAGAGAATTCCACAGATTCACCACTCTCTGTGTGAAGAAGTTTTTCCTAATCTCGGTCCTAAAAGGCTTCCCCTTTATCCTCAAACTGTGACCCCTCGTTCTGGACTTCCCCAACATCGGGAACAATCTTCCTGCATCTAGCCTGTCCAATCCCTTTAGGATTTTATACATTTCAATAAGATTGCCCCTCAACCTTCTAAGTTCCAACGAGTATAAACCTAGTTGATCAAGTCTTTCATCATATGAAAGTCCTGCCATCCAAGGAATCAATCTGGTGAAACTTCTTTGTACTCCTTCTATGGCAAGGATGTCTTTCCCCAGATTAGGGGACCAAAACTGCACACAATACTCTAGGTGTGGTCTCTCCAAGGCCTTGTACAACTGCGGTAGTACCTCCCTGCCCCTGTACTCGAATCCTCTTGCTATGAATGCCAGCATACCATTCGCCTTTTTCAATGCCTCCTGTACCTGCATGCCCACTTTCAATGACTGGTGTATAATGACACCCAGGTCTCGTTGCACCTCCCCTTTTCCTAATGGGCCACCATTCAATAATAATCTGTTTTCCTGTTTTTGCCACCAAAGTGGATAATCTCACATTTATCCACATTAAATTGCATCTGCCATGAATTTGCCCACTCACCTAACCTATCCAAGTCACCCTGCATCCTCTTAGCATCCTCCTCACAGCTAACACTGCTGCCCAGCTTCGTGTCATCCGTAAACTTGGAGATGCTGCATTTAATTCCCTCATCTAAGTCATTAATATATATTGTAAACAACTGGGGTCCCAACACTGAGCCTTGCGGTACCCTACTAGTCACTGCCTGCCATTCTGAAAAGGTCCCATTTATTCCCACTCTTTGCTTCCTATCTGCCAACCAATTCTCTATCCACATCAATACCTCACCCCCAATACCATGTGCTTTAAATTTGCTCACTAATCTCCTGTGTGGAACCTTGTCAAAAGCCTTAGGATGTCCTAATTCTGCTCCTATCTCTATTGGTCTTATGGATGACAAAGCAAGCTGTTGATCCCGTAATTCATTGGGGGATCCAGATACCCTTGGTGCTCCACCAGCTTCCATATTGAGGGCTGTGAGACTTCTTTTAACTCAAGATGGTATGATTGTAGAACTGCTGCCTCACGACACCAGGAACACAGGCTCAAACCTGTCCTCAGCTGCTATCTCCGTAGAATTTGCCTATTCTCTCTGTGACTGCATAGGATTCTTCTGGGAGATTTGGTTTCCTCTCACAACCTAAAGACATGCGGGATTGTAAGTTAATTGGCTACTGTAAATAGGATCTGTGGGGAACTGATGGGAAAGTGGGAATTAAGAAAAAAATGAGATTATATAGGATTAGTGTGAATGGGTTGTTGGTAGCTGGGCAAAGAGCATGTTACCATACAGCTTCCAAATCTACAGCACAGAAATCAGCATTCAATCCAGCTGGCCCTAAATTGTTATTTAAGTTAATCACAATCAGTTTATAACATTGAAGATCATGATAAATCTAAATCTCAACCAAATACCTTTGCAATGATCTGAGGATTTCTGTTTCCATGCCCCTTTCTGGTGTAGAGTTCCGGATGCTCACCATGCTCTGGGCGAAGAAATATTTCCTCAACTCCTGTCTAATAATTCCACAAATTACCTTAAATCTCTGTCCTCTGGTTATCAATCTAAAGGAAATAGCATCTTGTTCATCCAGCTATGCCAACATAATCTGCTGAGTCTCATTTTTCAGCTCCAAACTGATTGAACATCGCAGCCACTGCTGTTGCAATTGTATCCGGAGGAGTCTCTGCTTGAACCATGAAGCGGGTTTTTTTTTCTTGACAATCTACTCAACTATTTATGAGAGGTCCAGCAGACTCTTTAGCATTTAAATCAAAATAAGGTGATGGACTTAATTTGCTAAAGGCCTCTTTTCCTTTATAATACTTTATTGGAAATTCACAGAAGAGAAATTGCTATAACAAACTCACATATTGCCTGCAATTAAAGATTAATTCATTGTCTTGTCTTGAATTTAACACTGTGGAAAAAATTGTTGGAATGAATAAATATATTGCTGATTGATAGCCCAATATGTGGTAATATGGATTTCTACAGGTTTCCTGATCTATAATAGCACTCTAATATTAAGTGTTTGTAAATTTCTCACAGTTTATAAAATTGATAATTTGCCAGTCTGATAATTTCAGAATTTAGAATTATAACTAAGTAGGGAGTAAATAGCAATAGTACATAAAGTTTGAACTTTATTCTTCTAAAATGCATAAAGGTTGCCTCAAAATGGCCATGTGAACAATAAACACAATTTCACAGGCTATACACATAAATAATCTTTTCCAGAATTATATTATACTCCTACTGACAGTTATATAATGTAAGAAATATAACTAAACTCAGCAACTGAGGTTGTTGTTTGTACAGTATCGATGTAACCAGGGGGCATGTATTAAATGCAATACAAAAGACACGATTCATTTATTCATATGTCCATTGCAAGTTTTGCTCTGAAACAAAGCACAATTAATTAGAGGCACAGCATGATAACAGGCCCTTCCAGCCCAATGGGTCTGTGCCACCCAATTACACCCATGTGACCAACTAACCTACTAACTCCTACATTCTTTGGAATGTGGGAGGAAACCAGAGTACATGGAGGAAACGCACATGGTCACCAGGGAGAAAGAACAAACCTCTTACAGGCAGTAGCAGAATTGAACTCAGGTCTTTGGTGTCGTAATAGTATTATGCTAACCACCACACTACCATGCCACCTCATTAGGATTTAAACTCTGAATTTTCTGGTCAAAAATTTCACAGTTCGAAGTACATTTATTATCGAAGTATGTATGCATTATACAACCTTGAGTTTCACCTCCTTAGTCAGTGCAGAGCCGAGCAAACATCAAACAGTTAATGTAAGAACAAGGATGAATATAACTTAATTCCAATGTTGGTGTGATCCTATCGTAAATGCTCTTAGCACTGCCAGACTCACTTTCACTTCTGACATTGCATCTTTGCCTGGAATTTCTTTAGAATTTTAGAAAAGGTGTGATATTAAATTGCTTCAGACAACAACAAATCTAAAGCTGCACTGAGAAAAAGAATTGTCCTTCATTGTAGCAGTACATTGAATCTTACATAGCAAGAGTATTTCAAAATGTCTCACTAAGAAAGAAGAATTTTTTAATTATTGCTGTAACGTAGAAAGTGAGAGCTAAATTTTGCAAAGGGAGATTACACAATTAAAAACGGCAGTGAGATAATTTCCTTTATAGTGTTATTCCAACAGGGATAAATATTACTCCTCTGTTAAGTAGATTTCGTAGGATATCTTGCGTCCAAAGGGCAGGGCAGTGAGCAGCTCCATTCAGTGTTACACCTGGAAGGTAGCACAATGCTCTGTGGGAGGACTGCTGTAGAATTTGTAATCCAGAACAGTTTACAAAGTTGCATGCTCGCATGTGGAAACATTGCCAACTGAGTCACAATTGACACTCTGAAAGTGAATCATTTATTTGATTCATCCTGCTATGGATGATATGTTTATTGCACTGTTAGATATTATAATAGGCTCTCACATTTTTCAGTGTCAAACCTGTACAGTAAGGGAGCGTAGCCGTTAGCAAAGATGACATTACACCACCAGTGACCCAGGTTCGATTCCTGCTACTGTCTGTAAGGAGTTTGTGTGTTCTCCAGGAGACTGCATGGGATTCCTCTGCATGCTCCCGTTTCACCCCACATTTTAAAGACATACGGTTTAATAGGTTAAATGGTCATAGAGGTGTAATTTGGTGGTGCAGGCTCATTGGCCTGTTACCAAGCTGTATCGCTAAATAAAAATAAATATTTTAATAATGTGGTATCTTAAATATCTGAAAAAATCTGCTGTCCTTTAACATTAAGATAAGAATCTCATTCGCTCTATCGAATGGACATCAAATATGTAATCCTCAAGTAATATCACAAAAACTGACTGATTATTAATAAACAAACATGAGGAAATCTGCAGATGCTGGAATTTCAAGCAACACACATAAAAAATGCTGGTGAACGCAGAAGGCCAGGCAGCATCTACAGGAAGAGGTACAATCGACGTTTTGGGCTGAGACCCTTCGTCAGGACTAACTGATAGAAGAGATAGTAAGAGATTTGAAAGTGGGAGGGGGAGGGGGAGATCTGAAATGATAGGAGAAGACAGGAAGGGGAGGGATGGAGCTAAGAGCTGGAAGGTTGATAGGCAAAAGGGTTATGAGAGGATCATGGGACGGGAGGCCTAGGGAGAAAGAAAGGGGGAGAGGGGAAGCCCAGAGGGTGGGCAAGGAGTATAGTGAGAGGGACAGAGGGAGAAAAAGGAGAGACAGAGAGAGAGGGAGGGAGGGAGGAAATAAATAAATAAATAAGAGATTGGGTACAAAGGGGAGGTGGGGCATTAACAGAAGTTAGAGAAGTCAATGTTCATGCCATCAGGTTGGAGGCTACCCAGACGGAATACAAGGTGTTGTTCCTGAGTGTGGCTTCATCTTGACAGTAGAGGAGGCTGTGGATAGACATATCAGAATGGGAATGGGACATGGAATTAAAATGTGTGGCCGCTGGGAGATCCTGCTTTCTCTGGTGGACAGAGCGTAGGTGTTCAGCGAAACGGTCTCCCAGCCTGCTATATATTGGCGGGACCCGACGCATGCTGGGAGACCGTTTTACTGTCAAGATGAAGCCACACTGAGGTTGGAGGAACAACACTTTATATTCCGTCTGGGTAGCCTCCAACCCGATGGCATGAATATTGGCTTCTCTAACTTCCGTTAATGCCCCACCTCCCCTTCATACCCTATCCCTTATTTATTTATTTTCCTCTCTCTCTCTCTCTCTCTCTCTCTCTCTCTCTCTCTCTCTCTCTCTCTCTCTCTCTCTCTCTGTCTCTCTCTCTCTGTCTCTCTCTCTCTCTCTCTCTCTCTCTCTCTCTCTCTCTCTCTCTCTCTCTCTCTCTCTCTCTCTCTCTCTCTCTCTCTCTCTCCCCCTCTCTCCTTTTTCTCCCTCTGTCCCTCTCACTATACTCCTTGCCCATCCTCTGGGCTTCCCCTTTCCCCCTTTCTTTCTCCCTAGGCCTCCCATCCCAGGATCCTCTCATATACTTTTTACCAATCAACTTTCCAGCTCTTAGCTCATCCCTCCCACTCCTGTCTTCTCCTATCATTTCAGATCTCCCCTTCCCCCTCCCACTTTCAAATCTCTTACTATCTCTTCTTTCAGTTAGTTCTGACGAAGGGTCTCGGCCCGAAACGCCGACTGTACCTCTTCCGATAGATGCTGCCTGGCCTGCTGCATTCACCAGCATTTTTTATGTGTGTTGCTTGATCATTAATACATTGTTCTTCATGGGAGCTGACCGTATCCAGGGCAGTTACCATGTCTCATACAAGGATGACATCATGAAAACATTTTTTTAAAATATTCAGCAATTCTTATCACCTTGAACTCAATGCTCAGTCTTCCCAAAAGGGAATTGGTTGGGCACTTGAGGGAAAAGGATTTGTGTGGTTCTCGGGAAATGTCTAGCGATTGTTATTATTTGTTTTTTTTATTTGTACAGTTTGTCTTATTTTGCGCATTGGTTCCTTGTCAGTCTTTGGCTGGCTGTAGTTTTTTCATTGATTCTATTATATTTCTTTGTTTTACTGTGAATACCTGCAAGAAAATGAATTTCAGGGTAGTGCAGTATATGGTGGCATTTATGTACTTTGATAATAAGTTTATTTTGAACTTTTGATCTTTGAACTTGAAGTACTGATGGGATTGCTGTATAAAGACCTGAAGGGGACCAGATTGGCAGAATGACTCAGTTTGTGTGCAGATTGTCTGTGAGGCAGCTTGGAGTGTCCTGAGGTTGTGAAAGACAACTTATAAATATGTCTTTCCTTCCTTTTAATGATATGATAAATGTAAGCCTGTAATTCATTCTGAAAGGTTAAGGAAATGCTTGTTGAAATCTGAAATTATGATTAGCCCTTCATTTCTATATATTCAAAGAATTTTAAATCATCCTGCTCTTCATGAAGAAATCATTGACTTGTCATGATATGAAATATTTGCATTTTGTAATTAAGGTTGAGGGGTTACTAAATGCACAGTTATTAATCTGGAAATTAAAATGACACTTTTATTGAATTTTCTGTAGCTGAATGATAAAAAAATGATCCAGTCATCAAATATATTATTAATCAATTTGAAACCATAACAAGATGACTATTAGAAGCTGATAGAAGCCCAGCAGTAAGACAATGGAAGCCATATCCTTCAAGCTATCAGATCTTGTTAACTCCACTGTTAGTGAGTTTGACAGTCTAATGCCATGTGTTGGTTGCTATAATATTATAGACAATGCTCTTGAAATTATTGCAGAATGGCTCCGTCTTGATCAAAGAGGTGATTCTTTGACCTGTATGGCTGTACTTCTGGATGGAATTTTCCCAGTTACCCATCCATTCCTGCCGGTGACCCCTGCCAGTCTACAATACATTATTCTCTTATCAATTAAGGAAGAACTCCTTAATATGTCACTGATTCTACTGCATACAGGATGCCCCAAAGTGCTATAGATGCAAAGAAATCTTTTTAAAGTGAACTCTGCTTTGCAACGTAGGAAAGTTGAGTTATTGTGAAAGAACGAATAGGTTAGGACTTTATTTCCTGGAGCACAGGAGAATGAGGGGAGGTATACAAAAATAGGAGTGGTATAGATTGGGTAAATGCAAGCAAACTTTTTATCCACTGGGGTTAGGTGAGACTAGAACTAGAGGCCATGGGTTAAAGGTGAAAGGGGAAATGTTTAAGGGGAACATGAGCAGGAACTTCTTCACCAGAGGGTGGTGAGAGTGTGGAATGAGCTACTGGTGGAAGTGGTGGACACAGGTTTGATTTCAACATTTAACAGAAGTTTGGATAAATACATGGACGGGAGAGGAATGGAGGGCTATAGTCCATGTGCAGATCAGTGGGATTAGCAGAATAATATGTTGGCATGGACTAGATGCGTCAAAGGGCCTGTTTCTATCCTGTAGTGTCCTATGACTCTAAACTTGACAATGAATTTACATTCTGTAACCCATGAGACTACGATCTGATAATCCAATTCTTTGCTATTGATTGGGGTGCAATAAATATTGGCCAGAACTATGGGAATAACTCCTTGCCTGTTTAAAATCATGATATGAGATCTTCACAAAAAGGGCCTCATTTTAACATGACACTTCCACAAAAATAGCACTTTCTCGTTAGAATTCCTACTCAGTTCTCTTACAGCATCCTGAATTTGGGGGCAAAACCGTGATAGATGTGTTGTGTTACGGAAACGGCAACGATGAATATCAATCGAGACAGGTTATATAAAAACAACCAAAGATTTATTAATCACGGATAAACGATAAGGAAAAAAAAACAAACAAAAACTTTAACCCGAAGTTAACAGATATGTAGCCGTTCAACAACTCGCCACTCAGCTCTGGTTCTTAAAGTGTTAAATGCGAAAACAGTTCTTAAAGCGATACAGTCAGATATAGTTCTTAAAGCGATAACTTCGAAAGTCCAACAGATTTACACGTTCAATCGGGAGAGACTTCTCTGGAGAAGGATTTCTTCACAGACGCAACTTTACTGCTGGTTCTGTCCACAGGATTCACAATGCCGAAAATAAACAGTTTAAATCAACTGATCTTAAATTCCTTTAGAGAGAGAGAGACCTTTGCATGAACTCCTTGCTCTTTTTGGCAAGAGTTTTCCTCAATGCAGGTCGTACTCCTCCAACGAAGACTCAATAAGGTCGATCCTTTATTAAACTGCCAAACGATGCCGACTCCTCTCGATCCTTCGATGCTGTACTTCGATAAATTCTTCACTCTCCTTTCTACTGTTTAAGTTGGGAGAATCAACACATCTAGCAAAAATTTCCAGTCCAATAATATGATATCTTGCAACAGAACGCACAACCGTTTTAAAAATGAGACTGCGTCACAAAAACAAACACGCAACAGAAACGGAGATACAGCACGTTCTACCTGGAAATCTACAAACTAAAAACCAACCGCGTCACCTGGGTCGACCCTTGTATAGTCATGGGTCACATGTCATCACGTGACCTCACATCGGCGGGAAAATCACACCAGGTGACCTCCAAAAGACCATTACATCGTTCTCACAAAAAAAAAACACAGATCTCCTTGAGCATGTAACAGTTGACAGGATCTAATAAACTGGACCTACCATGAAGGACAAAGATATAAAAGTGTTAGAATCTATAGAAAATCTTTACAGGTGTCTGTGGAGATTGGGTCACTGATGTATTTATGACAGATTGACAGATTTTTGGATCTTCAGGGAAACAGGGTTTATGGGGTTAGTGAAATAAAATGGAGCGAGGCTATCTTACTGAATAGATCTGTCATGAGGGGCTGGATTGTCTCACTTGTTCCTATGTATCAACCAGAAAGGTGTAGAAAGAGTACCAGGGACTAATTGGGTTTTCATGGTCATCTAGGTTAGCTCCATATATTACCATTTTAATGAATTAAGTTTTACTATTGTATGTAAGACAGCATGATAGTATAGTGGTTAGCTCAACGCTTTACCGTACTAGTGACCCGGGTTCAATTCCCACTGCTGCCTATAAGGAGTTTGTATGCTCTCCCCGTGACCGTATGGCTTTCCTCCAGCTGCTCTGGTTTCCTCCTACAAAGATGTGCCGGTTGGTGGGTTAATTGGTCATTGTAATTTAACCTGTGATTAGGCTAGGTTTAAATAGGTGATCTCCTTCAGCAGTGTGGCTCAAAGGCTGGAAGGGCCTGTTCTGCGCTGTCTCTCAATAAATAAAATAAATACATTCCAATCTATTGTATCATATAAAATAAAATCAGAAGATATTGGAAATACTCAGCAGGTCAGGCAACATCCAAGGGGAATGAAATGAAAAAAGCATTTCGTGTTGAAATGACCTTTCATCAGATTGGACGAGCTTAAAAATCAAATACGCTTAAAGCTGCAAAGGTGATCTTCTGTCTACTTTCTGTTTCTATTCCATATTTCCAGCATCTTTTATTTTCTCTTTGATAGTGATTATTTTTAAGCTAAGGAGACGCAAGAGATTCTGCAGAGGCAGGAAATCTTGAGCATCGCACGCAAAGTGTTGGAGGAACTCAGCAGGACAGATAGCATCTGTGGGGGCAAATAAACAATCAACATTTTTCAGCCAAGATCCTTCATTAGAACCAGCATGTGTGTTGACTTGATAAGCTGCATTAAACTAAAGTAAAATGGATCCTCTTTTTCTTCCCATGCTTGGTGTTCCTCAGTTGACATGCAGGTAAGGACCGGATTTTGTCCCTTGTATGTATTGGGGGGGGACGAATGGACAAGGGAGTTGCGTAGGGAGCGATCCCTGCGGAATGCAGAGGTGGGGGGGAGGGAAAGATGTGCTTAGTGGTAGGATCCCGTTGGAGGTGGCGGAAGTTACGGAGAATAATATGTTGGACCCGGAGGCTGGTGGGGTGGTAGGTGAGGACCAGGGGAACCCTATTCCTAGTGGGGTGGCGGGAGGATGGAGTGAGAGCAGATGTACGTGAAATGGGGGAGATGCGTTTAAGAGCAGAGTTGATAGTGGAGGAAGGGAAGCCCCTTTCTTTAAAAAAGGAAGACATCTCCCTCGTCCTAGAATGAAAAGCCTCATCCTGAGAGCAGATGCGGCGGAGACGGAGGAGTTACGAGAAGGGGATGGCGTTTTTGCAAGAGACAGGGTGAGAAGAGGAATAGTCCAGGTAGCTGTGAGAGTCAGTAGGCTTATAGTAGACATCAGTGGATAAGCTGTCTCCAGAGACAGAGACAGAAAGATCTAGAAAGGGGAGGGAGGTGTCGGAAATGGACCAGGTAAACTTGAGGGCAGGGTGAAAGTTTGAAGCAAAGTTAATAAAGTCGACGAGTTCTGCATGCGTGCAGGAAGCAGCACCAATGCAGTCGTCGATGTAGCGAAGGAAAAGTGGGGGACAGATACCAGAATAGGATCCCATGATCCTCTCGTATCCCCTTTTGCCTATCACCTGTCCAGCTCTTGGCTCTATCCCTCCCCCTCCTGTCTTCTCCTATCATTTTTGATCTCCCCCTCCCCCTCCAACTTTCAAATCCCTTACTCACTCTTCCTTCAGTTAGTTCTGACGAAGGGTCTTGGCCTGAAACGTCGACTGCACCTCTTCCTAGAGATGCTGCCTGGCCTGCTGCGTTCACCAGCAACTTTGATGTGTGTTGCTTGAATTTCCAGCATCTGCAGAATTCTTGTTGTTTAAACTAATCAACTAATCCTTTCTGCCGACATAATGTTGATGTCCTCTGAACATTCATGTGCCTATCTTAGAGCCTCGCCACCCCTGGCACACATTCCAGGTATCCACCCCTTTCTATGTATCTATACAGTGCTTTGTAAAGGTCTGAGGCACATATACTGTATAGAGCTAGGGTGCCTGAGACTTTTGCACAGTACCGTCAACGTAGAACAGAGATCAAATTTGTAAATCTGACCAGAGCTAAGGATGTTGGGGATGGCGAAGGTGGAGCACCATGGGAGGGATGTGGGACAGCTGGCAGAGAAGGAGTGCCAGGGGTAGTGTGGGGTGGCACGGGTACAGAGACATCTAGCCCTGAGACACCAGGCAAGGTCATTTGATTCCAGATTTGGTTTCTTGATCATTACAGAATGTCTCTCTGGAGCTTCCCTCTCCCTTGCCTCTTCCTTTTCTTTTTCCCAACTAGGATCTCCCTCTCCCTGCTCCCTTCCCACTCTCAGTCCACAATAGAGACCCATATCAAAATCAGGTTTATCGTCACTCACATATGTCATGAAATTTTTTTTTGTGGCAGCAGTACAGAACAACATGTAAAATTACTACAGTACTGTGTAAACGTCTTAGGAACCCTATATATATATATATATGTGTGTGTGTGTGTCTGTGTGTGTGTGTGTGTGCCCAAGACTTTTGCACAGTGCTGTACTGTGGAAGAAAATCTGCACATCCCTTCCCCCCTCACCTCACCCAACCTTAAATGCATCCCCTCTAATATTAGACATTTTGACTCTGGGAAAAAGATACTGCAGTCTACTCTATGCCTTTTATAATCTTATAAACTTCTATGAGGTCTCTTTTCAGTTTGCACCAGTCTAAAGAAAAGCCCAATTTTGTGCATTCTCTCTTCATAGCAATACACTCTAAATTTCCACCCTCTCCAAAGCTTTCAGGTCCTCCTATAACAGAAGACCAGAAGTGAATGCAATACTCCAGATGCACCCGAACCAGAGTTTTATAAAGCTGCATGTACAATACCGTGCAAAAGTTTTAGGCACCCCAGATATTTTATGTAAATTTTGTTTTAGATGATTTTTTTTTTGTTTTCTGCATTAACGCGTCAGTAGAAAAGAGCACATTTTAAATTTCCAAACATTGATTTTCCAAGAAAAATTACATGTTACTAAGAATTTTTTTTGTATTTTGTTAAAGGAAGTAACATATTAAATAATAGGCTGGTTTTCAAATAAAAGCTTGATTACTTTGTAGGTATATTAAACAAAGATAACAACAGGAATCTAATGCTCAATGACATAATGTGTTGAATAAACTAAACTGATTAAATAAAACAGAAATACATGTAGAAGGAACCCAACTGGGGTGAAGGACAACCATACTAAAAGGTGAGGGTGTGGCAGCTGTGAGAGTTTAACCTTCAAATCATGAATTCTTTCACCATGGGAAGAGTGAGCACAGCAACAAGACACAAGGTGCTCATCTTGTATCAGCAAGGTCTCTCCCAAGCAGAAATGATGCGGCAGACAGGAATTTCAAGGTGTGCTGTCCAAGTTCTTCTGAAGAAACACAAGGAAATTGGCAAGGTTGAGGACCAGAAATGCAGTGGACAGCCACAGAAACTGAGCACAGCAGATGAGAGATACATTAAACTGATGCCCCTTCTAAATCAAAAGAAGTCCACCACTGCTATCATTCCTGAACTCACAGAAACCACTGGAACCCAAGTACACTCCTCTACAGTCTGGAGAAGTCTTGACAGATGTGGTCCACATGAAAAGATTGCTGCCAAAAACACATTTCTCTGAAGTGGAAACAAAGCCAGGAGACTCACCTACACACAAAAACACAAGGACTAGGGTCCTGAACAATGATGGCAAATGCTCTGGACTGATGAGTCAAAATTTGACATTTTTTTGCTCAAGCTGGATGTAGTTTGTCCATTGAAGAGTTGGAAAGTAAAACATGGATGAGTGTCTACAGTCAACAGTGAAGCACGGCAGAGGTTCCCTGCAGGTTTAAGGCTGCATTTCAGCAAATAGAGTTCATCTGGTCAGAATTAATGGAGTCTTCAATGCTGAGAAGTACAAGCAGATTCTCATACATCATGCAATGCCATCCGGAAGACATCTGATTGGTTTCCAACTTCATTCTGCAGCAGAACAATGACCCCAAACACGCGACCACAGTCATTAAAAAAAATCTAAATTGAAAAGAAGAACAAGTTCTGCAACACATGGTATGGCCTCCGCAGAACCTTGATTTCAACATCATTGTGGCTGCCTGTCATTACCTAGAGAGACAGAAGACAGCCAAAGTCTGCAGAAGAACTGTGGCAAGTTCCCCAAGATGCTTGGAACCACCTTCCAGCTAATTTTCTTATAAAACTGCACGACAGTGTACCTAAGGGAATTGGTGCAGTTTTCAATGCAAAGGGTGGTCTCATCAAATTATTGATTTGATTTTTTTTTACTGTTTACTGCTCTTTATAGTAAGATTTTTGATATTTAGAAACCTTTCATATTTTTTGAAAGCATCTTCACTTTACAGAATTGTTGACGTGTCTCAGCCTTTCGCACAGTACTGTAAATATTGAAGAGAATCATTGTTATCACTGACATCTCACAATGAGCTTAGTTGCAGCAAAAGGGAATATACTTTGTGCTTTTCTAATTATTTGCTCTTCTGTGTATTAACTTTTGCTAATCTGTTTACAAGGACATTCAAGTTACTTTGAAAACGACTACCTTTCAATCCTTCACTGCGTACAAAAAAATTAATCTTCTTTTCTAATTTTTCTACAAAAGTAGATTATGTCACATTATTTCCACATAATTTCCATCTGCTATGTCCGTGCCTGTTCACCTAACCCGTCACAGCAGAGTGCCAACTCACTGGGTGATCACTTCAAGCTATTTCAACATTTGTAAAACACTGAAGGAAATCAGCAATGGAATTGACTGCCCACAGATACTTCCTGACCTGCTGAGCTCCTTTGGCATTGTGTGTGTGTGTGTGTGTGTGTGTTGATCCAGATTTCCAGCATCTGCACTCTCTTTTTGAACCTCACTTGGTAATTTTAGCTCCCAAGGACATCTTATTCTCTGAACTCATTAATTCAAGAATCCATACTGTCGATCTTCATTGCAGCCTTCCAAGCAATAACACCTTTGGGGCTTGTCCCTGCAAACTGTTTTGTCAAGCACCCCCAGTAAGACGGACGGGCTGGATTACATCTGTAAGATTATAAACATAATTTCAGAGAAAGGCCACCAAGGAACAATACAGCACTGAAGAAGACCATTTAGCCTAGTGCTATTATTTTTGGCTTTTTGACAGGAAGGTCGAAGGAAATCTCATTACTCCTCTCCTCCTTAATTAATCGCATTCCCTCACCAACAGGGAATGTCAGAGCTCAGGATGAAATGTCAGCATTATATCCCTAGCTCTGACGATGTTTCCTTTTATTTACTGGCTCACAAGCACCTGTTGAAATGCAAGAGAACTCAAAATACTATGCTGAACAGAGGAACGTATGAAGTAATAAAACAATCTGGATCCCTCCCCCTAAAGACAAAATACTAACTGGTTTCTCTTTGGAAATGTCAGCCATGAGATCATTACACATTGGAGCAGTAATAGGCTATTCAGCCTATTGGAACTGATCTGCTTTTACATAATAGCTGATTTATTATCCCTTTCAGCCCCATTCTCCTGCAAACTCCCTGAAAACTATGACCCTTTTACTAATCAAGAACCTATCAATTTCCACTTTAAATATACCCAGAGACTTGGCCTCCACAGCCATCTGTGGCAGTGAATTTCACAGATTTACCACTCTCAGGCTCAAGAAGTGCTTCTTCATCTCTGTTCTAAAGGGACATCCTTCTAGTCTGAGGTTGTGCCCTCTGATTCTAGATGCCCCCACTATAGGAAGTATCCTCTCCATATCCACTCTATCTAAGCCTCTCAATGTTTAATAGGTTTCAATAAGATCCCCCCTCATTCTTCTAAACTCCAGTGAGTACAGACCCAAAGTCATCAAATGCTCCTCATACGTTAACCTTTTCATTTCTGGAATCATTCTCGTCAACCTTCCATGGCCCTTCTCCAATGTCAATACGTACTTTCTTAGATGAGGGGTCCAAAACTGCTCACAAAACTCCAAGTGTGCTCTAACCAATGCCTTATAAAGCCTCAGCATTATGTCTTTGCTTTTATATTCTAGTCCTCTCGAAATGAATGCTAACATTGCATTTACCTTACTTTCTCAAACTGAGTGTTAACATTGCAAAGTAACTTTGGGGTAAGATATTTGTAGGTTGTCCTCAGTCAGTTGTCACTGTATCACATTCAAAGAGAGCAGTTTAGACCAGTCTCCAAAGTGTGTGCTATAAAATATGCAATCAGCAATAATATCTTTAGAAAAAAAATCAGAAGCCATATAATAGCCCAACTTATGTCTCAGCTGTGCTTTTTTGGCATTTGCAGGTACAGTGACTATATGTGGGAAAGGATTTAAATTCTAATCCTCTTAAGTGTTAGATATGGCCAAATGTGGAAAGCATGATGAGTCAACAGGGGGCAGGAGGTTGAGTGAAATGATGAACAAGATTAAAGTGATGTCTTAGGTGCTGAGAGTTTTATTAGTCATTGGGATTCCTCTCAGAAGCAACATGAGTTACAGTGAGGTTTGGATTCTTAGTAGGCAGAACAAGAAAATGAGCGTCAGCTGAGCCCAAGAATTTGAAAGGCCACCAAATGGCAAGTGCTATTTATGGAGTAACAGATTCACGCATAGCGATTTTGCTCCTTTTATTAACTTTGAACCTCTGCTATTACATTTCTGAATGATCCATGAAACAATGAACCTTGCTTCATTTTTTCCTTTTATTGGGTGCTAATTATTTTTTCCAACTTATTGTAATTTTACACTCAGTGGCCACTGAGTTGATGTTTGTAATCTTTTGCTGCTGTAGCCCATCCACTTCAAGTTTCAGTCGTTGTCTGATCAGATATACTCTTCTGCACACCACTGTTGTAACATGTGGTTATTTGAGTTACTGTCACCTTCCTGTCAGCTTGAACCAGTCTGGATATTCTCCTTTGGCCTCTTTTATTAACAAGGCATTTTCACCCACAGAACTGATGCTCACTGGATACTTTTTGCTTTTTTTGTATCATTCAATGTAAACTCTAACCACCCTGTCTGTACCAACAGTCATACCATCATCAAAGTCACCTAGATCACATTTCTTCCCCAGTTTGATCTGAACAATAACTGAAGGTCTTGACCATGTCTTCATGTCTGATTGGCTGATTAGATATTTGCATTAACAAGCAAGTTTACAGGTATATCTAATAAAGTGGCAACTGAGAATATTTATGGAGCAACAGATTTATATATGCTGATTTCACTCCTTTTATAACTTAGAACCCCTGCCATGAGATTTCAGATGATCCATGAAACAATGAACCCTACTTCACTTTTTTCCCTTTTTGTGCTATTTATTTATTTGGTATTTTATAGTAATTTTAAGTTTTGTTCTGGACTGTTGCCGCAAAACAATACATTTCATGCCATTTAAGTCAGTGATAATAAACCTGATTCTCATTGTGAGGACAGTACATGAGCAGTTCCTTCAGCCAATGATATCTGCACTGGACAGAATGCCAAATTAAATTAAACTTTTCGACCTGCCCATGGTCCATATACCTGTATATGCATGTGCCCACCCAGCAGCCTCTTACATACCACTACTGTAGCTGCATCCATCACTACCCCGGCAGCCAGTCCCGTGCACCTTCTGATTTTTGTGTAAAAACTTTGCCCTGTACATCTCCTTTAAACATTCCCCCTTCCACCACAGTGCATGTCCTTAGTATTTGACATTTCTACCTTGTAAAAAAGATTCTGCCTGCCTACCCTACCTCTGCTGCTCGTAATGTTATAAAGATTCTGGATGTACACATAATAGCAAATGTTTTCTGCTCACCCCTAATGCCCTTGGTGCAGAATTTATACCTTGATTTCTCTGAGCAGTCCACAGCGATTGAGTTTAGCTTGCTTCTATCCCAGTGTGTACTGAGGTGGTGAGATCAATGTAGAAACTATAAGCTCTTCCATGGAGGGGGCAGGAGGTGTCTGAGAGGCCATGTAAGCAGGTAGTTTGTGAAGTAATCTTTTCCTTTTGTGTTTTTTTTAATGCAGGACCTCTGTGTGCTTTTAATACATGAAATTGATTTTCTCAAATCCATCCTAAATATTCGTACTTGCACCTGAGGGGTTTTGGCCTCAAGGTTCCCAAGAGTGGGCGAGTATTGAGTTTCTTCAAGTAAGCTTCAAACACACCTTGATTCTCTTCTGCCATCTGCCTGATAATCTCTTCCCTTGCCATGACTAGGAGTAGAGTAACACACACAAAATACAGGAGGAACTCAGCCGGTCAGGCGGCATCTATGGAACGGTATATTGAGTCAACGTTTGGGGCCAGAGACCAGGAGACTGGTATTAAGCATATAAACAATGTGGCTAGCCCAGTGTAAGTGACGTACAGTAAATACACACACAAGATTCTGCAGACACTGGAGATGTTCAATGACACACACAGAATGCTGGAGGAACTTGGAAGGTCAGGTAGCATCCATGGAAGGGAATAAATAGACTTTTCAGGCTGAGGCTCATCATCAGGACTGGAAAGTAAGGGGGCAGTAGCCAGAATAAGAAGGAGATTGTACTCCTCCTCCACTCCCCACCTTCTTATCATTACTCCCTCTTATAGGCAAGACCAGGCGAGGGGAAAGGTGGGTGAGTGGAGGAGGGGGTAATGATGTGAGAAGCCGATAGGTGGAAGAAGTTGAAGGACAAATATAAAGGAACCTGATTGGAGAAGACAGTCGAGTAAAGAGAAGAGTATGCCCCCTTCCTTTCTAGTCCTGATGAAGGGTCTCAGTCCAAAACACTGACTGTTTACTCGGCTCCATAGATGCTGCCTGACCTGCTGAGTTCATCTAGCATTTTGTGTGTCGAGAAACTGAGGCCTTATTGGTGGCATGTCAACCTGGAAGAAGAGATTAATGTTGGTTCATTTGTCCTAATCAATTTGGAGGCATGTTGATGGTATTTTTCCACTTCATTAAGATGCCTGCTTTAAGTACTTCATTTCCTTGGTACATACAAAAGAGGAGAGATATTCTGCTGCCTGATAGACTGTGAATTTTGTGCCAACTCTGATGTCTTGATTTTCAAATGGTGTCAAATGTGAGTCTCCTTATTACAGTCCCATATATAATGGCATGGAGTGTCCTCATCAATATTGCTCCAACACCCAAAAGCTCCAGCATTCTGCCTGTTGCTGGATAGTGAAGCTTCCTTTTCCATAGTAGTGTTAGCTGGGGCACTGGACATGCTGCCAGATTGACTGAATGGGACCTTGAGATGCTAGTGCACGGCAGAAGTGAAGATCCGTGTGCAGGCGGAAATGGAGCAACACCAACGAGCAATAATGGTGCCAAGTTTCAGGGGGATGTTGTCAAGGCAGCATCTCCCGCAGTGGGATATAACCTCTGTATGAGTCCAAGCAACTTAACATTTTGTTACATTTCCATCTCGTTCCTTCAACTCCATTCACACTCTGCTAATGCCGCTCATCTCCCCACCACTCCCCGTTAGATTCGCGCTCACACACACACTTGCTGTTTCTGCCTCAGTCCATCTGACTCTTTCCTTTTCAGTCCTGATAAAGGGTCTCAGCCCAAAATGTGACTGTTTATTCCCCTCCACAGATACTGCATAAGCTGCTGAATTCCTCCAGCATTTTGCGCGTGTTATTCGGACGTCCAGCATTGAGGAATCCCTTGTGTTTATCCGATCATCTGCCTCCCTGTTTCCCTCTGCCATGTGAGTGCCCCTGCAGCTGGTGTAGGCTTTAACAGAGCTTGAGAGGATTGGCGACACTCTCCATGCTGGGATTTCTGGAGTTGCAAAGGTTGTCTCTCTTGGCATTGTTTTTGGTGAAAAAGAATTGCTCGGAAAGTAGGAGAGATGTTCTCTTCTCTCTGTACTGACTTGCAAGAGAATGTGCGTTTTGATGGACCTCTTATAGATCCTCATGAGAAGCTCATATTGCAGGAGATCCAATCTATAATGCATGTTATGAAGGCACAATAGTTATCCAAGCTACCAGACAGAACCTGACTTCAGAGTCTGATCAATGTTACCAGGCGGACTGGGCTATTTTTGGGCTTCTTCATAGCAGGCTGTTTCAATAGTGGACTCGTGGATGGTTCAAAAATTTATAATCCTATGCTACAGTGATCCCAGAGGTAGAGCAGTAATCAGTGAATTGAGATGCCTCTGGAGTTGGGAAGATGATCTCAAATTAGTGCTTCTGCTGACAAAAGCTGCACATCAGAAGCTCCTATCATATCTTGTGGAGCTTTGCTGTCCGTATCGTTGCTGTTGGTCCCTGAATTTGACAAAGCCTAGAAAGATACAGCCATAATGTTGGCAAATATGAATGCACCATAGAAAGCATCCTGTCCAGATACATCACGGCATTCTGCAGTAACTGCTCTGCATATGACAGACAAGAAAATGGTTTTGGACACTGCTCAGAACACCATGAAAACCAGCCATGGACTCTGTCTACATTTCTCATTGGTTCAGTAAAGCAGCCAGCAAAATCAAAGTTCACACCCAGCCCAGATATGTTATCTTATTCCCCCTCCCGTTGGGCAGAAGGTACAAAAGAGGTGGGCTCAAAGACAGCTTCACAACTTCACTAGCAAATCTACTGGTGTCATCTATTGAGCCTGGTGCTTCTGATGCGGACTCCTCTGCATTGGTGAGACCTGTCATGAATCGGTGGGACCGCTTTGTCAAGCATCTCCGTTCCATCTGTCAAAAGCAGAACGCCCTGGTGGCAAAACTTTTTAATTCCAATTCCCATTCCCATTTCGACATGTCATGCCATGGCCTCCTTTTGTGCCATGCTGAAGCCACCCTCAGCGTGGAGGAGCAGCAATTTATATTCCACCTGGGTAGCCTCCAACCTTACGTGATGAATATTGATTTCTCCTTCTGGTTAAAAAAAATCCCTCCCCTTCCTTCCTGTTCTCCACTCTGACCCTTATCTCTTCTCCCCAGCCTATCACCTCCTGGGTCTGCTCCTTCTTCCCTTTCTCCAATGGTCCATTCTCCAGTCCTGTCAGATTCCTTCCTCTTCAGCTGTTTCTATTTCCCGTCCACCTGTCTTCATCTACCACCTTCTAGCTGTCCTCCTTCCCTCCCCCATCTTGTATTTCTGTTGTCTTGCCACTTCCTTTCCAGTCCGTAAGAAGGGTCTTGGACTGAAAAGTTGACTGGTTTATTCATTTCCATAAATGCTGCCTGACCTGCTGAGCTCCCCCAGCATTTGGATTTGCTTTGGATTTCCAGCACTTGCAGAACTTTGCGAGTTTCTATTCTGTTGTTCTAAGACCATTGAATGTTTCTCTAGTATGATAAATGGACTGTTGAGCTTACAAGCTCCCTTACTGTGATCTTGCGTCTTATTGTCTATCTGCACTGCACTTTCTCTGTACTGTAACACTTTACTCTTCATTCTGTTTACTTCAATGCACCTTTGTATTTAATTCAATCACCTTCTGCTCTTTCTATACTCACTGCCCTCTGTGTGAAACAGTCACCCTTCATGCCTTTTTTAAACTTATCCCTCCCTCCTCACTTATATGCCTCTGTTTTTGGACTTCCTAACGCCATTTACTTTGTCTACCAACAGTAGATGAGTCTAGAATCAGAGGGCATGGTCTCAGAATAGAAGGACATCCCTTTCGAGCAGAAGTGAAGATGAATTTCTTTGGACAGAAGCTGGTGAATCTCTGGAAGTTATTGCCACAGATGGCTATGGAGGCCAAGTCATTGGGTATATTTAAAGCAGAGGTTGATAAGTTCTTGGTCAGTAAGAGCACCAAAGGTTATAAGGAGAAGGCAGGTGAATGGTGTTGAGAAGGGTAATAAAACAGCCATGATTGAATGGCAGAGCAGACTCGATGGGCCACAGAGCCTAATTCTACTCCTATTTCTTATGGCCTATTGGACTTTGTGAGTTTAGAAACTGCAATAATTTGCACTTCTCAGCCACCTACGTTCCAGGGAAAAGAAAAGTCCCAGCCTATTCAACCTCTTATTATAACCCAAGCCCTTAAGTCCAGGTAACATTCTCATGAATACATTTTTGTACCATTTCCAGTTTAATAACACCCTTCCTATATCAGGATGACCTGAACTGCATGCGGACTGTGTTTCTATGTGCATGCTGGCTTGTCCTTTTTGGTGGTAGGGGTAATTGATTGGAAGGCACTGCTGGTGGAGGCAATGATTGGTTGATGGGATGCCAATCAAGTGGGCTGCATTGCCCTGGGCGGTGTCAACCTCTTTGAAGCTTCTTGGCATGCAAAGTCAAAGTCAAATTTATTGTATGTACAAGTACATGCATGTACAGGTGAAATGAAAAACTTGCAGCATCGGAGGCACATAGCATCATGTAAGCAGCATTCACAAGGCAAACATAAATTAAGTATATATTTTACACACATTTTACAAGAAAACACAATTATAACAAAAAATTCCATTTTAGTGCAAAGTAATCAGCGTTCAATTTTCAAAATTCAAAGCAAAATTTATTAGCAAAGTATATAGAGGTTACCATATACTACTTGAGATTCATTCTCTTGTCGGCATTTGCAGGAAAAGAAGAAATAGGATAGAATTTTACAATAAAACTCTACAGAAACAAATAAAAGATGACTAACAATCAATGTGCAAAAGTGGTCATAGTGTTGCTGAATGAGAGTGATTACAGTTCAAGACCATATAGTTGATGGGAAGTAGCTGTTCTGGACACTGGTGATGTATGACATCAGGCTTCTGTACCTCCAGCACAAAGGTAGTTATGTGAAGGTGAAATGCCCTGGATGTTGGGGATCTTTGATTATGAGTGTCATCTTCTTGAGATAGTTTGCCTATCGATATCATTGATGGTGGGGAGTCAAGGGCCAGTGACGTATTTCAGAGAATCCGTTGCTCACTGTTGTGTTCATCCAGACACATGATGAGAATTCAATTATACTCCTCATTTGTGCCTTGTAGATGGTGGAAAGTTTTCAGGGTGTGAGGAGGTGACTCACTTGCCATAGAATAGGCAGATTCTGACCAGCTTTTGAGGCCAGGGTATTTCTGTGACCGGTCACTAAATAGTCCACAGACAGATCTAATATTGCTAAAGAGGTTTGAATCTACCATTCATTATGAAATATAAAGAGGAACTGAGGCCTAGCTATTTAAAAAATCGATTTTCCTTTTCTCCTTTAGTGAAAGAGTGATTGATGGAAAATAGCATCAAAAATGCACACTCATGATACCTAGGCTGTTACTTTATTTAAACCACTTAATCCATTAGATCTTGTGCCATGAAGTCATATTTTTCCCATTTATCTGTGTACCTGTCTTTTGAAAAGAAACTTCTGCTTGCTCTGTACAATAAATTTTATATACTTGTGCAAAATGATGGGAAGGCCAATGAGTAGCAGTTGATGGAGCACATGTTGTTGGACTGCCATCACCATCGTTTCCCTCCATTTTGACCTTTATACTGTGTTCAGTTCTGGTTACCTCATCATAGGAAGGATGCAAAAAGATTTAGAATGGGTGCAGAGGAGATTTACTAGGATGCTGCCTGAATTAGAGAACACGTTTTATGAGGATAAGTTGAGCAAGCTAGGACTTTTATCTTTGGAGCAAATGAGAATGAGAGAGGTGACTTGATAGAGGTGTACAAGATGGGGATCTCTTTCACCTCAGATGGTTGAGGAAGTTTGGTGTGGGCCCCCAAGTCCTAAGAACTTTCTATAGGGACACAATTGAGAGCATCCTGACAGGCTGTATCACTGCCCAGTATGCGAACTGTACTTCCCTCAATCGCAGGACTCTGCAGAGAGTGGTGCAGACAGCCCAGCGTATCTGTAGATGTGAACTTCCCAGTATTCAGGACATTTACAAAGACAGATGTGTAAAAAGGGCCTGAAGGATCATTGGGGACCCGTGTCACCCCAAGCACAAACTGTTCCAGCTGCTACCATCCAGAAAATGGTACCGCAGCATTAAAGCCAGGACCAATAGGCTCCGGGACAGCTTCTTCCACCAGGCCATCACTGATTAATTCATGCTGATACAATGGTATTTCTATGTTATATTGACTGCCCTGTTGTACATACTATTTATTATAAATTACTATAAATTACACATTGCACATTTAAACTGAGATGTAACGTAAAGATATTTACTCCTCATGTTTATAAAGGATGTAAAAAATAAAGTCAATTCAATTCAATAAGAGACATAGATCGAGTGGATAACCAGAGACATTTTCCCAGGGTGGAAATGTCTAATACAGGGGGGCACAATTTTAAGTTGATTGGAAGTACTGTAAATAAAGGGGGATATTAGAGGTAAGTTCTTTACACAGAGAGTGGTGAGTGCATGGAATGCCCCGCAGTAGTAGTGGTAGAGGCAGATACATTAGGAACATCAAAGGATCTCTTAGATAGGCACATACTGTCGATAATAGAAAAATGAAGGGCTAAGTCAGAGGGAAGGGTTAGATTGATTTTAGAGTTGCTTAAAAGGTTGGCAGAGCAACATGTGTCCTAGTATTCTATGTTCTATGTTCTGAACCATTTGGACATGGGATACTATCTTAAGAACAACCAGTGCAGGAAAGTGGTGCTGAGATAGAAGATCTGCCCAGAACTTATTGAATTGTTGAATAATCACAAGGAGTGGAACACCTTCCTTCTGCTTTTATTTCCTAACTGGTGTAATTGGCTTATTATTGTCACATGTACCGAGGTACAGTGAAAAGTTCGATTTGCCTACCATCCAGATGGATCTGCACATTGAGGTACTGCAAAGGAAAACCTCACAGCATGAAGAACCAAGTGTTAGAGTTACAGAGAAAGTGCAGTGCAGACAGGCAAAATAAAGACCAAGGCCATGCCAAGATGCTTTGTCCATCTCATTGCACAACAGTTCTTTTCAATAGTTTTATAACAGTAGGAGAGAAGTTATGCGTCAGCCTGATGGTACAAGCTTTCAGGTTTTTGTATCTTCCACCTGATGCGAGGGCGAGAGGAGAAAATATCTGGATTGGGAGGGGTCTTTCATTATATTGGCTGCATTACCGAGGTATAGAACATAGTACCGGCCCTTCGCCCACAATGTTGTGTCAACCCTTAAGCTACTCCACAATCAATCTAACCTGCCTCTTCAACATAGTTCTCCATTTTGCTTTTAGGCATGTGGCTATTTAAAAGTTTCTTAAATTCCCGAATGTATCTGGCTCACCACCATCCCTGGCAGTGCATTCAAGGTACTTACCACCCTCTTGTAAAAAATCTAACATCTTTCCTCCATTCACCTTAAATAGATGTCTTCTAGTATTGGCCAATACCAACTTGAGGAAAAGGGTGTCCACTTTGCCACTTTGACTCTGCCTGCTATACACTTCTATTAAGTCACATGTCATCCTCCTTTGCTCTAAAAGAGGAAAGCCCCAGCTCATTCAACCAGGTCAGATGCGGTAAGAAGTGCAGACAGGGTCTATAGAGGGGGGCTGTTTTTCTGTGATGTGTTAAGCTGTGTCCATAGCTCTCCGTGGTCTTAATGTTCAGATGTGTATGTCAGAAATGAGATGAAGACTAAGTGTAAGATAATCAATGATTTTCTATAGAATCACCAGTCAAAGGTACATACAATGGAGGAACTTAGAGAGTTAGGCAGGTTTTGTAGAGGGAAGTGGACAATCAACACTTCCAGACTGAATGTTGAAGGGAGATACCTAACATAAAGAGGTTAATAAAAGTGCTGGCAAATGATAGGTGCATGTAATCTGGTCCAGGATCACATCCTAGAGAAGGTATTCCAATAAGCTAGCACCACCGCAGAGTAACATGCACAAAATGCTGGAGGAACTCAGCAGGTCAGGCAGCATCTAATAAGAAGAATTATCAGTCAACATTTTGGTCCAAGAACCTTCATTAGGATTCCTGGGTCTTGGCCCAGATTGTCTACTGTTAATTCCTCTCCATTGATGCTGTCTAACCTGTTGAGTCTCTCCAGCATTTTATGTGTATTACTATGGATTTCCAGCATCTGCAGAACATTTTGTGTTTAGCACTCCCCCAGTACTGGACTGGGAAGCCAACAAAATACTGGCTGAAATATCTGGTAAGTTGCTTTAGATCACTGGTACAAAAAGTGACACCAGCAAATGGAACTAACAGAACATTGCTCTTAATAAGTATGATTGTTAATTTATGGAGCAAATCACAGTAACAAGAGACTTTTATGAAGTGCATTGAAGGAAAATAAAGGGTTATAATGTCAGAAAATGGTGCTATTGTCCAAGAGGAAGTCTCAATCTTCAAACTGGTATGGATTTCCTGACCAACAAATCTCAGATATCAGGATGTACAACCACTTTTCCCTCTTCATCATCCTCAACATGTCTACCCCTCCCAAGGACTGTATTGAGCCCATTGTTGTACTCTCTGCTCACACAAGGTGGTTGTCCCTCATGAATGACAATGACAAGACACCCATGTGTGTGAGTTTTTAACTTGGAAGAGCCATTGCACTGGGGCTTTTCCCTTCTCTCAACCCCAGAAGTCTGGGTCCAGTGGTATGAGCAAGCATCACAAGCTGGGGTTTTCCTTGGTTGCAGTGGACGACCATGACATTTTCTGTTCCTTGTCATGCCCTTTGCACTCCACAGAACATTGCCGTACCACATTCTTGGCCATTGGCTCTCACTGTAGATCTCATCTGCTCAGTCCATCTGAGCTGACATCACATGCTAGGATGGGCATGTCCCTGTATCTCTGGTCTCTGAGGCTGCTGGCTACACTCACCTGGCTTACCAAGCCTGTCAAAGCATTGAAACTTAACTCTCAACTTCCCTTCACAGGTGCTGATTGGCCTGCTGAATATTTCTAGTGTTGCCTTTTTTAAAAAATCTCCTGCATCTACAGTCATGAAGCCATAGAGTTGTGCAGCATGGAAGCAAGCCCATACACCCAACTCATCCATCCTGGCCAGCATGTCTCTCTGAACTAGTCCTATGCCAGCATTTGGGCCACACACTTCTAATATAGTGGTATGGGGTGGGCACTGCACAGGATCGAAATAAACTGCAAAAAGTTGTAAACTCAGTCAGCTCCATCATGGGTACTAGTCTACCCAGCATCCAGGCATCTTCAAGGAGCAATGCCTGAAAAAGGTGACATCCATCATTAAGGACCCCCATCACCCAGGATATGCCCTCTGCTCATTGCTACCATCAGGGAGGAGGCATAGGAGCCTGTAGGCGCACACTCAATGATTCAGGAATAGCTTCTTTCCCTCAGCTATCAGATTTCTGAATGGAGATTGATCTCATGAAGGCTAGTTTGCTATTTTTTCTCTTTATGCACTACTTATTTAACTTTTCTGATATAGATATATCCTTCTTCCTGTAATTTACAGTTTTTATTATCATGTACTGCACTGTACTGCTGCCATATAACTACAAATTTCATGACATGCCAGTGATGTTAAGCCTTATTCTGATTCTGAACCTTTTTGATCAATGTACCAGTCCAAATGTCTTATATACATTGTAGTACTGTTGTGAGTAATCCAGGGGTCTGGCTACATCATCAGAGGTCTAGATGTATGATCCAGATGGCACAAGTTCCAATCCAACCATGATAGCAGTAGCAATATTGACCATATCAGTAATGTATAAATCCATTGGTTTATTGTTGACTTCCACTGATGGAAGTCCGTCCTCCTTCACTGAATCGTGCATATACGTGACCCCACATTTAGCAGTGTGGTTGATATCTTTTGAATTGGTCCTGCAATCCATTATCCAAGGGCAAACATAGATGGGCTGCCCCTATCAGTAATAATAAAAGTGGACTATTTCAACCAAGTTCCCTAATCAGTGTGACGTCTCCCATCTAACACCCACAACCTGTCCAAAAGAAGAGCCTTGACCTGAAAGGTCAACTGTCCACATTACCCTCCACGGATGCTGCCCGGCCTGTTGGGTTCCTCCAGCTCAATTATTTTTGCTCTAGATTTCAGCATCTGCACAACCTTGTTGACCGCTGATCAATCGACTCATCAGATTTCTGATGCAACTTGAATGAGAAACTGTGTCAAGTGGAGTTGGAGGGAAACACTGAATGGGGAATTACATAAGACCCAGAAATGGCCTCGTAAGAGAGGATAAAATCAAATGAAGTTTGTGAAAACAGGTTCAATGTCTGACTCCATCTGTCCATGTGGTAAGAATTTTTCAAGCACAGCATCAACAGGAACTATCCAGCAACAGGAATTCCAATAAAACCAGCCAATGAAATTAATGAAATTGGACCTTGTGCAACACTTTAAGTAGTGCATGAAATTGCATCTATCAAATTGCAATGAGCTTCTAATGGGAGGCACAGTGAGCATCTGCTCACTAACCATCCAGATTGCCATGCTTAATTTGTTGTCTTCTGTCGTGAATTAGTCCTCAGTGGTCTTGATCCATGCCTGACTCAAAATGACATAACCTGCTTCATTCTTAACAAGAGAGACTGAATGATTATGGGGGGGGGGGGGGGCAAAGAAGCTGGGATTATTCCTGTTGGTATACAGAAAATTAGAGGGTATCACAGCGGTTATTAGACTGTTATTAAGTCCCCAGTTCATCTGGGAGTTTTGGTAGAAATGATGATGAGAGACTGGTAATTGATAGTTGGTTTATTATTGTCACATGCTCCAAGATACAATGAAAAGCTTTTTGCTTTTCATGACATCCAGACCATTCCTCACAGCACAGTGGCAGAGTGATTAGCATAATTCTATTACAGCATAATAGAATTCTATTACGGCGGCAGCTATCTGTGTGCAGTTCCTGTGACTGTCTGTAAGGAGTTGGTTTCTTCCCCTGTGACCACGTGGGTTTCCTCCGGGGGCTATGGTTTCCTCCCACATTTCAAAAACGTAAGGTCAGTAGGCTAATTGGTCACATGGGTGTCATTGGGTGGCACAGGCTTGTTGAGCTGAAAGACCTGTTATTGTGCTATATCTCTTAGGATGAAAAAAAAACATGAGTACACTGAGTCAGTAGTAAAGGAAAACAGTAACAGAATGCATAATATAGTGTTGCAGTTACAAAAGGAACTACAGTCCAGGTAGGTAAGCTGCAGGGGCCATGACAAGGTAGATTGAGAGGTCAAGCATTCTTCTTTATCACTTACAGTAAGAGGTCAGTTTAGGAGTCTTATAACAGCAGATAGAAGCAGTCCTTGAGCCTGGTGGGATGTGTTCTTAGGCATTTGCATCTTCTGGAAGGAGGGAGAAGAGAGAATGTTCGTGGTGGGAGGAGACCTTGACTTTCTGAGGATATTCCAGTTCCCATTCCCCATTTATTTTCCTTCAATCTATTTCACAGGCAAGATGACACAGGTTTGTAAAAGCCAGATGTGAAACGGGAAGAATTTGTTTTGTTAACTGCTCCGGGACTCAGGGAAATGGAAGTCGTCTCAAGACTGAAAATGCACTTAAAAACAATATCATTGCAAGGGTATGGGAAAGAGCAGGGAAAGAAGACTATTTGACTAGTTCAACTTCTCCTTGATCTCTCTGGAGTTCAGAAAGGGTGATCTTAGCAATATATAAATTCCTGAGGGAACATGATAGAGTGGCTTTTGAGATGTATTTCGATAGTGGGGAAGTCTCAAACAAAGGGCCAGATTTACAATATATGGGACTGGTTGTTTGAAACTGAGGAGATAAAAACTTATTTTTCAGAGAATGATAAATTCTGGATATCTTTCTTAGAAGGGGAGATAAATATTGGAAATATTATTGAAGTATTTAAGGTGGAGCTGGAGAAATGGAAATTAAGGGTTTTGTGGACCTTGTATAGAAGAGGATTTGTGGCCAGCATAGATTAGTCATGATTTTATCGAATAACAGAGGAGGTTTGAGGAGCCAGATAGCCTCCTCCTGCTCTTATTTGTGTGTTGACAAAGTTTGCTGAATTATTGCCTTTTTCATATAATTCCACAGTTCTTGTTTGGTTTGTGCCATGATGTTACACAAGGTTAAAGGTATGATAAGCAAAACTGAACTTCTGCAGCAAATAAATCACAATTTCTTCAGCCGTTTTAAGCTACCAATAGATACATATAAACAAATTTGATGTCTCTGTGACTCAAATGCATTTTCTATGATAAATGGGTCGTGAACGCCTGCTGCAATGTTTAATCTTAGCTATTACCAGGGAACCAATGGATTGAGTCTGTGTGCTAAAGGCAGACTGGATGGGGCCAGCTTGGTTCAATAGCGGGTGAAGTTCTCCATCAGCAATGAGGAAATCTGCATTATAGAACAATTCATAAAAGGATTGGAGACTGATTTCTCTATGCGATATATGGTTTGAATTTGATTTAGAATACAAGCCCTTCAGCGCACAATATTGTACCAAATTAATTAAACATAATTAAATGACTAACTAAACTAATTCTTTGCCTTCACAAGCTCAGCATCCCTCCATTCTCTGTATTTTCATGTGCCTATCTAAGAGCATCTTAAATGCCTCAAATGACCTGCCTCCACTACTACTCTTGGCAGTGCATCCAGGCACCCACGACCCTCTGTATAACAAAGTTATCCTGCACATCTCCTTTCAACTTAACACCTCTCACCTTAAGTGCATACTCTCTAGGATTAGACATTTTGACCCTCAGAAAAAGATACCATCGGTCAGAGTGGACAACCTGTACTATTCCGCTCATAATCTTATAAGCACCTATCAGATCTCTCTTTGGACTCCCTTTCTGATAGATGCTGTTCATCAGGAATTGAACTGAATTGAGCTGAAATTGATTATTCCTGGACTGCTTCATTGACTTTGCGGTTTGATTTTTTTTTTAGGTTATGAGGACACGCAGTCCTCTTTTATTGTCATTTAGTAATGCATGAATTAAGAAATGATACAGTATTCCTCCGGTGTGATATCACAGAAACACAGGACAGACCAAGACTGAAAAACTAACAAAAAACACATAATTATAGAACATGGAACGTAGAATAGTCCAGCACAGTACAGGCCCTTTGGCCCACAATGTTGTGCCGACCCTCAAACCCTGCCTCCCATATAAGCCCCCACCTTAAATTCCTCCATATACCTGTCTAGTAGTCTCTTAAACTTCACTAGTGTATCTGCCTCCACCACTGACTCAGGCAGTGCATTCCACGCACCAACCACTCTCTGAGTAAAAAACCTTCCTCTAATATCCCCCTTGAACTTCCCACCCCTTACCTTAAAGCCATGTCCTCTTGTATTGAGCAGTGGTGCCCTGGGGAAGAGGTGCTGGCTATCCACTCTATCTATTCCTCTTATTACATATAGTTACAACAGTGCAACAATACCATAACTTGATGAAGAACAGGCCATGGCACAGTAAAGAAGTTCAAAGTCGCTTGAATGTCCCACATCTCACGCAGACGGGAGAAGGAAGAAAACTCTCCCTGCCATGCCCGACCACAGTCCGACTCTGAGTCGTCCAAAAACTTCGAGCTCTGATCTACCTTCTGACACCCAGTACCGAGCATCATCTCTATCCGAACGCTTCGACCTCAGCCTCGGTCGCCAGCAGCAGGCAAAGCCGGGGATTTTGGGGCCTTCCCTCCGGAGATTCTCGATCGCACAGTAGCAGCGGCAGCAAACAGGGCATTTCAGAAATTTCTCCAGATGTTCCTCTGCCCCTCACGTCTGCCTTCATCAAATCAGAATTGTGCACGGCATCCTACTTACGGATACGATATCATTTCACCGAAGAGCTGCGCGCACTGTGTCACGCTGCCATCTTCTCCTCCCGCCTCTGATGTTTTATATTCTGTGTTTTTCACTTGTATTTTTGTGCCATTTATGTGATTTGTTCTTTTATTATATGTTGGGGGTTAGATGTTTTTATGTGAACAGGTTTGAGGTTTTTCTTTGTTTCGTGGCTATATGTGGGAAGACAAATCTCAGGGTTGTATATTGCATACATACTTCGATATTAAATGTACTTTGAATCTTTGAATCTTCAAATATAACTCCAGATTTTCTCCTATCCCAGCCCAGACCTGAGTGGAGGCAAAATTCCTTCCCAGGACTGGGTTACTGTGAATATTTTGGAGGTCCATTGCAAGCATTTTAGGAGGTAAAGTGCTCTTCAGCATAGCTGCCCTTTGGCCCTTTTGTGTAGGTGGCACAGTAGTGCAGTAATTAATGCTGTCTCACAGTTCCAGTTACACGAGTTTGATTCCGATCTTGGGAGCTAACAGCGTACAGTGTTGTCCAGTGATCCTGTGTACTTCCAGTAAGTGTTCTGGCTTCCTGTCACACTCCAAAAATGTTCCGGTCAGTTAATTGGTCATTGTGAATTGCTCCTAACAAAATGGCAAAAGAACCAAAGGGGTTGATGTCCATGTGTGGGGCTTGGTATTGGTATTCATTTATTATTGTCACATGTACCAAGGTACAGTGAAAGGTTTGTCTTGTGAACTGTTCATACAGATCAGATCATTACACAGGTACATAAAGCTGCCAAAAAACTGCAGTGCAGATAAACAGTAAAGTGCAAGATCATAATGAAGTAAATTATGAAGTCATTAGTTCATCTTATTATTCAAGAGTCTGTTAACAGTGGGATAGAAGTTGTCCTTGATCCTGATTGTATGTGTTTTTAGGCCTTTGTATTTTCTGGCCAATGGTAGAGGGGAGAAGAGAAAATGCACAGGGTAATCAGGGTTATAGAAAAATAAGGATTAATGGCTTTGTGCTGTTGGAAGATATCCTGGCTCTCTGATGGGCTGGGTATGTATTATGATAAATAATTGAGCATGTAGATGTTCCTGCTGCATAGAAACCCCTTCATCTAACTATCCTTTCCCTTCTCACCCGGGTGCTCTCCATTGGCTCCTTTTCACCTCACTATGAATTCCACAATCGCACCGGTTACAATATTTCTCCTGAATTCCCCAGTCATTATGCAATGTCTCTGGCAAGCAAGAAAGCACTTCGCTGTATCTCCCCAGTCAGAATCTTGGAAGATCTCTATCTGGAAACTCGCTTTCTCTCAATCTCCATGATCTTGTCTAGTATATTGCTGGTTAATCAGTCTAGAGGCCTCTCTGGTGCCTCTTTATCATTTATATAACATGTTTTATCTTGTTGGTTTATTTGTGCTGTTATTATTTCCCATTTTCAGACTCATTCAGTTCTCATTCACATCTTCACTCTAGGTTAGCCATTCTAAATCATACAGGTGTCTACTGAGTCAATAGTGCTTCGAAATGGAACATTAGGAAGTTAACAGTATAGCTGTATACTTTGAAAAAATTTGCTGCTGAGGTATAAAAGAAAGAAGTTAAATTCTCGTGTAACCCTCTTTTACTGGGCATCTCTATAGATGCAGCTCGTTAGCCTCTGGCTAAAAGCCACTGGACTCAGTGCTGAGAAAACCACCTTTGTCATGCTCTGTACATCGAGGCTAGATATGACTTCATCTCCACCAAAACCAGGAGGATGTTTCGCCCACCCGAACCCCAGTCTGTGTGAATACTGTGTAAATACTGACCCATGCAATTAGCCGTCGGCTAATTAGCTCAAACGCTGCATACAATTATAATGAAAGAATATTTACAAGTGTCAGCTTTATCGAACAGTTAGTTAAAAAAAAAGAAAAGAAAAAAGGGGCCAATTACAGTTAACCCAGTCCACGTGCATGTAAGTTGGAGCTCATCTTGAAGTTGTCTGTATCTCATGGGCTGGACCCTCAGTGTGAATGAAACTACACACCACCTTCCGAATGTCGCTCCAGATCCACCTTGAACAAATAGGTTCCCCCATGGGAGTATTGGTCCTTCCTCCTCGAAGCCATTCATCGGTACAAAGCTCTTTGTATAATATTGATGGCATCCTCAACCATATTCTCTCCTGCTTTCTCCCAGCTCCCAGCAATAAGACCTCAACGCACACCAGTGTCTGTCATAAAAACCTCTCTACCCAGCATTTCCTAGAACCTTCTCCCAGTACCACCATCCTGACTGGCTGACACAACATTCCTAAGTTGAACAACAAAGCACCTTATCTTTGCTCAAACCTAAAATAACTAAAAATCTTAAACGGAGCGTTACACCTGTTTCCAGCAGCAGTGTCTTACAGATCACCATCCATGGATCTAACCCACATGCCAATATTCAATTGGTCTGGATAGGCAGGTTGGGAACAATGAACCCTTACACCGAAGGGTGACACTCAAGGACTTGCAGTAGTAGTGACTGCATCTCAGGTGGTGTAATGTGGAGGCTCCACCCCAGGAATAGCCTGTTAGCTCTTGATTGGTGGAAAGTATGAGTGAGATATGACTTCTGTTTCTCACATCTAACGTTATTTAAAACTATTGCAATCAAAGTAACTGATTAAATTACTCATTGAAAAATACTTAAATAATCAGGCCAGCAATACAGATGTAGCATATCAGATGTTGGGCTGGTAGAAAGTGGACGAGGGTCTTCCAAGTCAGGAGATTGTTGATGGGTTCCAGAGTCAGAATGCCATGCGGTTAGGAGCAATGAGTTCCGATGACCTCCAGGACTTGTGATTCAGTGAGATCACAGTTTGAGGCTAGTTTTCAAGGACCCTTCATTCATGGGTCCGGATTTGAAGGCCCAGTGTTCAGTGATCAGCATGTCCTGGGTTCGATGCCAATGATTGAGGCCCGAATGTCAAATTAGAAGCCCAAACATCAAGGCCTGTTAGCTGGAGCAGCATCTGTGAATCTCTGTGAGTTGGGGAAGTAGAAATCCAATGTCTGCAAGTCTGTGCCCAAGTCAAAGCCTGACTCTGCTGGAGGCTGAAGGCCAAAGGTGATGGCCTGTCTTGAGATTAAAGTACTGTGTAAGTGCATGGGTGGGTAGGAAGGAGAAACGGGGCTTGTTTTGCTGTTGTTTTGTTGCTTGTTGTGTTCTGTGCTGTTCTGATCTCCCTGGCCAATCCCTCTCTCCAGTCCACTCGTCCTGGAAACACCTCCAAAAATCGGTTGAGCAGCATTTGTGGGTGGGGAAAGGAACAGTTGATGTTTCGAGTCAAAACCCTGCATCAGGGCTGAGAGTGGAGAGATGAGATAACCATTATGAAGGGGAGAGGGGGAATGTTGAGCGCCGAGGCGGGGGTGAAGTGGTGAAGTTTGACGATCAGATTGAGCCTGTCGGTTTGCAGAGGGCCATTCTCACTGGCTTTTGGCCCCAGAAGTCTTAGCGTTTCTTGCATCAAGAAACTGAAATAGTTCAGCTTTGCCAGGATGAAAAGAAGGTGAAATCTAAAGTAACCTACTCAAGATGAAATCTGGAAGCTACTTGCTCTGCATTGGTATTTGCACTATTACTTGATGTGTGGAGATCTCTGTAAAAATCACCAAAAATTGAAAACTCACCATTGGGCCAGCATCATTGCTGTTGCTTTAAGGTGTAAATTGTATTTTTTCTTGTAGTTTAACTTTCTTTATGCTTTCTTATGTGCTTCTATATTCACCTGTTTGTAAATTTTCCGTGGATTTTTAGTACTTTGTAGCATAGCTGGTTCTGTACTTCTGAAACACAACTGATTCTGTGGATGCAGGAAACCCAGAGTAACACATAGAAAATGCTGGAGGAGCTCAGCAGAGCAGGCAGTATCTATGGAAATGAATAAACAGTCGGCATTTCAAGTTGAGGCACTTCATCAGAATTGGAAATGAAGGGGAAAGACGCCAGAGTAAGAATGTATTTGGTGGGGGAAGGGAATGGTGTATAAGCTAGAAGGTGGTAGGTGAAGCCAGGTCAGTGGGGGAGGGAGAATGAAGAAAGAAGCTGGGAAGTGATAGGTGGAAAAGGTAAAGGTTAAAGAAAAAGGAATCTGATAGGAGATGGGAGTGCACCATGGGAGAATGGGAAGGAGGAGGAGCACCAGGGAAATGTGATGGCAGGTGAGGAGAAGAGAAGAGCTAAAAGGGGAGTTAGAGGAAGGAATGGAAGAAGAGGAAGGGGGAGGGGGAAAATTAACTGAAGTTAGAGAAATTGATGCTTGTGCCATCAGGTTGCTTGTGAGCTGAGGTGTCATGGCTCTGTTAGCCACTGACTATCCTTCATGTCTCACAGGGTGTTTTTATCAGAGAAAATTCCCTTATCTGTCCAGCTTGAGCCACCTTTCAGTGTAAGAAAGACCACAAGATAGGTTCTTGGTTACAGTACACTTGTTACTTGATCACAGTGCTTTACTCTTCTTTCTCTGTCACGGACATTTAATAAAATGGTTGCAACCACAAGATTTAGGCCTCATTTTTGACTACTGGACAACATAATTTCCAGGTCCAACAGTGGGCACTTCTCAGACTAGTGTTACTGTGGCACTTCGACATCAATGCTCATCTAAATTTAGACTCTTAAACAAATACTGAAAATTATGCCACTATGACAAAACAGCTTGCAAACAAGGTTTTTGATTTTTTTCCCCTGCAAAATATACAACTATGCAATTTATTTGTTATCATCCACAGTCCCTGGAAATTTTTGTTTTGGCAGCATCAATGATAAGTTTAGGAAGTTTACTGCATACGGCCCAGCCGCATACTGTGCAGCAGCAGGGCATCTAATAAAGAGGTATATGTTCACGGTCTTCTATTGCTATAGTCTATCCACTGAAGGTTTGACATTTTGTGCATTCAGAGATGCTTGTCTGCACATCACTGTTGTAACATGTGGTCTTTCAGTTACTGTCACCTTCCTGTTAGCTTGAACCAATCTGGCTATTCTCTTCTGACCTTTCTCACAAACAAAGCATTTTCACCCACGTAACTGCCATTCACTGGATGTTCTGTTGTTTTTTTGTATCATTCTCTATGAACTCTAGAGACCGTTTTGCATGAAAATCACAGATCAGCAGTTTCTGATACACTTAAATCACCCCATCTGGCACCAACAATCATTGCACAGTCAAAGTTACTTAGATTACATTTTCTCCCCATTCAGATGTTTGGTATGAACAACAAATGAACTCCTTGACCATTTCTGAATGATTTTATGCATTGAGTTGCTGCTACATGATTGGTTGATTAGCTATTTGCATTAATGAGCAGATATAACTAATAAAGTGGCCATTGAGTGTACATTTTTCAGTCAGGTCCTTCCACAGAACAATAAATTTCAGGTAGACCAAATGGCATTGTTTACTGAGTTCTGTAAAAATGTTTAAAATTTCTCTGGATCATGTTAACATCCTCAGTCTGTGCCTCCTCTCAACTGTGCTGGCTTTGTCACCTCAACCAGAATGGAAGTGCATGGCAGAAATCACGTCGCAAATTGCTGTAATATTTTGCATCAGCTTGAAGCTCGTCTCATCACTCTTGAAAACATTGGCCACAGCTCCAGGGTGAACTAATCATCAGATCTAATTTCTGTGTGCACTCCAGCTGCTTCTCAGCCTTTGTAAGAGTCATAAAATTGTTGGTAGCAACTTCACTAACATACATAAATATAACTAGAAAATGATTTCCCATCTCTATTAAGAGTAATTCTCAATAACTTAAAATGGGATTCTCACAACTGATAGAATGAGAACTCGAAACTGGAGCTAACTGGGTGAATAACATAGTTAGCAGGGTCTGGTGAGGCCAGAGGGTTTGTTTCTACACTGTATTGCTCAATAAATTTCTGACACTAATGACAATGCCACTGATAATGCCCATTTTAGGGGTAAGTTTGCCCTGTACTTTTAATCAGACATTGGCAAACATCCTCTTTTAAATAGGAAAATAAACAAAACAACTTCAGTTGAAAAGAAATATAATTTGGCAGAGGTGAATGGTGGAGTCTGGCATAGGTTGATGGGAATATGGGTATGGGGAGAATAAATTGGAATCAGTGTAGGATTAATGTAAATAGGTGTTTGATGGTTGTCATAGGCTTAGTGCTTCCATGATGTATGACTCAATAACTTTAACGCATTGCAACACCTGCCAGTGCCAGTTTAGAACTGATTTTGCATTCAAAGGTTGCAGTGAGTTTGACTGGAAACAAAGTAATGAGGTGGGAAACTTTACAATTTCATAAACACAAGAGATTCTGCAGATGCTGGAAAGCATGAGCAACATAAGCAAAGTGATGCAACAACTCAGCAAGTCATTGCAGCATCTATGGAGGGGAATAAACAGTCGATATTTCAGGCCAAGGCATTTTTATCAGGACTGGAAAGGAAGGGGGCAGAAGAAAAAAATAAAAAGGTGGTGGAGGGGAAGGATTACAAACTGGCAGGAGACAAAGTGAAGGGAGGGGTGTGTGGGGGAGGAGTGTTGAAGTAAGAAGCTGGGAATTGATAGATGGAAGAGCTCAAGGGATGAAGAAAAATGAATCTGATAGTAGAGGGCAATGGACCATGAAAGAAAGTGAAGGAGGAGGGGCACCAGAGGGGGGTGATAGACAAGGCAGAAGAGAAAGGGTGAAAAGAGTAACAGAATGGGGAACTAAAAATGAGATCATGGGGAAGGGGGATAAATTACCAGAAGCTAGAGAAATTGCTGTTCAGGTTGGAGGCTACCTAAATGGAATATAAGGTGTTGTTCCTCTAACCTGAAAGAGGACTCGTCGTGACAGTAGAGGAGCCGGTGGACTGACATGTCAGAATGGGAAAGGAAGTTGGATCGAAATGGGTGGCCACCGGGAAATTGCGTGAAATTTTATGCAATTTTCCCCCTGGTTTGAATAACAAAATCCTCTGAGGTGGTTGGGATATCGAGAAGTGACCCGAACACACAAACGTTAAAAAGACTGACAGCTCCTCATGTTGAGATGCCTGGTGCATGCTGTAAGCCAACCCTGAATGATGTGCCTACTAATCTGGGCTTGCTATCAATATATCTCTTTGTGTAGAGGAAGTAGCAGCAGTGATTCGTGCTCTAAATATGGCTTTCTATTTTTATCAACAGTAATGAAGGGATTCTCCCATTCATGAAGTCAGGGTAATATAGTGGGACTTCTTCCTTCTCCCTAGAGATGCAGAAAGAGCAATATAATGATGAAGAATGCATCCCCTACAATCCTGAATCTATAAATAATTATAAAGACTTACATCATCTTACAGAGGGAGGTGGTGTTAAGCAGGAATCAGTAGCCCACATTCACGGACTGATGAAGACCTTGTCAAATATCCTTCCCAGCATCAAGCTTCAAGCTGCTTGGCTATTTAATCAATTGAGGGGATGTATCAGTCCCACAGCCACCCCTGACACAGCAACAATAGCTCCACTTTGAAGTACACACAGATGATAAGCCGCCTGTTCAAGTATTCATACAATTGTTTATGAAGTCTCAGAGATTTGCAAATACATGTTAAAACTGCCAACGTCATAAAAGCTGTTAAAAAAAGTTGGTAAGCATATTTTAATTTTAGCACTGAGGCAATGCTTTGTACAGAAGGTAATGTGAATAAATATATCGTGTTCTATGGTAATGTGGTAGGGTAAGAGGAGTAGTAGTAACGCAATCACTCAAATTGGAGAATTATGTTTTCCCGAAGAGTTATACCCTTCATGGAGAATGCCTGTGTGTGACTTTATTGAACATTGGGAAGCTGATGCATGGGCAGCACCCACTCAGTCCTTGACAGATCGGGCTCAGGGTCCAGTGGTATGGCCTCCAAGATGACTGGGGACACGAGGAAATCTGCAGATGCTGGAAATTCAAGCAACACACATCAAAGTTGCTGGTGAACGCAGCAGGCCAGGCAGCATCTCTAGGAAGAGGCACAGTCGACGTTTCGGGCCGAGACGAAACCTGACAAAAGGTGACTGGGGACCTTTCTCTGTTGGAGCCTTCCTCCACCCTCACTGCTGTGGTGATGTGTCATCATCTTCCATTGAGGTGTTGGTTGGTTCACTCTTCGTCTGGAGCCTCCCCCTTGACCTTCCCACCATGGCTAACCCTTCAGGAGCTCTCAGCATCTCAATAATTCACAAACCTCTCCACAACAAGGTTTTGATCCTTGTAGAAGGGTGAGAGGGGCACTTAGCAGTGCACAACACTATGGTTGAAAGCACCTTAAAGTATAAATCAAATCTAACTCAGTTTTTTCAAGGAATATCGGAATTCATTCCTGGTCTGTTAGTCTAAAGGCAACTTTTAGCAGGGAGACAAACCACTCTGTCACGTATTTTAAGCTGGTTATTTAAATAATGAAGGTTTTAATTAAATGCTATCTTGATGAATGGTCTCAGCCTGAAATGTTGACTGTTTATTCCCCTCCATAGATGCTTCCTGACCTGTTGAATTCCTCCAGCATTTTGCATGTGTTACTCTTCAATTAAACAATATCACTTTACCACACACCTTGGGTTAAAAGTCTCTTGTTCCTTCACTGACCCAAAGTTCAAACCCAATTCACCAGAGGCCCAGCTCCTTCCATTATTTACCAGGCTCTGGTAGATATTGGAGAACTCCCAGTTATCAAAATACGTTCTTGGCTGCTTTCCAGCAATTAATAGCTTGCCTGGTTTTCGCTGGTGGGAAGGATTAGAACCACCCACCTGTTTTTTCTCTTGGCTATATTTACAACAAAGCCATTTATCCCTGCACAAAACTGATAGACTGAGTGTGTGAAAAATCAGTAATTGTCAGGACTGCCTATAGTTGGCTCTCTATTCTCACACGTTTCAAGAGAAATTTTAATTGCATTCAGTCACAGTTCTGCTTTATGCTGGTGTGATACCCAACTGGCTGGTGCTTCAGGCTTGGCTGACATTACAGTGCAGTTCTGATGGATTGCTACACTGTTAACATAGAACATATTACAGCAATGATAGGACCTTCAGCTCACGATATTGTGTGAAACTAATTAAACTAATAATCAAATGCCTTACTAAATTAATCCTTTCTCTATACACAATGTCTAGATCCCTCTATTCTCTCACATTCATGTGCTTGTCTAAGAACTTCTTAAACACCTGGGCAGTATTTGCCTCAAATACTGCCTTGAGGTTCTCTGTTGGTCAGGATCAACTATGGATGTTGTGTTCTAGCTTCATATGCAAGCCAGGGCAGTAGAATATAAAGAGTAAGCTGTTATCCCTGCAGCAGGCTACCTCTCTCCATGCAACTGATTAACCTAAAAGAACGGCAGAGACCAATACAGTTTGGCACAAGCGGCATCACAGGAGTTTCCAGTCAATGTTGAACTCAACGTAGGACTGCCTTAGGGACCCCAGCTCTGCACCTTTCCTTGAGATTTTCTCCTGAAGCCTTCCTCATGGCAGCGGAGGTTCGAGATCAGAGTTTTCCTTCTCCTAGATGAGCTGCCAACGAAGGCTGATGAACCCCATCTGTCCATAGCGACTGGAGCCAGCAGCCTACATTTGCCCCTTCTCCTGTCTGTAGAAACAGTTCCACCAGGCTTAGTAGCTAAGCCACACAAGAAGTTGAGGAGCCGGAGTTTGTTGCAAGAGGCTATTTTAATCACGTGCCTTTGGGAGTATTTAAAAGATAGGGAAATATTTAGTAGTTTTACAAAAGAAATTGAAACTAGAAATTGTCTTTAACTGTGGTGGTATGTGTTTTCAGGCTGATGGAAGAAGGGAGAAGAGAGAATGTTCAGAAAAGGTGAGGCCTTCAGAGTACTGAAGCTGTGGGAAGTACTCCATACATAGAGATCATAGAGGGCAATCTGGTTTCCATAATGTGCTGAGCAGTGTCCACAACTCTCTGTAGTTTCTTGAGATCACGTGTAGAGTAGATCCCATATCAATCTGATGGGGCGCTTTCTATGGTGTATCAGTAAGAATTGGTAAGTTTGACAGGGATGTACCAAATTTCATTAGCCTCCTGAGGAAGTAGGGGGGCTGGTGAGCTTATGTGATGTCTACAAGTTTGGACCAGGACAGGATTTTGGTGATGTCACTCCTAAGAACTTGAAGCTCTCAACCTCAGCACCATTGACAAAGACAGGAGCATGTGCACTATCCCACTTCCTAAAGTCAATGACTAGCTGTTTTGTTTTACTGATATTGAGGGAAAGATTGTTGTCATGACACCATGTCACTAAGTTTTCTGTCTCCTTCCTGTACTCCAACTCATCATTATTTGAGATATTGCTCACTACGGTGGTATCATCTACAAACTTGTCGAAGGAGTTAGGCAGAATCTGGCCACATAGACATTATGTACAGGGAGTCGAGTGACCTCACAGAGCGCCAGTGTTTAGAATAATCATGGCATAAGCAAGCACTTAGGAAATTAAAATTCATGAAGTTTCAGCAATTGTGAAAGGTGCCTAGATATGGTTCCTTGTTCTCATGAGTGTCAGAGAAGGTTAGTTGTATTTCAAAGATGTCAAAGGTTTCAGAGGTGCATTTAATGGCAGAAAAATGTATACAATATACATCCTGGAATGCTTTTTCTTCGCAACCATCCATGAAAACAGAGGAACAGAGGAGTGCCCTGAAGAATGAATGACAGTTAAATATTAGAACCCCAAAGTCCCCCCGCCCCAGCTCCCCTCCCTCCCGCATGTAAGCGGCAGCAAGCAATAATCCCCCCTCCCCCACCAGCAAAAAAAAAGCACGACACCCACCTCCAAGCACTTAAGCGTACAGCAAAAGCAACAGCAAAGACACAGACTTGCAGTACTCCAAAGACTACTCGTTCATCTGGTATTCTCCCTAATAAGGGAGAAAGAGATGTCTCCATTTCACAGCGAGAGGGGAGACATAACAAACAACTCACTGGATTATGATGTTGAAAGTCTGTTGTGTCGCTTTTTCTGAGCTCTGTGCCTGAAGATCATCAGGTCTCTGGGCACACAGCCAAAGATCTTCCAGCTCCCACGACACACCGGTCAGTTGGGACGCCGACCTTCGATCCACCCATCTCCAGACCCCCGAGATCCTAGGCCTCCAAAGGTGAGCCGAGCACTTAGGCCAGGCCCTTGGCATGTCAGATAACAGCCAGTCATGAAACCCCGAGAGCGGGTCCCATTCCCACAGAAGTCAGCGTTTAACTCCAGGTCAGGGTCTTCAAAAAAACCCTGAAAAAGAAGAATAGAGATATTAAAGATGGAAATAGAGCTGTGTCCAAAGATGCCAGCAAAGGAGTTGCTGTTTAGTGCCACCTTGACTAAGCTCTGCCCTCCGTATTTAGTAGCAGTTTTGCAGTAAATTAGTTTAGACCATAAACCATAAGACCATAAGACATAGGAGCAGAATTAGGCCATTTGGCCCATTGAGTTTGCTCCGCCATTCAATTCAATCGTGGCTGATCCTTTCTCCCCTCCTCAGCCCGACTCCCGAGCCATTTCCCCATGACATTTGATTCTGCGTCCAATTAAGAACCAATCAAGCTCTGCCTTAAATATACCCAATGACCTCGCCTCCACAGCTGCCTGTGATAATAAATTCCACAAATTTCCCAACTCTCTAGCTGAAGAAATTTCTTCCCGACTTTGTTTTAAATGGACGCTCCTCTATCCTGAGGCTGTGCCCTCTTGTCCAAGACCTACCCCACCATGGAAAATATCTTTTCCATATCTATTCTGTCTAGGCCTTTCAACATTTGAAAGGTTTCAGTGAGAACCCCCTCATCCTTCTAAATTCCAGCAAGTACAGACCCTAAGCTATCAAATGTTCCTCATATGATAACCCTTTCATTCCTGGAATTAGTCAATCAGCTGGGGTAGAATTTTGGCAGTTTGAGTAACATTCTGGGCATGACTGAAGTGCAGTGCAGTGCTGAAGGACATTTGCAATACTGAAGACGTTATTATTCATTGCAGGATTAAACCAGTAACCACAGTGACTGCAGACCAGAGGACCATAAGATATTGGAGTAGAAGTTGGCCATTCAGCCCATTGATTTTGCTCTGCCATTTGATCTTGGCTGATTTATTATTCCCTCTTAACCCTATTCTGCTGTCTTCTCCCTTCAACCTTTGACACCCTTGCTAATCAAGAACCTATTACTGTCCACTTTAAATATACCCAATGACTTGGCCTCCACTGCCTTCTATGACGATGAATTCCATAGATTCACCACCCTCTGACTAAGTAAATTCCTCCTCATCTCTATACTAAGGTGATGTTCTCCAGTCCTAGACTCTCCACTTGCATGAAACACCCTCTCTATGTCCACTCTATCCAGGGCTTTCAGCATTTGGTAGGTTTCAGTAAGATCCAGAGTAGAGGCCCAAAGTTATCAAATGTTCCTAATATGTTAACCCTTTCATTCATGGAAACACACACTGTATCCTTGTGAACCAACACCAATTTTTGGGCGGCATGAAGATTTACTGACTGCCTTCTGTCTATACTCTGTTGTTGTTTTGTGAGATATTTATGTGCATAATTTGCCTGCCATATTTCCCTGTAATACTTGAGTGTTTTCATTGGCTGTGAGTTATTTATGATGTCCTGGGGTTGGGCGGGGGGCTGTAGTGAAATGGAAGATGGAGAGCGATGAATGTGTGTTAGTTCTGTAACAATATTAGCTCTTTCTGATGGAGAATCAATGTATTTTGGGGTATGAGGTACATTAAACATAGAATAGTACAGCAGTGAAACAGGGCCTTTGGCTTACAATGTTGTGCCAAGCATGATACCAAATTAAGCTAATCTCTTCTGCCTGCACACAATCCATATCTTTCCATTCCATACATACTCTTGTGCTTACCTAAAGGCCTTTTGGAATTTACAATTGTAACTGCTTCCATTGCCACCCCTGGCAACATGTTACAGGCACCCTATCACTCTTTGTATGAAACTACTTGCCTCATCCAGTCCCTTTAAATATTCCTGCTATCACCATACAGCTATGTCCTCTAGTATTTTAATATTTCAGGAAAAGATTCTGGCTATCTACCCTATCTAGGAGTCTCATAGTTCTCCCTAAGCCTGCAACACATTCATCCCGGCTCTCCTTATAGCTGATATACTCCAATCTAGGCAGCTTCCTGTTAAACCTCTTCTGCTGAATCAATGGAGGAAGATGGCACCAGCGAACAATGCTATCCCAGGAGACATTCTCCACAAAACTCTTTCGTACACTTCTTTTACATCTTCTTTTTCTTTTTAATGTGGCTCTGGTACTGTTGAAGCCTGTTATCTGCCGTTTGATGGCCTGTTTTCAAGTCGATTGAGCGATCTCCCTCTTTGCTGCCTCTGAGAAGATTCTGGGAGGCAAGCGCTCTTGGGTCCAAGAAGTTTAGAGATGGGGCGCGAGCCCATGATCGACTTCATTTCTCGCCGATTAAGGTGTGAGGAAGATTGAAAACGCTGAGGTGAGTGCAGAAGGTGAGCGAATGTTCAGCGCCATCTACAAGCCGTTTCACTAGCTGCTGCCAGAGGAAGGTGACTGTGTGTGACGGTCTCTCTCTCGCTCGCTCACTGATCCCGAGAGAAGGCCCCTGCGTTCAAATGGTCGCTCTCTTCTGCGATGCTGTATACCTATCCAATTTCTATTAAATATTACAACTGATCTCACACCCACCACTTCCACTGACAGCTTGCTCCACACTTGCACCTCCCTCTGAATGAAGAAACTTCCCCTCAGATTCCCCTTAAATATTCCATCCAATTGTATTGCCTTTGGTATTTATTAACCTTCTTTGGCTCTCAACTCTATCACATGAGATCTCCTTTCCATCTGTTTCTGTTTCTTTAAGTTTGTTACACCTCTAACTTTTAGGTCTGATGGAAGGTCATTGCCTGAAACATTAATTCTTTTTTCAATTCCTACAGATTCTTCAGTTTTCTGACATTTTCCGTTTGATTTCTGATGCCCAGTGCCTGCAATATTTTGGCCATGCAGCAAAAGGAGATTAGCCCTGATGGAACTAGTTGATGGAACAGCTCAGAGGGACTGCATTACTGACTCCTATTGCTATGCAATCTCACCACCAATAAAACTCCAATCATACAGTAATGTGATGAAATGAACTGTGTGAATGGCATGAGAAACAACGACTAGCACTAGATCTTGGTACAAGTGACAACAGTAACCAAATTTACCAGTGGGTTTTCAAGATAATTGTATGTAAATAAAACAACACAATCTATTTCATTTTTAAAAATTGTATTATAGTAAATTTTGGATCCTTTAAGTTTAAAGAGAGTGAAGGAACTTGGGCCCCAGTGAGTGTAGATGAGAGTGGGGTCTGGGGTCTCAGTGAGTGCAGGAGAGAGCAAAGACTGTGGTCTCAGTGATTGTAGGGAGAGTGGGGTCTGGAGTCAGTGGGTGTAGGAGAGAGTGGGGTCTGAGGTCTCAGTGGGTGTCGGAGAGAGTGGGGTCTGGGGTCTCAGTGGGTGTAGGAGAGAGTGGGGTCTGGGGTCTCAGTGGGTGTAGTTGAGAGTGGGGTCTGGGGTCTCAGTGGGTGTCAGAGAGAGTGGGGTCTGGGGTCAGTGGGTGTCAGAGAGAGTGGGGTCTGGGGTCTCAGTGGGTGTAGTTGAGAGTGGGGTCTGGGGTCAGTGGGTGTCAGAGAGAGTGGGGTCTGGGGTCAGTGGGTGTCAGAGAGAGTGGGGTCTGGCGTCTCAGTGGGTGTAGGAGTGAGTGGGGTCTGGGGTCTCAGTGGGTGTAGTTGAGAGTGGGGACTGGGGTCCCAGTGGGAGTAGGAGAGAGTGAGGTCTGGGGTCAGTGGGTGTAGGAGTGAGTGGGGTCTGGGGTCTCAGTGGGTGTAGTTGAGAGTGGGGTCTGGGGTCAGTGGGTGTCAGAGAGAGTGGGGTCTGGGGTCAGTGGGTGTCAGAGAGAGTGGGGTCTGGCGTCTCAGTGGGTGTAGGAGTGAGTGGGGTCTGGGGTCTCAGTGGGTGTAGTTGAGAGTGGGGACTGGGGTCCCAGTGGGAGTAGGAGAGAGTGAGGTCTGGGGTCAGTGGGTGTAGGAGTGAGTGGGGTCTGGGGTCTCAGTGGGTGTAGGAGAGAGTGGGGTCTGGGGTCTCAGTGATTGAAGGATAGATTGGCATCTGTGGTCTCAGTGAGTGAGGGGAGAGTGGAGACTTGGATCCCATTGAGTATAGGAGAGCACATGGCTGATGTCTCAGTGAATGTAAAGTAGAGCAAGAACTTGCACCTCATGCACCTCATTGAAAATTTATTTTCCTGCAACGCTCACAACACGCTGGAGGAACTCAGCAGGTCGGGCAGCATCCGTGGAAAAGGTCAGTCAACCTTTCGGGCTGGAACCCATCGTCAGGACTGAAGAGGGAAGGGACGGAGGCCCTATAAAGAAGGTGGGGGGATGGTGGGAAGGAGAAGGCTGGTAGGTTCCAGATGAAAAACCAGTGAGGGAAAAGATAAAGGGGTGGGGGAGGGGAAGCAGGGAGGTGATAGGCAGGAAAGGTGAAGAAGGAATAGGAGAAAACACAATGGGTAGTAGAAGGAGGCAGAACCATGAGGGAGATGATAGGCAGCTGGGGGAGGGGGCGGAGTGAAATAGGGATAGGGAAGAGTGGGGGAGGGAATTAGGATGTTGGAGAATTCTATGTTCATACCAAGGGGCTGGAGACTACCTAGATGGTATATGAGGTGTTGCTCCTCCAACCTGAGTTTAGCCTCATCATGGCAGTAGAGGAGGCCATGTATGGACATATCCGAATGGGAATGGGAAGCAGAGATGAAGTGGGTGGCAACCGGGAGATCCTGTCTGTTTTGGCAGACGGAGCGGAGGTGCACGACGAAGCGGTCCCCCAATCTGCATCGGGTTTCACCGATGTTGAGAGGGCCACAGCGGGAGCACCGGATGCAATAGATGACCCCAAAAGACTCACAAGTGAAGTGTTGCCTCACCTGGAAGGACTGTTTGTGGTGGTGGGAGGATGGAGTGAGGGTCGAAGTGCGGGAAATGGAGGAGATGCGGGTGAGGGCATCATTGATGAAGGCAGAGGGGAAACCATGATCCTTAAAGAAAGAGGACATTTGAGATGTCCTGGAACAGAAAGCCTCATCCTGGGAGTAGATGCGGTGGAGACAGAGGAACTGGGAATAGAGAATAGCATTTTTGCATGTGGCAGGGTGGGAAGAGGTATAGTCGAGGTAGTTATGAGAGTCAGTGGGCTTGTAGGAGATGTCAGTGGACAGTCTGTCTCCAAAGATGGAGACCGAGACATCGAGAAAGGGGAGAGAAGAGTCTGAGGTAGACCAAGTGAATTTGAGGGCTGGGTGGAAGTTTGAAGTAAAGTCGATGAAATTGACAAGCTCAGCATGGATGCAGGAAGCAGCACCAATGTAGTCGTCAATGTAGCGAAGGAAAAATTGGGGACCAGTACCAGAATTGGTTTGGAGCACAGACTGTTCCACATAACCAATGAAGAGGCAGGCATAGCTAGGGCCCATGAGAGTGCCCATAGCTACACCCTCGGTCTGAAGAAAGTGGGAAGAGCCAAAAGAGAAGTTATTAAGTGTGAGTACCAGTTTCACCAACCGGAGGAGGGTAGTGGTGGTGGGGAACTGGTGAGGTCTATTGCCCAGAAAGTAGTGGAGGGATTTGAGGCCTTCTTGATGGGGAATGGAGATGTACAAGGATTGGACATCCATAGTAAAAATATAGCGGTTGGGATCAGGGAATTGGAAGTTATTGAAGAGGTGGAGGGCATGGGATGTATCCCGGATGTAGGTGGGGAGGGACTGAACTATGGGTGACAAAATGGAGTCCAGGTAGGCAGATACAAGTTCGGTGGGACAGGAGCAGGTAGAAGCTATGGATCTACCGGGACAGTCAGTCTTGTGGATCTTGGGGGTGGGGAGGTAAAACCAAGTGGTACGGGGTGTGGGAATTATGAGTTTAGCGGCTGAGGATGGAAGGTCTCCAGAGTTGATGAGGGTGGTGATGGTACGGGAGACAATGGTTTGATGTTTCTTGGTGAGGTCCTGTTCCAGGAGCAAGTAAGAGGAGGTGTCAGAGAGCTGCCGTTTGACTTCCGTGAGGTGGAGGTCCGTCCACCAGACTAATACGGCACCACCTTTGTCAGCGGGTTTGATGGTGAGGTTGGGATTAGTGCGGAAAAAGTGGAGGGCAGTGCGTTCAGAGGGAGTGAGGTTGAAACGGGAGAGAGGAGTGGTGAAGTTGAGATGGTTGATGTGTTGTCAACAGTTGGAGATGAAAAGATTGAGTGCAGGTAGAAGGCCCGGGCGGGGTGTCCAGGAGGAGGAGGAGAGTTGAAGATGGGAGAAGGGGTCATCAGTAGGGAGAAGGGAATCCTTGCCAAAGAAGTAGGCTCGGAGACGTAGGCAAGGGAAGAAGAGTTCAGCATCATGGCGGGCACGGAACTCACTGAGGTGTGGACAGAGGGGGACAAAAGTGAGGCCCTTGATAAGGACAGAATGTTCTGCCTCAGAGAGGGGAAGGTCAGAGGGGATGATGAAGACACGACAAGGGTTGGGGCTGGGGTCAGAGGAGGGTAAAGAGTGGGAGATCTCAGGAGGGAGAGGGGGGTTGGGATATTCAGGGAGAGCGGAATTAGGGGTGGATGAGGGATCACAGGAATGGAAGAGCGATGAGGGTAGAGGGAAGGTTGGGAGTCTCGGGGAGGAAAGAGGGTGGTTGGAGAATAGGACGGGCGGGAGGACTCAGTGGCAGTAAGAGCGGTCCCGGTCTGGAGAGGGTCAGGACCTCGGTCTGAGCTGGATCTAGAGCTGGGGGTGGCGGAGCCTGTAGCCTGCAGGGCCTCAGACTGAGGTCGGAGTCGGAGGCGAGTGAGTCTATGACCCGCCAGGGGCTGGTGCCCATGTCCGGGAGGCCGTGGTTCCGGTCGGGGTCAGAGTCAGAGGTAGATGGGTCTTCGGCCTACAGAACGCCTGAGAAGTCGAGCTCCGAGGGGTCGGGGTCCTGTTTCCTGGTAGTATAATCATATCCCTATGAATATTAAAGACTGTCATGGTTTCCCAAATTGGGTCAATCTCATATCCAGCACATGCACACAAACCAGAGATGCTGTTGATAATTTGTTCTGCAATGACAACGCGTAGTTCTCCGGTGAAATGATATCGTATCTGTTAAATAGGGGCCGTGGACAATTCTGATTTGATGAAGACAGACGTGAGAAGCACAGAGGAACATCTGGAGAAATTTCTGAAATGCCTAGTTCACTGCTGCGCTACTGTGCGATCAAGAATCTCTAGAGGGAAGGCCCCAAAATCCCCGGCTTTGCCTGCTGCTGGCGACCGAGGCCGAGGTCGAAGCGTTCGGATAGAGATGGTGCTCGGTACTCGGTGTTGTTGGGCTGATCAGAGCTCGAAGTTTTCGGACGACTCAGAGTCGGACTGTGGTCGGGCATGGCAGGGAGAGTTTTCTTCCTTCTCCCCTCTGCGTGAGATGTGGGACATTCGAGAGACTTTGAACTTTTTTTACTGTTGCCATGGCCTGTTCTTCATCAAATTATGGTATTGTTGCACTGTTGTAACTATATGTTATAATCAACTGCTGAATCATAACGCCAGTGACCCAGCTTCAATTCGGACGTCCAGTTTAAAGTTCAAAATAAATTTATTATCAGAGTATGTATATGTTAGTATGTACTGCCTTGAGACTAATTTTTCTGCAGGCATTTACATGGGAAAAGAAATACAATAGAATGATGAACAATACATCAGGTACAGAGAAAATTAGTGGGGAATGGAATTGCTCCGTGAATCAGCAAAGGCTCATATGTTCATGAGGTCAACAGGCTACTCAGCAGAATTGGTCCATGCTGACCAATATTCCCATCTAAGCTAGCTCCTTTGTCTGCATTTGGCCCGTATCCTTCTAAACCAGGGATTCCCAATCTTTTTTATGTCATTGACCAATACCGTTAAGCAAGGGGTCCGTGAACCCTAGGAGATGAACTTCTGCTCTAAACATTTTCCGTCCAAGTATCTGTTCATGTGCCCTTTATATATTGGTTATGTTTCTGCCTCAACCACTTCCTCTGGCAGTTCAAAACATATAAAGACCACCTTGTGGGTGAAATAGTCACCCTTCAGGTTCCTATTAAATCTCTCCCCTCTCACTGTAAACCTATGTCCTCTAATTCTTGATCTCCAATACAAGGAAAAAAACTGTGTTCTCTCACCTTATCTATGTCCTGCATGAATTTATAGATAATGGGCCAAATTGATCTCCTTCAGTATTGTATGAGAAATTGCCATTTCCATCATTTTGTGTAGATCTTTTCCATAGTGATTACTGAGCATAATTTTACAACCAAGTAATATTACACCATGAGTGCTAAAGAAACTGAATAGAAATAAGATCACAATTAGAAGAATTGCTGGCTGATATTTTCAATGTTCTTCCAACAACAATAATTTAATACAGTGCAAAAATTAAGTGCTGTATTTTCAGTCCAAAGATTTGTACCAAGGACACATCAATGTGCCCCAAAGATTTTTGAACATGTTAAGATTCTCAGTGCCAGCTCTCCTGCATTGATCAAAGTTTTATTTCAGTGACTTTGCCACAAAGCTGTAAGCTGGCTCTGAACTGGAGAACTGAGGGAGTGCCAAATTGCCAGAGGTGCTGGCTTTAAAATGAGTCTTTAAATTGTGGCAATTTTCCAAATTGCTTTGGTGTAAAATATTCCATGGATCCAGTTAAAAGAACTTAAGAGCTATACCCTATGTTCCAGTCAACATTATCCCCCTAACTCATATATCTAACAAACCAGTGAATGATAATCCTCTGCTGCATGCGGAGGTGGGTTTATGAACGTAGACTGCATTGCAACAGTTCAAGAATAATTGATAGGCAGAAATATTAACGCCTATGGGAAATTAATGTTGAACATACTTATATTACCACTACTACATTCTATTAAAAATATCCTTATGAAACAATCTTATTTCTTGTGTGGCATGATCATTAAGGAATTTGTTTCCAAACAATGCCTCGGGGATTAGTTGAGAAGTTACACTCATTTTCTGGTGAGTTGTATTAATGAACAGAGAATCAGAAGTAGATTCCCCCTGATTAACCCCAAAATATTCTCAGCATACATCTTGGGAAACAGGATCAAGTAATTGGGCACGTGGTGTAAATCTTCAAAAGTTGACAGAATGATTTTAATATTAAAATTATAAAATTCTCAGTCTGATTTCTAATACCTCTGTAGCCTTGCTGCTCATGAAGTCTGTCATCTCTGCAAAAATCTTAAGCCATGCTGCGCCTCCAATCAAAGCCGCTTGACTATTCCAAATTTAAATTGCTTCATCACTGGCAGTCATGTCTTCAATTCCAAGACCTGCAATTTCTCTCCTTAAACCGCCTTGTGTCTCTTACTCTCTGTCCTCCTTTAATATCCCCCTTCAAATCTTCTACCACAAGCAAACTTGCTTACCTCTTCAATAGTTCCTTAAGTGACCCAGGATCACATTTTGATTTTCAACCGTCTTGTGACAGGCATTTTACTAAGGGTTGCACAAATGCAGGTTTTGTTGCTGTTGTTCCTATTGTTGTTTGATCCTCTGCACCCATCCAATAACTGCAAAGGGAATTATTCAATGAGGAGTTCGCAACACTGAAGATGCTAAAACAAAATGGGTGACACTAGGAGCACTCAGCAGACCAGGCAGCCTCATGGGAAGTTTGAAGACCCTTCATCATGACTGGGAAAGAGATGAATGGGATAGAATTTGCATTAACCTTCTGAACACTAGAACATATGGCATTACAGGAAAGATACTTGCATGGATAGAGCATTGGTTGGTTGGCAGGAGGCAAAGAGTAGGAATAAAGAGGGTCTTTTCTGGTTGTCTACTGGTGACTAGTGATATTCCACAGGGGTTGATGTTGGGACTACTTCTTTTTACCTTGTCTATCTATGATTTGGATGATGAAATTGATGGCTTTGTGACCAAGTTTGTGGGTGATACGAAGATAGTTGGAGGGGCAGGTGGTATTGAGGAAGCAGGGAGTCTGCAGAAGGACTTAGACCTACGAGGAAAATGGGTAAAGAAGTGGCAGATGGAATAGAATGTGGTGAAGTGTATAGTCATGCACTTTGGTAGAAGGAATAAAAGCATACACTATTTCCTAAATGTGGAGAAAATTCAAAAATCAGAGGTGCAAAGGGACTTGGGAGTCCTCGTGCACGATTTCCTAAAGGTTAATTTTCAGGTTGAGGCAGCAGTGAGGAAGACAAATGCAATGTTAGCACTAATTTTGAAAGGACAAGAATATTTAAAAGCAAGGATATAATGCTGAGAATTTATAAGGCTCTGCCATGTTGGAGGAGCTCAGCAGGTCAGCCAGCACCTACGGAGGGAAAGAAACAGTTGATATTTTGGGTCAAGTCCATTATCAGCACTGGAAGTTAAGGGGGCAGATGCCAAGCCAGAATAAGAAGGTGAGGGGAGGGAAAGGAACAAAAGTTAGCAGGTGATAGGTGAGACCAGGTGAGGGTGAAGATGGGTGTGTGAGGGAGATGTGATGTAAGAAGATGGGAGGCAATAGGTGGAAGAGGTAAAGAAATGAACAAGAAAGCATCTGATAGGAGAGGACAGTAGACCATGGAATAAGGAGAAGTAGGGGAACCAGAAGGAGTTGATGGGCAGGTCATGAGGGCGAAAGAGAAGATAAGAGTTGAGAGAGTAACCAGAATGGGGAATTAGAAAAAGGGAATGGGGAAAAGAGAAAGGGAGAAGGGAGGAATTTACACGTTAAGAGAAATTGCTGTTAATAAGATTAAGTTGGAGGCTACAGAGACAGAATATGAGGTGTTTCTCCTCCATCTTGAGCTTGACCTTATTGTAGCCATGCGCAGATATATCGGTATGGGAATGGGAAGTTGAACTGAAATGGGTGGCCATCATTTTGCAACACCACTCCCCTCCTCCAGTGGTTCTACCACTCATATATAACTAGGTGTAGCGATGTGCTACACACAGAGCTAGAAATAACGACACGCAGTCTGTAAGTCGCACCTGAGACTCGTTTATTCAAACTTCGCTGCACTGGCTTTTAAGCGGTTCCCTTCCAGCCCTCTCCAGGCAGAGATGACGTCAGAGGTGCATTACAAAAGTCTCTCCCTGCACGTGGGCTATTTTGTGAGCCGATTCACTTGCGTAGAAAGTGGGTGGCCACATAACCGCACCCCGCCCCCCCCCCAGAACCGGCGACACACCCCCAATGTCCACAGTCTGGATCAGTCTCTGTTTGGGCGGTCTGCCTCTGCGCCGCAGTGCCTGAACCTCGACTGGCTGCACCAAGTCCACATGGGCCGGTTTGAGTTGGTCCACCGTGAAAACCTCCTCTTTCCCCCCAATGTCCAAAACGTACGTGGACCCGTTGTTACTGATCACCTTGAATGGCCCCTTGTACGGCTGCTGTAGCAGTGTCCGGTGTGCGCCCCTTCGTACGAATACAAACTTACAGTTCTGCAGGTCTTTGGGTACGCAGGTCGGGATCTGTCCGTGCTGTGAGTCGGTACAGGGGCCAGGATGCTGAGCCTTTTGTGTAGTCTGTCCAGGACTGCTGTGGGTTCTTCCTCTTGCCCCCTTGGGGCTGGTATGAACTCTCCTGGGACGACCAGGGGTGCGCCGTACACCAGCTCAGCCGACGAGGTGTGCAGATCCTCCTTGGGCGATTCCAAGCAGGATCCAGGGAAGCTCGTCCACCCAGTTAGGCCCTTTCAGGCGGGACATGAGAGCCGACTTTAAGTGACGGTGGAAGTGTTCCACTAGTCTGCTCGACTGTGGGTGGTAGGCAGTTGTGTGGTGTAATTGTGTTCCCAACAGGCTGGCCACAGCCGACCACAGGCTGGAGGTCAACTGGGCGCCTCTGTCGGAGGTAATGTGGGCCAGTATCCTGAAGTGTGCTACCCAGGTTGCAATCAGCGCTCGGGCACAGGAATCGGTGGTGGTGTCGGTGAGCGGGACGTCTCTGGCCATCTGGTGAACCGGTCTACCATAGTTAGGAGGTACCGCGCTCCTCGCGACACTGGCAGGGGCCCCATGATATCCACATGAATGTGGTCGAACCTCTGGCGGGTGGGTTCGAACTGCTGCACCTTGGCTGTCTGGCACTGCATGCACATTTTGGCCCATTCGCTGACCTGTTTGCGAAGTCCGTGCCACACGAACTTGCTGGAGACCAACTGGAAGGTTGTCCTGATAGATGAGTGTGCCAAGCCGTGCATGGAGTTGAAAACTCGCTGCCGCCAGGCTGCCGGGACGATAGAGCGAGGTTGGCCAGTAGCCACGTCACACAGGAGGGTCCTCTCACCTGGGCCTACAAGGAAGTCTTGCAGCTGCAAACCCGAGACTGTGGTCCTGTAGCTGGGCATCTCGTCGTCTGCCTGCTGCGCCTCTGCCAGTGCTGCGTAGTCCACCCCCTGGGACAGGGCCTGGATAGCTGATCTGGAGAGTGTGTCCACCATGATATTGTCCTTTCCCGGGACATGCTGGAAGTCCGTCGTGTACTCCGAAATGTAGGACAGATGTTGCTGCTGGCGGGCCGACCAGGGATCGGACACCTTTGTGAATGCAAAGGTCAATGGTTTGTGGTCTGTGAACGCCGTGAAGGGCCTGCCTTCTAAGTACCACCTGAAATGCTGGATTGCCAGATATAGTGCCAACAGCTCCCAGTCGAAGGCACTGTACTTGAGTTCGGGTGGCCGTAGGTGCCTGCTGAAGAACACCAGGGGTTGCCAGTGCCCCTCAGTGAGTTGCTCCAGCACCCCACCAATTGCCGTGTTGGATGCGTCCACTGTGAGGGCAGTTGGAATGTCCGTTCTGGGGTGCACCAGCATCACGGCGACTACCAAGGCTTCTTTGGCTTTAACGAAAGCGGCCGCAGCCTCTTCGTCCCAAGTAAAGTCCTTGACTTTTACCCGGAATCAGGGTGAACAAAAGGCGCATGATACGGGCTGCTGAGGGGAGGAAGTGGTGGTAGAAGTTCACCATACCAACGAACTCCTGCAGGCCTTTGACTGTGTTGAGCTGGGCGAAGTGGCAGATTGCGTCTACCTTGGTGGGCAGAGGTGTTGTCCTGTCTTTGGTAGTCCTGTGGCCCAGGAAGTCGATGGTGTCAAGTCCGAACTGACATTTGGCCGGGTTGATCGTGAGGCCAAAGTCACTCAGGTGGGAGTAGAGCTGGCGGCGGTGTGACAGATGCTCCTGACGACTACTGCTGGCTATGAGGATGTTGTCCAAATAGATGAACGCAAAGTCCAGGTCACGTCCCACGGCATCCATTAGTCGCTGGAACGTCTGTGCAGCATTCTTCAGGCCGAACGGCATTCGGAGGAATTCCAGCAGGCCAAACGGGGTGATGAGTGCTGTTTTGGGGATGTCTTCAGGGTACCGGGATTTGATGGTACACCTGGACGAGGCCTACTTTGGAAAAGATGCTTGCCCCATGCAGGTTTGCTGCAAAGTCCTATATGTGCGACATGGGTTAGCGGTCTGGAGTTGTAGCCTCATTCAGTCCGTGGTAGTCGCCGCATGGTCTCCAGCCCCCGGCTGCTTTGGGCACCATGTGCAAAGGGGAGGCCCATGGGCTGTTGGACCGCCGTACGATCCCCAATTCCTCCATCCTCTTGAACTCCTCCTTCACCAGGCGGTGCTTGTCCAGGGGGAGCCTTCGTTTGCAGGCATGGCGGGGTGGTCCCTGGGTCGGAATGTGGTGCTGTACTCCATGTCTGGACATGGCTGCCGTGAACTGCTGTGCCAGAACTGATGGAAAGTCCACCAGGATTCTGGAGAATTCGTTGTCAGACAGTGTGATGGAGTCCAGGTGTGGGGCCGGCAACTTGGCTTCACCCAGGGAGAACGTCTGGAAAGTCTTGGCATGGACCAGTCTTTTCCCTTGCAAGTCGACCAGCAGGATGTGGGCTCACAAGAAGTCCGTCCCCAGGAGTGGTTGGGCCACGGCGGCCAGTGTGAAGTCCCACGTGAACCGGCTGGCGCCAAACTGTAGCTGCACTGTACGGGTGCCATAGGTCTGAATCGTGCTGCCATTTGCAGTCCTCAGGGTGGGTCCTGTCACCCTGTTGTGGGTGTCATACCCCGTCGGGGGTAAGACGCTGATCTCTGCTCCGGTGTCGACCAAGAAGCAGCGTCCCGACTGTTTGTCCCAGACATACAAGAGGCTGTCCTGGTGGCCAGCCACCGTAGCCATTAGTGGCGGCTGGCCCTGGCGTTTCCCAGGAACTTGCAGGGCGGGCGACAATGGTGGGCTTCTGTGCCCCACCGCTGGTGGTAGAAACACCACTGTTCATTGGCCTCCTCACTCTTGCCTCTGGGTTGTGTGCGCTCCTTTGCCGGGCCTGGTCTGGCCTGCTGTTGGGCGCGTACTTGGTAATCTGTCCGACGGACACCCCGCTCTCCTTCTTGGCTTTCCACAGCATGTCTGCCTGGGCTACTACCTTCCTGGGGGTCACTGAAATCTGTGTTGGCCAGCAGCAGATGTATATCCTCAGGCAGTTGCTCTAGGAACACCTGCTCAAACATGAGGCAGGGCTTGTGTCCTTCAGCCAGGGCCAGCATCTTGTTCATTAATGCTGACAGCATCTGTCTCCCAAACCGTCCAGGTGCTGCAAGCGGGCACCTCGCTCACGCCGTGAGAGGCCAAAGGTCTCTATGAGCAGCGCTTTGAATGCTGCATATTTGCCTTCTTTGGGGGTGTGACTGTACGAAATCCACAACCCGTGCGGCTGTCTCCTGGTCAAGGGAGCTCACACGTAATTGTAACGTGTGGAATCCGAAGATATCTGCCAAATCTGGAACTGGGCTTCTGCTTGGTCAAACCACACGCGTGGTCGCAGCATCCAGAAAGTTAGCAGTTTTAGCGAAACCGCGTGAGCAGATGAAGAGTCGATCATCTTTGGTCCAAATCCCGTTTGGACCGTCGGGGTCACCAATGTAGTGATGTACTACACACAGAGTTAGAAATAACAACACGCAGTCTGTAAGTTGCACTCGAGACTCGTTTGTTCAAACTTCGCGGCACTGGCTTTTAAACAGTTCCCTTCCAGCCCTCTCTGCCTTGGTGAGACCACACCTGGAGTATTGTGTGCAGTTTTGGTCCCCTAATCTGAGGAAAGACATCTTTGCCATAGAGGGAGTACAAAGAAGGTTCACCAGACTGATTCCTGGGATGGCAGGATTTTCATATGAAGAAAGACTGGATGAACTGGGCTTGTACTCGTTGGAATTTAGAAGATTGAGGGGGGATCTGATTGAAACATACAAGATCCTAAAGGGATTGGACAGGCTAGATGCAGGAAGATTGTTCCCGATGTTGGGGAAGTCCAGAACGAGGGGTCACAGTTTGAGGATAGAGGGGAAGCCTTTTAGGACCGAGATTAGGAAAAACTTCTTCACACAGAGAGTGGTGAATCTGTGGAATTCTCTGCCACAGGAAACTGTTGAGGCCAGTTCATTGGCTATATTTAAGAGGGAGTTAGATATGGCCCTTGTGGCTACGGGGGTCAGGGGGTATGGAGGGAAGGCTGGGGCGGGGTTCTGAGTTGGATGATCAGCCATGATCATAAAAAATGGTGGTGCAGGCTCGAAGGGCCGAATGGCCTACTTTTGCACCTATTTTCTATGTTTCTATGTTTCTATGAAATGACGTCAGAGGTGCATTGCACATAGAGACAATTTAAAGTAGGCAAGTAACCTATAAATCCACACATTTAAGGGAAGTGGAAAAGAAACAGAGCGCCAGGAAGAAGAGAAAATGGAAACCCAAAACAGACAGCTTTGAAGATCAGGTTTGAATCTTTGTCACTGGAGCTATGAGACCACGGCACAATAAGCTTTATTACTGTGCTAATACCATCCACTCAACATAGGAGATGTTCTTTTTCTCTCTTCGAACTGTTCCCCAGACTCACTGAGACTGCAGTCTCCACTCTCCCTGACTCTCAGTGAGACCCCAGTCCCCACTGTCCCCGCCACTCACTGAGACCCCAGTCCCCACTCTCCCCGACACTCACTAAGACCCCAGTCCCCACTCTCCCCAACACTCACTGAGACTCAGTCTCTACTCTCTCGACACTCACTGAGACCACAGTCCCTACTCTGACATACACTGAGACTCAGTCCCCACTCTCTCTCTGACACTCATTGAGACCCCAGTTCCCACTCTCCCCAACAGTCACTGAGACCCCAGTCCCCACTCTTCTCCATCCTGCCCCAGTACTCTCAGCAATTTAACACTGAGTTGTTTTCTTTCTCTGCCCATTCTGATGAAGTATCTATCTTTAAACTGTGATATTAACCCTATTTTGCTTTCTACAGATTCTGCCTGAAGTGTTTTTATCGACATTAAACTTGAAGCAGTGTTGTGAAGAAATGGACCAGATGCACCGAAGTCACCTAGTGTTTGGACCACCTGAGGATACCATATGCTTTTAACCATATTTCTCTCCTTTCATTTTTGATCTCAGTCCAGTTTCATTCCATGAAATCAATGGACCTGAAAGTGGATGTTGGCTTTGCCTACTTGAGAACCATCTGTTTCAACTAGTACCATTTGAGCCTCATTCATTCTAATTCAGCTCAATTTGTTCAGAGGTCTGAATGGAAATTGCCAGCAAGCAATAGCTAGCAATTATAATCAAGTAACACAAAAGCCTGTTGTATGTCAGATTAGGAAGAAATTATGGTCAGTCCGATTTCTTCTCCTTTATCACAGTTGGCATGGTGATGAAATGTACTGAAGAGCTATGTTTGAAGTTGTCTTTGGTTCAGATAATTCTAATAGATTTTATCTGGCAGCTTCAAGACATTTCCATGCAGAAGAGGAGATTTCATTTCAAGGGTTTACATCCGTTGTCAGGTGTGTTTAGAGTCTTCATAAAAAAAGGCAGGAGGGGTACAGAGGAAAGAAAACATTAGTAGCAGTTATGTCATATCGATGTTACAGTGGACAGAGTAGAAATGATTAGCTATACTCATCCCTATCAACCACAATAATCACAAGCAAATTAGATTGTTTTAATTTGTAGAATTTTTATGAAGCCATTCACTTTTCCGGAGATATTATCCTGCTTTCATTGGGAGAAGTTGCTATAGTTTTCTCTGCTCCTTAAATGGACTTCATTCTGAGAAACTGCTTGACATTTTCTATGCCATTTGGTATGAGTCATAAACCCAATCTTACCTCCACCTCATTGCTTGGTGGTGTCAATAAATCACAGGCATAGGTAATTGGGAAGCTCCAAGATATAGGGAAGATGGAAGTTGTACCTGTTAGAAAGGCAGTCACTTTGAGAGCCTACCTGGCTTTCTTGGATTGTAGAGGTGAAGGAGAAGGCTGTATTTAGCAAATGGGGAAATAGGAGAAGAGCAAGCTAGTATTGCCAAACATTATTTCAAACAGTATGGCTGTCATCCATCAATATGTTCAAGAAAATTGTTTTATTTCAGCATTCATAACAAGGATAAACAGATTACACAATTTACACAAGTCCAGTTCTCACATCCTGTTCTGCTATTCCTAGCAACAGCAAATGTAAGAGTTTTTCAATAGTCCTTGACACCACTCTGCCATGAGTACAGTTTGAAGACAAAGTCTGTTCAATCAATCCAGGAAACAAAATGTTCTCTAGAGAAAACAAACTAGTGCAAGGACCTAATGTTAGATTATCTTCTCTGTTATTGTCCTTGGCACCACTCAACTCCAGTCCAAAGAAGTTCTCTATATCAAGGGCAAAGTCTCCGTTCGTTTCCATGATTAAACAACTTCTTGTTGCTTGTTGTGTGTTTTATGTCACACAACAGATCAATTAGCAACCAGTTTTAACCAAGGAGTTTTCTGATTTCTTGACACTTTAACTGTTCTTCTTTTAACAATGTTAGTTTTGGTGAATTAATTAAAATGTCTAATATCACCATTCTAAACTGAATATAAAGTTCTTAGAGCCTGATTTATTGCATCCAGGTGTAGCGTCCTGGTGTGACCAGGTGCAAAATGGGTGACTTCTTTGCTAACCATCTGTCCTCCATCCACCATGACTTTCTGGAGCTCCCAGTTGCCAGCTATTTTAAACCCCTTCCCCATATCGACCTGTCTGTCTTCGGCCTCCTCCACCGCCAGAGTGCAGTTAAACACCAACTAGAGGAACAGCATGTGATGAACGAAAGAAAATCTGCTGATGCTGGAAATCAAAGTAATACACCAAAATGCTGGAGGAACTCAGGACAGGCAGCATATATGGAAAAGAGTAAACAGTCAATGTTTCGGGATGAGACCCCTCATCAGGACTGCCCATCATATTCTGTGATGGTATTGGGTTTGCTCTCTGCAAAGTTCTAAAGGTCCGAAGTCCCATCCAATATACGAGGAGTGATTGATACATTCGAGGCTTAAGGTAGAAGGAATCAATTTTAGAAAACCTAACACATTTATTTTCCCGACATTTACACACTTAGTCCAGCGGCCGTGGAGCATATGGATCCCTTCTTTGTAGAAGTGGGCATCTCGGACCTCCAGAAAGTGGTCCACAGCAAGGGTGATTGATAAGTTTGTGGCCTAAGGTAGAAGGAAATGCGTTATTAACTTCAAACTTTCTGCATTTCATCTGAAAGAGTTGAACTGCACGTGCATGTAACAAGTGCTGTATAACTCATCTCCTTCTACCTTAGGCCACGAACTTATCAATCACCCCTGCTGTGAGCCACCTGGAGGTCCAAGACGCTCTCGTTAAATGCACGTGCAGTTCAACTTTTTGAGTTATAATACAGAAAGTTTGAAGTTAATAACTCATCTCCTTATACCTTAGGCCACAAACCTATCAATCACCCCTGCTGTGGACCACTTCTACAAAGAAGGGATCCGTATGCTCCACGACTGCTGGACTAAGTGTATACATGTAGGAGGGGACTATGTTGAAAAATAAATGTGCTAGGTTTTCTAAAATTGACTCCTTCTACCTTAGGCCACAAACTTATCAATCACCCCTCGTAGATAGCCACGAGTCCCCTCACTGAAGGGAGTTTATACTGTTGCCACCTACTGTTCAAAAGCTAGATCACTTCCCTCTTTATCCTCCACAGCGAGTTTAGCTGCTGGTACCCACTATTTGAGTGGTGGTTCCCCCATCCTACCAAGGAGGAGAAAATTTCAGCTTGTGAAGAAGTTTAAAACAGTTCATTATTTTTTAGTGTTATACATTTAAATGTAGATAAAATTCTTAAAATATGTTAAAACTCACAGAAGATTTCTATCTTATGAAAGGTTTCCAAATTACAAATGATTTCTAGAACACAAAGTATCTCTAAAATACAAATACAATTCCTATAAGCTGAAAAGACATACTATACAATTTGTTTATCCGTTGCAGAAATCGAGGGCAGAACAATGGATTCTAGTCACCCTGTCTTTCTGTTATTCCTCTTACCATTCCTTGACCATTCCTAACAAGCCCGACTGCTCCCTAACATTTATATAGTTGTTCTGCTACTTTGTAACTTCACACACGTGATATTTTTCAGTTACATTCATTAGGCTAAGTGAATGCATTGTTTAATTACGCCAAAGTGGACCTCATTGTCTTACAATATATCTCTTGAACAGCTAGCCGCATACTGTGGGCCAGCAGTCTGTGCTCTAGAGACAGTACAGTTTGTTTGCAAACTGGTCCTTTTAACCTCAGACTGATTATTGCTTGCAATCTACATTTGTACATTAATAACTGAAGACTGGTTCTTGCTTGCCACAAGAAGCTGAACAAAGAATTTAGGTTGGGAGTTTAACTTACTCAAAAACAACTCTGATCGCCGGAAGAGTCAGCTGCTCTGTTAGAAAACTGAGCTTGGCAAAAAGGACTCTTAAAAGTGAATATCTATGACAATTCCTTCATGGGTGGGCTACAGCTTCAAAGTAAATTTATTATCAGAGTATATACAGTGTATGTCTCCATCTGTTACCCTGAGATTCTTTTGTTTCACAAGCATTCACAGTAAATACAATGAAACACAATAGAATCAATGGTAAACTGCACATGATAGAGATAGGCAAACAAGCAATGAGCAAAAAGTAACAAACTGATTTCCTCCAGCCACTTGTCTGTTGCACACAAGTTGCTGTCTTCTGCATCACCCCACAGGAGGTTTGTGGATGGAATTATGGGTCAACATTGGATCCCGGGGAGGGGTCTGGAGACAATTAAAAGGGAAGCTAATTCAGAAGTTTAGCTTTCGGGGTGGAAAGGGGGAAAAAGGGGACATCACTTCAATTCCTCCTGATTGATAGTTGTGAGGAAAAGACATTTATCTTCCTTGCCTCTGTTCATCTGCTGACTCCAGTGCTCTGGGAAACATGGCCCATTGTGGGCCCACAGCTTTCAATTACTTTACTTTATCTATCACATATCTTTGCAACATTTATTCTAGCTCTGAAGCAGATTCAACTACCAGCCAAAAACTGAAAGATAAATCCACTACTGTAAAATGGTTTATTAAAGTCAGCAGCATAAAACTAACCAAGAGATTTCTTATAGGACTAGGAGGAACAAACTCAGAATACAAGGACGTTCTTTCAGAACAGAGATGAGGAATTTCTGTAGTCAGAAGGTGATGAATCTGTGGAGGACAAGTCCTTGTGTTTATTTAAAGCAGAGGCTGTTAGGTTCCTGATTAGTCAGGATGTCAAAGGTTATGGGGAGCAGGCAGGAAATGGGGTTGAGAGGGTTAAGAAATCAGCCATGATGGAATGGCAGAGCAGACTCGATGGGCCAAATTGCCTACTTCTGTTACTAAGTTTTATGATCATATGGTCTTAAAAGATGATCGGTCATTCTAATCAGGATTGCGTGTAAATGTAAAAATTCCTATCGGCTGCAATCTATTTCCTTGAGATCTGACTGTCTCCCATGAATTCCAAGCTTTTAGTCAATGTCAGCCAAATGAATGAGATGCTCATTGACTTCAGGAGGGGGAGCAGTGCTTGTACTCTTGTCTACCTCAATGGTGTGGAGATTAACAGGTTTGGGAGATTCACATTTCTAGGAGTGAACATCACCAATAGCCTGTCCAGTTTCAATCTCATAGATGCCGCAATCAAGAGAGCTCACCAATGTCTCTACTTCCCCGGGAGGCTGCGGAAATTTGTATGTCCCCTTAGATCTCACCAGATTTTAATCGATGCACCACAGAAAACATTCTATCTAGATGCATAATGGCTTGGTATGGTAACCATTCTGCACCTTTCTGCAAGAAACTGCAGAGCTGTGGACACAGCTGTAGGAACAAACTGAAAAGTCACACAGAGTTTGTGTTTGAAATAACAGGAGATTTATTAAAAACTGATGCACACCAGGAGATCAGCCCAAGCTGATCTACATTTCCAGAGTATGAATTTGGTTGACCTTTTACATTTTCAGTTGATGAGATTACCTGTAAAATGACATTTTGATGACAGAATGGTGGCTACAGGAAGACTAAATTAAGGAACAGATTAGGTCCTGATTATCATCGGTTTAACAGTAAATCCAATTTCCAATTACAACAATGAGTGTAGGACAAAATGTAATGAGTGAAGTTCCTGAAACTTGGGTGTAGTCAGTGCTGCACTCCATGCCTACTTTTGTCTGTGGTTCCCTATTACCACAATCCACATCAATATTTACTAGTTATTAGCCCTCACTATTCTTTCCTCTGCAGCAGAGCTCAACACATCACAGACACCATCGTCTCTTCCATGGGCTCTGTCTAGACTTCTCACAGCCTGCATAATCAAAGACTCCCCCCACCTTGAACATTCTCTCTTCTCTCCTCTCCCAACATGCAGAAGGAACAAAATCCTGAAAGCACATACCACCAAGCTCAAGGACACCTTCTGTCCCATTGTATTGACTATTAGATAGTACCCTAATGTGATAAGTTGGTCTTTCTTGACCTCACAGCCTACTTCATTATGAACTTGTACCTTATCATTTACCTGCACTGCACTTTCTCTACAGTTTTTATATTTTATTCTGCATTGGTGTTGTTTAACCTTGTTCTATCAAAATGCACTGAGCATTTTTTTTTATCTGTATGAACAGTGCACAAGAAAAGCTTTTCACTGAATCCTCGCACATGTGACAATAATAATATATTCATTCCAAACTAACCAATAGCAAGCTTCTGTTCAAATGGGGTTCTTCTACTCTTGCATTGTCAAACATTGATTGGATGAATCTGATCTTACATACTATTGGTAGCATTCTTTATTCACAAAACCACAACTGCCAATGAGCGGGAAGAATGTGGCTCACAACTAACAGCTGGCGAAGATGAAAGGAAAAATGAAGTATGAGGAAAAATCTACAGAAACTTTTTCCTATAAATGCAGGGTACTCTCCCCGACAAATGAGGCCAGTGGAGGTTAGTTACAAATATATAAGTGCCTACAGTCGATCTCAGTCACTTATAGTATGCTAACAAAATTTGGTTGACTGGAGAATTATCCAGCTGCTTCCTCAAGCCAGTTATCAACTGAATAATCCTGATCCTCCTCAACTTTGGATGTGCCCCTAAGACATATTCCTTTAAAACTGCACCCCGATTAAGTAAAAGACAAAGGGATCAGCCCAACCATTTAGGAAGTCCGAGAATCACACCCACATCTTCAAATAAAGTGTTTTTATCATTGAAGCAACCTGGTAGATCTAAAAGTCTCCTTACACCACTTCAAATGATATTATCCTTCTTGACAAGAACATTCAGCAAAGCTTTATTTAAGACAAAAGAAGAATAAGCCAGAGATTTACCTATGCTTTATAATGTAGCTCTCCAATTACTGAATCAGCTTTAATCTTGCCTTCATAATGTTGTAATTTAACGCATTGGCATAACTTACCTTCCCAGGATTAATAAAGTTTAACATATTCCTATTAATTTTTATTTATTTACAGCATACAAGTCTTATTTCCTGACTCTGTATAAAAACTCATGGCTTTATTGATCCGTATCTCAAGATTCTACCCACAACGATTCTACATCTTCCGATTCCATGCCACTTCTTTCAAATGATTTGAGTTTGTTTTCTCCAATAGATCCACACCCTTTCTGACTACTTGCCTGTCTTTTCAATATGATTTGTATCCTTGGAGGTTTAGCTCCCCGACCATAATCTTCTTTCAGCCATGACACAGTGATGTCCACAATGTCATACCTGCCAAACTCCAACTGAACTAGAGTCTTGAGGTTAATAGAGCACAGCATAGTACAGCACAATGCTGCCCTTTTAACCTACTCCAAGATCATACTGATAATTCTGTCCCACATTTCCATTTTGCTTTTATCCATGTACCTATCTAAGAGTCTCTTAAACCTCATCAGTGTAGCTGCTTCTACTACCACTGATCACTCACTGTGTGAAAAACCTACTTTTGTCATCCCCCCCCCATTACTTTCCTACAATCCTCTTACAATTATGCCCTCTTCAATTAGCCATTTATTCCCTGGGATAAAGACAATGGCTGGCCACTCTATCTATGCCTCTTATTAGTCCTATACACCTCCATCAACTTCTTGGGCATACACTTGGGAGAACTACTCACAAAGCCCACATAATGCACCGAGAAGCTGGGTGCCAACCACCGTAAAACAAAATGGAGAAGTAGTATAGGCCAGGGTGGAGCAATAGAAATCACCCATGCCCAAGTAAAATTGCACCCATCCCCTACTGACAATCATAATCAAGATCAGGTTTATCATCATTGATAAATGTCGTTAGAGTTGTTATTTTGTGGTAACAGCACAGTACAGCACATAAAAATTATTATAAATAACAATAAACAACTAGTTAGATAGAGCAAAAGAGGAATAGGAAGGTAATATTCCTGTGCTCACAAACATGCCATAAGTATCCAGAATAAAATAAATAGGAAAATGTGGTTCATACTTTTCTGCATAGGGCTCTAACTGGTCTGCGATCTACTGTTGCCAGAAAAAGTTGCAAAGGTACAGATCCTGTCCACGTTACAGCAGGGTTCCGTTCCTGGAACTGTTCGTAACCCAGACAGTTTACAGATCCTCCACACGTCACAGCAGGGTTCTGTTCCAGGAACTGTTCACAACCCAGACAGTTTACAGATCAGCCCAACTTCACAGCAGGGTTCTATTCCTGCGAACTGTTCACAACCCAGACAGTTTACAGATCCTCCTTAGGTAACAGCAGGGTTCTGTTCCTGGAACTATTAATAACCCACACGGTTTAACCATAACCAAGACAGTTTACAGATCCGCCCAACTTCACAACAGGGTTCTGTTCCTGTGAACTGTTCGTAACCTAGACTGTTTACAGATTCTCCCCACATTACAGCAGGGTTCTGTTCCTGGAGCTGTTCAAAACCAGACAGTTTACAGATCCTCCCTACATTACAGCAGGTTTCTCTTCCTGGAGCTGTTCATAACCCAGACAGTCTACATATCCTCCCCACATCACAGCAGGGTTCTGTTCCTGGAATTGTTCGTAACCCAGACAGTTTACAGATCCTCCCCATGTTACAGCAGGGTTCTGTTCCTGGAACCATAACCCAGTCAGTTTACAGATCTACCCAACATCACAGCAGGGTTCTGTGTCATAAGGGAGGCATTGGTGGCAGACCTAAATGCAAGACACAGTCACTGAAGTACTAGGAACAGGACTCTGTGTCAAGTAAGCAAGGGACGTGGGAAAAAAAGGACGCTGGTCATTGACGCAGGCCCTGGACGGGACTAGGATGCAGGGCTGGGCTAGGATGTGGACAAGAAGCACATATCAAGGAACTAGGAACAAGGAGCCTGGAGTAGGGATACAGAACTCCGGGACTAGACCCTGGACAAGGACCCGGAACCTGGGTCTTGGTTAGAAATAGGAACCTGGGTCTTGACTCGGAACCAGAATCCGGGTTTAGGCTAGGACAAGATGTGGCTACAGGACAGGACGAGGGAACTCCAGCACAGGGCTGGGCGAGATATTTCTGGGCTGGGTGAGACACATGGACAGGACAAGAACACAAAGCCTTGACTTGGTCTTGGGAGACAGGAACCTCGGAGCCTTGGAACTCAGGAAACACGGAGCCTTGGTCATGGAACTCGGGAAACACAGAGCCTTGGTCATGGGCAAAGGAACATGGAACCCAGAGCCGGGACCCCTACTTGGGAGCAGGACGTAGGGTCAGGACTTGTACACAGCACACAGAGCCAGGACCCCCTCCTTGGAACAGGACCAAGGGCCAGGGCTCTTTCTATACACAGTATACTGAACACAAAGAAACAGTTCTCCACTCAGGGTAGCATCAAACGGCTGGAGCTACCAAGCGAAGGTGAGGACACAGAAACAGTTCCCAACTGAATGTAGTGGCAAATGGCCGGACCTACCTTGTGAAGGTGAGTACACAAAGAGACAGTTCCAAACAATGACAGACTGTTCCTTATCTTGACACAGCAAGGCCCCGGTCTTGCTCTGGCAGTTGAACCTGACGGTATTGCAGGCGAGGCTTCAGAAGTAAGGGGAAGGGAAGAGAACAGTCCAACACATGAAGCTGAACCCAGGAGATATTTATGTAGCCAGCCCAAAATGAGAATCAGGTGCCTCATTTGGGGCACTCAACAGAACAAGTGAGAAAACAGGAAGAGCCGGAACAAGGATCGATGGACCGGACGGTGAACTGGAATGCGGAATTCAGGGACTGGACCATGACAGTATCTCCCCCTCTATGGAGACTCCTGGCAACTCAAAAGGCTTCCCCAGACTACAGACTACAGACTACATGGGTGGGTGGGTGGGGGGGCATTCAATAGGAGAGAACCCAGGATGGCGAGAGTAAAACGACAGTGTCTGTGTCAATGGGTCTATGATTGGCTGGATTGTTCTGCCATAAGGGTGCATTGGTGGCAGACCCAAATGTAAGACACAGACAGTGAGGTTCTAGGAACTGGACTCGGTGTGTCAAGAAAGCAAGGGAAGTGGGGAAAAAAGGACGCTGGACATTGACACAGGCCCTGGATGAGTCTAAGATGCAGGGCTGGGCTAGGACATGGACAAGAAACACAGAACCCAGACAAGGAACTAGGAACAAGGAGCCTGGACTAGGGACACAGGACTCCAGAACTAGAGCTTGGACCGGGACCCGGAACCTGAGTCTTGGTTAGGACTAGGAACCTGGGTCTTGACTCGGAACCGGAATCCAGAATTAGGCTAGGACAATACATGGCTACAGGACAGGACATGAAACTCCTGTACAGGACGAGGGAACTCCAGCACAGGGTTGGACGAGACACATGGACAGGACCAGAATACAAAGCCTTGACTTGGTCTTGGGAGACAGGAAACACGGAGCCTTCCTCTCTGGGAGACAGGAAACACAGAGCCTTCGTCTTGAACACAGGAACATGGAACACAAAGCCAGGACCCCTCCTTGGGAACAGGACAAAGAGCTGGGGCTCTTTCTATACACAGTACACTGAACACGAAGAGACAATTCTCCACTCAGGATAGTGGCAAATGGCCAGACCTACACAGTGGAGGCAAGGACACAAAGAGACAGTTCCCAACACAAGGTAGTAGCAAATGGCCAGACCTACCTAGGGAAGGCGAGGATACAGAGACAGTTCCCAACTCAAGGTAGTGGCAAACAGCCAGACCTACCTAGCGAAGGCGAGGTCACAAAGAGACACTTCCAAACAACGACGGACTGTTCCTTATCTTGACACAGCGAGGTCCCAGTCTTGCTCTGGCGGTTGAACCCGATGGCATTACAAGCAAGGATGTAGGTGAAGGTTTTAGGCTAGGCTGTAGGCAAAGACTGCAGGCTAGGCTTCAGGCAAAGGTTGCAGGTGAGGCTTCAGAAAGAAGGAAGGGAAGGGGACAGTCCAGCACATGAAGCTGAACCCAGGAGCTATTTATGTAGCCAGCTCAAAATGAGAATCAGGTGTCTCAATTGAGGCACTCAACAAAACAAGGGAGAAAACAGGAAAACCCGGAACAAGGATCAATGGATCAGACCATGAACCAGAATACGGACTTTACGGACCGGACTATGACATTCTGTTCCTGAAAATGTTCATAACCAAGACAGTTTACAGATCCGGCCCACGTTACAGCAGGGTTGCGTTCCTGCGAACTGTTCATAACCCACACAGTTTACAGATCCTCCCCATGTCACAGCAGGGTTCTGTTCCTGCGAACTATTCATAACGCAGACAGTTTACAGATACTCCCACGTTACAGCAGGGTTCTGTTCCTGGAACTGTTCATAACCCAGACAGCTTACAGATCCTCCCCACGTCACAGCAAGGTTCTGTTCCTGCAAACTGCTTGTAACCCAGACAGTTTACAGATCCTCCCCACGTTACAGCAGGGTTCTGTTCCTGTAACCATTCATAACCCAGACAGTTTACAGATCCTCCCCACGTTACAGCAGGGTTCTGTTCCTGTAACCATTCATAACCCAGACAGTTTACAGATCCTCTGATGTCACAGCAGGGTTCTGTTCCTGTGAACTGTCCATAACCCAGAGAGTTTTTCAGATCCTCCCTACGTCACCACAGGGTTCAGTTCCTGCGAACTGTTCGTAAACCAGACAGTTTACAGATCATCCCCACGTCGCAGCAGGGTTCTGTTCCTGTGAACTGTCCATAGCCCAGACAATTTACAGATCCTCCCCACATTGCAGCAGGGTTCTGTTCCTGTGAACTGTCCATAACCCAGACAGTTTTCAGATCCTCCCTACATTACAGTAGGGTTCCGTTCCTGGAACTGTCATTTTTTTTGTAATTTATTTTTTATTGAAGTTCATCATCAAACAAAACTTTCTATAAGATGTATTTCAGATACTGTACACATATATCATATAGTCATATATGTCACAAATCTCCACATAATATTTATCTGAGTTATACACTTATAGAAAGGAGAGGAAAGAAAGAACAATCAAAAGAAGAAAACTATGTACAAAGAAGGGAGTGTTTTTTTTACAACATGTTCATTGACTTGTGAAAATAATATCAGGTCCATAAGGTGTTAGGTAGTTAAACCATTTTTCCCAGTATGAATCAAATTGTTCCAACTTACGATTAACAGATGCTGTTATCATCTCCATTTTGAAAATGTCCATTGTAATTTCCATCCATACATTTAAAGTTGGGCTCTCCTGTGATAACCATTTCCTGGTAAGGGTCTTTTTACCAGCCACCAGCAGCTTATTCATTAAATATTTATCTCTTTTCAACCATTCTTGAGGTATATACCCAAAATATATGGTCTTAATTTCTAAGGGTATTTCACATTTAAAGATCTCTTTTAGCGCATTGTGTATCCCACTCCAATAGTCTTTGATAATGGGGCATTCCCAGGAAATATGATAATGGTTTGCATTTTGATTTCCACAATTTCTCCAGCAAACCGGAACAGTGTTCCTTCTTTCATTATATTGCAAATAGCTGTTATTCCTTTACCTGTCCAGTCCTTAAATCTAGCATCCAGTTTGCAGACATCCCACCCTGCAAAAACTCATTTCAGGGAGGTAGCACCATCAATTTGCAGGAGACTTCCGGGAGAGGTGGGATGTCTGCAATAGAGTAGCTCCTTAGCAGCTGGCCAGCTAGTTTAAATAACGTTAGCTATGCTAATGAATGAATGACACATGTTAAACTCACCTCAACATGTCTTTTACAGTCTTAACCCACCATGGGCAATAGAAAAGTCACTGTTGCAAACAGTGCAGCGAGCAACACTGTCATTATTTTGACCCCTATTTGGCAGGGGTACACTTCAGTGTAGTCTGGGGTGACGTACGTTTTATATATTTTTTGGAACACTCTGCAATGGCGCGCTCTGGCTCGCGCTCTCTCTCTCTCTCTCTCTCTCTCGTGGTCACTCTCACGCTCTCTCTTGCTTTTCTCTCACACGCTCTCAAAAAATTGACTTCCGTGATATTGTATATAATTTGCGGGCATCAAGGAGCCACTATTAATATGCGGGAGACTCCCGGAAGTTCCTGGAGAGGTGGAATGTCTGAGTTTGTGCGGCGTAAAATCCGAGTCATATACACACCATTTAAGAATTGCAATGTCTCTCTCTAGTTTATATTCTTTTATAATAGTTTTCCATACTTTAAGAGTCCATTTCACCCATGGATTATCAATAGTATTTATGTAACTTTTTTGGTTGTTATCAGCCAAATTGCCTGTATGGGGATGGAAAGTATCCTGTCCTTAATATTTTTCCATTGAGCCTCATATGATGGATTGCACCAGCATATCACAGCTCTCAACTGTGCTGCAAAATAGTAATCTCTAAGAGAAAGTAGGCCCCATCCCCCCCTTTTCCTGGAACTGTTCGTAACCCAGACAGTTTACAGATCTGTCCCACGTTACAGCAGCATTCTGTTCCTGCGAACTGTTCATAACCCAGACAGTTTACAGATGCTCCCCACATCACAGCAAGGTTCTATTCCTGCGAACTGTTCATAACCCAGACAGTTTACAGATCTGTCCCACGTTACAGCAGCATTCTGTTCCTGTAACTGTTCATAACCCAGACAGTTTACAGATCTGTCCCACGTTACAGCAGCATTCTGTTCCTGTAACTGTTCATAACCCAGACAGTTTACAGTTCTGCCTCACATTACAGCAGGGTTTCGTTCCTATCAACTGTTTGTAACCCAGACAGTTTGCAAGTTGGAATTGTGGCCTCGAACTGATTTCTCACGTGGCCAAATTAGTGCCTGAAGTCTCACAACAGCTGGCAAATCTATCCCACTGGTCTCCCAAATACTGTATACATGGAGAGAAATAATCAGTCAATATTTTAGGCTGAAGCCCATCATTTTGAGTGGGCTATTCTGAATTTCTGGCACCTGCAGAATTTTTTGTTTTTAGGATTGAATGGATATCGATCCCCATACATACCAAAGTTTAATAATAAGGCTGTGGTCAACATAGTCAAAGGCCAGTCCTCTTTTATTTCTTTTTACTCCCACCATTAAATTATATATAATAATGCTGTTGTAAATACATCTTAGATGGCTGCCTAAAGCCCCTCCTACAGCCTATTGAGGGTAATCGTCTTAGCCAATGATTTCACCAGGATCTTGGTGAATGCCCTCTGCAATATTGAACAAATAGTTATTGGACTGTCTGATTAGCAATAGAGTTTAGTTTAATTGGGCAGTCCAACTTCAAGATAAGATCTATACAGTTGTATTTAATGAATCTGGTGACATTTAACCCAAGATTAGTACTAAAATTAATACATCAATCTTGAAATCTTCATTCAAAGCCAAGCCATCTGTTCCAACAGCGATGTATTTTCAAAATCCATCAACTATTTAAAAAACTTTGGTTATGCTAGCAGTCTTTAAAAGGACGTAGTGGTTAGTGCAACACTGCTGCTGTGTCAGCAATCTCCGGTCGGGCTTCAATTTCCCCCCACTGCCTGTAAGTTTGCAAGTTCTCCTCGTGACCACATGGGTTTCCTCCAGGTGCTCCGGTTTCCTCCCACATTCCAAAGATGTAGGGTTAGGGTTAGTGAGTTGCACGCATGTTATGTTGGCGCTGGAAGCGAAGAGACACTTGTTGGCTGCCCAGAACAATCTTTGCTGACTTGATTTGACTGAGGCAATGCATTTTGCCGTATCTTTCAATGTACATGTGACAAATAAAAACCTCTCTTTAATCTTTAAGGACATCATTATTAGCCCATGTTAGACTAAATGTGCTGATGTCAAACATTATTACAAACAGTGGAGCAGGAAGAAATATTCACATCCTGGCTGACATTCAGCATACATTGCCCAACTTCCTATGTCTAATGATAACCCACATCAGCTGGGACAGGCATAAGTTGCCCAGCAGGGGTCTTATTCATTCTTTTATTTGAGTTTTCTTTGCACCTAGCATATTTCCAGTGAACTCCTGAGTTATCTGCCTCTGCCCACACAACAGAAGACTGGCTGTAGTGTTGTTACTAATTTTCCAAACATTGATAAAGTTCCCTAACCTTGTAATGCTGAATAAATGATCCCAGACCTTTTCTTTCAGGAAGCTAAATGAACTGTTACTAAATAAATTGTTTTTGTAATGTCAGCTGTGTTTCAGTGAATTCCCTTCTGGCACTGAATCTGAAGACTGTCTATTCAAGTGCCACTCAAGAGAACTGAGCACAAAACTCTCCATTGAAAACCTGTTGTAGGGCTGCGAGGGTGATCCCTGGTGGAGGTATCACCTTTTGGCTGTGATATTAATCTCAGGGGTAAGATACAAAACGCTGGAGGAACTCAGCAGGTCGGGCATTATCTATGGAAACAAATGGACAGTTCACTTTTTTGTCAGAAGAAGGGGCTTACTTGAAAAGTTGACTGTCGGTTTCCCTCCGTAGATGTTGTTTGATTCTTTGAATTCCTCCAGCAGATTGTTTGTTGCTCCAGATTTGAGCATCTGCGATCTCTTGCGTCCCCATGTTAATCTCAGGGACTATTTATCCTCAAGTAGCTATAAAAGGTTTTAGGGCAATTATTCAAATAAGAAACATAGCCTCAGTGTTCTTAACAATGTTTCTCCATAAAACCGTAAGGTATAGAGGTGTAGTAGTAATGCAATCACTTGAATCGAGTATGATGTTCTGCTAAGGTGTGTCTAATGGTGGGTCTTAGCTATCTGTAGAGGCCAATCTGGAATCCACATATTCTGGTGCATATAACTATGCCATTTGGTCTAACAAGTGCAATCATATCTGATTTTTTTCCAGCCCTATTTAGCCACATTCTCCCCATAACCTTTAGCCTCCTTACCGATCAATAATCTGTTTTGCTTAAATACCCTATGGTGGCATCCACAACCCTCTGTAGCAATACATTCCACAGATTCACCACCATCTGGTTGAAGAAATACCTCCTTATCTCAGTTTTAAAGGGACATCTGAGGCGTTTTTGAAATTTTCGTTATTTTTTTTTCTCCAACGGCGTTCTGAAGAGGCAGGACTGCGCAGGCGTGTGACGTCGGGCTGTGCAGTGCAGCAGATTTAAAAGGAACAAAGCCTCATAGAGCGGGCAGCGTAGTTTGCGGGCTGCGGAGTGAGCCGGGAGCAGAGTGAAGACTTAAGGGCTTCGGCTCAACGGGCTTAGGCGGAAACGGGCGAGGCGAGGAAGGTTTGGCATTCATTTTCTGTTGTTATTTGAGGAGAGGGGCAGTATGAGTGTGAGGGCAGTTTGCTGTTCTCGGTGTCGGATGTGGGAGGCCCTGGAGTCTCCAAGCCTCCCGGATGTCTACATCTGCGCCAAGTGCATCGAGATGCAGCTCCTAAGGGACCGTGTTACGGAACTGGAGCTGCAGCTCGATGACCTTCGTCTGGTCAGGGAGAGTGAGGAGTTGATAGAGAGGAGTTGCAGGCAGGTGGTCACGCCGGGGCCACGGGAGGCAGACAAGTGGGTCACGGTTAGGAGGGGGAAGGGGAAAACTCAGGTAATAGAGAGTACCCCGGTGACTGTGCCCCTTAACAACAGGTACTCCTGTTTGAGTACTGTTGGGGGGGACAGCTTACCCGGGGGAAGCGACAGTGGTCGTGCCTCCGGCACAGAGTCTGGCCCTGTAGCTCAGAAGGGTAGGGCAAGGAAGAGGAGGGCAGTTGTGATAGGGGACTCGATAGTAAGGGGGTCAGATAGGCGATTCTGTGGACGCAGTCCAGAGACCCGGATGGTAGTTTGCGTCCCTGGTGCCAGGGTCCAGGATATTTCTGATCGTGTCCAAGATATCCTGAAGTGGGAGGGTAAGGAGCCAGAGGTCGTGGTACATATAGGTACCAATGACATAGGTAGGAAAAGGGATGAGGACCTGAAAGGAGAATATAGGGAGCTAGGAAGGGAGTTGAGAAAAAGGACCGCAAAGGTAGTAATCTCGGGATTACTGCCTGTGCCACGCGACAGTGAGAGTAGGAATGCGATGAGGTGGAAGATAAATGCGTGGCTGAGGGATTGGAGCAGGGGGCAGGGATTCAAGTTTTTGGATAATTGGGACCTCTTTTGGTGCAGGCGTGACCTGTACAAAAAGGACGGGTTACACTTGAATCCTAGGGGGACCAATATCCTGGCAGGGAGATTAGCGGGGGCTACTGAGGTGACTTTAAACTAGAATGGTTGGGGGGTGGGAATCAAATTAAAGAGGCTAGGCATGAGGAGGTTAGTTCACAACAGGGGAATGGGAACCAGTGCAGAGAGACAGAGGGGTGTAAAGTGAGGGTAGAAGCAAAAAGTACTAAGGAGAAAAGTAAAAGCGGCAGGCTGACAAATCCAGGGCAAGCATTAAAAAGGGCCACTTTTCAACATAATTGTATAAGGGCTAAGAGAGTTGTAAAAGAGAGCCTGAAGGCTTTGTGTGTCAATGCAAGGAGCATTCATAATAAGGTGGATGAATTGAAAGTGCAGATTGTTATTAATGATTATGATATAGTTGGGATCACAGAGACATGGCTCCAGGGTGACCAGGGATGGGAGCTCAACGTTCAGGGATATTCAATATTCAGGAGGGATAGACATGAAGGAAGGGGAGGTGGGGTGGCGTTGCTGGTTAAAAAAGAGATTAACGCAATAGAAAGGAAGGACATAAACCGGGAAGATGTGGAATCGATATGGGTAGAGCTGCATAACACTAAGGGGCAGAAGACGCTGGTGGGAGTTGTGTACAGGCCACCTAACAGTAGTAGTGAGGTCGGAGATGGTATTAAACAGGAAATTAGAAATGAGTGCAATAAAGGAACAGCAGTTATAATGGGTGACTTCAATCTACATTAGGATTGGGTAAACCAAATTGGTAAAGGTGCTGAGGAAGAGGATTTCTTGGAATGTATGCGGGATGGTTTTTTGAACCAACATGTCGAGGAACCAACCAGAGAGCAGGCTATTCTGGACTGGATTTTGAGCAATGAGGAAGGGTTAATTAGCGATCTTGTCGTGAGAGGCCCCTTGGGTAAGAGTGACCATAATATGGTGGAATTCTTCATTAAGATGGAGAGTGACATAGTTAATTCAGAAACAAAGGTTCTGAACTTAAAGAGGGGTAACTTTGAAGGTATGAGACGTGAATTAGCTAAGATAGACTGGCAAATGACACTTAAAGGATTGACGGTGGATATGCAATGGCAAGCTTTTAAAGGTTGCATGGATGAACTACGACAATTGTTCATCCCAGTTTGGCAAAAGAATAAATCAAGGAAGGTAGTGCACCCGTGGCTGACAAGAGAAATTAGGGATAGTATCAATTTCAAAGAAGAAGCATACAAATTAGCCAGAAAAGGTGGCTCACCTGAGGACTGGGAGAAATTCAGAGTTCAGCAGAGGAGGACAAAGGGCTTAATTAGGAAGGGGAAAAAAGATTATGAGAGAAAACTGGCAAGGAACATAAAAATGGACTGTAAAAGCTTTTATAGATATGTAAAAAGGAAAAGACTGGTAAAGACAAATGTAGGTCCCCTGCAGACAGAAACAGGTGAATTGATTATGGGGAGCAAGGACATGGCAGACCAATTGAATAATTACTTTGGTTCTGTCTTCACTAAGGAGGACATAAATAATCTTCCAGAATTAGTAGGGGACAGAGGGTCCAGTGAGATGGAGGAACTGAGCAAAATACATGTTAGTAGGGAAGTGCTGTTAGGTAAATTGAAGGGATTGAAGGCAGATAAATCCCCAGGGCCAGATGGTCTGCATCCTAGAGTGCTTAAGGAAGTAACCCAAGAAATAGTGGATGCATTAGTGATAATTTTTCAAAACTCCTTAGATTCTGGACTAGTTCCTGAGGATTGGAGGGTGGCTAATGTAACTCCACTTTTTAAAAAAGGAGGGAGAGAGAAACCGGGGAATTATAGACCGGTTAGCCTAACGTCGGTGGTGGGGAAACTGCTGGAGTCAGTTATCAAGGATGTGATAACAGCACATTTGGAAAGCAGTGAAATCATCGGACAAAGTCAGCATGGATTTGTGAAAGGAAAATCATGTCTGACGAATCTCATAGAATTTTTTGAGGATGTAACTAGTAGAGTGGATAGGGGAGAACCAGTGGATGTGGTATATTTGGATTTTCAAAAGGCTTTTGACAAGATCCCACACAGGAGATTAGTGTGCAAACTTAAAGCACACGGTATTGGGGGTAAGGTATTGGTGTGGGTGGAGAATTGGTTAGCAGACAGGAAGCAAAGGAATAAACGGGACCTTTTCAGAATGGCAGGCGGTGACTAGTGGGGTACCGCAAGGCTCAGTGCTGGGACCCCAGTTGTTTACAATATATATTAATAACTTAGATGAGGGAATTAAATGCAGCATCTCCAAGTTTGCGGATGACACGAAGCTGGGTGGCAGTGTTAGCTGTGAGGAGGATGCTAAGAGGATGCAGGGTGACTTGGATAGGTTGGGTGAGTGGGCAAATTCATGGCAGATGCAATTTAATGTGGCTAAATGTGAAGTTATCCACGTTGGTGGCAAAAACAGGAAAACAGATTATTATCTGAATGGTGGCTGATTAGGAAAAGGGGAGGTGCAACGAGACCTGGGTGTCATTATACACCAGTCATTGAAAGTGGGCATGCAGGTACAGCAGGCAGTGAAAAAGGCGAATGGTATGCTGGCATTTATAGCGAGAGGATTCGAGTACAGGAGCAGGGAGGTACTACTGCAGTTGTACAAGGCCTTGGTGAGACCACACCTGGAGTATTGTGTGCAGTTTTGGTCCCCTAATCTGAGGAAAGACATCTTTGCCATAGAGGGAGTACAAAGAAGGTTCACCAGATTGATTCCTGGGATGGCAGGATTTTCATATGAAGAAAGACTGGATGAACTGGGCTTGTACTCGTTGGAATTTAGAAGATTGAGGGGGGATCTGATTGAAACGTATAAGGTCCTAAAGGGATTGGACAGGCTAGATGCAGGAAGATTGTTCCCGATGTTGGGGAAGTCCAGAACGAGGGGCCACAGTTTGAGGATAGAGGGGAAGCCTTTTAGGACCGAGATTAGGAAAAACGTCTTCACACAGAGAGTGGTGAATCTGTGGAATTCTCTGCCACAGGAAACAGTTGAGGCCAGTTCATTGGCTATATTTAAGAGGGAGTTAGATATGGCTCTTGTGGCTACGGGGGTCAGGGGGTATGGAGGGAAGGCTGGGGCGGGGTTCTGAGTTGGATGATCAGCCATGATCATAATAAATGGCGGTGCAGGCTCGAAGGGCCGAATGGCCTACTCCTGCACCTGTTTTCTATGTTTCTATGTATGTTTCTATGCCCTCAGATCCTAGATTCTCCTACTAATAGAAACATCTTCTCCACATCCACTCCATCATGGTCTTCCAATATCTGGTAAGATTCAATGAGAACCATTCTTCTAAACTCCACTGACTATAGGCCCAGAGACATGAAATGCTCCTCATAGGTTCAGGCTTTCATACCCGAGATCATTCTTGTGAACCTCCTCCAAACCTTCTCAAAGGCCAGCACATCTTTCACATCTTCTTCACTTACCCTTCATGCTTCCATTGTTAAACAAAGCACATGGTCAACATCACATTGGTATGTGTGGGAGCTTGCTACCTGCATTTGCCTGCCTTTGTCCTGAGTTTCATTAATTCCTGCACTGTGCTCATTGCTTGGGCATTAGGTGATCTCAGAACCATCTCAAGCAACTCTTAAATTATACAGTGTATGTTGTCTAGTTGAATAAGCATCACTGAGAGATTATTAGAGCTTTAAAATGTCCAGCAATCATTTGATTTAGTGGAGTACCAGAGCCTGAGGAGAGACCTGATTGAGGTTTATAAGATTATGAGGGGCACTGACAGCATAGACAGCCAGTATCTTTTCTCCCAGGGTCAAAATATTTAAGAGCATGCATTTAAGGTGAGAAGGGGTAAGTGCAAAGGAGATGTATGGGGCAAATTTTGTTTTACACAGGGAATTTTGGATGCTGGAATGCACTGCCAGGGATTGTGGCCGAAACGAATTCAATAAAAGCATTCAAGAGACTCTTAGATAGGCACATGAATGTGCAGACAATTGAAGAATGCGTTGTGTAGACAGAAGAGATTAGTTTAGTGAGGCATTTAATTACTAGTTTAATTAATTCAGCATAACATTGTTCCTGTTTATGTGCAGTACTGTACCTTTTTCTAAGTTTTATTTCTGGCTTGGAAATAAAAGACTTGAACCCACACTAGACAGACTTGATGAAGTAATGTTGAAAATCCAACAGAACGAAAACTGATGTATTCCTGTCATGTAAATCCGTCATTCAACCTTCTATCGATCATTACAACCCTGGAAGGAGACTCTATGCCCTGGCTGACAATCAGAATGCAAATCTTCTTCCACTTGACATACTGTTCTCTAAGGGAAAGGAATATACAGTAGGTAAAGAGGTAAAGAAAGCAGCATCCATCATCAAGGACAACCGACATCCAATCTATTCTCACTGCTGCCATTGAGAAGGAGGCATAGGAGCCACAGGACCCACACCCACAGGTTCAGAAACAATTATTACCATTTAACTATCAGGCTCCTGAACCAGAGTGGATAATGTTACTCACCTCAGCACTGAACTAAATTCAACAACCTATGGACTCTCTTTCAAAGAGACTACAACTCATGTTCTCAGTATTATTTTTCTACTTGTCTATTCATTGTTTATATACATACATATATATATATATATATATATATATATATATATGTATTTGTACAGATGGTGTTCTTTTGCATATTGGTTGTTTGTCAGTCTTTGTGTGTGTAGTTTTTCATTGATTCTATTATAGTTCTCTGTCCTACTGCAAACGCCAGCAAGAAAATGAATCTCAGGGTAGTATATTGTGACATATATGTACTTCGATATAAATTTATTTTGAACTTTGAACTTTGAAACTATCACCCTGTTGGCTAAGAGTTGTGCTTCTCGCCATCCTTCCAAACACAATTGGCTTCCTAGAGAAGATTTCAAAGGTAGGAAGATAGTAACTACATTAACAGTGGGAGTGCAGGCTATATGGATATTGATTTATGAGGAGAATAAGAATAAGCTTAGTAGGTGATAATGGAATCAGTGCTACTTTTAACTAATCATCAATGTTCCATGTGACTTTAATTGTTTTTATCAAGTGCAAAGATGAAATGTTAAAATTCTATTCTGGTAACAACCTTGATGTATACATTTTCCGAGCCCATTACCATTAGCTCCCATATGCAGCTCATTGAATAGAAAGCAAAAATCAATCAGTATAAAAAAGAAATACATACACACATTATTTCAGTTTTTCATTACACGGAATCACGAGTTAAGAGCAAAGTGTAAGCAGCAGTTCATGAAAAACATAGAAAGGTACAACTAAGTTCTCAAGTCAATTTTCGAGAAGAGTATAGTTGGAACTTAACCCCTTTGACATTGGCACAATGTGTAATGAGGGCATCAATAAATTCTCCCTGAGTGCCAAGGGCACTTCGTTTGCATTCTGGGGTGTGTGCAATCTGTTCAACAATTCACTTCAGTTCTCAATCCCACTCAAGATTCAAGATTCAAATTTATTTGTTATGCGTACATTAAAACATATAGTGAAATAAGTCACTTGTGATAACTACCAAAACAGCCAAGTATGTGTCAGCAAATATTCCAGCACCAACATATCCGACCTATCAGTCCGTGGCCTCCTGCACTGTTACAATGAGGTCCAATAGATTGAGGAATACCACCTCATCTTTCTCCCAGGCAAATTTCAGCCTTTTGTAGTCTATATTTAATCCTACAATTACAGAGAAAAAATGAAAGGGGAAAGAGATTAACATAACTGTTCTACTGGCATATGCTGAGTGGGTTGAATGTCCTTCTTCCCTGTTATAAGACAAACATGTTGGTATTAGTCAAGAGGACAAATACATGGAGTGAATTGGGTTCCATTATAAGCATATTCGATAACCTATTGGGACAGTGGCTATTTTAGTTATAGTGTGTTAATAGGAGAGGGTGAAATGATGATTTGAGAGTTAAGGGTTTTTTGGAAATAGTGATTACAATGTGATAGAATTTTATTATAAAAAACTGAAACTGAGTTGAATCTAAAACCCTGGTCTTAAATCTGAATGAGGTAAAGTATGAAAGCATGAGAGATGTATGAAAACATGGGATAGCGTGGACTAGAGAGTATGTCTTTTGAAGGTAGGTTGTGCAAGCTAGGGTTTTTCTCCTGGAGTGAAGGAAGATGAGACGTGACCTTATAGAGGCATAGATAGAGTGGACAGCTAGATACATTTTCCTAAGGTGGAAATGGTTAATAAAAGGGAGCATAACTTAAAGATGATTGGAATAAAGTATAGGGGGATGTCAGAGGTAAGTTCTTTTACATAGAGAGTGGGAGGGGGGTGCATGGAACACCGTCCATGGGTGGTGATAGGCACAGATACATTAGGGCATTCAGAAACTTTAGACAGATGAATAGATGATAGGAAAATGGAGGAAAATGTAAGAGGGAAGGGTTAGATTGATCATAGAGTAGGTTTAAAGGCTAGCACATTATAGTGGACCAGAGGGCCTGTACTGTGCTGTAACATTCTATATTCTTTGTTCTATATTCAATGAATCGTCTATGGTAGATTGGGAAATGTATGGTGGCAAACAAGCAATAGCTAACATACAAAAGCCTCATAAATAATTTATGTATCTCTTCAAGTCAAACAGAAGCAGCAGGTAAGATATTCTAACAGTGGCTATCAGAGAAGGCAAATGAAGTGTCCGATTATAGGAAAAGACTTAAAGGCAATAAAAGGGCAACACAGTGGCTCAGCCAGTGAAACAGAGATTCCCACCCCTGTCTGTAAGAAGCTTGTACGTTCTTCCCATGAGCACATGGATTTCCTCCGGGTACTACAGTTTCCTCCCTCAGTCCAAAGATGTACCAATTAGTAGGTTAGTTGGTCATTGTAAATTGTTCTGTGATTAGGCTAGGGTTAAATTGGGGGTTGTTGGGCAGCACAGCTTGAAGGGCTGGAACGTCCTAATATGTATCTCAGTCGATAAATAGATAGATAGATAAAGGGTTAGATAGATAGATATTAGATTGTATTAGATTATGAGAACACTCAGTCCTCTTTTATTGTCATTTAGAAATGCATACATGCATTAAGAAATGATACAATGTTCCTCTGGAGTGACATCACAGAAAACAGGGCAAACCAAAGACTAACACTGACAGAACCACATAATTATAACATATAGTTACAGCAGTGCAAAGCAATACCATAATTTGATGAAGAACAAACCATGGGCATGGTAAAAAAAGTCTCAAAAGTCCCCTAGTTGATCGACTCCCCAGTCCCTGATAGAGGCAGCAAAAGGGAGAAACTCCCTGCCATAAACTTCCAGGCACCGTCAACTTGCCGATGCCTTGGAAGCATCAGACACAGAGTCCATCTGTCCAAAAACTTCGAGCCTCCAACCAGCCCCTCCGATACAGCCTCCCGAGTGCTATCCTCTGCCGAGCGCCTTCGACTTAGCCCCGGCCACTGAAACAAGCAAAGCCGAGGATTCGGGGCCTTCTGCTCCAGAGATTCCTGTTACCACACAGTAGCAGCGGCAGCGAAGCGGGCATTTCAGAAGTTTCTCCAGATGTTCCTCCGTACTCTCACGTCTGTCTCCATCAAATCAGGATTGTGCATGGTCCCCTACTTGACAGATAACAGACATTCATCACCGGAAAGGCCGCGCACTGCCGCCATCTTCTCCTCCTTATCTATAGATAGGTGGATAAACAAACAAACAAACAAAAGAAATCTCGCTTAATCCTAGCCCCGGCACTGACTGTGTGAAGTCTGTACGTTTTCCCTGTAAGCACATGGGTTGCCTTTGGGTGCTCAGGTTTCTTTCTACATACCAAAGGTGCATGGGTTGGTCAGTTAACCTGTCACTGCAAATTTCTCTTGCTCTGTGGGTGTGGTAGAATCTAAAAGGTTAGAATTTAGCAAAGGAGGTTCAAGGCATTGACAAAGAAAAGGGAAGCAGGATAAGAGAGCAATCTACCAGGAAGCATAATTGTAAATAGAAAAAACGAAACAGAAAAATGCAAAACATTCAAGGACGTGTAAATAAAAAAAAAGATTAATAAAAGTTAATGTGGATCTCTTATGACTGAGACAGGTGAAATTATACTGGGACATGTCAGTGCTAATTTGGTCTGTCTTTAGGATGCAAAAAGGTTTGTTGGAAATAAAGAATTACTGCTCTGGAATGAATCAGGAGTTCAAAGAAATTAGCATGAGTAAAAATTAGTATTGGAGAAGTTGGTGAGGTTGAAAAGTAACAAATTCCAGGGACTTGATCACCTGGATCCATGGGTGGGTTGAAAGACGTGGCTGTTGGAGATTCAGGATCCACAATTCAATTGATTTTGGAATTGTTCCTATAGATTAGAGCTACAATCCAGTTAGCCTGACATCAGTGACATGAAAATGTCTGGAATCTACTATTAATTAACTTGCATCAGATCACTTGCCAAACAATAATAGGGAGGCTATGTTTGACAAAAATGTTTTTTGAGCTTATAATTGAAAGAATCTTAGTTGGTGTGGCATATGTGGAATTTTAGGCTATTGATGTGGTCAAAGAGTCATTGAAAGATTCAACATGGAAACAGCTCACCAAGTCCACACCAACCTTTCAAACACCCATTTACTCAAATCTGACACTACCCCATTTTATTCACTCCACAGTTATCAACAACCTCTTTTATTCACTCCACAGTTATCAACAACCTCTTTCCCCCAATTCTACCACTCACCTACACACTAGGAGAAATTTACGATTAGTTAATTAACAAAGGCGTGGTAGCATAGCGGTTAGGTAATGCTTTACAATGCATTGGAGATCAGCAATCAAGGTTCAATTCCAGCCACCGTATGTAAGGAGTTTATACATTCTCCCTGTGACTGAGTGGGTTTCCTCAGGGTGCTCTGGTTTTCTCTCACATTCCAAAGATGTACAGATTAGGGTTAGTTTGTTATGAGCATACTATGCTGGTACTGTAAGCATAACCACAGTTGCAGGCTGCCTCCAGCATATCCGCAAACTATGTTGGTTGCTGATGCAAACAGTGCATTTCACCATATGTTTCGATGTACTTGTGACAAATAAAGCCAAGCTTTGAAAATCTTTAACTTATCAACCCTCAAGGAAGAAATTATCAATTATCACTCAAACATTTATTAACCAAAATTGGGACACATGACTTTGAGAGGAGTATACTGAAGAGATTGAGGATTTAATAAAAGTCAGAAAAGAGATATTAGAAATATGCAGTTCATCATTTGTTTTAGAGTGGTAAGACCAATGCAAGCTTCAAGGAATCCATGCTGTGCCCTCAGCAGTCATAATCTACATCACCAAGGTCATTGAGAAAAATGGAAAAACCTTTACCATCACTGAGTACATTTATAAGAAGTGTTGCCACAATAAAGCAGCACTCGTCATCAGGGATCCCACCACCCAGGCCATGCTCTCTTCTCACTACTACCATCAGGCAGGAGGTACAGAAGCCTTAGGTCCTGCTCCACCAGGTTCAGGAACAGTTATTACCCTGAAACCATCAGTTCCGGACCAGCATGGATAACTTCACTCACCTCAATACTGAACTGATTCCACAACTATAGACTCACTTTCAAGGACTTTACAACTCATGTTTTTAGTATCATTTATTTAGTTATTTATTTTAATTGTTTTTTTTGTATTTGCATAGTTTGTCTTCTTTTGCACGTAGGTTGTTTGTCAGTCTTTGTGTGTAGTTTTTCATTGTTTCTATTGCATTTATTTGTTCTATTGTGAATCCCCATAAGAGAATGCATCTCTGGGTAGTATATGGTGATCTGTACGTACTTTGATAAAAAATCTATTTTGGAATTTTTCAACTTTGAAAACATCAAGTACATCCTGGATTTCTGGCAATATAAATACTATATGGGTAGCAGTGTGGGCTATATGAAAGATGTAGGATAGGTTCAAGAAACCATAAATAGATAAAGCAATGGAAAAAGATATGGAAGGTGCAATATAATATTGAATCATGCAGTTAACCACTTTGCAGGAAATAGTGGAAATTCAAGGCATTAGTTAAATAATGAGAGAATGATTGGCATTAAGGGCAAAATGGGTAGCCCTACAAAGGAATCAGTAAAATTAGCTTGTAGGTACTCAAGCAATTAGGAAAGCAAGCAGCTTGTTGCCTTTTATTGCTAGATCTGAGCACAAAAGATGAGACATTTTGTCCCAATTATAGTTCAAGTACAAGCTTATCGTCATTCAATCATACACATGTACATCGCCAAATGAAACAATGTTCCTCCGGACAAAGTTGCACTTCACAGTAAATATAACACATACAACACAGAAAGTTATATTACCACAAACAAATTAACAAATAATAAGGTGCATTTACAACACAAGTTAAAAAGTAAACAGTATAATACTACTGGCGCTTCATTCGTGTTGAAACCTGGGTGATGACAGGGAGTTCAGTAGTCTCCTGCTTGGGGGAAGAAGCTGTTTCCCATCCTAACAGTCCTTGTCCTAATGCAAAGGTATCTCCTGCCCGATGGTAGGGGTCAAAGTGATTGGTTGACAGATAAGAAGGATCATTGACAATTCTAAGGGACCTGTGTACGCAGCTCTCCAGTAAGTATCTCAGGTGGGTGGATCCTCTGAGCAGTCCTCACAGTCCTTTGTTGGGTCTTGCATTCAGATACCTGGCAATTCCCCATACCAGCTGGTCAGGACATTCTAAATGGTCTCCTGTAAAATTTGGTTAAAATGGGAGTAGTGGGGCAGGTCTGCTATGCTTCAATCTCCTCTGGAGGTGGAGACGTTGGTGTGTTTGCTTGGCTAAAGAGGTGATGAGGTGGTGCTGAGGGACCAGATGAGTTCGTTCATTATGCTCACTCCCAGAAACCTGGTGCTCCTAACTCAGGGCAACACACATAAAAGTTGCTGGTGAACGCAGCAGGTCAGGCAGCCTTTCAGGGCCCTGTTGTGACTGCATTTTTAAAGCATTGTTGAGAAGTCTAGTCTCTCTTACCTCAAGATGGATGTAGGGCTGCTGATATAGGGAGTGAAGTGAAAGCTCACAAGACTGGTTCTTAGAATGGCAAGTGTGTCGGAGGAACTTAGCAGACTGGGACTAGTAGGGGTGGAGAACCTATGTCACACTTGCCCACAATGGCGCGAGCAAAAATGTTGTTGACACACAGCATGCAGTGCCGCTCCTGAATTCTTTAAATCTCACCCATAATGAAAAGAAACATAACAATTATCTTAACTGCTAAATAAAGCAGTGAATGCCTTTTTTACAACCCAAGAGCAATGACATATATATCCACAGGAAACATCTCAAGCCAGCGTGGTGCCACCTAGATGGTTGTGTCAACACATGCCATTGGATGCTACATTTTGAAACTCTCTCAGACCTGGTGTACACATCAGTATTTGCATAGTAAATGGTTACAATAATAGTACTATTTAGAAATGATGTTGTTTTTCAATTGTCTTTCCATAGATTAGTATTAATAATTTTTGAACAGGTGTAGTAAGATGCTTAAACACAAGGAATTCTGCAGATGCTGGAAATTCAAACAACACACATCAAAGTTGCTGGTGAACGCAGCAGGCCAGGCAGCATCTCTAGGAAGAGGTACAGTAGACGTTACGGGCCGAGACCCTTCACGTCGACTGTACCTCTTCCTAGAGATGCTGCCTGGCCTGCTGCGTTCACCAGCAACTTTGATGTGTGTTGCTTTAGTAAGATGCTTCATTTATTTCATTCTGTCTCTGATATAGTTTTACTAATAATAAAACTATGAATACATGGAAACAAGCATCAAGACTCAATGATAATCCCTGCCTAAAATTACCATGGCTGGTTATGAACTTTTTAGAAGATTATTACCAATTTAGGAACATGCTCTCAAAATGGTTTGCCATCCTGGACTAGTGTTCAGAATCTTAATAGAAATATAGAAAATTCACCATTAAAACTCACCATTCTTGACAGTGTCCATGCAGGTAAGATAAGATTAGTTTTATTTATCTCAAGTACATCAAAACTTACAGTAAATGGAGTTGCTTACATCAACAGCCAACACAGACAGAGAATGCACTGAGGGGTAGCCAGTTTCTGTCACAAACATAGCACACCCACAATTTACTAACCCTAATCTGTCTGTTTTTGGAATAAGAGGGGAAACTGGAAGAAGTGTATGTGGTCACGGGGAGAACCTGCAAACTTCTTACCGGACAACAGTGGGAATTGAGCCATGTTCTTTCAGTTGCTAGCTCTGTCAAGCATTGCATAAACTGCTACACTACTTTGCAATAATTCCACTTTCTGGATCACTCTGTCTTGGTTTAACAGAGTCAGTATAAGGAGCCAGCCATTCAGGACCGAGGAGCGAAGGAATCTCTTCACTTCACCTGTAAATCTTTGGAAATCTGTGGATGGTTGTGGGAGCTGTCAATAAATATATTTGAAATAAAGACAGATAGATTGTTTGATATTAAGGGTACTGAGGGATATGGGATTAATATGGGAAACTGGAGTTAAGGTAGGTGATCAATAACAATCTTATTGAACAGCCAAACAGCTGAGGGGCTAATTAGATGTCTTGTGTTCCTAAGAGGTTTGGGATGTTGGGAAGGCCAGTGTAGAAATACAAGTAACCTTTTAATTGTGACATGCGTGATTTATTTACTAATTGGATGAGGTCAGTGAATCATGTAGTGTGCCACCATAGTCAAGGTTGTTAAAACCATTAAATACTTACTCAAAAATTCCTAATACTGTCATACATCAGAAACCAGCAATCTTCTCTGATGATTTAGTAGTTAGCATTGAGTTGAATTACAATGGAGAAAGATTCATGGCAGTACATTTTGTTTAAATATCTTATCAATATACACAATACTTTTAAACTATTAATAGCTATTAGTTATTTAAGTTATTAATTCTGTTGTCTGCATTATATATCCTTTTTATATACTCTGTTACCACTTTATTAAGTACCTCCGATACCTAATACAGAGGCCAGTGAATGTACATTTATGGTCTTCTGCTGTTGCAGCCTATCCACTTTAAGGTTTGATGTGTTGTTCATTCAGAGATGATCTTCTGCATGCCACTGCTGGAATGCGTAGTTATCTGAGCTACTGTTGCTTTTTGGTCAGCTTGAACCAGTCTGGCCATCCTCCTCTGACCTCTCTCACTAGCAAGGCATTTTCACCACAGGCCTACTGAATGTTCTTGTTGCTTCCTGCATCATTCTCTACAAACTGTAAGGACTATTGTGTGTGAAAATCCCAGAAGACCATCATTTTCTGAGATACTCAGACCACCCTGTCTGGCAGCAACAATCATGTCAGTATCAAAGTCACTTGGATCAGATTTCTCCCCCATTTGGATATTTGGGCTGAACAGCACTTAAGCCTCTTGACCATGTCTGCATGCTTTTGTGCATTGAACTGCTGCCACATGATTGGCTGATTAGATATTTGCATTAACAAGCAGTTGCACAGATGCACCTAACAAAGTGGTCACTGTGTCTAATGTAGCAATGTCATTAGGTTTGGAAACATGAAGTTTCATGTTCCAAAATGCATGGATACATGGAATTTTCTGATCCTTAATTTTGACATGTGGCAGGGGAAACTTCAGGTAAATTTACAATGGTAAATTATCATATGATTGTCGAGATAATATCCTGAGATTGAGATTGCAGCTGAGTTTGTTGGATTAAGTTTCTCTCAGGGTGCTTTATCTACTCTGGCTGGGTTTAATAGTAGCACTGGATACTCATTCCAGTCGGACCAGCATGTCTATTTGTGATCAATATTAAATTAAGTGACAGAAAACTTGACTGCTTGCTTCATTCCTAATTAAAAGGATGGGAGATAACTCTCTGCAAGATTGTCACCATCTGAAAATCAGTTTGACATGTATTTTTTTTCTCCTAATTTATTCCAGCAGTGTGAAAATACTCTGAACAACTGATGGAAGGAAATGAAGTGAGGGGGACATTTGACATTAGCAGCATCATTAAGCCATTGTTTCCAGGTAGTCAGGCTATTCTGTCACCAAGTGTGCGCTCACTATTGATTATGCTAATCCTGTTTTATTCTCTCATTTTCCCACCAACTGCCTATAGATTCAAGCACTCTGTTTGATCACTTCTGATGATGAGATTTTTCATGCAGGTGTCTCTGGAAGGATTTCCAATGCCCTGGACCATAGCTTCTACCATCTTTGACAGGGTTCTTGAGTGCAGCTTATCTCTTTCAATCACCTCTGTCCTCATTCTCTTTCCCCACAGGCAAAGTAACAATGGAAGTCCCTTAGTCCTCACCTTTCACTTTAGCAAGCCCCATTGAACAGATCGCTCTTCACAATTTCTACACTTTCAATGGAGTTATAGAACCAGACACATTAACCCTTCCTCACAGCTATCACCAATGTAAGCAGTCACTCTATCCCCTCACAAAATGCTGGAGGAACTCAGCAGGCCAGGCAGAATCTATGGAAAAGAGTACAGTTGACATTGTGGGTTGAGCCCTTCAGCAGGACTGGAGAAAAAGAAAATGAGTAGATTTAAAAGGTGGGGAGAGGGGTGATAGGTGAAACTGGGAGGAGGAGGGGTGAAGTAAAGAGCTGGGAAGTTGATTGGTCTTCCCTTGATAACTCTTTGGTCTGCTCTTCCATTTCCACTAACCACTTCCCTTCCTTACAGTACGTTTCCATGTGACTGGAGCAGATGCAACAAACAGCTATCTGTGGTCCACAGGCATTTATTCCAAACTAGTTTACAGCATTATGTGCTCATAAAGTGGTCTCCCCTCCACTGCAGAAACTGAAGACGGATTAGATGACTGCTTTATGGAATGCCCTGAGGTTTCATTTGATGTCAATTTAAATTAATTTCTTTTATACAGACGTGCAAATAAGGCTCATGGTAGGCTTGAGAAACAAGACCTCCTTTCCATCTGGACACACTGCAGACTTCCGGACACCACATCAAGTGGAATAATGGCAGATCACTGGCTTTATCTATATAAGAACACTTCTCCTACTCTCTGCCTTCTATGGGCAAGCCAGTTCTGAAAGCAGACTTGCAGTTCACTGTGGATCTCTTGCATCTTTATCAACCAACTACAAGGGACTTATCAAATGGCCTACCAACATCCATTTTGATTACGTCCAGAGACTTACTTTCTTCAATCTTCTTTGTTGCCTCCATAAAGCACTGAATCAAAGTTGTCAGGCATGACTTGTCCTGCACAAAGCCATGCAAAGACTTTACAACCATCAGGCTCCTGAACCAGCATGGATAACATCACTCACCACAACCCTGAACTGACTCCACAATCTACAGACTCACTTTCAACTCATGTTCTCAGTATTACTTATTTTCTTATTTTCACTATTTGTCTTCTTTTGCACACTGGTTCTTTTGTCAGTCAGTGTTTTTGTAGAGTTTTTCATAAGTTCTATAGTATTTCTGTATATTCCTGTAAACATCAGCAGAAAATTATTGTCACGGTAGTAAGTGCTAACATATACTGTATGTACTTAGGTAATAAATTTACTTTGACTTTTGATTATCATTTAAGTAGGCCATGTATTTTCAAATGTGCATAAATCCTAAGCAACACACACAAAATGCTGGAGGAACTCAGCAGCCAGGCATCATCTGTGGAGAGGGAAAAACAGTCAATGTTTCAGGCTGAGAACTACCCTTCTATGTTCTCTTCAGCAACCTATATTAACTGATTTTTTCTCTCTCCACTAACATGGTCTGGCTTGTTTGGTATTTCTCACACTTCTGACCCACCCTTCACAGTTTTTACATATTCTGCTGATTGTTTACCCTCGCTCTCTAACAGCCTTCATCAATCTACCAGTCAGATGACCTGCCACTCTGGCCGTTCCCTTTCTCTCTCCCACGCTCTATGAGAAGGTACAGGAGATTGAAAGCCCGGCGAACAGACTGAAGAACAGCTTCTCCCCTACTGTTATCAGCCAATCACTTCTTTCACATCCCCTTTTCATTGGAGAGAATTCTTCCTCTTCCATCATTGTCACTTTTGCATTTCTTTTCTTCACGTCTGCGGTTTGCGCCACTAAGCACCATTCCGTTCTTTTGTGCTCATTTACTGTTGTGTTTATTACTACCAGACAGACTGTTTACTCTGTGAGCTTTATGCAATCAAGCATTTCATTGCAGCACGGCACATATGACAATAAGCTAACCCCAACCTGACTTCATCAATTGCTCGTCACCAGACCTCTTCCCAACACTTTCCCTCTTTGCCCTCGCTATAAGAAAAACAAAACTATTTTCTTCGACCCCAATTCCGCCTTCAACCTTGAGCACTAACTCTATTTTTCTTTCCACTTGACTTGTTTAGTGTTCCCCGCATTTTTTTTTAATATGCAGTGCTGAGGGCAGGGCAAAGATAGCAAAATAATTTCCAACTTGTATATTCTGACTGCATTTGATCATGAAACTGAAAGTAGAGTTAAAGTGGCCTTTAGTTCAAAGTTAACAATGAAAACATAAAAATGGTTATTAATATTCCGACAGATGGTGCCTTTGAACTGGTCAATAAGAGTCTTATTTTCTAAAAACTCAATATCACTACTTGAGACTCTTTTAAATTCAAGCCAAGGCATGTTTGTGTTTCTTCTATATTTTACTACATCTTACCCGGCTAATAGAAACCTATAGATGATTTGGAAATCGTATTTCAGCTCAGTAAAAGAAATGAACAACTAATGGGAATTCTTTGAATCAATGATAGGATTGGCCTATTTTTAAATTATAGTTAGAAAACTAAGTGCCAGGATTCAGATAGCCTGGAACTGAATCACTGCACTCGTTTCAGATAACTGACAGAAACAATAGAAACTAACATTTGTAACTGTCATGCAATATAAACAGAGTTCCAGATTCGAAATGCTTCTGCACTTAAAATTTTTCAGTGACTTGAAAAAATATTGAACAGATCAAAGTCGATATTAAAGTCCGGGATGAGAAACACTTCCAGCCAGACCAGAAAAATTCTTCAGGGGAGTTAATGAAGTCAAACTGGAAATATATCCATGAGTTGAAAGCTGATGTAAGTTTGAGGTTACATGGACATGATCTGAAACCTTTGGACTAAACTCTGTAATTAACAACATTGGCAAAAATGAGAAAAGGAAACTGTGGGATAAAAGGGTACCTGTTGTCAAATGTTGAATATGGAATGTAGAAAATAGAACACAGGTCACAGAATACTAATCATAGAATGTTACAGCACAGTACAGGCTCTTGTGCCCACAATGTTGTGCCAAACTTTTAACCTACTCTAAGATCAATTTAACCATTCCCTCCTGCATAGCCCTACAGTTTTCTATCATCCATGTGCCTGTCTAAAAGCTTCATAAATGCTCCTAATGTATCTGCCTTTACCACCACCCTGGCAGAGCGTGCTATGCACCCAACACTCTCTGTGTGAAGAACTTACCTCTGAGATCCCCTCCATACTTTCCTCCGAATACATTGAAATCATGTTAGCCATTTCCAGCCATGGGGAAAAAGATTCTGGCTATCCATTCTACCTAAGCAGCTCTTGTACACCTCTATCAAGTCACTTCGCTCCAAAGAGAAAAGCCTTTGATCGCTGTTGTTTCATACAAGCGAAATGAAGGGAATTATTTCAATGTTCATGATTAAATCTGATAGGTGGATGAATGAAATAGGTTTGCAGAACAGGGCTTGATATTGCTTTTAATTGCTCATAAATGGGATGTGGGAAGGCAAGGATGATGGCAAGGTGGTGCCATTGAACTGCTGCTGTCTTACTGATGAAGGTATTCCTGCAGTGCAACTGTGGAGGACATTCTAGGATTTAAATGATTGAGGAATAGTTAATATAGTTCTAAATTTGGATAGGAACTTTCAGACTGCTACATTCTCATGCACCTTTGTCCTTGTTCCCTTAAGGTAGAAGTCAAGGGTTTGTGAGAAGGTGTTGAAGAGGTGATTGGGACTGTTTCGTAATTGGCAATTATGTTCCTATTTTACACCTATTGAGGTAAAGTAAAAAACTATATGCCATCTATACAGATCATTTCATCACATCGGTACAATGAGGTAGTACAAGGGAAATGCAATAACAGAAATGTAAATATGGTGTTATGGTAACAAAGAAAGTACAGTGCTGGCAGACACTAAGGTGCAAGGCCACGAGGAGGTAGGTTGTGAGGTCAAGAGACATCCTATCATACAAAATGTCTATTAAATAGTGTTATAATAATGGGATAGAAAATGGTGGTATGTACTGTGACAAGAATACACATAGATGTTAGCTGTCCTGTGTGATCAGCAGTTGGTCTGCCACCTGTCCTCAGGGGAGGGAGAGATAAGGAACAATGAAGCAGCATTTGGAGATGTTAATGAAGGAGCCATCAGTCTGGGTATTGTCAAGATCGGCTCCCCCTTTGAACCCTGAACTGTTTGAAGTGATGGACAGGCGATACCACAGCAGGGGGATAAAAAGGGACAGGTTCGCTAAGGCAGGACACACACGACACCCGAGGTAACGAGACCCTGGAAGTGGTGTGCCTCTCACAAGTCGGTGGGAAGTATCGGGCCATAAACGCACAGGGTGGAAAGGTACGATCAGCGGGAACCCGGTGTGTGTCCACCCTCGCTTGGGTGCCGGGTTCACTGCAGAGGATCGAACGCATCTGGAGGAGGGGTCACAGTCGGTGACCTCAGGTGACATCACAACGGACCCGCCCGAAAGCTGCTTGTGAGCAATATCGCAGGTCTGTGAGTGGAAGCCGTTCTGAATGATCAGTCGTTCTCGTTCTCTCTCTCCTTCCCCCCACATTGTCCATCGCCATGGCAATGATTAATGCGAACTGAATTAAATTGAACTGGACTTTGTGTCACTTTGAAATTGGTCATTTACCCCTAGACAACGATAGAGCTTGATTGATCCTGTTATCTTAATTCTGTGCACATGTGTGTTTATCATTGCTGAACTGTTGCATTTATTATCCTTTCGATTACTGTGTTGCTTGTTTCTTTAATAAAACTTTCTTAGTTCTAGTAATCCAGACTCCAACTGAGTGATCCATTTCTGCTGGTTTGGCAACCCAGTTACGGGGTACGTAACAGTACTTTCAGGTTTTTGTAACTTCTGCTCAATGAGTGGGAGGGGGAGAAGAAAGAATGTTCAAGGAGGGTGAGATCTTTGATTACATTGGCTCTTATTAGAACATATAACATAGAACATAGAATAGTACAGCACAGTACAGGCCCTTTGGCCCACAATGTTGTGCCGACCCTCAAACCCTGCCTCCCATATAAGCCCCCACCTTAAATTCCTCCATATACCTGTCTAGTAGTCTCTTAAACTTCACTAGTGTATCTGCCTCCACCACTGACTCAGGCAGTGCATTCCACGCACCAACCACTCTCTGAGTAAAAAACCTTCCTCTAATATCCCCCTTGGACTTCCCACCCCTTACCTTAAAGCCATGTCCTCTTGTATTGAGCAGTGGTGCCCTGGGGAAGAGGCGCTGGCTGTACACTCTATCTATTCCTCTTATTATCTTGTACACCTCTATCATGTCTCCTCTCATCCTTCTTCTCTCCAAAGAGTAAAGCCCTAGCTCCCTTAATCTCTGATCATAATGCATACTTTCTAAACCAGGCAGCATCCTGGTAAATCTCCTCTGTACCCTTTCGAATGCTTCCACATCCTTCCTATAGTGAGGTGACAAGAACTGGACACAATACTCCAAGTGTGGCCTAACCAGAGTTTTATAGAGCTGCATCATTACATCGCGACTCTTAAACTCTATCCCTCAACTTATGAAAGCTAACACCCCATAAGCTTTCTTAACTACCCTATCCACCTGTGAGGCAACTTTCAGGGATCTGTGGACATGTACCCCGAGATCCCTCTGCTCCTCCACACTATCAAGTATCCTGCCATTTACTTTGTACTCTGCCTTGGAGTTTGTCCTTCCAAAGTGTACCACCTCACACTTCTCCGGGTTGAACTCCATCTGCCACTTCTCAGCCCTCTTCTGCATCCTATCAATGTCTCTCTGCAATCTTTGACAATCCTCTACACTATCTACAACACCACCAATCTTTGAGTCGTCTGCAAACTTGCCAACCCACCCTTCTACCCCCGCATCCAGGTTGTTAATAAAAATCACGAAAAGTAGAGGTCCCAGAACAGATCCTTGTGGGACACCACTAGTCACAATCCTCCAATCTGAATGTACTCCCTCCACCACCACCCTCTGCCTTCTGCAGGCAAGCCAAATCTGAATCCACCTGGCCAAACTTCCCTGGATCCCATGCCTTCTAACTTTCTGAATAAGACTACTGTGTGGAACCTTGTCAAATGCCTTACTAAAATCCATATAGATCACATCCACTGCACTACCCTCATCTATATGCCTGGTCACCTCCTCAAAGAACTCTATCAGGCTTGTTAGACACAATCTGCCCTTCACAAAGCCATGCTGACTGTCCCTGATCAGACCATGATTCTCTAAATGCCTATAGATCCTATCTCTAAGAATCTTTTCCAACAGCTTTCCCAGCACAGACGTAAGGCTCACTGGTCTATGATTACCCGGACTATCCCTACTACCTTTTTTGAACAAGGGAACAACATTTGCCTCCCTCCAATCCTCCGGTACCATTCCTGTGGACAACGAGGACATAAAGATCCTAGCCAGAGGTTCAGCAATCTCTTCTCTCGCCTCGTGGAGCAGCCTGGGGAATATTCCGTCAGGCCCCGGGGACTTATCTGTTCTAATGTATTTTAACAACTCCAACACCTCCTCTCCCTTAATATCAGCATGCTCCAGAGCATCAACCTCACTCATATTGTCCTCACCATCATCAAGTTCCCTCTCATTGGTGAATACCGAAGAGAAGTATTCATTGAGGACCTCGCTCACTTCCACAGCCTCCAGGAACATCTTCCCACCTTTATCTCTAATTGGTCCTACCTTCACTCCTGTCATCCTTTTTTTCTTCACATAATTGAAGAATGCCTTGGTGTTTTCCTTTACCCGACTTGCCAAGGCCTTCTCATGCCCCCTTCTTGCTCTTCTCAGACCCTTCTTAAGCTCCTTTCTTGCTTCCCTATATTCCTCAATAGACCCATCTGATCCTTGCTTCCTAAACCTCATGTATGCTGCCTTCTTCCTCCTGACTAGATTTTCCACCTCACTTGTCACCCATGGTTCCTTCACCCTACCATTCTTTATCTTCCTCACCGGGACAAATTTATCCCTAACATCCCGCAAGAGATGTCTAAACATCGACCACATGTCCATAGTACATTTCCCTGCAAAAACATCATCCCAATTCACACCCGCAAGTTCTAGACTTATAGCCTCATAATTTGCCTTTCCCCAATTAAAAATGTTCCTGTCCACTTTGATTCTATCCTTTTCCATGATAATTATAAAGGCACTAATTATTTGAGACACTGAGAAGTGTAGACAGAGTCCATGGAGTGAAGATTGCTTTTCGTGATGCTCTGAGCAGTGTCTACCACTCTCTAGAGTTTCTTGAAGTATTGGGAAGAGCAGTTGTCATATCAAGCCAAGAAGAATCTAGATAGAATTGTTTGAATGCAAGTTAACTGCCCTTCTGGTATCAAACCCAGAAAACAGAAAAAGTTGAGAAAGCCAAGGGGAAGCCATGGTGAAATCTTAGGGTAATAAAATGGATTGCTGAGGTAGATTTGGAGAAAATATCTCTGATCCTAAGGAATCCAAAATGAGAATGGATCAACATACAGTATGACAACTACCAGTATAAACCTGGATAAACTCCTTTACATAAAGAATATAGAATGTATTGGCTTTATTCATTGAATAACCCAAACTGTAAAACTGTAATTAGAACATGGAACAGTAAATAATGGATTAAAACAGGACTCCAAACTTGGGGTCCACAGACCTCTTCCTTAATGGTATTGATCCATGGAATAAAGAGTTTGAGGACCCTTGGGTTAAAGAGAATGCTGCAAAAACACATGTCTATAAAAGGAGAGAGGCATTTATTTAAAATAAAAACATAAGTTTCTGGAAATACTCATCAGGTCAAAATGCATCTGTGGAAAGGGAAATAGGATTGACATTATTTTTACCATTCCAATAGATTATGCTATAAAACACACCACACAATGGCTTTGTCTAATGAGTATACTTCTTTATTAATTGTGATTTCTTTACACAGCACAAAGATTCACCAAGTAGTTTTAAACAAATAGCTAATTCTTTAGTTTCAAACTATTTTGGTTACTCTTACAACTTCAGAAATCCAGTATCTTTATTCGGATTTTACCCACTCACAGTGAACCTGAGTGGGATTTGACCTTGGCGAGTTCTTCTCCGAGTCTCTGACTCAAGGACTTAACCAGTTCTTTGTCTCTAGAATTATTGCTGTGGGTCACCCCCTAAGGCCCCTTTTTAAAAACATTTCTTCAACATTGCTTCATTCTTTATTGCATTTAAACATCACTAATTCTGATCCCTATCCACCCCAGCATGTCTCCTTAACTTGTTCAAATTGCTTTTGGTACCACTCGACTACATTATTTTAACCATTTGTTTCCTAGATGATCAAAAAGTTTGTTTGAAATTTGTATTCTGCCAGGTGTTCTTTTCTAGAAGATGTCAACTTCCATGCACTCCAATCTGATTGCCTTCTCTTTTTCTGGCTGTTATTTTTGCTTTTGCTGTTTTGTTGCTTGCTATGTTCTGTTTTGTGCTGTTCTGTCGAGCACGTTGGCATGCTCTGTTGGTGCCGGAGTGGGTGCTGACACCTGTGGGCTGCCCCCAGCATATCCTCATGTGTGTTAGTCGCTAATACAATTGAATCATTTCATTGTATGTTTTGGTTTTCACGTAATAAATAAATCTGAATCTGAATCTCTCTTTCAATTAACTGTAAAGCCGACCTAGCCATCATCTCAGTTCAGACTGATCAGGTGTTGACTGAATGAGCTTCCTTCACTGTGTACCTTTGTTCTGTTGTTTCCACCATCCCTTCCTAAGCAACAGAGTATCCTCCTAAGGCCTCATGGGATACGTGATATTGCATGCACTGCTATACACTTCAGGTCTGCTAACTCTCCTTCTCTTCTCATAAATGCAGCTTAACCTGTCGAGTATTTCCAAAAATTTCGGATTCTATTTTCAATTTCTTGCAAACTTTCCTTTAATCTTTGAAGGCACCTAATTAGCAGTACTGGAAAGATAAGCAATTATTACCCATCCCTAAGTCCATAAATGCTCCTGAACTGAGTTGCTTGCTGGGTCATTTCAGAAGCATCAATGCTGCTGTGGGTCTGGAATCACACCTCTGGTCCACACCAGATGAGAGTAGCTGATTTCCTCCACTGAATAAGGATAGGCGATGCAGACAGAATCACACAAAATTGAACAGGCCCTTCAAACCAACTCATCCATGTCGACAAAGGTGCCTATCAAAGCTAGTCCCATTTGGCTATTTATCAAGTCTTCATTTGTCTCAAAAATCCAATAACTTTTTGGTTCGTATATCCATAGAAAGCATCATATCTGGATGTATAAAGGCTTGGTATGGTGACTGCTCTCTCTGTGACTTCAAGAAACTGCAGAGAGTTGTGGACACTGCTCAGCATTTCATAGACACCAGCCTCCCCTCCATAGCTTCTGTTTATACTTCTCGCTGCCTGGTAAGGCCCAGCATAATCAAAGACCACACCTGCCCTGGACACTCTCACTTCTTCCCTATTCCATTGGGCAGAAGAAACAAAATCCTAAAGCATGTAGCACCAGGCTCAAAGACAGCTTCTACTCTGCTATTATAAGACTATTCTATGGTTCCTTGGAACAATTGATGGATTCTTGACTTCACATTCACTTCAGTATAACCTTGCACCTTATTGTTTACCCACACTACACATTTTGTAGCCATTACAGTTCATTCTGCATTCTGTTATTGTTTTAGCTTGTACTACAGTAGTGCAGAAAGTTGTGAACCCTGTAGAATTTTCTCTATTTCTACATAAATATGATCTAAAATGTGATCACATCTTCACGTGTCCTCAAACTAGATAAAGAGAACCTAATTAAATAAATAACACAAAAAATCTTTATACTGGTTCATTTATTTATTGAGAAAAACTATCCAGTATTACATGTATTTGTTGGAAAAAGTATGTGAACCTTTGCTTTCAGTAATTGGTGTGACCCCCTTGTACAGTAATAACTTCAACCAAATGTTTCCGGTAACTGCTGAGCAGTCCTGCATGTCGGCTTGGGGGAATTTTAGGCCATTCCGCCTTACAAAACTGCTTCAGCTCTGGGATGTTTATGGGTTTCCTTGCATGAACTGCTTACTTCAGGTCCTTCTACAACATTTCTACAGGACTAAGGTCAGGACTTTGAGTCGGCCATTCCAAATCCCAAATTTTCTCCTTTTTAAACTGTTCTGTTGTTGATTTACTCTTGCCTTTCAGATCATTATCTTGTTGTATTATCCAACTTCTATTAAGCTTCAGGTGATGGACTGCTATCCTGACACTCTCCTATAAAATACCTTGATACAATTTGAATTTATTGTTTCCTCAACGATTGTAAGCTGTCCAGGACTTGAGACAGGAAAGCAGCCCCAAACCATGATGCTCCTTCCACCATGCTTCATAGTTGGGATGAGATTTTGGTGTTGGTCTGAAGTGTCCCTTTTCCTCCAAACATAGCAATGAGCATTTCTGCCAAAAAGTTCAACTTTTGTCTCATCTGTCCACAGAACATTGTCCCAGAAGTGTTCTAAACCATCTAGGTGGTCATTAGCAAACTGGAGACATGCAGTAATGTTTTATTGGAGAGCAGCGGATTCCTCCATGTTGTCCTTCCGTGAACACCATTCTTGTTCAGTGTTTTTCTTATAGTGGACACATGAACAGAAATTTTAGGAAGTTCTAGAGATTTCTGCAGGTCTTTTGCTGTTACCCTTAGATTCTTTTTCACCTCCTTCAGCATTGAACATTGAGCTCTTGGTGTGATCTTTGCAGGATGCCCACTCTTAGGGAGAGTAGCAACAGTACTGAGTTTCCTCCATTTATTCTCAATTTCTCTTACTGTGGACTTATGAACCCTTAGGTCTTTGGAAAAGCTTTTGTAGCCTTTTCCAGCTTCATGCAGCTCTACAATTCTTACAATTGATCGAGGCATAGTGGATATAAATAGATCTTTCTTGAGAACAGCAGGCTTTGTCAGTAACCTGATTTTGTGTGTCCTTTTTATAGGGTAGGGCACCTCTAAAACCCACACCTTCAATCTCATCTCATTGATTGGAACACCTGACTCCAAATAGCTTTTGTAGAAAGCATTACCCCAGAGGTTCACATACTCTTTCCAGCACATACATATAATATAGGATAATTTTTCTCAATAAATATTTTAACAAATCTTATGTTTTCTGTTATTTATTTAATTGGGTTCTCTTTATCTAGTTCTAGGACTTATGTGCAGATCTGTTCTCATTTTCAGTCATACTTATGCAGAAATAGAGAAATAGAGAAAATTGAACAGGGCTCACAAATTTTCTAGCACCACTGTACCTCAATGCAAAGTGTAATGAATTAATCTGTATGAATGATATGCAAGACAAGCTTTTTAGAGATTCATTCAGAATAGAAGTCAATGTATTTTCTTGCTGAGACACTTAAACTCAGTGGCCACATTACTTACTACACCTGTACAGCTGCTCATGTTGAGTTAGCCAATCACATGGCAGCAGCTCAATACATAAAAGCATACAGACATGGTGAAGAGGTTCAGTTATTATCTCAGCATGGGGCAAAATGTGACCTAATTGACTGGCAACAACACAGCCTGGTATGGAAACACCAATGCCCTTGAAAGAAAAATCCTACAAAAAGTAGTGGATACTGCCCAGTCCATCATGGTTGAAATCCTCTCCACCACAGAGCATATCTACACAAAATACTGTCACCATAAAGCAGCATCCATCATCAGGGACCCCCACCACACAGGACATGCCTTCTTCTCGCTGTTGCCATGAGGAAGAAGGTACAGGAACCTCAGAACTCACACTACCAAGTTCAGGAACAGTTATCACCCTTCGACCATCAGGCTCTTGAACCAGGGGGGATAACTTCACTCAACTTCACTTGCCCCATTACTGAAATGTTCCCACAATTTATGGACTCTCTTTGAAGGACTCTTCATCTCATGTTCTCGATATTTATTGCTTATTTATTTATTATTACTATTTATTTCTTTTTGTGTTTGCACAGATTGTTTTCTTTTACACACTGGTGGAATGCCCAAGTCGGTGTGGTCTTCCATTGAATTTGCTACAGTTACTGTATTATTCTATGGATTTATCGAGTATACCGGTAAGACAATGAATCTCAGGGTTCTATACGGTAACATACATCTACTTTGATAAAATCAAAGGAAAGGAGGGAAAGAACTGATCCTACTCCATCATTCCATAAAATTATGGCTCCTCTAATCTTGACTTACACATTTCCTTGCCAGTTCCCATAACTATAGAATATCCCACCCATAAATCAAAGATGTGTTTTTCTCAGTCTTGAACACGACTTTTCCACCTTCGGTCTCTGGGTTAAGGTGTCCAAAGACTGAAAGCCCTTGACAATAAAGAATTTCCTTACTGTCGTTCTAGAAAGGAGCTCAAAAGTAGTGCTTATGGGTCCTTATGATCTATTTCAGGACACATTTCGTTAATCATCTGAAAGAGGGCACCTCCAACAATGTAACACTTTCTTGCTGCCGTGGAGCTTGGGGACATCAACAGAGGCTCTGGACTGAGATTTGAATGTAAACCCTTCTAAGCCAGAAAGGATAATACCAACCAAGAACCACAGCAAATACTTCAAGTATACATGACTTCATCCTGTAAGTCCAATAGATTTTGCAGTAGATTTGTTGCTGGATGATGTCGTTTCCAAACTAAGACATGGGGTTACCAGTAGATGTGTGAACTTTTCAGTATATATATTACTAGTGACCACTTAAGAGTCCTGAAATGCAGCAAACACTCTGAACAGATTAAAGGATCTAAAAATAACCATTTCAGTGTATGAGAGCTGATGCTATGTAGTGACTCATCTAATTATCTCATCTTGTATATTTAAGGTTCAATTATTTATAAATACAGTTGTCACTCGAGTTTCAAAGTCAACAAAACTGGAAAAAAATGGAGAATAGAAAATGCAGTGGGATCATCTTCATACAGGATTAGAAGCCAGTAAATATGTATAATTGATCAAGTGTCATTGTTTATTATTTTTAATGTCACTGAATCATGTGTTCAGTATCTAGAAGACAGAATAATCAGGAGTGACAATGCAGAATACTACGGGGCAGTGTCATAATGTAAGTTACTTATCCACAATGGATAAATCTGATCATGCCAGTAATGTTATAGATCAAGGACTCAGTGCTGAACTATGCTGATCTATGGGGCTGTCTTTGTGGACCAGATCAGAATGCTATTTGCTTGCGTTTATCTGCAGGATGTGTTTTTTTTTCTCTCTGCACATTGGGAGTTCGACGGTCTTCTTTTCTTTTATATCGATTCTTTTGGTTTTCTTTGTTTCGTAGCTGCCTGTTAGGGAAGAATCTCAAGGTTGTATTACATATACATGCTTTGATAATAAATGTGCTTCAAACAGTAGTGGGCGAAATTATTCAATGCTAAGGTTGCAAATTGGTCACACTTTCCATTCTTCTCCAAGGTTTCTCAACTTCAAATAGCAATCTGATTTGCTTCTGAAAGTTCTGAATTTGGAGACAGATAGCACTGCGGGTACTGGAATCCAGAGCAGGCTGCTGAAGGAACTCAGAAGGCCAAGCAGCATCGGTCGAGGGAAATGGGTACTTGACTTTTCAAGACACTGCGTCACCTATGTTTACTGACAGATCCACTCAACAGCAGATGCTGCGGTGTACCTCTTGCACTGGCTCCAACACATAGAAAACAAGGACTTTTACACTCTGGGGCCACATTATTCGATATCTTCTGTACCTGATAAAGTGTCTTCTGAGTGTATGTTTGTGGTCTCCTGTTGCTGTAGTCCAACCACTTCGACTGTTGTGTATTCAGAAATGCTCTTCTGCACACCACTGTTGTAATGTATGGTTGTTTGAGTTACAGTCACCCTCCTTTCAGCTTTTTTTTAACAAAACTATTAAAGTTTATTTGCATCACATATACACAAGGTACAGAGTTTCAATATTTAGAAGACAGGAAGTATACTCAAATTAAAATATGGTTAGAACCGTCTTTAAAACAGTCAGTACCCCCAGGGGGCCCACGGCTCCCGGAAGTCCCTCACTGTACCCATTGCAACTGCTTGCTCCCTCTCCAAGGACAGCCGGGCACAAACGTATGCTCGGAAAAGGAGCAGGCAGTAGGCAGCGCCTTCCATTTTCCGCTGCCTCGACCCATGAATGGCCCTCTTGGCCAGGCCCAGGAGCAAGCCCACCAGGAGATCCTCCTCACACTCCGCCCCCCTCTGAACTGAGTGCCCATAGATGAGGAGAGCGGGACTAAAGTGCAGCCAGAACCTCAGCATCAGCCCCATAGGAAACTCAAAGAGTGCAGCACATACAAGAAACGCGTTGGTGCATCGCGGAACGGTACGGTGGGCATCTCCGCAAGACAGTCACATCATGTGGGACTGTGCCCCATGTGGTCTCCCGAGGCCTGGGTCCAACGCGCACACATTGGCTGGTGGTGCAGCCAGAAGTCCTCCACTTACCCGTACTCTCCCTCTCTCAACACCCACCGTAATAGGATCAGGACCAGTCCTCCCCAGCAGCCAGAGCACTGTCCAATGGTGCAGGAGCACCCAGCCTGAATGAGGCCAGACCCCCATACCCTCCACAGTTCTGGGTAGAATTGAGGTTGTTCCCTCAGAGAGGCATGGCTGGCCCCATTTGCCAGGATTCGCGTGCCCTCTCAGCTTGACTCAGTTTGGCCATTCTCCTCTGACCTCTTTCATTAACAAGGTGTTTTCACCCACAGAACTACCGCTCACTGGATTTTTTTTGTTTGTTTTTCTCACCACTCTCTGTAAATTTTAGAGACTGTTGTGCATGAAAATTCCTGGAGATCAGCAGTTTCTGAGATTCTCAAACCACCTTTTCTGGAATCAACAATCATTCCACAGTCAATGTCTCTTGGATCACACTTAATCTGCGTTCTCATGTTTGGTCAGAACAACAACTGAATGCCTTATCAATATCTGCGTGCTTTTATACATGGATTTGCTACCATTTGATTGGTGGAGTAGATATTTGCATTAACAAGCGGGTGTACAGGTGTACCTAATAAAGTGGCTACTGTGTGTGTATGTCAGAATGCTGTTCCTGGATTTCAGTTCGGCATTCAACACCACTGTCCCACAGACCTTGGTGAACAAACTACTGCTCCTGAATGTGAGTACACCACTGTGTAACTGGGTGTTGGACTTGCTAACCAACAGACCTCAGAGAGTCAGGATGCACAACTGCTCCTCCGTCTCCATCATCCTCAACACAGGGCACCCACAACCCTTGGCTGCATGCTGAGCGCGCTTCTATATAGTCGGCTCACATACGACCGCACCCTAGGAATTACATTGTCAAGTTCACCAATGACATGAGAGTGGTGGGGCTCATCATCAACAACTTTGAGACATCCATCACTGGCACCTACCTACCCACCACCAAGGTCATAAATACAGAACGGTGCTGGGAAAAGGCCAGCAATATTATAAAGAATCCCACTTCCAGACTGTCCCACTCCTATCAGGAAAGAGTTTAAGCCAGGACCACTGGACTCAAACACAGTTACTTCCACCAAACCGTCAGGCTGACCAACACCGCCACCCATTAACTCTCCTCAGCATTCCTCATCATCACGACATGCACATCACCTTGCACTGGTTTATGAACATAAATCACTCAGTGTATATAATAGTTGCTTTTATATTTACATTTACTGCGTTCTTCATGCCTAAAGTGTTTTTTATGCTGCATCGGATCCTTAGCAACAATCGTTTTGTCCTTTAAGCATATAGTGAAGAATGACGATAAACAATCTCGAATCTTGAACCTTCAATTTTAACTCCCTTTAGAGGTGTTTACCCCGAGCTCTTGTGAATAACAAGGACTTAGTATATTTAAATATAGCTTCTGTTATCTTTATAAAGATTATGAAAACACATTCTGGAATCCTGAAATAAAAGCAGAAATTATTGTAAACAGTCAGGTCAGGTATCATTGGCAGAAAGTTCAGATTGAACCTTTCTGAAGAAGTTCGATTTGACCTGAAATGTTAGCCCTGTTTCTCTTTCTACACTAGCCGCCTGACCTGTTGAGTCCTTCCAACATTTTCTCATTTCATATCATCGTCCTTTGTATCCTGGTAAACTGGTAATAACTCATCACATGAGCTGTCAAATAGTGCTGATAGCTTCTCATTCACTGCACAGAAAAATCACAACTTATTTCGTTTCAATTATTAATCACAAAATATTTGTATGGTCTAACAACAACTGCCTGAAATAGGTCTTACCAGGCTCAGAGGGCTTCCTTTATTTTCTGTAGCAATTTCTGCAGGACCAGGAGAATACCTAAGGGAAGAGTCAATTAGATTGTGAAGTATAAATGGAATGGCATTCTGTAAGACACTGTCCTGTTTAAAAATGCTTAGGTAAGACGATGAAATAGGGACAGAGACTTAACTTCAGTAATCTGGCACCAGCTTACCATTGAGTCAGAACCATACGTAAGACTTAGCTGAGGCGATGTTAGAAGAAAACAACTCTTGGCTTCCCCTAACGACAATTGCTGTTACAATACTCAGTGATCCGGCTGGCTGTAAATGAAAGCAACACAATACACAAAACACTCAAGTGGTCAGGCAGCATCAGTGGAAGGAAAAACGCAATTCACATTTCAGGTTGGTTTTTTGTATCCTGTACTTTTGTTAATTTTCAAACTTGCAGTCTAAATCAGTTCACTTGATCAGGATCCCAGTACCAGGATGAAACTTGGCACCTGGCTTCCTGACAAAGGGATGTTGGGATAGGTTTAGGTCATAACATACTGGAGCAGGAATAGGTAATTTGGTTTGTTCAGTCTTCTCCTATCATTCAATAATGGCTGATATTTTTTTCTGAAACCCATTCTTCCTTCTTCCCTAACTCTTAATCCCGTTAACAATTAAGAACCTATCAGTCTCTGCTTTAAGTACCCAATGATAGCCTCCATGACCTTCTGTTACAGCGAATTCCACAGGCTCACCGCACTATGTCTGAAGAAAATTCCTTGTTATCTCAGTTCTGAAGAGACACCCTTTTACTTAGAACCTTGACCCTCCGACTAATGGAAACATCCTCTTCAGTCCACTCTATCCAGGCCTTTCATATTTGTAGATTTCAATGAGATTCTCCCCCTTCCACCCCATCCTGCTTAACTCCAGGTTTAGTGTATATCCAAATGAAACAATTGGATTCAGACGATGTCTCGCCACTCAGTATTTTATCCAATCCAATATGATTTATTTAATATTACCAACGTATGAATTGCATGGTAACAGTTAAAATGAGGATTGAATTTGGTCAGGTCTTAATGATGCTATGTCATCAAGCTTTGGTCAAGGTGGGAATGGCTGTGGTCAGAGCTGGTTCAGGTTAGGCTTTAAATTTACTTCTACAAGCCTTGAGCTGTGACACCCATTTACTCCACTAATGGTTTATTCTGGCCATGGTGTGGACTTTCAGTAGATGTTCTCATGAAACACTACAAAATCTTGATTGTGTCTCCCAGTCCTGTCACTAGTAGAACACTAGATAGGCAGATGGGTGATAAAAAAATAAGTGGAGGGCTGTATAGGAAAGAAGGGTTAGATTGGTCTTAGATTTGGTTAAACGGTCAGCACAACCTCATGAACTGAAGAGCTTGTACTTTTCTATGTTCTACGCTCAACACAGCCATTATGGGCTGAAGGGACTGTGCTCTACTGGTCTACGTCCTGTTCTATGTCTTATATTCTATAACATCCTTAGCAGCACTGAGAAAGTCTCTACAACACTTAAATGCACATGGGTCAGCTCATTCTTAATGGAAGCTTGGAATGGATAATTAATTAGCTGTAGCTTTCGTATTCCAAGAATAAAATCACAAAGGACAGAAATAATTGTAATTCAGTTCTCACTTTAAATCAAACTCAACCATTAACTATATTTAAGGTTTTGCATTATTAACATAGTTAAATAGCAGTCCAAAGTATCCATTTGAGATGTGGATCGGGTTGGAGTAGGGAAGTAGAAGGTGTATCTGGCAGTGCTGTGGTCCCACCACTGGCAGGAGGCCTCATTCACAGTTCAAGTGGTAGATGTAGATAATCCCCACTGCAACACAGACTCGGGAGTTTTTAATGGGGAGGTCCCTGAGCAAAAATATGAAGTAAGATATTGCACAGCCCTTTCCTGGAAGGCAATAGTTTGGTGGAAGGATTTTAAGGGACCAATTTTGCCATTGAATTTATTGACATTTAGGTAGCTACTGAATTAAATTAGAATAATACATTTGCATATTTCCCATGCTATAAGCAATATAGGAGATGTAAAGTTTAGAGGAACACACAAAATGCTGGAGGGACTCAGCATGTTAAGCAGCATCTATGGAGAGAATAAACGGTCGAAGATTCAGGCTTTTGTGAGGACTACTCCGGATTTCCAGCAACTGCAGAATCCGATTTCAAAGTAAATTTATTACCAAGGTACATATACTGTACATCTTAAGTATTGGACTGAGATTCATTTTTTTTTATAGGCATTTACAGTAGAATGAAGATGTATAATAAAATCAATGAGAAACTATACAGAAAGACTGACAAATTGTGCAAATACAAAAAGAAACAAGTAATAATAAATAAATGAATGAATGAAACTGAGAGTGTGACTTGTAGAGTACTTGAATCTATAGATTGTGCTCAAAAATCATTTCAGTCTTGCAGTGAGTGAAAATGTCCATGCTAGTTCATGAGCCTGGTGGTACCTGAAGGTACTTCTTCCTGAAGGTAGCAGTGAGAAGAGAACATTGCCCGGATGGCGGGGGTCCTTGATAATGGACGCTGCTTTCCTGTGGCAGCACTCCTTGCAGATGTGCTCAGTGGTGAGGAGGGTTTTTCCTGCGATCGGCTGGGCTGTAACCATCACTTTTTGTAGGCTTTTCCATTCTTAGACACTGGTGTTTCCATACCAGGTCTTGATGCAACCAGTCAGGGTTCTCTCCACTCTCCATTTACAGAAGTTTGCCAGAGTTTTAGGTGACTTGCTCAATCAGTGCAAGATTCTAGGAAATTAGAGGAGCTGTCCCGCATTTACGTGCCAGTTCCAGGACAGATCATCTGATGTGATAACTATATAGGAATTTCTAGTTATGTAACCTCTCCACTTTCAATCCCTGCATGAGCACTGGCTCAAGGACCTCAATTTTGTCCTTCTGCAGTCTGTAATCAGCTCTTTAGTTTTGCCGACGTTGAGAGCGAGGTTATTGTTGTGGCACCACTCAGACCGATTCATAATGAGAATCAAGTTTTAGTATCATTGTGAAACTTGTTGTTTTGTGGCAGCAGCACATTGGACTATGTAATAACAGAAACTATAAATTACAATAAGTATATATCAACATTTTAAATTAAATAAGTAGTGAAAAAAGAGAGGGAAAACTGTAGCAACTTTTGATGGGATGCTGGAATTAAATTAGCAGATGCCGGCAGATCCAGACTTTTGGAAAAACTTTTCAGAAAGCTGAAAGTCCTGTTTGTGTCGATTTGCCACAGGGGGTCTTCGCAGCTGTCAAACATGGCTTCTTGTAGCCCCAGGGTGATACAGAGGCACAGCTAGTAGAGCTGCCTGCACACAGCTATGGCAGCCTGGGTTCAATGCTGACCATCGATGTTGCCTGTGTGCAGTTTCCATCTTCTCCCTGTGACGGAGTGGATTTCCTCCAAGTGCGTCGGTTTCCTTCCGTATTCAAAAGGCATGAGGATTGGCGGGTTAATTTGCCCTAATTATAGATGAGTGGGGGAGTTCATTGGAATGTGGGAAGAATAGATTACAGGAGATATTAATGATGCAATAGAAGTGCTCCATGAGATGGTATAAACTTGGTGGCCTAACTGGTTCCTTTCTATATCCTAAGGAAATAGCTGCTCCTTGATGACCAATGTAAAAACAGGAGCAGTTTGTTCAAGTAAAAGAACCCAAAGGCTTCCAACTTGGGGTATGCAGATCTCTTGCTTAGTGGTATTGGCCCATGGCATATAAAGAGTTGGGAACCCCTGATTTGAACCCATATTCCAAGTTAGTTAAATCTCAGCTGATCTGTGACCCCAACCACTGATGGTATAAGTCCTTCCCAGCTTACAAGTGCCTGATTTAATGTAAACACAAGAGATTCTGCAGATGCTTAAAATCCAAAATAACATGGACAAAATGCTACAAGAACTCAGCAGTTAAGAAGGGAAGAATGAAGAGTTGACGTTTCAGGCCAAGATGCTTCCTCAGTCAGGTTTCGTTCCCCTTTCTTTCCAGTCTTGATGAAGGGCCTTGGCCTGAAATGTCGACTCTTTATTCCTCTAAGTGTGAGATTTTGTGGATGCTGGGTATCCAGAGTAACACACACTAAATACTAGGGGAACTCAACAGGTCAGACGACATCTATGGAAAGGAATAAAGAGTTAATGTTTCATGCCGAGAACCTTTTATCAGGAATGGAAAGGAAGGGAGACAAAGCCAGAATAATAAGGAGAAGGAGTACAAGCTGGCAGGAGAGTCGCTGATGATGGGGCTTGGCCCGAAACGTTGACTTTACTCTTTTCCATGGATGTTGCCTGGCCTGCGGAGTTGTTCCAGCATTTTCTGTGTGTTGTAGGCAATAGGTGAAGAGGAAGGTGGGAGAGTGGGAGAGAGAGTGATGAAGTGGGAAGCTGGGAGCAGATAGGTCGAGAAGGTTTAGGGCTGAAGAAGTAATCCAATAGGAGCGGACAGTGGGAATAAGGAGGGAGGATGGGCACCAGTGGAAGGTGATGGGCAGATGAGGAGAAGAGAAGGGGTAAGAAGGAAGCCAAAATAGGAAAAGGAAAAAGAGAGAGGGGGCAAGGGTGAACCTGACTTAATGTGCAGCACATGTATGTACATGAATAAACATTTGAGAGAGGAGCAGGAGTGATTGTGGACCTGCTGCAGGGCTGCATGCATGTTCTACCAGGTAGAAACTCAGTTGACAACTGCACTTCCAACTTGCAAATTGTCTGGGTTATGAATATTTCATAGGAACGGACCATGCTGTAACCTGGAGAAGACAAAACTAAACAATAGTATTACAAAACTAAACAATAATATATAGGTCTTCAGTGAGACCAGCCTTCCACAAGGAGATGCCAGCAGTGTGCTGGTATGCAATAAGTACAGAATTAGAGTTAAAGTTCAAAGTAAATCTATCATCAAATTATATATATCTCACTGAATATTACACTACTCTGATATTCGTTTTCTTCTGGGCATTCACAGAAGACACAAAGAAACGCAATAGAGTCAATGAAGAACTACAAACCAAGATGGACAACCAATGTGCAAAAGAAAGTAAACTGTGCAAGTAAATAAAGTAATGTTGAGGATATGAGTTGTAGAGGCCTTAAAAGTGAGTCCATAGGTTTTGAAATCAGTACACTGTTGAGCTGAGTGAAGTCCACACTGCTTCAGGAAACTGATGGTTGAATAGTAATAACTGCTCCTGAACCTGATCATGTGGACCCTGAAGCTTCTGAACCTTCTTCCTGACGGCAACAGTGAGATGAGAACGTGGCCTGAATGGCGGGGGGTTGGGGGTGGCGTGCTCTTTGATGATAGATGCTGCTTTCTTGTGGCAGTGTTTATCAGGTATATCCAAGTTTAAGTCAGGTTTATCGTCACGGAAATGAAATGAAATTTGTTGTTTATGGCCGCAGCACTGTGCAATATATAAAAATTACTGTAAGTTACAATAAATAAACAAACAAATAAATAAATACAGTACATATATGTAGAAAAAATTGAGATAATTTTCATGGTCCATTCAGAAATCTGGTGGCAGGTGAAAGAAGCTGTTCCTAAACTCGGAGGGGAGGAGAAGATGGTGGCGCGATGCACTGTGTGTGTGGCCGCTCCAAATGATAGCGTATTTGTTAAGCAGGATGCCGTGCACAATCCTGATTTGATGGAGACAGACGTGAAGAAGCACGGAGGAACATCTGGAGAAACCTCTGAAATGTCTGTTTCGCTGCCGCTGCTACTGTGTGATCGATAATCTCCGGAGAGGAAGGCCCCAAATCCTCGGCTTTGCCTATTGCCTGTTGCCGGGGCCGGGGTCGAAGCGTTCGGCAGGGATGGTGCTCGGTGCTCGGTGTCGGAGGGCTGGTCGGAGGCTCGAAGCTTTCGGACGGACTTAGAGTCAGACTGTGGTCAGGGTGCTTCCAGGATGCTGCATCGGCAAGTTTGCGGCGCTGGAATCTCATGGAAGGGAGTATCTCCCTTCAACCGTCTGCGTGAGATGATGGGACTTACGAGAGACTTTGAGACTTTTTTTTATGTGCCCATGGTCTGTTCTTCATCAGTTTACGGTATTGTTTTGCACTGTTGTAACTATATGTTATAATTATGTGGTTTTCGTCAGTTTTTTCAGTCTTGGTTTGTCTTGTGTTTCTGTGATATCATTCTGGAGGAACAAATTGTATCATTTCTTAATGCATGCATTACTAAATGACAATAAAAGAGGACTGAGTGTCCTCATAATCTAATCTAAAAAAAACACTGAGTGTGCATCTTAAAGATCCTGTAGCTCCTTCCTCATGGAATGTTGAGAGGAGGCATGACCTGGAAGGCACGGGTCCTTAACGATGGAAGCAGATCCTACAATTCAGAGTCTAAAATGCATGTCTTTGGGATGTGGGAGGAAACTGGAGTGCCCGCAGGTAATCCGAAAGGAGAATGTGCAAACAGCAGCGGGAGTCAGAATTAAATCCAAGTCCTCGCTGGAATTGGGAGGCAGCAGCTCAACAAGCTATACCACAGTGCCGACCCATTGCTGCCAATGGGAGAAAACGGCAAAGGCTTTTATTGAGCAGAGAACAGCCATGGGACATATACACAGTGCCCGTGGGGTTCCTCAAGGGTCAATAACACTGACCCATTTCTCAGACTGGAAAATTCACCCACAATTGGTCCAGGCTCATTGGAATCAATGGGGAAGCAAACTACTGGATAAGTGAAGCCTTTTAATTGGGATCCTCAAGCAGGGCTAGATATTGAGTTTAAGAGTGAAGAAGCAATATTGCCCATCGAGTCTGTTCCCTCATTTCATCACGGCTGATCCATTTTTTCTCTCAGCCCCAATCTCCTGCCTTCTCTCCGTATCACTTCATGCCCTGGCCAGTCAAGAATCTTTCAACCTCTGCCATAAATAAACATACAGACATGGCCTCCACAGCTAACTGTGGCAAAGAATTTCACACATTTATCACTCCCTGGTGAAAGAAATGCCTCCTTTTCTCCATTTTAAAAGGACGCCCCTCTATTTGAGGCTGTGTCCTCTGGTCTTAGACTCTCCCACCATAGGAAACATCCTCTCCATGTCGACTCTGTTAAGGCACTTCATATTTCAATAGGTTTCAGTGAAGTCAATTCAGGCCCAAATACATCAAACACTCTTCATATGACAAGCCGTTCAAACCTGGAATCATTTTTGTGATCCTCCTTTGAACGTTCTCCAGTTTCAGCATATGCTTTCGAAGATAAGGGGCCAAAACCTGCTCACAATACTGCAAGTGAGGCCTCACCAGTGCTTTAAAATATCTCAACACTACATCCTTGCTTTTATATTCTAGCCCTCCTGAAATGAATGTTAATATCGCATTTGCCTTCCTCACTACAGACTCAACGTGTATGTTAACCTTTAGGGAATCCTACACAAGGACTCCCAAGTCCCTTCACACCTCATTTTTTTTTTGTATTGTCTCTCCATTTAGAAAATAATTTCATTTCTTCTACCAAAATGCATGACCATTCAATTCCTAACATTGCATTCCATCTGCCATTTCTTTGCCCATTCTCCAAATTTATCTAAGTCCTTCCGTAGCCTCTCTACTTATTCAAAACTAACTGCCCCTCCACCTATCTTTTTATCATCTGCAAACTTTGCAACAGAGCCGTCAATTCCATAATCCAAATCGTTGACATATAACATGAAAAGAATAGGCCCAACACAGATCCCAGTGGGACACCACTAGTCACCGGCAGCCAAGCAGCCCATTGCATCTGCTCCACCATTCTGTTATGGCTGACCCTACTCAACACAATACACCTGCCTTCTCGCCATATCATTTGATGCCCTGACCATTCAGGAAACTATCAATTTCTGCCTTAACTATAACCACGGATGTGGCCTCCACCACAGTCTGTAGCAGAGCTTTCCACAGATTCCACAGACTAGAGGAAAAAAGCTTTATTTCTCCTGTCCTGCCGAAGGGTTTTGGACCGAATCGTCAACGGTACTTACTTACAGAGATGCTGCCTAGCCTGCTGAATTCCGAAAGCATTTTGTGTGCCTTTTGTACAGGTCATACCTCCCCCAGAAGAGATCTAAATAATCAGTAAATCTGAATTCATGGCTGCTGCACCAGTCACTCAGCCATGCATTCACCTGCTAAATCATTCTATTCTTACTCTCAATGTCACATGGCACAGGCAGCAATCTAGAGATTACTACCCTGGAGGTCCTGTTTCTCAGCTTTCTGCATAGCTCCATAAAATCTCTCTTCAGGACCTCCTCACATTGTCTACCTCTGTCACTGGTGCTAATATGCACCAAAACAACTGGCTGCTCACTCTTGCCCTTGAGAATACCATAGACCTGATCCAAGACAACGCTGATCTAGGTACCAGGAAGGCAATATACCATTCAGATTTCGTTATCGCCCCCACAGAACCTCATCTCTGATCCTCTGACTAAGGAATCTCCTATCAACACTGCAGTCCTCTTCACTTTTCTGCTCTTCTGAGCCATAGCGTCTCTTCAACGCCAGAGACCTGGTCACTGTGGCCCTCCCTGGTAGGTTGTCCCCCTCAATAACATCTAAAGTTGCAAACTTATTAAAGAGGGGAACAGACACAGGTGTACTCTGCACTGGCTGTGCATTTCCCCTCCTTCTTCTGATAGGCACCCAGTTACCTGTCTCCTGCATCCTAGGGGTGACGACCTCCCTGGAGCTCCTGTCTCTCACCTCCTCATTCTTCCTTATGAGTGAAAGGTCATCGAGATGCAATTCCAGTACCTTAATACGTTCCCTCAGGAGTTGCAGCTCCTTGAATCTGGTGCAGATGTGTTTAAGTGGGAGACAGGACGTCTCCCAGACTGCTCACTTCCCTCACAGAGTAGGAAACACTGCCCCTGCAACCATTCTCACTAATCCCCTATGTCTAAACAGATGTGGAATGAACAAATAGATAGTCGATATGTTTCTTTCAGAGTTTTTTACTGGTAGACGCAATGCACTTAATGTGCGAGGGGAAAATTCAAAGGGACTATGTGGAGCAAGCTTTTACGCAGTGAGTGTTGCATGCCTGGTATGTGCTGCCGGGGGCACTGGTGGAGGAACATATGATGAAGCCATTTAAGAGGCTCTTAGATAAATACGTGAATATGTGGAAAATGCAGGGACATGGACAATGTCCAGGCAAAAGAGATTAGATATAATTAGAGTAAGTAGTTTGACACAACATTGTGCGATGAATGGCTTGTTCCTATACTATATTCAATAATACCTTTAGTTAGGTCCTATATGGTTTTGGATGTTTGAACATTCAATAACCTTGACATCATTGGTGGTTGGTGAGCAGGGAGATGGACTTCACTGGCCTGAGAAGCACTCCAGCAGCAGCACGAGTAGAAAACTTGAAATTAATTCAAACAATGAGCTAGGAGGTAGCACCCAAAAGACAGAGCAGCAGAATTAGGCCACTCAGCCTATTGAGTCTGCTCCACCATTCCATCATGGCTGATCCCACTCAATGCCATACACCTGCCTTCTCTCCGTATCCTTTGATGCCCTGACCGATCAGGAAACGATCAACTTCTGCCTTAAGTATACCCACAGACTTGGTCTCCACCACAGTCTATAGCAGAGCATTCCACAGAAGCATTACTCTCTGGCTAAAATATGCCTCCTTACCTCTGTTCTAAAAGGCCTTCCCTCAATTTAGAGGCTGTGCCCTCTAGTTCTGGAGATCCCCAGCAGAGTAAACGTCCTCTCCACATCCACCCTATCTAGTCTTTTCAATATTTGGTAGGTTTCAATAAGATCCCCCTGCGTTCTTCTAAATTCCAGTGAGTACAGGGTTAAAACTGCCAAATGCTCCTCATATGTTAACCCTTTCATTCCTGGAATCATCCTTGTGAAGCTCCTCTGGACTCTCTCCAATGACAACACATTCTTTCTGAGATATGGGACCCAAAACTCCTGACAATACTCCAAGTGCAGCCCTGACTAGTGTCTTATAAAGCCTCAACATTATCTCCTTGTTTTTATATTCTATTCCCCTTGAGATAAATGTCAACATTTAATTTGCCTTTGTTACCACAGACTCAACCTGTAAATTAACCTTCAGGGAGTCTTGCATGAGGATTCCAAAGTCCCTTTGCATCTCTGATGTCTGAACTTTTTCTCCATTTAGACAATAGTCCACACTATTGTTTCTTTTACCAAAATGCATTAACATACATTTCCCAACACTGTATCCGATCTGCCTCTTTTTTGCCCATTCTTTCAGTTTGTCCAAGTCTTGCTGTGAGTGCATTGTGTACTCAGCACAACATATCCCACCACCTATCTTCATATCATCCCCAAAGTTTGCCACAAAGCCATCAATTCCATTATCAAATCATTGACAAGCAATGTGAAAAGCAGTTGTCCCAATACTGACCTTGACGAACACCTCTAGTCACTGGCAGCCAACCAAAAAGGCCCCTTTTGTTCCCACTCACTGCTTCCTGCCTGTCAGCCAGTCCACTTACCATGCCAGTACCTTCCCTGTAACACCATTGGATTTCATTTTGTTAAGCACCCTCATGTTTGGCAACTTATCAAATGCCTTCTGAAAATCCAAGTAAATGACATCCACTGCCTCTCCTTTGCCCAAGCTCCTTCTTACTTCCTTGAAGAACTCTAACAGATTTGTCAGGCAAGATTTCACTTTAAGAAGCCATGCTGACTTTGACTTTTATTTTATCATTAGTCTCGAAGTACCCTAAAAGCTCAATCTTAATAGTAAACTCCAACACTTTCCCAACCACTGAGATTAGACTAACTAGCCTATAATTTCCTTTCTTTTGCCTTCCTCCCTACTTAAAGATTGGAGTGACATTTACAATCTTCCAGTCCTCCAGGATCAAGTCAGAATCAAGTGATTCTTGAACAATCATGACCAATGCATCAATTATCTCTTCAGCAACTTTTCTCAGGACTCTGGGTTTTATCCATCTGGTCCAGTGACTTATCCACCTTAAGACCTTTGAGTTTGCCTCACACTTTTTCCTTTGCGATAGCAATGGCACTCCCTCCTGCTCTCTGACACTCAGTCCTCTGACACACTGGTAGCATCTTCCACAGCGAAGCCTGATGCAAAGTACCCATTAAGTTCATCTGCCATTTCTTTGTCCCCCATTACTACCTCACCAGAATCATTTTCCTGTGGTCCAGTATCAACTCTCACCACACTTTCACTCTTTATATCATTGATAAAAAAAAACCTTTTAGTATCCTGCTTTATATTATTGGCTAGTTTGTCCTCATATTTCATCTTTTCCCTTCTTATATCTTTTTTAGTTGCCTTTTGTTGAATTTTAAAAGCTTCCCAATCATCCAACTTCCCATTCACTTTGGTACCTTATATGCCCTGTCCATGGCTTTTATGAAGCCCTTGCCTTCCCTTGTCAGCAACAGTTGCCTACTCCTGCTATTTGAGAACTTCTCTGTGGAACATATCTATCGTGCACCTTGTAAACTATTTCCAGAACTCCGCTCTGCCATCATCCCCGCCAATATCCTCCTCCAATCCACCTGGGCAAGCTCCTCTCTCATGCCTCTGTAATTTCCTTTATTCCTTTGTGATACAGATATATGTGACTTATGCTTCTCCCTCTCAAATTGCAGTATGAATTCAACCATATTATGATCACTGTCCCCTAAGGGTTCCTTTACATTATGCTCTTTAATAGCATCTGAGGGTTATTACACAACACCCAATCTAAGATAGCCTTTCCCCAAGTATACTCAGGCACAATCTGTGCTGAAAAGCCATCTAATAGACATTCAACAAGTTCCCTCTCTTGTGATCCGATACCAACCTGATTTTCCCAATCCGCTTGCATATTGAAGTCTCCCATTAGAATTGTGACTTTACCTTTATTACATGCCTTTTCCAGCTCCCTTTGCAATCTCAACCCATATCTTGGCTACTATTTGGATGCCTATATATGTTTCCTATATTTTTTTTTTAACTGTTGCAGTTTCTTAACTCTACCCACAAAGGTTCAATACTCTCTGACCATATGTCACCTCTTTCTAAAGATGTAATTCCATCTCTTACAGAGGCACCCCACTGCCTATGCCTTTTGATACAAATTATATGCTTTGATATTAAGCTTCTAACTATGGCCTTCTTTCAGTCACAACTCAGTGATGCCCACAATGTCATACCGACCAATCTCTAATTGTGGTGTGAGTACGTCCACATTATTTCGAATGCTAAGTATATTTAAATACAGCAGCTTCAGTCCTGCGTTCTTCGCCCTTTTGAATTTTGCCTCTGTGGTACAACTCTTTACTCTGTCTGCAGTCTTACTTGATCATTGGCTTGTCCTTCCTTACATTCATGTCGCATCCATCATCTGGGATACACTCAGGAGCAACTGGATATTGCAGAGACAGGAAACTAGTGGTCATGTGTCACTTAAAACCATCTCAACTTCCATCCTCTTCACCCAGCAATCTTTTCACTAACTTTTCAGGGAATAGTCTTGGCAACATTTTAAAAAGTCAGGTGGTAATTTTGTGATTGTATATCTTAACAAAGAATCAGGTATTTTTCCAAGCCATCCAAAGCCATTCTTGGTTAAATCACCCATAAGGATATACAAAACTGAATCACTCAACTTGTTTTCATAACTTAACCTTTTCAGCTCTGATTCTTCGGGGTTATCATTTCAGAGGATCTGTCCTGGGTCCAACACTAAAGTGCCATTCCAAAGAAAGCACAGCAGCACCTCTGTATTCTTAGAAGTTTGTGATGATTCGGCATGTCATCTAAAATTTTGACAAACTTCACTGTCCAGCAATACCTGACAACCTCAGTTTAACCCTAACCTAATCACTGGACAATTTACAATGACCAATTAACCTACCCAGTGCATTGTTGAACTGTGGGAGGAAATTGGAGCACCTGGAGAAAACCCAAGCATTGTTGGGGGCGGTGGGGAGAGAGTTCAGAGATTCCTTAAAGAGGACAATGAGATTGAAATCCAAGCACCAATGTCCCGAGCTGTAGCAGTGTTGCGCTAACCGCTACCCTACTTTAAGACTAGAGCAGGGGTTCCCAACCCCAGGTCCATGGACCCCTCGGTTACTAGCAGGGTTCTATGGCATAAAGGAAAGGTTGGGAAACCCTGCTACACAGGGAAACATTGGCATAGTGACATAGTTACGAGAAACTCAACAAAGAATCATTGAGCCATAGTTGAGTTTAACCCTCACCAAGACAGCTGGGGAATTAAAATCGCAGCAATTAAGTACATCTAGAATTTATAAAAAGTCGTTGGTAACCATAATGGTAATGATAAGCTCCCAGATTTTATAATAACCCATCTGGCTCATTATTATCCTTCAAGGAAGGAAATCTACCATCTTTACTTGATCAGGCTTATTCAGACTCTCCAAAGCAGTTGACTCTTCATTTCAGGGGTAATTAGGGATGGATTGTAAATGCGAATATTGCTGGTGACATCCGCCTCAGTAATTGGTAATTGGTTAAATCATTGTCACAAATACTTTGATACAGTGAAAAGCTTCTTCTGACAGATGATTGCATACATGAGTGCATCGAGGAAATACAGAAGGAAAAGAAAACATTGCAAAGTATCATGTTACTGAGAAAGCACAGAGCAGATAGACAACTAACATGCAAGGGCCATGATGAGATAAACTGAGAGATCAAGTGTTCACTTTAATTATTAACAAAGTATATGAAATAGGGGGCTAATGTAAGTACAGAACAAAACAGTTGCCTCTTCAGCTACTTTTATGAACTGATATAACTGATATTTCAAAGTATATGAAATAGGGGGCTAATGTAAGTACAGAACAAAAAAGTAGCCTCTTCAGCTACTTTTATGAACTGATCCACTACAATTTAATATTTTTTATACTAGTCTAAGTCCTTCTGATACAAATAAAATGTTTGTCAGCAGAAATTAGAAAAAATCACTGCTGAAGTGAGTAGGTCCATCAACTTGCAACGTAAATCTTGCGCTCAGACTCAGTTTATTACTCACATAAAGAGACACCCTGAGGTTAAAACTGAAATCACTCAGGTTTCCTCTGGCTGATGTTAATTAAATCAAACTGAATGCTGGAATGACATGAACATGGGCATGTAATACTTGCCTGGGGGATGTTCGACATAAATCTGATCCCAGGAATGTTGCTTCTGGATTTTTATTGGGAAGTTTGCTGAAGGTCTCACAGTTCAGGGATTGTGAAATGTGTCGGGGGAGGAGGGGAGCAATGATTCTGGCCTGGATATCTTGCAACTTCTCAGTCACTGAAGACAAGTAAGTAGTTGATGAAATAAGAAATCAGGAAGTATTAAGAAGATTTGAGATCGTCAGTTTGTGAAAGAAGGACTTTGGACTATTTTATGGATATACATTTTTATTTTATTGGGCCATATAGTCTCGATGGCAGAACTGACAGCTGGCATGTTCCTAATTTCTGAAGTGAAACAAGCACACACACACACACTACAGCATAGAAACAAGACACATTAGTGCTCAGCTATGGGCCTGGCTCATCTCATGCTCTGCTCCAAGAGCTTAGTGAGCTAAAGAATGAATAGCCTTCATATCTGGCTCTTCTGTATTTGTCCAACCACAGCATGTTCATCAAGCCCACTCCCTTAATTTAAATGAGGTTCAGCAAAAGATAAATGACCTTCAGCAAAGGATATTTATTTTTATTAATTTTACTGTATATTGATGTTTAATTAATTGACAGCAGCCTAAGGTAAAGATAAAGATCAGCTTTATTTGTCACATGTACATCGAAACATACAACGAAATGCAAATAAGCAAGGATTGTGCTGGGGGCAGCCTGCAAGTGTTGCCACGCATCCGATGCCAACACCTCATGGCTTGGCTTCGCGAATGAGGATTTAGGAAGGGAGCTGCCCACGTCTTCTGCAGGCTCATTGGTGGCTGATGAGGCCAATACGGGACAGGCAGGCCCGGCCACAGCGGCTGCAAGGGAAATTCTGTTCTGGGTTTGGTGCTGCTGTGTCACAGTTCTTCCTCCTTCTCCTTTTGTCCTCAATGCCAGCCCTGCGTGCGTTCTCAAAGGAGGAGACAGACTGGTGAATGGTGTATCGTCAGGCCTTGCGATCGGAGGCTAGATTAGACCACAGGCAATGGTCAATGTGACAGATTTTTAAGTAATTAAATTAGATAAGTAGTGCAAAAACAAAAAAAAAATAAAAAGGAAATAGTGAGGTAGGGTTCATGGGTTCAATGTCCATTCAGAAATCAGATGACAGAGGGGAAGAAGCTGTTCCTGAATCATTGAGTGTGTGCCTTCAGGCTCTTGTACTTCTCTCATGATGGTAGCATTGAGAACAGGGCATGTGCTAGGTGATGGGAGTCCTTAATGATGGGTGCCGCCATTTTGAGGCATCGCTCTTTGAACATGTTCTGGATACTACAGAGGCTAGTGCTAGCCCATGATGGAGCTGGCCAAGCTTACAACTCTTTGCAGCTTGATTTGATCCTGTGCAGTAGCCATCCACGCCCCCCCCCATCCCCGCTGCTATAACAGTGATGCAGCCAGTTAGAAAGCTCTCCATTCGACATCTGTCGAAATTTGTGAGTATCTTTGTTGACATACCAAACCTCCTCAAACTCCTAATGAAATATAGCCGCTGCTGTGCCTTCTTTATAGCTGCATCGCTATGTTGGGCCCAGGATAGATCCTCAGAGGTGTTGACACATCTCACTTTTTCCTCTACTGATCCCTCTGTGAAGGTTGTGTGTTGCCGTGTTTTACTCTTTCTGAAGTCCACTATCAGTTCTTTGGTCTTACTGATGTTGAGCTCAAGATTGTTGCTGCAACACCACTCAACTAACAGATATAACTCGCTCCTGTACACCACGTCATAACCATTTGAAATAGTTTGGTGGTCAGCAACTTTATACAGGGCATTTGAGCTGTGCCGAGCCACACAGTCATGGGCGTGGAGAGAGTAGAGCAGAGGATCAGCGTGCATCCTTGAGGTTTACCAGTGTAGATTGTCAGATGTTTTAATGAATTTCAGTTGAATTAATACTTAAAATACAGCTTTTAAAAAAAATTATTAATTAGTTGTATTAGAACATAGAATAGTACAGCACAGGTACAGGTCTTTCGGTGTTCCATGTCAGTGCTGAACATGATTTTGAATTAATCTATATTGATCTTGTCTGCAAGGTCATTCATATCCCTCCATTCCTTGCACGCTCATGTACCTTAAACAATATTCTTGTACCTGCTCCATCACAAAGCTTGACCGCCTGTTCCAACCACACACCACGTACTGTGTAAAGAAATTTGCCTCACACGTCTTTCCTCTTCGCACCTTATGTGCATGTACTTGAGTATTTAGTATTTCTCTAGTATTGAGATCACTGCATCAGAAAAGAAGGACATCCCCTTAGAAAAGAGATGAGGAGGAATTTCTTTAGCCTGCAGGGGCTGAATCTGTGGATTGCATTACTACAGGTGGCCGTGGATGCCAAGTCGTTGGGAATATTTAAAGTGGTGGCTGATGGGTTTTTGATTAATAAGACCATCAAAGATTACAGAAAGGAGGTAGAATGGTGTTGACAGAGATAATAAGTCATCATGATGGAATGCTGGAGCAGACTTGATGGGCTGATTGGCCTAATTCTGCTCCTATGTCCTATGGTCCTAAGATCTTATGATATATATCCCCTGAAGAATATGTTTCTGAGCATCTACCCTGTTAAAGAATAATGTTCAGTGATCCAAATGCAATTGGTGCTTAATTTCCTCAAGTTCTTGAAGTCACAAAACCAACGTTCAAACAAAGCAGGAACTTGAACTTCTTGAAACTCATTCTCTATTTTTTTAGATTAATTAAAACTGAAACTGAAACTAATTGCACACTGTCTCTCATTTTAAACCCTATTGATTATGACAGAACTAGACCCATTTTGATAAGGACTAGGCAAGTGCAAGAGAGACAGAATTCTATCAAAATTTGTGTCCCACTGGCAGAGAAAGTTACTGAGATCATAGCATTGACAGAGACTTAATGCAGCATTCATCTTGCACTGCCTGACATGGAAATGCACTCTGTGATTATAATGAGATGCCTGGGGAACTACAGGAGACAGGCATGTATATGAGAGATTCTTCACTTATGATGAGCAACTTGTTAAAATGAATGAACTGGGAAATGATTTGAAATGCTGTGAAATGCAATATAACTTTTAACAAAAAATATGAAGCAGGTGTTTATGAAACTGTATTTGCATTAAGATAGTTAAATTATTAACATTCTCAATTCTCTGCTGCTCTTAAGTAAACAGAACTCACAGAGGAGGTCTTCCAAAAGATGTTAGAGCTGCAAACATTAAGAGGCCTTGCATTGTTAAATAATCTTTCAAATCCTTTCAGAACTCCCAAGGCCAATGGAATTAAGGTGTGTATGTTCCCCTCCATAGGTGCTGTCTGATTTGCTGAGGTCCTCCATTCTGCATGTGATTTGCTCAAGATTTCCAGCATCAGCCAATTCTCTAGTGTCCATTGAGAAATATCAACCAACACACACAAGATGGAGAAACTCAGCAAGTTAGGCAACAACAGTGACGGGCTGTAAACACTGATGATTACTCACTTGCTGACTTCCTTCAACACCTTGTGTGTGTGTTGCTCAGGGTTTCCAGCATCCGCAGAACCTGTTGTACCTATAAAATGCAGTCACTGCTGTATTATAGGAATTTAAAAAAGCAGTTAACTTGTGCTCATCTAACATCCAAGAGATAATGGCAGGTAAATCAGCACAGTAAGGTTTAGTTGCGGGATAAACATGGGATAGGTATGAATCTTTTACAGTCACAGGCACGTACAGCACAGAAACTCTTGGTTCATACTAATCATCCAATACTGATCCTACCCTAACAAATTCTATTCTTTCCATTTTCCAATCAGTTCTCCATAGATTCTACCACTCACCTATTCAAGTGGTCCCTAGGCTGTGGAGGGCACATTTCACAAGTCAGAAATGTGGCCACAATCTGAGATCAAACATGGTGGAAGATGTCAACAGTTTTGCAGCAGCCAGCAAATCCAACCTGTCAATCTCCCAAGCACCCGTCATTCAGGTGTTTGAAAGCTGAAGAGGACCTGCGCACTAGCTACAACTTACAGCACCCAGCTAACCTACCAGCCTGGAGGTCTTATGAATGTGGGAAGAAAGCAGAATACCTGGAGGAAACCTACCCATCACAGGCACAGGCAGAACCCATTGTCCACTTGATGGAGCTGTGGGGTAGGACCTCTACAAGTTGCATTATTGTGCTCACTTCTTCTTATTTTGTTACATAGAAACATAGACACATAGAAAACATACAGCACAATACAGGCTCTCCGGCCCACAAAGCTGTGCCTAACATGTCCCTACCTTAGAACTACCTAGGCTTTACCCATAGCCCTCTAATTTTCGAAGCTCCATGTAGCCATCCAGGAGTCTCTTAAAAGATCCTATCGTTTCCGCCTCCACCACCGCTGCCCTCCGCCGATTCCACACCCTCACCACTCTCTGCATAAAAAAACTTACCCCTGACATCTCCTCTGTACCTACTTCCAAGCACCTTAAAACTATGCTCTCTTGTGCTAGCCATTTCAGCCCTGGGGAAAAGCCTCTGACTATCCACATGATCAATGCCTCTCATTATCTTGTACACGTCTATCAGGTCACCTCTCATCCTCCATCGCTCCAAGAAGAAAAGGTCGAGTTCACTCAAGAGATGTTTGTTTATTTGTTTTTGTTGTTCCTTGTCTGTTTTGATGGTGAATCTGTGGAATTTGTTGCCACAGACGGCTGTGGAGGCCAAGTCATTGGGTATATTTAAGGCAGATGTTGATAGATTCTTGATTAGCTAGGGCATGAAGAGGTAAGGGGAGAAGGCAGAAGATTGGGGCTGAGATGGAAAATGGATTTGCTATGATAAAATGGCACAGCAGACATGATGGGCCAAATGGCTTACATTAAGCTAAATCTATTTTGCCTGCAGATCATTCATATCCCTCCATTCCATGCACATTCATGTGTCTTAAACAAGACTTTTGTATCCTTTCCAACACAATACTTGACGGCCCTACTTCCAGGTTGGTATGTTAGCTGGCTGCTGTGAATTGTAGCTAGTGTGCAGGTTCTCCTCAGCTTCCAAAAACCAATTTATATACTACCCCTGCCTTCAAAAACACCCACTGATGTGCAACCCATGCTTTCAGATGAGTTTTTAGGAGATCAATGGGTTGGATTCGTTCCTATACCTTATGGTCTTATGCGTTTTTTTTTTGCGTCAGATTTCAGCATATGTAGTCACCTGTGTTTCTATAGTACAAAGTGAACACCTCAGTCATGGAATAAGCTCTGCTGCTTTTCATAGTGTTAGCATGTCCTTCTTTGTTTCCTTCTTCCCCAGCTGCCCTCATTAATCTATTAATCAGACCACTCTGCGATCAATGTGATCACCATGGCAACCCTTACCTCACCCTATCAAGGATGTTCCCTCCGTACTATCCATTCTGTCTTCACCTTAAAACTAACCAACTATTCATCCATTTTCTCAGTTCTGATGAAAGGTCTTCAACCTGAAACACATTTTGGTGTGTGTTTCCCATTCCACATTAAAAAAGAACATTTGAATTGCTGAGTGATATAGTTTATTGTTTTGTTGCAGAATTAACAAATCTCTGGTCTTTAAGAGGAGGTATTTGCTAATTGAAAGCGTCAGTGACCTAGCATATGTTAAAACATCTGATAGGGGAGCTGAATATGAACGTTTTAAATATTCATCAGTTTAAAAAGTTTCTCATTTTTTTGATAGATAATATTAACTAGCATTCAGAAATAGTTTAATAATATCATTGTATGCAGAACCTCTAGCTACTGCAGAGTTTCACCAGGATTTCTCAGAGCTTTGAAAATTGTATGATAAATCCCAAACTCATCACAAACTCATAACTTCTGAGAATGTATGGTTCTCAAGGTTTAAATATTAGACCATAAGACCACAGGAGCAGAATTAGGCCATTTAGCCCATCAAGTGTGCTCCGCCATTCAATCATGGCTGATTCTTTCTTCCCCTCCCCAGCCTTCTCCCGTAAGCTTCTTGCTGTGTCCAATCAAGAACCTTTAAGCTCTGTCTTAAATATACCCAATGACCTGGACTCCACAGTTGTCTGTGGTAATAAATTCCACAAATTCACCACCTTTGGCTAAAGAAATTTCTCCGCATTTCTGTTTTAAATAAACACCCCTCTATCCTGAGGTTGTGCTAGATTTCCCCACCATGGGAAATATCCTTTTCACAGCTACTCTATCTAGGCCTTTCAACATTCAAAAGGTTTCAATGAGATCCTGTCTCATCCTTCTAAATTCCAGCGAGTCCAGACACAGAGTATCAAATGTTCCTCATATGATAACCCTTTCATTCCCAGAATTATCCTTGTGAACCTCCTCTGAACCTTCTCCGATGCCAACACATCTTTTCTTAGATGAGGAGCCCAAAGCTGTTCACAACAATCAAGGTGAGGCCTCACCAGTGCTTATAAAATCTCAGCATCACATCTCTGCCTTTGTATTCTAGACCTCCTGAAATGAATGCAAACATTGCATTTACCGTCTTCATGACCAAATCTACCTGCAAGTTAACCTTTAGGGTGTTCTGCACAAGGACTCCCAAGTCCCTTTGCTCTCAGATTTTTGGATATTTTCTCCGTTTAGAAAATAGTCTACACATTTATTTCTACTACCAAAGTGCATGACCATGCATCTTCCAACATAGTATTTCATTTGCCACTCTCTTGTCCATTCTCCTAATCTAAGTCCTTCTGCAGCCTACCTGTTTCCTCAATACTACTTGACCCTCTACCAATCTTCATATCACCTGAAAACTTGGCAACAAAGCCATCTATTCCATTATCTAAATCACTGATATACAACATAAAAAGAAGCGGTCTCAACATCGACCCCCGTGGAACACCACTAGTCACTGGCAGCCAACCAGAAAAGGATCTTTATATTACTGTTAGATATACATAGAATGTAGAACAACAAGTAGTGAACAGGTGACAAATAGCTTCAGAATCTCTGCAAGTCCTCTGGGGATGTTATAGCTCAATATCTGCAAGTCTGAGCCCACTGCTGGCTGGAGGTTGAAAACAGCCAGTGCTGGGGTTGGAGGACTGTGTGCGGGTGTGGGGGGGATGGGATGGGAGTGGGAGAACCAATACAGCTTGTTTGGCTGTTGCTGTTTGTGTTCTTGTTGTTCTGCTGAGCATTGAGGGCTTGCTATGTTGTCACCGGAATGTGTGACGACACCTGAGGTCTGCTCCCCAGCACATTCTTGGGTGTGTTGGTTGTTAATGCAAAAGATGCATTTCAGTATGCTTCAATGTCATGTGATTAAAAAAAATCCGAATCCAAATCCAAATCTGAAAGGTAAACACAGTGACACACACAAAATACAGGAGGACCTCAACAGAATCAGAAACAGAATTGGAATCAGAATCAGGTTTATTATCACCAGCATGTGATGTGAAATTTGTTAACTTCGCAGCAGCAGTTCAATGCAATACATAATCTAGCAGAGACAGAAAAAATAAAATAAAACATGATAATAAATAAACAAGTAAATCAATTATGTATATTGAATAGATTATTTAAAAATGTGCAAAAACAGAAATACTGTGTATTAACAAAGTGAGGTAGTGTCCAAAGCTTCATTGTCCATTTATGAATCGGATGGCAGAGGGGAAGAAGCTGTTCCTGAATCGCTGAGTGTGTGCCTTCAGGCTTCTGTATCTCCTACCAGATGGTAACAGTGAGAAAAGGGCATGCCCTGGGTGCTGGAGGTCTTTAATAATGGACGCTACTTTTCTGAGACACCGCTCCCTAAAGATGTCCTGGGTACTTTGTAGGCTAGAGCCCAAGATGGAGCTGACTAGATTTATAAACTTCTGCAGCTTCTTTCGGTCCTGTGCAGTAGCCCCTCCATACCAGACAGTGTTGCAGTCTGTCAAAATGCTCTCCACAGTACATCTATAGAAGTTTTTGAGTGTATTTGTTGACATATCAAATCACTTCAAACTCCTAATAAAGTATAGCCGCTGTCTTGCCTTCTTTATGACTACATCAGTATGTTGGAACCAGGTTAGATACTCAGAAATCTTGACACCTGGGAAGTTAAAGTTGCTCACTCTCTCCTGATCCCTCTATGAGGATTGGTATGTGTTCCTTCGTCTTACCCTTCCTGAAGTCCACAATCAGCTCTTTCGTCTTACCGATGTTGAGTGCCAGGTTGTTGCTGTGGCACCATTCCACTAGTTGGCATATCTCACTCCTGTACTCCCTCTCGTCACCACCTGACATTCTACCAACAGTGGATGTATCATCAGCAAATTTGTAGATGGTATTTGAGCTATGCCTAGCCACACAGTCATGTGTATATAGAGAGTAGAGCAGTGGGCTAAGCCCACACCCCTGAGTTGCACCAGTGTTGATCATCAGCGAAGAGGATATGTTATCACCAACCCGCATAGACTGGGGTCTTCCGGTTAGGAAGTTGAGGGTCCAGTTACAGAGGGAGGTACAGAGGCTCACGTTCTGCAGCTTTTCCATAGATGCTGCCTGGCCTGCTGAGTTCCTCCAGCATTTCGTGTGTGTTGCTTGGATTTCCAGCATCTGCAGATTTTCCCTGGTTTGTGATTGGTAGGCGCAGCGAACTGAATTAAGGTGGCAGAGTAGTGTAGTGGTTAGCGCAACTGATTTAAAGCGCTAGCTATTGGTGATCAGTGTTCGATTCCTGCTGTTGTCTGTAAGGGGTTTGTCTGTTCTCCTCATGACCGTATGATTTCTTCCAAGTTCTCCAATTTCCACCCACATTCCAAAGACATAGGGGTTAAGGTTAGTGGGTTGTAAGCATGCTCTGTTGGTATCTGAAGCATTGCAGGACTTGTAGGCTGTCCTCAGCGCATCGCAAACGACAATGCAGATGATGAATTTTACTGTATATTTTGATGTACATGTGACAAATAAAGTTAATCTTTGAAAGCTCAAAAATGATCCGATTATGTGTTGGCAAATAGCTATGAAACTTTTTATTAGCTTTTGGTGAAAATCTGCTTACAGACCTTCATGTATAATACAATTGAATTGCTGAAAACTCTCTGCAAGCCCAGTCGGGCTCTGGCTAGCAGTGTGAGAACATCAGGGTTAATGCTTCATGTTGCACTTTCTCAAAACTGGAAGCATTGTGGCATAGCTAATAGAACAGCTGCCTCACAGATACATCAACCAAGATCAGTGAGAGTAGGAATGCGATGAGGTGGAGGATAAATGCGTGGCTGAGGGATTGGAGCAGGGGGCAGGGATTCAAGTTTTTGGATCATTGGGACCTCTTTTGGCGCAGGCGTGACCTGTACAAAAAGGACGGGTTACACTTGAATCCTAGGGGGACCAATATCCTGGCAGGGAGATTAGCGAGGGCTACTGAGGTGACTTTAAACTAGAATGGTTGGGGGGTGGGAATCAAATTAAAGAGGCTAGGTGTGAGGAGGTTAGTTCACAACAGGGGGATGGGAACCAGTGCAGAGAGACAGAGGGGTGTAAAGTGAGGGTAGAAGCAAAAAGTACTAAGGAAAAGAGTAAAAGTGGCAGGCTGACAAATCCAGGGCAAGCATTAAAAAGGGCCACTTTTCAACATAATTGTATAAGAGCTAAGAGAGTTGTAAAAGAGCGCCTGAAGGCTTTGTGTGTCAATGCAAGGAGCATTCGTAATAAGGTGGATGAATTGAAAGTGCAGATTGTTATTAATGATTATGATATAGTTGGGATCACAGAGACATGGCTCCAGGGTGACCAAAGATGGGAGCTCAACGTTCAGGGATATTCAATATTCAGGAGGGATAGACATGAAGGAAGGGGAGGTGGGGTGGCGATGCTGGTTAAAGAAGAGATTAACACAATAGAAAGGAAGGACATAAGCCGGGAAGATGTGGAATCGATATGGGTAGAGCAGCGTAACACTAAGGGGCAGAAGATGCTGATGGGAGTTGTGTACAGGCCACCTAACAGTAGTAGTGAGGTCGGAGATGGTATTAAACAGGAAATTAGAAATGTGTGCAATAAAGGAACAGCAGTTATAATGGGTGACTTCAATCTACATGTAGATTAGGTGAACCAAATTGGTAAAGGTGCTGAGGAAGAGGATTTCTTGGAATGTATGCGGGATGGTTTTTTGAACCAACATGTCGAGGAACCAACTAGAGAGCAGGCTATTCTGGACTGGGTTTTGAGCAATGAGGAAGGGTTAATTAGCAATCTTGTCGTGAGAGGCCCCTTGGGTAAGAGTGACCATAATATGGTGGAATTCTTCATTAAGATGGAGAGTGACATAGTTAATTCAGAAACAAAGGTTCTGAACTTAAAGAGGGGTAACTTTGAAGGTATGAGACGTGAATTAGCTAAGATAGACTGGCAAATGACACTTAAAGGATTGACGGTGGATATGCAATAGCAAGCATTTAAAGGTTGCATGGATGAACTACAACAATTGTTCATCCCAGTTTGGCAAAAGAATAAATCAAGGAAGGTAGTGCACTTGTGGCGGACAAGAGAAATTAGGGATAGTATCAATTCCAAAGAAGAAGCATACAAATTAGCCAGAGAAAGTGGCTCACCTGAGGACTGGGAGAAACTCAGAGTTCAGCAGAGGAGGACAAAGGGCTTAATTAGGAAGGGGAAAAATGATTATGAGAGAAAACTGGCAGGGAACATAAAAACTGACTGTAAAAGCTTTTATAGATATGTAAAAAGGAAAAGACTGGTAAAGACAAATGTAGGTCCCCTACAGACAGAAACAGGTGAATTAATTATGGGGAGCAAGGACATTGCAGACCAATTGAATAATTACTTTGGTTCTGTCTTCACTAAGGAGGACATAAATAATCTTCCAGAAATAGTAGGGGACAGAGGGTCCAGTGAGATGGAGGAACTGAGCGAAATACTTGTTAGTAGGGAAGTGGTGTTAGGTAAATTGAAGGGATTGAAGGCAGATAAATCCCCAGGGTCAGATGGTCTGCATCCTAGAGTGCTTAAGGAAGTAGCCCAAGAAATAGTGGATGCATTAGTGATAATTTTTCAAAACTCGTTAGATTCTGGACTAGTTCCTGAGGATTGGAGGGTGGCTAATGTAACCCCACTTTTTAAAAAAGGAGGGAGAGAGAAACCGGGGAATTATAGACCGGTTAGCCTAACGTCGGTGGTGGGGAAACTGCTGGAGTTAGTTATCAAAGATGTGATAACAGCACATTTGGAAAGCGGTGAAATCATCGGACAAAGTCAGCATGGATTTGTGAAAGGAAAATCATGTCTGATGAATCTCATAGAATTTTTTGAGGATGTAACTAGTCGAGTGGATAGGGGAGAACCAGCGGAGGTGGTATATTTGGATTTTCAAAAGGCTTTTGACAAGGTCCCACACAGGAGATTAGTGTGCAAACTTAAAGCACACGGTATTGGGGGTAAGGTATTGATGTGGATGGAGAATTGGTTAGCAGACAGGAAGCAAAGAGTGGGAATAAACAGGACCTTTTCAGAATGGCAGGTGGTGACTAGTGGGGTACCGCAAGGCTCAGTGCTGGGACCCCAGTTGTTTACAATATATATTAATGACTTGGATGAGGGAATTAAATGCAGCATCTCCAAGTTTGCGGATGACACGAAGCTGGGTGGCAGTGTTAGCTGTGAGGAGGATGCTAAGAGGATGCAGGGTGACTTGGATAGGTTGGGTGTGTGGGCAAATTCATGGCAGATGCAATTTAATGTGGCTAAATGTGAAGTTATCCACTTTGGTGGCAAAAATAGGAAAACAGATTACTATCTGAATGGTGGCCAATTAGGAAAAGGGGAGGTGCAACGAGACCTGGGTGTCATTATACACCAGTCATTGAAAGTGGGCATGCAGGTACAGTAGGCGGTGAAAAAGGCGAATGGTATGCTGGCATTTATAGCGAGAGGAATCGAGTACAGGAGCAGGGAGCTACTACTGCAGTTGTACAAGGCCTTGGTGAGACCACACCTGGAGTATTGTGTGCAGTTTTGGTCCCCTAATCTGAGGAAAGACATCCTTGCCATAGAGGGAGTACAAAGAAGGCTCACCAGATTGATTCCTGGGATGGCAGGACTTTCATATGAAGAAAGACTGGATGAACTGGGCTTGTACTCATTGGAATTTAGAAGATTGAGGGGGGATCTGATTGAAACGTATAAAATCCTAAAGGGATTGGACAGGCTAGATGCAGGAAGATTGTTCCCGATGTTGGGGAAGTCCAGAACGAGGGGCCACAGTTTGAGGATAAAGGGGAAGCCTTTTAGGACCGAGATTAGGAAAAGCTTCTTCACACAGAGAGTGGTGAATCTGTGGAATTCTCTGCCACAGGAAACAGTTGAGGCCAGTTCATTGGCTATATTTAAGAGTGAGTTAGATATGGCCCTTGTGGCTATGGGGGTCAGGGGGTATGGAGGGAAGGCTGGGGCAGGGTTCTGAGTTGGATGATCAGCCATGATCATAATAAATGGCGGTGCAGGCTCGAAGGGCTGAATGGCCTACTCCTGCACCTATTTTCTATGTTTCCATGTTTCTTTAAAACTTGTGTGAGTGAAGTTTTGACGTTCTCCCTGCAGCAGCATGGGATTGTGTTGCATGATCAGGCTTCCCCCTCCATCCCAAAGATGTGTGGACCAGTAGGCTCACAGGCCACTGTAAATTTTCCCCAAACATGTCGATGCATTGTAGATTCTGCAACTGGATTGGAATGTGTGAACTCTTTCTTTGGTGTACGATATTCATAATTCTATAAAACATAATTTCAAAAATTAAGTAGATAAGATACAGAAAGATGCAGTCCTAATATGGCCAAGTCAAGATAGGCAATATAGTCGGCCTATACAGTCAGTGGCCTCTTCATTAGGTACGTCCTGTACCTAATAAAGTGGCCACTGAGTGTATGTTTGTGGTTGTCTGCTGCTGTAGACTAACATCTTTTAGTGCATTCAGAGATACACCACTGTTGTGACACATGGTTATTTGAGTCACTATCACCTAGAACCAGTCTAGCCATTCTCCTTGGACCTCTCTTTTTTCTGTGATTTTCCTCAGAGAACTGCCATACACTGGGTTTTTATTTTATTTTTTCACACTATGAAGATCCCAGGAGATCAGCTGTTTCTGAGATACTCAAACCACCCCGTCTGGCATCAACAATCATTGAACAGTCGAAATCATTTAAATCACATTTCTTCCCCATTCTGATGTTTAGTCTGAACAACAACTGAACCATTTAAATTATGTCTGCATACTTTTATGCATTGAGTTGCTGCCACATGAGTGGTTGATTAGATATTTGCATTAATGAGCAGGTGTACAAGTGTAGCTAATAAAGTATCCACTGACTGTGTATTTTAGACTGAAGGACGATTTTTTGTGCTGTACAACACTATGACTCAATGATTATAAGAGTGATATTGGGCAAGGTGAAGGGCAGATGTTATACTCCCAAGACTCTGAGATGTAACATTTTCTAGTTAAGTATAGAACATAAAGCATAGAACATAGAATAGTACAGCACAGTACAGGCCCTTTGGCCCATAATGTTGTGCCGACCCTTAAGCACTGCCTCCCATATAACCCCACACCTTAAATTCCTCCATATACCTGTCTAGTAGTCTCTTTTCACTAGTGAATCTGCCTCCACCACTGACTCAGGCAGTGCATTCCACGCACCAACCACTCTCTGAGTGAGAAAACTTCCTCTAATATCCCCCTTGAATTTCCCAACCCTTACCTTAAAGCCATGTCCTCTTGTAAAGAGCAGTGGTGCCCTGGGAAAGAGGTGCTGGCTGTCCACTCTATCTATTTCTCTTAATATCTTGTATACCTCTATCATGTCTCCTCTCATCCTCCTTCTCTTCAAAGAATAAAGCCTTAGCTCCCTTAATCTCTGATCATAATGCATACTCTCTAAACCAGGCAGCATCCTGGTAAATCTCCTCTGTACCCTTTCGAATGCTTCCACATCCTTCCTATAGTAAGGCGACCAGAACTGGACACAGTACTCCAAGTGTAGCCTAACCAGAGTTCTATAGAGTTGCATCATTACCTCATGACTCATAAACACTATCCCTCGACTTATGAAAGCTAACACCCCATAAGCTTTCTTAACTACCCTATCTACCTGTGAGGCAACCTTCAGGGATCTGTGGACATGTACCCCCAGATCCCTCTGCTCCTCCACACTACCAAGTATCCTGCCATTTACTTTATACTCTGCCTTGGAGTTTGTCCTTCCAAGGTGTAACACCTCACACTTCTCCGGGTTGAACTCCAGCTGCCAATTCTCAGCCCACTTCTGAATCCTATCAATGTCTCTCTGCAATCTTCGACAATCCTCTACACTATCTACAACACCACCAACCTTTGTGTCGTCTGCAAACTTGCCAACCCATCCTTCTACCCCCACATCCAGGTCATTAATAAAAATCACGAAAAGTAGAGGTCCCAGAACAGATCCTTGTGGGACACCCCTAGTCACAATCCTCCAATCCGAATGTACTCCCTCCACCACCACCCTCTGCCTTCTGCAGGCAAGCCAATTCTGAATCCACCTGGCCAAACTTCCCTGGATCCCATGCCTTCTGACTTTCTGAATAAGCCTACCATGTGAATTAGGGAAAATAAGTGAAGAGAGAAAAGAATAAAATGTCAAGACCTTCAACACATCTCCAAACTGCTGTTGGGTCCAATGATAGAGGAGAAAGATGGAGCAAGCTAGTCTCTCAATCCACCACATTATTCATCCAAAGCATTTTAATTCACTGTGTTTGTGGTGATCATTATACAATAACCAGAAGTATCAACTTCAAAGCTGTGAATGTTATAATGAAGCTTTGTAGAAAAATAGCTAAAAATTGTTTGATCAATTATTTACGAATGTGAATAAGACTGTTCACCCAATTATTGCCAAATATTAAATTTTTTTCTCTGACATAGCCAGGCTATAGAAAGTGGTGTCCAATTAATAATTCACTGCACATGAATTAATTGCAGCAGTGTTAATTTGTTTAAGTGACAGCATGTTGTTAATGAGAAGCAAAACTGCTCGTGCTTAATGGTGAACACATTCAAAGCATTTCAAACGAATCCCTTTAACAAATATTGTGGAACTGTTTTTAGAGTTGTTTTTGTTTTTTTGGCAACTGGCTTGTCACCTTTGTTTTCCTCTACTCTACAGTGCACCTTCTACTCCCTAGAAGTCTTCTTCTGGGATCGTTTAGTCTTCCAGTTACTGATCTTTCTGCAGAAGTTGTCCAATGGTGCAGATTCAGAATCAGGTTTATCATCACTATGTCCTGAAACTTGTTCATAAATTCAACAACAAATTTCATGACACTTGTCAGTGATAATAAACCTGATTCTGATTCTGATCCAAGTGAAGATAGGGCAAAATCTTTGTGAAATGAGAAGACAAAATGGTGCAATGAATCAAAGAATGGTTACACTGCAGAAAGAGGCCATTTAGAGTATGGAAGGGGGAAGGTCACTTGGACAATCTACTGGTGGGCTTGCTCCTGCGCCTGGCCAAGATGGCCATTCATGGGTCCAGGAAGCAAACAGTTGAGGTCTCTGCCAGGGCAGACAGCCTGCCCCTTTTCCAGGCATACATTTGTGCCCTGGTGTCCTTGACAAGAGTGAATGTGGTTACAATTGGTACAGTGGGGGATTATTTCCGGGAATGGTGGCCACCACCTTACCAGCAACCCCCTCCCCACTGGGAATTGACTTTTGTAGTTTTGTAAAGCAAAAAAGAGACTATTTAGTCTATTATGTCCATATAGGCTCTCCACTAGAGCAACTGTCTCATTCAGAACCAGAACCAGAATAGAAATCAGTTTGATATCACTGGCATATGTTGTGAAAATTGTTGTTTTGCAGCAGAATTACAGTAAAAAGTTATAAATTACGATACAAGTATGTAATTAAATTAGATATGTAGTGCAAAATGAGAGCAAAAAGTAGTGAGGTGGTATTCATGCATTGGCTTATTATCTGTTCAGAAATCTGATGGCAGAAGGGAAGAATTGAATTGAATTGACTTTATTACTTACATCTTTCATATACATGAGAAGTAAAAATCTTTATGTTACGTCTCAGTCTAAATGTGCCATGTGCAATTTATAGTGATTTATAAAAAGTAGTATGTACAACAGGACAGTCAATATAAAATAGAAATACAGTGTGTCAGCATAAATTAATCAGTCTGATGGCCTGGTGGAAAAAGCTGTCCTGGAGCCTATTGATCCTGGCTTTTATGCTGCGGTACCGTTTCCTGGACGGTAGCAGCTGGAACAGTTTGTGCTTGGGGTGACTCAGGTACCCAGTGATCCTTCGGGCCCTTTTTATACACCTGTCTTTGTACATGACTTGAATAGAGGGAAGTTCACATCTACAGATGCGCTGGGCTGTCCACACCACTCTCTGCAGAGCCCTGCAATTGAGGGAAGTACAGTTTCCATACCATTCAGTGATACAGCCAGTCAGGATGCTCTCAGTTCTGCCCCTATAGAAAGTTCTTAGGACTTGGGGGACCATACCAAACCTTTTCAACTGCCTGAGGTGAAAGACAGTTCCTAATATGTTAAGTGTGTGTCTTCAGGCTTCTGTACTTTCTCCTTGATGGTAGGCATGAGAAGAAGGAAAATCCTGGGTGGTGGGGGTCCTTAATGCTAGATACTGGCTTTCTGAGGCACTGCCTTTTGGAGACGTCTTTGATGCTTCAATAATTCTAGCATCTGGGTGCTTTTCTGTAGAATTATCTCCACAAATTCCTTGTTGGTTAGAAAATAAACAGGCCCTGATATTGTTAATATCAATTGCATGTGTGTAGCTCTACGCCCACACTTACCCAATGTCTAAACATAGTGGAAGCTGTTAACATCACGTAGCAATTTTCCTACTCTGCCTAGGCTGATTGATCAGGTCTTCTGGCACTGACTCTTCATCTCTGACTGTCCCAGAAAGATCTGAGAATTGGTGGCGGGCTTGATCCTTGGACTGTCAGTCTCAGGAAGGAAGATTAGAAGGACGATTATTAAAAAGTATAAAATCCTCACAGTGCTTGGTGGGTCAAAACGGATGTGATATTTTCACCTCATTAAAGCCAGGAAGTCACAGTCACCAAACGAGGGGTCAGCCATTCGTGACACAAATGTGAAGAGTTCCCTTCATCCAGAAGGAGTAAGTCTTTGGATTTGTTTGTACAGTGCAGAGTAAACCTTTCTCGCCCTTCAAGCCATGCTGCCCAGCAATCCCTCAATTTAACCACGGGAAGATTTACTATGATCAATTAATCTACCAACCAGTACATCTTGGGATTCTGGGGGGAGACCTGCATGGTCATGGGCAGAACATACAAACTCCTTACAGGCAGCAGTGGAGTTGAACTCGGGACACCTGTACCGTTAAGCGTTGTGCTAACCACTACGCTACCGTGCCACTTATCTAACTAAGTAAACAATGGAGGCTCTGTCATTGAGAATATTCAGAGATGGATGGATTTTTAGATATGAAGGGTATCAAGTGATAGAGAGCAAGTGTCGCAATGTGGAGCTGAGAGTAAAGATCGGTCACGGCCTTATTGAATGTTGAGGCAGCACAAAGGGTTAGTTGCCTGTTGCACTCCATTTCTTACAGTCCCATGCATGATGAACCCTAAACCAAAGGCTTATCTACTGTTTGCCATAAAATAACAAGTATTAAAAATGATAAACACAAGAGATTCTGCAGATGCTGGAAATACAGAGTTACACAGGCCAAATGCTGGAGGAACTCAGCAGGTTGGGCAGCATCTATGGAGAGGAATAAAGAGTTGATGTTTGAATGCCAGTTGAATGATTCTGGCTTCTTTCCCTTTACTTTCCAGTCCTGATGAAGGATGTCATCCCTAAACATAGACTCTTAATTCTTTTCAATAGATGATGCCTTCCTGGCCGAGTTCTTCAGCATTTTGTGTGTGTTAACAAGTATTAAAATGCATCAAGCTTCCATTTGTAAGGTCATGTGTTATCAGAGGCTATGATGCTATTGTGTTCACTTTAAGAACATTGCATTTTCCCTTTAAGTGAACTGCGTTTAGGTTGAAGGATGTGTGGAAAGACAATAAAGAAGCAATTACAATGTCTCCACTTTACTGAGAAGCAATGCGTGAGTTTAATTGCTAATTTAGGAGCTAAATTGTCAAGAGTTTACAGCATTTATTACTTTTATTTTGATGGTTGCCTCATGAGTGTGCTAAATTAACTCAAGTTTCTGTTGTTAAACATTAAACAGACCTTCAGGGCAGACTTAAAATCATCAGACTTCTTAAGGAACCTTCAAACTGAAGAATTGTCATGGTCCGGTCCATAATGTCCACATTCTGGTTCACGGTCCGGTCTATCGATCCGTATTCCAGGTTTTCCGGTTTTCCCTTGTCCTGTTGTGTACCTTAATTGAGGCACATGATTCTCATTTTGGGCTGCCTACATAAACAGATCCTTGGTTCAGCTTCAATTGCTGGACAGCTCCCTCCCCCTCCCCTTCATTCTGAAGCCTTGCCTGTTACGTTCGCCTGAAGCCTCGCCTGCTACCTTTGCCTGTGTCCTCGCCTGTAACGTTGTCAGGTTCTACCACCGAGGTCTTGCTGTGTCTAGATAAGGAACCGTTTTTCGTTGTTTGGAACAGTCTCTTTGTGTTCTCGCCTTTGCTAGGTAGATCCGACCGTTTGCCGCTACCTTGTGTTGAGAACCGTCTCTCAGTGTTCTGTGTATGAGTCCCTGCCCTACGTCCTGCTCCCGAGGAGGGGTCCTGACTCTGTGTAGAGCCCCAGCCCCAAGTGCTGTTCCCAAGGAGGGGTCCCGGCTCTGTGTTCCATGTTCCTGTTCTCCCTCGACTGAGGCTCTGCGTTCCTGTCTCCTTCGACCAAGGCTCTGTGTTCCTGTCTCTCCCTCAACCAAGTCAAGGCTTTGTGTTCTCATCCTGTCCATGTGCCTCATGCAGCCCAGGAGTACCTCACCCAGCCCGGTGCTGGAGTTCCCTCATCCTGTCCAGGAGACTCATGTCCAGTCCTGTTGCCTCTCCTCATCCTGTAGCCACGTCTTGTCCCCGCCTAGATCCGGGGTCCGAGCCAGAGTCAAGACCCAGGTTCCAGGTCCCTGTCCAGTCTCTGGCTCAGAGTCCTCGTCCAGGTTCCAAGTTCCTAGTCGCTCGTCCAGGTCCCGCTTTCCTAGTCTAGTCCTAGCCCAGGCTCTGTATCCTAGCCTCGTCCAAGGCCTGTGTCTTGCCCAGCGTCGTTTCTTCCCCACTTCCCTTGCATGCTCGACTTACCTAGTCTTGTTCCTAGTACTTCAGTGTCTGTGTCTTGCTTTTGGGTCTGCCACCAGTGCTCACCTTATGACAAGAACATTGTTCAGTGAGGACAAGGAATAGAAGTAGAAGTTAACAATATGACCCACTGACCTGCCCTTTACTCAGCATCCACTTTGTCCATTTCCCATCTGATTCCAGATCTAAAATTGATTGGACTCAAATGACAGCTCTTTGAAGCAGCAATTCCAAAGAAGCACGACCTTCTGTTACCTCCCTATCTTACTGCTTATCATAGAGTCATAGGGTCACACAGCATGGAAGAAGGTCCTTTGGTTCAACTCATCCATGCCTACTGTACTGAACAGTAAGTTAGTCTGAACCTCTCCTATCTATGTACATGATGGTGGCATCCATCAGGTAGGCCACTGACCATTTAGGACATGCCCTCCTCTCATTACTTCTTCAAACAGCCTCTCTCTCAATGTTGCAACAACAAAGGAGCTGGGTGTGGACTACAGGAGGAACGGAGACAGGCTAACCCCTATTGACACCAATGGATTTGGGACTGAGATGGTGAACAGCTTTAACTTCTTCAACAAACACATCACCAAGGACCTCATTTGGTCTGTACATACTGGCTGTGTGGTGAAAAAAGCACAACAGCTTCTCTTCTACCTCAGGCGGCTGAAGAAGTTCGGCATGTGTACCCAAATCCTAAGGACTTTCTATAGGGGCACAGTTGAGAGCATCCTGACTGGCTGCATCACTGCCTGGTATGGGAACTGTACTTTCCTCAATCGCAGGACTCTGCAGAGAGTGGTGCGGACAGCCCAGCGATCCTGTGGATGTGAACTTCCCACTATTCAGGACATTTACAAAGTCAGGTGCATAAAAAGGGCCTGAAGGATCACTGGGGCCCGAGTCACCCCAACTACAAACTGTTCCAGCTGCTACCATCTGGGAAACGGTATCGCAGCATTAAAGCCAGGACCAACAGGCTCCGGGACAGCTTCTTCCACCAAGACATCAGACTGATCAATTCACACTGACACAGTTGTATTTCTAAGCTATATTGACTGTTCTGCTGTATATCTTACTGTACATACTGTTTATTACAAATTACTACAATTTGCACATTGCACATTCAGATTGAGACGCAACGTAAAATTTTTAGACCTCAAGTATGTGAAGGACGTAAAAAATAAAGTCAATTCAATTCAATTCAATTCAGTCAATTCAATTCATTTACTATCATCAGGGGGAGGTACAGTGACCTAAATACATACACTCAATGTTATTTTTTCCCTCTGCCATCAGATTTCTAAACGATCCACAAACTCAAGGACAGTCTCTCACTATTTTGCTCGCTTTTTTGCACTAGTTATTTATTTTTTATATATGCTTTTTCTAACTTATAATATTTTCAATGTATTAGACTGTACTTCTGTGCCAAAACATAAAAAAAATCACGACAAATGCCTGTGATAATAAACTTGATTCTGATCTAGATAGCTTTTAAATGATGCTAAACTGGCTGCCGCAACCACTATTTCTGGCTGCTCATTCCAACTATGCACCATGTTTTGCATGACAAAACTGTCTCTGATATCTCTTTTCAATCTTTTGTCTCTGATCTTAAACGTACACTCTCTTGTTTTTAGCACCTATTCTGTGCTTTCACACAAGCCATGTCGCTTATGATCTTATTCTCCGCAGTGGCCCCTAATTTTGTCTCTCAAAGTTCAAAATACATTTATTATCAAAACATGTTTATGTTATACAACCTTTGGGATGTATGTCCTTAAAGGCAGCCACAAAACAAAGAAAAGCATATGAACCCATAAAAAGACCGTCCAACATCTGATGTGCAAAAACAAAACAAAACAAGATCTCCATTAGGAAACAGTAACCCAATGTTAATTTCAATGTTCAAGTAGTTGGTGTTGAAACCCAAAATTTGCTAATAACTAGGAGGATATGGACAATAAGCAAGGCTCCTGCATTGACCTGACCCTTAGTTGTTTTCTGACCACTGATGAAATAATTGTACTTAATTTTAGAGCAGATCTTCACATGAGGAGGTGCAACTTAAAAATCTCACGAATGATTGTCACTTTACATAAAGTCTGAGAGTCATAGAATCATACAGCATAGAACAGGCTCTTTGGCCTATCTAGTCCATGTCGAACCATTTGATCTGCCTACTCCCATTAACCTGCACCAGGACCATAGCTCCCCATCCATGTATCTACGCAAACTTTTCGTAAACATTAAAATCAAACTCATATGTACCACTTACTCTGACAACTTGTTCCACATTCACATGACCCTCTGAGTAAAGAAGCTTCCCCTCACGTTCCCCTTGAACTTTTCACCTTTCACCCTTAACTCAAGACCTCCAGTTGTAGTCCCACCGAATCTCAGTGGAAAAAGCCTACTTGCATTTACCTTACCTATACCCATCATGATTTTGTATACCTCTATCAAACCTTCCCTCAATCTTCAACATTCCAAAGAATAAAATCCCAGCCTATTCAATCTTTCCTTCTAACTCAGGCCTTCCAGCCTGACAACATCCTTGTAAATTTTCTCTGCATTCTTACAATCTTATTTATATCTTTCCTGTGGGTAGGTGAGCACAACTGCACACAATACTCCAAATTAGGCCTCACCAACGCCTTATACAACATCAACATAACATCCCATCCTCTGTACTCAACACTTTTATTTATATATGCCAATGTGCCAACCTTATCTTTACAACCCTATCTACCTACTCAAATAACCTACAAACTCACATATGTTTGGGATGTAGAAGGAAACCAGAGCACTGAGGGGTTCTCTCTCATTCATGTGGAGAATGTGTTCTTGGATTCTGGTGTAGAATTGTTACTTTCCACATATTTTCCTTGTAGTTTAACTTTCCTACATTTACTTATATTTTATACTCATCTCTATTCTTATAACTTTTAGTTAATTTTCCAGCCATTACAGTACAATTTGCTTCTGTATTTTTCTAGAAGCTTCTTTGTTCCCTGTAGCAGGTGTTATGCTACTTGAATCTGGCTATTTTAATTGCTAATACTGGAATTATCCATAGTCTGAGTATGAGACGACCACAATTGCTTTTTCCTTTGTCTGTTTTTATTCTCCTGGCTCCTCTTTCTTTGTCCTTGTAACGCTTAATAAAACAGCCTAGCAATAAGTTTTATGCCTCATTCTTGACTTCCAAAGAACCTTTGGATCACAAATGCATCAGCATCCAACAATATAAACTCCACACCGCCGGTACAATAAATAAAGATTTAACCCTGGTTGATGGAGCTGTGTGACAGTGATTCTACTCACTGCATCACTAAGTTGCTCCTGTTTCATGTCAGCAATGAAGAACAAGACACTAAAGGATAGATTGCAAATATATATTAAGCTTCATTACAGAGCTAAATTAATATTGAGGGATTAACTTTGATTACAGGAAACTCCTTTTCAGGTTTATTGATTGTTATTTTCCTTGATAACGCATTGACTGCGTGATCTGTGAAATGAGCACAAAAGCTTACCCTGGATACGAGGGGCTAGATGAGATGGTAAACTGGGCATTAAGAACTGAATGACAAAATCTTGGAGAAAAACAAGGGAATTATTCTCTTTAAAAATAGCAAATACTACAAATGCTAAAAAATCAGAAATGAAAATAGAAAATGCTGAAGTGCTCATCAGAGTCAGGTTGTATCCCAAAAAGAGAAACAGTATAAATGTTTCAGGTCGAAATCACTTCATTATGTGACCTTGTCAATATCTATTCCTTTGGATTCACTGCAAACCAAATTGTCTACATAATCACATTACAGTTTGTGGAAAGTGAAGTGCTAGTGTTTAACTCAACTTCTGTGTCCATAATATTGACCCTTTGTTACCAACACCAGCATTCAAGACAAGCTGTGTCTCAGTACATGTGAGGATAGTAAACCAATTCCAGTTCCAATTTTACTACCCCTTGAATGTAAAGAGGATGTTTTCATATGTCACATGTGATAGGAATGTTTGTTTCTCTTTCTGTCAATTACTCATCATATATTTTTACACTAGTAATAACTCAAAGTGATGTTGGCAAGCTTTGTGTCAGTGAGTGGGAGTGGGGGATAGTAAACAGGTGAGGTTACTCAGCCAGTAACTCAGAGACCTCAACTAATAACCTCAGTTCAAATCTCACCACAAATCCTGCAGAGTCTGAAGCCTGAAACATTAAAAAGAAGCACACTGATAATACTAGAATTTCATTAAAAAACATCACTGATGTGCTTCAGGGGAGGAAATCACCCAGCGCTATATAATATTGCTTATTTTTGACTCTAGATCCAAAACAATACGGCTATCTGTGAAATGGCCAAGCAAGTCATCCTATTTAGGAGTAATTAGTAATAGGCAATAAATACTTGCCTGTCAGCAATGCTCGCATTCCAGAAAAAAGAATGAAGATATTTCCCTGATATTCCTTTCTCCCTCCAGATTTCCCCGTAATACATCCACTTGGTGTCTCAATTTCCATTTAGCATTTTAGCATTGTTCATTTTTTAAACAAGTGATTGCATTCCACATTCTTGGTGTCAAGGAATTTAGCCACCTTAATGTTGGTTGGCATCTTATGTTGATGGCTTCTTGTGTTTGATTTCCTCAAGAAAAGGAACCTTATCTTGAAGTCTACTTCTACAATCCATCTCATTCTCTTAAAGGCTCCACCCTAACCACCCCTCTGCTTGTTCAGCTTTTTCTGATTTGATACCAGATGAGCAGTTACCTTACATTCAAGAAACCTGCCAGTCCCAAATGTAGTCCAAATCAAATCTTCATCACCACTTCCCAAACTCCTGGCAGCTATATAAAAGAACAAGGACAGGAGTTTCTTGGGATCTCCACTCCTCATATTTTTCTCCAACATGCATGTTGCCCAGGCTTGGAAAAATATTGGTCATAGATTTGGCATAATCAGCATTGCTTGGGTTAACTCATGGAATGCTCTTATCCAATCCTTTGGTTTTTCAGTCTGTCATCTTCAATAACACTTGTCAATAAAGGAATGCTCATATTTCTTTATGATATAGAGCGAGGCCATTCAGCCTGTTGAATCCTTACCAGCAGCCAACACAATCCCACAATCCCATTCTCCTTATTTCCCTGTGTGCTACTCTTTCTTGCAAATGCCCATCAACTCAATCCTGAACTCTCCTACAACCCATACACGTTAGGGTTAATCCTTCATTGCCAACCAGCATGCATGTCTTGTCGATGTCCAGCAAACTGAAGCACCCAGGAGAAGCCCACACAGTCAGAGAGAGAACATTCTCTGCACCTTCAGCATCAGAAGTCAGGAATGAAGACACAACACTGGATCTCAGAGATAACAGAACTAACTATTCCATCCCCTAGATGGTTAAGTTGGAAGCCTCTATAATTGTTGATTTGTGGAAATTTATCTAATTAACATTTTTTTAACAAGAGATTCTGCAGATGCTGGAAACCTTGAGCAAGACACACCAAGTGCTGGAGGAGCATCTATGGAGGGAAATAAACAGTTAGCATTTTAGGCCCAGTCTCTGCATCAGTTCTGATTAATTTACTAATTAACATTTTAATTCTTTTCATGCTGATAAGAAATCAAGGAATGACAACAATATTTAGCATGGTGGTATGTTACCAGGATTTTCAGTTAGCAGTAAAGTGTACTAAAAAGGAGGTTAAAGTGGGGGGTTATCTGGGAGGCAGGGTTTAAGGGTCAGCACAACATTGTGGGCTGAAGGGCCTGTACTGTGCGGTACTGTTCTATGTTCTATGTAATTATTGACCTACTGGAAACACTATCTCCCGGCTTACAGGAGCACCTAAATTTGTGTTACTTTCAGCTAATGTGTGATACCTTTGGAATGAATCTGCAGTAATGTCTTAACCTCACAGCTAAGCATTTCAGTGTTTCTTCAGACTAATGCACAGAGACAAATATGGGACCTTTTCTCAAAGCCTACACTAATAAATAATCTAAAGAGATAATAGCTTAAACTGCTCTGAAACACAGGATGTGTGAAAGGCATGAGAGTCTGAAGTTGAACAGGATAATATGGATTTTCATCACCAGTGTTTTACTACCTCTCTCTCCTGCAACCCGGCCACACTCCAGCTTCGCCTGATTTTAAAAGCTCCGCCACAGGTGATAGTGTTTTCATTTGCCAGAACTATGCTCTGGAAATTCTCTCCAAAACCTCTTTACTTCTCTATTCATTTTCTTCTTCTGAGACACTCCCTAGAACCTGTGCCTTTGAATAAGCTTCTGGTCATTTCCCTAATAGATGCACTTGAATTTGGAATTGGAATTGGTTTATTATTGTCTCATGTACCAAGAAACAGTGAAAAGCATGTTTTACATGCTCTACATACAGATCAGATCAATGAGGTAGAACAAGGTAAAACAATAACAATGCAGAATAAAGTTAACAGCTACAGAATGTGTAGTGCAGCTAAACAATAAGGTGCAAGGTCATAAAGAAGTAAGCTGTGAGGTTAAGTTTCCAACTTATCATACTAGGGAACCATTTAGTAATCATAATGCCGGGGTAGAAGTTCTCCTTCAGTCTGGTGGTACATGCTTTCATGCTTTTGCATCTTCTGTCCAATGGAAGATGGAAGAAAAGAGAATGTAAGGGGTGCATGGGGTCTTTGATTATACTGGCTGTTTTACTAAGGCAATAAGAAGTTTAGATAGAGTGCATCGAGGGGAGGTTGGTTTCTATAACTCTCCACAGTTTCTTGAGGTTATGGACAAAGTGGTTGCCAGCTAGAATGATTGAACTCTGGTTCTCTTTGATGACCAGTCTAGACCTTCACAGCAATAACTATAATACTTCCCATTGTACTATTAATGTATGAATACTAAAGAGTACCACTAGAAAAAACACTGTTCTGAAAGGTTTAGAATTGACACGAGGTGTTGACTGTCCATTTTCCTCCACAGATGCTGCCTGATCCACTGATTGTTTATTTCTCTAGATCTCAGAAGCGTTTCAAGTCTCCAACAATTAAGTAGTGTTGTACATCATAATTTTTTGCTACCTATAACTGATCTGCATGTAACATAGAATAAATCATTGAAATATACACTTATGTCCACTTTATTTGATGCATCTGATGAAGTGGCCACTGAGTGTATGTTTGTGATCTTCTGCTGCTGTAGCCCATCCACTTCAAGGTTTGACATGTGCACTCAAAGATGCTCTTCTGCGTACAACTGTGGTAATGCATGGTTACTTGAGTTATTGTCACCTTCCTGTCAGCTTGAACCAGCCTGGCCATTCTCCTCTGACCTCTCACTAACAAGGCATTTTCTCCTGCAAAACCGCCGGTCATTGGAATATTGTTTTTGTTTTTTGCACCACCCATTTTTCTCACACACCATTTGTGTGTGAAAATCCTGGGATATCAGTAGTTTCTGATATACTTAAACCACACCGTCTGGAACCTGCAATCATTCCACAATTAAAGTCACTTAGATCACATCTTCCCCATTCTAATATTTGGTCTCAACAACAATAGAACTCTTGACCATGTCTGCATGCTTTTATACATTGATTGGCTGATTAGATAATTTCATAAACAAGCAGGTGTACAGATGTACCTAATAATGTGGCCACTGAGTCTAAGTTGGGGATGGAATTGATGGGATTACTCTGACACTTTCCAATAGAATGGCGACCAAAACTGAACACTATATTCCAGGTGTGGTCTCACCACCACCCTATGCAGCTGTAACATGGTATCCCAAGGACTTAGTGCCTTGACATGCTGAAAGTTGCCAACATTTTCTGCTTTATTCCTGAAATCTGGTACCTGTTTTTAAAAGATTTTTATTGAATTTGATCATTTCAGCTCACCATCTTTCTTGGTCACTGGCTAGTCCTGATGTCAGGTCATCACCCTACAATGTTAAGTCTCTCTCTTTACAAGCACTGTCAAAACTGGGGCATATTTCCAGCATTCCTTAGTTTATTCCTAACAGATTTTTTAAAATGTGGCTTGATGTAAAACGTTTGCTTGATAATGTTCTAATGAACCATCAGAGGGTTTCTATAGGGTTATGAGGTCAGACAAATATAAATCTTGTTTCTGATTGATGCTAATTAATCCACTGACTGTATTAAAAAGAAAATCATCTTCAATGTGTGGCAAATCTTTATTATTCTTCTGTGTGTGTGTGTCAGAAGGTCACCATGAATGGCTGTAGTCCTTGTTTCAAACGTTCAATTAGTATATGCAAACTGTGCCTTCAGACAAAGTTTAATCTCATTTGTCATGGAGATGTTTTGGTATAATTTGTTCTACCGGAAAATTGTGGTAACTATCCCAAGTAACCTGTATTCAAGGTTGCTGAAGCAAAGGGCAAGAAAATCCCTTAGCATTTGATGGACTTGTTAACCACCACTGTTTGGGGAGTCAGAATTGCAACTTATTTTATGGAAGTCTCTCGTCTGCTCCCTGCTAGGGTGATATTCTACTGGGCATATTGTCTTTTTGCAAGACTTCTGTAACCCATCAGCATTGTAGACTATAGCCATACAGTGCATCACAAATGACCTCCTTGTGAAGTGGGGTCACAGAATGATACAGCACAGAAGTAAGATATTTGGCCCACCAGGTCCATACCAAGACATGCTGCCCATGGGACGTCTACAGTGGGGAAGAGATGGTCACCAACCTCTTTTGACGAGTGTTGATTAGCTAAGAAGGTGTGGAGATGAACTCAAGGGAATTTGTCTTGTTTCATTCCCAGCAGCTGAGTTACAGAAAAATCTCTGATCTATGTGCTGTTGCCAGGGACACACACAAAACAGCTAACGTGTGTTACAGGAAGATAACCAATTACCGAAACCTGTTGGTCTTCCAGCACAATGAGATGTCTGTCCAGGCTGCAGGGGTATGTGCTGAGGGATGCACTGAAGCTGAGTGCAGTCAATACAAAGGCTTTGTGGGGAAGGACTCAGTCTAGGCTCCTTCTGCTACAGGGCATGGATTGAATGAGATGAGGAGGCCCTCAAACATTGAAAGGGTGTATCACCCCAGAGAGGCCACATGAGTGGAAATGATGATATAGTTTTTAAAAAAATAGTCAACACTATTGAATCTATTGGTTTTCTATGGAATCTATCGAATTTTTAAGTATATAAAGGGTAAAAGAGAGTTGAGGGTAGATATAGAATCAATACAAAATGATGCTGGAGATATTGTAATGAGACACACAGCGATGGCGGAGGAACTGAATGTGTATTTTGCATCAGTCTTCACAGTAGAAGACATCTGCAGTATACCGGATATTCAAGGGTGTCAGGGAAATGAAGTATGTGCAGTGAAAATTACGACTGAGAAGGTGCTCAGGAACCTTAATGGTCTGAGGGTGAATAAATCTCCTGGACCTGATGGAATGCTCCCTTGGGTTCTGAAGGAAGTAGCTGGAAAGATTGGGGAGGCATTAACAATGATCTTTCAAGAACTGATAGATTCTAACATTGTACTGGATGACTAGAAAATTGCAAATGTTACTCAAATATTTAAGTGGGGTGGAGGCAGCAGAAAGGAAACTGTAGACCTGTTAACCTGACATCAGTGGTTGGGAAGCTGTTGGAATTGATTGTTAGGGATGAGATTACGGAGTACCTGGAGACACATGACAAGACAGGCCAAAGCCAGCATGGTTTCCTGAAAGGAAAATCCTGCCTGACTAGCCTACTGCAATTTTTTGAGGAAATTACAAGTAGGGTCGACAAAGAAGATGCAGTAGACGTGGTGCACTTGGATTTTCAGAAGGGCGTTGTCAAGGTGCTGCACATGAGGCTGCTTAGCAAGATAAGAGCCCATGGAATTACAGGGTAGTTACTAGCATGGGTGGAACATTGGCTGATCAGCAGAAAACAAAGAGTGGGAATAAAGGGATCCTATTCTGGCTGGCTGCCGGTTACCAGTGGAGTTCCACAGGGGTTGGTGTTGGGACCACTGCTTTTTACAATGTACAAGGGGTGATTGATAAGTTTGTGGCCTAAGGTAGTAGGAGACAATTTTAGAAAACCTAGCACATTTATTTTTCAACATTGTCCTCTCCTACATTTACACACTTAGTCCGGCGGTCATGGAGCATATGGATCCCTTCTTTGTAGAAGTCGGCATCTTGGATCTCCAGAAAGTGTCCACAGCAGGGGTGATTGATAAGTTTGTGGCCTAAGGCAGAAGGAGATGAGTTATTAACTTCAAACTTTCTGCATAATCACTCAAAGAGTTAAGCTGCATGCACATGTAACGAGAGCCATGTAACTCATCTCCTTCTACCTTAGGCCACAAACTTATCAATCACCCCTGCTGTGGACACTTTCTGGAGGTCCAAGATTCGTATGCTCCACGACCGCTGGACTAAGTGTGTAAATGTAAGAGGGGACTATGTTGAAAAATAAATGTGCTAGGTTTTCTAAACTTGACCCCTTCTACCTTAGGCCACAAACTTATCAGTCACCCCTCATATGTCAATGATTTGGACTGTGGGATTAATGGATTTGTGGCTAAATTTGCCAATGATCCAAAGGTAGGTGGAGGAGCAGGTACTGTTGAGGAACCAGAGAGCCTGCAGAGAGTTTAGGGGAATGGGCAAAGAAGTGGCAAATGAAATATAATGTTGGAAAGTGTATGATCATGTACCATGGTGGAAAAAATAAACGGGTAGACTATTATTTACATGGGGAGGGAATTCAAAATGCAGAGATGCAAATGGACTTGGGAGTCCTTGTGCAAGATATCCTAAAGGTTAACCTCGAGGTTGAGTCAGTGGTGGAGAAGGCGAATGCAAGGTTGACATTCATTTCTAGAGGTATAGAATATAACAGCAGGGCTGTTATGTTGAGGCTCTATAAGGCACTCGTGAGACCACACTTGGAGTATTGTGTGCAGTTTTGGGCTCCTTATTTTAGAAAGGATACACTGACTTTGGAGAGGGTTCAGAGAAGATTCACGAGAATGATTCCAGGAATGAAAGGGTTAGCATATGAGAAACGTCTGGCAGCTCTTGTGCTGTATTCCCTGGAGTTCAGGAGAATGAGGGGGGATCTCATAGAAACATTTTGAATGTTAAAAGGCCTGAACGGATTTGATATGGCAAAGTTATTTCCCATGGTAGGGGATTCTAGGACAAGAGAGCATGAATTCAGGATTGAAGGACGTCCTTTTAGAATAGAGATGCGGAGAAATTACTTTAGTCAGATGGTGGTAAATCTGTGGAATTTCATGCCATGAGCAGCTCTGGAGGCCAAGTCATTGGGTGCATTTAAGGCAGACATAGATAGGTTCTTGATTAGCCAGGGCATCAAAGTGTATGGGGAGCGAGGATGACTGGAAGAATTGGATCAGCCCATGATTGATAGGCTGAATGGCCTACTTCTGCTCCTATATCTTATGGTCTTCTGAATCTATTGACCACGAAGGTAAAAAAAAAGTGGCACTGCTTCCTTTTTTTATTATTATGAATAGAGCTTATTTTAAATTAAAAAAAAAATCAACCACTCATTTACACTACTGTCAAAGAATCATAGAAATGTACAACCACAGAAACAGGCCCTTCAGCCCATCTAGTCTATGCTGAACCATTTGAGCCATTTACTATCATTGACCTACACTGTGACCATAGCTGTCCATTCCCCTACCATTCATGTACCTATCCTAATTTCTTTCAAGCCTCCAAATTGAGCTTGCATACACCATGTGTGCTGGCAACTCATTCCACTCTCTTACAACCCTCTGAGTGAAAAAGTTTCCCCTCAGATTCCCCTTAAACATTTCACCTTTCACCCTTAACCCATGACTTTTAATTGTAGTCCCATCCAATCTCAGTGGAAAAAGTCTGCTTGCGTTTATCCTATCTATACATCTCATAATCTTGTACGCCTCTCTCAAATCTCTTCTCAATCTTCTACATTCCGAGTAATAAAGTCCTACCCTATTTAATCTTTTCTTATAACTCAGGTCCTCAAAACCCAGCAACATCCTTATAAATTTTCTCTGTACTCTTTCAACCTTATCTGAATCTTTTCTGAAGGAAGGGGACCAAAACTGCATTGAACAAATTTTAAACTAATCCAGCATTAAACCAATTTCCTTTCATTGCCACATACTCCCATCAGCCCTCTTCCAGATTCTATACTAGACCTGCAGATTAGAAGCAACTCAGAGCAGTCAACTATCCTAACAGCCTGAACATGGTTGGGATATGGAAGGAAACACATGCAGCCACAGAGAGAACGTACAAACTCCACATAGACAGCAACGGAGACCAGGACTGAACCCTGGTCACGGGGGCTATGGGGCAGCAGCCTTACCACTGTGATTCTGGGTTAATGTACGAGCAACCCAAAACTAATTTTGCAAGCTGGATGACAGCTTCTCCAATACTTATACAAAGATGAGAGGCTTTCTAAACCGAAGATTTGTGGATTAGAATTAAATGGTGTGACTGGAAACCTTGAGGAAATACAATAATTTCATGCTATTGATATGGATCCAATTTACTCTGAAAACTGTAGACATTTTTAGCACTCATGCTCATGATTTCTGTAACATAAATATATAGAAATTCCATTTATTTTGTCATAGTGACCCAGCTGTTCCAGTTGCTGCTGTGATATTACTGGAAATACCTTCCCCATTGTTTCCTTGTAATGAAAAGCAAAGGCAACAGGGTTAGTTGCGTAAAAAATGTTTTGATAGTTCAGACAGGCAACAACCATCTACTGGCTCAGACAGTTAATTAAAGAATTCAGCCGCACAGAAAGAAAACTATGGGCTGGTAGCTCTTCTGAAAGGCCAATAAATCAGATAAGCTGCTAGAAAACATATCTCGATCACTCAAGCCTATAAAATCCATAATATTCTCAATTTTTGTCCATCAGATGAATCATCCAGATAAAAATAAGTTTGGCAGCTTCTACCAGAATTACTAACAGCAACCTTTATTTGTAAAGTTTAGATAAGTTTAGATAGTGATTGGATTATGCCTGTTCTACATTTCTCAGGAGTACTTTATTCAAGGTGATTGATTGAAGTGATCCACAATGTTCATTTTCCAATTACAGGTGGCCACGTGTTTAGCTACCATAGCCATTGCCTGAGGAATTCCCATCACACAACCTCTTGACCTCTCCTTTAAGACACACATTAAAACTTATATTACAGCATATCTTTCATCTGAACATATTACAACCTGCCAGAAATACTAGTAAATTCTCCAACTTTAGCTAACTCACTTCTTCATTCTGACTGATCATTTCAGCTTTTTATCATGTTACCTCGGCTTTTTTAATTCTATTTATATAGTCTTGTCTCCTGGATATTTCTCACAATGTTATTTTTAAGAACACGTGATGAAGGCGAAGAAGCATAATATGCTTCCCATTGCTACCCTTTACTGCTACCATTGATACACTTAGTCTTGTCCTATCAGAGAGCTTCCCTTTGTTCTAATCATCCTTTTCTCACCTACTTTACAACTAAAAACTAATTCTCTCTTTCTCTGTTCTAACAAAGGGTTTTGGACTAGTTGTTTCTTTTCCAACTGATGCTGCCTGACCTTACGAAGTGTTTCCAGCATTTTCTGTTTTTTTTATTTCAGAATTCCTGTTTTTCATTTTCATGTCTTAAATTTCACCCTGTAACAGTATTGTCCCATGTACCTCAGTGCCAAACTTGCATGTTGGTAAGGTATTTCATGAGTAGTCAGAGATCTGCATCATTACTCTGGACATGTGAGTTTGACTCTCATCATAGCAGCTTGGAGAATTCAATAAATTTTGGAATTATGGTATATTAGGGTGGCACAGAGTTCAAATCCGCCTTGACTACTGGACAGTTTAAATTTAATTAATTAAATACATCTGGAATGTTATAGTTTATTCAGGTACCAAAGTAATGCAGCTTACTGCTTCAATGACCCAGACTCATTTTAGACCTCCAGTGCTATCTATATGGAATTTGCATGTTCTCTTTCTGAATATATGGGGTTCACCCATTTGACCCTGTTTCTGCTTAAATTCCAAAGACCAGCGAGTGGGTAGGTTAATATTATATATATTTTACGTGTCTACAGTACTGTGCAAAAGCCTTAGGAACACATAGAGTCATAAAAAAGTACAACACAGAAATGAGCCCTTCAGCCCATTCCAAAAACATTTAAACTGCCTACTCCTGTTGACTTGCACTGGGAACATAGCTCTCCATACCCCTACCATCCATGTGCCTTTCCAAACGATGCTTAAATGTTGAAATGTACCACTTGCGCTGACAGCTTGTTCCACACTCGCATGACCCACTGAGTGAAGAGGTTTCCACACAGGTTCCACTTAAACATTTCACCTTTCACCCTTAACCCATGACCTCTGGTTGTAGTCCCACCAAGCCTCAGTGGAAAAAGCATGCTTGCATTTACCCTATCTACACCTCTCATAATTTTCAATACCTCAATCAAATCTCGTATCAATCTTCTATGTTCTAAGGAATAAAGTCATAACCTATTCAATCTTTTATTATAACTCAGGTCATCCAGAGACGGCAAAATCCTTGCAAATTTTCTCTGTACTCTTTCAAATTTATTTCCATTCTTCCTGTAGTTAGGTGACCAAAACTGCACACAATACTCCAAATTAGGACTCACCGATGTCTTATACAACTTCAACATAACATCCCATCTCCTGTACTCAATACTTCGATTTATAAAGACCAATATGCCAAAAGCTTTCTTTACAACTCTATCAACCTGTGACGGCACTCTAAACAAATTATGGACCTGTATTTACAAATCTCATTATTCTACCACACTTCTCATTGACGTGCAATTCACTGTGTAAGACCTACCCTGGTTGGTCTTACCCAAGTGCAACACCTTGCACTTATCTGCATTAAATTCCATCTGCCATTTTTCAGCCCATTTTTCCACCAGGTCCAGATCTCGCTGCAAGCTTTATAGTCTTCCTCGCTGTCCACTAAACCTATGATTTTCGTGTCACCTGCAAATTTGCTGATCTACTAACCAGATCTTTGATATAGATGACAAACAACAACAGACCTAGCACTGATCCCTGCAGCACTCCATCAAAGAGGCAATCATCTACTACCGCTCTCTAGCTTCTCCACAAAGCCAAGGTCTAACCCAGTTTACTACTTCAAGTTGAATGCCAAACAACTGAATCTTCTTGATCAGCCTCCCATGCGGGACCTTGTCAAAAGCCTTGGTAATATCCATGTAAACAACACACACTGTCTTGCCTTCATCCGCTTTCATAGTATCTTCCTCTAGAAACACTATAAGATTGGTTAGACATGATCTACCACCCACAAAGCAATACTGACTACACTTTGTCAGCCCATGCCTATCCAAGTACTCATATATCTGGTCCAATAGAATACCTTTCAATAACATTCCAACTACTGATGTCAGAATCACTGGCCTATAATTTCTTGGTTTATGTTTAGATCCTTTCTTAAACAGTGAAACAACATTGGCTATCCTCCACCTCTCCTGTTGCTAAGGATGATTTAAGTATCTCTACCAGAGCCCCCACAATTTCCTCAATTGCCTCCCATAGGCAATTCGAGGGAACACCTTGTCAGGGCCTGCAGATTTATCCATATATAGCTAGGGCATGTAAGACTTTTGCACAGTACTGTAGTAACTTCATGTATTGCACTTACTGCATATATATAGAGGCCTAAGACTTTGCTCATTGCCTTCTCCCTGCTCTGCTTTGTAAACTGTAACCCCTCCATTATAACTACAGTTCTGACCGAGGGCCCTGGATACGCGATATTTTTTTCCACTGATGACACTTGACTGACTTAAATCTTTCCACCATTTTCTGCTTTTATCTTTGATAATTATATACACTTTTGGGAAGGATTCCACTGTCATGAATATGTGAAGGTAAAATTGTAATCAAACTTCAAAACACCAAAAATCTTAGTTCAGTGGTTCTTGTATTAATAATCTACCTGAGTCACCTATAATATCTATGTCTGAATTAAGAGTAGGCTTCATTTTGTTGATAAGCAGCAGGGTTAGAACTTAGTTCATTCTTGGGACTCTTGAGAATAATCTGTTGCCTGTGGGATGCAGGTATCACTGTCTAGGCAGCTAATTACTGCTCAGCCAGGTACTTCTGAACAGCTCATTAGATCACTCTAGAAGGAAGCAAAGAGTCAAGCACCATGATGTGGATTGGAATCATGTACAGGCTACTACAAGAGATTTTTTTTTTAATAAGGATGATGTAGATTTTAGAATTAACCAGTGTTTCAATTTTTTTTCTCTTTTATCAACATCATTTTATTCTTCAAAATAAATGCAGTCAAATTCTGATAAGGCCAGAGATGGTTCTTGGTTTTCTAAGACCATAAGATATAGGAGCAGAATTAGGTCATTTGGCTCATTGAGTCCGCTCTGCCATTTCATCATGGCCGATCCAATTTTCCTCTCAGCCCCAATTTCCTGCCTTCTCCCCGTATCTCTTCATGCCCTGACCAATCAAGAAGCTATCAACTTCTGCCTTAAATATACACCAAGACTTGGCCTCCACAGCTTCCTGTGGTAAAGGATTTCTCAGATTCACCATATTCTGGCTAAAGAAATTCCTCTTTATCTCCATTCTATGAGGATGCCACTCTATTCTGAGGCTGTGTACTCTGTTCAGACTCTTCCACCATAAGAAGCATCCTCTCCACGTCAACTCTATCAAAGCCTTTTACCATTTGATAGGTTTCATAAGGTCATTCCTCATTCTTCTGAATTCTAGTGAATATAGGCTCAGAGCCATCAGACACTCTTCATATGACAAGCCATTCAATCCTGGTATCATTTATGTGAACCTCCTTTAAACCCACTCCAGTTTCAGCACATATTTTCTAAGGAAAGGAGCCAAACCTGCTCAGAATACTCCAAGAGACAACTCACCAGTGCTTTATAAAGCTTCAACATTACATCCTTACTTTTTTATCTAGTCCTCTTGAAATACCCTGACCAATCAAGAATCTATCAACGTCTGCCTTAAATTTACATAAAGGCTTGGCGTCCACATTGCATTTGCCTTCCTCACCACAGACTCAACCTACAAGTTAACCTCTGGGGGATTCAGCACAAAGACTTCTAAGTCCTTTTGTGCTTCAGTTTTTTGTATTTTCTCTCCATTGAGAAAATAGTCAACCCTTTCATTTCTTCTACCAAAGTGCATGACCATACAATTCCTGACTTTGCATTCCATCTACCATTTCTTTGCCCATTCTCCAAATCTATCTATGTCCTTCTGTAGCCTCTCTACTTCCTCAAAGTTATCTGCTCCTCCAGCTATCGTCATATCATCTGCAAACTTAGCAACAAAGCCATCAATCCCATCATCCAAATCATTGACATATAATGTAAAAAGAATCAGTCCCAACACAGACCCCTGTGAAACACCACTAGTCACCAGCAGCCAACCAGAAAAGACTCCTTTTATTCTCACCTTTGCCTCCTGCCAATCAGCTATTGCTTTATCCATGCTAGAATCATTCCTGCAGTACCATAGGCTCATAGCTTGTTATTCAGCCTCATATGTGACCCCTTGTCAAAGGCCTTCTGAAAATCCAAATACACAATATCAACTGATTCTCCTTTGTTTATCCTGTTTGCTATTTCTTCAAAGAATTCCAACAGATTTGTCAGACAAGATTCTCCCTTGAGGAAACCATGCTGACTACAATCTATTTTGTCATGTGCCTCCAAGTACTCTGAGACCTAACCATTAATAAGTGATTCCAAAATCTTCCCAACGATTGAGATCAGGCTAACTGGCCTATAGTTTCCTTTCTTCTGCCTCTCTCCCTTCTTGAAGAGTGAGTGACATTTGCAATTTTCCAGTCTTCCGGAACCATTCCAGAATGCGTGTTTCTTGAAAGATCATTACGAATGCCTCCACAATCTCTTCAGCCATGTCTTTCAGAACTCCGATGTGTAAACCACTTGGTCCAGGTGACTTATCTACTTTCAGACCATTCAGTTTCCCAAGAACCTTTTTATCTAGTTATGGTCATTTCACACACTTCATGCCGCCTGACACCTGGAATTTCTACCATTCTGCTAGTGGCGCCCACATTGAAGACTGGTGCAAAATACTTATTCAGTTCATCTGCTAGTTTGTTGTCCCTTACTATTACCTCTCCAGCAATGCTTACCAGTGGTCCAATATCCACTCTCACCTCTTTTTCACACTTTATATATCTGATGAAACTTTTGGTATTCTCTATAATATTATTGGCTTGCTTAATTTCATATTCCATATTTACCTTCTTAATGACCTTTTTAGTTGCCTTATGTTGGTTTTTAAATGCTTCCCAATCCTCTAACTTCCCACTAATCTTTGCTCTAGTATATTGCCCTCTCTTTGGCTTTTATATTGTCTTTTACTTCTCTTGTTAGCCATGGTTCTGTCATCTTTCCTTTCGAATACTTCTTCTTTGAGATGTATATATCCTGTGCCTTCCAAGTTGCTTCTGGAAAATCCAGCCATTGCTGCTCTGCCGTCATCCCTGCCAGTGTTCTTTTCCAACCAATTCCGCCCTACTCCTCTCTCATGCCTCTGTAATTCCCTTTACTCCACTGTAATACTGATACATCTGACTCTAGCTTCTTCTCCTCTTTTTAGGGTGAATTTGATCATATTATGATCATACACTCCTTAGGGTTCTTTTACTTTAAGCTCTGTAATCAATTTTGGTTCATTGCACAACACCCAATCCAGAATAGCTGATCTTCTAGTAGGTTCAACCATAAGCTGCTCTAAAAAGCTATCTCATAGGAGCTCTGGAAATTCCCCCTTCCGTAATCTAACACCAACCTACTTTTCCCAATCTGCCTGCATATTGAAGTCACCCATGACTTGAAGTAAGTTAAAGTGAGTGGCTCATGTTCCTTAAATTAATACAAGAATTACTACCTGCATTTAGATAGCTCCTGTAACTGTAACACAAGATTATTTTGAACTAAGAAATGTAAGAAGCTGTGAGGATTCAAAGTAAATTTATTATCAAAGTGTGAATGCAGTGTACCACCCTGAAATTCATCTTCCCACAGACAGTCATGAAACAAAGAAAACCATAGAGTCAACCCATCCAAAGAAAAATATCAAGCATCATGCCACCCTCCTCCCAAATGCATAAAAAAGCAGTTAGCCTAACCTTAGTGTTTGGGAAAGTTTTGGAGTCTATTATTAAGGATAAGGTTTCAGGGTACTTGGAGGCTAATGATAATATAAGTCAAAGTCAGCCTGGTTTTTGTAAATGGAAAATCTTGCCTGACAAATTATTTAGAATTCTTCATGGAAGTAACAAGCAGGGTGGACAAAGGAGAGGCAGTGGATGCCATTTACTTAGATTTTCAGAAGGCATTTGATAAGGTGCCTCACATAAGGCTGCTTAACAAGGTAAAATCCTGTGGTGAAATATATTGGCATAGATAGAGGAATGCCTGACAGGCAAGGGGCAGCGAATGGGAATAAAGGGGGCCTTTTCTGGTTGGCTGCCGGTGACTAGTGGTGTTCCTTGCAGGTCAGTAGGGGGACCACTCCTTTTCACATTGTTTGTCAATGATTTGGATAATGGAATTGATAGCTTTGTGGCAAAGTTTGTGTGTGGATAATACGAAGATATGTGGAGAGATAGGTAGTGCTGAGAAAGCAATGCGATTAGAGCAGGACTTTGACAATTCGGAAGAATGGGCAAAAAGGTGGCAGATGGAATACAGTTTTGAGAAATGGATGATAATGCATTTTGGTGAAAGGAACAATGGTGCAGACTACTATTTAAATGGGGAGAGGAATCAAACGTCAGGAGGTGCAAAGGGGCTTAGGTGTCCTTGTGCAAGAATCCCAGAAGTTTAATTTACAAGTTGAGTCTGTGGTAAAGAAGGCAAATGCAATGTTGGCATTTATTTCAAGGGGAATAGAATATAAAAGCAAGGAGATGATGCTGAAGCTTTATAAGACACTAGTCAGGTCACACTTGGAGTATTGTCAAGAGTTTTGGCCCCCATATCTCAGAAAGGATGTGTTGTCATTAGAGAGAGTCCAGAGGAGGCTCACAAGGATGATTCTGGGAATGAAGGGTTTATAAGAAGCATTTGGCACCTTTGTCTCTGTACTCCTGGAATTTAGAAGTATGTTTGAGGATCTCATTGAAACTTACTGAATGTTGAAAGGACTAAATAAGGTGGATGTGGAGAGGATGTTTTCTCTGGTTGGGAGTAAAAGGAATCTTATAGACATGGGATTCAAGGGTTTAAGATCCAAGAAGCTGACAGAATAACCAAGAAGAGTCCAGTAACCCACCAAAACTCTTACCATACTGATAACATTAGGTCTATTCCTCTAGTTAAGGTGAGTGGCTTTGACATAACAAGGCAATATACAGTTTGTTGACAGCTTCACACGTATTCATCAGTACTCCCTGGAGGATATGTGCAAACTGCTTAGACCTTGCTGTCTCTTGTACATTCCCAGCAATCAATAGACATGTTTTTCAGAGAGAGTAGACTGAATCTTACACTGATAAGCTCTCTATCCTAGGGATGCCTTCACAGTTTACAGCCACCTGAGAATTAATAGAAAATGCAGCACACTGAGACACTGATATTTTGATTTAAATGTTGTCATAGCCATCCAGGAAGTCTCAATAAACTTGACTTGACAGTGAGAATTGAGATTTGAGATGTTAAAAGTTTGGGCTAAACCACATTACTTTTGTAGACTGAGTATAGAGCAATGCGAGGACAGGGAAGAGTTTATGTAGCTCCTCAAACCCTGCTGTTGTGGATGGTTGTTCTGTGACCCTCATGCAACTTTTCCCCACCTTCCTCAATATCTCAGGTGAGCCACCTAAAATTTAAAATGGACAGTTGACTTACATTAGTTGGCCTCACTTCGAAGGCATTTTTAAGAAAAATAGCAAGGAACTCTCACTATAATTACACTGGAGGGGAAGGGATCACTATTTTCTTTTGATATGGAGTCACATAGCACAGAAGGAGGTCTTTTGGCTCATCATGTCCATGCCAACCCTAGTGGCTGGCACGGTAGCATATTGGTGAATGTAATGCTTCTCAGTGCCAGTGATCAGTGATCAGGGTACAGTTCCCACCGGTGCCTGTAAGGAGTTTGTGAATTCTCTCCTAATTTGCAAAAGCAGACAGGTTGAAGTTAGTGAGCTGTGTGCATACTTTGTTGGTTCCAGAAACATGGTGATACTTGCTCTGAGCACATCATTGGGTTGTGTTGGTTGTTGGTGCAAATGACAGATTTCACTGTACATGTTTCAATATTTCAATGTACATGTGACAAATAAAGTTAATCTTTAGGTGACTATCTATAATAATCCTATTTACCAGTGCTCAATACATGGCCTATTATGTTTTGACCATTCTTGTGCTTATCCAGATGTTTCTTAAAAGCTGTGAGAGTCTCTGCCTCTACCACCTTAGGCAGCACGTTCCCTATTTATAACCATTCTGTGGTTGACAAAGTTCTTCCTTTCTAAACTTTATGCTCTTCACTTTAAATCTATACCCTCTGGTGTTTGACAACCTTGCCATGGGGTAAAGTTCTTACCGTCTACAATATCGACACCTCTCATAGTTTTGTACATTTCTATCCAGTGTACCCAAATCCTCCTGTGCGCCCAAACAAAAACAGACACAAAGGTTATTCAGTCTCATACAGTACACAGCATGGTAGCTCTTCAATTCCGCCTCTGTCTGAAAAGATTTTATAAGTTCTCCTGGTGACCGTGTGGGTTTCTTCCGAGTGTTTTAGTTTTCTCCCACAATCCAAAGATGTATGGGTTAGTAGGTTAATTAGTCACATGAGTGTGATTGAGCGGCGTGGACTCCTAGGTGTATAAGTACCTGGTACTCTGCTGTATTTCTAAATAAAATTAAAGAAATAAAATTCTAAACAAAATTAAATTAAAATAAAATTCTAAATAAAAAAACATAAAATAAAAAATAAATCTAAGGAAGCATATGCTTGATCCAGAACAATTGAAAATAAAGTTTCCTTGGGCACAGCACGAAGAGATTTGAGCAGACTAATCCTGTGTACCATAGGGATTGGAAGAATAAGAGGCTGGAAAATACTTATGTTAGTCAATGTGGCAAGTTTGCATGTGCTACACAAGAGCTGGGTAATGACCCGGTTCCAATAAAACTGAATAACTGCTTGAACCAGAGATTCAATGACACTGCCATCACTCAGTTGCCACCCCGCTCCCCCCCCCCCCCGCAACTTTCAGTACTCAGAGATCACCACAGGCCAGAAACTCAATTGGACTTGGCATGTAAATACTTTGGCTGCATATCTTGCAATGACTGACTTATCTCCACAGAGATTTTTTTACTAACTGCAAGGCAGAGTCAGAAACCTAGGTGAGTATGCACTCAGCAAATTCCAATAAAAAAACAGAGTGCATGACTGATGCCTCATCCTCCAGCCTAAACATTCACTCCCTTCACCATATACAATTGATTGACATTGGTGATGCCTAATTTAGATTATGAGGACATTCAGTCCTCGTTTATTGTCATTTAGAAATGCATGCATTAAGAAATGATACAATGTTCCTCCAGTATGATATCACAGAAACACAAGACAGACCAAGACTAAAACTGACAAAAACCACATAATTATAAAACATAGTTACAACAGTGCAAAGCAATACTGTAATTTGATAAAGAGCAGACCATGGGCATGGTAAAAAAAAGTCTCAAAGTCCCGATAGCCCCATCATCTCATGCAGACAGTGGAAGGGAGAAACTCTCCCTGCCATGAACCTCCAAGCGCCACAAACTTGCCGACGCTGCACCCTGGAAACACCCGAACACAGCTGACGCTGAGTCCAAGAACTTCGAGCCTCCGACACCGAGCACCAAGCACCATCTCTGCCGAGCTCTTTGACCCCGCCCCGGACGCCGAGCAACAAGCAAAGCCGAGGACTCGGGGCCTTCCCCTCCGGAGATTCTGCATCACACGGCAGCAGCAGCAGCGAAACAGGCATTTTAGAAGTTTCACCAGATGTTCCTCCGTGCTTCTCACATCTGCCTCCATCAGATCAGGATTGTGCACAGCATCCTACTTGACAAATAACAGATATGCATCTGCGGAGTGGCCGCTGTGCGCCGCGTCGCGCCGGCATCTTCTCTTCATCGGAGTATTGTGTGCAGTTCTGTTCACCTACCTACAGAAAAGATGTCAATAACATTGAAAGAGTGCAGAGAAATTTACAAAATTTCGCTGGGACTTGTTAATCTGACTTATAGAGAAAGGTTGAATAGGTTAAGACCTTGCTCCCTGGAGTTTAGGAGATTGACAGGAGATCTTATAACGATGTACAAAATTATGATAGGGTAAATGCAAGCAGGGTTTTTCCACTGAGGTTAGGTGAGACTAAAGCTAGACGTCATAGGTTAAGGGTAAAAAGTGTAATGTTTAAGTGGAACATGAGGGCCAACATCTTCCCTCAGATGGTGTTGAACAAGCTGTTAGTAGAAGTGATGGATGTGGGCTTGATTTCAACAATTAAGAGGTTTAGGTAAGTCAGTGGATGGGAGGGGATATGGAAGGCTGTGGTTCAGGTGCAGGTCAATGGTACTGAGCAGAATAATTGTTTGGCATGGAAAAGGTAGACTGAAGGGCCTGTTTCTGTGCTGTAGTACTGTATGGTTCTTCCACCATATAAATACTGAATGCTTTCAGTGTGTACCATCCATAATGCACTCCAGCTGCCCACCTTGACCACTTAACAGCACTCCACAAACAAGATAAATCAGAGCAGTTGAACGCACACGAACACCACCATCCACAATTTACCCTCCAACTCACACACCACAGTGACTCCTGAATCCGAATCAGAAAGAGGTTTATTACTACTGACTCAGATAATTGTGAAATTAGTTGTTTTGTGATAGCAGTACAGTGCAAAGATATAAAAATCAATATTTTAATTAATTAATAATTAAAGTTGTTATTTAAATATTAATTAAAATGAAACAAAGTTACAAATTAAATAGTAAAGAAAAGAAAGAAAGAAAGGAGTAGAGTTCCTGTGTTTATGGATCGTTCAAAGTCTGTTGGAAGAGGAGAAAAAGCTGTTCCTAAATCATTAAATGTGGATCGTCAGGCTCCCGAAGCTCCTCCTCAAAGATACGATAATTTCACCAGTTCTTCATTGCTGCTGGGTCCAAATATTGGAGTTCTGTGTCCAACAGTGTTGTAGGTGTACTATATGAAACTTGCAGCAAGAAGCACATTAAAATTCAGTAGAAAAACATTTTAATTAGAAGCTTCTGCGTGAGACCAACTGCGAACCATCACATAATTAGTCACAAACCTGACACTCTAATAAAAGTGTGGGAAGATTCAGGAATAGCCTGTAAAATCATCTCCCTGTAAGGAGACCAAGTTCCCGGAATTCTCAGAGAAGCCAAAAAGAGTTTAAACTTCCAAGAAATGGCTTGGAATAGTTTTGGTTCACTGAAGCCATTTCAAAAGACACAAAGTGAGTTGATTTCAAAAGCTTTCTGTGCATCAAAGGACAGGGAAGCTCATGAATTTATACAGTTTAAAAGGTCAAACTTGAAGGCAGAATACAAGATTAATGGCAAGATGCTTAGCAGCGCGGAAAAACAGAAGGATCTTTGCATCCAAATCCAGAGATCCCTCAAAGCTGCCACTCCAGTTGATGTGCTGATTAAGAAGGTCTGTGATGCATCAGAGCCCCAAGGTAATGTTGCAGCTCTATAAAATCCTGGTTAGACCACACTTGTGGTGAGTTCTGGTTGCCTCATTATGGAATGATATAGAAGCTTTAGAGGGACTGCAGAGGAGATTTGCCAGGATGCTTTCTGGATTAATAAACATATCTTATGAGGAAAGGTTAATCCAAACTATGGTTTTACTGTCTGTAGTGGAGAAGGATGAGAGGTAAATTGATAGCGGTCTATAACATGATAAGAGGCATAGGTAGACTGAACAGTCAAAGACTTTTCCCAGGGAATCAATGGCTAATATGAGAGGGAATAATTTTAAGGTGATTGGAGGAAAATATAAAGTGGGGCAGGAATGCCAAAGGTAATTTTTTTTGAGTGGTAAATTCATGATATGTACTTCCATGGGTGATGGTAGAAGCAGATACATAAGGGGCAATTAAGAGACTCTTAAACGTGCACATGCATGAAGGAAAAATGGAGGACTACATGGGATGGAAGGGTTTGGTTGATCTTGGAGTAGGTTAACATGGTCTGCACAACATTGTGGGCCAAGGATCTTGTACTGTGCTCTACCGTTCTATGTTCTATGAAACCACGTGTAGGTATCTCCACATTGTCAGGACATGGAACCTGGCACCTTAGTCTTCTATGGTTGTAAATATAAATTAAAAGACCATGCAACTGCTTAGCAGCCAGAAACATGGTCATATCATTCTTAAAGCATCCTGAGAAACTGCACCAGGGGCGTTGCATACAGATCTAATTTCTCCATCATAGGAAAGACGTAGAAGCATTGGAGAGGGTCCAGAAGAGGTTTACCAGGATGCTCTCTAGATTAGAGGACAGAACTCTAAGGAGAGGCTGTTTTTCCTGGACCACTGAATACTGAGGGAAGACCTGATAGAAGTTTGTAAAAGTATGGGAGACATAGACAATAGACAATAGGTGCAGGAGTAGGCCAGTCGGCCCTTTGAGCCAGCACCGCCATTCACTGTGATCATGGCTGATCATCCACAATCAGTATCCAGTTCCTGCCGTATCCCCATAACCTTTGATTCCGCTATTTTTAAAAGCTCTATCCATCTCTTTCTAGATAGGGTAGAAAGCCAATATCTTATTTTCAGGTAGAAATGTTGAATACCAGACAATACAACTTTAAGACGAGATGGAGGAAATTTTGAAGGGCATATGTGGGGCATGACTTTTTCCTGTTTGCAGAGGTTAGGAGGCATTTCGAATAGACTGCTAGGGCAGTGGTGGAAACAGACATAATAGCTGAATTAAAGCGGCTTCTCTATATGCAGGAAATGGAGGGAATGCATCATTCAAGATCCAAGATTGTTTAATGTAACTTCCAGAATGCAAGTGTAAAGGAGAATGAAAAAGTTGTTACTCCGGATCTGGTGAAGCATAAAAAAATATAATAAGTATCAATATCCACAAAATGCTGGAGGAACTCAGCAGGCCAGACATCTATGAGTATGCTGCTGAGTTCCTCAAGCATTTTGTGTGTTGCTTAGACTTCCAGCATCTGCAGATTTTCTCTTGTTCATGATAAATATAAATATATAAGATAACTTGCACACATTGATTGCCTGTATGTATGATGATACCCAGTACAGAACTGTCTGTACATAAGGTGAGTCTGACAGGAAATGATAACATAGTGATGGTGGGGGGTGTGGTGGGATGGGTGGAGACATTGATCAGCCTTACTGCTTGCAAGTGTTTTTGAGTCTGGTGGTCCTGGCGCAGATGCTACGTAGCCTGCTTGTTGATGACAGTGAAACAGTCTACGAGCGGGATGTGTGGCATCCCTCATGATATTGCTGGCCTTTTTCAACACCTTTCTTTATATACAGTATGTCCTTGATTCTGGGTAGGCTGGTGCTGGTGATGCATTGGGCAGATTGGACTCCTGTTGTAGAATCTACATGTAGATAGATAGATAGATAGACATACTTTATTGATCCCGAGGGAAATTGGGTTTTGTTACAGTTGCACCAACCAAGAATAGAGTATAAATATTGCAATATAAAACCATAAATATTAAATAATAATATGTAAATTATGCCAGATGGAAATAAGTCCAGGATTGGCTCAGGGAGTCTGACCCTCCAAGGGAGGAGTTGTAAAGTTTGATGGCCACAGGCAGGAATGACTTGCTATTACGCTCAGTCATGTAGCAAAAAGGATTAGTTTAATTCATGTTTGGCACTGGCATCACAGCTAAAGAGCCTGTTCCTGAGCTGTACTGTTCAATGTTCATTTTTAAACTAGTGCACCCCTTAATATATGGTCATACTACAATGTGATGGGCATGTGCAATGATTTGGGATGGGACTGTGTAGTGGTGACATCCACCCTTACCACCCTTATGCTTTCATTGCTAGAGGTTCTGGGTGAACGGCAGCAGTGTATTTTTAGACGGTACACACTGCAGCTACTATGTTATAAGGTGAAGGGACTGAACATGAAAGCGCTAGGTGGGGTGCCCGTCAGGAAGGCTACTTGGTCCTGGATGATGGCAGGCTGTTAACAGAGGTGCACTAACCTACACAGGTGGAAACTATTCCATTTTTCTGCTGATTTCTACCGTGCTTAGTCAGGGTATGGAATGTACAAGCAGTAAAGTTTTAATCCAACAGTATGAAACACAGGTTCAGCCACAGCTGGACATCGATGTATAGTTTCATTTGCCAAACTATAAGAGAGATTTGATCACACTAGAGAGGGTGTAGAGCAGATTCACCAGGATTCTGCCTGGGATGGGACTGTTTTAGTTTTAGTTACTGGGAGAGATTAAATAGGCTGGGTTGGTTTTCCCTGGAATGGAGTTAGGCTGACGTGGTATACAAAATTATGAGATAGTTAGTTGGAAGGGGTAGGGAACGTCGACTCAGATTCAGTTGGAAAGTTGCTAAAAATAGAGGAAAATGATTAAGGAAAGAGGCAATAGATGAAGAGAGGATCCAAGGAACACATGCAAAGAATACTGGTACAGTACTCAGCACGTTCTACTTGTGAACTTTAAAAGTCAGCTTCAAAAAGTGAGTAGGGCCTGTCACAACTTGTTTGTGGAGTGGGAGATTGTTGGCTTAATAATAACTAGGGTTAATTAGCAAGAGCCAATAAAAAGAAACAGGGTTTTTGTGGAGCGGCCATTGTGTGAGTGGGCAGTATTAGAGTGGTCAGGCTTTGGGTCAACAAGCTTCACTGAGAATAGGTGCAGACTAGGACTTAAAGTTGAGAAGTTAGAGGCATAACAAGTGTAAGCAGGTTGGTAGTTCAAGCAGTGGAATGCTCTTCCTGTGAAATGTGGGATTAAACGGTACCTAACAGTCTCCCTGATGACTACATCTGCAAAAAGTGCACCCAACTTCAGCTTCTTACTGATGAGGTCAAGGAACTGGAGCTGGAGTTGAATGCAATCAGGACCATCCAGGAGGGTGACAAAATTCAGAGCTGAGTCTTTTACTGAGGTGGTCACACCAAGATTGCAAGCTTCAGTTAGTATATCGATGACCACCAGGAGAAGTAAGGTGAGTATGCAGTCAGTGTGGGGCTCCCCTGTGCTCATTCCCCTCAGTAACAAGTATAACCCTTTGGAAAATGTTATGGGGGCGGTGGCGGGTAATGACCTATCAGGGTACGGCAGCAGCAGCAGGCACGTGCCACTGTGGCCAGCTTTGAAGTTCAGCAGGGAAGGGTAAAGTCAGGATGAGTGGTAGTAACACCAGACTGGATAGTTAGGGAGACAGTCATGAGATTCTATGGCCATGAAAGAGAAGCCAGGATCATTTACAAAGCTCATACATCTGACCACTCTGCCCTCATGGTAGAGCGGAATCAAGAAAAAACCACAATAGGTCAATTTAATCCAACTCTGTGATTTATTCTCAAAAAAACACAGATCATAAGTACAAAAGACTCTCTGAAACTAAGCTCTCATCAGCAAGGTGAAAGTTCGATAGCTATAGCACTGTGCAAAGGTCTTAGGCACATATATATAGCGAAGACATTTGCATGGTACTGTATTTGTCAATGTGGAGCAGAGAGTGAGTCTGTAAATCTGGTGGGAGCAAAGGATGTTGGGAATGGCCAGCCTGGAGCACTGTGGGAATGATGTGGGGCAGGTGCAGAGAAGGAGTGCCGGGGTGGAGGTGATATCAGTGCAGATGCACCCAGCCCTGAGACTCCAGCCAATGTCATTTGATTCCAAATAATTGGTTTATTGATCATTACAGAATGTCTCTCCCATTCTTCCCATTCCCCTTCCCTCTTTCTTCCCCTTTTCTTAACCATCATTGCCCTCTCCCTGCCCCCTTCCCATTCTCAATCCACAAAAGAGGCCCATATCAGAATCAAGTTTATCATCGCTCCCATATCTTATGATTTTTTTTCAGCAGTACAGTGCAATAAATAAAATTATGACAGTACTGTGCAGAAGCGTTAGGTTCCCTAGCTATCTATCTGAACCTAAGACTTTTGCACAGTACCGTGTTACAGCCTTCATCATATATAACTCATATTTTTGAGAATAAATTGAGAGTTTGGTTTCATTGAGCTATTATGTAGTCATCCTGATTGAATTCACTCATAAGGTAATATGGTCAGAATTTTAGTCATAGAGTCACAGGGCAATACCACGCTGAAATAAGCCCTTTGACTTGACTGAACTATGCCAGCTAAGGGGGTCCACGACTGTGTTGCCAATATCCTTCTGACACAATTCTGCAAGGCTGTCATGACATATATGAAGTAAAGAAATCATACATTATTTGGACATCACAACATGCAAAAAATGATACACGAACAAAGGAATTAGCTTATGAGGAATGTTTGAGTCTGGGCCTGTACTCACTGGAGTTTTGAAGAATGAGAGGGTATCTCACAGAAACCTATTGAATATTGAAAGGCTTAGATAGTGCACACAAAAAGGATATTTCCTATATTGGGAGAGTCTAGGACCAAAGGGCACATCTTCAGTATACAAGGACGTCCCTTTAGAACAGAGTTGAGGAGGAATTCAATTAGCCAGAGGGTGGTGAATCAGTGGAATTATTTTTTACACACAGCAATGGAGGTCATCGGGTATATTTAAGGTGGAGCTTGATAGGTTCCTGTTTAGTAGGGGTGTCAAAGGTAAGGGGGAGAAGGCAGGAGAATGAGGTTGGGAGGGAAAGTAACTCAACCATGATTGAATAGTGGACCAGACTTGATGGCCAAATGGCCTAATTTTTCTTCTATGTCTTATTTTCTTATGGTTTAGTGGACACTGTATGAAGCTATTTTTTCTACCCATCCCTGTCTCCCACTCTCTCTGTACCGAGACTAACTTGCCTTTTCCTTTGTCAGTTGTGATGAAGGCCCTTTGATCTGAAGCGTTGACTGTCTGTTTCTCTGCAAAGATGTTGCCTGACTTGATGAATTTTCCATCAGTTTCACTTTTTATTTCAGATTTCCAGTGTTTGCAGTTCTTTTTATATTTTTAATAAATGCTGATGTTGCCAGTGAGACCTGCATCCATAAATGGTTATTAAAACAGAGCCAGTTTTGAACGTTGAAGTGGATGGGCTTTAGCAACGGAAGACCATGAATGTATGCTCAGTGGCCACTTGAGTATAACCAATATAAATGATATCAGTATTTAGTCCCATTTTCCAAACACATTCCAAGCAGTTCTTGCAGTTGATTTTTTAAAAATGATTTCTACTCTAACTTAGAATTATTAAGAGTTGACTATAGTGAGAAAGAAATATTTCTGATGGAAAAATGGTTCCAGAGGAACTATTAATTAGTAGATAAAGAACCAGCTATCAAATGAAGACATGTTAATGAGCTACATTGAGTGGACCTTGTAAAGTTGGCAAGTACATGTTGAAGTTAATTCAGCTTAGTTTTGATGATCTACCAATTCATTTTGCTCCAAGCTATAGCTTAATAAGTTCCTGCACTGGCTATTTATTAAACTAGAAAAAGGGTTTGCAATTGCTGGTACAATAGCTATATCAACCAATTAACTGGAATCATTTACCTCCCTAGCAACTCCTTTCAGCTCTCTTCCTGACCATTGTATGAACCAGACAAACTCAGCCTCTTAATTCACCCAGTGATTGGATTCCCATCTGCTCAGCCTTCCACTGTCTTCATGAACCATACTCATCTCTGCACAGAACTCTTCTGAAACGCCTTTATGGACATTATTATTTTACCACCGGACTAAACGCTTCTGATTTTCAACTGTTTTCACAGGCTTGAGAATCTTAATACAGTTATGGATACTCCAAGTTGAACTCTCCAATACACTATTTCTTTGAGATTACTGTTCTGATTTGATCCTAGTCCCTCAAAGCTTCCAGTTTAATATTGTAAAGCAACACACACACTGGAGGAACTCAGCAATCAGGCAATATCAATGGAAATAATGAACAATCAACATTTTGGGCCGAGATCCTTCTTCAGAACTTCTTCCAGAGAATTTAGTATTCTTCTGCTCCTACCTTTATGGGCCTGTTTCCTCCTTATCTTTTCACTCCTTTTCAGACCTAACTCTCTGAGATTTATGAACTTCTCCATTTCCAACTTCTAGATGTCATTCAATTATTCACTGACATTAGATTCAATGTTGTGGAAGTCATGTTGCATGGCAGCAACGGTGAAATCACGAGTAAAGATGGCAAAGGTTGTGCACACAACGTATTATGAGTATTATAATTTTCTTACCTCCACTGATAGTAAAATCTAACACAACACTGCTCTAAAGGATCATAAACTCAGTTATTCTAAATGGGAAATAGGCTTTGGCACATTATGTCCATTCCAACCATCAAGCACTTGTCTATTGATCAGCACTTGCATCATAGCCTTGGATGGCTTAGTGATTCAAGTTCTTGTCTAAGTTCTTGTCTAAGTTCTTGAACCGACCTCCAGATGAACCCCCGATCTCATCCTGAAGACACCAACAGAATCAACAAACTCATTCGTAAGGCCAGTGATGTTGTGGGGATGGAACTGGACTCTCTCACGGTGGTGTCTGAAAAGAGGATGCTGTCCAAGTTGCATGCCATCTTGGACAACGTCTCCCATCCACTACATAATGTACTGGTTGGGCACAGGAGTACATTCAGCCAGAGACTCATTCTACCGAGATGCAGCACAGAGTGTCATAAGAAGTCATTCCTGCCTGTGGCTATCAAACTTTACAACTCCTCCCTTGGAGGGTCAGACACCCTGAACCAACAGGCTGGTCCTGGACTTATTTCCTGGCATAATTTACATATTACTATTTAATTATTTATGGTTCTATTACTATTTATTATTTATGGTGCAACTGTAACGAAAACCAATTTCCCCCGGGATCAATAAAGTATGGCTATGACTATGACTATGACTATGACTAAGATCTCTGCACTTTGTCTCCCTGTACTTCACTTACTCTGTAAATGCAACGCTTTTCTCTGCATTCTGTTCTTTTTTCCCTTTTGTGCCACATTGATGTACTTAGGTATGGAATGATCTGTCTGGATGGCATGCAGAATAAAAGCTCCTCACTGTATCTTGTTACCTGTGACAATAATAAACCAATAATCTACTTCAGTGCTCTGAGAATACCTCTAAACCTCTTGTCCTTTAGCTCTTAAACAAGTGCCTGTCAGTTTTAGCTACCTCTGCTATGGGGAAGAGTTTCCTACAAACCACCTCATAAATGCCACTCATAATGTTGTACATCTCTCTCAGGTTTGCCTCAGCATCCTCCGCTCTGAGGAAAACAATCCAAATCAATTCAGCCCATCCTCATTCAGGAAAGGTTGATCCAAGGCAACTCTCCCTGGTGGCTCACCTCTGCAACCTCTTCACTGCAAGCACACCCTTCCTTATAAAAACACCAGCTGAACTGCAACACACATAAATTGCTGTAAGAACTCAGCAGGTCAGGCAGCATCTATGCAGGGGGAATATACAGTCAATGTTTTGGGCTGAGACCCTTCAGCCGTCCTCATGCATTTTGTTTCTCAAGGTTTGCAGAATCTCTTCTGTTTACAATAAACTGAAACTCTGCTGAATTCTAAACAGCTTTTAGGTCCGAGAGTCAAATTTGTGCTATTAATTAATACCTGCTATAAGTTGTTTCTTACTGACATTGGACATATAGATGGCAATATTAATCTCGCAAGCCTGGAATTGGATAGGATTGGCCACTTGCAGAGCATTTCATATTGTAATATCTAACAGTGTGGCTGTATCCAACACTGGTGAAACTATTCAAGTTTCATTTATTATCAAAGAATATATAAATTATACAACCGTGAGACTATCTTGTTCACAGGTAGCTGCAAAGCAAGAAACCTGAAAGAAGCAAATTAAAAAAGAACAAATTATAAAAATAAAGGGACAACACTTGATGCGCAAGAGAAAGAAAAAAAATAATGCAAACAATTAAAGTGAACAACAACCAAGAAGTATTGCCAAAAAAATTAAAACAATCCCATCTTTAAGGCAAGAAGGGGTAAATGTAAAAGGTAAACAGAAGAGATTCTTCGGAGACTGGAAATCTAGATCAACCCACACAAGATATCAGTCTCAGAACAAAACGTTGACTGGTTATTCCTCTCCAACCTAACCTGCTGACTTCTTCGAGCATCGTGTGTGTGTTGCTCAGTAAATTTAAAGGAGATGTAGGACCATAAGACCATAAGGTATAGGAGCAGAAGTAGGGCATTCGGCCCATCGAGTCTGCTCCGCCATTCAATCATGGGCTGATCCAATTTTTCCAGTCATCCCCACTCCCCTGCCTTCTCCCCATACCCCTTCATGCCCTGGCTAATCAAGAACCTATCTATCTCTGCCTTTAATGCACCCAATGACTTGGCCTCTACAGCTGCTCACGGCAACTAATTCCACAGATTTACCACCCTCTGACTAAAGTAATTTCTCCGCATCTCTGTTCTAAATGGACGTCCTTCAATCCTGAAGTCGTGCCCTCTTGTCCTAGACTCCCCTACCATGGGAACTAACTTTGCCATATCTAATCTGTTCAGGCCTTTTAACATTCAGAATGTTTCTATAAGATCCCCTCTCATTCTCCTGAATTCAAGGGAATACAACCCGAGAGTTGCCAGACGTTCCACATACGGTAACCCCATTTCATTCCTGGAATCATTCTCGTGAATCTTCTCTGAACCTTCTCCAATGTCAGTGTATCCTTTCTAAAGTAAGGAGCCCAAAACTGCACACAATACTCCAAGTGTGGTCTCACGAGTGCCTTATAGAGCCTCAACATCGGATCCCTGCTCTGATATTCTATACCTCTAGAAATCAATGCCAATATTGCATTCACCTTCTTCACCACCGACTCAACCTGGAGATTAACCTTTAGGGTATCCTGCACAAGGACTCCCAAGCCCCTTTGCATCTCTGTATTTTAAATGCTCTCCCCATCCAAATAATAGTGTCCATTTATTTCTTCCACCAAAGTGCATGACCATACACTTTCCAACATTGTATTTCATTTGACACTTCTTTGCCCATTCCCCAAAACTATCTGAGTCTCTCTGCAGGCTCTCTGTTTCTTCAACACTACCCGCTCCTCCACCTATCTTTGTACCATTGGCAAATTTAGCCACAACTCCATTAATCCCATAGTCCAAACTATTGACATACATCGTAAAAAGCAGCAATCCCAATGCCAACCCCTGTGGAACTCCACTGGTAACTGGCAGCCAGCCAGAATAGGATCCTTTCATTCCCACTCTCTTGTTTTCTGCTGATCAGCCAATGCTCCACCCATACTAGTAACTATGTAACTAATTCCATAGGCACTTATCTTGCTAAGCAGCCTCATATGCAGCACCTTGTCAAAGGCCTTCTGAAAATCCAAGTACACTACATCTATTGCATCTCCTTTGTCTACCCCGCTTGTAATTTTATCAAAAAATTGCAGTGGGTTAGTCAGGCAGGATTTTCCTTTTAGGAAACCATGCTGGCTTTGGCCTATCTTGTCATGTGTCTCCAGGTACTCTGTAAACTCATCCTTAACAATTGATTCCAAGAACTTCCCAACCACTGATGTCAGGCTAACAGCTCTATAGTTTCCTTTCTGCTGCCTCCCACCCTTCTTAAATAGTGGAGTAACATTTGCAATTTTCCAGTCATCTGGTATAATGCCAGAATCTATCAGTTCTCGAAAGATCATTGTTAATGCCTCCGCAATCTTTCCAGCTACTTCCTTCAGAACCCGAGGGTGCATTCCATCAGGTCCAGGAGACTTATCCACCCTCAGATCATAATGCTTCCTGTGCACCTTGTTAGTCATAATTTTCACTGCACATACTTCATTTCCCTGACACTCTTGAATGTCTGGTATACTGCAGATGTCTTCCATTGTGAAGACTGATGCAAAATACACATTCAGTTCCTTTGCCATCTCTGCACCTCTCATTACAATATCTCCAGCGTCATTTTCCATTGGTCCTATATCTACCCTCAACTCTCTTTTACCCTTTATATACTTAAAAAAGCTCTTAGTATCTTCTTAGATATTAGTCGCCAACTTCCTTTCATAATTCATCTTTTCCTTCCTAATGACCTTCTTAGTTTCCTTCTGCAAGTTTTTAAAAGCTTTCCAATCCTCTATCTTCCCACTAGCTTTGCCTTCCTTGTATGCTCATTCTTTTGCTTTTACTTTGGCTCTGACTTCACTTGTCAGCCATGGTAGTGTCCTTCTTCTGTTCGAAAATTTATTTTTATTTGCAATATACCTGTCTTGCACTTCCCTTGTTTTTTACTGAAACTCCAGCCATTGCTGCTGTGCTGTCCTTCCAGCTAGGTCCTTTTCCAGTCAACTTTGGCCAGTTTCCCTCTCATGCCATTGTAATTTCCTTTATTCCACTGAAATACGGACACATTGGAATTTAGTTTTTCCTTCTCAAATTTCAAAGTGAGCTCGATCATATTGTGATTACTGTTCCCTTAGGGTTCCTTAAGCTTAAGCTCTCTTATCACCTCCAGATCATTGCACAACATCCAATTTAGCACAGCCAGATTGGAGGGTAAGTTTTTTTTACACAGAAACTTGTCAATGCTTGGAATATGTTGTTAGAGGGTGGTGGAGGTGGTAAAAATAGATATGGTAAAGGCACTTAGACAAGGGTATGAATACGCAGGGAATGGAGGGTTATGAATCATGTGCTGGGATTATTGAACTTGGTATCATGATCACCACAGGCACCTTAGGCCAGAGGGCTTATTCATGTGCTGTGCGGTTCTATGTTCCATGTAACTTCACTGGGCAGATTAACACATGGTCTTCTGCATGTTGGGTTAGGATGACGAGTTAACCCCAGTTATGTTCAAACTGCAAGGAAGTAAGTGTGGTGCAGTAGGACTTGCCCATGCAGGTGAACGCAAAGGCTATTCCTTGTGATCTCTTACCATAGTCCAGGATTTCCATGCACTGAAATCAATGGGTTAAGAGGGTCTTGCTTTCTGAGTTATATTGAATGCTCAGTATAAACTCCAGCTGAGGGTGACCACCAGCAAAACTTGGCCAACCACTATCAAAGTTACAGCTACATCTGTACTTTTGAATCATCTCTGGCTGACAATGGGAACTTTAATAACTCAGCCACTCCACTTATGTTATACTTGAATGTTCCAAAGTACTTCACAGAATTAACTACCTAATAGAATTTGATATCTTTCCACAATAGGAGTAGTCAGGATTCATGGCCGGGGTGGGGGTGGGGGTGGGGTTGTAAAGAAATAAAGAGAGATGGAAATGTACTGAGAGAATTCCACAAATTAGGGCTTGGTACCAGGAGGTGTGGGCACTAGTTATGGAACAACTGAAATCAAGAAGAAAACAGAAGTAGAAAACTAGGAGTAACTCCAGCACAATCTGATCTCTCTTGTAATTTCTCAGTCTTCAGACGTTTTCTTGGGCAGACACTCAGGTTCAAGTGTGAATTGCTTCACCTTTGTTTCTTTTCAGATCCTTTTTAGTTTGGAAATTTGATTTTCAAAGTTCAAAGTACATATGTAGTATACAACCCTGAGATTCATCTTCCCCACAGACAGCCACAAAACAAAGAAAAGCAAGGAACCCATTCAAGGAAAAAGCATTCACTCCCATCCCACGCACAAAAGATAAACAAATTGCTCAAACAGCAAAGAAAGAGTGAAAAACACAAAATACAAAATACAAAATTGATAGAGTCCAGGCGTATCCAATTTAGCTCAATTCTAGTTCCATCTAGTGCTGTGTCATTCATTATCTGCACGCTGCCTGGTTCAAATTCGCCCAAAATAGCAACAAAAAAAGGAACGGCCAGAAACATCATAACATGAACTACAAAGTCCAATCCATAAACTGTGTTGATTAAACCTTGCCTAAGACTCCCACACTATCCTCTGATAGCATCAGGAGAGAGAGAAAAACCATTTGAATGCAGAGACCTTCCTCCGGGAGCAATGAGCACGAGGGTGATTGAGACCATTACACCAGGGCACCTTCCTTTGGTAGCAGCAAAGAAGAGGCTGGTAGACAGCGGTGAACATGCGCTTGCCTTCCACTCTCATCATGATGATTTCAATCTTTCTCAATGCTTTAATCAGCGAGATCGGTGACAAATGATGATGATCCTGTGCCCACATTCCATCTCCAGGCTCCTTGGCCTAGAAGCTGCATGCTCCACCGAACACTCTCAGAGACAGCCAACTACCAATTCATTCAATCAGCCCGAAATACACCAGCAAAATGTGGATCACAGGCTCCAACAGTAACAGAACGACATTTGAAAGAAAAAGAAGACGTGAAGGAAGTAGTTTCTTGAACCGTCTGGAGGATGTCACCCTTGATCGCATTGTTTGCTGGCACCATTTTCTTCCTGGCCTTTTAAAAGATGTCTTATTGGATTAGGTTCTATGAAGTCTACTTTCTACTCAACTGACTACCAGCTTCGATCCTATTGAGTACAGAGTACCTTATAAATGGTGAAGATCGAAGGGTGTTGGTGTTCAGGGGCAGCTGTGTGTCCTTGTTCAAGAAGCACAACTTCTAGGTTCAACAAAATATTAGGAAGGCAAAGGGTATTTTGGTCTTCAGTCTAACAAGATCTGACTGCAAGAGTAATGATATCTTGTGTCAGCTATAGAGGACCCTGCTTCTGTTTACATTTGATATGTTGTGTTGAGGTGTGACCTCCCTCCCAAAGCGATAATTGTGATAGACTGCAGCAGAATTTCAACAGATTGATTCCAGTGGATGTGGATTTTTTTGTATGAGAAGACATTAATTGGAAATTGGTTTATTAATGTCATTTGTTCCAAGATAAATTGAAAAGCATTGGTTGCATACCATCTCCATATATACAGGTCATTGAAAACATAATTACAACCAGGTTGTACAAGGGGAGAAGCAATAACAGAATAGAGAATATAGTGACACTCACAAGATGCTGGAGGAACTCAACAGGCCAGGCAGCATCTACGGAAAAGAGTAAACAGTCCATATTTCCGGCTGAGACCCTTCGGCAGGACTGGCGAAGTGTTGAGGCCCGAAACATCGACTGTACTATTTTCCACAAATGCTGTCTGGCCTGCTGAGTTCCTCCAGCATTTTGAGTGTGTTGCTTGGATTTCCAGCATCTGCAGATTTTCTCTTGTTTGTGATTAAAGAACATAGTGTCACAGTTACAGTTAACGAGAAAGTATAGAGCAGCAAGGCAACGAGGACCATGACGAGGTAGATTGAGAGATCAAGAGTTCGTCTTTATCAATCAAGTGGTTTGTTTGAAAGTTTTTTAACAGTGGGAAAGAAGTAGACTTTGAGTCTAAAGGTGTGTGCTTTCAAGCCTTTGTTTCTTTCTCCTGAAGGAAGGAAGGAAGACTAACACAATTTTCTCTTTAGAATCAGAAGGAGTCTCAATATACAATATGTCTACAGGGGTTGGGAGAGTAGATGGGTTGGGTGGGGAGGGAATTTCCTCTTGCTGGATTGTCAGGAAGCAGGCCCTCTGTCTCAAAATAACTGTTAGCCCGAACAACAGAAATTTCTTGGAGTCATAGCATTATACAGCATGGAAACAGGCCCTTCAGCCCAATTTGCCCATGCTGACCAAGAGGTCTTTCTGAGGTAGTCCCACTTGCCTAGGCTTGACTCATATCCCTCAACGACTTTCCCTTCCCTGTTACTCCGAAGGTGGTGAATCTCTCCCTGTGTCCTTAATCCCTGAGTACATTAAGGATCAAGATCGTCATATATTAAAGAACATGAGGGCTGGATGCCGAAAAATGGTACTGAGGTAAAAGGTTAGCAAAAGGCAGAATTGGAAAAAGGTTGATTACTGCTTCTTTTTATAGAATAATGCATCAATTGCCATTTATTTGGGACAATTCAATCCAGTTGCCTCACTTCACCATTCTGTTGCAGTTGGAACCAAGGCCACACATTAAGCTCATGACTATTCATACCCAACATGCCTGGACCCATTTCATCAATATGGCAAATGAAGCCCCAGTTTGTATGGAGTCAGACAAAGCATTTCAAATCAATGTTGCCTTCCGCTGGAAGCTTCTCATTGTTAAGCAGCAACGCAATAGGTGCAGATGGGTGTTGGCCAGGGAAAAGTGAGAAGATGACAGAGGATCAGTTCTGAGCTAAAGGAGGGGTGAGTAAGCACCCTACCTTTTTGTTTCTGAGTCCTAATTTTTAATGGCTCCCTGATTAAATTTCCCTAGTTGCTATAGATTTGCGTACCGGTCTTCAGCCACTGTAGTGTAACACTGAACACAGTGCCTTAGAGTACCAGCTATAAGGTCAGGGTTCAATTCCCACTGCTGTCTGTAAAGAGTATGTACGTTCTCTTTGGTGTCCTCCAAGTGCTCTGGTTCCTTTCCATATTCCAAAATGATGTATTTGTTAGGGTTAGTATGTTATGTTGGCACCGGAAGCATGGGTGATACTTGTGGGCTGTCTCCAGCACATCCTCAGACTGTGTTGGCTATTGATGCAAATGGCACATTTCACTGTATGTTTCAGTGTTTCACTGTATGTGTGACAAATAAAGCTAAACTTTACCTTTAATCAGGTCAGTAGTCCCGTCTTCTGAATTATTAGCCACCACATAGCCACCATCCCAGCCTTCACAGCTATAGGCATACTTGTCTGCTCAAAACCTAAGAGTAGATTCAGGTGTTCGATTGTAAGAAGTCCCAAGGACTTCTTGAATCAAGGGTGGAGGAGTAAACTTGGGAGAAGAACCTTACGGTATTCCCCAGCCCACGAGAGAGTCGGATGTTAACATTGTAATGCTCGCCTTTCTGGGAATCCTACCTCTTCACATGGAAGTTGGAATAAAGCTGTTCCTCCAACAACATTCAGGCCACCTTGGTCCTATTGTTGCCAACAGAACACTAAACTTTACTTGATAAAGAGAAAGACCACATTACCATATAGGTTCCAGGGTCAGTGGAGTCAGGGGGATAAATTCTAGCCTCATTTTAATCCACTTGCTACTTTGATGATTGTGGTGTTGTCTCTGCCCCCATCTTTTCCCACATTCTTCCTCCATCCTTGAGGTGTTGTTCCTGCTCCCATTTTTTCCCACTCTCTTTCTCAATTCTTGAGGAGGGAGGTCTCTGCCCCCCTTTTAACTCACCCTCTTGCTTCAACCCTTATACCATCACAAGCAGACAACATAGTTTAAAATTCACATCTGACAAATCCACATACACTCTTGCTGATTGGTGGATTCCAATCCTGTTAATCTGAATGTTTCCCACATTAACTACTTGAAGTTCTCTCAAGGTCACTGCAAAAAGCACTGCAGTTTTATGCTCCTGAACTATATCAATAGGCCTGGTCTAGTAATCTAGGGAACAGGAATTCAAAAATAATTTACCAGGCATTGCAATTTGAAGATCTTAATTCAGTTTTGCAAAACTCTGCAAATAAAATGTTAGCTGTCGCAGCAGTGACTGCAGACACTATTGGATTTTTATCAAACCATATTTATTCAATAATAAGTGTTAGGGATAGAAATTTGCAGTCATTACCCAATCTAACTTGTGCATGACTCCAGACCCATATTAAGACAGTTGGCTCTTAACTGGCAGCCAGTTATGCATGGAATATTAATGCTGGCATATTGCCCTCATACTGAGAACTGTATTTTAAAGATCTGTTAATTATTTACTGTTAAGTATCATAAATAACGCACACAAGCATGGCTGGAGATGGTGAGAGAAGTGAATTATTCAGGAATACAAAGAATGCAATGGCAAAGAAGGCAGTTCAGCAGCTATATTTTACTTAGAGTTTGAGGAGATTTGATGTATTACCTAGACTCTAGCAAATTTCTACAGGTGTACCATGGAGAGCATTCTAACTGGTTGCATCACTGCCTGGTATGGAGTGGCCACTGCATAGGATCGGGAAAATCTGCAGAGGTTTGCAAACTTAGCCAGCTCCATCAAGGGCACAGGCCTCCCCACCATCAAGGACATCTTCAAAAGTCAATGCATCAGAAAGGCAGCATCTATCATTAAAGACCCCATCACCCAGGACATGCCCTCTTCTCTTTGTTACCATTGGAGAGGAGGTACAGGAGCCTGAAGACACACACTCAACTCTTTAGGAGCAGCTTCTTCCTTTTCGCCATCAGATTTCTGGAGTCCATCAACCCATGAAACCTATGAACACTTTTTAACTAATTTTGCTTTCTTTTTGAACATATATACTGCTAGGGTGTTTAAGTCTTACACGGTACTATAGCAATTTTATGTATTGCACTTACTCCTGCTGCAAAGAAACATATGTGAGTGATGATACACCTGATTCTAATATGGGTCTCTATTGTGGACTGAGAGTAGGAAGGGGACAGGGAGAAGAGAGGGAGGGGGAAGAACCAGAGAGACATTTTGGAATGGTCAATAAACTAATTGTTTGGAACCAAATTACCTTGCCTGGTGTCTCAGGGCTGGGTGTGACTGCACCTGCACCACTCCTCACCTCTGGCACACCTTCACTGCCACCTGTCCCACACACCCTCATGCGGTGCTTCACCTTCGCTATTTCCTACAACCTTTGCTTTTGGCCAGATTTACAAACTCACTTTCCGCTCCATCTTGACAAATACAGGACTGTGGAAAAGCCTTATGCACCCTAGGTATATCAGAATCAGATTTCGTATCACCAGTATATGTTGTGAAATTTGTTAACTTTACAGTAGCAGTACATGAAATACATGATAAGTAAATATAGAGAAAATAAAACCTTACTTATATTAAGTATATATATGTCTATTAAATAGTTAGGTTAAAGTAAGTTGTGCAAAATAACAGAAATAAAATAGTGAGGTTCTGTCCATACATTTAAAAATTGGAATGCAGAGGGGAAGAAGCTGTACCTGAATCACTGAGTGTGTGCCTTCAGGCTTCTGTACCTCTTTCCCGATGGTAACAGTGGGAAGAGGGCATGTCCTGAGTGGTGGGCATCCTTAATTATGGATGCCACCTCCCCAAGGTGTCACTCCTTGAAGATGTCTTGGATGCTACGGATAGAGCCTGACTAATTTTACAAGTTTCTGCAACCTATTTCAATCTTTTGCAGTAGCCTCCCCCATGCCAGACGGTGAATGCTCTCCCCAGTACATATATGTACACATAAGTCATTTGCACAGTACCTATGTTTCTTACTGTAATTTATAGTTTTTCTGTGTATTCCACCGTACTGCTGCACAAAACAACAAATCTCACAACATATGTCAGTAATATTAAACCTGATTCTGATTCTGATTCTAATATGATGCAAGAGTCTGAAAAGAACAGGTTGCGCTTTGAAAAATAAAAGGAATGCAGAAGGCTATGGGACTCAGGATAGATGTGTCTTTGATTACTGGAATTAAATATGTAGGAAATATTGTTGCCAAATGTACTACCTCTGTGTTCAATTCTGTTGACTGCACTGGGACTGCAGTCAATACTGTTAATACCTTTTATGCTGGTGATCACAGAGCAATTTCTCTGCCAGCCTTGATGTTTGGAAAATGGCCTCAGTGGCAGAGGAGCGAGTGGACAAGAGCAGATGTGGAAGAGAAAACACAGAAACCACACACCTACTATACTTGTCTTTGGATTTAGTTCCCCTTTTCTTGGTTATGCTGCTGCTTGTTTGTGTTCTGTATCTACAAACACTTCTATAATATCTGAGTAATCTTGTGTGTGTATATATATTTATATATTAGCTGATTAAGAATTGTTGGTCCTTTAAATAATTCATTAGGGGTTACATGTAAAAACACTTTAATTGCATACGTCATCATGATATGTGAGCACTTCACTTAAAGTAAAGACAAAGTTACACCCATATTCCTGGACTCTCATGCCTTCCTTTAATTAGTTTAATATTTTGAAGTTACAAAACATTTGCAATGGGTTTGTCTCGTAAAAGAAATCAAGTGCATCCTCACTTTCTACGTCGTCTGCTCAGGGCTGCTTCCGCCAGTTTCATTAGCTCTGAGATGACCAAATTGAGTTGGGGAAATCAAGCACTAGATGGTATAGGTTTAAGGTGAGAGGGGGGAGATTTAATAGGAGTGAGAAGTAATGTTGTTACCCAGAAAGTGATCAGTATATGGAACAAGCTGCCAGAAGAAGTGGTTGAGACAGGTACATTAACGTCATTTTATTTTTAGAGATACAGCAAGGTAACTGGCTCTTGTTGCCCAACAAGCTCGTGCTGCCCAATTACACCTATGTGCCAAGTTAGCCTGCTAACTCGTATGCCTTTGGAATGAGTCCTCACTATGGAAGACACTATCAGTATGCCAGAAATTTGAAAGCAGCAGGAGGCAGAAGTGAGTATTGTTGCTATTACTAAGGAGAAGGTGCTTGGGAAGATGAAAGGATTGAAGGTAAATAAGTCATCTGGACCAGATGGACTGCATCCCAGGTTTCTGAAGGAGGTAGCTGAAGAGATTGTAATGGTATCAGTAAAGATCTTTCATGAATCACTAGATTCTGGAATGGTTCTGGAGCACTGGACATTTCAAGTGTCACTCCACTCATTAAGAAATGAGGGAGGCAGAAGAAAGGAAATTATAGGCCAGTTAGCCTGACTTTAGTGCTTGGAAAGATGATGGCGTCCATAATTAAGGATGAGGTTTTGGGGTTCTTGAAGGCACATGATAAAATAGGCCAAAGTCAGCATGCTTTCCTCAAGAGAAAATCTTGCCTGACAAATCTTCTGGAATTCTCTGAATGTTGTCTATTTGGATTTTCAGAGGCCTTTGACAAGATGCCGCACATAGAGCTGCTTAACAAGAGTCCATCGTATTTTAGGAAAGATACTGGCATGGTTAGAAGATTGGCTGACTGGCAGGAGGCAAAGACTGGGAATAAAGAGGGCAATTTCTGGTTGGTGGCTGGTGACTAGTGGTGTTATACAGGGGTCAGTTTTGGGAATGTTTCTTTTCACATTATATATGAATGACTTGAATGACAGAATTGATGGCTTTGTGGCCAAGTTTGCAGATGATACAAAGATAGGTGGAGAGGCAAGTAGTGTTGATAAAGCAGGGATTCTGGAAGAGGACGTAGATAGGTTAGGGGAATGGGCAAAGAAGTGGCAGATAGAATATAGTGCAGGGAAGTGTACGGTAATGCACTTTGGTAGAAGGAATAAAAGTGTAGACTATTATCTAAATGGTGAGAAAATTCAAAAATCAGACGTACAAAGGAATTTGGATGTCCTTATGCAGGATTCCCTAAAGGTTAACTTGCAGGTTGAGTTATTGGTAAGGAAGGCAAATGCAATGTTCGCATTCATTTTGAAAGGACTAAAATATAAGAGTAAGGATTTAATGTTGAGGCTATATAAGGTATTCGTCAAACTGTACTTGGAGGACTGTGAGCTAAGAAAAGGTATGGTGACACTGCAGAGGGTCTGGAGAAGGCGCATGAGAATGATTCCAGGAATGAACAGGTTAATGTATGAGGAGTGTTTGATGGCTCTGGGACTGTTTTTGCTGGAGATTAGAAGAATGAGGTGGTGGTGGGGGGGGGGGGGGATGTCATTGATGTTTCCAATTGTGGTTGAGACTAGGACCAGAGGTCACAGCCTCAGACTAGTGGGGCGTCCATTGAGAACAGAATTGAGGAAAAATTTCTTTAGCCAGAGGGTAGTGAATCCGTGGAATTCATTGCTACTGGTGGCTGTGGAGGCCAAGTCATTGAGTATGTTTAATTGGAGGTTGATAGGTTCATGATTATTCAAAAGGTATGGAGAGAAGGCAGGAGAATGTGGTTTAGAGGGATAATAAGTCTGCCATTATAGAATGGAAGAGCAGACTCTATGGGCTGAATGGACTAATTGTGCTCCTATGCCTTTTGGTCTTATGGTCTAATAGGAAGGATCCAATCCATCCTGTGATAAACTTCTTGCCCCACTCCTATCAGGGAAGAGGTTTTACGCAATTTACGCCAGGACCATTAGTGTAAAATACAGCTACTTCCCCCAGGCAATCTACCCATTAACCCATCCCACCATCACCCATCACCACTACTTTACCTTTTTCTGTAGAGTTGCTTTAAGTACATAGTATCATTTATTGTATGTAAGCTAATCTTATGGATTTTCTGTATATTTATTGTGTTTTTGTATACTTTCTGCTTATTGTGCTGTTATTATACTGCATAAGATCCATAGTAATAAACATTTCATTCTCCTTTACACATATATACTGAAGGACGGCAATAATAATCTTGTATCTTGAAAAGGCACTTCGTCCTAACCTAATGACAAAAAGAGTTCACCCTGAGAAGCACACAGTGCAATAATGAACGACCTCAGCATGTTGAGCAGCATCTATAGAGGGAAATAGATAGTTAGAGTTTTGGGTTAAAACCCTTCATCCAGACTCATGTCCATTTCCCTCCATTGTGTTGTCTGACCCATTGAGTTTCTTTAATGCATTTATGTTCTGTTTCACATTCCAGCTTCTGCAGTCTCATCACTCAAATCAAGTTAGGAATCCAGAAGTGCCCTGGAATGCATAAGGAACATATATTGTATCTGGATTTATTTTTCTTGTTGCGGAATGGAAAAGGGATTCAAACATTGTGAAGTACTTTGAGTGGTGACTGTTGATAGGTTTTCCCTAAATCAATCACAAATCAGGCAGTCAGATCACAAAACATGCAGTCAGCACTGGCCAATCTAAATTCTGCACTGGTAGCCAACAATAACCTCTTATCTTCTGAAATAAAATAGTTACGTGTCCTACATGTTACGGAAGCGTAGTATCTCATAAAGGGATTAGAACCTGTTCCGACATAACAGCAGTGCTGAAAATGATTTATATGTGCTTCAAAAAGGCATTTTATTTCAAATCAGGTTGTGTCCCTCAAACTGCTTTGCATAACAGAACTGTCTATCACCTTAAGTTTCCTTTCATACATCATTGCTTTACTTAGACTCAAGATGCCACTCTGGGGATTTCCTGAGCTGCATTCACTGAGCATGCTCTTTACAATGATGGCACAGAATGACAGCTAATGTGAGGAGGGCTTGTTGTCTATCAGTAACGATAAGCCACAATTACTGATGAGTTGCTTGGAAAGAGAGCTAAGTTTGTAAGCAGCAACTAAGAGAATATTTATGACAGAGGTCACACAAAGAAAACAGCAGACAAAAGACTGTTCAGCTTTCCAAGATAAGGTTCTCAAAATGTTTTTTTTAATTGCTGAGGGAAAGAGTGCTGAGAACCAAACAGAATATTTAATGTTCTGTCTGGAGTCTACAGCATAGAGCCAGAATCCTTTTCTTCCCATGAATTGCATAGAAACCTTTTGTGTACAGTCTCCAAGGCAAGTATATCGTTTCAGAAGCAAGGACATTAAGATAACACATATCCCAAATATTGTCCTAACAAATCTCTGTACATTTGCAACAAGGTTTTATTATTCATACACCCTATTCTAATTGACCTATTAGATACTTGTTATTGTACTCAGTGGCCACTTTATTTGGTACTTCCTGGCCTTCTGCTGCTGTAGCACATCCACTTCAAGGTTTGATATATTGTGCATTCAGATTTGCCCTTCTGCACACCGCTGTAACACATAGTTATTTGAGTTACTGCCACCTTCCTGTCAGCTTAAACAAGTCTAGACCTCTTTCATTAACAAGACATTTTCACCCACAGAATTGCTGCTCACTGGTTGCTTTTTGTTATTTGCACCACTCTCTATAAACTATAGAGGTTGCTGTGCATGGAAATCCCAGGAGGTCAGCAGTTTCTGACATCAACAATCATTCCGCGGTCAAAGTCACATAGATCACATTTCATCCCATTCTGACGTTTGGTCTGAACAACAACTGAACCTCTTGACTATGCCTGCATGCTTTTGTGCACTGAGTTGTTGCCACATGATTGGCTGATTAGATATTTGCATTAATGAGCAGGAGTACGAGTGTACCTAATAAAGAGGCCACTAAGTGTACTCTTTGGATTTCTTGCGCTCGAGCTCAAGATCGACATTGATTACTTGGTTGCACATTAATTACATTTGTACAAACCACTGTGGATAACTTTAAACTTGCCTTTATTGTACTCCATCGGCAATCTTTTAGTGCATTTAGCAGATTCTCTATCTCTTTGCTGTTTTCTCTAGGTACACTATTGTTAATCCAGACCTGGATTTAATGACTGTCTGCAGATCACAGTGAGAAGTGCCAAGGGTCTTCAGTTGTGACCTGAAACATTCAATCAACCATGAACTAGACGTCCACAAAATCCTATCCTGAAACAAACCCATTAGAAATACTTAGCAATCTGTTATCTTCAACAAGACTTAATTATTTTCAATAGCTAAACTACCCAGTATAATGGGGATAATTACAGTAATTTTGTCAGAACACTATAACATTTAGTGCACAATTGTTTATACAGGTATTTATGATTTAACCTTATATGCATTTTCTTTCATTGTGGTGTTGAGTCTTAGGTATGGTGATGTGCCAAAGAGTGTGGTTGAAGACAAGTGAAATCATACCCAAGCTGCAACTTACCTTCTGTTACAGTAACTGACCACATGTTACTCAACTAAGCAGTGACCTCTGGGTGCTTTCTGTAAAACTGCAGGCAAAATCTTGCACACTGCAGCTTCAATCCATCGCCCTCCAGAAGGGCAGCTAAATTGAACCAGTGTCTCTACTTCCTTTGGAAGAAAAAGAAATTTGCCATGTCTCAGCAACACACATCAAAGTTGCTGGTGAACGCAGCAGGCCAGGCAGCATCTCTAGGAAGAGGTGCAGTCGACGTTTCAGGCCGAGACCCTTCGTCAGGACTAACTGGAGGAAGAGTGAGTAAGGGATTTGAAAGTTGGAGGGGGAGGGGGAGATCCAAAATGATAGGAGAAGACAGGAGGGGGAGGGATAGAGCCGAAAGCTGGACAGGTGATAGGCAAAAGGGATACGAGAGGATCATGGGACAGGAGGTCCGGGAAGAAAGACAAGGGGGGGGTACCCAGAGGATGAGCAAGAGGTATATTCAGAGGGACAGAGGGAGAAAAAGGAGAGTGAGAGAAAGAATGTGTGCATAAAAATGAGCAACAGATGGGGTACGAGGGGGAGGTGGGGCCTAGCGGAAGTTAGAGAAGTTGATGTTCATGCCATCAGGTTGGAGGCTACCCAGACGGAATATAAGGTGTTGTTCCTCCAACCTGAGTGTGGCTTCATCTTTACAGTAGAGGAGGCCGTGGATAGACATGTCAGAATGGGAATGGGATGTGGAATTAAAATGTGTGGCCACCGGGAGATCCTGCTTTCTCTAGCGGACAGAGCGTAGATGTTCAGCAAAGCAGTCTCCCAGTCTGCGTCGGGTCTCGCCAATATATAAAAGGCCACATCGGGAGCACCGGACGCAGTATATCACCCCAGTCGACACACAGGTGAAGTGTTGCCTCACCTGGAAGGACTGTTTGGGGCCCTGAATGGTGGTCAGGGAGGAAGTGGAAGGGCATGTGTAGCACTTGTTCCGCTTACACGGATAAGTGCCAGGAGGGAGATCAGTGGGGAGGGATGGGAGGGATGGGAGGGACGAATGGACAAGGGAGTTGCGTAGGGAGCGATCCCTGCAGAATGCAGAGAGTGGGGGGGAGGGAAAGATGTGCTTAGTGGTGGGATCCCGTTGGAGCAGACAGCGTAATTAAAATCCCCACACATGCTGGTGGGTGGTAGAATAAGGATACGTTTCCATTGAAGGAAGTGTAAGACACTTCATCCCTTCACCAGCCTGCAGGTCACCCGCAGGCAAGGTGTAGACTTCCGATCAGGGTCACATCAAACCATGGGAGCAGGTAGTGCATGGTCGAATGAGCAGCATGTGCAGATTACAAGTCCTGGTTATGCAACCACTGAAGCCAGGCAGATAACCTCTCCGGTGAAATGATATCATATTTGTTAAATAGGGTACCGTGCACAATTCTGATTTGATGGAGACAGCCTTCCGAAGCACAAAGGAACATCTGGAGAAACTTCTGAAATGCCCAGTTCGCTGCCGCTGCTACTGTGCGATCGAGAATCTCCGGAAGGAAGGCCCCAAAATCCTCGGCTTTGCCTGCTGCTGGCGGCTGGGGCTGGGGTCGAAGTGCTAGGCAGAGATGGTGCTCAGTGCTTGGTGTCGGAGGGCTGGTCGGAGGCTCGAAGTTTTCGGACGACTCAGAGTCGGACTGTGGTCGGGCATGGCAGGGAGAGTTTTCTTCCTTTTCCCGTCTGCGTGAGATGTGGGACTTTCGAGAGACTTTGAACTTTTTTTACCATGTTCATGGCCTGTTCTTCATCAAGTTGCGGTATTGCTTGCACTGTTATAACTATATGTTATAATTATGTGGTTTTTGTCAGTTTCTCAGTCTTGGTCTGTCCTGTGTTTCTGTGATATCACACCGGAGGAATATTGTATCATTTATTAATGCATGCATTACTAAATGACAATAAAAGAGGACTGCGTGTTCTCATAATCTAATCTAATCTGATCTAACCTCTGAAGAGTATTGATAATGGCTGGGGTCACCCGTCTTGTAAAGACACTGCCCAGAAGAAGGCAATGGCAAACTACTTCTGTAGAATTTGCCAAGAGCAATCATGGTCATTGACCATGATCGCCCATGTCATATGACACACAACTTGATGATAGTGATGATGATGACCATAAGACCATAAGATATAGGAGCAGAAGTAGGCCATTCGACCTGTCGAGTCTGCTCCGCCATTCAATCATGGGCTGATCCACTTCATCCAGTCATCCCTACTCCCCTGCTTTCACCCCATACCCTTTGATGCCCTACCTATCTATCTCTGCCTTAAATATACCCAATGACATAGCCTCCACAGCCTCTCGTGGCAACAAATTCCACAGATTTACCACAATCTGACTAAAGTAATCTCTCCACATCTCAGTTCTAAAAGGATGACCTTCAATCCTGCAGTCATGCCACCTTGTCCTAGAATCCCCTACCATGGGAAATAATTTTGCCATATCTGATCTGTTCAGGCCTTTTAACAATTGGAATGTTTCTATGAAATCCCCTGCTTATTCTCCTGAATGCCAGGGAATACAGCCTAAAGCTGCCAGACGTTCCTCATACAGTAACCCTCTCATTCCTGGAATCATTCTCGTGAATGACGACCCACACCAGACATTCTCTCTTCTCCAACCTACCCTCCTCCACTCGCTTCAGACAGAAGCTACAAATTCTTGAAAGCACGTACAACCAGGCTCAAGGACAACTTCCATTTGCTGTTATAAGATGGCCCCCTAGTACAATAAGACAGACTGTTATCTTACAATCTACCTCCTTATGGTACTGCACCTTAGTGTCTGTCTGCACTGCATTATCCCTGTAACTGTTTATTCTGCATTCTATTATTGCTGTATCTTTGTACTACCTCTATGAACTGATGCGATTAAAAGATCTGCGTGGATAGGATGCAAAATAGAATTTTTCACTGTACCTTGGTTAAAGTAACAATAATAAACAAATTGCCAATTAATTTCCCACCAAGTTTCCTTCTAACCTTTCCTCCCTAAATTTCCATCAACCCCTTCCCACCAAGTTTTCTATAACTACATTTTCCTTGGGGGTAATTTATAGCCTGAATGTGTCTGGGATGTGAGATGATATCAGAACACCTGCAAAACATCTTTGGACCTGGAAAACATCAACTCTCTTTTGATTCTGTTTGCCTGCAGGACAGGGTCACGTCTACCAACCAACCTGGACATCCGTGAGATGTGGGAGGAAACCTACAATGTCAGAGGGAGAACGTGCAAACTCCACACAGACAATGGCAAATTCAGAGTCAGAATAATTGTATTTATCACATGTACATTGGTACACACAGTAAAATGTATTGCTTGTGTTAACAACCAACACAACTTGCAACCACGCATTCCGGAGTCAACATAGCATGGCCTTCATGCTCCACAGAACAACACAGAACACAACTAAACAGACCACAAAATAACTGTACCAAAACAAGTCTTGTTCTTCTCTCCTGCACAAGTACACAAATTTTCAACCGCAGCACAGGTTGTCTCTGGCCTCCAGCCCCCAGTGGACTTGCAGATTCACAGATGATGGTCATGGCCGTCCCCAGCAGCTGTGGTCAGAAAAGAACCCGGGTCTCTGGAGCTACAAGGCAGTGCCTCTGTTAGAAACACAAGAGATTCTGCAGAGGCCCGCAATCCAGAGTAACACACTAAAAATGCTGGAGGAACTCAAGAGGTTAGGCATCATCTACGGAGAAGAGTAAAGACTTGACATTTTGTGCTGAGAGCTGATACATTTAACTCTTTATTCCTCTCTGTAGATGCTGCCTGACGCGTTGAGTGGTTCTATTAGCTGCACTACTGTGCAACACATTACTTTCACTACACTTCTCTGCCTTGCTCTTCTCCATTAATACCTAACACTGTGCCATCTACACGGCTTTGATGTGGACTTTCTGTTGCTAAAGCTACTGCGAAGCATTAGTGCTTACAGAATAATCATAGGCATATAGGATGAAGAAATATTCTGTGCAAATCACCACCTAATCTGGTTATTCCTCAAAGCATGACAGTGACTGTGCTTAAATTCAAATGTCTACTGTTACATGCTCAAGGAGATCTGTTTTTTTTGTGAGAATGATGTAATGGTCTTTTGGAGGTCACCTGATGTGATTTTCCCGCCGATGTGAGGTCACGTGATGACGTGTGCCCCGTGACTATATAAGGGTTGACCCAGGTGACGCAGTTGGTTTTTGAGTTTGTAGATTTCCAGGTAGGACGTGTTGTGCCTCCGTTTCTGTTGCGTGTTTGTTTTTGTGACGCAGTTTCATTTTTAAAATGGAAGATGCATTCTCTTACAAGATATTGTATTACTGGACTGGAAATTTGAGGCTGGAAGTGCCAATTTACTCAATTCCGGCATTGGAAGGGAAAGTGAAGAATTCATTGAAGGATCGAGAGGAGTCGGCGTCGTTTGGCAGTTTAATAAAGAATCGAGCTTATTGAGTCTTTGTTGGAGGAGTAGCTACCTGCATTGAGATAACTGTTGACAGAAAGAGCAATAAGTTCATGCACTAAGGCGCTCTCTCTCTAAAAGGAATTTAAGGTCAGTCAATTGAAACAGTTTATTTTCGGCATCGGGAATGCTGTGGACAGAACTAGCAGTAAAGGTGCGTCTGTGAAGAAATCTTTCTCCAGAGAAGTCTCTCCCAATTGAATGTGTAAAACTGTTGGACTTTCGAAGTTATCGCTTTAAGAACTATATCTGACTGTATCGCTTTAAGAACTGTCTTTGCATTTAACGCTTTAAGAATCAGAGCCGAGTAGAGTTGGTGAACGGCTGCGTACCTGTTTAACCTCCGGTTAAAGTTTTCCTTTGTTTTTTTTTTGCCTTATTGTTTATACATGTTTAATAAATGTTTGGTTGTTTTTATATAACCTGTCTCGATTGATATTCATTGTTGCCGGTTACGTAACACCACAGATTCGATGGATACTATTGCTCTGGTACATGATGTGCTTCATTGTGCACTCAGTAAAGAGCACAGTGGCATACATCTTGAGGAATCGTTATTGTGGATTAGTAACACCTCCTAGCTTTGAAGGGCCTCATCTTCTGACCCAAAATGCAAGTTGCAGACTCAACTGAGGTGTGCCCATTTTATTCAAGCGTTCTTCATAGACTGCACATACTCACAGTATTAGAGATGTGACATGTTATACTTGTTTGTGCATACTACACCCGAGAGCTTGCAGAAATGAAAATCATCACAAAAACAGCAAGGGAATAAATGGACCAAACATCAATCGTAGTGACGTTGCTCCAGGGATTAATATTATTCAGGCACCCCCCGTATCGACCCATTAGCTCAGATTGTTCTTGGGCCATGACTTCTTTATGACATCAGGCACTAGCTGCAAGGTGTCTCCATTCATTCGCACAAAAAATACTCAGGATGGAATCCCGGGCAGATTTAGCCCTCTGGTAATGTTTAATGGAATCAGTAACAAATGATCCCTGTGCCGAGGAAGAGATCCACTGAAAGATATCGTGACTTGAACACAGTAGACCAATTCCACACAACAATGCTACCAATGGATGTTTATACTGTCCCTTAAGAGAGGCAGCAATTAGCCTGGAATTAACACAACAAGCATATAGGTGTTACGTTCATTGTCTATGGCTTTGCTTCTTTGGGGATCGTCCCTTGTTCTGGTGAAGAGGCTTTTGAGTTCCTGAGATCCCAAAAGTGATGTCATCTATAGTTTAGCTCCTGGTAAGGCCATTGATGGTGATGAGGTCAAGGAGGAGATTCCAGACAAAGAATGATCCAACTACGACCTCAACATCATGGAGCCTGCGGAAGATAACGACACATCACAATGGCAGTGAAGCCAAAGGAGGGCTGCAGCTACGGGGTCCCCAGTCCTCTTGCACTCTATGCCACTGGACTCTAACCCCCACCTGTGGGGAGGCTGATGCCCATACAACTCCCTTAGGGGAACATCATATTCGATTCGAGTGGTGGCACTATTATATGGTTTTGGCCAAATCCTTCGGAATGCACAAAAGTTCGAAGCACTCTTCTTACCTGTAGATCAGGGACACAAGTTCTGAGTAATGTCAAACCAAAACCTACTTTTCTGCTCCCTTAAAGATGGTGTATCCTGCTGAATGATTCAAGGACCTAGGCCATTGAATTCTGAACAATATTTATCCCTGAAGCAACATCATTATGGATCAATGTCTGGGTCATTTACTTCACTGCTGTTTGCAAGATGATTTTGATTTCCACAAGTCCCCAAGTGTAGCTTATGCAAATAAGTGCAATGATGTACAAAATCACGTGTAATACTGTGTATGTGTTCAGTTTGTGACAAACCGTTGAATAAAGTGGGCAGATCTTAGTTGAATCTTGCTGTCTCGTGTTTGCCACCCTGTGCGCTCTGCGCTGGACGTCATCAGTGGGCTAAGAAATCAGAGGGTGTGCATACCTTACACTGGGGATGAGGATGATGTGGCAGGGAATTACGGCTGTGACAATTAGGAGAGAGGTTGAGGACAGAGTTGAATTATGTGTGTGAGTGTTGGAGTGAATCTGATCAGTGGAACAGAGGATTACTCATGGAATGATTATGTCTAATTACCATCCTCCTCCAAGGACCATTATAAATATCCATCTGCAGCATGTTAGTGGAAGGAGATCTGGTTAGAGTCATGCATATGAATACACTAATAATGTTTTAGAAGGAAATTGAATGCCATAGCATCCATCTGGAAACTGGAATTAGATGGCCTCTCTCATAAGTATTTATCTTGCAATCTCTATGTCCCAAACTGCTATGGAATTAACAGCTTCATTGAGAAGTTTGTCCTTGTGTCAGCTTGGTGTAGAAGATTCTGATTTCAAGCTTGGCTTGTTAATCTTGGACTAATGTTCTCCAGTGCACATGGCCTAACTAAACCAATTTTCTCCTTACCTCCTCTCAATAGAAATCTTTTAGCGTCGAGGTTGTAGAAGTAATTGACCTGATGCTCACCAATTTTGGGTCAGTCTTGGGGATTAGCTTCATGTCAGTCTCATTAACTGCTGACTGATAACCACCGACATGGTTTTGGTTTGTGTGCAAGAGCTCACTGTCAGTAGCACAGAGCTACAGCTCTTAAAAAGGTCTGAAGGAGCTATGTCATTCTGCCCAGAATGAGAAACGTTGGGTGTTTAAAGCATTAAATTCACACATTTATAATCTTAACTTTTTCTCCTTTAAAAGAACTACAACTCAATATACATATTACAGCAGCTGATTATTGAGAAAAAAGCTGTAAATGCAAGAAGTATAAAATAGAAATGGAAAATGCTGGAAATACTCAGGGTAGACCATATTGGTGGACATCACCATTCTCCTCCTGAAACACTGACTCTACATGCCTTTCTACAAACTCATCCTAAGCTGCTGAGTACTCCCAGCATTTTATTTACTTAGCGTTACTGTGCGGAGTCGGCCCTCTCAGCCCTTCGAGCCTCGCGGCCCTAGCAACGCCTGACAACCCCGATTTTAAACCTAACCAAATCATGGGCCTACGTACAATGACCTGTTAGACTACCAGGTACGTATTTTGACTGTGGGAGGAAAATGGAACACCCGTGGAAAGCCCACACATTTCACTGTGAGGACGTACAGACTCCTTACAGATTATGTTGGATTTGAAATCCGAACTGATGTTCTGAGCTGCAACACCATTACACCAACCGCTATTTTCTGTTAGAATTATAATTATTTCCTATTTCTTAAAACATGCAAAGGTGGCCATTTGTTTCATCTACTGTCCCTGCCATTATAACAATCCCATCCATCCCATTGCCCCACTTACTTCGCAGTCACCCATTCCATCCTACTTGTTCGTCAATGTCTCCACCCACCACCCCACCATTTTCCTACCAGCTATTTGCACTTAGGGTAATTTACCAACCAACATATCTGTGCAATGTGAAAAGAAACAGGAACACTCAGGGAAAACCAAGGTAGTTGATCAAAAAAAATGAGCAAACTCCACACAGACAGCACCAGAGGTCAGTAATTAGAAACTTAGAAGTGTCGTGGCTCAGGAAAAGACTATTCAGCCTTTCAGATTGATGCCTCTACTATACAACTCATTAATCCAGTTCCCCTAATTTATTGTAACCTGCAGATTATTTACTCCCACGAGAACCCAGTCATTCCACTTTTGGAAGCCCTGAACACTTATGGAAAACCTATGGAAAACAGTAGGAAGAATGATCAAACTCCTCACAGACCGCACTGGAGTTCAAGGTTAAGGTATTGGAAGCAGATACAACAGAGGTGTTTAAGAGGTTCTTGGAAAGGCACATGGATGTGTGGGGAATGGGGGGATATGGATCATGTGCAGATAAAAGAGATTAGGCATCATTGTCATAATTAGCTTTGCAAGATAAGATGGGCCAATGGGCCTGTTCCTGTGCTATTCTATTCTATGAATGCAGTTAATGCAGCGGTAAGATAAGTGCTAACTCTTGCACCACAATGTCACCACATTAGTCAGTAATTAGAAATTTGGGACTGCAGACATCCCACCCTGCAAAAACTTATTTCAGGGAGGTAGCACCATCAAACTGCGGGAGACTCCCGGAACTTCCGGGAGAGGTGGGATGTCTGCGATAGAGTAGCTCCCTAGCAGCTAGCCAGCTAGTTTAAATAACATTAGCTATGCTAATGAACGAATGACACCTGTTAAACTCACCTCAACATGTCTTTTGCAGTCTTAACCCACCATGAGCAATAGAAAAGTCACTGTTGCAAACAGTGCAGCGAGCAACACTGTCATTATTTTTGACCCCTATTAGGCAGGGGTACACTTTAGTGTTGTCTGGGGTGACATACGTTTTATATTTTCTTTTTTTGGAACACTCTCCCATGGTGCACGCTCTCTCTCTCTCTCTCTCTCTCTCTCTCTCTCTCTTTCTCTCTCTCTCTCTCTCTCTCACTCTTTCTCTTGTGCTCGCTCTTTTGCTCTGTCTCACGCTCTCTCGCTCTCAAAAAAATTGATTTCCGGGATATTGTATATAATTTGCGAGCATCAGGGAGCCACTATTAATATGCGGGAGACTCCCGGAACTTCCGGGAAAGGTGGGATGTCTGGGACTGCCATGGCCCAGAAAGAGGCCATTTACCCTTTCAAGTTGATATCTACCTTGTCAGTCCAGTCCCTAGTAATTGTGGGCACCCTACAGATGATTTACCCTCATGTTCCCAGGCAGTTCTCTCTTGGAAGCCTTGATCTGACACCATGTAGTGAACACAAGACCACTAATGCAGTGAATTACTTTCTCCAACCCCCGTTGCCACTTCTGCACCAGACCAAGTAAGTGGGCCAAGGTGAGAAGGCAATGCATGCCATAATCAGGGGGCTCTCAGCAAGTTGAATTCAGCATGGGGAATACTCAGAATACTGCATCTATTTGCTTTTAATCAAGGGAACTTTAAACTGGAGTTACTGGCTCATACAAGAGGCGATTTCCCCAAAACACATTGACCTGGGATTGTAGGAGTAAAGAAGCTAATGCTCCTTGAACTGATCCCACCATCCAGGCCATGCTCTCTTCTCATTGCTGCCATTGCGAAGGAGGTACAGGAGCCTTGGGTTACACACCACCAAGTTCAGGAACAGTTATTACCTGTCAACCATCAGGCTCCTAAACCAGCAGAGATAACTTCACTCACCTCCACTCTGAACTGATTCCACAACCTATGGACTCACTTTCAAGGAATCTTCAATGTTATTGATTTATTTATCTGTTTCTGTGTCTAATTAATCAGTATTTACATGTGTAATTCTTTTTTGTACATTTGTTTTTTTGAGTCTTCGTGTGTAGTTTTTCATTGATTATATTTTAGTTCTCTGTTCTACTGTGAATGCCTACAAGAAAAGAAATGGTGACATATGCCTACTTTGATAACAGATTTACTTTGAACTTTAAGCATACTCTTGTATTTCCTCATGGCTTGGATGGAGGGAATTTGGTCTCAGAGGAAAAATCTCTCCCCCTGCACTTACTTTCTGAAGCTCAACGATGTCACCATTATATTATATGATGAGGTGAGGGCCTCCGTCAGTCAGAGTTGACCATAGATATTGTGCCCTAGCTGTCTAGATACGCAAGCCTGGGCAATACAATATGGAGAGCAAGCTGTTGTCCATGTAGCAAGCTCCCCCCCCCCCCCCAACGCATCTGATGAACCCAAAAGGATGGCAGAGACTGATACAGTTTGGTACCAGCAGCATCGCAGGAATTACCAGTCAGCAGAGAATTCGATGGAGGACTGTGATAGGGATTCCAGCTCCAGATTTTTCCCTCGGGGTTTAATCCCGAAGCCTTCCCCATCAGTGGATATAGATGTCAGCCACAGCTGGTGAGCTCCATCTGCCCGGAGCGACTGGTTTTAAGATGCCAGTAACTCACCTTTGCCCCTTCTCTTGTCAGTAGAAATGCTTCCGCCAGGCTTAGTAGTAGTGCCGCACGTGAAGGCCAGGAGCTGAACTTGGTTATCAGAGGCTATTTGAGGAGCACGCCGTTGGGTGCATTTAATAGGTAGTGGGAGCTTGTCCCCATTACCACCGCCAGCTGTAATAACTTTAAGGAACCATACCATTATATACAGGAGCTGAATTAGGCTACTTGATCCATTGAGTTTGCTCTGCCATTTAATCATGCGTAACTTTTTACTCAATCCCACTTTACTGCTTTTTCCCTTACCAATCAATAACCTATCAGTATCTGCCTTAAATACAACCAATCACTTGACTTCTACCGCCCTCCATGGCAACAAACTCCATCGATTCGCCAAGCCCTGGGTGAGGAAACACCCTATCTGTTTTAAAGGAACATATCCCTTTTCTCTGAGGCTGTGCCGTCAGATCGTAGACTCACCTATTAGTGGAAGCACCTTCTCCATGTCCGTCTTAGCCAGGCTTTTCAATATTTGGTAGCCCCCGTTCATCCTTCACGACTCCATCGAGTGCTGGCCCAGAGACATCAAACATTCCTCGTATATTAAGCCTTTCAATTCCGAGATCATTCTTACAAAATTAACCTCTCCAAGCTCATAACTTCTAATAATTCCATCACCTATCTACACCAGGAGCAATTTACAATAGCTACTAACCTACTAATTGGCCACTATGGGTTTTCTTTCCACTGTGGATGTGGGAAGAAACCAGAGCACCCATTGTCACAAGAAAATACAAGTTCCATACAAGCAACAAATATGAGGACTGGTCCCGGATCTCTGGAGCTGAGCAACATGGAAGCTGACTATAATTTCATGTCACTTTGAAGGTTGCCTTCCCTAGTGAAATTCAGTATGTTGGAGAATTCAGGGCTAAATGCTCAGTATTTATAGAAGGGGAGTCACTTACTGATTATCAGTGCATCTATTGTCCATATCTATTGACCTCTTTATCAAAGAAATGAGGAACAGAAGAATATCCTATCTTTTGCAGTTATAATTTTACAGGTCAATTATACCTCCCTTCAGCCTCCTGCTTTCAGGGAAATAGTCCTAACATAGCTGCTCTCCCTATTCAACTGGAATCCTTAAACCCAGGCAAAATCCCTATGAAACTCCCCTGCACCATTTCTAGTGCTATTACCCTACAATATGGCGGCCAGAACTGCGTACAGTATTCTAGTCGTGAGAGGATTCCACATTGATTCAGTTCAACTTTTCCTGATTCAGTTCAAGTTTCCTTCTCTGTTTCCATGAAGTTCATTGCATTGTACAACACAGAAATGGGGCCCTTTGGTTCACCTCATTCACACAGACCACTAACATCCAATAATAATAATCCTCATATCTGCTTCCAGTTTTCCCAGATTCTACTGTTCACCTATAAACCAAAGGCAGCTCACAGCAGCCAATTAACCTACCAACGCAGATCTTTCCCGCGTAAGCTAAAACTGCAGCATCTGAGAAGATCCCAGTCTCAGATAATGTGCAAACTCCACAGGTCAGAATTGAACCCAGGCAACTGGAGTCAAAAGCAGCATCTCTGCTAGCTGGACAACAGTGCCACCCACCTACACTCACATATTATGCATCAGCCAGTATGGGCAATAACCCTATCTACTTTGGCTGACAAGCTACTGAGCTTTGTTGATATGCAGTTGAATGTCTCTCTTTTCCATTGTATCCTGCCCCTTACCATCAGGATCAGAGGGAAAATACAACCTTATAATTCTACCCTTTTCCTTTAAACATATCCTCTTGACCAACCCATTCATACGACATGCATTCTGTTTCTAAATGAATTGCATTTGGTGACAGTGCTACAGACAGATAGGACAGAAATGATTGGGTAATCACCAACCAGTCAATCCAGTAGACAATACCTTTGTAATCGAGTTTGATTTTAAGTAAAGAATTTATATCTGACTTCCCTTCATTTACAAGATTCAAGATTCAAAGCAAATTAAAGTTCAAAATTCAAAGTAAATTTATTATCAAAGTACACATAAGTTACCATATACAGCTCTGAGTATTCATTTTCTTATGGGCATACTCAGTAAATCCATAATAAGATATCCATAATAGAATCAGTGAAAGATGCCACCAACTTGGGCATCCAACCACTGTGCAAAATACAACAACGTGCAAATGCAAAATGAAAGAAATAATAATAATAATAAATAAATAAGCAATAAATATCAAGAACATGAGATGAAGAGTCCTTGAAAGTGAATCCATAAGTAGTAGGAGCATTTCAGTGATAGCACAAGTGAAGTTGGGTGAAGTTATCCCCTTTGGTTCAAGAGACTGATGGTTGAGGCTTAAGTGGTTAAGGCATTGGACTAGCAACCTGAAGGTCGTGAGTTCGAGCCCCAGCCAAGGCAACGTGTTGTGTCCTTGAGCAAGGCACTTAATCACACATTGCTCTGCGACGACACCGGTGCCAAGCTGTATGGGTCCTAATGCCCTTCCCTTGGACAACATTGGTGTCGTGGAGAAGGGAGACCTGCAGCATGGGCACCTGCTGGTCTTCCATACAACCTTGCCCACGCCTGCGCCCTGGAGAGTGAAGACTTTCCAGGCGCAGATCCATGGTCTCGCAAGGCTAATGGATGCCTTTAAATCTGTTCCTGAACCTGGTGGTGTGAGTTCTAAAAACATAGAAAACTTACAGCACAATACAGGCACTTCAGCCCGCAAAGCTGTGCCGAACATGTCCTTACCTTAGAACTACCTAGGCTATCCATAGCCCGCTATTTTGCTAAGCTCCATGTATCCATCCACGAGTCCCTTAAAAGACCCAATCATTTCCACCTCCACCACCACCGCTGGCAGACCATTCCACGCACTTACCACACTCCATGTAAAAAACTTACCCCTAATATCTCCTCTGTACCTACTTCCAAGCACGGTAAAACTATGCCCTCTAATGCTAGCCATTTCAGCCCTAGGAAAAAGCCTCTGACTATCCACACAATCAATACCACTCATTATCTCGTACATCTCTATCTGGTCACCTCTCATCCTCAGTCGCTCCAAGGAGAAAAGGCCGAGTTCACTCAACCTATTCTCATAAGGCATAAACACAAAATAATCTGTAGATGCTGGAGTCAAAGCAAAACTCCCAACACACTGGAGGAACTCAGCAGGTCGGACAGCATCCATGGAAAAGATCGGTCAACGCTTCAGGCCGGAACCCTTCATCAGGACTGTAGAGGGAAGGGGCAGAGGCCCTATAAAGAAGGTGGGGGGAGGGTGGGAAGGAGAAGGCTGGTAGGTTCCAGGTGAAAAACCAGTAAGGGGAAAGATAAAGGGGTGGGGGAGGGGAGGCAGGGAGGTGATAGGCAGGAAAGGTGAAGAAAGAATAGGGGAAAACACAATGGGTAGTAGAAGGAGGCGGAACCATGAGGGAGGTGACAGGCAGTTGGGGGAGGGGGCAGAGAGACATAGGGATACGGGAAGGGAGGGGGAGGGAATTACCAGAAGTTGGAGAATTCTATGTTCATACCAAGGGGCTGGAGTTGAAGTGGGTGGCTCCTGGGAGATCCTGACTGTTGTGGCGGACGGAGTGGAGGTGCTCGATGAAGCAGTCCCCCAATCTGCGTCGGGTTTCACTGATGTGGAGGAGGCCGCACTGGGAGCACTGGATGCAATAGATGACCCCAACAGACTCACAAGTGAAGTGTTGCCTCACTTGGAAGGACTGCTTGGGGCCCTGAATGGTGGCAAGAAAGGAGATGTAGGGTCAGGTGTAGCACTTGCGCTTACAGGGATAAGTGTCAGTTGGGAGATCCGTGAGGAGGGACATGTGGACCAGGGAGTCACAGAGGGACCGATCCCTGCGGAAGGCGGAGAAGGGTGGAGAGGGAAAGATGTGCTTAGTGGTGGGGTCCTGTTGAAGGTGGCAGAAGTTGCGGAGGATAATGTGCTGGATCCGGAGGCTGGTGGGGTGGTAGGTGAGGACAAGGGGAACTCTGTCCCTGTTGTGGTGGTGGGAGGATGGGGTGAGAGCTGAAGTGTGGGAAATGGAGGAGATACAGGTGAGGGCATCATTGATGACAGCAGAAGGGAAACCATGATCCTTAAAGAAAGAGGACATTTGAGATGTCCTGGAATGGAAAACCTCATCCCTGGAGCAGATGCGGTGGAGACGGAGGAACTGGGAATAGGTAGTGGCATTTTTGCATGTGGCGGGGTGGGAAGAGGTATAGTTGAGGTAGTTATGAGAGTCAGTGGGCTTGTAGAAGATGTCAGAGGACAGTCTGTCTCCAGAGATGGAGACCGAGAGATCGAGAAAGGGGAGAGAAGTGCCCAAGATAGACCAAGTGAATTTAAGGGCTGGGTGGAAGTTAGAAGTAAAGTCGATGAAATTGACGAACTCAACATGGGTGCAGGAAGCAGCACCAGTGTAGTTATCAATGTATCGAAGGAAAAATTGGGGACCAGTACCAGAATAGGTTTGGAGCACAGACTGTTCCACATAACCAACGAAGAGGCAGGCATAGCTGGGGCCCATGTGAGTTCCCATAGCTACACCCTTGGTCTGAAGAAAGTGGGAAGAGCCAAAAGAGAAGTTATTGAGTGTGAGAACCAGTTCCGCCAACCGGAGGAGGGCAGTGGTGGTGGGGAACTGGTGAGGTCTATTGTCCAGAAAGTAGCGGAGGGCTTTGAGGCCTTCTTGATGGGGAATGGAGGTGTATAGGGATTGGAAATCCATAGTGAAAATGAAGCGGTTGGGACCGGGGAACTGGAAGTTATTGAAGCAGTGCATTGCCGACTACATTGGTGCTGCTTCCTGCACCCATGCTGAGCTCGTTAATTTCATCGACTTTACTCCTAACTTCCACCCAGCCGTCAAATTCACTTGGTCTATCTCGGACACTTCTCTCCCCTTTCTCGATCTCTTAGTCTCCATCTCTGGGGACAGACTGTCCACTGACATCTTCTACAAGCCAACTGACTCTCATAACTACCTCAACTATACCTCTTCCCACCCCGCCACATGCAAAAATGCCATTCCCTATTCCCAGTTCCTCCGTCTCCGCCGCATCTGCTCCGAGGATGAGGTTTTCCGTTCCAGGACATCTCAAATGTCCTCTTTCTTTAAGGATCATGGTTTTCCTTCTGCTGTCATCAATGATGCCCTCACCCGCACTTCGGGTCTCACCCCATCCTCCCGCCACCACAACAGGGGCAGAGTTCCCCTTGTACTCACCTACCACCCCACCAGCCTCCGGATCCAGCACATTATCCTCCGCAACTTCCGCCACCTTCAACAGGACCCCACCACTAAGCACATCTTTCCCTCTGCACCGTTCTCTGCCTTCCGCAGGGATCGGTCCCTCTGCGACTCCCTGGTCCACACGTCCCTCCCCACGGATCTCCCACCAGGCACTTATCCCTGTAAGCGCAAGTGCTATACCTGTCCCTACACCTCCTCTCTTGCCACCATTCAGGGCCCCAAACAGTCCTTCCAAGTGAGGCAACACTTCACTTGTGAGTCTGTTGGGGTCATCTATTGCATCCAGTGCTCCCAGTGCGGCCTCCTCTACATCGATGAAACCCGACGCAGATTGGGGGACTGCTTCATCGAGCACCTCTGCTCCGTCTGCCAAAACAGACAGGATCTCCCGGTAGCCACCCACTTCAACTCTGCTTTCCAGTCTCATTCAGATATGTCCATACATGGCCTCCTCTACTGTCATGATGAGGCTAAACTCAGGTTGGAGGAGCAACACCTCATATACCGTCTAGGTAGTCTCCAGCCCCTTGGTATGAACATAGATTTCTCTAACTTCTGGTAATTCCCTCCCCCTCACTTCCCCTATCCTTATGCCACTCTGCTCTCTCCCCCAGCTGCCTATCACCTCCCTCATGGTTCCACCTCCTTCTACTACCCATTGTGTTTTCCCCTATTCTTTCTTCACCTTTCCTGCCTATCACCTCCCTGCCTCCCCTCCCCCACCCCTTTATCTTTCCCCTTACTGGTTTTTCACCTGGAACCTACCAGCCTTCTCCTTCCCACCCTCCCCCTACCTTCTTTATAGGGCCTCTGCCCCTTCCCTCTACAGTCCTGACGAAGGGTTCTGGCCCGATACATCGACCGATCTTTTCCACGGATGCTGCCCAACCTGCTGAGTTCCTCCAGTGCGTTGTGGGTGTTTCTCATAAGGCATGCTCCCCAATCCAGGCAACATCCTTGTAAATCTCCTCTGCACTCTTTTTATGGTTTCCACGTCCTTCCTGTAGTGAGGCGACCAGAATTGAGCATAGTACTCCAAGTGGGGTCTGACCCGGGCCCTATATAGATGCAACATTACCTTTCGGCTCTGAGGCCTTCTTCCCGATGGCAGCAGCGAGAAGAGAGCATGACCTAAAGCTCCCTCACACTCAAGAACCTATTAACCTCTGCCTTAAACACACCCAATAACTTGACCTTTACAGTCCTCTGAAGGCAACAAATTCACCACCCTCTGGCTAAATAAATTCCTTCTCATCTCATTTTTAAAGAGACGTCCCTTTAATCTGTGACTGTGCCTTCGGATCCCAGACTTTCCAACTAATGGAAACATCTTTTCTGCATCCATTGCGTCTGGTTCTTTCAGTATCTAGTAGATTTCAATGAGAACCCTCTTCATCTTCCTGAACAGCATTGGTCCGTAGACGTCAAACACTCCTCATAGATTAAGACTTTCATTCCCAAGATCATTCTTGTAAACCAGTTCTAGATCCTCTCCAGTTCCAGCACATCCTCCCTTAGATACAGGGCCCAAAATTTGTCACAAAATTCTAAAAGTCTGACCAACACCATATAAAGGTGTGGCTAAAAAACATGCCCAAAACTCAACTCAATCCTTTGTCTCTAGTTGTACTTTTCCTGATCCTTTTTTGCCTCTGCATGCATTGGAAGTGTTGCATCAATGCTATTTATTGCTCACTGAATCCTTCCGCAGACAGACTGGGCTGATCAAAACTAATTCAGGGCCCTTTGTTGTCTTGCTGTTGCACAAATTAAAGTCATTCCCTGGGTGGATATTTCTTTCTAGTCTACATTTATTCTGCAGGGAAGTGAGATGAGCCAAAGCTGAGGTTGTTGTGAAATCATCTTCTGCAATGGCATAGCTCTGAGTCGTGCAGAGATTTGGCTATTCAATTGTGACTTCCCTGGAAGTACTCAAAGCATGAGATGAGTTGCTTCAGGCAGTTTCTGTCAATCTTCTCGTAGTTATATCTAGTGCCAATTGGCTGTCTTCCTTTTCCTGGTAAATAAGGCATGAGGAGGCTGTTGTAAATATTTCGACCTGCTCTTGTCCTCCATAGGAAAAGGCAGTCTAGTTAAACAGATAGGTCTGTTTGCTATGCTAATTCTGAAAAGTGGGTTTAGCTGCAACTGCTAATGGAGAAATAGTATTACCCAGTTTGAAGGTTTGTTCATTACAATACAGACTCCTGTCCAAGCACACTGGAGACACCATCAAAATCAGAATCAGGTTTAATATCACCGGCATATGTCATGAAATTTGTTGTTATGTGGCAGGAGTACATTGCAATACATATTAATGAAAACTGTGAATTACAGTAAGTATATATATATATAAATTATATTGTTAAATTAAATAATTAGTGCAAAAAAAAGTAGTGTAGTGCTCATGAGCTCAATGACCATACAGAAATCTGATGCCAGATAGAAAAAAGCTGCTCTTGAATCACTGAGTGTGCACCTTCAGACTCCTGCATCTCCTTCCTGATGGTAGCAATCAGAAGTCATCTCCTGAGTGATCAGGGTCCTTAATGATGGATGCCACCTTTTTGAGGCATTGCTCCTTGAAGATGTCCGGGATGCTATGGGAGCAAGTTTCATGGTGGTACTGACTGAGTTCACAATATTCTGCAGCTTCATTCAATCTTGTGCAGACGCTCCCCCCACTCCCAACCCCACATCATGCTAGATGATGATGCAGCCAGTTAGGATGTTCTCCATGGTGCATCTGTAGAAATTTGCAAGTGTCTTTGGTGACATACAAAATCTCATCAAAGTCCTGATGAAATATAGTTGTGTTTGTGCCTTCTTTGTAATCCAAATCATTGACATATAACACAAAATGAAGTGGTCCCAACGTAGACCTGTGTTGAACACCACTTGTCACCAGTAGCCAATCAGTAAAGATTCCCTTTAATCCCACTCTTTGCTTCATGACAATCAGCCATTGCACTGTCCATGCTAGTATCTTTCCTGTAATATTATGGGCTCTTAACTTGGCACCTTGTCAAAGGCCTTCTGAAAATCCTAGTGCACAATATCCACCGATACTCCTTTGTCCATCCTGTTTGTTATTTCTTCAAAGAATTTGAACAGATTTAAGGAAACCATGCTGACTATAGCCTATTTTTTCATGTGCCTCCGAGTGCTCTGAAACCAGATCCTTAACAATTGATTCCAACATCTTCCCAACTACTGAGGTCAAACTAACTGGCCTATAATTTCTTTTCTACTGCCTCTCCCCCTTCTTGAAGAGTGGTGTGACAGTTGCAATTTTTTCAGTCCTCTGGAGCCATACCAAAATCTACTGATTCTTGAATGATTATTATTAATGCATCCATAATCTCTTCAGCCACCTCTTTTAAAACCCTGGGGTGTAGAACATAGTACAGATGACTTATCTACCATCAGACCTTTCAGCTTCCCAAGCACCTTCTCCGTAGTAATGGCAAATTCACTCGCTTCCACCCCCTGAACTTCCAGCATACTTTCCACAGTAAATATCAATGAAAACTACTTATTCAGATTGTCCACCATTTCCTCGTCCCACATTGCTATCTCTCCAGCATAATTTTCCAGCGGTTCAATATCTACTCCTGCTTCCCTTTTACACGTTATATTTCCGAAGAAAAACTTTTGGTATCCTCTGTAATATTATTGGCTAGCTTACCTTCATATTCCTTCTTTATAGCTTTTTAGTTGCCTTCTGCTGGTTTTTAAAAGCTTCCCAATCCACTAACTTTCCACTACTTTTTGCTCTATTATATGTCCTCTGTTCGGCTTTTATACTGCCTTCAACTTCTCTTGTTGGCCACAGTTGCATCATTTTGCCTTTAGAATACTTCTTCTTTGGAATGTGTCTATCCTGTGCCTTCCGAATTGTTCCCAGAAACTTCAGTAATTGCTGCTCCACTGTCATCCCTGCTAGTGTTCCCTTTCCAATAAATTTTGGCCGGCTTCTCTCTCATGCCTTTGTAATTCCCCTTACTCCACTGTAATAGTGATACATATGAGTTTAGCTTCTCCTTCTGAATTGCAGGATGAATTCTATGATATTATGATCACTTTACTTACAGCTCCCTAATGAATTCCAGTTCAGCGCACAACACCCAATCCAGAATAACTGATCTCCTAGTGGCTCAACTATAAACTGCTCTGAAAAGCCATCTCATAGACATTCTACAAATTCATCCCTTGGGATCCAGCACCAACCTGATTTTCCCAATCTACCTGAGAATTAAAATCCCCCATGACAATCATAACATTACCTTTTTGACAAGTAAGTTGCTAAGTTTTTTTTATAGGCTCAGAGCTTCTGGTTCAGCTGTACTATTTAAGCACCGGCTCTTTAGTGCTTATCATGAGGTCCCAGTTTTGGAGAATGTCTTGTCTCATGTTGTCACTCAGTGGAACCACTGACGTATAAATTGGAATTCTGATGTTTAAACTCTGTTTGCTGTCTCTACATGGGAGTCTGTCTTTTCTCTGCACTTTGGTTCCATCTTTGCCAGTGTACACATGATAGAAACCCTTCCTTAGTCCTGAAAAAGAATCTCAAGGTTCTGAAATGTCAGCTGTTTACTCCCCTCCATAAATGCTGCCTGACTTTAAGCTTTGTGTGTTAATCAAAATCCTCATTCGCATTTCCAATTCACTCACAAAAAAAAGACTCACATTTACACAGGACCCTGGGATAACCTGCAATGTTTTATAGCCAATAAAATACATTTGAAATGCATTGTCATCATAATAAATGAGGCACAGTAACTGATTTGTGCACAGCAGCATCCCATAAATAACAATGTCCGATGCTCTAGCACTGATGATAGAGGAATCAGTACTGGTGCAAATACCATAGCGAACTTCCTTGCTCTTCTATAAGACAGCACTAGTGAAGCAGGTACTTCATCTGAGAAATGGCACCTCCAACGGTGTGACACTCCCTCACTACTGTACTGGTGTAACCATCAAAAGTTTTCTGCTAAACTTGAGGTAGTGTCACAATGGCGGGGCATTGGGAGCAAGGGTGGACCCAAATGCAAGACACGTCTTGTGAAGTTACTTAGATTTAGTTTATTGTTCGATACCAGGAGAGCTAGGCAGGAGCAGGAGTAGTGAACTGGACAAAGACTCAGGACTACTACTAGGCTGGGACTAGGGGTCTGGGCTAGGGCTCGGAATTGGATCCCAGAACTAGAGGAAACATGAAGAGGCTAGAGTATGGGCTCCGAGCCAGAGACTGGGCAAGGAACCAGTACCTGGGTCTTGCCTCTGGCTCAGACCCCAGAACCAGGCAAGGACATGACATGGCCTAGGGAGTGGAGGAACATGGGAAAACAGAGCCTCGGTCTTGGGAGAGCAGGTACATGGAACCATGGACACATACACAGAACACAGAGTTGGGACCCCTCCTTGGGTACAGGACATAGGGCCGGGACTCACACACAGAACAGAGAGCCGGGACCCCTCCTTGGGTACAGGACATTGGGCAGAGACTCATGAACCTCCGGAGGCAACGGCAAGACGGCCTGATTTACTCCACGGAGGGAAAGATAAGACAGGACGGAACATGACGCCCTGTGAGGCAACGGCAAGATGGTCTGTCTTACCCCACGGAGGCGAGGACAAGACAAGACATGACATGACTCCCCGCGGGGCAATGGCAAGATGGCCTGACTTACCTCACGGAGGCGAGGACAAGACATGACTCCCCATGGGGCAACGGCAAGACGGCGAGACTTACTCCCATGGAGGCGAGAACCAGACAAGACAACCTCAACACGAATGAACACCAGACAGTACCTACCTAGCTCCGGTGATGGAACTAGACCGAAGTGCAGGTGGGGGCTGCAGACGAGGGCTAGAGGCGAGAGGGGCAGAGAAGGGATTCAGACAAGGGGTTAGGACAGGAATCACAGACCGCCAGGGCCAGGACTTGACTCAGAACTGGGAGGCTGCCAGGGCCAGGACTTGACTTGGTGCTTGAATGCCGCCAGGGCCAGGACTTGACTTGGTGCTTGAATGCCGCCAGGGCCAGGACTTGACTTGGAGCTTGAATGCCGCCAGGGCCAGGACTTGACTTGGAGCCCTGGGTAGTGGCGAGCTCTCGACTCGGCCCGGGAACAGTGGACAGCGGTTCTTGATTTCCTTCGGTGGGTTAACTGATGGACCCACCTCGGTGAGGAAACTTTGCAAGCTCGCTTCAGCGAGGTAACTGGACTGGGTTGCTCCGGTGATGAAGGGCGAATTACCGACACACACTTCGGCAGAGACTAGGCTTGCTCTGGCCAGATGACATTGGCACGCCGTGACTTTGCAGGCGCTTCTGTGCTGAACGGCTGAAAGCCGAAGACTATAAACTACTGGTTCAGCCGAGCGTTAATTGCCTCTAATCACCAAAGTCGAGGGACATGGGAAAACAGGGAATCAACAGTCCGGATCGTAACATAAACAAGGTATATTTAAAGGGACCCCGATCCGGACCATGACAGGTCGGGTATTGCACGTTCACAGCCTGGTGTGATCAAGAGTTTCCTTACATTTACCATATATCTTTTGACATATGATATTTGACCCATTTTCTTTATGTCACTTTTCAAACCATAAGTGGAATGGTAGATCGCAGAAAGAGTTGGAGAGAGCTCCTTGTGGAGTTTATGGGTCAGTTTTCAACAACGAGTAGAGCCTGTTCGTTATTGTTGCTAGCTTTGTTAGTAACTTAGCAAGGACCTGTAAGAAGTGAAGTGTAAGCGGTCATTGTGGGAGCAGCCATTGTTGGAGAGGGCCAGTTTTAAGGTGGAAGGTTTTGGCTCAAAAGCTTCAGAATGAATTGGTGGAGGAGCTAAAAATATTTCTTTTTTTTTTCTTTTTCTTTATCTAGTGATTAATAGGTAGTGTGTTGAGAATGGATGCAAGGTTAGTGGTATGTTCTTGGCTCTGAGAGATTTCCTAATGAGGCAGGAGAGATAGTAATGGGGTAATAATGGGTAATAATGGTGTAATATGCTATTAAGTATGTTCTATCAGTCTTCACTGTGAAAGGCACTAGCATTATGACAAACATTTGAGAGTGTCAGGAAGCAGAAGTGATTGCATTTGCTGTTACTAAGGAGAAGGTGTCAGAAGGTAGATAAGTCATCTGGACCAGATGGACTATACCCCAGGGTTCTGAATATAGTGAAGGAAAGTGTATGGTAATACACTTTGGCAGAAGAAATAAAAGTGTAGACTATTTTCTAAACTGGGAGGACATTCAAAAATCAGGGGTGCAAAGGGACTTGTGAGTCTTTGTGCAGAATTCCTTAAAGGTTAACTTACAGGTTTAATCAGAGTAAGAAAGGTAAATGCTGTGTTAGCATGTATTTCAAGAGAACTGGAATATAAAAGCATGGATGCAATTCTTAGGCTTTATAAGGCACTGGTGAGGCTTGACAGGGTATTGGGAACAATTCTGGGACCCTTATCTAGAAAAGGATATCATGTCCTTAGAGAGGGTTCAAAGGAGGTTTATGAGAATGATTTTGGGAATGAGAGGTACACATAGGAGCGTTTGATGACTCTGGGCCTGTACTCACCGGAGTCTAGAAGAATGAAGGGACATCCCTTTGAAACCTATTAAATTTTGAAAGACTGGGAGAGAGAGGATGTAGAGAGGATAGCTCTTATTGTGGGGGAATCTAGGACTGGAGGGCACAGCCTCTGAATAGAGGGATGCCCCTATAGAACAGAGATGAGAATGAATTTCTTTAGCTAAAGGGAAGTGAAACAGTGGAATTCTTTGCACAGTCAATTGTGGAGGCCAAGTCATATTTAAAGCACAGCTGGATAGATTCTTGATTAATCAGGGCATCAAATGTTATGAGAGCGAAAGCAGGATAAAGGGGTGCGAGAATAATAAACCAGCCATGGTGAAATAGTGGAGTAAGCTTAATGGCCTATTTCTGCTCCAGTGTCCTGTGGTCTTATGGTCATAAATATGTAAGATATAGGAACAGAATTAAGCCATTCAGTCCATTGAGCTTGTTGCGCCTTTCAATCATGTCTGATTTTTTTCCAACCCAATTCTCCCGCCTTCTCCCCATAAGCCTTAACTCCCTTATCAATTAAAAAAGAACATCAATTTCTGCTTCAAATACACCCAATGACTTGGCCTCTTCAGCGCTCTGGGGCAGCGGGTTCCACAGATTCATTACCTTCTGTCTGAAGACATTCCTCCTCATCTCAGTTCCAAAGGGCTATCCCTTTATTCAGATGTTGTGCCCTCACATCCTCGGCTCTCCTACTACTGGAAACATAGAAACCATAGAAACTACAGCACAGAAACAGGCCTTTTGGCCCTTCTTGGCTGTGCCAAACCATTTTCTGCCTAGTCCCACTGACCTGCACACGGACCATATCCCTCCATACACCTCCCATCCATGTATCTGTCCAATTTATTCTTAAATGTTAAAAAAAAACCCCGCATTTACCACCTCGTCTGGCAGCTCATTCCATACTCCCACCACTCTCTGTGTGAAGAAGCCCCCGTTAATGTTCCCTTTAAACTTTTCCCCCCTCACCCTTAACCCATGTCCTCTGGTTTTTTTCTCCCCTTGCCCCAGTGGAAAAAGCCTGCTTGCATTCACTCTATCTATACCCATCATAATTTTATATACCTCTATCAAATCTCCCCTCATTCTTCTACGCTCCAGGGAATAAAGTCCTAACCTATTCAACCTTCCTCTGTAACGGAGTTTCTCAAGTCCCAGCAACATCCTTGTAAACCTTCTCTGCACTCTTTCAACCTTATTTATATCCTTCCTGTAATTTGGTGACCAAAACTGAACACAATACTCCAGATTCGGCCTCATCAATGCCTTATACAACCTCATCATAACATTCCAGCTCTTATACTCAATACTTCGATTAATAAAGGCCAATGTACCAAAAGCTCTCTTTACGACCCTATCTACCTGTGACGACACTTTTAGGGAATTTTGTATCTGTATTCCCAGATCCCTCTGTTCCACTGCACTCCTCAGTGCCTTACCATTAACCCTGTATGTTCTACGTTGGTTTGTCCTTCCAACGTGCAATATCTCACACTTATCAGTATTAAACTCCATCTGCCATTTTTCAGCCCATTTTTCCAGCTGGTCCAAGTCCCCTGCAGGCTCTGAAAACCTTCCTCACTGTCTACTACACCTCCAATCTTTGTATCATCAGCAAACTTGCTGATCCAATTTACCACATTATCATCCAGATCATTGATATAGATGACAAATAACAATGGACCCAGCACTGATCCCTGTGGCACACCACTAGTCACAGGCCTCCACTCAGAGAAGCAATTCTCTACCACCACTCTCTGGCTTCTTCCATTGAGCCAATGTCTAATCCAATTTACCACCTCTCCATGTATACCTAGCGACTGAATTTTCCTAACTAACCTCCCATGCGGGACCTTGTCAAAGGCCTTACTGAAGTCCATGTAGACAATATCCACTGCCTTCCCTTCATCCACTTTCCTGGTAACCTCCTCGAAAAACTCCACATCCACTCCATCCAGGCCTTTGAGAGTTTTCAATGAGATCCTCTCTCATTGTTCTGTACTCCATCGAGCAGCATCACTTGTGCAGCAGTCTCAAGAGCTAATACACTCACCCTGCAACAAAACACCAGGCTCCACCAAGAGACTGTAGGTTAAGTAATCTGTTTCAGAATATGTACCTCCTGTCTCATGGTCAAAGGTAAATGTAGTCAGAGTAATTGAGGGAATTATGGTTAATATGAGGGATATAATGGTTCAGTGATTGTAGGAAAGTATGGGGGGATTTCAGAGGTATGATTTCTTTTGCACAGGGAATGATATGTGCATGGATCGTGGGGCCAGGGGTGATGATAGAGGCAGACACATTAAGAGACATTTGTGAGACTCTCAGATTGACACATGGATGAAAGAAAATTGAGGACGATGTGGGAAAGATGGTTAGATTGCTATTGTTGTCGATCAGTCGTTTAGTTGAGTCCGACTCTTCGTGACCTCATGGACCACAGCGTCCATAGGGTTTTCATGGCAAGATACGGAAATAGATTGCCTGCCCCTTCTTCCTCTCAGATACTGCTGCTGTGCAGGTTGGGACCCGGCTGGGTCTGAATCTTGAAGTCCAATGCTGATGCCACTACTCCACCAGTGGCTCTAGATGACTATTAGAGTAGGTTAAAGGGTCGGCATGACCTCGTGGGCCGAAGGGCCTGTACTCTGCAGTAGTGTTCTATGTTCTATGTTCTATGTTCATGTGTTGGAGCCAGGTCTGGTCTGAAGGCCAAAGGTTAAAACCAACCAACTGAGGTCTGGAAATATGAGAGCCAGGAGCAGGAATAGGCCCTCAAGCCTGCTCCAGCATTCGCCAAGGTCATGGCTGCATTTCTACTTTGACTTGGCTGAGAAAACTGTTAACATTTCATAGTCTGTGAGTTTATATTGAATTTTCCTCTTTGCTTTGAGAATAATAAAAGAAAAGATCTAAAGGCAATATTGTAGGAAGGATTCTCTTGTGGAATAACTGCATGAACAGTGCTTCCTAGGTTATGGTGCTGAATGCATTGATGACATATCAGAATCAGATTTATTATCACAGTATAGGCATTAAAGATTACCATAGCTTACAATAAGAAATTTAAAAAAAGAAAGAAAGAAATAGTACAAGACGAGATCAAAACAGTGAGGTAGAGTTAATGAATTCCTGGACTGTGCAGGAGGGGGATAGGGGAGATGGTAAAATGATAAGAGTGTGTCTTCAGGTTCCTGTATCTATTATTCCTCAATATTATCTTTCTATTCCTCAATATTGTACACTTTTAATCAGGCTGGCATTAACATATTTTTCTTCCTCATCATGAATGCATATGTGGCCTGGTTTCAAGAAGTATTGAACATTCAACAGAAAGCTAAATCAGGAGGATGAATTTCTTGCGACCCTGTTAATTTCTGGAAACCAATACCTAATCATGCAGAAAATGAATAATCCATATTGCCAGTGAATTCTCTTTGGATCAGGTAGTTTCCTTTCGTCCTCGTTCATTATTCCTTTGACCTGGTCCTCAGATGTGAGCCTGGAGGGAAGATAAAAGGAATCATTGAAAATAATGATTTTTTCTTATACATCTTTGAGAAGTCACAGTCAATAATTCCATTTCATAGCCTTGTTCTTCACAAAGAAACTTCTCTTACTGTTTAAAATACTTTGCTTACTTGGTGTAAGGAATCATTTATTCATCAGCTGTTAATAAAAAGAAAGCTTTTCGTACTTCATTTCAAAGGCTGATTAATCTCTGAGGTCAGGGTAAATTTCTTAAAGGGGCAATTGTAGGAAGATCTGAATGTTTTAATTCCTTTTCGTACAAATCCAGTGAAGGTTTGATTTTACAGTCCCAACATATCCTTTCCCACCTTTCCCCAACTGTGCTTTCCTCAGAAGACAAATTCTTGGCTCTTTGCTGCCCTCCAATTTCCTGCCTTGTTATCAGCTACTAGCTCCTTCACTCTATGACAGACAGTTGCAGTGAGATCCAAGCTTCTGGAATTTCCATCGTAATTTTCTCTTCTTCCTTTGTTTTCCATATAATTGTTCTTTTCAAACTACTTCTTCGACCAAGCTCCTGTTCACATCCTAAAATCACAATATAGGTTTCTTCTACCCAATTCCCTTCTGTTTGATTCTGGTTCCGGTAACCTCTATTCTGGTTCCAGTAACCTCTCTGGACAGAGAATTCATAACCATTAGCACTCTCAGTTACTCATATACCACTTTATCATCACCATACCCTCATCATTGTTCTTTCTCCCAATGGGAGCAGTTTCCCTCCATCATAAATAGTCTTGTACTCGTATGTTAAATCTTTTCTCAGCTTTCTCATCTCCATTGAGAAACAGGCCAAATTTTCCGGTCCAAATCTCAAGAAGGGTCTGTGTCCAATTTATGGAGTGACAGTGTCTTCCCAAATACCATCCCGAAAGGAACCAAATTCTTGAGCCATCAATCCTTCCACAGAAACCCTGGGGTAGGTTGTCACACACTTGGCTAGATTCCAGGGGTCAGGAGTGCTGCTCTACATACTGGAATCTTATGACCAGCAGTTACTTTCTTGTCTAAGTCCCTGAGCTTCTCAAGTTTAATATCATGTGCACAAATACGAGTGAGAAACAATGAAGCGTCACAGGCACATAGGTCCAGATAAAATGCAGGATATATGTTATATATAAATTATACAAAACAGTGGAGATAAAAAGACAACCAATCAAGACATTAGTGCAAAAAAAAAGACAGTTAGTGATAAGTCTATGGTCTTGGTAGATGTGGGCCATAGTGTTCTGTAGCTGAGGTAAGGTTAGGTCTCTGCAGGTTGGTCTAAGAAGCTGATGGTTGTAGGAAAAGAACTCTCCCTGAACCTGGTCGTGTAGGACTTCAAGCTTCTCTGATTTTCAGGTGTGAATTCCCAGGGAAGTAGTCACTTACCGAGCTGAACTCTTAGAATAGAGGACTGCCCTTTCAGCTGGAGCATCGGTATGGGCAAGTGTCTCTCTTCTGAAACCCTGAATTTGGACACCTCTAATTGGCATGAACCCTTGACACTCGGTACTCACTCTCCCAGCTGGTATTCGAGGTGGACAGTCACTCTCCTGATGGAGACCTGGGACAAGAGGTCAACCCCAGCAAGGCTTACTGAGAAAGTAAGGAGACATGGGATCCAGGGGAAAATGCTTTGTGGATCCAGAAATGGCTTGCCTACAGAAGGCAAAGAGTGGTTGTAGACGGGTCATATTCTGCATGGAGGCCGGTGATCAGTGTGCCTCAGGGATCTGTTCTGGGACCCCTACTCTTTGTGATTTTTAAAAATGTTCTGGATGAGGAAGTGGAAGGATGGGTTAGTAAATTTACTGATGACACAAAAGTTGGGGGTGTTGTGGATAGTGTGGAGGGCTGTCAGAGTTTACAGCGGGACATCGATGGGATGCAAAACTGGGCTGAGAAGTGGCAGATGGAGTTCAACTCCGATAAGTGTGAGGTGGTTCATTTGGTAGGTAAAATATGATGGCAGAATATAGAATTAATGATAAGACTCTTGGCAGTGTGGAGGATCAGAGGGATCTTGGGGTCCAAGTCCATAAGACATTCAAAGCTGCTGCGCAGGTTGGCTCTATGGTTAAGAAGGCATACAGTGCATTGGCCTTCATCAATCGTGAGATTGAGTTTAGGAGCTGAGAGGTAATGTTACAGCTATATAGGACCCTGGTCAGACCCCACTTGGAGTACTGTGCTCAGATCTGGTTGCCTCACTAAAGGAAGGATTTAGCAGCTATAGAAAGGGTGCAGAGGAGACTTACAAGGATGTTGCCTGGATTGGTGAGTATGCTTTGTGAAAATAGGTTGAGTGAACTCAGCCTTTTCTCCTTGGAGCGACGGAGGATGAGAGGTGACCTGATAGACGTGTATAAAATGATGAGAGGCATTGATTGTGTGGAGATTCAGAGGCTTTTTCCCAGAGCTGAAAAGGCTGGCTTGAGAGGGCACAGTTTTAAGGTGCTTGGAAGTAGGTACAGAGGAGATGTCATTGGTAAGTTTTTTATGCAGAGAGCGGTGAGTGCGTGGAATGGTCTGCCGGTGATGGTGGTGGAGGCGGGTCTTTTAAGAGACTTCTGGATAGGTACATGGAGCTTCAAAAAATAGAGGACTATGTGTAACCCCAGGTAATTTCCAATGTAAGGACATGTTCAGCACAGTTTTGTGGGCCAAAGGGCCTGTATTGTCCTTTAGGTTTTCTATGTTTCTATGTTTTTTCCAGTTTTGTCTATTCTCCTCTGACCTCTTACCAAGGCATTTTCATGACCCTGGTTTGGACAGTCACACCTGTAGGTGCATATTCTTTTTCTCAAGCAGATCGGTAGAGTGGCTAGCCACTCTTCCAGCAGGGTGAATGGTCACAGTAACCATCAGATTTTAGGCTGGATGCTCACTTTATCTGGCCAGAATCTAAGGTGGAAGGTCACTCTCCTGCTCACATTCCAATGCAGGAGCTCACTCCATCTGATTGGAGAGTTTTAATTCAGGAATTTGTTGACCTGTTTCTCTACAAAATCTCCCTTAGTTTATTAGATAAACGATGAAATCAAAGGATCATAGAGTTATAGTGCTTTACAGCACAGTTTCTGGCCCTTTGTCCCATCTAGTACATGTCAGCTTGGTCTTCTGCATAGTCCCATATACATACACCTGGACCATTTCCTTCAAAACTGCTCCCATCCATCTACTTATCCAAACTTCTCTTAAATGTTACACTTGAATCCACATCTACCACTTCTGCTGGCAGTTCATTCTACACTTGCACAACCCTCTGAGTGAAGAAGATCATCCTCAGAGTCCCTTCAAATATTTCACCTTTCACCCTAAACCTATGACCTACACTCAGTGGCCACTGACTGTACGTTCATGGACTTCTGATGCTGCAGCCCATTCACTTCCTGGTTCAATGTGTTGTGCATTCAGGCGTGCTCATCTGAACCACTTTTGTCATATATGGTTATTTGTCACCTTCCTGTCAGTTTAAACCAGTTTGGCTATTCTCCTCTGACATCTTACCAAGGCATTTTCACCCACAGAACTGCTCCCCACTGGGGTTTTTTTTGTTGTTTTTATACTATTTTCTGTAAACTCTGGAGACCTAAAATCCCAGGAGATCAGCATTTTCTGAGATAATCAAACCACCCCATCTAGCACCAACAAACATTCCACTGTCAAAGTCACTTAGATCACATTATTTCTCCATTCTAATGCAATACACAGAAAATGCTAAAGAAACTCAGCAGGTCAGGCAGCATCGATGGAAAAGAATAAACAGTCAATGTTTTGGGTTGAGAACCTTCTCAGGACCCTTCTTCAGTCCAGCGTCTGCAAATTCTCTTGTGTTTGTGGCTTCTCCGTTCTGATGTTTGGTCTGAACAATAACTGAACCTTCTAGCCACTTCTGCATGCTTTTATACATCATGTTGCGGCCACATGATTGGTCAATTAGATATTTTCATTAAATAAAGTGGCCACTGGGGGTATAATTCTAGTCTTATCCAAACGAGGAGAAAATGCCTGCAAGTATTCACCCTATCTTGTGTGAAAAACCTCCAATGGATTTTTGACCACAGTTATAAAGTAATGCAGCATAGAAATAGGACGTTCTGCCTGTCAAGTTTTCTCTGACCTTCCAGCCCTCATTTCCTCCAGTTCTAATCCACACCCATTGTATTCCCTCTTAGCTCCCTCCAGAACCTTCTAATCGCTCACACCAGTGGCAAAAGGGCTTAAGGTGCTGATTTGCTACACTCTACTTGAATAATAGCTGCGGTCTGAGAGACTAACTACCTTCCTTTCCTCCTGGTTCAAATTTCCTCAGCAGAACCTTTACCGCTGGATTTGTGACGTTGGCCTGAACAAGTAACTTTTACAGTCCGATGATCTAAACTCTAGCTGCATTTCTCAGAACTTACAGTGATCTACTTGAAGTGTTTACAATGATAAAAAGAATTTAATTCGTGGAGATAAACAGAAATGAACATAAAACACTGGAGGAACTCAGCGCTTCAGGCGGCATTTACTGTATAATGAGGAATAAACAGTCAAGGTTTCAGGAAGAAAAACTATTTCTTTTTTGATCTGGGAAAATCCAGAACTAAAGAGGCAGACAAAAAGAGCTCATGCGGTAAATTAAGGGATGTATGAAAGAGGACCAATTAAAGGGAATGAATGATGGTGGGGTAGAGCAGGACTAATACGAATACACTAATCTGTAATTGTATGCAATTCTATGCTACTGTATGTAATGAAAAATATAAGGAAAAAAATATGGAGATGGTCCAGAGGAGGTTTACAAGAATGATCCTGGGAAAGAAAGGCTTCATGTATGAGGTGCATTAGACAAAATCTCATGGAAACCTAGCGAATACTGAAAGGTATGGATAGGTCGGATGTGAAGAGGATATAAGCAGTTGAGTCTAGGATCTGAGGGCATGTCTCTTTAGAGCTGAGATAAGGAAGAATTTCTTCAACCAGATGCTGGTGAATCTGCGGAATTTGTTGCCGCAGGGACCTGTGGAGGCCAAATCACTGGATGCATTTAAGGCAGAGATTGATAGGTTCTTGGCTATAAGGGGCAGGATTTAAGGGTTACAGGGAGAAAGCGGGAGAATGGGGTTGAAAAAATTTAGCTGTGTTTGAATGGTGGTGCAGACTTGATGGGCTGAATTACCTAATCCTTCTTCCAGTTACTGTCGTCTAAAAGAAGGATAATGCAGGTTTTGATTTTGTCAGCTTCCTCCGCTGTGAAAGGAGAAAGACAATGCTATTTCAAAAAACTATTTTCAGAATTTTTTTAGCAGTCCTGTGTCATTGAGATTGATGGTGTTCATCCAGGCTGCTGATATAGTAATTTACAGCTCCATCGTTCCCTTTATTCTGGACACTGATAAGGAGAACTATATAATTCCACACTGGATACCTGGAAAACAATTACAGAAGATGAGGGGGACATTTCATTCACCAAGGGCTCAAAAGGCAGAAATCGCAGCTAATCTGAATAAAAATCATCAGAACACCAATACGAAAGTCTTCCACTGCCTGCTGTCTGCAAAATGTCACCTCAATCCAGTAGCATTACTTCACCCAGGCCTGAGGTATTGCTGTGCCCATCATTATATGCCGTAACAGGAATCTGAAAATAATGTTATAAGAAGGAATAAAAATGTCTACAATTCTCAATATGAGGTACAGGCCAGTTCAAGATGGCATTAGCAACCAACACAACTAATGGTGACATCTTGCTGACAGTTCAAGAAACTGCTTCTTTTACTTCTTTTTCAGGGTTGTATCCTGCAAAATACTTTAATAATAAATGTAATTTGAACTTGGAACGTCAAATACGATTCTTCTTCTAAGCTGCATATGATTGGAACATCTGCTTTACATTTTGATGGTGTGTTGTTGGGTTGTTTGAGTGATCTGGCACTTTGCTCCCTCCAAGGGAGTTTGATGAGTTTTGGAGTGGACTGTCCAGCCTGAAGGCCTGGGACCCTAGAGACAGGGTGCAAGCCTATGATGGACTCCATTGCTTCTCTCTAACTGAGGTGTTGAGGAAGGTTGAAGACAATGAGGGCGAGAGCACAGGACAGGCAACTATCTATTTACATTTGACCGATCTTCCTCTCCCTCTTGCTAACTGCTGTTGGAGGAAGTGCAAAAGTCTTGGGATCCACGTGGCAAGGATTGATCGGCGAGGCTATGGACTCATTCTGGGGGACTTTGAGGTTCCTGTTGCATGTGTTATTGGATAATGGTTACTCTTTTTTTGCTGTTTTTAGCAGTTTGATTGGGACAATCAACATGGACAGGGGTGCTTCAGCAAAGGATGACCCTGTCACCTGCAATAGGCTAATGGCATGACCCTAAGCTGAATACTACTGGACTACTGGTTTGATGTCTGATATTCTCGTGTTGTCACTCACATTTTGCCATTTGCATAATTTGTTCTTTTTTCACGTGTTGGATGTTTGATGTTTTCTTGAACAGGTTCCACGGTGATTTTTTTTTTGTTTCGTGGCTGCCTGAGGGAGGGCAAATCTCAGGTTGTATTCTGTATACATGTTTTGATAACAAATGTACTTTGAATCTATTGAATCTATTTTGAAAAAGACTCCTAAATATTTTCTGCAATTCCTCTTCCAAGAAATGGGATTGTTGAACACAGCATTTTTAATAGTCATAGTCATAGTCATACTTCATTGATCCCGGGGGAAATCGGTTTTCGTTACAGTTGCACCATAAATAATAAATAGTAATAGACCCACAAATAGTTATATAGTAATATGCAAATTATGCCAGTAAATTATGAAATAAGTCCAGGACCAGCCTATTGGCTCAGGGTGGCTGACCCTCCAAGGGAGGAGTTGTAAAGTTTGATGGCCACAGGCAGGAATGACTTTCTATGACGCTCCGTGTTGAATCTCGGTGGAATGAGTCTCTGGCTGAATGTACTCCTGTGCCCACCCAGTACATTATGTAATGGATGGGAGACATTGTCCAAGATGGCATGCAACTTAGACAGCATCCTCTTTTCAGACACCACCGTGAGAGAGTCCAGTTCCATCCCCACAACATCACTGGCCTTACGAATGAGTTTGTTGATTCTGTTGGTGTCTGCTACCCTTGCCTGCTGCCCCAGCACACAACAGCAAACATGATCGCATTGGCCACCACAGACTTTTAGAACATCCTCAGCATCGTCCGGCAGATATTAAAGGACCTCAGTCTCCTCTGTAAATAGAGACGGCTCTGTCCCTTCTTGTAGACAGCCTCAGTGTTCTTTGACCAGTCCAGTTTATTGTCAATTCGTATCCCCAGGTATTTGTAATCCTCCACCACGTCCACACTGACCCCCCTGGATGGAAACAGGGGTCACCGGTACCTTAGCTCTCCTCAGGTCTACCACCAGCTCCTTAGTCTTTTTCACATTAAGCTGCAGATAATTCTGCTCACACCATGTGACAAAGCTTCCTACCGTAGCCCTGTACTCAGCCTCATCTCCCTTGCTGATGCATCCAACTATGGCAGAGTCATCCGAAAACTTCTGAAGATGACAAGACTCTGTGCAGCGGTTGAAGTCCGATGTGTAAATGGTGAAGAGAAAGGGAGACAAGACAGTCCACTGTGGAGCCCCAGTGCTGCTGATCACTCAGTCGGACACACAGTGTTGCAAGCACACGTACTGTGGTCTGCCAGTCAGGTAATCAAGAATCCATGACACCAGGGAAGCATCCACCTGCATCGCTGTCAGCTTCTCCCCCAGCAGAGCAGGGCAGATGGTGTTGAACGCACTGGAGAAGTCAAAAAACATGACCCTCACAGTGCTCGCTGGCTTGTCCAGGTGGGTATAGACACGGTTTAGCAGGTAGTCGATGGCATCCTCAACTCCTAGTCGGGGCTGGTAGGCAAACTGGAGGGGATCTAAGTGTGGCCTGACCATAGGCCGGAGCAGCTCCAGAACAAATCTCTCCAGGGTCTTCATGATGTGGGAGGTCAATGCCACTGGTCTGTAGTCATTGAGGCCGCTGGGGTGCGGCGTCTTCGGCACAGGGACGAGGCAGGACGTCTTCCACAATACAGGAACCCTCCAGAGCCTCAGGCTCAGGTTGGATACATGGCGACAAGACAAGGCTGGGGAGAATGGAATATGTGTTGGTTGGGGGCCGACAACAGATGGTTCATGTGAGGGATGGGCAGGGGCCACAATGTCAAATCTGTTAAAGAACAGGTTAAATTCATTGGCCCTGTCCACACTGCCTTCATCTCCTCTGTTGCTAGTTTGCTGGAACCCAGTGATGGTCCTCATCCCCCTCCAGACCTCTGTCATGTTGTTCTGCTGGAGTTTCTACTCAAGCTTCCTCCTGTACCTATCTTTAGCCTCCCTGATCATGGCTTTCAGGTCCCTCTGTATTGCCCTCAGCTCCTCCCTATTTCCATCTCTAAACGCCCTCTTTTTAGCGTTCAGGATGTCCTTTATGTCCTTTGTCACCCATGGCTTGTTACTTGAATAACAAAGGACAGTTCTTGTCGGAACATTGCAGTCCACACAGAAGTTGACGTAATCAGTGATGCACTCTGTGAGCCCATCAATATCCTCTCCATGTGGCTCACAGAGTGCCTGCCAGTCTGTCACCTCAAAATAACTCTGGAGCACCTCATAAGCCTCCTCCGACCATTTTCTCATTGTCCTCGAGGTTGCTGGTTTACTCTTCTCCAGTGGCATGGAGCAGGGTTTTAGATGCACCAGGTTGTGATCTGACCTTCCCAATGGGGGGAGGGGAAAGGAGCTGTATGCATCCTTAACGTTAGCATACATCAAATCCAGAGTCCTCTCCCCTCTGGTTGTACAGCTCACGTACTGCGTGAAGCTGGGCAGTGTTCTAGCCATGGTAACATGGTTGAAGCCACCCGAGATGGTAATGAGGGCACTCGGGTGCTGGGTTTGTAATCTGGCTATGATGGTGTAAATGATGTTACACGCCGATGTCGGGTTGGCAGAGGGAGGGATCTACACAACAACCACAATTGCATGCGAGATTTCCCTTGGCAAATAATAAGGCCGGAGTCCAACAGCAAAAAGTTCAATATCCGGGCTACAAACACGTTCCTTGATTGTTATATGCACAGAATAGCACCATCTGTTGTTTACCAGAACCGCCAGTTCCCCTCCTTTACGCTTACTGCTCTTAGTGCAGTTCCGGTCAGCTCAAACGAGCTCGAATGACAAATCAGCCAGCACACAACAAACACGAGGAAATCTGTAGATGTTGGAAATCCAAAGCATCACACACAAAATGCTAGGGGAGCTCAGCAGGCCAGCAGCATCTATGAAAAAGTGTAAACAGTCAATGTTTTGGACTGAGGCCCGTCATCACAATTCATGATGCACAATGTTGGCCAGAAATGTCAACTGTTTAACGTTTTCCAAGGATATAACAAATCTCTGAAGCATCTAAAACAAACCTGAGGTGATTGCAAATCTTCATTTTGGAGCACAGGAGGTTGAGGGAGACTCAGTTAACCAAATTATGAGGTGCCTTCAAGGAGTGAATGGGAAGGATCTATTTCCCTGAATAGTGCGTTCACAAACATGTGAGCAAAGTGCTAAATGATGGATGGATTGGAGGAAAAATGAGGGGCAAAAAGAATCATGAGGAAAGTGTTGAGCAATTGGAACTTGTTGCTTGAAGTGATAGTGGAGGTAGAATCTCTCATCACACTTAAACAGAACTTGAACATGTCCTTGAACAGTCAAGAACTGCAAGGCCATGGAACTAGTTCTGGCATGAAAGATTGAGTTGAATACCTGTTTTGTGACTAACACTGACACAATGGACCATATGGACTCCAGTGTTTTATAAATCAAACTTCTTTTTAAATAAGTGTTTTCTGATAAGTGTTAATATTTTTGACTTAGAGAATCTGTCCCACCGCTGGGTGGCTCAAACCCCAGGAGACACAGACTTTAGATGAACAATACAAAAAGGAAGCAGGGAAAAACTCTTTATGCAGAGAATCACGATGATCTGGAAATCATCGCACGAGTGGCGGAGTCAGAGTGAACTCGTGCCTTAAAATAGTATTGGCTAAGTCCTTGACAGAGTAGAATTTGTGGGATCAGAGTGGAGTCAATGGGCTGAATGGCCTCCTGCAAATACCCTTCTATGATGTGTGCATGGAGATGATGGAGATCTAGGGTTGTTGAGCTATTCCAGGTCGGTGTATGTCAATGCAAGCAGAAGGGACAAGGGCCAGTCAATTAGCACATTCGGAATTCAAACCATGGGGTCCCATCATCAACTAGTTTTCAGATGTCAATACCGAAGATCAAAGCCTGAAGGTCGATCGGAATTTGTAGCTCAATGGCCAAAACCTGGAGGCCCAGAGGCTTGTTCTGGATTAGGAGGACTGTGTGTGTGGGAGGGTATGGGAGACAGTAGAGGAAGTTGTTTTGACCCTTATTGTGTTCCATTTTGTTATGTTTTGTGTTGTTCTACCAAGTATCATGGGCAAGCCATGTTGTCACCAGAATAGATGACAACACTAGTGGGCTGCCCCCAGCGGATCTTTAAGTGTGTTGATTGTTAAAGCAAGAGATGAACTTCACTCTATGTTTCGATGTACACGTGATAAATAAATCTGAATCTGAATCTCATCCTTCAAAGAAGATTGGGTGTAAATTATGTATGTGTTAGCAGCTGCCAGTAAATAATGAATTAAAATTATTATGGATTCCATAAATGTCCTTTATTTATGTGCAGAATGTGGCACATTCCCTTCCTGCTATGTTTTGGCTTGGTTAATATTAAAATCTCCTGCCCAAGCAAAAGGTCAGTGCTTCAAATGGCAGAAATCTGTGAAATTATGTTTCACGTTATACAATTCACCATTGTGTATCACATCTTTCAGGATAGAACTCTCACCACTTGTCAGAACACAGGATGGTAGAACAATAGTTCGATTTTTGAACTGGCATCCAGAGTCCTGAACTATTTATGCAGAGACTTGAGTTCAAATCCCAGCCAGCAACCGGTGATTTTAAATTCAAGTCATGAAATAAATCTAGAATTAAAAACAAAACAACTCTCATTAATGGCTGCAGGGAACTATTATCCTTTGAGGTAGCAAACCTGAAGTGGTCTGGCCTACATTTGATACTAGAGCTACCAAAATGGTTGAGTTTTACTAAGCCTCTAAAGTAGAAGTCTAAGGAGCAATTACCATTATTATTATTTTTGTGTGCCATACTCTGCCAGAGCCTCAGCGACCACTTTTTTTCCAAGTGGTTGTCCTGGAGGAAAGATTCTGTGAGTGGTCCCCCACATCCTTCTCACAGCGCAATTTTTTTCTTGACGAGGCCGAGTTGCGGGCTCGATACTCAACCCGGTACGGATGAAAAGCATGCCCAGGAGCAGCCCAACTGGATTCGAACTTGGGAACCTTCGCTCCGGAGTCCAGCGCTGATGTCACTGCGTCACCAGCCGGGACAATTACACATTAATAATACTCGACATTTTAGAGATTCCCATCTCTAGTGTGTGAATAAGTTTCCAGTACACAAGTTTAAAGGAGAACGAGGAGAATTGTTACTCCAGATCCAATGTAGCACAAAAAGAAAACACCATAAGATAAAGAACACAATAATAATAAAAAACACATTAAATATAAATGCCTAACTTAGCTTATATACATAGAGTAATTGTACGTTCATCAAGTGACACTAGGCACAATAGTGTACATAAGGCTGCCTACAGGAAATGATAAAGTAGTGGTGGTGGGGGGTATGAGTTAGTGGGTGGAGGTGTTGATCAGCCTTACTGCTTGGGCGAAGTAGCTTGTTTTTGAGTTTAGAGATCCTGGCATAGGTACTACACATCCTCCTCCACGATGGGAGTGCACAAACAGTCCATGAGCAGGGTGGGTGGGAACCTTCATGAAGTTAATGACCCTTCTTTGGCACCTTTCAGCATATATGTACCTAAAGGCAGGTAGGTTGGCGTTGGTGATGCACTGGGCAGTTTAAACTACCCGTTCAGAAGCTTTCCTGTCTGCCACAGTGCAGTTTCTGCATCATACAGTGATGCAGCATGTTAGGATGCTCTCCACTGAGCATCTGCAGAATGACGCGAGTATAGATGTGCATAGTCCAGCTCTCTTCAGAGAGTGAGCTTTCCTGTTTGTATGGAATGTGTTCTGTGACCATAAGAAGTTGTGTCTGATGTGCACTCCCAGGAGTTTGAAAGTGCTCGCAGTTTCTACTGCGGCCACTAATTTGAAAAATTACCATTATATTAAAATAATGTAAGTGCATCTCAGTAATACTGTATATGGAAATGAGTCAATCTATTAAATAGCAAAAATTTACACAAGTTTTAATGATGCTTTAGCAACCATGATGTGATTCCCTTAGTACATTGCAACAACAGAATTTTTATTGCTTCAGCCTGGGCAGTTAAAGCAATATTTGTGATGATATATTTACTGTCTATACCACTGTTAACAGAGCCCATGCACACAGCGATCATTGTCTGATTGATTTTGAATTAAGCAGGTTGATGGATGGCTGGGAGAAGAAGACTAGTGAGCTGTGTGTCTTGCATAAAAATTGTCCGATCACACCTGGGTTTCAGGTCAGTATCCAGTTCACTGATGTAATTGCAAATCGTGGTCTTTTGTGCAGCCTCGCAGAGGATTTTCAATTCAATTAGCCAAGATTTGACAACCCAGGAAATGACATAGATCTGGGATTAGATTGTAAAGCAGCCAAGGATAATGGAAGCCTGTTTTTGCTTTGTCTGCAATAGATTACTTCCACCAAAGAAGTAAAAAAGTGGAAAATTGGGGAGGACTGTCTAATCTTTTCTAAAGACCACAGAAGACTAGGTAATGGGTTGGACTGAACTGTAAACTTGTTCCTTGATGGGAAGTGTTTCTCAATTTGCTATTCGTTCTGATGGGAAGAGGTTCTCAAATTGTTATCCATCCTGCTACAATAATGATTTTGAAATGAAAGTCATTCTCTTCATATTTTTTCCGGTTAAAACATATATGCAAGTATCCAATCAACTAGCATACTTAGTTGACCTTTATTCTAAGGAGACACAGCTTTGGAATAACAAACAGTCTGCTGGAGGAACTCAGTTGCTGAGTATCATCTGTGGGAAAGAAAGAACTGTGGATGTTTAGGATCAAAATTCTACCTCAGGACCTTTCAGTGGTATTGGACTATTGAAAATAGGCATGCATAATAATGAAGAGTGCCTACAATATGTTCCTCAATGCATCACACTTTCATGAAAGGAAGATCCAAATATCTCCCTGGACCACAGGTTCATTCACTTTCATCCCATCACTCTTCATTCTATCCCCAAGACCTCCAAAATGAAGGGAAGGAGATCAATATTTGCATATCGCTGTTAGGTGGTGTCCTCATACAGGCCAAACCAAGATATGCAGACATGTGCACCCATACCTCTGATGGATATTATCTCTGCCAATGTTGCTCATTACAGAAAATGTTCATCTGTCCTAACCAATCTACACTGATAATTATGCTCCTCATGTAAGAATAAGGAATAAAATAAGATATAGTATTTGGCAATGCAGATTCTAGAGATTATTCTGCCATTTAATAATATGATTTTAGATCCTTCATTTCAACTGCCCATATAACCTAATAAGATCTTTTGATTTTAACCTTGAATACACTCATTAATGGGCAGATATAAACCTCTGAGGCTGTACTCCAAAGATTTCATCATGCCTGTGAACATGAGGTGATGGCTTCTGTACTCAGTAGCCTGCTAATCCACCTCTAAACTGGACACATTTCAATGAGACCAATTCTTACTCTTCTTAAGGGCAATCAACCTCACTCGATCTCTTCTCACAGGAACTGAACTTGTGAAGCTTTAGTGCAAAGTTTTGAAAGAAAGCAGAACTTTCATTTGGGTCCTAGCTTTTGTGTTATTACACAGAAAGAAATGGATAGCCACCTATTACTATCCATGATGGCTCTCAAAGGATCAATTCCATCAACGCTACTACCCAATTCTTAAATCCATATGATACTGTGAAGGATACTCCCTCACCTGCCCATCAACTCCATTTTTTGTTACAGATCTGTACCATGTTATTTTACCATGGGCAGTTTATCATTCCCTTGGATGCTCTAACTCATCCGGCATCTTTGGGATGTGGGAGGAATTGAAGCACACTAGGGAACTCCATGCAGTTTATAAGGGAGAACAAAGAAACTCCAAACTGACCACACCAGAGGTCGGGATTGAACCTAGGTGTCTATAGCACTAACTGCTGCAACAACTTTATCCTGCTTTGTTCAACAAAATCTATCAGGATGAGCTTCTATTTCATTCTTCCTCATCTGCAGGAGTTTCCCTCAGATTTCATTTAAGATGCCTCCTCACTTCTTTAAGAGTGAATTCCACTTTCTCACTACTCTCTATAAAGAATTTTCTCCTGAATTCTCCACTGGAATTATCCTACATTTTTGGTCCCCACTGTTCATTAAAAAACAGAACAATGAAAGAAGAACATCCAGTCAACTAGATGGAAGCAATGTATTTCACAGGCAAACATATTAAAGCCTAAGTTGTGACAGTTAACTGAAGGTTAATATTATGGGCAAATAACAAAGTGTAAAACCACATCAGTGCTAAATTGTTTTAGATTATCTGATTTCATATTTGTCCTTTCTTCTGTTAAAATTGCATGTCCTTAATAATGCAATGTAATTAAAATATATCAATGCTAATTATTATAAAGTAATATATTAAATGGATATAATGTATTAAATAAATTGCTTTATAATCAATAATTCCAAATGCATAGTGCTGTGTATTTAATATTTCAGTAATATGTGTAATATTGTAAATATACTGTTTGATTAAACATTCTTTGTTATTTACATATTGCATTGCAGGTTATATGTAAAAGTATGTGAATGGCATACATCATCCTGCCACCACGTCAGAGGTTCGCACCTTACTTAAAGTAAAAATGAAGTTAGACCAGCATTCCTGACTCCCTTGTTTTTGTTTCATTTTTTTTTATGTTTTGGATTTAGAGAATATAACAGTGGAGACGAGGATATTTGAAGTGAACATGAGACAACTACCTACCTGTTGAAGCACAGCGAGGTATTTGAATTAAAAAAAGAGCAGCAAGAAACGTTCAAGTAAAAAAAAAGGAGTGCAGCACATGCTTCTTCTGAAAAGGAGACATTCAAGTTAAAAAAAGAAGGAAAAATAAGGACAAATTCAGAGGTTTATAAACAGAGGTTACCAGGTGATAATAATCATAAATAAAAGAAAAGGCAGAAATGGCTAGCTACATCAGAAAGCTAAACACATTTGATTGCACAAGAGAGAACTGGACTTTGTCTGCTGAATGGATTGAGCCATTTTTTAAAGCAGACGGAATAGCCAATGAGAAACTACTACTTGTTTTGCTAAGTGCATTGGGTGGAAACGCATATAGTTTGTTCAGAGGTTTGAATGCTCCAACTAAACTATCAAAATGATTTTTGCTGATATCATGAAATGTAATGCGTGAACATATAGGACCAAAACCATTGTTCATTACAGAAAGCTTTAGGTTTTATAAGTAGAATCAAAGGGAGGGTGAATCCATTTTAGCTTCTGTGGCTGAATTGAAGAAGTTGTTTGAGTATTGTCAGTTCAGTAATGGGCTTATTTATGCACTTTGAGGTTGTTTAGTATATGGAATCTTACAAGAAATCATTCAAAAACAACTAGCAGAAAATGCAACAAAAACACACACAAAGAGCATGTTTGGCAGGCAAAATTAAATGGACTGCATAGGGAAGAGAAAAAGCTAAAAAGTCAACTTGCAGTTTCGAAAAGAGCACTAACCTGCATGCTGTTGATGAAAAATCTGATAATAATTAGCGTGACAGAGGACTTGAGATTTACCATGCAAAAATTAACAGGAGACAAGCAACACGGCTTACATCTGAAGTGAATGGCAAATTAATTAAAATGGAATTGGACACTGGCTCAGCTGTTTCAGTTATTTCACAACATGAGTTTGAATGGCATTTCAAAGATGCTGAACTGAAGCCTACAGATATCCAACAAAGAACTTACACTGGAGAAAAGATAACTCCTGTGGGAATGATATTCATCACAGTGAAATTCAACAACCAACAAGCCACACTGGGCTTGTATGTGGTAAAAACAAAAGGGCCAGTATTGTCATGATTGGCTGAGACAACTACAACTTGATGGGAAGTTCAGTCACTATTTGCATGCCACATCCCCTGAAATAAAGTCAACTAAAAGTGAATTAAGAGAGGTGCTGGATAAGGCCACAGAAGTGTTCCCAAAGCCACCACTACAGTCTCGCACACTGTTGATGAGTTGAGAAGCCCCTTCTGAAGGACTAGTGTTTCAGAACATTCAGTCAGTGACAATAGACCACAGTTTGTTGCAGAGCATTTTCAGTCTTTCTTGCAATTGAATGGGATAAGACATATTATACTTTCTCCATACCACCCAGCTACAAATGGTTTGTTGGAAAGAATTGTCCATTTTCTAAAGAATGCACTGTGAGTAATGTACGCAGAACACACTACACTAACAGTGAATCAGAATCTCACCTATTTCCTCAAATTGAAGGCTCCTTGAACAAGAAGGTTTGAGGCTTCACCCTGGCCAAGCAGTCTCGGCAAGGGACTACAGAGGTGATAAAAAGTGGCTACTCATAAAGATTAAGGACAGAACTGGACAATTCTCATACACAGTGAGATTGTGTTTGGAGACGACACATTGATCAGTTGAGGAGAGCAGAATCCATTGTTAGAGAGGAAAGGTGGCCAGAACTTTCAGCACAGTTTCCTGCAATCATGCTAGAATCTCCAGAGAGGAGGATCCAGAATCTGAGACTGTTCCATAGCCACAAGTCTCACCTGCCAAACAAAGTGACGCCCCCCCACCCCGTGAGGAAGGACATTTAATACTTCAGTTATATTTGTGTAATATTGTAAATATATTGTTTGGTTAAGCATTCTTTGTTGTTTACATAATGCACTGCAAGTTATATGTAAAAGTATGTGAATGGCATATATCATCATGCCACCATGTCATACGTTTGCACTTTGCTTAAAGTAAAAATGAAGTTAAACTTGCATTCCTGGCTCCCTTGCTTTCTTTACTATTTTAGTTTTATACTTTGGAGTCACAAAACATAATACCTACATTTTAAAGTTGTGGAATAATGGAAAATAATTAAAATTTTGAAAATAGTGCAAAAAATATTGTGAGCGGCAGTTCTGTGGATGAAAAAGCCCTATTAAGGAGAGTGGTCAGAGAGGAATGGCCAGACTGTTTCAAGCTGAGAGGAAGGCAACAGTAACTCAAATAACAATGCGTCACAACAGAGATGTGCAGAAGAGCATCTCTAAATGCACAACATGTTGAACGTTGAAGAGGAAGGGGTATAAGAGCAGTAGACCACACTGGGTCCCACTTCTTTACCTAATAAAGTGGCAATTAAGTGTATCTTCAAATGGTAAAAGTTAGTCTAGGTGTGAAAATCTCACAACCATAGGTGTCACCACACACAGAGAAAATATTACCTATCAATGGTCTGTGGTACTTGGTTGAAAATAAACCCTCATTATTGTTGTTAGTAGATGTCTGGTAGGAAGTATAAATCGGGCATGTATAAAGTTATATCTTTCAATCATTTTCTCAGCAAGGAAATGTGGAAAATATAGCCAAATATCAAACCTGTAATTTCAAGCAAATTGGCTCCTCGACTATCTTCCATTTAATGTGCAAACAATTTTGTTAAAATATTGAGCTGGTAAACAGCCCTGTAAGTGTAACTATCCTACAGCTTGTGCAGTACATCTTTTAACATGTGTTGGTTAATATGAATCATTAAATAAAGGCGATGTAATCGAAAAGTAATAAACTAAAGCTAATGTACAATCTGGGAAAGATCACTGAAGAGAAAATGAGGCCTGGACTTAATCAGCCATAATCATGTTGAATGCTGGGGTATATTGAAGGACCCAAGTGGCCTCTGCCTGCTCCTATTTTCTTGTCTTAAGCTGATTACCTAAAAATAGAAGTACTGGAGATATTCAACAGATCAGTTAGCTTCCGTAGAGAGAGAAACAGTTGATGTTTCAATTTGGTGATAATTCATTTTGGGAAAAGAGGTTAGAAATCAAATATGTTTGAAGTTACAGAGAAGGACAGGGTTGAAGAGATGAAGGTGTTTGATGGAGGTCGGGTTGGGGAGAGACTGAATGGCATATGGTGCTGTTTCTGATTGACACAGGTTATCACAGCTCCTCTGGCTGAAGGAGATGTAAATAGAAGGAGATGAATTAGGACAAATGAGAAAAAGTTTAAAAAAAAGTAATACCAGGATGGTAAAGTAGGAAGCACAGCTGGATATTGACAATGTAGAGGAATCCAGCTGACCAGGCAACACGTGTGGAGGGAGAAAAACAGAGATATGAGCGTAAGTCCATATGCATACGTACACACACTCACACCAGATGCATACATATGTATATGCATAAAAACACACACACACACACACAGATTAGCACAGTAGTTTACACACAGAAGGTGGTCTGTATATGGAACAAACTGCCAGAGGAAGAGTTGAGGCTGGTACAACAACAAGATTTAAAATACATTGGATGGGTACATGGATTGGAAAGGTTTAGAAAGATATGGGACAAATGCAGGCAAATGAATGAGCTCAGGTGGGCACTCTTTGACACTAGAAATTCACATGCACGTGTACAAATACCCTTACACAATATATTCATGAACATACACACAAACTCAGACGAAAGAGGAAGAAAGCACAAAATTGGATTGTAGCTATACTTTTTGAGGAAATGCATTACTGTGTTCAGCATGAATACCTGACCAATCCCCTGTGAAGAAATCACAAAATGATTTATTTTGATTTATGATTTTTATGACAGGGGCTGTCATAATAGAGTTATAGAATCATGAAGCTGTACAGTGCAGGAAATGGCCTTCATGTACATGCTAACCCCTTTGCCCATCATGTACATGCTAACCCCTTTGCCCATCTACACTAACCCTGTTTGCCTTCCCTGCTTTGCCTGTTCACATTCCTGGCTAAAGGTCTTGTAAACGTAGTGATTGTATCTGATCCCGCCATCTATTTTAACAATGTGTTCCAAATATCGAGACACTCTGTGCAAACACAAACTGTCCCTAGAATAACACACACAAAATTCTGGTTGAACTCAATGGGTCAGGTATCGTCTATGGAGAGGAATAAAGTGTCCATCTTCTGGGCCGAGACCCTTCATCAGGTCTGGAAAGGAAGTAGGGAAGAAGCCAGAATAAGAAGGTGGGGCGAGGGGAAGAAGTAGAAGCTGGAAGGTGATAGGTGAAGCCAGGTGAGGGGGAAGGTAGCTGGGTAGGGCAGGGAGATGAACTGAAAAAAGCTGGGAGGGGATAGGTGAAAAGGGGAAGGGGGTGAAGATGGAATCTGATAGGAGAGGACAGTGAACCGTGGGAGAAAGGGAAAGAGGAAGGGCATCAGAGGGAGGTGATAGGCAGGTGAGGAGAAAAGAGGGGCTAAAAGGGAGAAACCTCTTTAAAATTCCTTTCTCTCACCTTAAACCTCTACTCCCTTGCCTTGGATACCTCTACCTTAGGAAAGAAAGATTTGATCTATACAAACTATGTGCCTTCTAATTTTATATATCTCTGCCACATCACTCCTGAGCCTCCTTCCCTCCAGGGCAAATAAACCAAGTCTCTATATTACCTCAGGCAGATTCCTATCATCTCTGTGTACCCACTCCTCTCAACCTGATGCACACACAGTTTGTGTCAGATGCAATTTAATTGGAAGAATATGAGTTAAAAAGTTATAGGTTCAAATCACAATCCAGAGATTTTGACACAAGTTTTCAATCAGATGCTTTATAATAGTGAAAGGGGACAGCACATACAGTGTTGGAGAAACTCAAGGGTTAGTCAGCATTTATGGAGGGAAATGGCCAGGTGAGGTCTGCGTCAAGACCCTTCATTTATATTGAAATATGAAGGGGTAATAGCCAGTATAAAAGGGTGGAGGGAAAGGCTTTGGGTTTGGATTTTTTTGTTTGTTTTTTGTTCTATTTAGTGATAGTGCATGGTAATATGCCCTTCTAGACAAATGAGCTCGCACCTATGTGACTGATTAACCTACTGCCCCGTACGTCTTTGGGATGAGGGAGGAAACTGGAGTACCTGTAGGAAACCCACACGGTCATGGATCGCTGGGGCTGGGATAGCACTGCTTGAACCGCTACACCAACATGTCACCCCTAATGCATTATGTCTTGCCATCTTGAGGAGATGAAAATTGCTTTGAATGGCATATCCTGAAGGAGAGAATTTATCCCTCAATCAACGTTTCAAAAGCGGTCAATTTGGTCCATAACACGTTGGTGTTTGTTAGAGCTTGCTGTGCATAAATTAGCTGCTATGTATTTACCTTACAGCAGAGGAGTTCAGTTAGTGGAGCTGTTACCTGATGTCTCTATTGACCCAGGTTCAATCCCGACCTCTAATAGGGAGGTTGATTGTTCTTCCCATGAATGTGTGGGATTTCCCCCAGGGGCTCCAGTTTCTTCTAACATCCCGAAGACTGATGATGTTGGTAGGTGAATTGGTCCCTGTAAATGGCCCTTAGTATGTATGTGAGTGGTAGAATCTGGGGAGAGGTGTTAGGAATGTGGAGAGATTGAAATTGTAAATAGTTCTTTAATGGCTGGCAAAAACTTGGTGGGCTGAAGGTCCTGTTCCCAAGTTGTCTAACTACAACAGTATGATTATACTTCAAGAAATACTTCACGGCCTGCAGAGGATGTGGAGATAATCTAGAAAATGCTACATAAAGCCAGGTATCTCAGTTTACCTGAGAATCGAGCATTTCCACACAATTGAATATTTTCCATTAGCAAGAGAGCTAGTACTATTAAGATGATCCCTGTGGGGTAAATTGCAGTATTAAAGTATCATAAACATATTATTACCATTAGGAAATAATAAATTCTCCCAAGGCATAAATGGGCCCCTCTCTGAGTAAATTCTAATTTACTCTGGCAAGCATGCTGTGTACAGAGCTGGAAGCGTGGAAGCATATCACTGTGTATTAGCAGTCATCAGTGATTCCACGTTACCAATATATATATATATATTGTGCGCAATTTGTACACATGCGCCGGTCGTGCATGCAGCCTGGTACAGCCATTCCGATCTATTCTTACTTTCTTCTTCTTACTTTTTAATTAACGTTTTTTTGTATTTTTTTCTCTCATGGTAACACATCAAAGCTGCACCCTCTCTAACATGCTGGTAGAGAGAATTTTATTTGGGTTTTCTTTAGCGCTGGAAATGGTTACATCCCGACACGCGGGACAGAAGCAAGGTTGCATTGTGTATTCCATGGACCAGCAACGACCGGCCAGCTTAGCGAACAGAGCGGTGGACACCCCTGCTGAAATCTGGAGGAAAACACACAGAGGGAGATCACAAAGCCGAGGAAAGAGGATGGGGTCGAGACAACAGAGACTTTTGGAGAAGAGGAGTCCGGTGGGTAATACCGTTCCGGCTGACTGGAAGTGCACTGAGAGCAGTAAGCGTAAAGGAGTTGGGTGCTTACTGTTCTGGCTAGCAATGGATGGTGCAATCCGGGGTATAGTACGGTCGAGGAACGTGTTCGCAGACTGGATATTGAACTTTTTACTGTTGGACTTGGGCCACATTCCACCGTGATACAACACTTGGCGGCATGGGAGGTCGTTTCTGCCTGTGGCCATCGAACGTGCAGCTCCTCCCGTGGAGGGTCAGACACCCTGAGCCAATAGACTGGTCCTGGACTTATTTTCCATCTGGCATAGTTTGCATTTTGGTGTTTGATTGTTGGGGTTTTTTGTATTGCTATATTTACGCTCTATTCTTGGTTGGTGCAGCTGTAACGAAACCAAATTTCCCACAGGATTAATAAAGTATATATATTCTACCTATTCTATTCTATTCTATATATATATATATATATATATATATATGTATAGACCTTCATAGTTATTATCGAGATCAATAAGGTAATGGCGTTGTACTGCATATCAAACACCGGTATTCTAAAGAGCAAAAGATTCTTGCATCAATAAGTGCTTAGATCTATATAATTACATTTGGTGACATTGAACAAGCAAGTTACTTCGACTGTAAAATTTGGGGCTGGTTCAAAGGGCTGTATGGCCAGGAACAGAAAGGATGGAGCTGATCCTTGCACAGCATTAGAGAATCATTGAAGCCAACCTTTACTCCCAATATAGTCTGCCAACTGGAACAAAGCCCAATGGAGCCCAGTGGGTGGTGGGTGTATAGAACGAGGTACCAGAGTAAGTCAAAGTCAAAGTCTGTCCCGAGCCTATGTGGCCCATCAGGCCTGTGCTTATGAAGCGCCATGAAGCTCCTGAGAGTACAAGACACCCCCCCCCCCCCAGTCTGTCGCGAGGTTAACCCCCAACATTTGACGGTACCCATTTTCAGCTGGGTGGACTGGAGCAGTGTGTGGTTAAGTGCTTTGCTCAAAGACCAACACGCTGCCTTGGCCGAGACTCGAACCCACGGCCTTCAGATCATGAGTCCAACGCCCTAACCACTTGGCCACACACCAGAGTAAGTGGTAGAAGCAAATACATAACATTTAAAAGACATATGAATAGATTATGGATAAGAAACAGCACCCCAAATGCGGAACTCAACAGGCAGGCAGCATCTGTCGAGGGAAATGAGCAGTCAACTTAGTGAGGATGAAAAGCCTCAAACCAAAATGATGGCCGTTCATTTCCGTCCGTAGATGCTGCCTGACCTGTGAGTTCCTCCAGCATGTTGTGTTTTACTCCAGGTTTCAGCAATTCCACTCTCTTGTGTCTACATGGATAGAAATGGTTTAAAGTGATATAGGGAAAATGCAGGAAAAGAATGGGGCTTGATTGGCATGAAGAGGTGGAGCTGATGTTTCCATGCGATAATTCCATGAGCCTATAACTATCTGAGTTGGGTTTGATTCTGGTTTGGGTATCAAAAAGGGTGCAAACCTTCAGGTTTGAATTGGATGTGGTTGCACAGGTCAAAACGGGGTCACAATCCAGGTTACCTTGTTTTTTGTCTGAAAAGTAGCATTTGATTTCCAATAGCCTTGGCCATGAGTATTTCTATTCCTAATGCACAGATGTGTTGTGATCCATATAAAGATACCATAAAGTCACAAAGTCATACAGTCCAGGAAAAGTTCTTCTGTCCACCATGTCCATATTGACCATCTAATCTTATCTGTACTAATCATTTTTCCAGCCTACGATGCCTTAGTGCTGGGGAGAAGTGTGCATCTCCCAGAGTTGAAAAGTCCACCTGCGATATTGATCAGTGTGATGCCAAGAGGAGTTACGGGATGGAACTTGCACTTAGCTGGTTATTAAGGTCTGGTGAGGTCACATGGGCTACTTGATCCATTCTTTCTCTCTCTGTCTCCTCCACCCCTCCACTTCAATAATTACTTCCATTACTCTAATTAATGTTTGTGTAACAAGCACAAATGTGCCAGTTTCCAGGGTCAGTTTCCATTGCAGAGACTTTAGGAAGAAGAATCTGTAGCACTAATGTGGTATTTAAGCTGTCTGCAATTCTGTATTTACCTCAAAGTTAAAAGTCAATTTATTATCAAAGTACATTATGTCACCATATACAACCCTGAGCTTCATTTTCTTGTGGGAATACTCAATAAATCCAATAACCATAACAGAATCAATGAAACAGGATGGACAACCAGTGTGCAAAGGACAACAAACTGCAAATGCAAAAAGAAAAAGGCAATAAGAAATTAATAGGCAATAAATATTGAGAACATGAGATGAAGAGTACATGAAAGAGTGGGAACTGTTCAGTGATAGGGCACGTGAAGTTGAGTGAAGTTACCCCCTCTGGATCAGGAGACTGATGGTTGAGGGATAATAACTGATAATAATCCATCAGATGGTATGAAACTTGAGACTCCTGTACCTTCTTCTTGAAGGCACCAGCAACAAGAGAGCATGACCTGGGATGTGGGATCCCTGATGATGGACACTGGCCTGTGACAATGTTCCGTATAGATGTGCTCAATGGTGGGAAGGGCTTTACCTGTGATGGACTGGTCCATAACCACTACTACTTGTAAGATTTCCCATTCAAGGGCTTTGGTATTTCTATAGCAGACTGTGATGCAGCCAGTCACTATACTCACCACCATTCATTTATAGAAGTTTGTCAAAGTTATAGATGTCATGCTGAATCTTCACAAACCTCTGAGGAAGTAGAGCAGCTGCCATGCTTTCTTCATAATTGCACTTACATGCTAGGTCCAGGACTGATCCTCTGAAATTATAGCACCAAGGACCCTATCTATCTCTGATTCCCCTGTGAGGAATGGCTCAATAGCCTCTGGTTTCCTCCTCCTGAAGTCAATAATCCGCTCCTTGGTCTTGCTGACAAAGAATAAGAGGTTGTTTTTGTGACAACACTCAGACTGATTTTCAAGTTCCCTCCTATATGCTGATACATCACCACCTTTGATTTGGCCTACGACGGTGGTGTCGTCAGCAAACTTAAATATGGCATTGGAGCAGTACTTAGCCACACAATCATAATAGTAAAGCAAGTAGAGCAGGCAGCTAAGCACATATCCCTGTGGTGTAGCGTCCACATCACTGAGGACCTCACATGCTGGGCGGTGAAAAAGGCACAACAGCGCCTCTTCCACTTCAGACGGCCAAGGAAGTTTGGTATGGGCCCCCAAATCCTAAGAACTTTCTACAGGAGCACAATTCAAAGCACCCTGACTGGCTGCATCACTGCCTGGTACGAGAACTGTACCTCCCTTAATCGCAGGATTCTTCAGAGAGTGGTGCGGACAGCCCAGCGCATCTGTGGTTGTGAACTTCCCATGATTCAGGACATTTACAAAGACAGGTGTGTAAAAAGGGACCGTAGGATCATTGGGGACCCAAGTTACCCTAACCACAATCTACTCCAGCTGCTACCATCTGGGAAACAGTACCGCAGCATAGAAACCAGGACTAGCAGGCTCCAGGACAGCTCCTTCCACTAGACCATCAGACTGATTAACTCACGCTGACTTGAGTGTATTTCTATGTTACATTGACTGTTCAATTTATGATAAATCATTAAAAAATTACTATGATTGCACATTGCACATTTAGACGAATACGCAACGTAAAGAATTTTACTCCTCATGTATGTGAAGGATTTAAGAAATAAAGTGAATTCAATTCACCTGCGGTATGTCACTTGATTTCACTTCGTAAGAGATGATAGCATTCAAGACCTACCACTTCTGTTGAGCATTCTTTATTGGTTCAAGTTTAGTCTGCAATTACAACTTCACCTGTGAGATGGCTTCTCGAAGACCGTATCTAAACATCTTATAACTTTCTTGGGCGCCAGACCTGGACTTCTCTAAACTGGCCCTCCGCAGATTGCAGATCTTATTGTTCATCCAGGGCTTCTGACTGGGGAAGACTGGACAATTTTGTTGGAGCACAGTCATCTGTTTTTATGACGTGTTACGTACCCCGTAACTGGGTTGCCAAACCAGCAGAAATGGATCACTCAGTTGGAGTCTGGATTACTAGAACTAAGAAAGTTTTATTAAAGAAACAGGCAACACAGTAATCGAAAGGATAATAAATGCAACAGTTCAGCAATGATAAACACACATGTGCACAGAATTAAGATAACAGCATCAATCAAGCTCTATCGTTGTCTAGGGGTAAAAGACCAATTTCAAAGTGACACAAAAGTCCAGTTCGATTTGACAGTTCAGTTCGCAGTAATCGCTGCCATGGTGATGGACAACGTGGGGAGAGAGAGAGAGAGAGAGCGGGAACGACTGATCATTCAGAAATGGCTTCCACTCACAGACCGGCGATATTGCTCACAAGCAGCTTTCGGGCGAGTCCTTTGTGATGTCACCTGAGGTCACCGACTGTGACCCCTCCTCCAGATGCGGTCGATCCTCAGCAGTGAACCCGGCACCCAAGCAAGGGTGGACACACACCGGGTTCCCGCCGATCGTACCTTTCCACCCTGTGCGTTTAAGGTCCGGTACTTCCCACTGACTCGTGAGAGGCGCACCGCTTCCAGGGTCTCGTTACCTCGGGTGTCGTGTATGTCCTGCCTTAGCGAACCTGTCCCTTTTTATCCCCCTGCTGGGGTATCGCCTGTCCATCACTTCAAACAGTTCAGGGTTCAAAGGGGGAGCCGCTCCAGACAGCTCTCTCTCCCGTCCCTTCATTACACATCTCCAGACGCTGCTCCATTGTTCCTCATCTCTCCTTCCCCTGAGAGCAGGTGGCAGACCACTTGCTGATGCCACTGATGCTAACCCAGGCCAGCAAACATCTTAATTTTATGTGTATTCTCGTCACAGAAGTTCTTATCGATCATGGTGTATTCATTCAGATCCACAGAAGAATCCTTGAACGGCGCAGTCCATTGACTTGAAGCAATCCCATAGCCGGTCATTTGCCTCTTTTGACCACCTCTTTGTTATCCTAATCTCTGGAACCTTGCTCTTTATCCTCTGCTGGTATACAGACAGGAGAAGAACAGCCGAGTGACCAGATTTCCCGAAGAGTGGTCTGAACATGGAATGGCAGGCATTCCTTGTCTTACTATAGCAGTGTTGGGACCTCTGATGCTGCAGGTTATGTGCTGATGGTAATTGGACATGGATTCCTTCAAACAAACCTAACTGAAATCCCCGACTATGATATGAGGTACATAGGAATTGACTATTTCTTGTTCGGTGACGGCATCATACAATATCTTAAGTGCCTGATTATAGTTGGCCATTGGTGGCATGTAAACTGTGGTCAGGATCATGAAAGAGAGATTTCTTGGTAAATAGAATGGGTGGCATTTGATCATTTGATGTTCAAGGTTGGGGATCATGAGTATGACAAAACTGTCACATTAGAGCAACACAGAGAGTTTATCATGAAACACACACCTTTACCATTTGCCTTTTCTGAATCAGCAGTTAGGCCTGTCAAGAAACCTTCAGGTCTAATTACCATATCCTGATGTACTCTGAATAAGCCATGTCTCTGTAAAATAGTGACCACAACAATTTCTCACTTCTCTTCCATACAGTAATCTTGCCCTCGAGTCTTCAGTTTTGTTTTCTAGTAACTGCATATTTGCTAGAAAGATGCTGGATAGAAGAGGCTTCACTCTCCAATACTACTGTAAAGGTAAATCAAAAATACACCAACAAAGCTGGCAGTGATTGGTGAAACTGCCGGAACAACGATTTTATCTTACAATAGAAAGTAAAACTCCATTTTAAAACAAAACTGTGTCATGAGATGAATACGCAGCATAATGGCATAACTAACGAAGCAAACAACAACTCAACTGAAAACTAACTACGTCACACCAGGAGACTCCTTTATACCTGTTGAGAACAGGTCATCATGTGACCTCACACTGGTGGGAAAATTACATCATGTGACCTCCACAAGACCATTTGATCATGATCATAAGACACCCACAGGGTATGTAACACCTCCCTCCAAAAAATAAAATTTTGGTCTTTTAGGAGCAAAATTTTAACAAGTGTTTACACAAAAAATTACAAATGTATAAAATCTACAACATACATGATATACACAGTATTATCATACATTATCTTGCAAACTGATATACAGTAGGAGTGTTACAAATGTTAAAATACCTCTCCATTAAAAAATTTACATTGTACATTTAATATCTAGATAGACAGTCAGTGATCACATTATCTTTACCTTTAATATGAGTTATCAAAATATTATACTCCTATAACATCAAACTTTGTTGCTGAATTGGAGTTTGATTTACTTCCTTAACCAAGCCCAGACCTATAACATAACCAAGGTAGGTCACCATGGCATGAACAAATTCACTTTTAGCTAAGTTAACAGTTAAGTTAGCTTTTGAAAGCCTTTCAAATAGTTTCTCCACTGCAGTAATATGTGCTTCCCAAGTATCATTTCCTGTAACTAAATCATTAATATAGGCATCTGTATCTTGTAAACCCTGAATTACAGAACTAATCATCCGGTGGAAAGTACTCATCCCAAGGGGAAGAACATTATATTCATATAACCAGGATGGGGTTACAAATGCAGAAATCTCCCTACCTCTCTCCGTCAATGGAACACATCAATAACCTTTTAACAAATCAATCCTTATAAGGAACTTTGCTTGTCTAATTTTGTCCACACAATCATCTACCCTAGGTTTGGATACGCAACAGCTTTTGTCACAGCATTCACCTTCCTGTAATCCGTACAAAACTGAATATTATTGTCTGGCTTAGACACCATAACACACGGTGAACTCCAATTTGAATTAGAAGGTCTAATAATATTATTCTCTAATATATACTTAATTTATTGTTCAGCAAGTTCACATTTTTCCCTGGTCATCTGATATGGATGTTTCTTTATGGGTTTTGCATCTCCAAAATCTACATCATGCAAAGTTACGGTGGTTCTCTTAGGAGCATCTGGAGATAAATCCCTATGTTTAAAAATTAACTGCTTCATCTGCTCTTTCTGGTCTGGCTGTAAATAAGCTAATTTCTCATCAATATTTTCCAGAATTGTTGAGTTTGGTAACCTGGCAGAAATAATGTTGAGTTTAAAATGAGTTTCAGATGAATAATCCATTAAGTTCATAGTGGGATCAGACTCATTATTATGGGCCACAACAGTCATAGTAGCAGACTGTTTCTCATAATATGGTTTTATCATATTTATATGACAGAGCTGTGTTGGCTTTCTTCTATCTGGTGTTTTTATCACATAATCCACATCATTAACTTTAGATTTAATCTCATAAGGACCATGAAACTTAGCTTGTAACAGGTTCGTTTGCACTGGGAAAAGAATCAACACCTTATCTCCAGACTTAAATGACCTCATTCTAGCTTCCTTATCATACCAAGTTTTCATTTTCTCCTGAGCCGATTTTAAATTTTCCTTGGCTAATTTACAAGCTTTATGTAATCTTTCCCTGAATTTTAAAACATGATCCAGCAAATTAGTGTGTACCTCTTTATTAATCCATTGTTCTTTCAACAAGGCTAAAGGTCTTTGAATTCTATGCCCAAACATGAGTTCAAAAGGACTAAAACTTAATGACTCCTGCACTGCCTCTCCTACTGCAAAAAGAAGTAAATATACGCCCTCATCCCAGTCACTTTCATTTTCCACACAATACATCCTAATCATAGTTTTGAGGGTAGACTGTAACTTCTCCAAGACTCCTTGCGATTCTGGATGATATGCAGATGAGGTAATATGCTTTGCTCCCAGTTTATAAACTATCTGCAGGAACAATCCAGACAAAAAGTCACTACCTTGATCAGATTGTATTTCCTCAGGCAACCCAAAATAAGTAAAGAATTTTATAAAAGCCTTTATTACAGTTTTAGCTGTTATATTCCTGAGTGGTATTGCCTCTGGAAATCTAGACGCTGTGCACATAATGGTCAATAAATATTGATGTCCAGTTTTAGATTTTGGCAATAGACCTACACAATCTACAATAATTTTTGAAACTGGCTCACCAAATGCTGGAATAAGTTGCAGTGGGGCCACTGGAGTAACTTGATTAGGTTTACCCACAATTTGACAAGTATGTCACATTCTGCAAAATGTCGCCACATCTTTTCTTAATCTAGGCCAGTAAAAATGTTTTAAAACCTTGTTCACAGTTTTCTTTACACCTTGATGGCTACCCAAAGACATACTATGAGCCATAGTTAGAATCTCATTTCGATGAACTTTAGGAATCACTACCTGGTGATTAACTTCCCATTCCTCACTTGCAGGAATTGGAGGTGATCTCCACTTCCTCAGTAATACTCCCTTGTCAAAATAATATCCTACTGGCACCTTCTCAATTTTACTATCTGGAAGGGCTTGTTTCTTTAATTTGATAATCTCAGGGTCTCTACTCTGCTCTGCTATCAACTCCTTCCGAGACAGAGACAAATCTTCATGGTCAGACTTACTACAATAATCTTGATCAAATAATGTAGGTAAGAAAGTTTCTGACACTTCCTCAAAATTCGAATCCCCAGTTGAACAGTCATGGGTAACAGACCCATCCTGCACATCAGTCTTTTTAGCCATTGCTCGGGTTACAACACAGGAAGAATCCATATTAGAATCCTTTGTTGGTTCCTCAGAAATGGGCTTTATTGTGAAATGCACTTCAGAAAAAACCTGTCCACCTGCTAAGTCATTCCCTAACAGTAAAGAAACATCATTCACGGGTAACCTGGGTTTTAGTCCTACTTTAACAGGTCCTGTAACTAACCCTGACCTTAAAATTACTCCATGCAAATGTACAGGCATAAGGGCACTCCCAGCTCCTCGTATATGATTTACCTCAACAATGTCCGACTCATTACTAAACTTTAGAACACTGTCTAAAATAAGTGACTGAGAAGCTCCAGTATCCCTAAGTATTTTTATTGGCACTGGATTGGATCCCTCTTTCAAGGATACAAATCCCTCAGTTATAAAATGATCATATCCCCTCTTAACTTGGTCAGACTCTGACAAGGCTTCACTTGTATTTATCGAACTCTGTGGATTTACAGGTATTTCAATATGCTGCACACAAGCATCTGGGACTGCCTCCCTCTCCTTCCTTTGCAATCGAAAACAGTTAGCTATTACGTGACCAGATTTCTTACAATAATTACAAATAGGACCAAAATATCTTTCTTTCACATGTCTCCCTTCATCCTTACCTTTCTCACTAATTTCAGATTTAATTTCTGGTTTACCTTGACTCTCTGTGCTATTTTTTCTTTTAAAAGTTCTACCTGGAGAGCATTTACTATTATAAATTAAAGCATACTCATCAGCTAATTTAGCAGACTCCTGCAATGTAGCAGTGTCCCGTTCATTTAAGTATGTTCTCACTTCAACAGGAATGTTCCTTTTAAATTCCTCCAATAAAATCAAGTCTTTTAAACTATTATACTCCCCATTCACATTTTTAAAGGAAACCCATCTCTCAAAACACATAGATTTCTCGTAAGCAAATTCCATGTAAGTTCTTTCCACGGATTTCTTCAAATTTCTGAATCTTACTCTATAAGCTTCTGGAACCAGTTCATACGCTTTCAATACATGCTGCTTCACAATACCATAATCAAGTGCTTGGTCAACAGTTAAAGTTGTATAAACTTGCTGTGCCTTATCTCTAATTATACTTTGTAACATCACTGGTCATTTATCTTTCGGCCACCCTGAACTCAAAGCAACAATTTCAAAATGTTGGAAATATTTGTCCACTTCTGTTTCATTAAATGGAGGAGCCAAACTAACTTCTCAACTAGCAACAAACTGTTCCCTAGAACCAGAGGACTGATTTTCCATCTTTAATTTCTGCATCTCTAGCTCAAATTTCCTCCGGTTCTCTGCTTCTCTTTCTTTAAATTCTCTTACTTTATTTACCTCTCTTTCAGCCACTTCCGCTTTAAAGTGCTCAAACTTTATCTGTTCAATATGTAACTGCATTTCCACTGTACTCATTGGAAACCTCCCTAACACCTCATCATCAAACTTTCTCGAACTTATATAATGTTCTGCTATTTTCCTCTGAATTACTGTTTTTGTTGTAAACTTCATAATTCCTTTAAGGTCCAACCTTCTAGCAATCTTGGACACCTCACCCTTTTTGGCCTTCGCTGATACCTACGGGTATGGTGAATCCATAAACTTGTCAATATTCATTGCTGCCGAATACCACCCACAGACCAATCAAACAAAAGAATCGGGAATTTCCCTTTTCCCAATCAGATTGATAATTAAACAAGCACTTAAGCTCAAAATTTGAACAATCCCACGAGCCCCCAATTTATGTCACATGATTGGCAGCAATAAATCATTAATTGAGACAGGTTTTATATAAAAAAAAAACAAACATTTATTAAACTCTGCTTAACAAAAACAAAAAGTATTCAAACGATTAACTTAACTGGAAGATAACTGCTATACGGCAACTCCGGAACAGTTCTTAAAAGGGTAAATTTGAAAACATTTCTTAAAGTGATAAATTCGAAAGTCCAAGTGATTTACACAGTCAATAAGGAGAGACTTCCCTGGAAATGGATTTCTTTGAAGACATGATATTGCTGCTGATTCTCCAAAGGATTCACGACGAAGGAAATAAAACTGCTTAAAGGAACTGACCTTTTCCTGGCAAGTGAAAACTGCACAAACTTGTTTGCTCTTGCAGGAATTATCTCTGATACAGGTCACTTTTCTGAACAAAGACTTAATAAGGTCGATCCTTCAGTAAACCATCAAACGACTCCAACTTTATTCTGATCCTTCAGTTTCCCGTCTTTTAGTAAGGTCTTGACTCTCCAATACTACTGCAAAGGCAAATCAAAAATACACCAACAAAACTGGCAGTGATTGGTGAAACTGCCGGCACAACGATTTTACCTTACAATAGAAAGTAAAACTCCATTTTAAAACAAAACTGCGTCATGAGACAAATACGCAGCATAACGGAGTATCTAACGAAGCAAACAACAACTCAACTGAAAACTAACTGCGTCACACCAGGGGTCTCCTATACACCTGTTGAGAACAGGTCCTCATGTGACCTCACACTGGCGGGAAAATTACATCATGTGACCTCCACAAGACCATTACATCATGCTCATAAGACAGTCACAAGACACCCATGGAGTATGTAACGATACAAGATGAAACTGAATGGCACGAAAGATCTCTTTTCCAGGTGGTACCCTTCCTAGTTGACCAGGTACTGTGCAACCCATCCAGAAATAAATCAACTAGCGAATTCTGTACACTGGTTCATTTTCCACCCTTCTAGTTTCCAGAGGTGCAGGTTCAGGTAGGTTGCGTGGTACAATGAACTTGAGGCAATGCACTTGAGAGGTATGTATGATCCTTAGTGATAGTGGCAGCCGGAGATGGTAACTGACTGGGTTGATGCAAGGGGTAGACAAGAGAAGGACAAATGAACTTGGGTGAGAGCTTGTGGGAGTCAGTGCACAGTAGCAGATCTCAGATGGACAACCCAGCACAGTCTCCAGGCCAGAGGAGTCTGACTGAGCACCATTGGTGGTTGTCCTGGTGGCTGTAGGCATGACTGGTTGCAAGAACGGCCCTCTGTGCCCTCTTCCAAGCATTCCAGCAGGGGAAAATCAGGGCTCGGGTCCCCCACCGTTGGCTCCCGCAGTGGATAACAATGAGGGTTGGCAAACATGAAGCACTTCAAAGGCTGACATACCTGTGGCAGACAAGGTGTGCAGATTGTGGAGCAGTTTGCCCCAGAGCAGATACTTCGTCCATGTGGAAGTGTTAGATATGACAAAGCTTCGCAGAAATTTCTCCAATTGCCGATTGGGTCTTTCTGACTGACCATTGACCTGCAGAAAATAGGTAGAGGACAAACTCATTCAGGTGCCGAGAAGGGAACAGTAGGCTTGCCAGAATCAGGAGATGAATTGTGGGCCCCAGTCTAATGCAATGTCCTGAAGGAACCAATGGCAGTGAACAACATTTTGGAGAACCAGGTCCACCATCTCAGTGACGGATGGAAGTTTGGGGAAGGCAATGAAGTGGACCACCTTGGAGAATTAGTCCACCACTGTCATGATCATCATGGTCCCATCGGAAGGCGGCAAGCTTGTGACATGGGACCATGAGCATCAAGCTACTGGAAGGGGTCACAGGAATCCAGAGGGCCACCGGTTGGAGGAATTGGATTGAGCACATTGAGGGCAAGCTGGTGTGCAGCTGTGGTCCTGGTGGGCTACCAGGACTAGTGTCGCAAAAAATCCTGGGTCCTTTCTGTGCTTAGAAATATATGTTCTTTCCTGAACTAGGCTCAATAGTTAAAGATGACTCATCTTTTTTATAATTCTGTCTACCTGAGAGCTACTATCAATGGGTGTATTCAGATATGAAACAGATAGATATTTGGATACTCAGGAATATGGGGATTGATCAGGAGAGAGGTAGAGAGGATTCACCACTTTGCTGATTTGCAGGGTGTAGTTGAGGGAGCACATGATCTATTTCTCATTATTCCTATTCATGTGATAATTTCTTCACATTTTTAAGCAACACACCTCAGAGATTCTTGTACTTTAGTTATGGAGTCACAGAAAGCCACAGCACAGTAAGAGACCCTTTGGCCTATCTAGTCCATGTTTGGTCCATCAACCTGTACCTGAACCATAGCACTCTATGTACCTCATCCATCCATGTACTCATCTAAATTTCTCTTAAATGCTGAAATGGAACCTGCGTCCACCACTTCCACTGGCCGTTCATTCCAGATTCTCACCACCCTCTGAATGACAAAGTCTCCCTTCATGTTCCCCTTAAATATTTTACCTTTCACCCTTTACCTGTGACTTCTAGTTGTAGTCTAACCCAACCTCACTGGAAAAAACCTGCTTGCATGTACCTTTTTTATTTTCCTCATAATTTTGTATACGTCAGTCGAATCTCCCCTCATTGTCCTACACTCCAGCGAAGAAAGTCCAAAACTATTCAACCGTTCCCTGTAACTCATATGATATTGCCCCTTGCTGAGCTGCCCAGAGCCAGGGATCATATTCTCAAAGTAAGGGATGACTGAGGTGAGAAGACATTTCATCACCAGAAGAGTGTGAATCTTCAGAACTCCTTACCTTGGAGAACACTGGAGACTCAGCCAAAAGCTAAGACTGGGATTGATACATCCTTTAGAAATTGGTGATTGAGATTAATGCAAGAATGTGATACTGAGGTGAAATATCAGCTCCCTCCTTATCAAAGAGATGATTGAATCCTGTTTCTATTTTATATACGCTCCTGTATTCTCACTGAAATATGCCCTCAGTGCTAACTGTTCCATCTTTAGCAGCCATAATTTCAGTTGCTTGGACCTTAAGCTTCAGAATAACCTGAACCACTCTATTTGCACAAAGATGGTTCCTTTAACTGACCTCCATGACAAACATTCATTCATCTCCTTGAGCGACTTCGGATCAATATTTTGCTGGATACTGATTCTCAGACGCATCTTTTAGTAGAGTAGCTACTGTACTTTAAAGGTGAAGTATAAATGAAAAAGCTGTAGGGAAATAAGTATGAAAACTATTTCTCCAGACCTGTTTTGCCAGACAAATCAGAGGTATGGGTTCATGTTTTGAGGGATAGGTGTGGATAATTCTGCCCCATTTTCCAACTGATATTGCCAAAATGTATATTTAACCTTATGAGCTAAATGGCATCTTCAAACAAGTACAAACTCCTTGAGGCAATGGAATAAGAGAATTGATTTTTACTTTAAAAATATTGACAAGCCACAAGCAAATAAAGGTAATCTTCCTTCATTATCACTGAAAGTGAAAAAGAAATAATTTGGTTTCAATACTGGGATTGATGAATTGTTTTTCATGTGATATTATCAGCTGATAAAGCAGCCAAACTATTTTAAAGGAGGGACAGGAAACCAGTATTCAGAGAGAGTGGAGACGTTAGTCTTTGATGTTGGGAGGACTGTGAACAAGTGGCAAATGGGATTATTCAGGAATAGGTCACAGAGCAAGTAAATTCTACTAAACTTTTACAGTACACTGGTCAAACTCCCAGTGGATAATTGAGCTCACTCTTATATACAGGGAAGTGAAAATAGAAATGTTAAAAAACAGCAAAAGCTGGAAGTATGTGGCTTGACAGAGTAGGTGAGGAGTTTGTATTTCCCCTCAATTAAATGAACAGAACCAGAACTAGTTCAAGGTTCAAAGTAAATTTATTATCAAAGTACATATATGTCACCATATACAACCCGAGTTTCATTTCCTTGCAGGCATACTCAATAGATCAATAATAGAATAATAACCATAGGACCCTTTGGTTCAAGGTTCTGATGGCTGAGGGGTAATAACTGTTCCTGAACCCGGTGGTTTAAGTCCTGTGGCTCCTGTACCTTCTTCCTGATGGCAGCTGCAAGAGCAGAGCATGGTCTGGTTAGTCAGTGTCCCAGGTGATGGATGCTTCTTTCCAGTGACAACGCTTTGTATAGATAAACTCAATGGAGGGGGGAGGACTTTACCCATGATGGTCTGGGTCATTTCCACTAATTTTTGTAGGATTTTCTGTTCAAGGTCATTGGAATTTCCAATGATGCAACCAATCAATATACTTTCCACCACAAATTTATAGAAGTTTGTCAAAGTTTTAGATGTCATGCCAAATCTTTGCAAAGTCTGAGAGATGTAGAAGCACAGCCATGCTTTCTTCATAAGTGTACTTACGTGCTGGGCCCAGGACAGGTCCCCCTTTAATGATAAAACTGAGGGATTTAAGATTTCTCATTCTCATGACCTCTGATGAGGACTGGCTCATTGATCTCTGGTTTCCTTCACCTGAAGTCTATAATAAGCTTCTTGGTTTTACTGACACTGAGTAAGAGGTTGTTGCTGTTGCAATGCTCAGCCAGATTTTCAATCTCTCTACTCTATGCAGATTCGTCACCACCTTTGATTCAGCCTATGACAGTGGTGCCATCAGCAAACTTGGACAGGACATTGGAGCTGTGCTTAGCCACACATTCATAAGTGTAAAGTGAGCAGAGCAGAGGGATAAGCACGTAGCCTTGTGGTCCACCTCTGCTGTTGCAGATTGTGGAGCAGATGTTGTTGCCAATCTGAACTGACTGGCTATGGAAGTGAGAAAATTGAGGAACCAATTGCACAAGGAGGTTTTGAGGACAAGGCCTCGAAGCTTCTTGATTAGTTTAGAGTGGATGATGGTATTGAATGCTGAGCAGCAGTCGATAAATAGCATCCTGATGTATGCACCTTTGGTGTCCAAATGCTTAGGGTTGAGTGAAGAGCCAGTGAGATGGCATCTACTGGGGACCTGCTGTGCCAGTAGGCAAATTGGAGTGGATCTAAGTCGCGTCTCAGACAGAAGCTGACGTGTTTCATCACTAACCTCTCAAAGCACTTGATTACTGTCAATGTAAGTGCTACTGAACGGTACTGATTAGGCAAGTTACCAGTTTCTTCTTAGGCAGTGATATAATTTAAGCCTGCATGAAGCATGTGGGTACATCAGATGGCTGAAGGGACAAGTTAAAGATCACAATGAACACTCCAGACAGTTGATCAGCACTGGTCTTTAGTTCTTGGCCTGGTACCCCATTTAAGCTGGATGCTCTTTACAGGTTCACTCTCCTTGTAGGCTACTGGCATGTTGGTCTCAGAGACTAAAATCACAGGATCATGGGGGCTGCGGGAGTTTGTGATGGTTTCTCCATGTTTTGATGGTCAAGTGGGTATAGAAAGTTGTTGATGATGATGACGATGGTGATGATGGTGATGTTGATACTGATGAGGAAGGTGATGATGATAATGATGTTGATGATGAGGATGAGGAAGGTGATGAGAGCTTTCATTTTTAAGTAGAACATAAAAGTGTACAACAGAGCAATAGAAAGGGAAGGAGGAGGGGACCAGGGTGAAGTAATAAGCAGGTAGGAAAAGGTAAAAGAGGCCAGAGTGGGAAATTTACCGGAATGAGAAATTGGCATTCATGCCATCAGGTTGGAGGCTACCCAGATGGAATTTTAGGTGTTACTCCCCCATCTTTATCCCTTTTATCAATAAAATGTTCGTGTCTCTCCATTTTCTGCACATTCATATGCCTATCTAAGAGCCTTTTAAACATCTCTGTCATATTAGCTCTGGAAGCTCGTTCCAAGCACCCAACACACACAGTGTGAATAAAAACATGAACCACACATCTTTGACATTATCCATTTTCACCTGTGACTCAAGAGCTGGGAAATGAGATTAACCTAAGTGTGAGGAACGACTCCTCCTTCCCCTTCTCCTTTGGTCCACTCTCCTCTCCTATATGATTCCTTCCTCTTCAGCCGTTTACCTTTCCTACCCACCTGCCTCCACCTATCATCTTCCAGCTATCTTTCTTCTCCTTGCCCTACTTTTTATTCCGGTATCTTTTCCTTTCCTTTCCAGTCTTGAAGAAGGTTCTCAACATGAAATATCAAATGTTTGTTAATTTTCATGGATTCTGCCAGACTTGCTGAGCTCTTCCAGTATTCTGTGTGTATTGCTTTAGATTTCCAGCAACTGCAGAATTTCCTCTGTTTAACTTAAATGTTAGTATTTTTTTGGTCTGAGAATTTTTGTTCTAATGGTTCTTCAGAAGTCAAGATTAAGGCCTAAAATTGTTGCTTATGATTGTTTTATTAAGTGTTACAAGAGCAAAGAAGAGCAAGAGGAATGGTTGAGAGAAAAAAGAAAGGAGAACACTCTGAAAAATAGTGGTGGTCTTCTCAAAGTTTCAAAGTTCAAAGTACATTTACTATCAAGGTATATATGATTAGATTGTTATATTAGATTATGAGGACACGCAGTCCTCTTTTATTGTCATTTAGTAATGCATGCATTAAGAAATGATACAATGATTTTCCAGAATGATATCACGAAAACACATGACAAACCGACTTAAAAACTAACAAAACCACATAATTATAACATATAGCTACAACAGTGCAAAGCAATACCATATTTGATAACAACAGACCATGGCACGGTAAAAGTCTCAAAGTCTCTCGAAAGTCCCATCATCTCACGCAGACGGTGAACCTCCAGCACCACCAACTTGCCGATGCAGCGTACTGGAAGCATCCGACCACAGTCGACTCCGAGTCCGTCCGAAAACTCCGAGCCTCCGACCAGCTCTCCGACACCGAGCACCAAGCACCATCTCTGCCGAGCGCTTTGACCCCGACCCCGGCAACAGGCAATAGGCAAAGCCAAGTATTTGGGGCCCTCGTCTCCGGAGATTCTCGATCGCACAGTAGCAGTGGCAGCGAAGCGGGCATTTCAGAAGTTACTCCATGTGTTCCTCTGTGATTCTCACGGCTGTCTCCACCAAATCCAGATTGTACACAGCCCCCTAGTTACACATACGATATTCATTCAGAATGGCCGCGCGCGCTGCATCGCACCGCCATCTTCTTCTCCCTCCTTTTGATGTTCAAAGTACATTTACTATCAAGGTATATCTGCAGCATAAGACCCACAAATCTATCTTTCCACAGACAGCCAGAAACAGAGAAACGCCATGAAACCTGTTCATAGAAAACATCAATCACCCAACATGCAAAAATAAGAACAAAGTGCGCAAAATAGGAAAAAAAAAACAAGTGAAAAACACAGGACATAAAATACTCAAATCACAGAGTCATTGAAACAGTCTAGGAATATTCAATGTAATTTAGTGAAGTTCGATTTAGTGCTACGTCATTCATTGTCTGCAAGCTGCAAATTCAGTCTGCCCAATCAAAATCGCACTAAGTAGCAATTAAAAAAAGGAGTAACCAGAAACACATCAAAAGAGAGTCCAAACCACAAACCGTGTCAATTAAACGTTGCTCAAGACCCAAAACCCTAGTACCATTGAGTGAGAAGGACAGGGAGCCCAGTCAAATGTAGGCACCTTCCTCCAGGAGCAGCAAGCAAGAGCAGGAGAGAGAACGGTCACACGCAGTCACCTTTCTCTGGCAGCGGCAAGCAAGAGGGAGAAAGAGAGAGAGAACCCGGTCAAATGCAGGTAGATGGTGCTGAACACCCACTTGCCTTCTACTCTCATCCTCGCTGTTGCCAATCTTGCTCAGAATATAGGCATCAGTTAGTCTCGTGAGACCATGGATTTGCGCCTTGGAAGGTTTCCAGGGTGCAGGCCTGGGCAAGGTTGTATGGAAGACCGGCAGTTGCCCATGCCGCAAGTCTCCCCTCTCCACACCACCGATGTTGTCCAAGAGAAGGGCACTAGGGCCGATACAGCTTGGCACCAGTGTCGCTGCAGAGCAATGTGTGGTTAAGTGGCTTGCTCAAGGACACAACACGCTGCCTTAGCTGAGGCTCAAACTAGTGACCTTCAGATCACTAGACCGACGCCTTAACCACTTGGCCACGCGCTCAGAATAGAAATAGCAAAATTTCATTGGCAGGAAAGAACTTATAAATTTGCTAGATTCTAGTAGAATGACACCTACCACTGATAACTAAGAAGTTTCTGGAAGAATACAGAAGTAACCATGCCATCATTGCTGGAAATTTCACTGAACAATTACATGCATATACAGTACCATGCAAAAGTCTCAGGCACATGTTAAAAGATTCAGTAAAGAGAAGATGATTTCAGAATAACGAGTTGAAAAGTTTTTAAATATCAAAAAACTACTATAAAGAGCAATAAACAGTAAAAAACTAAATCAAATCAATCTTTTGTGTGACCACCCTTTGCCGTTAAAACTGCATCAATTCCCTCAGGTACACTGTCAAGCAGTTTTTTAAGAAAATCAGCTGGTAGTTTATTCCAAGTATCTTGGGGAACTTGCCACAGTTCTTCTGTAGACTTTGGCGGTTTTACTTGCTTCTGTCTCTTCAGGTAATCCCAGATAGCCTCGATAATGTTTATATCAGGCTCTGTGGAGGCCATATCATTTGAAACCATATAAAAAATCTTGGGTTCATAAGACTTTTGCACAGTACTGTAGGTGATTATATAAAATTACATGCAAAGATTAGAAAGTTGAACTATAAGAAAAATAACAATTCTACAACCCAACCCAATGTTGGAAATTTGAAAGATTGTTGGAGATTGAGGTCTTTCTATCTCTCTCAGGTGGACATTAAAGATCCAACAACTCACCAAGAAGACTAATAACTTTCTCCTAATATCCTAGCCGGGACAACTTTACTAGAAGTGAAATGCGAATAAGTATTGCCGTTACATTACTGTTAATGGGAGCTTACTCTGCATCAGTAATCAGTTCTATATGTAGAGGGAATGCCCTGTGCTCATGGAGAGTATCGTACAAGTGTAGGTCTCTCCTTCATCAAAATAAAAGACTGAAAAGAGATGAGAAATAACACTTAACATTGAAAATGTTCAGCTTAGATTGGAAGTATCAGTTTAATGTTCCTATTGGCGCTTAAATATATCATTCTGATGATCTGATCTAATGTGTTGATAAATCTTTGAACTTAGAGTCCGACACATTAATGAGATGTGACACGACTTGTAATTTTCCCATCTCCAGTTCCTGTGTGGGTGGCAATATGTGTAAAGGCAGACTATCTTAAATCAAATTCGTCCCAAAATTCAGGAGTTCCAAAGTTGAGTATAAATGAAAAGGATGCCCCACATTTCTCTGTACCCATTGCAGGGGAAACCTGCCTTATGCCCAGATGCATGCATAAAAGATGCTTGCTGTAATGGTCCAAGTAGAACTCATTTGGACACTCTGGAACTACAAGGACCTAGTGTTTTCCATTTTTCTTCCAAATCACTGCAAAATCGTTGTTTCAGCAGGTCTTTCATCCCATTATGAGTCCCCACTGACATCTACCAAAGTTACTGAGTCGTGGGTAGAATTTCATGATGGTGCTTGTGGCTATGAAGGTTTTTTAATGAGAGAGAAGCTTCATTACAATAGAATGGTTCTGTCTACACTAATTGCTGCTGCAGTACAGCAGCCAGAGTAATTAAAAAATCCCAACCACCCCAGACATTCTCTCTTATCCCCTCTCCCATATGGCAGAGGAAAAAAAAGCCTTAAAATGCCATACCACCATGCTTAAGGACAGTTTCTATCCCACTGTTATCAGACTCTTGAATGGATCTCTCATATGGTAAGATGAACTCCTGACTTCACAATCTACCTTGTTATGATCTTGCACTTTATTGTTTACCTGCACTCCACTTACTCTGTAGCTGTTACACTTTATTCTGCACTCTTATTGTTTAACCTCGTTTTTCCTCAAAAAGAAATGATTTGATCTGTATGAGCTGTATACAAGACAAGCTCTTCACTGTATCCAGGGCCCGATTAACCTACTGGCAAAAGTAGCATAGGCTGCGGGCCCCGCATTTTCGAGGGCCCCGCCCGCACTAGGTGCTTGCAAGCTGCAGTCTGGTGAAATCGGCATCTCACCGTATTCTCACAACTGTTAGAGTGAGCTTTGGGTGGATGATCCATTTACACTTAAATAAATGACTTCAGCCATCGGTCTTCTGTTCTTTGACAAAGTACTGTGGATTGAGTTCATAACAATGCATTTCCTAAAAGCTGGGAACCCAGTTTCATTTGTAACAATACGTCTCTGGCACCTCTGAGACAAGAATGCTAAGTTTACAGGTAGTTGTGAAGACACCATATCTATGCTTTTTGAATATGAATTGTCCTCTATGTTAGCACATAACATACCAAATAATGTATTATGGATTTTAACTTGCATTCCTAAAGGCCATGAATGCCAGCTTAGGCATACTGGCACCAGCAGAATAAATTTAATCAAAAATGTGAAAATTTCAAAGAATTGTCTATACTTGTAACTATGAACTGTCCTTTGTGTTTAGCAAATAAATATCGAGCCTCAATCACAAGGCGGTTAGACCTGTTCTGCCAGGGGTCCCTGCCTGCTGTAACCTTGTTTTGACGAATAAAGAAACTGCCTTGTACCTACCGGTAACACAACTCTCTGTTATTTCATCCACATGCAGCAACGACGATCTGGCAACGCTGTTGTTTTCATGTCGGGGGAGCTGCATGCTGCATGGTACAGTATGTGTGTGCAGGCGTGTGTTGGCTCCTTGCTGTGTCGTGGTATAAATGCTCATGTAAACCAAGGAAGGGGACATAAATCATACCTATCTAAAACAACGTGAGGAATTCATCAATCTGACTGGATCCAGAATACTGGATCACATTATCAGTGAAGTGAAGAAATACAAGTATTATTCTGTTTCACTGGATTCTACTCCAGACATATCTAATGTGGACCAGCTGACTTTGACTGTGCGCTATGCTTTGCCGTCTGGACCAGTTGAAATACTTGTGAAGTTTTTGGATATGGAAGGTCATAGTGCTGAACAGCTCTCTCAAAGTTTACTTGACTTTTTAAAGGAAAATGACATTGATATAATAGACTGCCATAGTCAAAGTTATGACAATGCCAGCAACATGAGTGGCAAGTATAGTGGCTTACAAGCTCGAATTAAAGAGCTGAATGAGTTTGCGGATTACATTCCATGTTTTGCACATTCACTAAATTTGGTTGGAAAATGTGCTGCTGAATGTTGTCAAGAAGCATTAATTTTCTTTCAATTTGTAGAAACCCTGAACACATTTTTTTCTGCTTCTACTTATCGGTGGGATCTCCTCTCTGCTGCGTTATCTGATAGTGGTGCTCATTTGCCCATTGTGAAAACAATGTCAGATACCAGGTGGTCAGCTTATGCAGATGCAACAAAAGCACTTCCACACAGCTTTTCTGCAATAAAACAAGTCTTGGATGACATTTCAAATAACAATGATCAGAAGGCAGTGTGTCGACAACAGGCTCGTTAACTGCTTTCAACCATGATGAAGTTGGAAACAGGAATAATGGTCATATTGTGGGATCACATATTACAGCGTTTTCAAATAACCAGTGCTTTTTCACAATCTTCTGGCTAAGACTTCAACACAGCTTGCGCACTCTATGAATCCTTGCATGGATATATTCAAGCTATGCGGTCTACTTCTTCAGAAATTGAGCAAAAAGCCAAGGATCTGACTAAGTGTGAAGATTATCAACAGCAAACTCAAAGAAAACACAAGCAAAATTGCGCCTATGATGATTTCAGTGGTTCCAGCACTCTTGACCCACTTGTTGAATCCCTAACGCTTTTTAGAAGTTTAAAAGCCGAACATTTCTTGCCATTATTGACAGCTTGCTTTCTGCCCTGTCAAAAAGGCAGAAAGCTTATCTAAAGGTGAATGGTGTTTTTGGATTCCTTCATCAGTTATAGTCATTTACATCTGAAGAGATCATAAAGAGGTCATCAAGTCTTATTCAATCATATCTGGAAGATTTGGAAGAAAGTCTTAATGAAGAATTTGTGCAGTTTACTGAACTGTTGAAAACTGATCTTGCTTCTCATAGTGGCACCAAACAAGACGTTGTAGAGTTACAGTTGTTCCGTTTGATAACTGACAATTCTTTGGAGTCATGTTTTCCAAATGTAGAAAATGCCTTATGCATCTATTTATCACTCATGGTTACCAACTGCAGTGGAGAACACTCATTTTCAAAACTGAAAAGGATTAAAAATGAACTAAGGAGCACCATGGGTCAAAACAGATTGAACAATCTCACTCTAATGAGAATTGAACATGAACTTCTGCGTGAAATAGACATTTCCAGTATCATCAACAAATTTGCTCATGCTAAATTTAGAAAATCTAACTTTTAAACTGTAGTTTTGTTACTTTTGACATTTGAAATTGACACCTACATGTAAGTAATACAATTACTGAAGTGTCAGACATTTGTCATATTATCTGGCTGTATAGCAAATGAAAAAAATTGAATTATTTTACTATGAAAGTAAATAATTTATGTTTTAATACTTATTTTTAATTTAGGGCCCCTTTATAACATATGCTACAGGCCCTGCACTAGCTTAATCTGGCCCTGACTGTATCTTAGTACATGTGATAATAATGAGCCAGTAACAATACATCTCCCATTACCCCAAAATGTTTCAGGTTAATCACTAGTTATCAAACTGTATCAGAATGCTGTAGTTATAAGAATATATGGGAGATTTTATGTTAAAGAATTTGCATAGTGGACTCCGTTTTACCAAGCAGAAATGTGAATGCTATTAATAATAAGGACTAAAATTACTTGTTTAAAATCAATTCTCGTGAATTTCCATCAATTTCCCTAAATGGCATAATGGGGCCTGGATCTTCAACTGCTCTTCAAATCCCCACTCCATCCCCACCCCATCCACATCCAGTGATGGAAAGTAGGGGAAAAGTTTGGAACACTGGTTGCTACTTCTTCCTTGTGCATGGAGATCTCCAATGCCATTCTCCCGAATTCTACACCTGTGTGGAATTGTCAAAGATTATTGGCATTATGTTTGGCAAGGAATTGTAGTCTGAAGTACCCATTGCTATGATGTTCCTTTCTATATTCTTTCAGCAGCGAATGGTTGGGTAGAGATCCTGAGGCAGAAAGTTGTCTCAAGCTATCTTTTCTAAAGACTTCCAGCCTCCCTGATGGCCACATCTGCGCCAGGTGCACCGAGTTGCAGCTCCTCAGAGACTGTGTTAGGGATCTGCAGCTGCAGCTTGATGACCAACTGCTTATCAGTGAAAGTCAAGAGGTGATAGACAGGAGCTACAGGGAGGTAGTCATCCCTAGGCTACAGGAGTCAGTACTCATCCTTAGGCTACAGGAGTCAGAACACTGGGTCACTGTCAAGAGAGGGAAGGGAAATGCCCGGATAGTGGAGAGCACTCCTGTGGCTGTCCCCCTCAGCAACAAATATCTTGTTCTGGATGCTGTTGACTGAGATGACCTGACAGGGGACGCCCACGGTGACCGGGTCTCTGGCACTGAGCCTGGCGCTGTTGTGCAGGAGAGAAGGAGGGAGAAGAGAAATGCGATAGTCGTGGGGGATTCCATAGTCAGGGGAACAGACAGGAGATTCTGTGAGCCTGACAGAGATACCCGCATGGTGTGTTGCCTCCCAGGTGCCAGGGTACCAGATGTCTCGGATCAGGTCCTGAATATTCTAAAGGAGGAGGGTGAGCAGCCAGTTGTCTTGGTACATGTTGGTACCAGTGACATAGATAGGACAAAGGAGGAGGTCCTGAAGAGAGATTTCCAGGAGTTAGGAAGGAAGCTGAGAAGCAGGACCTCCAGGGTAGTAATCTCGGGATTGCTACCTGTGCCACGTGCTAGCGAGGGCAAGAGTAGTCGTATCAGGCAGATGAATGCCTGGCTGAGAGACTGGTGTAGGGGGCAGGGCTTCAGATTCTTGGATAATTGGGATCTCTTCTGGGGAAAGTACGACCTGTTCAAAAAGGACAGGTTACACCTGAACCCAAAGGGGACCAATATCCTGGCGGGAAAGTTTAATAGAGCTGTTAGGGAGGGTTTAAACTAATTTGGCAGGGAGATGGGAACCGGAATGATAGAGCGGAGGAAGGGGAAAACAGAAATAAATCTAAGATAGCGAGCAGTAAAGATGTCAGGAAAGACAGGCAGGTGATGGGGCAAATGTGTAGCCATTGGGATGAGTTGCAGTGCAATAAAGTTGCAGTGAAATCAAAACAGAAAGTATCAAATATTGGTCTTAAGGTGTTGTACTTAAATGCACGCAGCATAAGGAATAAGGTGGATGATCTTGTTGTACAGCTACAGATTGGCAGGTATGATATTGTGGCCATCACTGAGACCTGGCTAAAGGATGCATGTCTCTGGGAGCTGAACGTCCAAGGATACACGGTGTATCGGAAGGATAGGAAGGTAGGCAGAGGGGGAGGCGTGGCTTTATTGGTAAGGAATGATATTAAATCATTAGAAAGAGGTGATATAGGATCGGAAGGTGCAGAATCTTTATGGGTTGAGCTAAGGAATAGCAGGGGTAAAAGAACCCTGATGGCAGTTATTTATAGGCCTCCAAACAGCTGCAGGGATGTGGACTACAAATTACAACTGGAAATAGAAAAGGCTTTTCAGAAGGGCAGTGTTATGATAATTGTGGGGGATTTTAACATGCGAGTAGAATGGAAAAATCAGGTTGGCACTGGATCTCAAGAGAGAGAATTTGTAGAGTGTCTGCGAGATGGCTTTTTAGAACAGCTTGTTGTTGAGCCCACTAGGGGATCGGCTGTACTGGATTGGGTATTGTGTAATGAACCAGAGGTGATTGGAGAGATTGAGGTGAAGGAACCCTTAGGAGGCAGTGATCATAACATGATTGAGTTCACTGTGAAATTAGAAAAAGAGAAGCCGAAATCTGATGTGTCGGTGTTTCAGTGGAGTAAAGGAAATTACAGTGGCATGAGAGGAACTGGCCAAAGTTGACTGGAAGGGGACACTGGTGGGAAAGGTGGCAGAGCAGCAGTGGCTGGAGTTTATGCGAGAAGTGAGGAAGGTGCAAGACAGGTATATTCCAAAAGGGAAGAAATTTTCGAGTGGAAAAAGGATGCAACTGTGGTTGACAAGAGAAGTCAAAGCCAAAGTTAAAGCAAAGGAGAGGGCATACACGGAAGCAAAAATTAGTGGGAAGACAGAGGATTGGGAAATTTTTAAAACCTTACAAAAGGAAACCAAGAAGGTCATTAAGAGAGAAAAGATTAACTATGAAAGGAAACTAGCAAATAATATCAAGGAGGATACTAAAAGCTTTTTCAAGTATATAAAGAGTAAAAGACAGGTGAGAGTAGATATAGGACCGATAGAAAATGATGCTGGAGAAATTGTAATGGGAGATGAGGAGATGGCAGAGGAACTGAACAAGTATTTTGCATCAGTCTTCACTGAGGAAGACAGCAGGATACCGAACACTCAAGGGTGGCAGGGAAGAGAAGTGTGCGCAGTCACAATTACGACAGAGAAAGTACTCAGGAAGCTGAATAGGCTAAAGGTCGATAAATCTCCTGGACCAGATGGACTGCACCCTCGTGTTCTGAAGGAAGTAGCTGTGAAGATTGTGGAGGCATTAGCGATGATCTTTCAAAAGTCGATAGATTCTGGCATGGTTCCGGAAGACTGAAAGATTGCAAATGTCACTCCACTATTTAAGAAGGGGGCAAGGAAGCAAAAAGGAAATTATAGACCTGTTAGCTTGACGTTGGTGGTTGGGAAGTTGTTGGAGTCGATTGTCAAGGATGAGGTTACAGAGTACCTGGAGGCATATGACAAGATAGGCAGAACTCAGCATGGATTCCTTAAAGGAAAATCCTGCCTGACAAACCTATTACAATTTTTTGAGGAAATTACCAGTAGGCTAGACAAGGGAGATGCAGTGGATGTTGTATATTTGGATTTTCAGAAGGCCTTTGACAAGGTGCCACACATGAGGCTATTTAACAAGATAAGAGCCCATGGAATTACAGGAAAGTTACATACGTGGATAGAGCGTTGGCTGATTGGCAGGAAACAGAGAGTGGGAATAAAGGGATCCTATTCTGGTTGGCTGCCGGTTACCAGTGGTGTTCCACAGGGATCAGTGTTGGGGCCGCTTCTTTTTACATTGTACATCAACGATTTGGATTACGGAATAGATGGCTTTGTGGCTAAGTTTGCTGACGATACGAAGATAGGTGGAGGGACTGGTAGTGCTGAGGAAACGGAGAGTCTGCAGACAGACTTGGATAGATTGGAAGAATGGGCAGAGAAGTGGCAATTGAAGTACAATGTTAGAAAGTGTATGGTTATGCACTTTGGCAGAAAAAATAAACGGGCAGACTATTATTTAAATAGGGAAAGAATTCAAAGTTCTGAGATGCAACGGGACTTGGGAGTCCTCGTACAGGATTCCCTTAAAGTTAACCTCCAGGTTGAGTCAGTAGTGAAGAAGGCTAATGCAATGTTGGCATTCATTTCTAGAGGAATAGAGTATAGGAGCAGGGATGTGATGTTGAGGCTCTATAAGGCACTGGTGAGACCTCACTTGGAGTATTGTGGGCAGTTTTGGTCTCCTTATTTAAGAAAGGATGTGCTGACGTTGGAGAGGGTACAGAGAAGATTCACTAGAATGATTCCGGGAATGAGAGGGTTAACATATGAGGAACGTTTGTCCGCTCTTGGACTGTATTTTTTGGAGTTTAGAAGAATGAGGGGAAACATAGAAACATTTCGAATGTTAAAAGGCATGGACAGTGTGGATGTGGCAAAGTTGTTTCCCATGATGGGGGAGTCTAGTACGAGAGGGCACAACTTCAGGATTGAAGGGCACCCTTTCAGAACAGAAATGTGAAGACATTTTTTTCGTCAGAGGGTGGTGAATCTATGGAATTTGTTGCCATGGGCAGCAGTGGCGGCCAAGTCATTGGGTGTATTTAAGGCAGAGATTGATAGGTATCTGAGTAGCCAGGGCATCAAAGGTTATGGTGAGAAGGCGGGGCAGCGGGACTAAATAGGATAAAATGGATCAGCTCATGATAAAATGGCGGAGCAGACTCGATGGGCTGAATGGCCTACTTCTGCTCCTTTGCCTTATGGTCTTATGGTCTAATGGACAATTGGACTAAGGCTCAACAAAGATAAAGTAAATTTATTATCAAACTACATATACAGTATGTCACCATATATTACATTGAGATCCACTTTCTTGCAGGCATTTACTGGAAAATAAAGAAGTACAATATAATGTATACAAAACTATTTATAAATAAAGACTGACAAACAAACAATGTGCAAAAGAAGAAAAATAGTGCGAATAAATAATACCGAGAACATGAGTTGTAGAGTCCTTGAAAGTGAGTCAGGTTGTGGGGTCAGTTCTGAGTTGAGGTGAGTGAAATTATCCACGCCTACTCAGAAGCCTGATGGTTGAAGTGTAATAGCTGTTCTGAACCTGCTGGTGTGGGATTTAAGGCTTTGATACTTCCTACCTGATGGTAATAGCGAGAAAAGCAGAGCTAAGCAACTATTTCTATTCAGTCCTGAGGCTCAGGAATCTTAGTCCGATTGATTGTCCTTAACTCAACCATAGAATTGGACATTTCCCGACTTGTTCCCTTTATTCCATGGTTTACTGCCCTCTCCTATTACATCCTTTCTTTTTCAGCCCTTTAGCTCTCCCATCTACAATTTTCCATCTTCTCACATCATTCCCCATCCACCCAACTTTTCCCCTCTCCTGATCTCACCCATCACCTACCAGCTTGTGCTCCTCCTCCTCTCCCCAACTTCTTATTCGGCCTTTTTGCCCCTTCCTATCCCATCCTGATGAAGGATCTCGGCCCAAAGCATTGACTGTTTATTTCCCTCCATAGATGCTGCCTGACCTGCTGAGTTCCTGCAGTATGTTGTGTGTGTTGTTCCAGATAAAGTCGCCACTGAGCATACATTCTGTGTTGTCTGCACCTGAATGTCTGTGATGCTGCTACAAGGAAGATTTTCATCGTTCCTTTGCCTCACAAGACTTGTCCACATGACAATAAACTTGACCTGACTTTACTGATCCTCAACTGGCCAATGGATGGGTTTATTAGTGAACATGAACATAAACGTGATTGACAGCAAACCCTAAGGTACAAACAAGCTGGATCCCAACCTTTTGCTATTTCACATCATGGGAACTAATTGCCCTCTGTCCTCACAAATATCATGTCTGTAACAGAACATGACATTAAGTTTCAAAGTCTTTCTTACATTTTAATTAGCAGACATTTAAAAAAAATTTGTGAACGATTTTGCCAGGCGGATACAACTGGCCCACATCGCAAATCTGGTTGCTATGGTAGCACAATTGGTGACATTTATTTCTTCAAATCTTATGCTCACTACACCTTGAGGTCCATCTGTTACAGTATTAATTAGTGCCACACTTGAGATATTAGTTTTGGTCTATGTTATTAAAGGGCTTTGTAACCATGCAGCTATTAAACTGTCACCCTGGTGTTACATGGAATCTGTTTATCTTCTCTGAGTAATCACACTAGAATGAAATAAATTATTGCATCTACTTTAAACCTTCACCGTGCGGATGCTTTCAGTTCACTGGTGTCCAAAGGCGCAATTTCCTAACTGAACAGATAGTTCTCTAAACATTTATGACCAAACATTAGGACTTCTATGGAAATTTTCTCTAAATATTTAAGGTAGTCCTATGAAGTTCATTGAGGTATTTGGCTACATTTTTAACACAAGTAATGTTTTTAGAATCATAGAACTGTACACCATAAAAAGGTCCACCTCATCCATACCAACCACAATACTGACTGTATCTTCACCAATCCCATTTAATTCTATTCAATTCAAGTTTAATTGTCATTTGACCATATAGGAATACTCATGAATACAGCCAAACGGGACGGGCTTGTCTACGGGGTCAAAGTGCAAAGACACATTACCAACAGTCACACACACAGTAAGCATACAGAAAATCACAATCATGTAATAAGAATCCCAAGGCCCACCTCCTCCCCTCCTAACAACGCTGCAGCTTTATTCATACAAGGCAAAAAAAACAACACAGAATATCAGTAAAAAATACAACAATGCAGAACATGCACCTATATATACAAGTCCAGACTCCCCAGCCCACCGATATCATTCTGTCAACGTCCGCTAGGTGACACTATGGCTTTAAGGCCCATTTCCAGCCCCAACGCCCGATTTTCCCTTGGCAGACCTGTAGATTTGAGGCTCAGTCATCGCAGGAGGGGTATGATTGGCAACTAAATATTCCTGGATTTTGTTGCTTCAGGTGTGATAGAATCAGAGGGACAAGAGGGGGAGGTGTTGCATTGCTTCTCAGAGAAAATATTACAGCGGTGCTCTGGCAGGATAGATTAGAGGGCTCATCTAGGGAGGTTATTTGGGTGGAATTGAGGAATGGGAAAGGTGTTGTAACACGTATCAGGATGTATTATAGACCACCAAATGGGGAGCAAGAAGTGGAGGAGCAAATTTGTAAGGAGGTAGCAGAGATTTGCAGTAAGCACAAGGTCGTGATTGTGGGAGATTTAAATTTTCCACACATAGACTGGGAAGCCCATGCTGTAAAAGGGCTGGATGGTTTGGAGTTTGTAAAATGTGTGCAGGATAGTTTTTGCAGTAATACATAGAGGTACCAACTAGAGAAGGGGCAGTGCTGCATCTCCTGTTAGGTCAGGTGATGGAGGTATGTGTTGGGAAGCACTTCCGGTCCAGTGATCACAATGCCATTAGTTGCAATATAATTATGGAGAATGATAGGTCTGGACCCAGGGTTGAGATTTTTGATTGGAGAAAGGCTAACTTTGAGGAGATGCGAAGGGATTTAGAAGGAGTGGATTGGGACAAATTGTTTTATGGGAAGGATGTAATAGAGAATTGGAGGTCATTTAAAGGTGAAATTTTGAGGGTACAGAGTCTTTTATGTTCCTGTTAGGTTGAAAGGAAAGGTTAAAAGTTTGAGAGAGCCATGGTTTTCAAGGGATATTGGAAACTTGGTTCGGAAAATGAGAGATATCTACAATAAATATAGGCAGCATGGAGTAAATGAGGTGCTCGAGGAATATAAAGAATGTATAAAGAATCCTAAGAAATAAATTAGAAAAGTTAAAAGATACGAGGTTGCTTTGGCAAGTAAGGTGAAAATAAATCCAAAGGGTTTCTACAGTTATATTAATAGCAAACGGATAGTGATGGATAAAATTTGTCCCTTAGAGAATCAGAGTGAACAGCTATGTGTGGAACCAAAAAAGATAGGGGAGATTTTGAACAATTTCTTTTCTTCGGTATTCACCAAGGAGAAGGATATTGAATTGTTTAAAGTAAGGGGAACAGGTAGGGAAGTTATGGAAACTATGATAATTAAAGAAGAGAAGTACTGGTGCTTTTAAGGAATATAAAAGTGGATAAGTCGCTGGGTGCTGATAGGATATTCCCTAGGACCTTGAGGGAAATTAGTGTAGAAATAGCAGGGGCTCTGACAGAAATATTTCAAATGTCATTAGAAACAGGGATGGTGCTGGAGGATTAGCATATTGCTCATGTTGTTCCATTGTTTAAAAAGGGTTCTAAGAGTAAACCTAGCAATTATCGGCCTGTGAGATTGACGTCAGTGGTGGGCAAATTGATGGAAAGTATTCGTAGAGATGGTATATATAATTATCTGGATAAACGGGGTCTGATTAGGAACAGTCAACATGGATTTGTGCGCGGAAGGTCATGTTTGACAAATCTTATTAAATTTTTTGAAGAGGTTACTAGGAAAGTTGACGAGGGTAAAGTGGTGGATGTTATCTATATGGACTTCAGTAAGGCCTTTGACAAGGTTCAACACGGAAGATTAGTTCGGAAGGTTCAATCATTAGGTATTAATATTGAAGTAGTAAAATGGATTCAGCAGTGGCTGGAAGGGAGACACCAGAGAGTGGTGGTGGATAGCTGTTCGTCAGTTAGGAGGCTGGTGACTAGTGGTGTGCCTTAGGGATCTGTGCTGGGACCAATGTTGTTTGTCATATACAGTAATGATCTGGATGATAGGGTGATAAATTGGATTTGTGAGTATGCAGATGATACAAAGATAGGTGGTGTTGTGGATAATGAAGTAGGTTTTCAAAGCTTGCAGAGAGATTTAGGCCAGTTAGAAGAGTGGACTGAAAGATGGCAGATGGAGTTTAATGCTGATAAATGTGAGGTGATACATTTAGGTAGAACTAATCAAAATAGAATATACATGGTAAGTGGTAGGACATTGAAGAATGCAGTTGAACAGAGGGATCTAGGAATAATGAAGGTGGAATCTCATGTGGATAGGGTGGTGAAGAACGCTTTTGGTATGCTGGCCTTTATAAATCAGAGCATTGAGTATAGGAGTTGGGATGTAATGTTAAAATTGTACAAGGCATTGGTAAGGCCAAATTTGGAGTATCATGTACAGTTCTGGTCACCAAATTATAGGAAATATGTCAACAAAATAGAAAGAGTACAGAGAAGATTTACCAGAATGTTACCTGGATTTCAGCACCTAAGTTACAGAGAATGGTTGAACAAGTTGGGTCTTTATTCTTTGGAGCATAGAGGTTGAGGGGGGACTTAATAGAGGTATTTAAAATTATGAGGGGGATAGATAGAGTTGACGTGGATAAGCTTTTTCCATTGAGAGTAGGGGAGATTCAAACAAGAGGACATGAGTTGAGAGTTAGGGGGCAAAAGTTTAGAGGTAACATAAGAGGGAACTTCTTTATTCAGAGAGTGGTAGCTGTGCGGAATGAGCTTCCAGCAGAGGTGGTAGAGGCAGGTTCGATATTGTCATTTAAAGTAAAGTTGGATAGCCATATGGACAGGAAAGGAATGGAGGGTTATGGGCTGAGTGCAGGTCGGTAGGAGTAGGTGAGTGTAAGCATTCGGCATGGACTAAAAGGGCTGAGATGGCCTGTTTCTGTGCAGTAATTGTTATTTGGTTATATGGTTAAATACAAGCACATATAGAATATTAGTAAAACTACAAGCAGACAAATATATATGTATAAAGTCCAGATCTCTCAGTCCATTTTAAATTTTCAGTTGCCACGATAGTGCTACGTCACCCCCGGTAGAGTGCAATGGCTTAGATGCCTTTCCACCCACAGCTGAAAAGCAAGTGTACCCGCCGGCAAGCCTCAGGGTAGCTCAACTCGCTGTCGTCTAGGAAAACAGCCTTCGGCCTCGCCAAACTGGGTAATTAAGTTTGTGTGGATGTTGTGTGATGTACCCCACCCTGCCAAATAACAGACAATACACCATATATGATTAAATGAATTACAATTTATAGATATTACTGGAACTATATAATTAATAGAAATAAAATATAAAAGGAAAATAAACGGCGCCACACTTATCAAAATTTAATCTCTTCATGCACAAACAGTCGGAGCTCTAGTAACGATCCTCTCTTCACCATTCGATCCCCTCTGACCACCTCGACCTGCCACCTGGGACCAACTACAATGGTCGACCAGACGCTCCACACGAGTCTGTCTCCATCTCCTCTCCTTGCCGAAGACCCTGTACCTCGGTCTCCTGCTCAGGGTCCAACCCCATTAGCCAGCTCACAGCACCTTGTCCATCCTCTCTCTCTCTCTCTCTCTCTCGCCTTCTGCCCAAAAACCCGCACATCACAATAACTTACAGACACACTGGAAAGAATAACATCTATCCCAATTCGTTCGTTCACTCTATTATCAATAATATGACCCAAATAAGCTGCATTTAGCATAACAAAGAAGCCATTTTAATTATAACATAACAAAGAAGTCATTTTAATTAGCCTACGCAGTAACACAAAAGAAGAAACCTCTCACACAGCGACCTCACAGCTTGAGACCCAAGTCCATTGATTGCCACTAAAACGTCTGCATTCAACCACAACAGAGCTTGTCTTCTGCTGTGCGGACATCTGGGAGGGCAGCTCCGACTCAGTTCTGGTCACTGTGCAAGCAGGCGACACCGTGGTTTCAGGCCTGATCCTCATCACAGCTGAGGACTAGGCCCTTCATCTGCTCCTGCTCACAACCAATAAATCAGTGACTTGAACTTGCAGCGTACCAGATTAAAACATGTCCAAAGAGGTCTCACAAGCATAAGAAAAGTGACCAAGACGGCCATTTGTTATTTGACTATAAACCTCCATCGACTCAGGCAATAGCAAGCTGCACAGCTTCCTCATTACCTTCCCTGGTGAGCAGCACACGGATGGTGCAGACCTGCAGTCCTTTAACATATTGCGGCATCTGGCAATCATTGAACATACATTTAATAGTAGCACCTTCTGTTGACCCTGCAGAAGCCGCTGTAACCATCGCGCTGCCATCTGCCAGAAGACCAAAAGGTTAAAAGATTAAAGATTAAAAGTTAGTATTATTCATCAATGTACATCGAAACCTATGGTGAAATGTGTTATTTGCATCAATGACCAACACAGTCCGTTGATGTTCTTGGGGCAGGCCATAAGTGTCACCATTCTTCTGGCACCAACGTTGCATGCACACAACCTACTAACCCTAACTCATATATCTTTTCAATGTGGCAGAAAACTGGAGCAGTCTGAGGATATGCACGTGGTCATGGGGAGAATGTAGAAACTCCTTACAGACAGTAGTGGAAAAGGACCCCTTATACATGTGTTACACTAATCACTCCATTAGCTTGTATTAGATCCGTATCCTTCAACGCCTTTCCTATCCAATCCAATTGTCTTTCAATCAGTGCAGCCTCTACCACTTACTCGCTCAGCTTTTATCATCTCTCCTCCATTCAAAAAAAAATTGGAATTGGTTTATTATTGTCACATGTACCAACATACCGCAAGTAGCTTTTTGTGCATATTGTTCATACAGATCAGATCGTTACACAGTGCATTGAGATAGAATAAAGGAATGCAATAACAATGCAGAATAGAGTTTAACAGTGAGAGAGAATGTGCAATGCAGGTAATCAATAAGGTGCAAGATTACAGCAAGATAAATTGCGAGGTCAAGAATCCAATTTATCATTCGAGGGAACCATTTACTAGTCTTAAAACAGTTGGGTAGAAATTGTCCTCGAGGCTGGTCGTATGTGCTTTTAAGTTTTTGTATCTTCTGGGAAGAAAATAGAAGATTCAGGATGGGTGGTGTCTTTAACTATGCTGACTGTTTTACTAAGGCGGCAAGAAGCGTAGGCAAAAGTCCATGTAGAGGTGGGTTCTGTGATGTGCTGAGTCATAACTCTTTTTAGATTCTTGCAGTCACATGCAGAACAGTTGCCATACCAAACCATTATGTATCCAAATGGATTGTTTTCTGTGGTGCATTGATAAAAATCCATAATGGTCAACAGGAACATGCCAAATTTCTTTAACCTTCTGATGAAGTAAAGGTGTGATGAACTTTCTTGACCATGATGATCATGTACAGTATTTGGACCAGGAAAGGGTTTTGGTGATTTTCACTCCTTGGAAATTGAAGCTCTCAACCTTAACACCATTGATGTAGACAGGAGTATGTGCACCTCATATCTAAAGACCTTTGTCTATCCTATCCATGCCCTCTCTCAACTACATAGACCTCCATAAGGTCACCTCTCAGTGTCCTATGTTCTAGTGAGAACCAAGCTAGCCTATCCAATCTCTCCTTGTCACTACAGACTTCCAGTCTAGATAACATCCAACAACAATGAAAAATGGATGGTGTGTGATTTGCAGGGGAACATGCAAGGGACAGTGTTTACATGCTGCCCTTTTCCTTATCAAACTAAACTTCATTAATAATAAAAAAATATAAGAATAATCCGTGCTATGCCTTTTCTTTCTTACTTTCGTGGTCAATGCTTTCAGTAATGTACTATTATATTCTTCAAAACTAAGAGAACTATTACCACTCGTGTGGCCTCCTTGGGTAGTAACCTACTACAATAACCGAGAGGCTTCCTCACCCTCTATACCATGAGATATAGGAGCAGTATTAGGCCATTTGGCCATTAAGTCTTCTCCACCATTTCATCATGGCTGATCCATTTCCCTCTCAGCCCCAGTTTCCTGCCTTCTCCCTGTATCTTTTCATGCCCTGACTAATCTATCAGCCTCTGCCTTAAATATACCCAGTGACTTGGCCTTCGCAACAGCCTGTGACAATGAATTCCACAGATGTACCACATTCTAGCTAAAGAAATTCCTCCTCATTTCCATTTTAAATAGATGACCCACACCAGTCCCAACCTAGTCCCACCCTCTCCAGTAGCTGTGGTCCTTGCCTGTAATGGTGTCACAACAATAACCTTGCGCTCATTGTTAGTAAGAACAAGGAATTGATTAAAGACCTCAGAAAGGGGGAGCTGAGGGAACACACACCAGTCTTCATGATGTCAGCAGTGGAATGAGTGAGCAGCTTCAAGATCTTTAGACAATAAACAATAGATAATAGGTGCAGAAGTAGATCATTCGGCCCTTCGAGCCTGCACCACCATTCTGAGATCATGGCTGATCATCTACTATCAATACCCAGTTCCTGCCTTGTCCCCATAACCTTAGATTCCACTATCCATAAGATACCTTTCTAGCTCCTTCTTGAAAGCATCCAGAGAATTGGCCTCCACTGCCTTCTGAGGCAGAGCATTCCACACCTCCTTCTCCAAAGATCTATCCTATGCCCAAAATATTGATGCAATTACAAAGAGAGCACATCAGCGGCTATATTTCATTAGGAACTTGAGGAGATTTGGTATGTCACCAAATACTCCAGCAAATTTCTACAAATGCACAGAGGAAAGCGTTCTAACTGGTTGAATCATCTTCTAGTATGGAGGGGGTAACTTCATAGGAACAGAAAACGCAGCAGAGAGTTGCAAACTCAGACAGCTCCAAGATAGTTATTAACCACCCCCACTATTGACGACATCATTAATAGACTATGCCTCAAGAAGACAGCATCCATTATTAAGCACCCCACCATCCGGGAAATGCCCTCTTCTCATTATTGCCATCAGAGAGGAGGTACAGCAGCATGAAAACAAACACTCAATATTTTAGGAACAGCTTCTTCCAAACCACCACCAGTTTCATAAATGGACAATGAACTCATGAACACAACCTCATATCACTATTTTGCTCTAGTTCTATATTTATATTTTTATATTAAGTATATTTACTACATTTAATTAATATATTTGATTTAATTTACTATATACAGTAGATTCCTGTTAATTGGGACCAGTATTTCTTGGACCAATTAAGCGGCTGACCCAAGTAGGTGAAGTTTCATAGAAATAGTTAAAATGGTATAAAAAAGGCAAATTACTATTTAACTGAGAAACTAAATATATATATTTAAAAGCAATACAGAACAAATTAGGACACTACCAATACAGTACTTAAAAACTCTGTAATAGTTCCTAATAGTTATCGACAGAGGAATTCATCCAGAGTATGCTACCATGTACTTTTGATTGACTGTAAATGAACAAAATCAGTGCAGGCATCCAGTGACAATGATGGACTGCTGTTATACAATACTTTGATGATTACATCCACCAAATCTTCATTTTCATTGCAACATTCAGGATGATTTTTGATACGTTCAAATTCTTCGTAGTCCCTAACTTGATGAAGTTGTGAAATCGCTTCATTTTTACTACCGGCCATTTCTGCATTTCTGCATTTCAAATTTTTGAAGCTGCAGTGCACAAAACAGCTCTGAATCGTCTTACTGCTTATTTCTCACCAACTATCTGTGACAAAATTTGCTGATTTTTGAAGACAAACACATACAATCGACACTATTTAAAAGCTGTTCCCTCTGAACATGGTGTAGTGTCTCATGGCCACATAGGTGCACGCGACTGAGGCTAGTTAGAAAGTGATCAGCAACATTATTCTGCTCCAATTAAGCAGCATACTGTCCCAAACAAGCAAAAGGAAATCCCAGCCGTTTACCCAATTAGTGTTTGTTCTTTAAGTGTTGTCCAAAATAAACGGCTTCCCCTATTAACCAATGGCCCAAATAGCCATAATCCACTGTATATAGTAAAATTATACCATATAAAATATATATTATATTTATATGATATATAAAATTATATTTATATGATATATAAAATTATATATAATTATGTATATGCTATCTATACATTATATCTTATTGTAATTTATAGTATATAGTATATTTCATTTATGGTATGCTTTATGTATTGTATTGCAGTCGCAAAATGATAATTTTTCCAACAAATATCAGTGCAAATAAACCTGATACTATTTTTGCAAAAATTAAGTCTGAAGTAAAAGCTGTGGGGCTTATAAAGCTAAGTCTCTATGAGCTATAAATAGAAAGTTGTAATCGTGCTCTTTGTTGCATGTGGAATACAAGCCTGACACCTCTTTTACCTGGTGCAAGATTAAATTTGAGTTGTGCTAACTGCGAAGAGGCTGTCAGATGACTTAATCACAAGGCAACCACTGCTTATTAATCTGAGATCAGGCCAAGTTGAAAAAAGGAGAACTTCACTGGTGAAGATTTAAATTGCAAATCATGTAGTGAGCCACAGCAGCCATCTACTGAAGAAACCTTTGGTAATTACCCTGCAAGTTGATTGCATCGTCATTTTAAGAGACTCTGCCCAAATATAAAGATATCAATTCAAGTTGTTGGTAGGTTATGAATAATTTTTAAAAAGCAATATGCTTTCTGTCACCACCGTGCTCTGCAAGGGCTATAATTTTGGAGTGGGGCAGCATCTATCAAAGACCCCCACCACCCAGCTCATGCTCTCTTCTCGCTGCTGCAATCAGGAAGGAGGTTCGGAAGCCATTGATCTCACACCACCAGGTTCAGGAAAGGCCATTTCCCTTCAGCTATCCGGTTTCTGAACCAGTGTGGTTAACTTCACCCAGCTCAACACTGAACTGATTCCACAACCTATGGACTCACTCTCATGTTCTTAATATCGTTTATTAGTTATTTATTTATGTTTTATATTTCCACAGTTTGTCTTTATTTGCACATTAGTTGTTTGTCTAACCTGTTGAGTGTGATACTGTCTTTATTCTATTGTTTTTCTTGTATTTACTGTGTATGCCTGCAAAAAATGAATCTCAGGGTAGTATATGGTGAATTTTCTTTGGATTTTGAACTTTGAGGGGGAAAATGGGTGTGGAGTGCAAGGCAACATCTTCCTTTATAAATGCACGTTATCCTTTGGCTTATGGATGGCTGCAGGAGGAATGAAAAATAAATGGATCTGGTGCATTGTCCCACCCTACAATTCAGGAATGTACAATAAGAACCAAACACTTACTTCCCCAGGTTGCTGGGGCAGAAATGATTCACTGCAAAATAAATTAGATCATGTGTAGGCCTTTCAACCTCTTGTATCTGTTCACAAACAACAGAAAATCTGCTGATGCTGGAAATCCAAGCAACACACACAAAATGCTGGAGGAACTCAGCAGGCCAGGCAGATCTATGGAAAAGAGTAAACAGTTGACATTTTGGGCTGAGACCCTTCATTACCTGCCAGGCAAACCTACTGCAATTCTTTGAGAAAATTACAAGCAGGGTAAACAAAGGAGATGCAGTAGACGTGGTATACTTGGATTTTCAGAAGACCTTTGACAAGGTGCCACATATAAGGCTGCTTAGCAAGATAAGAGCCCATGGAATGACAGGGAAGTTAGTGGCATGGGTGGCGCCTTGGCTGGTTGGCAGAAAACAGAGAGTGGTAATAAAGGGATCACATCCTGGTTGGCTGCCAGTTACCAGTGGAGTTCCACAAGGTTCGGTGTTGGGACCGTTACTTTTTACAATGTATGTCAATGATTTGGACTACAATATTAAGGGATTTGTGACTAATCTTGCCGATGATACAAAGATAGGCAGAGGAGCGGGTTTTGTGGAGGAAACAGAGTTTAGGGGAATGGGGAAAGAAGTGGCAAATGAAATACAATGTTGGAAAGTGTATGGTCATGCACTTTTGTGGAAGGAATAAACAGACAGACTATTATTTATATGGGGAGAGAATTCAAAATGCAGAGATGGAAAGGGACTTGGAGTCCTTGTGCAAGATACCCTAAAGGTTAACCTCCAGGTTGAATCGGTGGCGAAGAAGGCAAATACAAAGTTGGCATTCATTTCTAGAGATATAGAATATAAGAGCCAGAATGTGATGTTGAGGCTCTATAAGGCACTCATGAGACCACACTTGGAGCATTGTGTGCAGTTTTGGGCTCTTTATTTTAGAAAGGATATACTGACATTGGAGAGGGTTCAGAGAAGATTCACAGGAATGTTTCCAGGAATGAAAGAGTTACCGTATGAGGAACATCTGGCAGTTGTGTTTCCTGGAGTTCAGGAGAATGAGGTGGATCTCATAGAAAAATTCCAAATGTTAAAAGACCTGAACAGGTTAGATATGGCAAAGTTATTTCCCATGGTAGGGGATTCTAGGACAAGAGGGCACGACTTTAGGATTGAAGGACATCCTTTTAGAACTAAGACACGGAGAAATTACTTTAGCAGAGGGTGGTAAATCTGTGGAATTTGTTGCCAGGAGCAGCTGTGGAGGCCAAGTCATTGGGTGTATTTAAGGCAGAGATAGATAGCTTCTTGATTAACCAGGGCATCAAAGGGTATGGGGTGAAAGCAGGGGAGTGGGGATGACTGGAAGAATTGGATCAACCCATGATTGAACGTTGGAGCAAACTCGATGGGCCAAACAGCTTACTTCTGCTCCTAAATCTTATGGTCTTATCAAGACTGGTTAAGGAATGGTGAAGTGGGGTGGGCAATTATGGGAGATTCAAGAAATCGATGTTCATGCCATCAGGTTGGGGGCTACCCAGATGGAATATAATGTGCTGTTCCTCCAACCTGTGTGTGGCCTCATCACGACAGTAGAGGAGGGTATGGACTGGCATGTTGGAATAGGTATAGGAAGTAGAATTAAAAAGGGTGATAACTGCTTCCTGCTTCCATGTTGAGGTTGTTAACTTCATCAACTTTACTTCCTACTTTCATCCTGTCCTCAAAGTTACCTGATCTATTTCTGACACCTCCTTCACCTTTCTTGAACTTTCTATCTCTATCTCTGGAGACAACTTATCTACTGATATTTTCTGTTAACTCAGTGATTCTCACAGCTAACTGGACTATACCACTTTCAACCCTGACACCTGTAAAAATGCCATTCCCTTCTCTCAGTTCCTCCATCTCTACTGCACCTGCTCTCAGGGTGAAGCTTTTCATCCAGAACTAAGGAGATGTTCTCCTTCTTCAAAGAAAGGGGCTTTCCTTCCTCTACCAAGAACACAACCCTCACTTGCATCTCTTCCATTTTGTGCGTATCTGTCCTCACCCCATCTATACAACACCCCACTACTGACAGGGCTCTTCTTCTCCTCATCTACCATTTCACCAGCCTCTGTCTCCAGCATGAAATTCTCCATAACTTTCGCTACCTCCAACGGGATCCCACTACCAAGCATATCTTTCCCTCCACTCTCCCTTTTCTGCTTTCCAAAGGGATCACACCCTACACAATGCCCTTGTCGATACATCCCTCCTCACTGATCTCCCTCCTGGTACTTATCCTTGCAAGCAGAGCAAGTACCACACGTGCCCCTACACTTCCACCCACACTACCATTCAAGGCCCCAAACAATCCTTCCAGGTGAGATGACACTTCACTTGTAAGTCTTTTGGGGTCATTTACTGTATCTGGTGCTCCCAGTGTGGCCTTCTGTACATTGTTGATACCCGATGTAGATTGGGAGGCTACTTCACTGAGCATCTATGCTCCATCCACCAGAAAAAGCGGGATCTCCTGGTGACCACCCATTTTAATTCTACTTCCCATTCCCATTCCAGCATGTCAATCCATGGCCTCTTCTACTGCTGCAATGAGGCTACACTCTGGTTGGAAGAACAACACCTTACTTTCTGTTTCAGTAGCATCCAATCTGATGGCATGAGCATCGATTTCTTGAACTTCAGGTAATTGCCCCCCAACTTCAACATTCCCTTTTCCCTCTCTTAACATCTCCTTACTTGCCTATCAACTCCCTCTGGTGCTCCTCCCCTTCTCTTTCTTCCATGGACTTCCATCCTCTTGTATCAGATTCCCCAATCTCTTGGGCTTTATCCCTTTCACCAATCAACTTCCCAACTCTTTACTTCACCCCTCTCCCGGTTTCACCTGTCACCTACTACCTTGTATTTCTTTCTCCCCTCTCCCCACCTTCTTACTCTGATTTCTCATCTTTTTTTTCAGCGGTCTGTGAAGGATCTTGGCCCAAAACCTCAACTGCTTACTCTTTTCCACAGATGCTGCCTGAGCTACTGAGTTCCTCCAGCATTTTGTGTATAAGTCTCGTATCTGCTCCACTATTCAAATAAGATCTCGACTGATCTTTTATCTCTGTGTCACTTTACAATACCAACTCTATCTTCTTTAATAATACAATTGAATTCTTTATGATACAGTATGTGGAGGGGATTCCCCAAATTTAGTAAAAATTGTAATAGACAGCAAAAGCTGTTTTCAACTTATTATAAAGATAGAAAATATGGGAAACACTCATTGCATCAGCTGCATCTGTGGAGGAGAGAAATAAGATTAACCTTTCTGGTCCGAGAACAGTCAGCTGAGACCTTTTAGATTTTGAGCATGTGCAGTTTTTAACATAATTGGCTCTGCCCAAAATTGAAGGCATAGTCCCATTAGTGAACTGGCAATTCAGAGTTCAAGTCCCACCAGAGTAATTTAGGAAATTGAAGATGAGCTAATTAACATATTATTAAAAGATAAGAATTAGCAGTAGGAACAGACAGGCCAGCCAGCTCCACATTTCATATGGTTGACATACGTCAGTACTATTTTCCTTCCCTAATCAATACCTTTTGATTCTGGTGATATACAAATAAAAATTGGCAATTGTTTTGAATGGCTTATCCACCAAGAAATTTTAGAGTGAAGGATTCCAAAGGTTCACCATTATTTTTTTTATTTTGGCTTTGTAGGTTGTCTTTTTGGCAAAGAATTTGTAACTCTTTGTGATTGGTTTTTCATACATTCTGCTGTATTTCTTTGTTCTACTGTGAGTGGCTGCAGGAAAATGAATCTCAGGGTAGTATATAGTGACGATGTTTTGTTTGTTCTTAATAAAAGCAAACTTGCATGGGTTTACGCTAAGAACATTTTATTATTGTGCTCCAGTTCAACACTAAGTGCATGCAAGCTGCTCACTATCGAAACTTCTAGTTCCGGTTGAACTGCCCGTAATTGCTCAAAGAGAACAGAATATCTTTATTATATACAAATATAATAACAAATGTAATGCCCTGAGAAAGGTTTCACTGCTAATGTAATGGTTTCCCTGTAGCAACAGTGTTGGGGTTATGACTAGAGATAACGGGGGCTTTGGAATGTGCGGTGTCCAATGAGGGGAGTGTTCTTCTTTCTTTGTGTGCCCGAAAGTGAGGGATTCATGGGCTTTTGTTTGGCAGAAGATGGAGAGGTCACAGACTGCAGGACGGAGTGGACTTGGAATGGGGTTTGGAGTCAACGACGCCCGGGAGAAATCAATGGAGAATGAATGGATTGGAAAATCGTGACCTCCGCCATGCACATTAGACTGCTTCATTAAAATGGACCCTTTTTCTTTGTTTTCTTTACTAATCCTACAGTTAAATTAACAATTATAAAGTTCAATCATTTAATTGCATATGGTGTATTGTTTGTCATTTCATGATACTGATTTGTACAGGGGAAAACCTCACGCAGCATCCACACAAATGAGATTTCACAAATTTGGCAGGGATGGAGACTGGTTGAATGGTTCACAACAACAACTTCGCACTCAACATCAGAAAAGACAAAGTGCTAATTATTATCTGCAGGAGGAAGAAATCCAAGGTCCATGAACTAGATATCTTTACGGAATTGGAGGTGGAGAACGTCAGTAACTTTAAGTTCCTTGACATCATTATATCAGAGGATCTGTGCTGGAATGAGCACATATGTGCCATTGCAAAGAAGGTACAACAGTGCTTCTACTTCCTTACAAGTTTCTGTACATTTGCCAGTTTATTTAAAACTTTGATAAACTTCTGTATATGCACAGTGGAGAGTGTCCTGACTGGATTCATAATGGCCTATATGGGAACACCAAAGCTCAAGAAGAGAAAAGCCTACAGAATGTGATGGATACAGCCCAGTTCATTACAGCAAAGCCCTTATGTGGACACATCCACAAGGAGCAATGCAACAAGAAAGCAGCATCTATCATCCAGATCATGGTCTCTTCTTGCTGCTGTCATTGGGAAGGAGGTACATGAACCTTGGGATCCACACCACTGGATTCGGCAACAGCTATTACCATACAAACATCAGGCTACTGAGTTAGTGTAGATAAGTTCACTCACTTCAACTCCAAACTGACTCCACAACATATAGACTCACTTTGAAGGAATCTACAATTTATAATCCAAGTATTATTTATATACTTATTTGTTTGTTTGTTTGGTTATTTGAACAGTTTATGTTCTTTTGTACACTGTTTGTCTATCACTCTCTGTGCCGGCTGGTGGCATAGTGGCATCAGCGCTGGACTTCAGAGCGAAGGCTCCCAATTTTTTTTCATCCGTGCTGGTTCGAGTGTCGAGCTAGCAACTCGGCCTCATAACAATAAGAAAGCCTGCTAAAAAAAACACCATTATGACAGCGTCCCAATGACTCCACTTGAAGTTAAGGGCTTTCTTCTCTTTGTATGTAGTTTTTTATTGATTCTATTGTATTACTTTGTTCTACTGCAAATGCCTGTAAGGAAATGAATTTCAAGGTATACAACAGGAATTCTGCAGATGCTGGAAATTCAAGCAACACACATCAAAGTTGCTGGTGAACGCAGCAGGCCAGGCAGCATCTCTAGGAAGAGGTGCAGTCGACGTTTCAGGCCGAGACCCTTCGTCAGGACTAACCGAAGGAAGAGTTAGTAAGAGATTTGAAAGTGGGAGGGGGAGGGGGAGATCCAAAATGATAGGAGAAGACAGGAGGGGGAGGGATGGAGCCAAGAGCTGGACAGGTGATTGGCAAAAGGGATATGAGAGGATCATGGGACAGGAGGTCCGGGAAGAAAGACAAGGTGGGGGATCCCAAGGTATATATGTATATGTTTTGATAATAAATTTTGAAACTCATGAGAACGATCTCATTATTTCTCTCTCTTTCTGCACTACCTATCTATTCATTCATGTTCATCCAGTCCTGATGACGGGTCTCAGTCCAGAGCATCGACTGTTTATTCTTCTCCGTAGATGCTGACTGACTTGCTAACATCCTCCAGCATTTTGCCTATGTTGTTCTAGATTTCCAGTATCTGCAGAATCTCTCGCGCTTATTCATTCCTATATTTATGTCTACCTATCATTCATATATTCATCTATCTGTTTTTTATTATTGCAACTTACAGTAATTTTTATCATAATCAGAAACAGAAACAGGTTTAATATCACCACTAAGTGTTATGAAATTAGTTAACCTAGCAGCAGCAGTACAATACAATGCAAGATGAATATAGAAAAAAACAATTGTGCTAAGTATGGATGTATATTAAATAGCTAAATCAAAAATAGTGCAAAAAACAGAATTAATTAAAAATAAAGAAATAGTGTTCATGGGTTCAATGTCCATTTAGAAATCAGATGGCAGAGGGGAAAAAATTGTTCCTAATCACTGAGTATATGTCTTCAGGCTTCTGTACCTTCTTCCTTATGGTAACAATAAGAAGAGGGTGTGTTCTGCATGATGGAGATCCTCAATAATGGGTGCCACTGCTCCTTGAAGATGTCTTGGATACTTCATAAGCTCATATCTTTGATGGAACTGACTAATGTTACAACTTCTGGAGTTTCTTTCAATCATGTGCAGTAGCCACCCCGTACCAGACAGTGATACAGCCTGTCAGAATGCTCTTTACAGTATATCTGTAGAAGTTTTTGAGTGTTTTAAGTGACAAAACAAATCTCATCAAACTCCTAATGAAATATAGCCACTGTCTTGCCTTCTTTATAGATGTGTCAATACGGTGGGACCAGGTTAGACCCTCAGAGATATTGACACTCAGGAACTTGAAATTGCTCATTCTCTTCATTTCTGATCCCTCTTTCAAGAATGGTTTGTGTTCTCTCATCTTACCCTTTCTGAAGTCCACAATCAGCTCTTTGGTCTTACTGACATTGAGTGTAAGATTGTTGCTGCAACACCACTCAGCTAGCTGGTATATCTCACTTCCTTATGCACTCTCATCTCCAGTTGAGATTCATACTGGAGATGTATTATCAGTAAATTTATAGATGGCATTTGAGCTGTGCCTAGCCACACAGTCATGGGTGTAGAGAGAGTAGAGCAGTGGGATAAGCACATATCCCTGAGGTGTGCCAGTATTGATTGTCAGTGAGGAGGAGATGTTATTACCAATCCACACAGATTGTGGTCTTCCATTTAGGAAGTTGAGGATCCACTTGCAGAGGGAAATACAGAGGTTCAGGTTTTGTAGCTTTTCGATCAGGACTGTAGGAATGACTATAGTTCATTATAGTCAACTATATGAATGACTATAGGTAAACGCTGAACTATAGCCAATGAACAGCATCTTGATATATGTATTTGTATTTTTCAGGTAATCTAAGGCTGCGTGAAGAGCCATTGAGATTGTGCCTGCCATAGACCTATCGTGGCGATAGGCAAATTGCAATGGGTCCAGGTCCTTGCTGCGGCAGGAGTTGATTCTAGCCATGACCAATCTCTCAAAGCATTTCATCACCATAGATGTGAGTGCTACTGGACGATAGTCATTAAGGCAGCTCATTCTACTCTTCTTGGGCACTGGTATAATTGTTGCCCTTTTGAAGCAGGTGGGAGCATCACTTTGTATGTATTGCACTGCACTGCACCGCAAAACAACACATTTACTAACATACTGTATGTCAGTGCTGATAAACCCAAACATGAACCTGCAACCTCAGAGTGCAACTCTGACAGTGCATTTTCAGCAGCTAGAATCGTCGACGATAATCTTGTCTGAACAATGGAATAAAACATGCAATGTTGAATTCTTCATCATTTATATCTCTCCTCATTTTCATCATGCCATTATTGAATCAATATAATCTTTTTCCCACTAGTGACTAAAATATAAATTAACCCTACTTCTGGTCAGGAAACTTGCTCCACTTCTGCAGGCCAGGCAACTGAGCCCATTAGCACTCGTACATGAAGGCATCATCTGTACTGATTGTTATGCACGTACCATTCTTTTCCAAAATAACCTTTTTGCAATTGTACAGCGTTCTGAGTAATCTGAAGCCACGAATAGATCTATAACCTTACCATACGGTTCTAGCTTGCCATTCAAACAGCTATACATATATAGGAAGAATCAAATGGCATGACAGAAAGTAAGACAAGTAATTAAAACAGCAAACAGCATTTCAATATACTCAGTTCGAGTCTTAGATTCAATTTCATTCAGCTCTGTTGATGGTTTAGAATATGGCCGTCCATGGTGCAGTTAGCCAATTTCTGCATCACAAACAAGAGAAAATCTGCAGATGCTGGAAAACCAAGACCCTTTGCCAGGTCTGAAAAGGCTATTTTGGACAAGAATGGTACGTGCATAACAATCAGTACAGGTGAGGATTTTCATGTACGATGCTGATGGCCTCAGTTGCCTAGCCTACGGAAGTGGAGCAAGTTTCCTGAGCAGAGTTAGTATCTGATATCTGTCCTGCCTAAGGGTCTCAGCCTGAAACGGCCCTTTCCAATATTTTTATTAATTTTACATATAAAAATACAGAGTATAAGAGAAAAATATATATCAATACATTATACTAAATTGCATATAAGGACTCCTTACCCTATATTTATACAATTAATTAATTTGTTACATTGAAATATAGTAATTTTATTATATTAAAAAAATCTAACCCACTAACAAGACAGAAGCTGATTAGTAAAGAAAAAAAAGAAAAAAAAATAGTCATCATCTGTGCTTTAACAGCAAATCAAAGGTTTTGAAAATAATTCAAAAAAGGTCCCCACAATGTTTGAAAGTCTTGGCTAGATTCAGAGATTGAACATCGAATCTTCTCTAAATTTGAACATGACATCACATAATAAGATCTTGTAAAACTCTCCACAAAATCCATATGGACCGGGAGCTTTCCTCAAATGTAATGAGTGCACAGCCTCAACTATTTCCTCAAAAGAAATAGGTTGTTCCAACAACTTTCTGTTGTCGGCAGAAATTGTAGGAATGTTTAGTTGGTCTAAAAAATTGTTCATTACAGTGTTATCCTTAGAAGATTCAGAACAATAGCAGTTAGAATAAAATTCTCCAAAAGTATCATTTATTTCTAAATAATCAGTTGTCCTATCACCATTAGCTTTGTGTATTTCTTTAATCTGCTGTTTAGCTATAAAGGTTGTGACAAGAATACACATAGATTAAGATGTTAGCTGTCCTGTGCTGGCACCAGTGGGATCAGCAGTTGGTCTGCCGCCTGTCTTCAGGAGAGAGAGAGATAAGGAAAACAATGGAGCAGCATTTGGAGATGTTAATGAAGGAACGGGAGAGAGTAACAGAAGGAGAGCTGTCAAGAGCGGCTCCCCCTTTGAACCCTGAACTGTCTGAAGTGAAGGACAGGCGATACCTCAGCAGGGGGATAAAAAGGGACAGGTTCACTAAGGCAGGACACACGACACCCGAGGTAACGAGACCCTGGAAGTGGTGCGTCTCTCACAAGTCGGTGGGAAGTTTTGGAAGGCCATAGACGCACAGGGTGGAAAGGCACGATCGGCGGGAACCTGGTGTGTGTCCACCCTTGCCTGGGTGCCGGGTTCACCGCAGAGAAACGATCGTATCTGGAAACGGAGGGGGTCACGGTTGGTGACCTCAGATGACATCACAAAGGACTCGCCCGAAAGCTGACTGCGAAGGTCTGTGTGGAAGCCGTTTTGAATATTCATTAGTTTTGCTCTCTCTCTCCTTCCCCCCCACTGTCCATCGCCACGGCAGCAATTACTGCGAACTGAACTGAACTAAATTGAACTGAACTTTGCGTCACTTTGAAACTGGTCATTTACCCCTAGACAACGATAGAGCTTGATTGATCCTGTTATCTTAATTCTGTGTACATGTGTGTTTATCATTGCTGAACTGTTGCATTTATTATCCTTTTGATTAGAGGACTGTGTTGCTTGTTTCTTTAATAAAACTTTCTTAGTTCTAGTAATCCAGACTCCAACTGAGTGATCCATTTCTGCTGGTTTGGCAACCCAGTTACGGGGTACGTAACAAGGTTTTAATTTGATCAGACGATAATTTACCTGTTTTATCTCCATGAATATAAAATTGACTTTTATCTTTTAGGAGTGGGGTTTCAATTGGATAGGTTAAAAGGAGATCATATTTAGTTTTAGCTTCAACTCATCTTTTATATAAGGCAGGTTCTTGAACCAGGGCATACTCTTGGTCTAGTTGTTTCAGTTGATTAGCTAAATCACTTCTCTCTTTATTAGCTTTTTTTCTTAATACTTGCAGTATAAGAAATAATTTGTCCTCTAATATACACCTTAAAGGCATCCCATCTGATAAGACTAGAAGTCTCCTCTAACATATTCTTTTCAGAAAAAAAGAGTAATTTGTCTCTCAATAAAGTTAAAAAATCTTTATCAGATAACAAAGTTAAATTAAATTGCCAAAACCTATTTGTTTGAAGAAGACCAGGGAGATTTAAAGATAGGAGCGCAGGAGCGTGATCTGAGACAGCAAACTCTTTATTTTCACAGGATTGACCTGATGGAATAATTTAGCTATCAATAAAAAAAAAACAACGCTGGAATATGTATGATGGACATGAGAGAAAAACTAATATTCCTTGTCTACTGGATGAAAAAAATGCCAAGCATCAATAATACCACATTTCATTAAAAAAGATTTAATAAACACTGCTGATTTATTTGGTATTATTAGTTTAGAAGATGAATGATCTGAAGCTGGATCTAAGCATCAATTAAAGTCTCCACCCATCACCAATGAGTACAGACTTAGATCTGGCAAAAATAAAAAAAACGCTCAAAGAAACCTGGGTCATCTATATTCGGAGCATACACATTGGCAAATACCATTAGTTTGGTATTTAGTTTCCCTGATACTATAACAAAATGCCCATTAGTATCAGAAATTGTTTTATGTTGAACAAAGGGAACTTTATTATCTATGAGGATTGGCCTGAAACGAGGAAGGGAAATGAGACGCTGTCCATCGATTAATAAGGTGTGAATTGTCACACTTAGGTACATGGGTTTCTTGAAGAAAAACAATTGGTACCTTAAGTTTTTTAATATTGGCAAAAATCTTATTTCCTTTCACGAGGTGATTTAGCTCTTTCACGTTAAAACTAAGTAAATTAATACTTTGATCCATTTTAAAACGATTTATAAGAAAGGTTAAAGTAGCAATCAAATAAATGTATATTAAACCCAAATAATATACCTTGAGATATATTAGCTAAGCAACAGAATTGACTAGATTCCCAAATCAGCTTCAAGAAAAAAGAACTCCCCATCCCCCTTCCTCCTCCGAAAGAGAGAAAAATCGGTCAAAGAACAATAGCTACCTACCCCCACTGAAAACACCCCCGAGAAAACCTGTTGGAACCGCTCCAAAAAATTCAAGGTTATTTACTGTTCCGACGAAGACTAAATAATATACAGTAAAAAAACAAGCTTAGACAGGTTTATCAAACAGAAAGAACAATTATTCATACTGAAAAATATTAAACAGTCATTTTTTAATTTCTGTTTTTGCAAGATTTTAAATCTATTCTATATATACACAGTCATTTTTTGAGTCTAAAATTTCTTGCGCCTGCTCCTTTGTACAAAGCCATTTAAATGATTCATCTTCCATTGCGATTCTCAGTCGAGCCGGAAAAAGAAGAGAAGGCTTAAAATTTTGGCTGTAAAGCTCTGCCAAAACTTTTTGAAACTTAACATGTTCTGCCATAACTTCTGATGAAAAATCTTCAACAATGTGAATCTTCTGACCTCAGTAGTCAATCACACCTTTTCCACAGGCCTCACGAATCAGATGGTCCTTTATTTGAAATTCATGGAAACATATAATGACTGATCGTGGTTTTGATTTTGAAGTCGATCCATAGATAGGCAATCTGTGAGCACGATCAATCAAAGGCAGAGACTTTATAATATCAGGGAATAATTCCATCAAAAGGTTTGCAAAGAATTCTTTAGGGTTATCTCCTTCCGTTTGCTTTTTAAGTCCCAAGGTTCATAATTTGCTTCTCCTAGTTCTGTTTTCCAAATCAATAATCTTCTATCTCAGTATTTCATTGGACTTGAATTGTTTTTCATAGAGCTTTTGCAAATCATCCATTCTCTCGTCCAGTATGGTAATAACCTCTTCATGTTCCTTTATCTTCTTATCATGCTCGGTTAGAGTTGCTTGAATATCTTCTAATTTTGTACCTATTTTTTTAATTTCAGTGCTGATTTGTTGCGAATCAGCCGACGCTTCTTTTCTGAACTGCTGAAACTCCTCAGTAAGCTTTTGATTAGCTTCCAAAGTTGCTTTGGTAGTACTATAATAACCCGTCTAACAGTAGTATTTTAAAAGGTTGCAGACAAAAATAAGTAAGTTAGGAGCACCAGCAGAGAGCTGTTGCTCATCAGTGGCCACCAAGCAAATCCAGCCTGAAACGTCGACTGTACTTTTTTCCATAGATGCTACTTGTCCTGTTGAGTTCCTTCAGCATTTTGTGTGTGTGTGTGTGTTCTGCACCACAATCCTTTTCTTCTCTTGTTTTGATTTTTCCCCCACAGATTTTGTCTCAAATATTGAGTGTTTCTAATATTTCTTGACTTTAATTTCCAATTTCCAGTTTCTGGAGTTTTGATTTTTTTTTTTAGGGAGGCTTAGAGACGGAGCACGAAAACCCCAGTGAGTTGTCCTACAGAAAGATTGCAAGGAAAGGATTGGAGAAGACTGATCTTAAATAAAGGAAGTTTCTCATACTTAAAAATCTCTGGCTTGCCAATTTGTACATTTAGTAATACAGAATACAGGTTTCCCCTGCCATCCGAAGGTAGAGCGTTCGTATGAAACAATTCGTAAGCCGGAATGTCGTAAAGTGAAGAAGCAATTACCATTTATTTATATGCAAAAAAATTGTGAGCGTTTGCATACCCAAAAAATAACCTACCAAATCATGCCAAATAACACATAAAACCTAAAATAATAGTAATGTATAGTAAAAGCAGGAATGGTATGATAAATACACAGCCTATATAAAGTAGAAATTCTTTTCTGCAATCACTGCTGCACTGTCGACCGTGGTGTCTCACGCAAGTGCTCTCGGCAGAAACACTCGGCGCAAGCGTTCTCGTCAGAAACACTTGGCGCAAGTCCTCTCGGCAGAAGCACACTCTCCAGTAACCTTTAAGCTATGAAGCTGCCAAATCATACGAAATAACACACAAAAATACACAGTATATATAAAGTAGAAATAATGTATGTACAGTGTAGTATCACTTACCGGAATTGGGATGACAGTGAGCACACTGATGATGGTGTGTTAGGCTGAGTCGTCAGAGGTTGGGCTGGTGGGACAGTGAGGTGTCATCTCATTGTCGTCTGTTTCCATCAGGGCAGACAGGTCATCTTCTTCTATTTCTGCCTGCCTCGATGTCCAAGGTCGAGGTTCGTCGTCTGCTGTGGCTGATGTGGGAGGCTTGAAAAACAATAGTATGCTTGACTGCTTAGCCTTGCGCATTTTTCTATCATACAGTTCTTTGTAAGCACTCAAACCATCCTGCAAATATGCCCTAAACCGACGTACCCTTTCAAAACTAAAGTTGTACTTTTCTGCAATCATTGTTGTCAATTGCAGCGAAAATCTCACGCAGTTGCTTCACGTTCAGTTCCTGGACGACTTCACTTTTGGTCCGTTCGTTACTGTATTCAGTTTCGATTGTTATCCTTTCCTCTTCCAATTGCATCACCTCTTCATCTATCAGTTCTTGGTCGTAGGATACCAAAACCTCTTCAACACCATCTTCGTCAACTTCCACAAGCCAAACTCACTTTGTCCTTACTTCGTTCACCATGATCGAAACGCTTAATTATATCTAGTTTTACGCTGTGTAACACCCTTAAGAGCTCTTTTAGACTTTTCCGATACCGCAGAACTCATCTTGTTAATGGATGCTCAAAATAAATCGACGTAAAGCACAGATGCTCACAGGCACGTGTCTAAGCAACGCCGGCTAGAATGCAGTTCCAGGGGAGGAGCTTGGCTGTTCGGGGTGCACATTACCTTTTTTCGTGTGCTGCTTTTTTTCACACGCTGCCTTTTTTCATAACAGTGAAACACCTTCTGTTAGCGAAAACAGGTAACTAATGTAAGTCATTTGTAACATCGAGGTGTTGTAAAGCGAATGTTCGAAAAGCGGGGAACATCTGTATTACACAGAGGAAATTGTTCTGAATCAGCCACTATCAATATCCCAGGGGTTATCATTAACAAGAAACTAAACTGAAGTAGCCTTTTACACAATGTGGCTACAATGGCAGGTCAGAAGCTAGGAATCCCGCAAAAAGTACCTCACCTCCAACTACCCAAAGTCTGTCTGCTAACCCACAGGGCTCCAACCCTGTGACAATATTGTGGTCCTCTTGGAGGTTATTGCATATAGAAGCCCATCCACCACTAATCACTCACTCCTCCACTGACAGACATTAGCAGCAGTTTGTATTGTCTACTGGATCCACTGCAGTAACTATCAAGACACCTTAGAAAGCTTCTTCCAAACCCATGACCTGCCGGGACAAGGGCAGAAAAAACATGCAAACACCACCTCCTCGAAGGTATCCTCCTGCATCATGACTTGGAAATATATTATCTTTCCTCCACTGACACGGACTCAGGATCTTACACCTCCCTCACTAACAGCACTGTTGGAATAACCAAACCTCAAGCACTCCGGAGGTCCAAGAAGTCAGCTGACCAGCACATACACAAAACATAGAAACATACAAAACCTACAGCACAATACAGGCAAAACCTACAGCAGAAAACTTGCAACATCAAGTTGCACTGAACCTGTCCCTACCTGAGAAATTACTAGGCTTACCTATAGCCCTCAATTCTTCTAAGCTCCATGTGCCTATCCAAAAGTCTCTTAAAAGACCCTATGGTATCTGCCTCCACCACCATTGCCAGCAGCCTATTCCACGCACTCACCACTCTCTGAGTAAAAAACTTACCCCTGACATCTCCTCTGTACCTACTCTCCAGCACCTTAAACCGGCGTTCTCCTGTGGCAACCACTTTAGCCCTGGAAAAAAGTCTCTGACTATCCACACGATCAATGCCTCTCATCATCTTATACACCTGAATCAGGTCACCGCTCATCTTCCGTCACTCCAAGGAGAGAAGGCCAAGTTCACTCAACCTATTCTCATAAGGCATGATCCACAATCTGGGCAACATCCTTACAAATCTCCTCTGCACCCTTTCTACGGTTTCCACATCCTTCCCGTAGTGAGGCGACCAGAACTGAGCACAGTACTCCAACTGGGGTCTGACCAGGGTCCTATATAGCTGCAACATTACCTCTTGGTTCCTAAATTCAGTTCTACGATTGATGAAGGCCAATACACCTTATGCCTTCTTAACTACAGAGTCAACCTGTGCAGCTGCTTTGAGCATCCTATGGACTTGGACCCCAAGATCCCTCTGATCCTCCACACTGCCAAGAGTCTTACCATTAATATTATATCCTGCCATCTTATTTGACCTACCAAAATGAACCACTTCACACTTATCTGGGTTGAACTCCATCTGCCACTTCTCAGTCCAGTTTTCCATCCTATCAATGTCCCACTGTAACCTCTGACAGCCCTCCACACTATCCACAACACCTCCAAGCTTTGTGTCATCAGCAAACTTACTAACCCATCCCGCCATTTCCTCATCCAGGTCACTTATAAAAATCACGAAGAGTAAGGGTCCCAGAACAGATCCCTGAGGCACACCACTGGTGACCAACCTCCATGCAGAATATGACCCGTCCACAACTACTATTTGCCTTCTGTGGGCAAGCCAGTTCTGGATCCACAAAGCAATGTCCCCTTGGATCCCATGCCTCCTTAATTTTCAATAAGCCTTGCATGGGGTAACTTATCAAATGCCTTGCTGAAATCCATATACACTACATCTACTGCTCTTCCTCCATCAATGTGTTTAGTCACTTCCTCAAAAAATTCAATCAGGCTCGTAAAGTACGACCTGCTCTTGACAAAGCCATGCTGACTATTCCTAATCATATTGTACTTCTCCAAATGTTCATAAATCCTGCCTCTCAGGATCTGTTCCATCAACTTGCCAACCACTGAAGTAAGACTCACTGGTCTATAATTTCCTGGGCTATCTCTACTCCCTTTCTTTAATAAAGGAACAACATCCACAAGCCTCCTATCCTCCAGAACTTCTCCCGTCCCCATTAATAATGCAAAGATCATTGCAAGAGGCTCAGCACTCTCCTCCCCCGCCTCCCACAGTAGCCTGGGGTACATCTTATTCGGTCCCGGTGACTTATCCAACTTGATGCTTTCCAAAAGCTCCAGCACATTTTCTTTCTTAATATCTACATGCTCAAGCTTTTCAATCTGCTGCAAGTCATCACTACAATCACCAAGATCTTTTCCATAGTGAATACTGAAGTAAAATTTTCATTAAGTACCTCTGCTCTTTCCTCCAGTTCCATACACACTTTCCCACAGTCACACTTGATAGGTCCTATTCTTTCAAGCCTTATCCTCTTGCTCATCACATAATTGTAGAATGTCTTGGGGTTTTCCTTAATCCTGCCCGCCAAGGCCTTCTCGTGGCCCCTTCCGGCTCTCCTAATTTCCTTCTTAAGCTCCTTCCTGTTAGCCTTATAACCTTCTAGATCTCTAACATTACCTAGCTCTCTGAACCTTTTGTTAGCTTTTCTTTTCTTCTTGACTAGATTTATTACAGCCTTTGTACACCATGATTCCTGTACCCTACTATAACTCCCCTGTCTCATTGGAACGTACCTATGCAGAACTCCACACAATTATTCCCTGAACATTTGCCACATTTCTTCTGTACTTTTCCCTGAGAACATCTGTTTCCAATTTAAACTTCCAGTTTTCTGCCTGATACCCTCATAATCTCCCTTACTCCAATTAAACGCTTTTCTAACTTGTCGGTTCCTATCTCTCTCCAATGCTATTGTAAAGGAGATAGAATTATGATCACTATCTCCAAAATGCTCTCCCGCTGAAAGATCTGACACCTGACCAGGTTCATTTCCCAATACCAATTCAACCTCTTCTCTTGAAGGCTTATCTACATATTGTGTCAAGAAACCTTCCTGAACACACCTAACAAACTCCACCCCATCTAGGCCCCTTGCTCTAGGGAGATGCCAATCGATATTTGGGAAATTAAAATCTCTCATCACGACAACTCTGTTATTATTACACCTTTCCAGGATCTGTTTCCCTATCTGCTCCTCAATATCCCTGTTACTATTGAACGGCCTATAAAAAAAACCCAGTAAAGTTATTGACCCCTTCCTGTTCCAAACCTCCACCCATAGAGACTCCGTAGACAATCCCTCCATGGCATCCACCTTTTCGGCAGCCGTGACACTATCTCTGATCAACAGTGCCACGCCCCCACCTCTTTTACCTCCCTCCCTGTACAATCTGAAACATCTAAAACCCAACACCTGAAGTAACCATTCCTGTCCCTGAGCCATCCAAGTCTCTGTAATGACCACCACATCATAGCTCCAAGTACTGATCCACACTCTAAGCTCATCCGCTTTGTTCGCAACACTCCTTGTGCTAAAGTAGATGCATCTCAGGCCTTCAGTCTGAGTACGCCCCTCTTCTATCACCTGCCTATCCTCCCCCACACACTGGCTGTAAGCTTTCTCTATTTGTGAGCCAACCTCCTCTTCCCCAGTCTCTTCAGTTTGGTTCCCACCCCGCAACAATTCTAGTTTAAACTCTCCCCAGTAGCCTTAGCAAACCTCCCTGCCAGAATACTGGTCCTCCTGAGATTCAAGTGCAACCCATCCTTTTTGTACAGGTCATGCCTGACCCAAAAGAGGTCCCAATGATCCAGAAATCTGAATCCCTGCCCCCTGCTCCAATCCCTCAGCCACGAATTTATCCTCCACCTCATTCTATTCCTATTCTCACTGTCGCGTGGCACAGGCAGTAATCCCAAGATTACTACCTTTGCGGTCCTGCTTCTCAACTTCCTTCCTAACTCCCCGTACTCTTTTTTCAGGACCTCTTCCCTTTTCCTACCTAGGTCATTGGTACCAATATGTACCACAACCTCTAGCTGTTCTCCCTCCCACTGCAGGATATCTTGGACGCGATCTGAAACATCCTGGACCCTGGCACCTGGGAGGCAAACTACCATCTGAGTTTCTTTCCTGCATCCACAGAATCGCCTGTCTGACCCCCTAACCATAGAGTCCCCTATCACTACTGCCTTCCTCTTCCTTTCCCTACCCTTCTGAGCCACAGGGCCAGACTCTGTGCCAGAGGCACGGCCACTGTCGCTTCCCCCAGGCAGGCTGTCTATCCCCAACAGTACACAAACAGGAGTACTTATTGCCAAGGGGTACAGCCACAGGGGTACTCTCTAGTACCTGACTCTTCCCCTTCCCCATCCTGACTGTGACCCACTTGTCTGTCTCCCGTGGCCCGGTGTGACCACCTGCCTATAACTCCTTTCTATCACCTCCTCACTCTCCCTGACCAGCCGAAGGTCATCAAGCTGCATCTCCAGTTCCCTAACTCGGTCCCTTAGGAGCTGCAGCTCGACACACCAGGCGCAGGTATGGCCGTCCGGGAGGCTGGGAGACTCCAGGACCTCCCACATCTGACACTGAGCACAGAAAACTGGCCTCACACATGCAAATAACCTACCTCACCTCTTTCCGTTACCGCCTAAGCCCGTTGAGCCAAAGCCCTATCAGTCCACTGCCCGGTGGATATGGTGGTCTTGTTTTCAAACCTTTCGTGCTCTACTGGCTGACATAGGGAGACAAGAAGGGATGGGCAATTAAAAGCTGAGTCAACCAACTAAATCCACAACCCTTGAATGAATGAAGTAAAATTCAGTCTATTGCATCTAAGCAGATTCCTGGTAGACCAATCTCATCAATCTCTTCCCTCTGCTCTTTCTAGAGAGATTTGCAAAGTTGTATGGATTTCAGTGAATGAGAGTGTGCCTGATATATTGTCAACATGTCCAAAATGTCAATGAGATCCCCCAATTATGGAGTACTTCTTTGTGCCAGCTATCTAAATGATACACTTGATAGTTTATGAAGTGCCTGGGGACAGATGTGTCATGCTTGAAACAGAAAGAGTAATGTTGGCTACTGTGTTGGATCATGGAAGCCAATGGAATCAGATATTGATTACAGTACTAAACAGGGAGCTGGTGCAACTTTGTTCACCTGATTAGGTGCAAGAGACTGCAGATGCTGAAATCTAGAGCAAAAAACAAGCTGAACCACTGACTGCTAAGGAAGATCCTATACACAGGATCACAAGAGGCTGCAGAGGTTTGTAGACCCAGAAACCTCTATCACTGGCACTCCTCTTTTCACCACTGGGTTCACCTTGAAGAGGCAGTGCCTTAGGAAGGCAGCATCCATCATTAAGGACCTTCACCATCTATGACAAACCCTCGTCTCATTACTACTATCTGTGAGAAGGTATAAGACCCTCAATATCCACAGTTTTAGGGATTGCTTCTTCCTTTCCACCATCAGATTAATGGATGGTGCAAGAAGCCACGAGAACACGAGCTCATTGTTCCTCTTGCACTGTTTATTTACATATCTGCGTAGAATAATTTTTATGTCTTACACTGTACTGCTGCTGCAAAACAACAAACTTTTCAACATTTGACAGTGGTAATAAACAACCTGATTCTGAAACGAGGTGCTGGATAACTCAACAGGTCAGGCTATATCTCTGGAGGGAATATAGAACATGTAACAGTACTACACAGACCTGGCCTATTGGCCAACAAGGTACTGACCTATTTAGACCATAAGACCATAAGACCATAAGACAAAGGAGCAGAAGTAGGCCATTCGGCCCATCGAGTCTGCTCCACCATTTTATCATGAGCTGATCCATTTTCTCCTATATAGTCCCACTCCCCTGCCTTCTCACCATAACCTTTGATGCCCTGGCTACTCAGATACCTATCAATCTCTGCCTTAAATACACCCAATGACTTGGCCTCCACTGCTGCCCGTGGTAACAAACTCCATAGATTCACCACCCTCTGACTAAAAGAATTTCTTCGCATTTCTGTTCTGAAAGGGTGCCCTTCAATCCTTAAGTCATGTCCTCTCGTACTAGACTACCCCATCATGGGAAACAACTTTGCCACATCCACTCTGTCCATGCCTTTTAACATTTGAAATGTTTCTATGAGGTCTCCCCTCATTCTTCTAACCTCCAAGGAATACAGTCCAAGAGCGGACAAACGTTCCTCATATGTTAACCCTCTCATTCCCGGAATCATTCTAGTGAATCTTCTCTGTACCCTCTCCAACGTCAGTACATCCTTTCTTAAATAAGGAGACCAAAACTGCCCACAGTACTCCAAGTGAGGTCTCACCAGCGCCTTATAGAGCCTCAGCATCACATCCCTGCTCCTATACTCTATTCCTCTAGAAATAAATGCCAACATTGCATTCGCCTTCTTCACTACTGACTCAACCTGGAGGTTAACTTTAAGGGTATCCTGTACGAGGACTCCCAAGTCCCGTTGCATCTCAGAACTTTGAATTCTTTCCCCATTTAAATAATAGTCTGCCCGTTTATTTTTTCTGCCAAATGCATAACCATACACTTTCCAACATTGTACTTCATTTGCCACTTCTCTGCCCATTCATCCAATCTATCCAAGTCTCTCTGCAGACTCTCCATTTCCTCAGCACTACCGGCCCCTCCACCTATCTTCTCCATGATTAGTCTAACTTTTCCCTCCTACACAGCCTGTAACCTGACATTTTTCTTAAATCCACATGCCAATTTAAGCCTCTTAAAAGTCCTCATAGTATCAGCCTCTACCACCATCCCCGCAGAATGCTTCAGACACATACCATCCTCCGTGTACAAAACCTACCCCTGACATTTCTCTTAAACATTCCTCCATTCACCTTAAACAAATGCCTTCTGGTATTCAACTCTAGAAATGGACAGTCAATGTGCTAGGTTGAGGTACTTCATCTGCAATTGTGTCCTCCGGTTTTTGTTGCCCTTGTCTTTCTAGCTGGTGGAAATCATACAATTAGAGGGTGTTTTCGAGGGAGTCCTATTGAGTGGTTGCAGTGCAACATATGGCTGGTACAAACTCTGCTAATACACGTCAGTGGTGGAGTGAGTGATTGATGGTGGGTGGACTGTCTACCAAGCAGGCTGCTGTGTCCTGTAAAAACATTAAGTTTTGCTGAAGGTGTACTCGTCAAGTAGAGAGTGTTCCATCACACTCTTGACTTGCATAGACAGGCTTTGTAGTGTTATAAGGTGAGTTAATTGCTGCAAGATTACTAGACTTTTGTGTGAATTCCTCCAGCAACTTCTATTTTTGTTCATCTAGGATCCTTGCCCATGTCTATTTCAACCTCCTCCCTTCCTCTCCCATTCTACTGAAAATACTTCACACAACCATGAAAAACTCATATTGCTGGAATCAGAAAAAGGCCAATCAATTCATTGCATCTGCTGTGCCATTTGATCGTGGCTGAATTATTATCCCTTTCAACCCCATTCTCGTGACGTCTCCCCATAAACTATCAACTTCCATGTTAAATATACTCAATCACTTGGCCTACGCAGCCACCTGTGACAAAAAAATTTCATAGATTCATAGACCTCTGGCAAAATCAATTCTTCCTCATCTCTGTTCTTAAAGGACATGTTTCTATTGTGAGGCTTTTTCCTAAACTACCTCAGTATGGGAAACATCCACTCTATCTAGGTCTTTCAATGTTCAATAGATTTCAATGAAATCCCCCTGATTCTTCCTAACACCAGCGAGTAAAAGGCCCAGAGCCATCAAACACTCCTCATTCATTAACCTTTTAATTCTGTGATCATTCTTGTGAATCTCCTGTGGATCCTCTCCAATGCCAACACATTCTTTCATAGATACAGAGCCCAAAACTGCTCACAATACTCTAAAGGTGGTCTGACTAATATAAAGCTTCAGCATTACAAACATGATTTTATATCCTAGTCCCCTCAACATGAATGTTAACTTTGCATTTGCCTTCCTCACTGCCAACTGTACCTGCAAGTTAGTCTTTAGGGAATACTGCACTGGAATTCACAAATCACTTTGCACCGCCAATTTCTGTATCTGTTCCCCATTTGGAAAATTGTCTATGGCTTTATTCATTGTACTGAAGTGCATGACCACACACTTCCCTGCACAGTATTCCATCTGTCATTTCTTTGCCCATTGTCTTAATCTTCCCAAGTCCTTAAAATAATATACCCCTTCATCTACCTTGTATCATCTGCAATCTTGGTCACAAAGCCATCAGCTCCCATGTGCATACAGAGGCTCATCACTGCCAACAGAAACATTTCTGGTCCAAAGCTCCCTTCTGTTGCACTGCTTCATTGAAAAGGTCTTCATTACAGTTTTTATTTGTCACACCCAGCTTGTTTAAATTGCATGGGTAATTGAAATCCTTTGTCTAATTACAGGTTTATGCTCTGCACATACCAACCTGAATATAGCAATAGCTATAAAGATGATGCTTATTGAAAACCCAGAGAAAAAAAGAAGACAGGATTTAAACAGCAACTTTAATTTCATTCCAAATCTCTTTACAGCCAATAAAATAGTTGTAAGGTATGGCAGCAAGCTCTTTCAAACAGTACTCACATAAAATGCTGGAGGAACTCAGTAGATCAGGCAGCATCTATGGAAGGGACTAAATGCTGATGTTTTGGGATAAGTCCTTTCTCCAGGACTAGAAGGAAGGGGGACAGAAGGCAGTATAGGAAGAGTGGGGGAGGGTGAGGAGTACAAGCTGGTAGGTAATAGGTCAGATCAGGTAAGAGTGGTTAACTGGGGTAGGCTCTATGAAATAAGCTCAAAGGTGATAGGTGGAAGAAAAGGCTGAAGATGGACAAATCTGATAGAAGGGGTCAGTGGACCATGAAAAAGAGGAGAGGAGGTGGAGAACCAGAGGGGGTGGGGGTGCTGGGCAGGTCATAAAGGTGGAGGAGGAGAAGAAAAAGTGAGAGAGCAACCAGAAACCATTTGCACCTCCTCTGCCCTCATGACATCCAGATCAGGTCACTCCAGATTCCCACCTCCTTTCCTTTATTCTACCACCCTCTCCTATCAGATTCCTTCTTCTTTAGCATTCTACCTCTTCTGCCTATCACCTCCCAGTTTATAACCTCCCTCTCCACCCACTCGCTTCCCCCTCACCTGCCTCATCTAATACCTACTGGGCTGTACTCCTTCCCCACCCCGCCACTTCTAATTGTGGCTTCTGCCCCCTTCCTTTCCAGTCCTGCTGAAAAATGTTGGCTGTTTATTTCCCTCCATAGATGCTGTCTGACCTGCTGAGTTGCTCCAGAATTTTATGTGTGTTGCTCAAGGTTTCCAGCATCTGCAGAATCTCCTGTGTCTCTAACAGACAGCAATGTAGTAATGGTGACTTAATGCCTTTTGTGATGGAATCTGGGGGGGGGGGCGCGACTATGGAGATCAAGGACACACTCCATTCATGAGAGGTAAAAGAAACAAGAGAAGTAGAAGATGGGGGCCACTTGGCCCATTATGCCTGCTCTGACATTCAATAACACAAATCTCTGATGTAATTTCTTGTCCAAGAGAAACACGGAGACATAGAAAGTTTGTGGGGATGAGCCATTCAGCCAATGACTGACCTACACAGGAAGTGTTTCTATAGAGGCAACAAGGGTAGAAAGGTACACATTAATTATGACAGCACCAGTAGCATTGTACTGTTCCGGTAAGATGGCAGTGCGTTCAGCCGCACCAGACACTCGGGGGACAATCAAAGGGGTTTGTTTTTGTCTTTCTTAAAGATCTTTCTTACAATCACAGGACAATGCTAGACATTTAAAATTTCAGATACTGCAAGTCTACCCCATCAGTGACCTACTTATTGGCAGAGGAGCTGGACTTGGTGTGGACAATGCAGACCATGAAGTGGCAGAGTCGGGGCACAAAGGCGGTTTGCAGTTTAACAGTGAGTAGTTGTCTTCAATGTTTCCATCAAAATCGTAAGACCCTGTTGGACATGGATGATGTAAAATGCTGCAAGTACATTTCCCTTGTTTATTGGGGAGACAGATGGCGGGGGAGCTGCATAGCCTTGGTTGTAGTGAGGACTAGGCTTCTAGCCACATACTTGCCTGCTGCCATAGTCCAGGAGAGGGAACGCTGGAAGTAGTGTAGTGCAGTGTTCATGTTGGGTTGGGTGCTGGCCCCATCCATAGGTGCTGCTATCTCGTGTTCGATCGGCGGAATGGAAAACTGGAAGGCATGCTTGCATGCTTAGATTTGGCTGCGCACTGCTGAAAACTGTTTCTTCTTGCTGATAACACTCATGCACCATCAATTTATCAAACATGTCACTTAGGGACTTGAGCAATAATATATATTTTTATTGTGACCACATGTTTTTCTGCTATTTTATATGTGCTATATGTGCCTTATACTACGTGTAAGTGTTGGCACTATGTTTTGCACTTGGCCTCAGAAGAACATTGTTTCATTTGGTTGTATTCATGTGTATTAATGTGTGGTTGAATGATAATTAAACTTGAACTTGAACTGTTGTCACATATGCACTTTATGTCAACTGGTACATCGACAGAATAGTTTTTATTACCTGTTAAGATTGTGTTAACATACAGCACATAAAATAATGTTAATTATTTACCGCATTTTGCACCTTGGTCTCAGAGGAGCATTGTTTCATTTAGCTATACATATATTGTTTCATTTAGCTATATACAAAAGGCACAGAATCCAACTAGGTCTCAACATATTGATGCAGGTATAAAGACAAGACAGTGGCTATATTTCCATCAGGAGGTTGAGGAGATTTGGTTAGTCACCTAAAACACTTGAAAACATCTACAAATGTACTGTGGAGAGCAATCTGATTGGCTGCATCACCATCTGGTATGGGGAGGGAGGTGCAGGCTACTGCACAGGAATGAAGTAAGCTGCAGGGAGTTGTAAAATTAGTCAGCTCCATCATGAGTACTAGCTTCCATGGAATCCAAGGTGTCTTCAAAGAGTAGTGCCTCAGAAAAGGAACTTCCATCATCAAGAACACCCACCACCTAGGATATGCCCTCTTTTCTTGTTACCATCAAGAGGGAGGTACAGAAGCCTGAAGGCACACACTCAGCGATTCAGGAACAGCTTCTTGCCCTCTGCCACCCAATTTCTAAATGGACAATGAACCTATGAACACCACAGCACAACTTCTTTTGTTTTTGCCCTACTTATCTTAATTTAACTATTTTATATACATACATGTTTACAGTAATTCAGTGTTTTTCTATATTTATCAAGTATTGCGTTGTCCTGCTGCCACAAAGTTAATAAATTTCATGACATATGCTGAGTCTGATTCTGTGCAATTAAATGGCACAAAACTTGCATTTGAACTTGAGAAGGTGAAAACTCTTTAAGAAATTGCTGGTGCTCAATTGGACAAACATCCAAATGGAATGGATAACTTTCCTCTCAGAATCAGCACAACCAAACTGCGTATGTAATGGGCACATTGACAATAATATTTTGAAGAAGTAACTTTTCAAAGATTCCCAATGCTCGATGTGACTTCCTGTGAATTCTGCTATCTCCCATTTAAGTAAAGAAACAGCATAGGAGTTGCTCTGACATCTGTTTGCAATTCACACCTGATTTAGATTTTGTTAAACCAACATGAAAGTGTCTTCAGGCAAGATGTGATTATTGCCACTTGGTAAGCCTTCAGAGAAGCCTGGTGTGCATTAAATTCTCTCAGTTAGCAACCAGGTGAACCAATGACTATTTCAATGACTGCGCAGCAATTAATTTAACGCAATGGTTTTGATTTATCAGTTTCACTGTTAAATATACGGGGACTGGAGTTCTACATAGTTGAAATTATCCATGCATCCACATGCATTGCTTTTGCATCAAACATAACGGATTTTACTTGTACTCGGTGGCCACTTTAATACCTATAGGAGGTACCTAGTAAGGTAGTCACTGAGTGTATTTCTATATTTTCATTGTCTTCTGCTGTAATAGCCCTTCCAGTTCAAGGCTTGACATGTTGTGCTTTCAGAGATGCTCTTCTGCACACCACTGTTGTAACACGTGGTTATTTGAGTTACTGTCACCTTCCCGTCAGCTTCAACCAGTCCGGCCGTTCTCTGTTGACCTCTCTCATTAACAAGGCATTTCCACCCACAGAACTGCCACTCACTAGATTTTTTTTAATGTTTCGCACCATCTCTGTAAACTCTAGAGACTGTTGTGTGTGAAAATCCCAGGAGATCAGCAGTTTCTGAAATACTCAAACCACCCCATTTGACATCAACAATCATTCCACGATCAAAGTCACTTAGATCACATTTCTTCCCTATTTCGATGTTTGGTCTGAACAACTGAACCTCTTGACCACATCTGCATGCTTTCATGTATTGAGTTGCTGTTGCATGATTGGCTGATTAGATATTTGCATTAATGAGCAGGTGTACTGGTGTACCTAATAAAATGGCAACTGAATTCATGTTATTCCAAAAGATGCTTTATCAGTTTTGTAAGAAATGATGACTTAAAGGGTAAATAGTAATTAGATAGAAACTATTAGGAGAGATCAGGGCATTATGCTAAAATTAGTGTCAGGTTATTCAAGATGACACAGAAGGAATTATTCACCCTGAAGTGGAGTTATGATTAGGACTTAATCAAAAACATTGTAATTGAGACTGGTAGATCTGTTTAAGCTGAAGCATTAAGTGAAATGGATCCATAGTGAAGAAGTGACTATGATATGGATCAGTCATGGTCTAATTGAATGGTGCAACAGAACAGGCCCACTTCTGTCCTCTAATTACTTTCATTTGTAACTGATGACTGTGATCCAAGAACATTGTCTGGCAAAATTAGGTATATCAATATGCAGGAAATATAAAAGTGTTCAGTGGTGTTCAAGTATTAACGACAGCCTCCAGACTCATTTCTTAAGATCGTTATGTAGCCCCCTTGCCAGCCTCGGGGTCGCTCAGCTCATTGTCGTCTAAGGAAATTGCCCTCAGCCCCGCCAAACTGGGTAATAGTTTGTGTGGGTGCTGTGTGATGTACCTCACCCCACCCAAATAACAGACAATACACCAGATACGATTAAATGAATTACAGTTTATAGATATTACTGGAACTATATACAAACGTTTGTAATTAATAGAGATAAAATATAAAAGGAAAATAAAATGTGCCACACTTATCAAAGTTCAATCTCTTCGTGCACGAACAGTTGGCGCTCAGGACCCTCCTTCTTCATCCTGCGACTCCCCTTAGACCACTTCCACCTGCCACCTGGGACCAACAATGGTGGTCGACCAGATGCTCCATCCGAGTCCGTCTCTGTCTCCTCTCCTCGCCGAACACCCTGGACCTCGGACTCCTGCACGGGGTCAGACCCCGTTAGCAGACTCACAGCACCTGGTCCATCCTCTGTCTCTCTCTCTCCCACCTTCTGCCCCAAAACCCATTCATCACACTAACTTACAGACACACAGAAAAAATAACATCTATCCCAATTGGTTTGTTCGTCCTCTTATCAGTAACATGATCCAAACAAACTGCTAGCGGGAGGACTTTCTCAGCAGTTAACACAACAAAGAAGCCATTTCAATTATAACCTAACAAAGAAGCCATTTTAATTAGACTACGCAGTAACACAAAAGAAGAAACCCCTTACAGTTAACTTTCACTTCATCTCAGAGTAATACAACACTAAAAAAGGCCTTTTGGCCAAACTCTGGTCTGTGTCCATCAATACGCCCTTCCAAGCTCGTCCTATTTGTCAGTGTTTGGCCGAAAACCTACTAAAACAACTGCTGAGCACATCTACATCCACATTTAACTATCAGGCTCCTGAACCAAAGAGCATATCTTCATTCAGCTTCACTTACATCAACACTGAACTGATTCCACAAACTATAGATTCACTTTCAAGGACTCTACAATTCATTTTCTCAGTATTATTGATTCCTTATTTATGTTTTTATTATTATTTTATTGGGTTTTTTTGGCATTTTCACAACTTGTTTTATTTTGCACATTGGCTGTTTGTCCATCTTTCATGTGTGCAGTTTTTCATTGATTCTATTAAGTTTCTTTGTATTTACTATGAATGCCTACAAGGAAATGAATCTCAGGGTTGTATATGGTGACATATATGTACTTTGATAATGAATTCGCTTTGAATGTTTAAACCTTTCCTATCCATATGATGGCCTAATTGCCTTTCAAACATCATTATTGTACCTAATCTAATCACGTCTCTAGCAATTTATTCTACACGCATAACATCTTCTGTGTAAAAAGTTACCCCGCATGTTCCCATTAAATCTTTCCCCTCTCATCTTAAACTTATGCCCTCTAGTTCTTGATTCACCCACCCTGGCAGATAGATGCTGTTGAATGCTTGCAGAGGTAACTACTACCGAATGTTTGGTTTGAACCTCCAAGGGCAGCCAGCTGAGACTGTGCGTGTGATTAGTCAAAGAACCTTGCTCTGGGAGGGCAGGGAATTACCTCTGAGTCATGATGGATTTGGAACCAGAAAGCCCATCAATGCCTGCTGCAGGGAATGAGAAGGGTTAAATCTTTGCCTTTACTCCTGCGCAAAGGTATTGCAGATGGTGAGGTAGGTTTAAGGTGAAGAGTGAGAGGGATCTGAAGAATAAGTTCTTTGACAGAGTATCTTGCAGCCTGGTTCCCACTGCCTCAGAAAGTGATGGAGACAGATACTCTCATAGAATTTCAAGTATCCGGATGAACATAGAACATTAAGTTCAAAAGTGATTAATAAAGTAGACAGAGAACAATACAACACATTACAGGCCCACGGTGTTGTGCTGACTCATTAACCTACTCCAAGATCAATCTAACCCTTCCCTCCCATACATTCCCTCATTTTTCTTTCAAACATCTGCCTTTCTAGGAGTCTCTTAAATGTGCCTGATGTATCTACCTCTAACTCCACCCCTGACTTGAATATACTTGAATTGACAAGCCACTGAAGGCTACAAGAGTTGGTGAATGAAACTAGTATCGATTTGTATTTGATGGTGAGTATAAGTGGTGGACCAAAGAGCCACTTTCTCTGCTTAATGACTTTATGACTCTAAGTTTACTGCTGAATGCACGAATTTGGGAAAAGTTGAGAGCCTGGTCTAGTTCCAAACCTCCAATTTGTTATGAAGAGACTTTGCTTTAAAGTAATCACTTGTTCTATTGTTAATTATGTTGTCCGCTGTGCTGCTGATGATTAATTACAATTCAACAAAATGGATTTTCCTTATTTAATATAAGTAACCCCATACAGAGCCAATCTTGTTAGGCAGACAATTTAAAATAAAGACAGACTTCCACAGTACTTTCAGCACCCAAGGACATTCTCAAAGTGCATTAAAGATAAAAAATAAAGATTAGATTTCACACGTACACTGAAATATTTGAAATATGCAGTGAAATATGGCATTTGCTTCAATGACCAATACAGTCCCAAATATACTGGGGCAGCACACAGGTGTCACCATGCTTCCAGCTTCAACATACCATGTTCACAACTTACTAATCCTAACCTATACACCTTTGGAATGTGGGAGAAAACCGGGTCACCCAGAGGAAATTCACATGGTCACAAGGAAAATGAGAAAAAAAATCTCTTAGAGAGAGCAGTAGGAATTGAACCTTTATCTTAAAGCATTCTGCTAACTGCTACGCCCCTGGATATCAAGTTCAAGATAAAGAAATATATTTGAAATGTTGCTGCTTCTTCAGTTTTACTCTGTCACTTGTTGTCTCCCTGCTTCCTTCATACCCTCCTTCCTTTCTCTCTGACAAACTTGGAAATCCAATTCTTGATCTTAATTGCATGCAGTGACCCTGAGCAGTGCTGAATTATGATGTTAGTGGCAACTTTGGTGAGTAATTAGTTGACACTTACCCAATTTCACTCTGTACTTGATAAGGCACTGAAAATCAGAAGTGTCCGTCATATAAACAGAAACAAATGAGGATCAGTGGTTATGTTATTACTGATCCTGGGATTTAGGTGTATACCCAGTCTGAACATAATATTGCTGAGAAATAAATAGGATCTGTTGTTGTGCAGAATGATACACAAAATGTAAATATAGTTAATCAAGATAGAATGACTCAGCTTTCATGTCAGGCGTTGATTGGACTGTCACCTATTGGGCCATCAGCACGACCCGAAACTGCTTCCCTGTTAACTATACTTAAACAGTGGGCAGCCACTAAAGGCAGTCACAGGGTATTTTTGGCTGAGTTTATTGAATTGAATTGACTTTATTTCTTACATCTTTCACATACATGAGTAAAAATCTTTACATTATGTCTCCATTTAAATATGCAATGTGCAATCATAATAATTTATAATAAATAGAACAGTCAATGTAACATAGAATACACTCAAATCAGTGTGAGTTAATCTGATGGCCTTGTGGAAGAAGCTGTCCCGGAGCCTGTTGGTCCTGGCTTTTATGCTACTGTACTGTTTCCCGGATGATAGCAGCTGGAATAGATTGTATTTTGAGTGTCTTGGGTCCCCAATGATCCTACAGCCCCTTTTTACACACCTGTCCTTGTAAATTCCATGAATCATGGGAAGTTCACAACTACAGGTGCATTGGGCTATCTGCACCACTCTCTGCAGAGTTCTGTGATTCAGGGATGTACAGTTCCCATACCAGGCAGTGATGCAGCCAGTCAGGATGCTTTCAATTGTGCCCCTGTAGAAAGTTCTTAGGATTTGGGGGCCCATACCAAACTTCCTCAACCGTCTGAGGTGAAAGAGGCACTGTTGTGCCTTTTTCACCACACAGCTGGTGTGTACGGACCACGCGAGGTCCTCAGTGATGTGAATGTTGAGGAACTTGAAGCTGTTTACCCTCTCAACCCCAGATCCATTGATGTCAATAGGGGTTAGCCCATCTCCATTCCTCCTGTAATCCACAAACAGCTCCTTTATTTTTGCGACATTGAGGGCGAGATTATTTTCTTGACACCACTGTGTCAGAGAGATGACTTCTTCCCTATAGGCCACCTTGTTATTGTTTGAGATAAGGCCAATCAATATAGTGCTGTCAGCAATTTAATTAGTAGATTAGAGCTGTGGGTGGTGACACAATCATGGGTACACAGGGAGTAAAAGAGGGGACTCAGTACACAGCCCTGAGGGGCTCCTGTAATGAGAGTCAAAGGGTTGAAGGTGAGGGAGTGCACTCTTACCACCTTCTGGTGATCTGACAGGAAGTCCAAGATCCAGCTGCACAAGACAGGCTCAAGGCCGAGGTCTCTGAGCTTCTTGTCGAGCCTGGATCGAACTAGGGTGTTGAATGCTGAACTGTAGTCCAAGAACAGCATTCTCACATAAGCATCCTTCTTCTCCAGATGTGTAAGGACAGTATGTAGAGCAGTGACTATTGCATCATCTGTCAATTGGTTGTGTTGGTAAACGAATTGTAGGGGGTCCAGTTTTGGGTGGTAGCAAGCTGCAGATGTAGTCCTTGACCAGCCTCTCAAAGCACTTGATTATTATTGAGGTGAGTACGACAGGACACCAGTCATTCAGGCATGTTACCTTGGTCTTTCTTTGTACAGGGACAATGGTGGATAATTTGAAGCAGGAGGGCACTCCACACTGGGAGAGGGAGAGGTTAAAATTGTCAGTAAACTCACCTACCAGTTGTGCTGTGCACATCCTGAGTACTCGCCCGGGGATGTCGTCCGGTTACCTAGCCTTGTGACTGTCCACTCGTTGGAAACATCTGCTTACCTCAGCCTCACAGATGACCAGGTTGCAGGTTGTAGCGGTGGCTTTCCTCGGAGGCTCAGAGTTAGTGACATTGAACCAAGAATAAAAGGGATTGAGCTCATCTGGGAGAGAGGCCGCGATGTTGGCGGCACCACAACGTTTGGCTTTGAAGTCTGCGATGGTATGCAGCCCTCGCCACAGGTCACAGGTGCTATTCGTTGTGAATCTTGACTCAATCTTGTCCCTGTATTGTCGTTTCACAGCCTTGATAGATTTATTCTCCAAAATCTGTGTTTTGAGCCTTGATAGAGCTCTTTGGTCTCAATATACTGATACTATTCAGGTGTCTGTAGACATTGGAGACTGCAGATGCTGGAATCTGAGGCAATACATAAAGTGCTGGAGGAACTCAGTGGATCAGGCAGTATCTGTGGAGGGAAATGTACTGTTGACGTATCAGGTTGATGCTCTTCATCTGCACTTCTTCTCAAGCCAATAGGCCTGGCATCCACTTCCTTCCATTGATTAGATCTATGCCTGTTTCGGCCACTTTCTGCCTGCCTAACTCAATCAAGGAGAGGGTATTCACAGGAAGTTAATAGTTTCATTTGACATCTACCTCCTTACACCTTCTCAGCATTCATCTATCTCCTGGAACATTCCCACATCCCTCCTGTGACTACCATAATGGCCCACAGACTGATATAACATCCCATGAATCTACAAGAGGTAAGAAAATTTGAATAATATTTTGGATAATCATTGGCAATTGAAAGTTCCAAATGCTCCAAGAACTTGCGAAATTGGAGAAGGACACAGGCTATCTATCTTCTTTAGCATTCATTAAAATCTGTTGCCTCAGGCTCCAGAACTGTCTAGGTAGACAGATACGAAGTTCCATAGTGTATCTTGAAAGAATACATTCCCCTTGCTTTCATCTGCAAAGGTTATAGAGTTGAGATTGATACAGCATGGAAACAAGTCCTTTTCAGCCCAACTCATCCATGCTGAACATGATGCCCAGCAAGCTAGTTTTATCATATTTAGCCATATTCCTTTCCTATCCAAGTACTTACCAAAATGCTTTTTGTCAACTGTTATTGTACCTACCTCACCCACTGTCCCTGGCAGCTCGTTCTCCATGTGAAGAAGCTGCCCCTCAAGACTTTCTTTCAATCTTTGACCTCACCTAAACTTATGGTCTCTGGTTTTTAAGCATCTTCCTCAGTGTGAAAAACAACTATGTGCATACACACTGTGTACACCCCTCATGATTTTCTACACCACTGTAAAGTCATCCTCAATTTCCTAAAATTAACCCCTCAATCTACCTTGTCATCGCCTTGCACTTTATTGTTTGCCTACACGACAATTATGACAAAACTATTCTGTATTCTGTTTTCACTTTCCCTTGTGCTATCTCAATGTACTGGTATGATTAAATGAACGGGGACTGGATACATAAGTATTTGGATAGACATAACGGTGAACGGTAGGACATATCTAACCAATCTTATGGAGTTTTTGGAAGAAGTTACCAGGAAGGGGAATGAAGGCAAGGCAGAGGATGTTGTCTACATGGACTTTCGTAAGGCACTTGACAAGATCCCGCATGGGAGGCTGGTCAAGAAGGTTCAGTCACTTAGCATTCAGGATGAGGTAAATTGGATTAGACATTGGCTTTGTGGGAGAAGCCAGAGAGTGGTGATAGATGGTTGCCTCTCTGACTGGAGGGCTGTGACTTGTGGTATCCCACAGGGAACAAGGCTGGGTTCTTTGTTGTTTGTCATCTATATCAGTGATCTGGATATCAGCAAATTTGCGGATTAGATTAGATTAGATTCTTAAGACACACAGTCCTCTTTTATTGTCATTTAGTAATACATGCGTTAAGAAATGATACAATATTTCCTCCGGTGTGATATCACAAAACACAGGCCAGACCAAGACTGAAAAAAACTAACAAAACTACATAATTATAACATATAGTTACAACAGTGCAACAATACCATAACTTGATGAAGAAGTCCATGAGCACAGTAAAAAGTTCAAAGTCTCTCAAATGTACCACATCTCACACAGACGGGAGAAGGAAGAAAAACTCTCCCTGCCATACCCAACCACAGTCCAGCTCTGAGTCATCCGAAAACTTCGAGCTCTGATCAGCTCTCCAACACCGAGTACTGAGCGCCATCTCTATCTGAATGATTCGACCTCCATCTCAGTTGCCAACAGCAGGCAAGGCCAGGGATTTTGAGGCCTTCCCTCCGAAAGATTCCTGATCACACAGTAACAACAGCAGCGAACTGGCGTTTCAGAAATTTTTCCAGGTGTTCCTCTGTGCTTTCACATCTGTCTCCATCAAATCAGAATTGTCCATGGCCCCTATTTAATGGATACAATATCATTTTTTACCAGAGAGCTGCGCACGCGTGGCGCGCTGCTCTCTTTCCTCCCGCCGACGACACCAAGACTGGGGGTGTGATGGACAGTGAGGAAAGCTAACATAGCTTGCAGAGAGATCTGCATCAGCTGGAAAAATGGCAGATGGAGTTTAATACAGTCAAATGTGAGGTTTTGCACTTCGGTAGGACAGACAAGGGTAGGTCTTACTCGGTTAGCGGTAGGGCACCGAAGAGTGTGGAAGAACAAAAGGATTTGGGAATACAGGTACATAATTCAATGAAAGTCCACCACGGGTAGATAGGTTCATAAATAAAGCTTTTGGTACATTAGCATTCATAAATCAATGTGTTGAGTACAGAAGATGGGATGTTATGTTGAAATTGTATAAGATGTTGGTGAGGCCTAATTTGGAGTATTGTGTGCAGTATTGGTCACTTACCTACAGGAAAGATGTAAACAAGGTTGAAAGGGTCCTGAGAAAATTTACAAGGCTGTTGCTCTATCTGGAGGCTCTGCATTATAAGGAAAGATTGAATAGGTTAGGACTGCATTCTTTAGAATGTAGAAGATTGAGAGAAGATTTGATAGAGGTATACAAAATTATGAGGGATATAAATAGGGTAAATGCAAGAATGTTTTTTCCATTTTGGATGGGACAACAACCAGAGGTAATGGTTTAAGAGTGAAAGGTGAGAATTTTAAGGGAAACATGAGAGGCACGTTCTTCACTCAGAGGGTTGTGAGAGTGTGGAATGAACTGCCAGCACAGTGGTTCATGCAAGCTTGATTTCAACACTTAAGTGAAGTTTGGATAGGTACATGGATAGTCGGGATACAGATGGGATATGGTCCTGGTGCAGGTTGTTGGAGTTGTTCAGCATAAACTAGATAGGCTGAAGGGCCTGTTTCTGTGCTGTAGTTCTTTATCTGTATGGATGTAACCCAAGACAAGGTTTTTCCACAGTATCTCGGTACACGTGTCAATAATAAACCAATTTACCTATTTACTTTCCAAACCTACTCAATCTTTCCCTGTAACTATAAGGCCATAAGACCATAAAAAATATGAGGAGAATTAGGCCATTCAGCCCATTGAGACTGATCCCAAATCCCATTCAACCCACATATACCTGCCTTCATACCATATCCCTTGATGCCTGGACCAATCAGGAATCTATAAACTTCTGCTTTGAATATTACCCATGGACCTGGCCTCCACAGGCATCATTAGACGAGTATTCCCCAGATTCACCACTCTTTGATGAAAAAATTCTTTCTTAATTCTGTTCTAAAAGGTCGCTTCTCAAATTTGAGGCTGTGCCTCTTGTCCTGGATACCCCACCAGAGGAACCATTCTTTCCACATCTACTGTATCTAGTCCTTTCAACGTTCAGCGGGTTTCAGTGTGATTCCCACGCATTCTTATAAATTTCAGTGAGTACAGACCCAAAGCTGCTAAATGTTCCTCTTACGTTAATCGAATAACACACAAAAATGCTGAAGGAACTCAGCACACCACGCAGGCCAGAAAGTTTGAGAAATCAATATATCGATGTTTATGCCATCAGGCTGGAAGCTACCCAAACAGAATATAAGGTGTTGTTCCTTCAACCTAAATGTGGCCTTATCCTGACAGTGGAGGAGGCCATGGATGGACATATTGGAATGGGAATATGAAGTAGAATTGAAATGGATGGCCACTGGGAGATCCTCTGCCGAGCATCTGCACTCCATCCGCCAGACAAGCGGGATAAGGTCACACTTAAGTTGGAGGAACAACAGCTTATATTCCGTTTGAGTAGCCTCCAACATGATGGCATGAACATCAGTTTCTCAAACTTCTAGGAATGCCTCCTCCAACCGCACCCTCACCATTTCCCTTCCCCTTATCCCTCTCTCATGTTATCTCTTGTTCACCCATCACCTCCCTCTGGTGCTCCTCCCCCTCCCCCCCCCCGTTTCCTTTCTTCCATGGCCTTCTGTCTCTTTCACCAATCAACTTCCTAGATTTTTGCTTCATCCCTCCCCCACCAGGTTTCACCTATCACCTGGTGTTTCTCTCTCCCCTCCCCCCACCTTTCAAATCTACTCCTCAGCTTTTTTTCCCTCCAATCCTGCCAAAGAGTTTCGACCCAGAACGTCGACTGTACGTTTTTCCATAGATGCTGCCTAGACTGCTGAGTTCCTTCAGCATTTTGTGTGTGTTGCTTGGATTTCCAACATCTGCAGATTTTCTCCTGTTTGTCATATGTTAACCATATCATTTTCCAGTGGTCCAATATCAACTCTCACCTCCCTTACTCAAAGCAGCTACGTGAGTTGACTCTGTAGTTAAGAAGGCATACGGTGTATTGGCCTTCATCAATCGTGGAATTGAACTTAGGAGCTGAGAGGTAATGTTGCAGCTATATAGGACCCTGGTCAGACCCCACTTGGAGTACTATGCTCAGTTCTGGTCACCTCACTACAGGAAGGATGTGGAAGCCATAGAAAGGGTGCAGAGGAGATTTACAAGGATTGGGGAGCATGCCTTATGAAGACAGGTTGAGTGAACTCGGTCTTTTCTCCTTGGAGTGACGGAGGATGAGAAGTGACCTGATAGAGGTGTATAAGATGATGAGAGGCATTGATCATGTGGATAGTCAGAGGCTTTTTCTCAGGGCTGAAATGGCTGCCACAAGAGGACACAGGTTTAAGGTGCTTGGGAGTAGGTACAGAGGAGATGTCAGGGGTAGGTTTTTTACGCAGAGAGTGGTGAGTGTGTGGAATGGGCTGCCGGCAACGGTGGTGGAGGTGGATACAATAGGGTCTTTTAAGAGGCCTTTGGATAGGTACATGGAGCTTAGAAAAATAGAGGGCTATGGGTAACCCTAGTAATTTCTAAGATAGGGACATTTTCAGCACAACTTTGTAGGCCGAAGGGCCTGTATTGTGCTGTAGGTTTTCTATGCTTCTATGTTTTTATTCTTCATATAACTAAAAAATCTTTTGGTATCTTGCTTCATATTATCGGCTAGTTTGCCCTCATATTTCATTATTTCCTGTCTTTTTTTTTAGCTGCCTTTTGTTGGATTTTAAAAGTTTCCTAATCATCCAACTTCCCACTCACTTTTGTTATCTTATATGCCCTTCCCTTGGCTTTTATACCATCCTTAACTTCTCTTATCAGCCACGTTTACCTAGCCCTGCCATTTGAGAAGTACTTCTTCTGTGGGACATACCTATCCTGCGCGTTGTGAACTATTCCCAGAATCTTTAGCCACCCATTTTCTGCCATCATCCCCGCCAGTATTCTCCTCCAATCCACCTGGTCAAGTTCCTCTCTCACGCCCCTGTAATTCCCTTTACTCCACTGCAATACTGATACATGTGACTTATACTTTCCCCTCTCAAATTGCAGTATGAATTCAATCATACTATGATCACTACCTCCGAAGGGTTATTTTATGTTAAGCTGACTAACAAAATCTGGTTTATTACACAATATCCAATATAAGATGGACTTTCCCCTGGCAGTCTCGAGCACAAGTTGCTCTAAAAAGCCATCTCATAGGCATTCAACAAATTCCCGGTCTTGCAATCTGACACCAAACTGATTTTCCCAATCCTCTTGCATATTGAAGTACCCCATTACAATTGTGTCATTACCCTTATTAAATGCCCTTTCCAGCTCCCTTTGCAATTTCAACCCCACATCTTGGCTACTATTTGGAGCCCTATATATGATTCCCATAATGGTTTTTTCACCCTTGCAGTTTCTGAACTCTGCCCACAAAGTTAATTCAGATAACTTAGGCTCTTGTGTCCTGGCAGCATCCTTGTAATCCTTCTCTGCACTCTTTCCATTTTAATGATTCAGATACAGATTTTATTTGTCGTATATACCTTGTTAGCATTAACAACCAAAGACATGATTGGGGCAGTCCATAAGTGTTGTTACACATTCTGTTGCCAATGTAGCACGTCCACCATACTCAGCAAATAAACGCAGAACACAACAAAGCAGAGCATGCAAAGTGATATACAACAATAGCAAAATATGTCCCGCTCCTCCCTCCCACCTACCTAACTATAGTCCTTTAACCTTCCTATGCAGGCCACCAAACACTGTCCATTATTTTCCAAGTGCAATCTCAGCAATATTTTGTTCAACTGCACCATAATGTACCACACCAATGTACAAACCACCATTGTTTTGTACACCTGCACCAGAACGTAGACCCCAGTGTTTTAGATTCCACTGAACAGAAACATTTGCTCAACGTCCGCCCAGTTAAGTCTACCTCCACTCTTTTGTGTCACTGAGCGCATGTTGTTTGAAACTCCAGTGGGTATGGTCCTAATCAGCACAACTATTGCTCCAAAGCCGAGCACTTTACCTAAAATACTCTTCACACTATGGTCAATAAATGTGGAAACCAAAAGGAATTCACACAAAATGTTGGAGGAACTCAGAAGGTCAGGCAGTATCAATGAAAATGAATAAACTGTCAACATTCCTTTTTCAGGAATTTCTAATTTACTCTCCTTTTGTTTTCTTTTGCTAATAAAACAGAAAGGAGTATTTCTGTTTCAGTTCTCTGAAGGCTTATGCAGGAGTCTGAGTTTTCAATATCTTAAGCCAATTCCTTTGCATGCTTCAAAATCAGGTTACAGCAGAATGTTCTTTTTGTCAGCTAAGCTGTTTACACATCTGCTAAAGCCCGTCAGCATCAGAAATAATTCATAAGCCCATTAAGCTAGAACACAATGTTACAACAAGGAGGGCTTTACTGGCTGTTGTGTCACAACAACAGAGCCCAAAGAGAGCCTCTCAGATTTGACCATTCGGAACACAGGGGCCTCTCACTTGGTTTGGAACTCCCTCTCTCAATACAAGCTGCTATTGCCATGAATAAATCAGGCATTCCTAGTCTGAAATTGACATCTTTGTTAGAAAAGGTTAATAGTTAGGAATGATGTCGGTAGGTGGAGCAATAATCCAATGGAACAACAGCAGCTTTCCAAGGGCCAGCCCGCAGCCCTGGGGGGCACCAGCATTGAGTATGATGGGGAGGAAGAAGCAGTAAGGCACCCACTTCCTAACCAACAGACATCTGACAGTCAGGATGCACAACTGCTCCTCCCTCCCCATCATCCTCAACACGGGTGCCCTACAGAACCGTGGGCTGAGCCTGCTGCTGTACACACACTTGAGAAATCACATTGTCAAGTTTGCCGATGGCACGTCAGTGTTGGGACTGTTCACCAGCAACCATGAGACAGCCTACAAGAGGAGGTAGGAGAGCTCAAGGCCTGATGCCAAGCAAATAACGTCTTCCTTAATGTCAAGAGGACAAAGGAGATGGTTATGGACTTGAGGAAAACTCGCACCACACCCTTTACATCAGCAGCACACCAGTGGAAGCAGTTTCAAACTCCTGGAAGTGTACATCTCAGACAACTGCACATGCTCCACAATCATGAAAGCTTGCCAATGCCTCTACTTCTGAAGGAGGTTGAAGAGGCCAAGACTAAGCACATCAATGCTCACAACCTTCTGTGGATGCACAGCTGAGAGCATCCTAACATGCTACATCTCTGTGTGATACAGAAACTGCACTGCGCAAAAAAGAGGGCTCTACAAGGGGTAGCAAGAACTGTCCAACGCATCACCAGCATCAGTCTATCTGTCATCAAGGACATATCTATAGAAAGCTGCTGGAAAAAAGGTCAGAAATATCATGAAAGATCCCACCCATCCTGCTGAGGGACTGCCCAATTCCCATCAGGGAAGAGGCTACACAGCATCAACACCACGACCACCATACTTAAAAAACAGTTACCGCTTGCAAGCCATCAGGCCGATCAACACCTTCACCCCACAGACACACCCCCACCATGACTCCTTTTTTTCCATTTCCTGTCAGATCTATCTTACCTATAGATACTCCCGTACCTTTACTTCACTTTAGGTACATACAACACATCTATGTATATAAGCTAATCATATGTGTTGTTCTTATAGTGGTCTTTATGCTTATTGCATTTTTTAAAGTCGCACTGGATCCAGAGTAACAATCATTTCATTCTTCTTTATACTTGCATACTGATGTATAACATTGAACAATATTGGATCTTGAATCGTTGAATCAATTAGCGAATCAAATTTCAAGTCTTTGGGATGTGGAGGAAACTGAAGCACTTGGGGGAAGCACACACAATCATAGATAGAACATTCAAATTTCACAGAGAAAACACTTGGATTGAACCCAGGTTACTACAGCCTTGATTATTTTGGTTTTCTCACTGTGACGCCCATTTCTCCTGCAATGAGACAAGGCATTCTTTACCTTCTCAATATTGTCTGGCTCAGTTTATACTTCCCTTCATCTCTCCCTGATTCTCCAAGGTCAAAGCAGCCTCTGCCAGAAACTTCAGTTGAATGTTATTTGAGCCAAAGCTAATTCGCCTTTTATCTCCATCCAGAAATGATCACAAGTTAAAACCTTCTCAAGTTCCCTCGACTCTGACTGAAATTGGCTGTGTTGTAGCGGTGTGCTACACACAGCGCTAGAATAACCACACGGAGTCGGTGAGTTAGGGTTGCGATGAAAGAGATTTATTCAAACTTCGCGGCCTGCTTTAAAGCCTTCCCGTTCCCGCCCTCCCTGGGGCGGGACTGCTGTGGGGAATACATATTCCCAGACCCTTTCTGCGCGCGGGATTTTCCCCCTGCTGATGAGGATGGCCTGGTGCCCTTTTTGGGGCCAGCCCTCTGCCTGCGCGCGCTGTTGTGAGCCGGTTCATGTGTGCCAGAAAGTGGGTCGCCACATAACCCCCCCACAGAACCGGCGATACCTCCCCCAATGTCCACAGTCTGGATTGGCCTCTGTTTGGGAGGTCTGCCCCTGCGCTGCGGTGCCTGAGCCTGGACCGGTTGCGCCAAGTCCACATGGGCCGGTTTGAGTCGGTCCACCATGAAAACCTCCTCTCTCCCCCAAATGTCCAGCACGAACGTGGACCCGTTGTTCCTGATCACCTTAAACGGCCCCTCGTAGGGCTGCTGTAGTGGTGCCCGGTGTCCAGCCCGTCGTACAAAAAGAAACTTACAGTTCTGCAGGTCTTTGGGTATGCAGGTCGGGCTTTGTCCGTACTGTGAAGTGGGGATGGGGGCCAGGTTACCGAGCCTCTCCCGTAGTCTGTCCAGGACTGCTGTGGGTTCTTCCTCTTGCCCCCTTGGGGCTGGTATGAACTCTCCTGGGACGGCCAGGGGTGTGCCGTACACCAACTCGGCCGATGAGGTGTGCAGATCCTCTTTGGGCGCCGTGCGGATTCCGAGCAGGACCCAGGGAAGCTCGTCCACCCAGTTAGGCCACTCCAGGCGGGCCATGAGATCCGATTTCAGGTGACGGTGGAAGTGCTCCACTAGTCCGTTCGACTGTGGGTGGTAGGCAGTTGTGTGGTGTAGCTGAGATCCTAAAAGGTTGGCCATAGCCGACCACAGGCTGGAGGTGAACTGGGCGCCCCTGTCGGAGGTAATGTGGGCCAGTACCCCGAAGCAGGCTACCCAGGTTGCGATCAGTGCTCGGGTGCAGGATTCGGAGGTGGTGTCGGTGAGCGGGACTGCCTCTGGCCATCTGGTGAACCGGTCTATCATAGTTAGGAGGTACCGCGCTCCTCGTGACACTGGCAGGGGCCCCACGATATCCAATGGATGTGGTCGAACCTCCGGCGGGTGGGTTCGAACCGCTGCGGCGGAGCCTTGGTTTGCCGCTGCACCTTGGCCGTTTAGCACTGCATGCACGTTTTGGCCCATTCACTGACCTGCTTACGAAGTCCATGCCACATGAACCTGTTGGCGACAAGCCGGACGGTTGTCCTGATGGAGGGGTGAGCTAAGTTGTGAATGGACTCGAAAACCCGCCGGTGCCAGGCTGCTGGGACGACGGGGCGGGGTTGGCCGGTAGCTACGTCACATAGTAGGGTCCTCTCACCTGGGCCTACGGGGAGGTCTTGGAGCTGCAGACTGGAGACTGCAGTCCTGTAACTGGGGATCTCAGCGTCTGCCTGCTGTGCCTCTGCCAGCGCTGCATAGTCCACCCCCTGGGACAGGGCCTGTATGGTCGGTCTGGAAGGTGTGTCCGCCACGATGTTGTCCTTTCCAGAGACATGCCGGATGTCCGTCGTGTACTCGGAGATGTAGGACAGATGTCGCTGCTGGCGGGACAACCAGGGGTCAGACACCTTCATGAACGCAGAAGTAAGCGGTTTTTGGTCTGTGAACGCGGTGAAGGGCCTACCTTCTAAGAAGTACCTGAAATGCCGGATTGCCAGGTATAGTGCCAATAGCCCCCGGTCGAAAGCACTGTATTTGAGTTCAGGTGGTCGTAGGTGTTTGCTGAAGAACGCCAGGGGTTGCCAGCGACCCTCGATGAGCTGTTCCAGCACTCCACCGACTGCTGTGTTGGATGCGTCCACCGTGAGCGCAGTAGGAACGTCCGTTCTGGGGTGCACTAGCATCGCGGCGTTTGCCAAGGCTTCTTTGGTTTTAACGAAAGCAGTTGCAGCCTCTTTGTCCCAGGTAATGTCCTTGCCCTTACCCGACATTAGAGTGAACAGGGGTTGCATGGTTCGGGCTGCTGAGGGGAGGAAACGGTGGTAAAAATTCACCGTACCCACGAATTCCTGCAGGCCTTTGATTGTGTTGTGTCGGGGGAAGTTGCGGACCGCATCTACCTTGGCGGGCAGCGGGGTTGCCCCGTCTTTAGTAATCCTGTGGCCCAGCAAGTCGATGGTGTCGAGTCCGAACTGGCATTTGGCTGGGTTGATTGTAAGGCCGAATTCGCTCAGGCGGGAGTAGAGCTGGCGGAGGTGGGACAGATGCTCCTGCCGACTACTGCTGGCTATGAGGATGTCGTCCAAATAGATGAATGCAAAGTCCAGGTCGCGTCCCACTGCGTCTATTAGCCACTGGAAAGTCTGTGCAACATTCTTTAGACCAAACGGCATTCGGAGGAATTCGAAAGTCCGAACGGGGTGATGAGTGCTGTTTTGGGGATGTCGTCCGGATGTACCGGGATTTGATGGTATCCCCAGACAAGGTCTACCTTGGAAAAGATCCTTGCGCCGTGTAGGTTTGCTGCGAAGTCTTGAATGTGTGGCACATGGTAGTGGTCTGGCGTTGTAGCCTCGTTCAGTCTGCGATAGTCACCGCACAGTCTCCAGCCCCCCGTTGCCTTGGGCACCATGTGAAGGGGGGAGGCCCATGGGCTGTTGGACTGTCATATGATCCCCAATTCCTCCATCTTCTTGAACTCCTCCTTCGCCAGTCGGAGCTTGTCCGGGGGAAGCCTTCGAGCACGGGTGTGGAGGGGTGGTCCCTGGGTCGGGATGTGGTGCTGTACTCCGTGTCTGGGCATGGCTGCCGTGAACTGCGGTGTCAGTACTGATGGGAAATCCACCAGGACCCTGGTGAATTCATCGTCGGACAGCGTGATGGAGTCCAGGTGTGGGGCTGGCAACTGTGCTTCACCCAGGGAGAACGTTTGAAAAGTCTTGGCGTGGACTAATCGCTTCCCTTGCAGGTCGACTAGCAGGCTGTGGGCTCGTAGAAAATCCACCCCCAGGAGTGGTTGGGCCACGGCAGCCAGTGTGAAGTCCCACGTGAACCGGCTGGAGCTGAACTGTAGCCGCACCTTGCGGGTGCCGTATGTTCGTATTGTGCTGCTATTTGCGGCCCTCAGGGTGGGTCCCGGTTCTCTGTTGCGGGTGTCGTAACTTGTTGGAGGTAAGACGCTGATCTCCGCTCCGGTGTCGACCAAAAAGCGGCGTCCCGACTGCTTGTCCCAGACATACAGGAGGCTTTCCTGATGGCCAGCCGCCGTAGCCATCAGCGGCGGCTGGCCCTGGCGTTTCCTGGGAATTTGCAGGGTGGTCTGCAGCGGCGGGCCTCTGTACCCCACCGCTGGTGGTAGAAACACCATTGTTCATTGGGCTCATCACTCCCGTCGCCGGGTTTTGTAGGCTCTGCTGCCGGGCCTGGTCTGGTCTGTCGTTGGGTACGCGGCTTGGTGATCTGTGCGACGGATGCCCCTCTCTCTTTCCTGGCATTCCACAGCACATCTGCTCGGGCCGCCACCTCCCGGGGGATGCTGAAATCTGCGTCGGACAGCAGCAGACATATGTCCTCGGGCAGTTGCTCTAGGAACGCCTGCTCAAACATGAGGCAGGGTTTGTGTCCTTCAGCCAGGGCCAGCATCTCGTTCATTAATGCTGACGGCGGCCTGTCTCCAAAACCATCCAGGTGCATTAAGCGGCGTGCTCGTTCGCGCCGTGAGAGTCCGAAAGTCCTTATGAGCAGGGCTTTGAATGCTGTGTATTTGCCGTCCTCCGGGGGCGACTGTATAAACTCCTCAACTTGTGCAGCTGTCTCTTGGTCGAGTGAGCTCAGCAAGTAGTAGTAGCAAGTGGACTCTGAAGTTATCTGCCGAATGTGGAATTGCGCTTCTGCTTGTTCGAACCATAATTGGGATCGCAGCGTCCAGAAGCTTGGCAATTTTAACGAAACTGTGTGAACAGATGCAGCATCGGTCATCTCTGGTCCAAATATCGTTTGGGCCGTCGGGGTCACCAATTGTAGCGATGTGCTACACACAGCGCTAGAATAACCACACGGAGTCGGTGAGTTAGAGTTGCGATGAAAGAGATTTATTCAAATTTCGCGGCCTGCTTTAAAGCCTTCCCGTTCCCGCCCTCCCTGGGGCGGGACTGCTGTGGGGAATGCATATTCCCAGACCCTTTCTGCGCGCGGGATTTTCCCCCTGCTGGTGAAGATGGCCTGGCGCCCTTTTTGGGGCTGGCCCTCTGCCTGCGCGCGCTTTCGTGAGCCGGTTCGTGTGTGCCAGAAAGTGGGTCACTACAGTGTCATTTTCCACCATACTGGTGTGATCAATATGCATTGTGATTGGATCAAAGAAATATCAGCGGAGAAAAGCTGGCCTCTGACACCCTGGTAGTGATTGAACTGGAATATTCTAATCGCATCTCCAAATAGACTTTTGTGCCTCCTTAAATAACTTCAGTACAGACAAACCTGCTCGTGAAGGTTGTGAATTTGAGCATTTATTTTTTAAAGATAATGTATATTTATTTGTAATACGTATTAATAACTTGCATGAAAATGTAGGTGGTCTGATCGGTAACTTTGCAGATGACAAGATAATTGGTGGAGTTGTGGATAGCAAGTTACATTAGGTTGTCAAACAATACATAAAGATCAGTTGGAAATTTGACTGGAGAAATGGAATATGAAGTTTAATCCGGACAAATGTAAGGTGCTGAATTTTGGGAAGTCAAATGCAGAGTATGGGGTAAATGATAGGACCCTTAGAATTATTGATGTACATAGGAATCTTGGGGTGCTAGCACATTGCTCCCAGAAACTGGCAACACAAAGGATTGAGGGACAGCAGCAGTTTGCCCTTATTGGTTGGGGCACAGAGGATAAACTTGTGAATTCATTTTGCAGCTGTTCCAAAAATTTGGTGATGCTCCATTTGGACTGCTGTGTGTAGTTGGAAAGATGTGGAAGGTTTGGAGAAGGTGCAGAAGAGATTTACAAGGATGTTTTCTGGATTGGAGGGTACATGCTTTAAGAAGAGAGTGGGTACCTAGACTGGAACATTGTGAGTCTGAGGGGCAACTTGATAGAATTGTATTAATTTATATGAAGCACTCAACTTAAGTTCTATGTTGTACCAAACATCAGTAAGACCAAAGAACTGATTGTGGACTTCAGAAAGGGTAAGGTGAGGGAGCACACACCAGTCCTCATAGAGGGATCAGAAGTGGAGAGGGTGAGCAATTTCAAGTTGCTGGGTGTCAGTATCTCTCGGGGCCTAACCTGGTCCCAACGTCTCCGTGCAGCTATAAAGAAGGCAAGGCAGTGGCTACATTTCATTAGATGTAATAACACTGCTCAAAAATTTCTACAGATGTACTGTGGAGAGCATACAAACTGGCTGCATCACCATCTGGTATGGGGGGGTGATGAGGAGGCTACTGCACAGGATTAAAGTAAGCTGCATAAGATGCAAGATAACTCAATACAGTTAGATCTAAACAAGTGTCTAGACAAACACATGAAGGGGCAGGAAATGGATGGATATCACCATGCACAGACAGATGGGATTAATTTAAATTGTCATCATTTTCAGTACAAACACATTGGGCCAAAGGTCTTGTATTCTGTGCTATGCTCTTCAATGTCCTATGCTTCTGTTTGTTTAGAAACCATAGAAACTACAGCACAGAAACAGGCCTTTTGGCCCTTCTTGGCTGTGCCGAACCATTTTCTGCCTAGTCCCACTGACCTGCACATGGACCATATCCCTCCATACACCTCCCATCCATGTATCTGTCTAATTTATTCTTAAATGTTAAAAAAAGAACCAGCATTTACCACCTCGTCTGGCAGCTCATTCCACACTCCCACCACTCTCTGTGTGAAGAAGCCCCCCGAATGTTCCCTTTAAACTTTTCCCCCTTCACCCTTAACCCATGTCCTCTGGTTTTTTTCTCCCCTTGCCTCAGTGGAAAAAGCCTGCTTGCATTCACTCTATCTATACCCATCATAATTTTATATACCTCTATCAAATCTCCCCTTATTCTTCTACGCTCCAGGGAATAAAGTCCTAACCTATTCAACCTTTCTCTGTAACTGAGTTTCTCAAGTCCCGGCAACATCCTTGTAAACCTTCTCTGCACTCTTTCAACCTTATTTATATCCTTCCTGTAACTTGGTGACCAAAACTGAACACACTACTCCAGATTCGGCCTCACCAATGCCTTATACAAAGTCATCATAACATTCCAGCTCTTATACTCAATACTTTGATTAATAAAGGCCAATGTAACAAAAGCTCTCTTTACGACCCTATCGACCTGTGACGCCACTTTTAGGGAATTTTGTATCTGTATTCCCAGATTCCTCTGTTCTACTGCACTCCTCAGTGCCTTACCATTAACCCTGTATGTTCTACCTTGGTTTGTCCTTCCAACGTGCAATACCTCACACTTGTCTGTATTAAACTCCATCTGCCATTTTTTAGCCCATTTTTCCAGCTGGTCCAAATCCCTCTGCAAGCTTTGAAAACCTTCCTCATTGTCCACTACACCTCCAATCTTTGTATCATCAGCAAACTTGCTGATCCAATTTACCACATTATCATCCAGATCATTGATATAGATGACAAATAACAATGGACCCAGCACTGATCCCTGTGGCACACCACTAGTCACAGGCCTCCGCTCAGAGAAGCAATTCTCTACCACCACTCTTTGGCTTCTTCCATTGAGCCAATGTCTAATCCAATTTACCATTTCTCCATGTATACCTAGCGACTGAATTTTCCTAACTAACCTCCCCATGCGGGACCTTGTCAAAGGCCTTACTGAAGTCCATGTTGACAACATCCACTGCCTTCCCTTCATCCACTTTCCTGGTAACCTCCTCGAAAAACTCCAATAGATTGGTCAAACATGACCTACCACGCATAAAGCCATGTTGACTCTCCCTAATAGGTCCCTGTCTATCCAAATGCATGTAGATTCTGTCTCTTAGTACTCCCTCCAATAATTTACCCAGTACCAACATCAAACTTACCAGGCTATAATTTCCCAGATTACTTTTCGATCCTTTTTTAAACAACGGAACAAGATGAGCCATTCTCCAATCCTCCGGCAACTCACTCGTAGACACTGACATTTTAAATATATCTGCCAGGGCCCCTGCAATTTCAACACTAGTCTCCTTCAAGGTCCGAGGGAATACCCTGTCAGGTTCTGGGGATTTATCCACTTTAATTTGCCTCAAGATAGCAAGCACCTCCTCCTTTTCAATCTGTACAGTTTCCATGATCTCACTACTTGTTTTCCTTAATTCCATAGACTTCATGCCAGTTTCCTCAGTAAATACAGATGCAAAAAACCCATTTAAGAACTTCCCCATTTCTTTTGGTTTCGCACATAGCCGACCACTCTGATCTTCGAGAGGACCAATTTTATCCCTTACAATCCTTTTACTCTTAATATACCTGTAAAAGCTCTTTGGATTATCCTTCACTTTGACTGCCAAGGCAACCTCATGTCTTCATTTATCCTTGAGCTGTTCATTGTCTGACCTTCGTTCCTTGAGAAAGTGGTGATGAGAGCCTCCTTAAAAGAACACAAATGAACACTTTCAAAGGCAACTAGAGGGATTAGGTTTAGGGTGCAACATAAAATATTCAAGAGGAATGTCTAGGGAGGCATGGACTAGCTGGGCTGAAATATTTTTGCTGGGCTGTAGTATAAATTGATAAATAATGCCTTTCAACTTCTTTTACAGTTTGCAAGGCTTTGGTAAGCCAATGGGATACGGTGAGGTGATGGATGGAATTGGATCACAGATCAGATACAGTGTTCAGTGGTGGAGTAGGCCTAAGAGGCTGAGTTATCTCTTCCTTTCCCTATGCTTACATCACCACTGGAGAGAGCAGTGAGGGAACAAATATGTTCAAGGAACAAACAAAATGCCAGAAGAACTCAATTAATCAGATAACATCTGTGGAGAGGTATGAACTGTCAACATTTTGAGCCAAGTTCCTTCATCAGGACTGGAAAGAAAGGGAAGGAACTGAAAAGAATAAAAAAGATAGGAGTGGGGAGAAAGACTATAAGCTAGGAAGTGATAGGTGAAACTATTTGAGTGAGAAAGATAGGTAGGCGGCCAGGGGTTTGAAATGAGAAGCTGGGAGGTGATAGGTGGTAGAGGTAAAGAGCTGAAGAAGGAGGAATCTGATAGGAGAAGAGAGTGGACTATGGGAGGAAGAACAGTCCGGATTTAGATCATGTGCTGAACCAGACTGAATAAGGACTGATTTTTTTATCTAAGGACAATGAGCTGAATTGTGCTATTGTGCTTGACGTGGCACAAGCTTTGTACATGCCTCATGAGCACATGGTGACCTGGAGGTGTATCAGTGACAGCTTTTTGTGAGCCAGAGCACTACCTCTGATCAACTAGATCTCAAGGGATGGATCCTAATGTCCCATCCCATCCAACTTGATGGCCACTTGGTTGCTACACAAGATCATTTCCTCTTTATCTAAATGTTTCTGAAGTATATTTAAATCATCTTAGAAATTAAAAATAATATTAAAAATGTAAAGCTTTAATTAAAACCTATTTATCTATGGAAATTAATTAAATATTTTAATGTTACCAATGAAAACTAGTTGTGTATACATTTTCAATGTCAGTCAACAACATAATTTAGAAGAATGAGGCTTCATAAGCTACATAAACTCAGTGGATACACTTTATTAGATACCTCCTGTACTTCTATATGTTTGTGGGCTTCTGCTGCAGTAACCCACTCACTTCAAAGTTCAGCTTGTACATTCAGAGGTGCTCTTCTGCACACCACTGTGCTAATGCATGTTTATTTGAGATTTGAACCAGTCTGGCCATTCTTCTCTGACCTCTGTCATAAACAAGATACTTTCACACACAGGACTGCAACTTGCCCAATGTATTTGGTTTATTGCACCATTCTGTGTAAACTCTAAAGCCTGTTGTGTGTGAAAATCTCAGGAGAACAGCAGTTTCTGAGATACTGAAACCGCCGATCTGGCGCCAAAAATCATTCCACTGTCAGAGTCACTCAGATTAAATTTTGTCACATTCTAATGTGTGGTCTGAACGACAATTGAATCCTTTGACCATGACTGCATGCTTTTATAATGATTAGATGATTAGATATTTAATAATGAATAAATATACAGGTGTACCTAACAAAGTGTCCACTAAGTGTAAGTGAGGGTCCAGATAGGAAGTGAGCCCTACTTCATGGTTCAGTTCTTCCTGCAGAACCACCAGAAGTCCTGGTGACTGGTCAAGGGGTGGAGCATTAGGTCAGAGATGCTGCAGACTTGCATGTTAGGAGATCACAGGACTTCAAGATTCAATGCTATTTATTGTCATTCTTTGGTACACAAGTGTAAAGATGAATAAAATGATTGTTTCCACGGGTTTGATGAGGCATAAAAAAAATAAATACAAATACTTAAGTTTAGCTTATACTATATACATATAGAAGACAGCAGCGTGGGTAATGTAGATGAACTGAACACACTGATGAGGGAGAGTGAGAAGTGGAGAGTCCGTCATCGTGTCTGACGCCGGCCCCCTAGGCCTGAGTCAACGTAGTAGTAGTAATAGTGTATACATAGACTTATTGTATGTACATAAAGAAATATAAAGTATTTCTACAAACGCTAACTCTGATAGGGAATGATAAGTAGGGCTGGTGGGAAGGGTGGGATGGTTTAGTGGGTGGAGTTGTCGATCAGCCTGAGTGCTTGGGTAAAGTAACTGTTGCGTCTAGTGGTTCTGGTGTGGATGCTGTGTAGCTTCTTCCCTGATGGGAGTAGGGCAAACTATTCATGGGCAAGGTGGGTTGGAACCTTCATGATATTGGCGGTGCCTTCCCGGAACCTTTCAGTATGTACGTTCTTGATGGTAGATAGGCTGGTACCAATGATGTGTTGGGCAGTTTTAACTCTCCATTGAAGAGCTATCCTATTTGCCACAGCAACTTTGATGTATGTTGCTTGAATTTCCAGCATCTGCAGAATTCCTGTTGTTTGTGCTATTTGCCACAGTGCAGTTTCTGCAGCATATTAGGATGCTTTCATCTGCGCATCTGCAGAAAGTCATGAGTATTGATGTCTGTAGACCAACACTCTTCAGCCTCCTCGTAAAATAAAACTGTTGGTGAGCTCGTGGAGGATGTGTTCTGAGACCAAGACAACTGTGAAGATGACAGTTGTTTTTATTAATACTATACTTTTACTTTGCAGATGTCTTTAAGCCCAATTCCTGTGCAGACATCATAAAATCCTCTCTTCTAGCCTGCCTCTAATGCTTGTAATACCACTTTGATTCTTTCTTCATCTGCTGGAAAGGATACAAAAACTCTTACAGAGAGAGCATCCCTACATTCACCTTCTCACCTAATGCACTTACGCTAATGCAGTTGGTATTCTTAAGGGAACAATATTAGCCATCTGTTGCTGAGAAGACTCAGAGGTCAGCAGCAGCATTCTCAACCTGCCTGCTTTTCCTCCGGAACTGATTAGGAAGTTTTTGTCGAAGCAAAGTAACCCAGGATGTTAAAATCCTGTAATAGTCACTAAAATTTCAGGCCAGGCAGCATTAACACCTTAGTTCTGATGCTAACTCTGACATGACAAATTAACGCTTGTTTCTCTCTACACAAGTTCTCAATCGTTTAAAAAAACGGTTTTGTATTTTTGTACTGTTATTTGAGACCCTTTCAGAATATTCTAAAGTGTACTTCAAGACTATGAAGTACATTCGGTGCAACCACAATTGTGATGTAGGGAAACTGGCAGCCATTTTATACACAGATAAATTCCATAAGCAAAATTGCCACCTAGGAATAGCCTGAGCACTTTTCACTCTGCTCAGTGAGTGATGAACATTGCGGCAGAAAACTGTCCTTTTTCAGTACTCTGTTTTGGATGCAGTTGAAGATTCAGAGCTGACAGATAGCACTTTTATAGATTAACTTTTTCTTCCCACCAGTCTGTCCTCTTTCAATGACTTTGGTACACTTGTTCATTTGGTAATATAGCACATCGAACAGTACAGCACAGTAACAGGCCCTTCAGCACCCAACATTTCTTCCAAACATATTGCCAACATTATCTAATCCTTCCACCTGTAAATGATCCAAAACTCTACAGTCCACGGGTATTCATGTTCCCATCTAAAAATCTCTCAAATACCACAGTATATGCTTTCACCACTTCCCCTGGTTGCCCATTGCAGAAATGTTAAAAGGATACTTTGGAGAGGTACGTGGCTAGGAAGGGTTTAGAAGGGCATGGCCTTGACTAGCTTATGGGTGAGTTGGGACAAAGAACCTGGTTCCATGCTGTATGCCTCTCTGACTTTACACATTAGCTATACTAGGATGATAAAGTTTCTTCTATTAGTGAATAAGATGGTTGTAAATACCTCATTGAATTGGCTTATCAATAATTGTAAGGTTCACTAATTTAAAGTTCAAGTAAATTTATGTTCTAAGCTCTTTATATACACACACACACACACACACACACACACACACACACACACACACACACAGTACAGTGCAAATGTCTTAGACACAATTTTGTAAATCTGGTGGGAGAAGCTCGATGAGAATGGTGAGAGCGGAGCACTGCAGGAGGGGTGTGGGACAGGAAGCAAAGGAGTTTCGGGGCAAGGGATGGCACAGACCCAGCCCCGAGACACCAAGCAAGGTTATATGAATCCCAACAATTGGTTTATTGATCATTTTAGAATGCCTCTTTGATGCTTCCTGCTCCCTCCCCTCTCCCTTCATCTTTTCACAATCATAATTCCCTTCTCCCTGCCTCCTTTCCCACTCTCAGCCTACGATAGAGACCCATATCAGAATCAGGTTTACTACTCACACGTCATTTTTTTCTGCGGCAGCAGTACAGTGCAATACATAAAATTACTACAGTACCGTGCAAAATCTTTAGGCACCCTAGCTATATATATATATGCTTATGACAGTATTCCACTATACTCTGAAATTCATTTTCCTTTGTGCATTCACAGTGACATGAAATAGAATCATTGAAAAATTACACACAAACAAACATGGACAATCAGTGTCCATAAGAAAAACTGTGCAATTACGAGAAAACGAACAGCAACAATAAATAATAAATAACATCAAGAATATGCATTGTAGAGTACTTGAAAGTGAACCAATACGTTGTGGACTAGTTCAATTTTGAGGTGACTGACATTATCCACATTGGTTCAGGAGTCAAACGGTAATATCTGTTCCTGAACCCGGTGGTATGAGACCCAAGGCTTCTTCCCAGTGGAAGCAGCCAGAAGACAGCTTGGCCTAAATGGAGGATGCGGATGCAACTATAGAGGCAAGAAAGAAAAGATCGAGCTAAAAAGGTAAGGTATATGCACTCGGGAAAATCTTTTGCTCTGAAGCTGTGGGTAATTGAATATGGCAGAAATTCAGCCTCATTAATGTTTTAGACATATACAAGGATAATAAATGGGGTATCAAACGAACAGTAAACCAATACTCAATTCCAATCCAGAACAATACAGAGATAACCGACAGAATGATGATATTTAACATAAATAAATGCAAAATCATTTGATATTGGGAAGAAGAAAATTAGTTCCAAGTGTTCATTACAAAATCTCTCTCAAGTCACAATTGCATCCATGCTTAAGTATTCTGAGCCTAGGTGAGTATAAATGCATGAAGGTTGCAGTCAAAGTGGAGGAAACGCACCTTGTATTATAAATGTATGGGCAACAAAATCATTAATATCAAAATGATGGTTTTTTGATCAATTTATGTCAGAAACTGAAAAAGAGTTAATAGTAGAATGTCTATCAACATGATGTTAAGATGTGAAGACTTATAGCCTCTACTGGAATTTGAAATTATTCTTCAATGTTTTTCAAAAAGATCCCGGGCAATCAATTGCAAAGGTTCTTTTTTTTCCCTCTGTGCTATTCGTGTGGAATTGATTTTTCCCAAAGCAGAAGGTTGCATTGGCTACCAGACTGGAATGCAGCACACCAGAAATTCAACCAGCCGCTGCCTGTCCCGAAGTGAACTTGTGTTTCCTGCACTGGACACACATGATGTCATTCCCCAAGGAATGCTCACTTAAGTCATTACCGGAAGAAAATAGATCACATTGTTCTAAGCTTGTGCACTCTGGGTTTGCTGATTTAATAATACTACCTGCACTACATGGCACTATTTAATGTTTCTTCTCTGACCAAATTCCCAGTCTAACATTGGGTCTGTTCCAGCTGAATGTCTCTTTGGTCCCTCATATCTATGACAACCATCAAATATCCATTTATTCTAATCACATTTATCAGCACTTGGTCGGCAGCCTTCTATAGCATGACAATTCAAATACACCTCCTGGCATTTTTAAAATTTTGTGAGGATAACTGTCTTCACCATGCCTCTGAAAACGAGTTTCAGATTTCCGCCACACACGGGGTGACAAAATCCTTCGGTCCCCTCTACATCTCCTACTCCACATATTAAACTAAAGCCCTCTGGTAGTCTGTTATGGGGAAAAATTCTAACTATCCACCTTAATTGTGCCCTCAGAATTTTGTCTCTTCTTTACCATCTCTTCAATTTCTTGTCTCTTCTACCTACCAACCTTCAGACCCACACCTAGTCTCATACTTTCCTTCAGACACCACCCACCCTGAATATTCTCTTTTCTCTTGCCTCCCATTGGACAGAAGATATAAAAGCTTAAAAGCACACACCACCAGGCCCAAGGACAGCGTCTATCACATTGTTTTAAGAATATTGCATGGTCTCTTAGCATGATAAGGTGAAATCTTCACTTCACAATCTACCTCGTCATGGCCTTAGACCTTAATGTTTGCCTGCAGTGAACTTTCTCTGCACCTGTAACACATTGTTCTGAATTCTGTTATTGCTTTTCTCTTTTACTACCTCAATTTACTGATATAATTAAATGATCTGTGTGGATGGCATAAAAACATATTTTTTCACTTGTGACAATAATAAACCAATTTACTAGTTACGAAGATACAAATTACCGCTCAAGTCAAGTCAAGTCAAATCACTTTTTATTGTCATTTCAACCATAACTGCTGGTACAGAACATAGTAAAAATGAGACCTTTTCCAGGACCATGGTGCTACATGAAACAACACAAAAACTACACTGAACTATGTAAGTAAAAACACAAAAACTACACTAGGCTACAGACCTATCCAGGACTGCATAAAGTGCACAAAACAGTGCGGGCACTACAATAAATAATAAACAAGACAGTAGGCACAGTAGAGGGCAGTAGGTTGGTGTCAAGCCAGGCTCTGGGTATTAAAGAGTCTGATGGCTTGGGGGAAGAAACTGTTACATAGTCTGGTCATGACAGCCCGAATGCTTCAGTGCCTTTTTCCAGATGGCAGGAGGGAGAAGAGTTTGTATGAGGGGTGTGTGGGGTCCTTCATAATGCTGTTTGCTTTGCGGATGCAGCGTGTGGTGTAAATGTCTGTGATGACGGGAAGAGAGACCCGGACGATCTTCTCAGCTGACCTCACTATCCGCTGCAGGGTCTTGCGATCCAAGATGGTGCAATTTCTGAACTAGGCCATGATGCAGCTGCTCAGGATACTCTTAATACAACCTCTGCAGAATGTGGTGAGGATGGGGGGCGGGGAGATGGACTTTTCTCAGCCTTCGCAGAAAGTAGAGATGCTGCTGGGCTGGAATAGAGTCTCACAGCATAGAAACCCGCCCAACTCGTCTATGCTGAGCAATATGCTTAACTAAGCTCATCTTATTTTCCTCTATTTGGCTTAGAAACCTCTAAATATTTCCTATCCGTGTATCAATCCAAGTGTCTTTTTAAATGGTGTTATTGTACCTGCCTCAACTATATCCACGGGGAGCTCATTCCATACACTGTGGATTTTGGTTTTGGTTAACTAATGAAGCGATGAAGCAACAGTTGTCTAGATTTTAAATCAAAGATAAAATTGTCCAAATTAACTAACATCATTGAAAAATAATGTGACATCTTTCATCGTCTTCTCTGGCTTGGCAATTCAACATAAGGGGCTCCATGGTAGTGTTGTGGCTAGCATGACACTCTTCCTGCTTGGGGTGTTCCAGAGTTTGGAGTTCAATTTCTATGCCATCAGTAAGGAGTTTGTACCTTCTGCTTGTGACAACGTGAGCTTCTTCTGGCTGCTCCGCTTTCGTCCCACAGCCCAAAGACATACCGGTTAGTAGGTTAATTGGTCATTGTAAATTGTCTTTTGATAAGACTAGGGTTAAATTGGTGGGTTTGTGGGTGGGTACATATTCATAGGCCAGAAGGGCCTATTCCACTCAGAATACAGAACAACAAAAACTCAGGAGGTCAGGTCGCATCTGTGGATGGAAATGGATTGCTGAGGTTCTGCATCAAAAACTTTCATCTGAACTGCAATCCCAAAACTCAACTGTCCACTTCCCTCCATTGATGCTGCCTGACCCAGTGAGTTCCTCCAGCATCTTGTTTCTTTATTCCCTCCCCAATAAGGAAAGCTATGACTATCTCCCTCCGATACTCAATGGGTTTTTAAATGAGTGTCCCATCATTATAGAGATGCAGCATGAAAACAGGCCCTTCAGCCCACTGACTCTGTGTTAACCTACAAACATCAAGTTATACTCACTCTGCATTAATTGCACTTTTTTTAACCATCTCCCCTCGTCCACCACCCCCATAGATTCTACCACTCGCCTGTACACAGACAACTGAAACTGCCTAGTTAACCACTGCTTGATTAGGGCAGTAAATTGCTATTTTTCTTGTACATCCTTGTAGTTTAAATTTTCTATGCTTGATGATATTTTTAATACAGGTATATGTATAATCACCTATGTGTCATTGCTCAGTAAATTTTCCAGTAACCATAGTATAGGTGATACTGCATTTTTCAAAAAACTTCTCAGTTTTTCTGCAGCAGATGTCACATCATTTGAATCTGGCTATTTTATAGATTCATTGTTATCACTAGAATGTTGTTTATTTCTAGTCTGGGTATAAGATGACCATACCTTCCTTTTCTTTGTCATTTCTTCATCGTTCTTTGCTCTTGTAACACGTAATAAAACAGCCTTAAGCTCCAAGTTCATGCCTCATTCTTGACTTAAGAACCTCCAGATCGATGTCACCAGATCCAACACCACCTACCACACATCAATAGGAATGTAGGAGGAAACCCATTTACCTGCAGGAAGACCATGCGATTACGGGGAGAACATGTGAACCCCATGCAGTCAGCATCTGAGGTTGGGATTGAAACTGCGTCTGGCACTGTGAGGCAGCACTTCCGCTCATTGAGCTACTGACACTCGTAACGGCAGCGCTTCAGATACCGGGTATGCAGTACAACTGGCACAACCCCTGACCCCCTCAAAGTCTTTACACCCACTGCAATGAGCAGGCTGGAATAAAAATCAAGGCTCTTTGCTTATCTAGACAAGCGCAGCTCCAATAATAGTCAAGAAGCTTAACATCAGCTAAGAAAAGAGTGCATTGTTGTTTGCTATGTCATCCACCAGTTAAATTTCACTCCCTCTGCCAGCAACATAATGTATCATTTTCAAAGCACTTAAAACATTGAAGCATGATTAGGCCCAAGGCCAATCGTGCTTGCTTTACTATTCAATAAAATCATTAGATATATTTTATCTTAATGCCACTCTGCTGCTTGAACCTCATTTGCCTTGATTCCCTCAATATGTAGCAGTCTATCAATCCCCAGCTTGTATATATTCACTGAACGAGTATACTCAAGGCTGTTGACTGTCAAGGTCATGAAAGTTTCAAGTCATGTTATACCACTACAAAACTTTGGTTAGCCACATTTGGAGTATTGTGCATATTGGTCATGGAGGAATTAAGATATGAAAAAAAAATGAACTCGAATGGGTCAAGGACAGTGGAAGTAGACAAACCAATTGTTTTTGTTCTTGCCATGAGATCAAAGGAATGGAGGCTGCCATTTTGTAAATCTGCTCTGCATCCTCCATTTTGTCAACTGATTTTTCTTGGCTGAATCATTGCTTTAAAGTAGATACATCGATACTCCAGGAAATCTGCTGGACTAGAGATCATTTACAAATAAGAAGTTATTTGTGAGGTGTTCTTTAGTATGATATAAAATGCAGGTTTGTGAATGGTGGGGTCTGTGTCTGCCCTGAATGATTCAAGCTAGTTCTGATTTGATAACAGACTTAAGACAAGGAGCCATAATTTACCAGTTGTCACTTGCAGAAGTGGGCAATAAATGGATGCTACTTGGACTAGAGACAAGAAGGTGATGTAGGTCAGTCAGATGACCTCTAGCCAACAGGAATGAAGTGCATTATTTGAAATGATGAAAAGTGTTTAAAATTAGAAGCTTCAAATGCAAAAGCATGTTAACTCCAGAGACTAACCATTGCAAGGAAGAAGCCTCATTGCAAGGAGAAGAAAGGATCCGTCGACTGACCAACGGGGGATCGCTATTTCAGTGTTTTAAATCGGAAAAGTGGTCTCAGTGTGTACTGGTATAGAGGGAACAGTAGAATTCATGTCCTAAGTTGTTGGCCTGGGGTCAACATAGCTCCGTTGTTGTATGTACAAAGATAATAAAGTGTGAGCTTTGATTAATTAAAAGTTGCGTAGAGATTTCCTAACCTAGTTCTGTTGATGAACGGTCAACAGTGTGCAGTTCTGGTCATGGCATTACAGAAGGGATGTGGAGGTTTTGGAGAGTATGCAGAAGAGGCTCACTAGGACATTGCTTGGATTAGAGAATATTAGATACAAGGAGAAGCTGGACAAACATGGAACATTTTTTTTGCTGTGTCAGAGGCTGAGGGACAAACTGATTGAAGTGTATAAAATTATCAGATGCGTGAATGGGGAAAGATAAAGCCCTTTTACCCCAGGTAGAAAATGCCAAATACTAGCAGACATACTAGCATCAATTTAATGCAAGAGAAGGAAAGTTTAAAGGAAATTCTTACATCTACCCTATTCAAAAATCCATAGTACATTGGATTCAGTCTTCTCAATGACTTCATGTATGACAAATACCACTCCCAGGAATAAATTTAGTGAAACTTTATACCATTCCTTCTCAAAATCAGAAGTATTATCACTGACATATGTCATTAATTTTTTTCTGTTTTTCTTTCTGTATTTCCCTCACAGCCTTGTTACACCATGCTTTGTATCATGCGCCAACCTCTTGTTCCACTCTTTCATGTCAGTGATATGGATTGTGAGCCACTGGAGTTCCCTGTGACATAGTCTAACCCTCTCCTCCAATTGTAAAGAGACTTCGCTATTGCCTTCTGCCCATGACCATTCTTTATTCCTTGCCACTACTACCCTATTAATCATTAATCTCATGTATGACATTTTGTTGATTATTGATTTCCTTCTGAGACATGTATATAAGTGGATGCAGCACTCTTAGTCTTTTTAGGACATCTGAAATACCAAACAGATCACTTCCATTAGTTCCCCTTAAAATTAATGCTAGTTCACATTAAAAAAAATAATCTAATGGATTGTCCAGACATGATTTCCTTTTCTAAACCATTGCTGGCACTGGTCAACCCTTTTATTGCTTTCTATGTGCCCTGCAACCACTTCTTAATAACCATGGGCAGAACAGTAGCAATTAACGTAATGCTATTACAGTGCTAGTGACCTGGGTTTCATTCCCACCACTGTCTGTAAGGAGTTTGTATGATCTCCCCGTGACTGTGTAGATTTCCTTTGGGTGCTCCAGCTTTTTCAACATTCCAAAGGTGCACAGATTGGTACACAGAGATGTAATTTGGTGGTGTGGCGTGTTGGGCTGGAAGAGCCTGTTATCATGATATATCTCTAAAGAGAAGGAGTCTCAAATGCAAACACGTTTCCATATTACTGAGATCAGGCTGTTCTCCAGGATATCCCTCCAATTTCTGGTGTTATATTAGCTCTTTGCCAACCATTCTAAAATATGTGCAATTTCAGAAGATGACAACAATGCATCTGCTATTTCAATTGTTAACGCTTTCGAATCATTGCAGTGCACGTAATCTGATCTTGGGTATTTGTTGTCTTTCAGTCCCTTTGATGTATCCAATATCGTCTTTTGAACTAATGCTGAGTTGATTCAGATCCATTCTTCTTGACCTGTTGACCTTCAATTTTTCCAGGACATCTTCAGAATCAGACTCAGTTTTATTACCACTGACATCGAGTGTGAAACTTGCTGTTTCGCAGCTGCAGTACATCAAATATACTTCTTCTTCTTCTTCATGTGCCTTGCGTGTTACACGCTTGGGTGATCATGGCACTCCACATCGAACGATCTCTCGCAGTGTCAATGATATCTCGCACACTTAAATCTGTTAGTTCTTTCGCGGTATCCATATATTTTCTTCTTTGCCTTCCTCTTCTGCGTTTCCCAGGCATACGGCCTTGTAATGTAAGGCATTCTATTTCCCCCTTTCTGATGACATGGCCTAGAAATTTAAGTTTCCTCTCATTTAATGTTCTCATTAAAGATCTTTTTGTATGGGCACGTTGGAGTACTGTCTCATTAGTTACCCTATCTTTTTTGGATCAGGACTACAGAGCACCGTGGGAGCTGAATTCTGAAGGAAGGCAGTTTTTTAAAAAACTTCTTCGAGTGCAAGAAGGGCGAGACTGCGCAGGCGCGTGACGTCAACAGAACCGCACGGAGGGTTTAAAAAGGCAGGTTGCGGCCAATGGCTCTCTTTTGGATCAGGGCTACAGAGCGTCGTTGGAGCTGAATTCTGAAGGAAGGCAGTTTTTTTAAAAACCTCTTCGAGTACAAGAAGGGCGAGACTGCGCAGGCGCGTGACGTCAACAAGACTGCGTGGAGAGTTTAAAAAGGAGACCACCCTATACAGCAGGCAGCTGTCGGAGCGGGCAGTGGAGTGAGCGGGAGCAGAGTGTAGGGCCTTGGCTTCAATGGGCTTCGGCGGTAAACGGGAAGAGGCAAGAGCGAAACGCCAACTCTTTTTTTTCTCCCCCCCCTTTCGTGAATCGGCCCGGACAGACAGGAACAGCAGGGCTCTCACAGCTAACGGTACGAGCTAACGGTTTAAAAAGTTTGTCTGTTTGGCGAGGTAAGTGGGTGAGTAGACTTATTTTTCCTGTTTCATTCCTGTAGAATTAGGTAGCATGCCCGCAGGGTTAGTGCTTTGTTCAGATTGTCAGATGTGGGAATCCTGGGAGACCTCCAATCTCCCCGATGGCCACATCTGCGCCAGGTGCACCGAGATGCAGCTCCTCAGAGACCGTGTTAGGGATCTGGAGCTGCAGCTTGATGACCTACTGCTTATCAGGGAAAGTGAAGAGGTGATAGACAGGAGCTACAGGGAGGTAGTCATCCCTAGGCTACAGGGGTCAGAAAACTGGGTCACTGTCAAGAGAGGGAAGAGAAATGCCCGGATAGTGGAGAGCACACCTGTGGCTGTCCCCCTCAGCAACAAATAACTTGTTCTGGATGCTGTTGAGGGGGATGACCTGACAGGGGACCCCCACGGTGACTGGGTCTCTGGCACTGAGCCTGGCGCTGTTGTGCAGGAGAGAAAGAGGGAGAAGAGAAATGCGGTAGTCGTGGGGGATTCCATAGTCAGGGGAACAGACAGAAGATTCTGTGAGCCTGACAGAGATACTCGCATGTTGTGTTGCCTCCCAGCGTATGGGATGTCTCGGATCGGGTCCTGAATATTCTGAAGGGGGAGGGTGAGCAGCCAGTTGTCTTGGTACATGTTGGTACCAGTGACATAGATAGGACAAAAGAGGAGGTCCTGAAGAGAGATTTCCAGGAGTTAGGAAGGAAGCTGAGAAGCAGGACCTCCAGGGTAGTAATCTCGGGATTGCTGCCTGTGCCACGTGCTAACGAGGGCAAGGATAGTAGGATTAGACAGATGATTGTGTGGCTGACAGACTGGTGTAGGGGGCAGGGCTTCCGATTCTTGGATAATTGGGATCTCTTCTGGGGGAAGTATGACCTGTTCAAAAAGAACAGGTTACACCTGAACCCGAAGGGGACCAATATCCTGGCAGGAAAGTTTAATAGAGCTGTTAGGGAGGGTTTAAACTAATTTGGCAGGGGGATGGGAACCGGAATGACAGAGCGGAGGAAGGGGAAAACAGAAATAAATCTAAGATAGTGAGCAGTAAAGATGTCAGGAAAGACAGGCAGGTGATGGGGCAAATTTGTAGCCATTGGAATGAGTTGCAGTGCAATAAAGTTGCAGTGAAATCAAAGCGAAAAGTATCAAATACTGGTCTTAAGGTATTGTACTTAAATGCACGCAGCGTAAGGAGTAAGGTGGATGATCTTGTCGTACAGCTACAGATTGGCAGGTATGATATTGTGGCCATCACTGAGACCTGGCTAAAGGATGCATGTCTCTGGGAGCTGAACGTCCAAGGATACACGGTGTATCGGAAGGATAGGAAGGTAGGCAGAGGGGGAGGCATGGCTTTATTGGTAAGAAGTGATATTAAATCATTAGAAAGAGGTGATATAGGATCGGAAGGTGCAGAATCTTTATGGGTTGAGCTAAGGAATAGCAGGGGTAAAAGGACCCTGATGGCAGTTATTTATAGGCCTCCAAACAGCTGCAGGGATGTGGACTACAAATTACAACTGGAAATAGAAAAGGCTTGTCAGAAGGGCAGTGTTATGATAATTGTGGGGGATTTTAACATGCGAGTGGATTGGGAAAATTAGGTTGGCATTGGATCTCAAGAGAGAGAATTTGTAGAATGTCTGCGAGATGGCTTTTTAGAACAGCTTGTTGTTGAGCCCACTAGGGGATCGGCTGTACTGGATTGGGTATTGTGTAATGAACCAGAAGTGATTAGATTGATTGAGATGAAGGAAACCTTAGGAGGCAGTGATCATAACATGATAGAGTTCACTGTGAAATTAGAAAAAGAGAAGCCAAAATCTGATGTGTCGGTATTTCAGTGGAGTAAAGGAAATTACAGTGGCATGAGAGAGGAACTAGCCAAAGCTGACTGGAAAGGGACACTGGTGGGAAAGACAGCAGAGCAGCAGTGGCTGGAGTTTATGCGAGAAATGAGGAAGGTGCAAGACAGGTATATTCCAAAAAAGAAGAAATTTTCGAGTGGAAAAAGGATGCAACCGCGGTTGACAAGAGAAGTCAAAGCCAAAGTTAAAGCAAAGAAGAGGGCATACAAGGAAACAAAAATTAGTGGGAAGACAGAGGATTGGGAAGTTTTTAAAACCTTACTAAAGGAAACCAAGAAGGTCATTAAGAGGGAAAAGATTAACTATGAAAGGAAGCTAGCAAATAATATCAAAGAGTATACTAAAAGCTTTTTCAAGTATATAAAGAATAAAAGACAGGTGAGAGTAGATATAGGACTGATAGAAAATTATGCTGGAGAAATTGTAATGGGAGATAAGGAGATGACAGAGGAACTGAACGAGTATTTTGCATCAGTCTTCACTGAGGAAGACAGCAGGATACCAGACACTCAAGGGTGGCAGGGAAGAGAAGTGTGCGCAGTCACAATTACGACAGAGAAAGTACTCAGGAAGCTGAATAGTCTAAAGGTAGATAAATCTCCTGGACCAGATGGAATGCACCCTCGTGTTCTGAAGGAAGTAGCTGTGGAGATTGCGGAGGCATTAGCGATGATCTTTCAAAAGTCGATAGATTCTGGCATGGTTCTGGAAGACTGGAAGATTGCAAATGTCACTCCGCTATTTAAGAAATGGGCAAGGAAGCATAGAGGAAATTATAGACCTGTTAGCTTGACATCGGTGGCTGGGAAGTTGTTGGAGTCGATTGTCAAGGATGAGGTTACGGAGTACCTGGAGGCATATGACAAGATAGGCAGAACTCAGCATGGATTCCTTAAAGGAAAATCCTGCCTGACAAACCTATTACAATTTTTTGAGGAAATTACCAGTAGGCCAGATAAGGGAGATGCAGTGGATGTTGTATATTTGGATTTTCAGAAGGCCTTTGACAAGGTGCCACACATGAGGCTACTTAACAAGATAAGAGCCCATGGAATTACGGGAAAGTTACATACATGGATAGAGCGTTGGCTGATTGGCAGGAAACAGAGAGTGGGAATAAAGGGATCCTATTCTGGTTGGCTGCCGGTTACCAGTGTTGTTCCACAGGGATCAGTGTTGGGGCCACTTCTTTTTACATTCTACATGAACGATTTGAATTACAGAATAGATGGCTTTGTGGCTAAGTTTGCTGATTATACGAAGATAGGTGGATGGGCCGATAGTGCTGAGGAAAGGGAGAGTCTGCAGAGAGACTTGGATAGATTGGAAGAATGGGCAGAGAAGTGGCAAATGAAGTACAATGTTGAAAAGTGTATGGTTATGCACTTTGGCAGAAAAAACAAATGGGCAGACTATTATTAAAATGGGGAAAGAATTCAAGTTTCTGAGATGCAACGGGACTTGGGAGTCCTCGTACAGGATACCCTTAAAGTTAACCTCCAGGTTGAGTCAATAGTGAAGAAGGTGAATGCAATGTTGGCATTCATTTCTAGAGGAATAGAGTATAGGAGCAGGGATGTGATGTTGAGGCTCTATAAGGCACTGGTGAGACCTCACTTGGAGTACTGTGGGCAGATTTGGTCTCCTTATTTAAGAAAGGATGTGCTGACTTTGGAGAGGGTACAGAGAAGATTCACTAGAATGATTCCGGGAATGAGAGGGTTAACATATGAGGAACGTTTGTCCGCTCTTGGACTGTATTCCTTGGAGTTTAGAAGAATGAGGGGAGACCTCATAGAGATATTTCAAATGTTGAAAGGCATGGACAGAGTGGATGTGGCAAAGTTGTTTCTCATGATGGGGGAGTCTAGTACGAGAGGGCATGACTTAAGGATTGAAGGGCACCCATTCAGAACAGAAAGCGAAGGGAATTTTTTTAGTCAGAGGGTGGTGAATCTATGGAATTTGTTGCCACGGGCAGCAGTGGAGGTCAAGTCATTGGGTGTATTTAAGGCAGAGATTGATAGGTGTCTGAGTAGCCAGGGCATCAAAGGTTATGGTGAGAATGCGGGGGGAGTGGGACTAAATGGGAGAATGGATCAGCTCATGATAAAATGGCGGAGCAGACTCGATGGGCCGAATGGCCGACTTCTGCTCCTTTGTCTTATGGTCTTATGGTCTTATCTCTGTATGATATTTTCAGCATTCTTCATAGAAACCACATTTCTGTTCCTTCTAAGTTTCTTTGGAGTTCTGGTGTTATAGTCCATGTTTCGGAAGCATGAGTGGGCACATGGCCAAGTGGTTAAGGCATTCGACTAGCGATCCAAAGGTCATGAGTTGGAGCCCCAGCCAAGGCAGTGTGTTGTGTCTTTGAGCAAGGCACTTAATCACTAGCGCTCTGCGACGACACTGGTGCCAAGCTGTATGGGTTCTAATGCCCTTCCCTTGGACAATATCAGTGTTGTGGAGAGGGGAGACTTGCAGCATGGGCAAACTGCTGGTCTTTCATACAACCTTGCCCAGGCCTGCGCCCTGGAGAGTGAAGACTTTCCAGGCGCAGATCCATGGTCTCGCAAGACTAACAGATGCTTTTACTTTCGGAAGCATACAGCAAGAGTGACCAGATGTAACATTTTAGTAGCCTAAGCCTTGTTGTTATCAAATATACTATAAATTATAATAAGAAATATTGTGCATAATATATTTAATATATTGCACTTTCTAGGTAGACATAAAATGTTTACTTTCTCTGCCATTTGTCTTTCCTTTGATCTCCCACATATTTTATCTTGTCTCAGTTGGCGAGGAACCCACAGTAACTTTACTAATCTTTCCTTTTTCTCTGTCCATTTTCCATTAAAATATTTTTTTGTATGTTTCTTGTAGGTCATCCTCATATTTTGCCTTCCACTTCTTTATGAATTCCTTTGCTAAAACCTGGAATATTTCCAGTTTCCTGTCTCACTGCTCTTCCTGTCAGAATTTGAAATCTTTTTCTTTGGTTTAATGCTGCCTTCAGCTTCCCTTGTTGGTCACTTTCCCTGCCAGCATTAGCCTTAAATGATGTAAATTATCTGCTAGTTCTCTGTATGTTGGCCATTACAATATGTAAGTTACACCTCATACTGTACCTTAATTCAGTTTTTAACTTAACACTTTAAATTGAAATTGAACTATACAACTGCCAACCTTTATAGAAATATCATATCATATTATAGTGGTGCTGGTAAAGCACAGTGAAGACTTGTTGGCAGCAAAGCCAGCAATTAGCTTTTTTATTATTCACACTCCTTATGGTAGATGATCACTGCAATCAATAGTCTGTAACTTCCCTTTCGGAGTCGAGTTTTTCAACACCTGTCTGACCTGGCATTTCTGCGGTGTGAGCCGTAATTTCGAAGGTGAAGATGTGGCAAGTATGGGCTGAATCGATGCATCAGGGCCTGTGCACAAGAACGGGGAGCGACTTAATGTTTGGCTACCGCAGGAGATTCAAAGCGGCAGAACTGAGGCGAGGCAGAGGGGCCCAGGCCCGTGAGCAAGAAACAAGTTGAGGTTTGACCAGTTTAAGCGGTGGCCTGAATACACAAGTTTGGCTATGGGTCAAATCAAGGCGCTGGGTCCCAGGCCCGAGAGAATATTACAGTGGCATGTCCTGGGGCTGAGAGCAAGGAAAGACCTGTTGTCTGGCTGATTTAAGTGCCAAGCCAGATTGAAAAGGTCAGGATAGTGGGGCCAGAATGGAAGGGGCAAGCTGGTGTTCAGCTCACTGCTCCGGTAGGTTTGCACATCTCTGCTCTGAACTAATGCTGTCAATAGCAACTAATGGGTACCTGGTTCCGCTGTGACTGGCTTCATGGCTGTGAACTTACTTTGGTGAACTTCAGATCTGAATGTTATTTGCTTTAACCTTCTGCTTCAGCTGTCTTGGGTACCCATATGTTTCAATCAGGCTTCAGGTGTCTAAGAAGAACGTGGTAAACTACCTGATTGAATATTGCCCAATAGCATTTACACCCACAGTGATGAAATGCTTTGAGTGGCTGGTGATGAAACCTATCAACTCCTGCCTGAGAGGTGACTTGGATCAGCTCCAACTTGCCTACTGGAGAAACAGGTCCACAGCAGATGCCATCTCATTGACTCTTCACTCTATCCTGGAACATCAGGACAGCAAAGATGCATACATCAGGATACCCTTTACTGACTACATCTCAGCATTCAATACCTTCATCTCCTCAACACTAATCAATAAGCTTCAAGATCTTGGCCTCAATACTTCCTTGTGCAATTGGATCCTCGATATCCTCACTTGCAGACCCCAGTCAGTTCGGACAGGCAACGACAACTCCTCCATAATCTCCATTGGCATAGGAGCACCACAAGGCTGTGTGCTTAGCCCCCTGCTCTACTCACTTTACACTTGTGACTGTGTGGCTAATCGCAGCTCCAATGCCATATCAGTTTTCTGATGACATCACTGTCATTGGCCGAATCAAAGGTGGTGATGAATCAGCATATAGGAGAGAGATTGAAAATCTGTCTGAGTGTTGCCACAGCAACAATCTCATACTCAGTGTCCCTTACTCCTTATCCAAGGAGTCCTTTATTGACTTCAGGAAGAGGAAACCAGAGATCCATGAGCCAGTCCTCATCAGCGGATCAGAGCTGGAGAGCGTCAGCAACTTTAAATGCTGGAGGAATTCAGCAGGCCAGGCAGCACCTAGGTCCTGAGGAAGGGCCTCGGCCCAAAACCTCGACTGTATTCCTTTCCATAGATGCTGCCTGGCCTGCTGAGTTCCTCCAGCATTTCGTGTGTGCAACGTGCAGCAATGTTTCTTTTCGGAGAGCAGTGGTTTCCTCCGTTGTGTCCTTCCATGAACACCATTCTTGTTCAGTGCTTTTCTTATACTGGACACGTGAACAGAGATTTTAGCAAGTTCTAGAGATTTTCTGCATGTCTTTTGCTGTTACCCTCGGGTTTTTTTCACCTCCTTTAGCATTGCACATTATGCTCTTGGTGTGTTGTTTGCAGGATGCCCACTCGTAGGGAAAGTAACAACAGTGCTGAATTTACTCCATTTGGAGAAAATTTCTCTTACTGTGCACTGATGAACACTCAGGTCTTTAGAACGCTTTTGTAGCCTTTTCCAATTTCATGCATCTCTACACTTCTTCTTCTAAAGTCCTCTTGAAAGTTGTTTCGATCGAGGCATGGTGCACGTAAGGATATCTTTCTTGAGAATTGCAGGCTCTGTCAGTAACCTGACTTTGTGCGTGTTTTTTCAAAGGGCAGGGCACCTCAACAACCCACACCTCCAATCTCATCTCACTGATTGGAACACCAGACTTCAAATAGCTTTTGTAGAAGGCATTACCCCAAAAGCTCACATACTTTTTTTGTACCTAGACTGTGATTGTTTAAATGATATACTCCGTAATGGTGAAAAGAAATACAATTGGTTGTATGGTATTTGTTTAGGCAGATTTTGCTTATCTATTATTATGACTTAGATGAAGATCAAACTATATTTTATAAGTAAGTAATGCAGAAAACCTGGTAATTGCCAAGGGTTCATAAACTTTTTCTTGCAACTGTATAGTATACAGACTTTGGTCATAAATGTACTTCAAACCTTGAACTTTGATCACTCTTCCTCAAAGGCCTCTCAACAACCAAATCTTTGTCTGACCCTTTTTTTGCTGCCTGCATTACTCTATATCAAAAATAACTATGTTCTCTAGTTTTACAACATGCAGATCTGGAAAATCATCCTTTGCACACCTTATCAATTCATCCTCCACGCCACTGTTAATTTGGTGACCTCAATCTAAATAGAGGCTAAAGTAGCCCCCCCCCAATGACTTCACCTTTGTAATACACGTCTATATTTGCCCAGTTTATATTATGCCCGATACTAGCACAACTTCAGAGCCAATATTTAACACCTACCAATGTTTGCTCTCCTTTGCCATCTCTTAGCTCCACTCAGAATGCAGCAATGCACCAAGGCTGTTTGGACAGTACTTCCCAATCCTGACTTCTATAATGGAGAATACTAGCATCTGAAACATTCCCTGTCAAGCTATTTTAAAAAGAATTGCTGATGTGTACCCCCAATAAATGATTTGATTGCTATAATGCTTTACAGCCAAGTAACATACTTTCTGAAGTTATCAGTTTAGACATGTAGCAGTCAGCACTGGAAAGCAAGCTCTCTCAAATGCCTTGCTGCCTTTTACTTATGCTGCTTGGCGATCCCGTCATTGCCATGATTTAATGTCCAATCGCATCTGGCCTGAACTGAGGTAGTAGATAAGAGTCATCCGCTTGGGTGATCTAGAGTTTGGCAAGAGTGGGTAAGGATGGTAGATTCCTTATAGGATGGAAAATATTAGTGATTTTAATGTGCGAACAGTAATTACATGGTTAACATTACGGAAAATGTAATTTGTGATTTATTTCAGTATTATGGCGAGATTCAATCTTAAATCCTTGAATCAATGGTCAATGGTCCAAAACTCTGACTACAGGTTTGATTAATAAGCTAATGCATTACTGTACTTTCAAATGAACCTTGTTGTTCTGAACTATTCAATGGATAAGTCAGGGAAGTATCGGTTTAAATTATTTCACTGGTGAACTTCAGTTTGGAGAAAAAAGACTATCTTAGTTTTAGGCCCTTCAGTAGTTAATCAGAACCGGTTAAAGAAAGAAACACATTTAAATTATTTCATGTAAATTAATGAAAAGAATAAAGTTCTTTCGTAATCTGCATTCCAATATTGGGAATACTAATTTTGGCATCATAATGTGAATAGTGGCTAAGTAACTTGCTTTTGTGGATGTTGGTGACAGACACAAATGGACACAAAGCCTTCAAATGTGAACAATGTTTTGATTTCCTCCAAAGAGGACAAACTCATTGACAGCACAGCATGGAACTCCCTCTGTGTTGTAAAATGTCCGCTGAGATCTGTTGTGTAATTAGGACTTTATCTCTCTATAACCTATCTCTGATTTGTCATTGGTATAGTGACAAATCAGAGATATAACAGGTTTCTAGCATTTGCCTTTGTTCCTTTTCATTTGATACAATGAATTAAAATGCTGTCTCATTGTAGGATTCAGTTATTAACATGTTTTAACATTAATTATAATATCAATTCTCTTTCTGCACAGTAAGCATCCCTCAAATCTGCATTGTCTGGCATATTATTTAAATTCCAGAGCAAGTCTTTAAATTTTTGTGACTGATTTAATATGAAATAATTAAAGAATGATATTCATTGAAGAATTAAAAATTGAATATACATTCTGTGACCACTTTATTGGGTAACCTGTATGCCTGCTCATTAAAACAAATATCAAATCAGCCAATCATGTGGCAGCAAGTCAATGTATAACAGCATGCAGACATGGTCAAGAGGTTCAGTTGTTGTTTGGACCAAATATCAGAATAAGGAAGAAACGTGATCTAAGTTACTTTGTTTGTGGAATGATTGTTGGTGTCAGACAGGGCGGTTTGAGTATCTCAGAAATTGCTGATGTCCTGGGATTTTCATGCACAACAAATTCTAGGGCGGGGGTTCCGAAACTTTTTTATGCCATGTGTTGGCCAGAAAGAACTGTAGTCTGCAAATCAGTGAATTTGAATGCATCAAGGACAGCGGAAGCAGACAGACCAATTGTTTTTGTTCCTGCCATGCGCTTGGAAATGGAGGCTGCCATCTTGTGGAACTATTTTACATCCTCCATTTTGTGAGATGAAGCAGCTTGGCTTGATCAGTTTTTAAAGTAGACAAAATGATACCTCAGGTAATCTACTGAACTAGGGATCATTTCCAAATAAGAAGTTGTTTATAAGGTGTTCTTTGATTGGATATAACATGCAGGTTTGTGTCTGAGCTGTGTGATTCAAGCTGATTGAGAACAAAGTGCCATAGATTACCCGTTGTCACTTGTTGGGAAGAGAACAATAAATGGATGTTGGTCTGGAGCAGAGCCAATAAAAAGATGTTAAAGGTCAGACACATAACCTACAGCCAATGGCACTGTAATGCAATATCTGAATTGATAAGAAATGAATATAAAGTAGATGCTTCAAGTGTGCTGACGGCAGTAATTCTGTAGGAGACCAACTATCGCAGATGTGAGATGCTCCACATACACATGGAGATTCGAAAAGGGACTACAAGGAACGTGTGACCAGCAGCAAAAACTCCTTCTTAACTGGTAATATCTTTTCTGTTCTTTGACTGTTCACAGAAGGTCAGTAAGACCTAGTTGGTGTGCACACAAGGTATTTAGTGTATGTATTCATGTACTTGTTAGTTGAGACAATAAAGGTACTTGTTGGTAGATAGAGATCTCTCAGTGCCTCTCTGATCATTATGACAAGGGGTGATTCTTGTAACACATAGACCAATACCATTAAGCAAAGGGTTCATGGAACCCAGATTGGGAACACCTGCTCTAGAGGTTACAAAGAATGGTGAAACAAACAGAAAACCCCCCCAGTTCTGTGCGCGAAAATGCTTTGGTAATGAAGGTGGTTAGAGGAATATAGCCAGACTGTTTCAAAATGACAGGAAGGTACCAGTAACTCAAATAACCATGCATCACAATGGTGGAGTGCAGAAGAGCATCTCTGAATGAACAATATGTTGAATCTTGAAGTGCTTGGGCTACAGCGGTGGAAGACTGTGAGAATACACGCAGTTGCCTCTTTATTAGGCTAGTTATACTTCCTCAACCCACATATGCTGTTAAAAGGTATCTCTTTCCACAGAGGAGCCTCTGTACTCTTGCAGAAAATAATTCCAAATATGCAGAGAGAAACACAGCAGGGTTTCTGCTGACAAACAGCCAGAATGCTGAGAATACATTTACACAGTCTCAGCGTTCTTTTGCTGAAAGTGCCACTGACTCTAGCTTCAAGGATGCCTGATGTGCTTTTACTTTCACTAAGCTCTGATCCATTTAGGATTCTCAGAATGCAGCAACACCGGACTGAAGGTTCTCTGATATGCTACTCACCATGAATGCACTTAAATGTCACTCACACCCATCCCTTTAAATTACTTCAATTATTTAGAGGAGTCTTCTCACCTTTTCTGCTCTGCAAGTCTGATCAGAGCCCTCAGGCAAGGGCAGTTGAGCTAGCGAGCTTTGGATGTCACTTCCAATTCATATGAAAGGTTAAAGATTAAAGATTAGCTTTATTTGTCATACATACATCAAAACATTGAAACATACTGTACACTCCTTGGCCACTTTATTCGGTACCTCCCATGCCTGATAAAGCGGCTACTGAGTGTATCTTCATGTCTACCATTGCTGTAGCTCATACACTCAAGAGCTGACTTGTTGTTCATTTAGAGACACTCTACTCCACACCACTGTTGTAACGTGTGGTTACTTGAGTTTCTGCCGCCTTCCTGTCAGTTTGAACCAGTCTGGCCATTCTCCCCTGAAATTTCTCATTAAAAAGACATTTTCAACAACAGAACTGACTCTCACTGGATGTTCTTATTTTGTTTTTGGCATCATGCACTGCAACATTCCCTCATTTTTTTTTACAGCTGCGCAGACCAGCCATTGCTCTGAACAGGAAATATTTACACAACCTGAAAATTGGGTGACACTTTAATTTTTTTCTTTGTAATATGCATAGTATGAATATTTAGAATGAGAATTGAAAAATCACCATCTTTTGATTTTATTTCTTAATTGTAGGGTATAATGAAATACAGTACAGCACATTTCATAAACTTTCCCTAGCTGCATCCAATGCCAGCGGCGCGGCAAGAAAGGCTATGTGCGTGGCGGCATTGCAGTTACTGCATAGCCACGTATCCTTGCAGCTTAGAAGAAATTGTGATTCTAGAGACGGCTGTGCATGAAAATCCTCAGAGATCAGTCACTTAGATCACTTTTCTTCCAGATTCTGATGTTTGGTCTGAACAACAGCTGTCCATGTCTGCATGCTCATATGCATTCAGTTGCTGCCACATGACTGGCTGATTAGATATTTGCATTAACTAACAAGTGTACCTAATAAGGTGGCCATGGAGCATACAAAGTTAACTGGGGGAAAGATCTGAAGCTTTATGTGGAGTTTGCACGTAGTCCCCTCCATGCATTCTCTTCTTATGCTGTGCAGTTACACAGTGATACATCACACACCAGCTTCAGCACAGTCAATCAGCACTAACTATAAGAAGCACCATTTCACACTGATATTTTGTTATTTTCCCCACAATCCTATTGGCTCCCTCCAGATTCTACCATTCACATATACGCTCGGGGCTATTTCCAGTGACGAGCTCAGCTACCAACACTCATGTCTTTGGGATACTGGAGAAAACCCAAGCTCCCAGGAAAAACCCACTCAGGGAGAATGTGCAAACTCCACACAGACAGTACTGTGTGTTAGTGTTGAACACAGATAATTGGAGCTGTGAGATAGCTACTCTACCAGGAGCACACTGTTCTGAAAGGGCAGTTTCCACAGAATAGTACTCAACATGGATCCAACGATTGCCTTTCTATGCTCTCGAGTTCCGTTATGCTATGGACCATATTCATTCAGTTTAATTTATTTATTTATCACAAGCACATCAACGCATACAGTTAAATGTGCCATTTGTGTTAATAACCAACACAACCTAGCGATGTGCTGGGGACAGTCCACAACACATTCTGGCACTAGCACAGCAAGTCCCGAATGCTCTGCAGAACAACAGATAACAAAACAAAAGACAACAAGCAACAAAAGACAACAAGCCTCTTTCCACCCTCCTAGCTCCTCCCCACCCCCTACACACACCAAACAGTCATCCAGCCCCAGGACAAGCCTGCACTGCAGGTTTTGACTTCCCTTCAACAAACAGACGTGGGGGTCCCTGTGCAGGATTCCCTAAAGGTTAACTTCAAGGTTGAGTCAGTAGTAAAGAAGGCAGATCCAATGATTTGGATGATGAAATTGATGGCTTCAAGGCCATGTTTTTGGATGATATGAAGATAGATGAAGGGGCAGGTAGTACTGAGGAAGCAGAGAGGTTGCAAAAGGACTTAAACCGATTAGCAGAAGGGACAAAATAGAATACATTGTTAGGAAATGTATGGCCATTCACGTTGATAGAAGGAATGAAAGCATAGCCTATTGTCTAAACAGGGAGCACATTCAAAAATGAGAGGTGCAAAGGAATGTGAGAGTCCTTGTGCAGGATTCCCTAAAGGTTAACTTATAGGTTGAATCAGTGATAAGGAAGGCGAATACTATATTAGAATTCAGTTTAAAAGGTCTGGAATATAAAAACAAGGATGCAATGTTGAGGCTTTATAAAGCACTGGTGAGGGCTCAGTTAGAGTATTGTCAGCAACACACACAAAATGCTGGAGGAACTCAGCAGGCCAGGCAGCATCTATGGAAAAAAAGTATAGTTGATGTTTCGGGCCGAAACCTTTCAGCAGGACTGGAGATAAAAAGCTGAGGAGTAGATTTAAAAGGTGGGGGCAGGGGAGAGAGAAATACAAGGTGATAGGTGAAACCTGGAGGGAGAGAGATGAAGTAAAGAGCTGGGAAGTTGATTGATGAAAGAGACAGAAGGCCACAGAAGAAAGAAAAATGGGGGAAGGAGCACCAGAAGGAGGTCATGGGCAGGCAAAGAGATCTGATGAGAGATGAAAAGGGGATGGGAAAAGGAGAAGGGGAGTGTGGTTGGGGGGCATTATCAGAAATTTGAGAAACCGATTTTGTGTTGAGTGGATTTCCAGCATCTGCAGATTCACTCTTGTTATGGTATTGTGAGCAGTTTTGGACCCCTTATCTTAGAAAGGCTGTGTTGAAACTGGAGAGGGTCCAGAAGAGTTCACGAGTTTCACTCCTGCCTGTGGCCATCGAACTTTACAACTCCTCCCTTGGAGGGTCAGACACCCTGAGCCGATAGGCTGGTCCTGGACTTATTTCCTGGCATAATTTACATATTGCTATTTAACTATTTATGGTTTTATTACTATTTATTATTTATGGTGCAACTGTAACAAAAACCAATTTCCCTCGGGATCAATAAAGTATGACTATGACTATGAGAATAATTCTTGGAATGAAAGGGTTATCATATGAGCAGTGATTGAAGGTTCTGGGCTGGAATTTGCTGGAATTTCGAAGAATAAGGGGGGAATCTCATTGACACTTATTGAATGTTGAAAGGCCTAGATAGAGTGGATGTGAGGAGGATGCTTCCTTTGGTGGGGGAGTTTGGGACCAAAGGGAATAGCCTTAAAACAGAGAGACAACCATTTCGAACAGAGATGAAGAGCAATTCTTTTAGCTAAAGGATGGTGAACCTGTGGAATTCACTGCCACCGGAGACTGTGGTGGCCAGATCACAGTGTGAAGTTACGGCTGGGGTTGATAGGTTCTGATTGATCAGTGTGTGAAAGACAGGAGAATGAGGTTGCGAGGGAAATGATCTGGTCATAGAACCATAGAACACTACAGCACAGAAAACAGGTCATTCTGCCCTTCTAGTCTGTGCCGAAACATTATTCCGCTAGTCCCGTTGACCTGCCTCCAGTCCCTAACCCTCCAGACCTCTCCCGTCCATGTACCTATCCGACTTATTCTTAAAACTTAAGAGTGAGCCCACATTTACCACTTCAGATCGCAGCTTGTCGCACACTCCCACCACTCTCTGATTGAAGAAATTTCCCCTAATGTTCCCACTAAACCTTTCCCCTTTCACCCTAAAGCCATGTCCTCTTGTATTTATCTCTCCTAATCTAAGTGGTAAGAGCGTATTCAGATTTACTCTGCCTATACCCCTCATAATTTTGTAAACCTACTCTGTCTATAACCCTCATAATTTTGTACCCCTCATAATTTTGTCATGATGAAATGATCATTCTTCTGGTAAGCTGGTGGCACGTGTGAACGCAGAGGCCTCTTGGGGCCAATCAAAAGTGCTTTTCTCTTCATAAAGTTAGTTTTTAATGATCCAACGACAATTATACTCCAAGAACTTTGAGTACTGCAGGGCTACTCCAACAGTGAGCTGCTAATTGTTTGGATTTGCTGGACAGATGCCGGCAGCGAAGCTGGCCAAGGTGTCGAAGGAGCCGGCTGGGATGTTGGAGAAGGGGCCAGCTAGGATATCAGCAGAGTCCGTCGGGATATCAGAGGAGCTGACCTGGCTGCAGACCGTGTAACTGCCACTACTCGGAATCATCGAAGTTAGTGCAATATAACTGTGGGAGATTGTCTTGGATACTTCACTTGCTATTGCAAGACTCCGTTGGACAGTGATAATGTAAATTGCTGGAGGCCTATTACCTTTGTTGGGTTCATGGACAGACAACTTAGGAACTGTGTAGCCTTGGTTGTAACGAGGACTAGGCCTTGTTCCTACTGCTGCAGACCAGGTGAGAAGCGTTGCAACATGGCATCCATGCTCGGCTGGGGCCTGGCCTCTCCTGTCAGTACTGCCCTCCCATGTGCGAGCAGTGGAATGACAGGCTGGATTGCGTGTGTCTGCACACTGCTGGGAAACTGTACAATCAATTGCAAGACATTGTCGCTCAGGGTCTTGGGCAGTATATATGTTTTTTTTTGAGTGAATAAGCTTCTTTGCTTGCTATTTTGAATGTTTTGCAATTTGGCCCCAGAGGAACGCTGTCTCGATGTTTGGTTTGAATGATAATTAAACTTGATTTGATTTGATTTGAAATGGCAGAACAGACTGGACGGGCTGAATGCCCTAATTCTGCTCCTGTGTTTAATAGTCTTATGCTCTTATGGATATTTCCCATAGTGGGAGGGGCTAGGACTCAGAATAGGACTCAGTGGGAGGTCGCTGCCTCAGAATACCAGGACATCTCTTTAGATGGATCCTTCGATTGCTGTGGAGGCCAACTCACTGGGTATATTTAAAGGGCAGCTGATAGGTTCTTGACTAGTTAGGGTGTCAATGGTTCTGGGGAGAAGGCAGAAGAATGGAGTTTAGGAGGAAAATAAATCAACCATAATGAAATGATGGAGCAGACTTGATGGTCCGAATGGCCTAATTCTGTCTCTGCTCTATGTCTTGGGGTCTTATGGTCTAACAAGTGCTCTGAAGTGCAGTGAAACTTTGGGAAGACATTTGTAAACCCTTGCAAGCTGGAGAAGCTCATGCTATATTCAAAATAGAGACTGAAGGACTATTAGATATTAGGATGAGGTAAATAGTGACTTTGAACACCAGACCAGGAACAAGGTGTCAAATGGCCTAGACCTGCTTCTGTTTCTCAGCTGCTTTCATGTTCTGGGCAATGATGTGTCAAAGAGCTGCGTTTCAATCTGGATTACTTCCTGAAGCCAATATGGAAAGGTGTGTGTTGGGAAAGGGAGCAGTTAGGAGGGTGGGGGTGAAGAACACTCATAGAGTCATAGAAAAGTACAGCACAGAAACAGGTTTTTTGGCTCATACAGTCCATGCTGAGACATTTAAACTGTCAGCCTGCAGTGGGGCTGCAGCTCTCCATAACTCTACCATCCATGTACCTATCCAAACTTCTCTTAAACGTTGAAATTGAACTCTTGTGCACCATTTGCACTGGCAGCTCATTCCATACTCTCACGACCCTCTAGTGAAAAAGTTTCCCCTCGTGTTCCTCTTCAACTTTTCACTTTTCACCTTTAAGCCATGACCTCTCGTAGTCCCACCCAACCTCAGTAGAAAAAGCCTACTTGCATTTACCCTATCTATACCGCTCATAATTTTGTATACCTCTATCAAATCTGCACTCATTTTTCTACATTCCAAGGAATAAAGCCCTAACCTATTCAATCTTTCGATATAACTCAAGTCCTCCAGACCTGGCAACATTCTTGTAAATTTTCTCTGTACTCTTTCAACCTTAATTACATCTTTCCTGCAGGTAGGTGACCAAAAAGATGACACAGTACTCCAAACTAGGCCTCATCAATGTCTTATACAACTTTAACATAACATCACTTGTCCTGCACTCAATACTTTGATTTAGGAAGGCCAATGTGCCAAAAGCTTTCTTTACAACCCTATCAACCTGTGATGCCACTTTCAATGAATTATGGGCCTGTATTCCCAGATCCCTTTGTTCTTACTATACTCCTCAGTGTCCTACCATTCAGAAAAGAAAATATTGGCTTGAGAAGAGATTGGTAGGTGGCATGGCAATATTATTGTGAAGATTTCAGTGGTGAAATATTGGGCATTTTCTAGGGTCATCGAACAATTGGGAAAAGGGACTGCGGGAAATATATGGAATATAGAAGGGTACAGCTTAGTTAAGGTTTATGATACCATTTTAAAGTGCACATCTAGCTGAACATGGTCAATATCCATCCATTCCCTGTCTGTTCCTGTGTCTGAACAAATGACTTAAACACTGCTTTTGTATCTGCTTACGTCATTTCTCAGGAAGCACAAACTTTTTCGAAAAATTTCTTTTAAACTTTTCCTCTCTCTCCTTCAAGCAATTTGCTCATGTATTTAACATTTCTAGATGACCCTCTGTTCTTGCACCAGGTTTCACAAGATGTAGGGTGTCAACCCGAAGCACTGATCATGGCTTCTCCTCTCATAGATACTGCCTGACCAGCTGAATGCCTTCAGCAGTTTAATTTTGAGCTCCAGATTCCAGCATCTGCAGTCTCTTGTATCTCCTGTTTATTGCAAATCTGGCATTCAGAAATTCAATAAAATTGAGAATATGACTTCTAATTTAATGAAGCCAACAGTTATTTCCTGTGATCAATGTCAATAAACAGCAGGAAAAGGGGCCTCACCAATAAAACGGGACGACCTAATGGGCTTTGCATCAAGTGTTTCTTTTTAAAACAATAGGGAAAAAAGTGCTATCACAATCTCATAGTCACTATAATTGCTCCCATCAGTATTCCCCCCTCAGGTCACCCCGACCTTCCTATGAACAATGCAGTCAGCCTTCATTGTGCTGCCTGTGGATGTCTTGAATGGCTCTGCATTTCATGCTGATGGTGGGATTAAGGGCTTTTTGTCCCTTTCTGTTTGTTCTGTGACACAATAGATTCTGCCAATGCTGCAAACCAAGCACGACACCAATGCTCAAAATGCTGGAAGGAACTCAACAGGGCAGGCAGCATCTTCAATCATTTATAATGTGCTGCATCGTATGACTTAGACGATCATGTTCTTTACAAAAAGATGATTGTTCTTGCCAAATTTTTCTACAGAAGTGGTTTGCCATTGTCTTCTTCTGGGCAGTGTCTTTACAAGAAGGGTGACCCCAGCTATTATCAATACTCTTCAGAGATTGTCTGCCTGGCGACAGTGTTCGCATAACCAGGACTTGTGATATGTACCAGCTCCTCCTACGACCATCCACCACCTGCTCCCATGGCTTCACGTAACCCTAATTGGTGGTGGGGTGGGGGCTAGGCAGGTACTGCACCTCTCCCAAGGGTGACCTGTAAGCTAGCAGAGGGAAGGAGGGCCTACACTTCCTTTGGTAGAGATGTAGAGTTTGTGATGACCCTCATTCTGCAATAACAAGGAAAACTGGTTAAGGCACAGGAGTTGTTAATATTCAATATGCTCTGTTTAGAAACATAGAAAACATAGAAAATAGGTGCAGGAGTAGGCCATTTGGCCCTTCAAGCCTGCACCGCCATTTATTATGATCGTGGCTGATCATCCAACTCAGAACCCCGCCCCAGCCTTCCCTCCATACCCCCTGACCCCCGTAGCCACAAGGGCCATATCTAACTCCCTCTTAAACATAGCCAATGAACTGGCCTCAACAGTTTGCTGTGGCAGAGAATTCCACAGATTCACCACTCTCTGTGTGAAGAAGTTTTTCCTAATCTCGGTCCTAAAAAGCTTCCCCTCTATCCTCAAACTGTGACTGCTCATTCTGGACTTCCCCAACATCGGGAACAATCTTCCTGCATCTAGCCTGTCCAATCCCTTTAGGATCTTATACGTTTCAATCAGATCCCCCCTCAATCTTCTAAATTCCAACGAGTACAAGCCCAGTTCATCCAGTCTTTCTTCATATGAAAGTCCTGCCATCCCAGGAATCAATCTGGTGAACCTTCTTTGTACTCCCTCTATGGCAAAGATGTCTTTCCTCAGATTAGGGGACCAAAACTGCACACAATACTCCAGGTGTGGTCTCACCAAGGCCTTGTACAACTGCAGTAGTACCTCCCTGCTCCTGTACTCGAATCCTCTCGCTATAAATGCCAGCATACCATTCGCCTTTTTCACCGCCTGCTGTACCTGCATGCCCACTTTCAATGACTGGTGTATAATGACACCCAGGTCTCGTTGCACCTCCCCTTTTCCTAATCGGCCACCATTCAGATAATAATCTGTTTTCCTATTTTTGCCACCAAAGTGGATAACTTCACATTTATCCACATTAAATTGCATCTGCCATGAGTTTGCCCACTCACCCAACCTATCCAAGTCACCCTGCATCCTCTTAGCATCCTCCTCACTGCTAACACTGCCACCCAGCTTTGTGTCATGCGCAAACTTGGAGATGCTGCATTTAATTCCCTCATCCAAGTCATTAATATATATTGTAAACAACTGGGGTCCCAGCACTGAGCCTTGCGGTACCCCACTAATCACCGCCTGCCATTCTGAAAAGGTCCCGTTTATTCCCACTCTTTGCTTCCTGTCTGCTAACCAATTCTCCACCCACACCAATACCTTACCCCCAATACCGTGTGCTTTAAGTTTGCACACTAATCTCCTGTGTGGGACCTTGTCAAAAGCCTTTTGAAAATCCAAATATACCACATCCACTGGTTCTCCCCTATCCACTCTACTAGTTACATCCTCAAAAAATTCTATGAGATTCGTCAGACATGATTTTCCTTTCACAAATCCATGCTGACTTTGTCCGATCATTTCACCGCTTTCCAAATGTGCTGTTATCACATCCTTGATAACTGACTCCAGCAGTTTCCTCACCACCGAAGTTAGGCTAACCGGTCTATAATTCCCCGGTTTCTCTCTCCCTCCTTTTTTAAAAAGTGGGGTTACATTAGCCACCCTCCAATCCTCAGGAACCAGTCCAGAATCTAACGAGTTTTGAAAAATTATCACTAATGCATCCACTATTTCTTGGGCTACTTCCTTAAGCACTCTAGGATGCAGACCATCTGGCCCTGGGGATTTATCTGCCTTCAATCCCTTCAATTTACCTAACACCACTTCCCTACTAACATGTATTTCACTCAGTTCCTCCATCTCACTGGACCCTCTGTCCCTTACTATTTCTGGAAGATTATTTATGTCCTCCTTAGTGAAGACAGAACCAAAGTAATTATTCAATTGGTCTGCCATGTCCTTGCTCCCCATAATCAATTCACCTGTTTCTGTCTGCAGGGGACCTACATTTGTCTTTACCAGTCTTTTCCTTTTTACATATCTATAAAAGCTTTTACAGTCCGTTTTTATGTTCCCCGCCAGTTTTCTCTCATAATTTTTTTTCCCCTTCCTAATTAAGCCCTTTGTCCTCCTCTGCTGAACTCTGAATTTCTCCCAGTCCTCAGGTGAGCCACTTTCTCTGGCTAATTTGTATGCTACTTCTTTGGAATTGATACTATCCTTAATTTCTCTCGTCAGCCACGGGTGCACTACCTTCCTTGATTTATTCTTTTGCCAAACTGGGATGAACAATTGTTGTAGTTCATCCATGCAACCTTTAAATGCTTGCCATTGCATATCCACCGTCAATCCTTTAAGTGTCATTTGCCAGTCTATCTTAGCTAATTCACGTCTCATACCTTCAAAGTTACCCCTCTTTAAGTTCAGAAACTTTGTTTCTGAGTTAACTATGTCACTCTCCATATTAATGAAGAATTTCACCATATTATGGTCACTCTTACCCAAGGGGCCTCTCATGACAAGATCGCTAATTAACCCTTCCTCATTGCACAAAACGCTGTCCAGAATAGCCTGCTCTCTAGTTGGTTCCTCGACATGTTGGTTCAAAAAACCATCCCGCATACATTCCAAGAAATCCTCTTCCTCAGCACCTTTACCAATTTGGTTCACCCAGTCTACATGTAGATTGAAGTCACCCATTATAACTGCTGTTCCTTTATTGCACACATTTCTAATTTCCTGTTTAATACCATCTCCAACCTCACTACTACTGTTAGGTGGCCTGTACACAACTCCCACCAGCGTCTTCTGCCCCTTAGTGTTACGCAGCTCTACCCATATCGATTCCACATCTTTCCGGCTTATGTCCTTCCTTTCTATTGCGTTAATCTCTTCTTTAACCAGCAACGCCACCCCACCTCCCCTTCCTTCACGTCTATCCCTCCTGAATATTGAATATCCCTGAACGTTGAGCTCCCATCCCTGGTCACCCTGGAGCCATGTCTCTGTGATCCCAACTATATCATAATCATTCATAACAATCTGCACTTTCAATTCATCCACCTTATTACGAATGCTCCTTGCATTGACACATAAAGCCTTCAGGCGCTCTTTTACAACTCTCTTAGCCCTCTCTTAGTTTGTGAGAAGATGTCTTACATACATTGCAAATAGGGGGAGAAAAACTTCTTCCAAATTTCAAGACGTAAAACAGTTACCTGCGTTAAGTCTTCTACAATATCCTCCATCCTTGATTGTCCATTGCAGGAATAACGTGGAAAATTTGGAGGGGATGCAAAAGAGTTTTACCAGAATGCTGTTTTGGATTAGAGGGCATGAGGAGAGATTAGGTACATTTAGGTTGCTCTCTATGAAGTTGCAGAGGTGGAGGGGAGATTTGTCAGATGTTAATAAGATTATAAGAAGCATAAATATATTAGATAAGAGGTATATCTTCTCCACAGGGTTGAAGTGTTTAACACTGAAGGACTCGCTTTTAAGGCGAGAAAGGGAAAGCTGAAAGAAAACGTGCAAGGCATTTTCTTTACACAGAGAGCAGTGGGTGTCAGGAATGCACTGCCAAGGTGGCAGGCAAATAAGACAGAGGTGTTTAAGAGGCAGGTAAATGTGCAGAGAATAGAAGGACATGGACATAGGTAGAAGCTTAGTCAGGCTTATTATTACTAGTTTAAGTGCTTCGGCACACCATCATGGTCCACAGGACTTGTTCTTGTGCTGTACTATTGTACGTTCTAAATTCTACAATCTATCCAATCATGCTTATTATTTTTTCATGATATCTGAAGATACAGGAGGACATTCAGCCCAGTATGTCTCTGCCAACTGCAGGACAATCTCCAAGGCTCCATTTTCTAACATCTTTTCTCCCAGTTATGGTGATCAACACACTTCTGCTAAGGTTCTCCTGCTACTTCCCAGCACTAATAGTTCATTACAGTCATCCATCGGCCAAATCAAACGTTGTTAGATGTGGGAGGAAACTAGAGCACCTGGGTGGAAATTCATGATGACAGCAAAAACATACAACTCCTCACAGAAAATTCAACCTCTTCATCTATTTTCATTATCCCCTCTGATCTATCCCATGTCTGATCCCAAAAGATCATTCCTCAATAGATTCATCAGCTTTGTCTTCTACATCTCCATCGTATTATATTTTCTGCTCCCTATTATGAACCATAGAACAGAACCATAGAACACTACAGCACAGAAAATGGGCTATTCGGCCCTTCTAGTCTGTGCCAAAGCTGTATTCCATTAGTCCCACTGACCTGCACCTAGTCCATAACCCTCCAGACCTCTCCTATCCATGTATCTATCCAATTTATTCTTAAAACTTAAGAGTGAGCCCACACTTACCACGTCAGATGGCAGCCCGTTCCACATTGGCCAGAAGTTGTTAAGTTTTGGATAAGCCACAGTCTGATCAAATAGCAGAAAAGGCTCGAGATGCTGTGTCCTACTCTTCTGTCCAATCCAAAAATTCTGTGATATTCTTTCTCTTCTGCTCTGCAATCCTTAAATTTCTCAGGAGTAGAGGAGATTTGCCAGGATGCTTTCTGGGTTAGAGAACAGGCCTTATGAGAAAAGGTTGAGCAAGATAGGGATTTTCTCTTTGGAATGAAGGAGGATGAGAAGCAACTTGATAGAGGTGTGTAAGATGATAAGAGACATAAATAGAGTGGCAAGTTAGTAACTTTTTGCAGGGTAGCAATGGCTAATGTGAAAGGACATTATTTTAAGGTGATTGGAGGAAAGCATAGGGGGGATGTCAGAGGTAACTTTTTTATATGGAGAGTGGTATGTGGATCTAAAGAACTGCCAGGGGTGGTAGTAGAGGCAGATACATTAGGGACGTTTATGATACTGTCAGGTAGGCACATAGTTGAAAGAAAAATAGAGGATTATATCGGATGAAGGGTTAGATTGATCTTGGATTAGGTTAAATGGTAAGTACAGCATTATGGGCTGAAGAGCCTGTAATGACCTGTTCTATGTTTAATGTTCAATTTCAGACTTCTGTCTCACCTTCGCTATTTAGAACAATGCATCATTGAAGGGATGAACCACTAAAGCCAGGCTGGCACCCTGCTCTTAAGGTCAGGGAAGAGGAGAAAAGCAATCAGCAAAAGACATACAAGTGATAAATCAAAAAGCCAGCTTCAAGTTGAGTTATGATGCCAACATGTTGACTATATGGGCTTCTGAATCCATCCACATGAGCAATCAAGCAAGTGATAGCTAACTAAAGCCAGAGTAAGCTGAGATAGAAACAAATGTGTTTACTAAATAAATGGCACTGGACAGCTGTTTAAGAGATCTGACTTACAAAACCAATCTCCTCCTCCAACTGAGAATCAATTAACCAAAGATAATAGTTTCAGGACATTTTGATTAACAAATGTATACATTATTGACACTGAAATGGGACAAGTCAGCCATGATGTGCCTGGCAGTAGAACTCTTGGCAACAAGCTGAGTCTGAAGACTGAGAGTTCAGTCTCTCCAGTGGATTTTTGAGAATGGGGTTCTTAGCTGACAATTTAACATGCTAGTGAGGGAGTACACCTTTCCAATCACCCGTCTAGTGAATATGGAAAAGTTAACACTGTTGATTTAATGAAGAACATCTCCACGAAATGGATCAACACATTCCCCTCATGCAGAGGCATGTGTGCTTCAAGGACTCCAGCAGGCAATGCTAACTCAGGGTCAACCATGTTGGAAAAGCTGTGGGCGAGATGCCAGACGAAAATCCATTCAACCCCGGCTCCCGAACAGACAGACTCATGTCTGCCCCTCCCGAACTACATTTCATCATGAATCAAGCCAACTTTTCAATATGTACTGGTTCGGTCGTCGCCCAGAACAAAAAGGTCTGCATTCATGGTGCCCAGAGCGCGCCGTGTTTGAGAAGTATATGAGACTCGACAAGCTCAACACCTAAAGGTACTCAGAGGTCAGCATGCCAAAACAGGGCAAACACTACAATGATGGTGCACCTGACAAACCCAGCTTGCCCCTGTGGTATCCCAACCCAGGACGTTCTCCACCTGTTCCAAACATGTCCTCTCATCAAGATCAGAGATAGTTTTGCCATGTTCCATCGATGAGGCCATGAGCTGGAGGAGTGGATTGACAAAAAACAATTAGAAGTGTGAAGAGGGAAGCACCTGCCATATGAAACAACAAATAAAAAACAGAATCAGAACCACAATCACTGAATATGGTGTGAAATTTGTTGTTTCGTGGCAGCAATACAGTGGAGGACATTAAAAAATAATGATAAAAAATAAAATACGTAAATAGCACTAAAGAGGAAGAGTAAGGCAGTGTTTGTTGGTTCATGGATCTATTTCGAAATCTAATGGCAGAGAGGAAAAAGCTGTTCCCAAAATGCTGAGTGTACATCTTTAGGTTCCTGTATCTCTTCGCTGATGGTACTAATGAGAAGACAACATGGCCCAAATGGTGAAGGTCTTTGATAATGGATACCAACTTCTTGAGATGCTGTCTTTTGAAGATGTCCTTGATGCTGGGAGACTTGTGCCCATGATGGAGCTGGCTAAGACCATCTCCAGTTATCTCCAAGGTCCTAGACAATAGCTATCCCTTACATAATATCAGGTGAGGTCAGTCATTCTTATAACAGCAGGATGGAAGCTGTCCTTGAGCCTGGTGGTATGTGCTTTGAGGCTTTTGTATCTTTTGCGCGTTGGTGCAGGGGAAAAGAGAGAATGTCTGGTATGGGTGGGGCCTTTGCTTGCACTGGTTTCTTGACTGAGGCAGCAGAAAATGTGGACAGAGTCCAGAGCAGGGAGACTGGTTTCTGTGATGAGCTGAGGTGTGTTCATAATTCTCTGTAGTTCCTTGCAGTCATGGCCAGAGATGTTACTATATCAAGCTCTGGATAGCATTTGGATATTCCAAGGAGATTGAAAATGCCAGTCTGGGAACAGAACATTCAGATGGGGTAGAAAGTGACTGAAGGGATATTTCATGAGGAGATGTGTCCCTTCTGCTGTTTATACAGGGGACGATGTGTTTTCCAGATATATTGATTTCACCTTCTCAGTACTGTTGGATCATGCTGCTTTTGCAATCCAGAGATTTGGAAATCAAGATTGAGGCATAAAACTTATTGATTACAGCCATTTTATTTAGTGTTACAAGAACAAACCAAAAGATTAGCAGGGAAAAAAAATCCATGGTCATCCTTTATGAAAAGTAGCTCCGGCTAAAATTATACCAACATTCCAGTGATAACAATTAACCTATAAAATAACTAGATTCAAGTGGAGTGACAACTGCTACAGAAAAACAAAAACTAAGAAGCTTCTAGAAAAAAGCACAAAAGCATCTGTACTACAATTACTGGAAAATTCACTGAACAATTTCACAAATGTAGGTGATTATATAAAAATACAAATAAGTATAAGAAAGCTAAACTAAAAGAAAAGTAACAATTCTACATCCTAATCCAACAAAACCATCACAGACAAGAGAAAATCTGCAGATGCTGGAAATCCAAGCAACACACACAAAATGCTGGAGGAACTCCAGAGGCCAGGCAACATCCATGGAAAAGAGTACAGTCAACGTTTTGGGCCAAGATGTCAATTGTACTCTTTTCCATAAATTCTGCTTGACCTGCTGAGATCATCCAGCATTTTGTGTGTGTTCCAACAGTACCATCACTACTTTTCCCTGCCAAATTTGAGCAGTCATGGGCCAAATTGTTTTCTGAATGTTCTCAGAAATTACAGTTAGGGAGGGTTAACTGCGATTGTACAGTTGATGTCTGCTTCATCTGTGATTAGGGAAGAGAGAACTGCATTTATGCTGCATTTTCACAGCCTTAGGAAAGGCTCAGAGTGGTTTACTGCCTCTGCACTGAAGTACAGTAATATACTGAGGGAAAGTACATATGAAGGTAAGTCGCCAGACTGAACACAAAACCTGTGGTCCATTAGATAGCAGTGAATTTCAGTCCAATAGCAAGGAATTTAATACATTCAGGAACAGTTGCATGAATAAAAAGGGGTGAGCAACCAATCACCAACTCCTCCATCTTCTGCTCACATCTCAAAATATGTAGATAAGAGCGATGCCAATTCTGGCATCTGGAGGATAACAAGAACCAAACTGCTGAAGGTGCTCAACAGGTCAGGCAGCATCCGTGGAGAGAAATATTGTGGACAGTTGATATTTCCAGTTGACATCCTTTGTTTGGGCCAAAAAAGGAATGCGTGGTTTGGTATTGCAAATTGTCCTTTGTGTTAGATGAGTGGCAGAATCTGGGTGGAGTTCATAGAATCTACAGAAACAAAACTAAAATAAGATGAGTGAGAAAATGACCAGTGTAGACTTGGTGCATTGAAAGGCCAGCTTCATGTTGCATCTCTCTCTGATTCCGTATGGCTCAATCATACGCGCTGAAAACCAGGAAGTTAAAAACATAGATGATAAATTAACAATTTACTGAAGGTAAAAAAGATAGAGACTTAGAGAAGGGATTGCAATAAAGGACTACAAGCTGGGAAATCTGCACTAATCCTGCACTAGGTTACTTGGCACACACCTTACAGATTCATAGATTTAATGCAAAGATCTGGTTGCAGACAGATGGGTGAGAACAAGGTAATTCCTTTTTCATTTGATTTAATTGAATTTATCTAAATATATTTAGTTGCTTTTAACAGTGCTCTTTTGAGTGTTTCTTGTGTTTTAATTCTGTAAATCATTTAAATCATTTCTTTTCAATTTTTTAATTTTTAGTAGCTATTGGGTGTTTTTAAATGTTTATAAATGTCAAAGACATTCATAAGTGGTCAGGCATTGACTGCTGCACATGGGGTAAGGCTTCGCTAATGATCAATGTTTCAATGGTATAATAGCTCCACTTAATATCAGACAATATATATAGTATACAACCTGAAATTCTTACTCTTCACAGACAACCACGAAAACCTCAAGGTGAATGAATGTCAAATCCCACTCTCTCTCCTCCCATACACAAGCAGCGGCAAAGCATCTCCCTCCCTGCTTTTCTCAACAGGAAGTATCAGCACTCCCCCTGCAAGCAAGCAATAGCAAGGCCCCCAAAGAGAGACCATGATCTGCAGTCCAATAAAAGCTATTGTTCACCTAACAATTTGACATGCCACAGCTCTCTCTCACTAACAAGGGAAAGAGAAGAGTTGCCCCTTCCACAACACAAATAGTTTGTTGTTACGAGGTTACCGTCTGCACATCACTTTTATTCTGAGTTTCTCCGACTCAAGAATCGGCAGCAAACTTTCCCCCACTATCGAGGGAAAGAGAGAGAGAGACAGCACCACCCAAGTACAGAGGCCTCCAACAGCCACATCCACTCTCGCAATGTTCCGTTCTCCCACAATGTCTCAGTTGGTGACACCAGCATATAATCAGTTTGTCCACAGTGCCGCAGAGCCGCACCACAAAGGTGCTTGCCTTCCAGGACCCTCCTGGGAATATCAAAACACAGCTGGTCAGTGAGCTGCAGGAGCGGGAACTTACCCGCTGTGAAGAATTACAGTTTGAGTGCAGCTGTAGATCATGGACTCCGACAGAACCCCAGCCTTCTTGAAAAGAAAATAAAAAGATATTAAAGAAAAGAATTTAAGCAGTTTTTGCAGATGAGCTCATAGAATCCATCCTCTGGGGACATTTTATCTCTACCCTTCTCTGCCTTCAAATAGCTTGGAGTTAGGGCTTGCTTTTCACACTGTGAGAACATCAGAGTCTTGCTGGAACTCACCAGGCACAAGAAGATGCCCTTCCAGAAGGTACCCTCAGGGGCCCATTCCAAGGACCAGGCTTCAAGGACAGAGAACTGCCAGGCTAAGGTTAGCAAAAGTCCAGTGTCATAGGTTTACTGTATAGTGCCATGCATTTGTAAAATTAGAAAATCAGTGATTGAGAGGTCTTTCTGCAGTAATTAAGACATTATACAGTTGAAATTAAATTAAAATATATCAGCAATATAATGAAGACTTTTCACAGTTAAAGTTGCACAATAAAACTTCAAACTTATTCTCTATTGATTACACCTGTAATAGCAGCATTCAATTAAATTATTATTATGCAAGTTTGTTTGTTGTCATATTGCAGTACATGGGTGTGAAGGAAAACAAAATGATTGTTACACTGGATCCAATCACCATCATCATTATGTGCTGTGTCATATGACGTGGGCGATCATGATCTCAAGTCCATGATTGTTCTTGGCAAATTTTTCTGCAAAAATGGTTTCCCATTGCTTTCTTCTGGGCAGTGGCTTTACAAGATGGGTGGCCCCAGCCATTATCAATATTCTTCAGAGATTGTTTGCCTTGCATCAGTGGTTTTATAACCAGGAATTATGATATGCACCAGCTGCTCACAAAACCATCCACCACCTGCTCCCATGGCTTCACATAACCCTGATTTGTGGGTGGGGTGCAGGCTAAGCGGGTGCTAAGCTTGGCCTAAGGGTGACCTGCAGGCTAGTGGAGGGAAGGAGCACCTTACACCTCCTTTGGTAGGGATATATCTCCATCCCACCACCAAACACCAGATCCAATGCAGCAAAAAAAACACTGTATTTGAAGGACAAAATAAAGAAAACAAAAACAATAAATGTGAATGTAAAAATATTCCTTAAAACGCAATGTTCAAGTGACTGTTCTATACATAGGCTGATTGAATGTACAAAAAGAGATGTACGGTGTTGTACTATATATGTAGTGCTGATGGGCGATAGTGGGTGGGTTAATGGAAATTTTCATTTTTTTCACTGAACAGGTTAATAAGTCAATAGCAGTAGCCTGTTTAATGCAGTAGTAAAGAAAATATTGTCAACTTCTTATAAAAAGCAGTCTATTCTGTGATCCATCAGGAAAAGGGATTAGAGAAGGAAAAAATTTAAGGAATATAATTAAATCCTTTTTGAATAAATGTAATATCCCTGTTAATTCTGGGATCCTCGGACCCCTGATTGCTGTAAACAAAGAAAGAATTTTCAGCATGGTATTGAGATCATTGTCTGTGCATTGCAAGCACATAGAAACACAATAAGCTGTGGAAAGAATGCACCAGCTCACAACCAGCTACTGTCACGTGTCCAGCAACAATGAATATATAATTTAGTCAAGTTTTATAAACAAACATAAACATTTAAAAAACTCTGCTCAACAATAGTGAAAAGTATTCAAATGACTAACTTAACTGGAAGTTAACTGCTATACAGCAACCTTGGAACATTTCTTAAAGTGTTAAATTCAAACACAGTCTTAAAGTGGTAAATTTGAAAATCCAAGTTATTTACACAGTCAAGAAGGAGAGACTTCTCTAGAAATGGATTTTTTCAAAGACGTGACATTACTGCTGATTCTGTCCAAAGGATTCACGATGAAGGAAATAAAACGGCATAAAGGAACTGACCTTTTCCCTGGTGAATGAACACTGCACAAACCTTCCTGATCTTATGGGGTTATCTCAGATGCAGGCCATTATTTCTGAGTGAAGATTCAATAAGGTCGATCATGTATTAAACCGCCAAACGACATCAACTTTACTCAATCCTTCAGGTTAGCGTACTTTAGTAAGATCTTCACTCTCCAATACTAGACTTACAATAGAAAGTAAAACTTCACTTTAAAACGAAACTGCGTCATGAGACGAATATGCAGCATAACAGAGTAACTGACGAATTAAACAACAAATCAACTGCGTAACAACAGTGGTTTCCCATTATATACCGGTTGAGAACATGCCATCACATGTCCTCACACTGGCGGGAAAAATACATCACCCCACTATTACAAGACCAATTTCATCATGCCCACAAGATACTCAATTACATCATGGTCATAAGACAGTCACAAGATACCCATGATGTATGTAACACTACACATCAACCTGTCCCACCAACCATCACTGTTTATTGCTGGAAGAGTCTGTGGCTCCCATGTTTGGATGATAAGCCATTTCTGAACACACCAAACCATAGTGTGGAAGTAAGTTTTCTTGACTGTGAAGCTCTAACCAGGAAGAAAAACGCAAGTGTAACTTACCTGAGGCACAAGAAACTGAAGATGGTTGAATCTGGAGAAACACATGATCTGCTGGAGAAACTCAATGTGATGAGGAAGATCCCTAGGAAGAAATGAATTACTAATGTTTTGCAACAAAAGCCTGTATCTGGACTGAGTCCAACAATCACCTCAGACTCCAGTCCCAACACTCCCTTTCTGCTTTTTGTACTGGCCATCTCCCCTCTGCACTTTCACCTCAATCACCTCAAACTCCCATCCCACCACTCCTCTTCTGCTTTTTGTACTGACCATTTCCCCTCTCCACTATCACCACAATCACCTCAGACTCCCATCCTACCACTCCTCTTCTGCTTTTTGTACTGGCCATCTTCCCTCTCCACTTTCAGCCTAATGCAGGTTTTGATACAAAACATTGAAAATTCCTTTCCTCCCACAGATGCTGCTCGACCAACCGAGTTCCTTCAGTAGATTATTTTTGGTTTGGTGATCATTCATGTTTTGCCACTCACCTCGGCTTAATTGGAGATGAAATATAGACCCATTGTAAGAAGAAGTGATTCAGGAATCAGCCTCTTCCTCAGACTGATTTTGCATATTCCACTTTGACATTCAGTTGACCATATAACAACAATAATCTCTATATAAACATTTAAGAATACAAAATTATCTGCTCTCCGAAAGGCTCATAGATGAATCACACAATTGTTCAGTTTCTCCAGACCAATAATTATCCCATTGTAAGCAATTAAATAAAAATTATCGGGATATTATCAAATTTGCTTCTTGTGGGATCTTGCTGAGCACTGCATTTTCTAAATCACAACAGTGTTTGAGTTGTAAATGGTCGTCATTCAGCGTAAAATATTTTGAATTATCTTGATATGTTTGAGAGAAACTGTATCTATGATTTTATTAATTATAGGTGTGGGGGCGAAGCTTATTCTGTTAGAAGTAAGAGAGAGCATGGCCAACCAGCTGAGGTGGGTTGATATATGTGTCAGCACACATTGACAGCATACATTGCATAACTCAGCAGGACATTTGTGCATTTGGTATGAGAGCCGGCAGCCCAGATAGGTGCGCATTATCAAAGGTCCCCACCATCCAGGCCATGACAACCTCTTTGGAATGAGCTGGAGAAGCCTGAAGTCCCACACCACCATATTAAAGAACAGCTACTTCCCTTCAATCATTTGGTTCTTGAACCAAAGTGCAAAACCCTAATCACTACAGACTGGCAATGCTGTGACCACTTTGATCCTTTTGCACTAAAATGGACTTGGTTCTTTTTTGTTCTAAATATAGAGATTGAGGGATGACTGTGCAAGCACGTGGACATCAGCGAGTTAGACCAGCGTGAAAAGTTTAAAAGGAGACAGCTTTATAGAGTGGGTGCCAGAGAAGAGGTAGACCGAATAGGAGGGCTTTGGCTCAACGGGGTTCCAGCAAAAATGGGTCAAGGCGAGGTAGGTGACATTTGAAGAACAGAAACAGAAGTATGTCTGTGAGGCCAGTGTTCTGTACTGGGTGTCAGATGTGGGAAGACTGGGAGACTCCCAGCCTCCCAGAAGACCACATCTACGCCAGGTGCATTGAGCTGCAGCTTCTTAGGGACCACGTTAGGGAACTGGAGCTGTAGCTCGATGACCTTCGTCTGGTCAGGGAAAGTGAGGAGGTGATAGAGAGGAGCTATAAGCAAGTAGTCACACCGGGGCCTCAAGAGACAGGTAAGTGGGTAACAGTCAGGAAAGTGAAGGCCAAGAGTCAGATTCCAGAGAGCGCCCCTGTGGCTGTCCCCCTTAACAATAAGTACTCCTGTTTGAATACATGTTGGGGGGGACGGCCTACCGGGGGGTAGAAACAGTGGCCGTGCCTCTGGCACTGAGTCTGGCCCTGTGGATCAGAAAGGTAGGGAAAGGAAGAAGGCAGCAGTAATAGGGGACTCTATAGTTTGAGGGTCAGACAGGCGATTCTGTGGATGCAGGAAATAAACACGGATGGTAGTTTGCCTCTCAGGTGCCAAGGTCTGGGATGTTTCTGATCACGTCCACGATATCTTGAAGTGGGAAGGTGAACAGCCAGAGGTCGTGGTACATATTGGGACATAGGGATGACTTACAGCGGATTGAAAAGCTTGAGCATATAGACAGTAAGAAAAAGGATGTGCTGGAGCTCTTAGTCTCTGGGACCAGATGAGATATACCCCAGGCTATTGTGGGAGGTGAGGGAGCAGATTACTGAGCCTCTGGCAATGATCTTTGCATCATCAATAGGGACGGGAGACGTTCTGGAGGATTGGAGGGTTGCAGATGTTGTTCCCTTATTCAAGAAAGGGAGTAGAGATAGCCCAGGAAATTATAGACCTGTGAGTCTTACTTCAGTGGTTAGTAAGTTGATGGAAAAGATCCTGAGAGGCAGGATTTATGAACATTTGGAGAGGCATAATATGATTAGGAATAGTCAGCATGGCTCTGTCAAAGGCAGGTCATACCTTACGAGCCTGATTGACTTTTTGGAGGATGTGACTAAACACATTGATGAAGGTAGAGCAATAGATATAATGTAGATGGATTTCAGCAAGGCATTTGATAAGGTACCCCATGCAAGGCTTATTGAGAAAGTAAGGAGGCATGGGATCCAAGGGGACCTTGTTTTGTAGATCTAGAATTGGCTTGCCCACAAAAGGCAAAGAGTGGTTGTAGAATGGTCATATTCTGCATGGAGGTCGGTGACTAGTGGTGTGCTTCAGGGATCTATTCTGGGACCCCTTCTCTTCGTGATTTTAATAAATGACCTGGATGAGGAGGTGGAGGGATAGATTAGTAAATTTGCTGATGACACATAGGTTGGGGGTTTATGGATAGTGTGAAGGACTGTCAGAGGTTACAGCAGGACATTGATGGAATGCAAAACTGGGTTGAGAAGTGGTAGATGGAGTTCAACCCAGATAAGTATGAGGTGGTTCATTTTGGTAGGTCAAATATTATGGCAGAATATAGTATTAATGGTAAGATTCTTGGCAGTGTGGAGGATCAGAGGGACCTGGGGGTCCGAGTCCATAGGACACTCAAAGCTGCTGCACAGGTTGACTCTATGGTTAAGAAGGCATATGTTACATTGGTCTTCATCAACCGTGGGACTGAGTTTAAGAGTCGAGAGGTAATTTTACCCAATATAGGACTTTGATCAGACCCCACTTGGAGTACTGCACTCAGTTCTGGTCACCTCACTATAGGAAGGATGTGGAAACCATAGAAAGGGTGCAGAGGAGATTTACAAGGATGTTTCCTGGATTGGAGAGCATGCCTTATGAGAATAGGTTGAGTGAACTCAGCTTTTTCTCTTTGGAGCTGCAGAGGATGAGAGGTGACCTGATAGAGGTGTATAAGATGATGAGAGGCATTGATCATGAGGATAGTCAGAGGCTTTTTCCCAGGGCTGAAATGGCTAACACAAGAGGGCACAGTTTTAAGGTGCTTGGAAGTAGGTACATGGGTGATGTCAGGATGAGTCTTTTACCCAGAGAGTGGTGAGTGCAGGGAATGGGTTGCTGGCAACAGTGGTGGAGGCAGATACGATAGGGTCTTTTAAGAGATTCCTGGATAGGTATATGGAGCTTAGAAAAATAGAGGGCTATGGGTAACCACAGGAAATTTCTAAAGTAGGTACATATTCAGCACAACGTTGTGGGTCGAAGGGCTTGTATTGTGCTGTAGGTTTTCTATGTTTCTACATTTCGATATTATAGTTTCTTGTAAAAACTAGGTATAATGCTTGTTAAATTTATGTTCTTCTTGTGAGTGCTGTTTATATGATCTCATGTGCCTGTGATGGTGCAAGTAAGAATGTAATTGCACTTGTACATACGTAAGACCATAGGACATGGAGCAGAGTTCAGCCATTCAGCCCATTGAGTCTGCTCCACCATTGCATCATGGCTGATCCCGCATCACATTCAACCCCATACACCTGCCTTCTTGCCATATCCTTTGATGCTCTGACCGATCAGGAAACGATCAACTTACGCCGTAAATAAACGCGTGGACTTGGTCTCCACCGCAGTCTGTGGCAGAAAATTCCACACATTTACTTCCTCTCTGGCTAGAAAAATTCCTCCTTACCCCTGTTCTAAAAGGTCACCCCTCAATTTTGAGGCTGGGGCCTCTAGTTCTGGACAAGCCCACCAGAAGAAACATCTTCTCCGTATCCACCTTATCTAGTCCTTTCACATTCAGTAGGTTTCAATGAGATCCACCCCATTCTCACCTCCCCGCATTCTTCAAAATTCCAGTGAGTACGTGCCCAAGGCTGCCAAATGCTATTCATATGTTAACCCCTTCATTCCTGGAATCATCCTCATGGAGCTCCTCTGGACTCTCTCCAATGAAACAATTCCTTTCTGAGATATGGAACCCAAAGCTATTGACAATACTCCAAGTGCGGCCTCACTAGTGTCTTATAAAGCTTCATCATCATCTCCTTGCTATTATATTTTATTCCCCTTGAAATAAATGCCAACATCGCATTTGCCTTCTGTAGCATAGACTCAACCTGTAAATTAACCTTCTGGGAGTCTTGCACAAGGACTCCTGAGTCCCTTTGCACCTCGAATGTTTGAATTTTCTCCCCATTTAGATAACAATCTGCACTACTTTTCCTCTTTCTAAAATGTATTATCATACATTCCCCAACACTGTATTCCATCTGCCAACTTTTTACCCATTTTTCCAATTTGTCTAAGGTATTCTGCAATCTCATTGCTTCCTCATCTATCTTCATGTCATCTGCAAACTTTGTCACAAAGCCATAAATTCCATTATCTAAATCATTGACAAACAATATGAAAAGTAGCAGTCCCAATACTGGCCCCTGAGGAGCGCCACTAGTCACTAGCAGCCGACCAGAAAAGGCCCCCTTGATTCCCACTCACTGCCTGCTGACTGTCAGCCACTCCGCTATCCATGCCAGTATCTTTCCTGTGATGCTATAGGATTTTATCTTGTCAAACAGCCTCATGTGTGGCACCTTATCAAATAACTTCTGAAAATCCAAGTAAGTAACATCCACAGCCTCTCCTTTATCCACCTTGTTTGTTACTTCCTTCAAGAACTCTAACAGATTAGTTAGGCCAGATTTCCCTTCACAGAGACCATGCTGACTTTGACTTATTTTATCATTAGTCTCCAAGCACCCCAAAACCTCATCCTTAATGTACCTGTGCATATGACAGTAAACTTGACTTAAATTTTGACTCTGGCTTGAGGAGGAAAGCAACATCATGTTGGATGAATAGAGTACGTCAGCTTGTGTCCAAACATCAGGCCTGATAATGGTGACTCCTTTCTCCACTTAAACTATCAAAACAGGACGATAGAATTGCGCAGAGTGGACTGGATAAACATCGTTCTCCCTCTGACCGCACGGGTATCCTCCTGGTGTTCCAGTTTTCCACCACAGCTGTATGGGTTAGTAGGTTAATGGGCCGTTGTAAATACTCCTGTGATTAGGTTCGGGTGATATAAGTGGGTTGCTGGGCAATGTGGCTCGTTGGGCCAGAAGGGACTGTTCCCCACTGTATCTGTGAATCCTCAAAGATGGGTTAGGAAATGAACAGTGGCAGATGCTTAAAAATCTCATTCATAATGCTCAGCAGAAATTTATTCCAACTTAGAAAAGGATTTGTTGGCAAACAAAGGAGGTCAAGGAGAATGTTAAATTGAAGTCTAGAGCATGCAAAGTAGCATAGACTCATAATAAAAGAGACATGGAGCACAGAAACAGACCCATCAGCCAACTGTTTTCATTCCATCTATTAACAATCCATTTGCATCAATTCTCCACTAATTCCATAACATTCTCACATACGGAGAGGAAGGATTTAAAACAGTTCTGAGGGGCAAGTTTTTCATGGAGAAAGTGGAGGCTATATGGAATGAGTTGCTGGAGGAAGTAGTAGAGGCTGATACAATTACAATGTTCAATGTTCAAAAGGCATATAGACAGATGCGCGGATTTAGGAGAATATGGGCCAAACACAGATAAATGGGACTGACTCAGGTAGGCACCTTAGTCAGCATGGACAAACTGTGCTGAAGACCCTGTTTCTCTGCTGTATAACTCTACGTTTTTGTGAATATGTGACTCATTCCCATCTACTCCCCCCAGATTCTTCCACTCACCCACACACTAGAGACAATTTACAGTGGCCAATTAACCTCCCAACCTACATATCTTTGGGAGGTGGAAGGAAAGTAGGAAAAAGTGTAATCTACAAACTCTACAGAAACAGCAGCCAAAGTTAGGACTGGGTGCAGGCTGTTGGTTCAGTGAGGGACCGGTCCTCTGGGAAGATTCAGTGATTAATTTCAGGACTGGAAATTTTTAAAGCCACCAATGAAAGATTAAACAGATTAGACTAAAATTGCTTAGGAGTCCAAGGTAATAGGCATTTGTTAGTCTCGTGAGACCATGGATTTGCGCCTTGGAAGGTTTCCAGGGTACAGGCCTGGGCAAGGTTGTATGGAAAACCGACAGTTGTCCATGCTGCAAGTCTCCCCTCTCCACGCCACTGATGTTGTCCAAGGGAAGGGCACTAGGGCCGATACAGCTTGGCATTGGTGTTGTCGCAGAGCATTGTGTGGTTAAGTCCCTTGCTCAAGGACACAACACGCAGCCTCAGCCAAGGCTCGAACTAGCGACCTTCAGATCACCAGACCAACGCCTTAACTACTTGGCCACGCGCCAACAAGTACACTGAGGAGACCAAGGTAATATTGAAACAAGTAATAAGAACTGTGACAGATAAATAAAAAGAAAGAACTTGAATCAGGTTTATTATAACAGATGTATGTTGAGAAATTTTCTGTTCTGTGGAACAGTACAGAAAAATATCTATAAATTACAATAAGTATATGTAAAAATAAATAAGTAGTGCAGAAAGAGAGCGAAATAGCGAGTTAGTGTTCATGAGTTAATGGGTCATTCAGAAATCTGATGGCAGAGAGGAAGAAGCTTTTCTAAAAGTTTGAGTGTGGATCTTCAGGCGCCTGTTCCTCCTCCTTGAAGGTGGTAATGAGAAGAAGACATGTCATGGGTGGTGAAGGAATTTCAAGACGGACGCCGCCTTCTTGAGTCATCACCTGTTAAAGATGTCCTCGACAGTGGGGAGGGTTATGCCCATGATAGACTTGGCTGAGTCTACAACCCTCCAGAGCCTCTTTTGATCCTGTGCACTGGAACCTCCATAACAGATGGTGATGCAACCAGTCAGAATGCTCTCCGCAGTATGGCTCTAGAAATTTGCTAGGATGCTTGGTAACATACGAGATCTCCAAAGAGTTAGATGGGCAAAGCATGGGAAACCAAGAGGATGAGACTGGGGATTTAATAATGGAAGTAACTAACTGTTGAACTAATATGTTAAGCTAATATTTTGCATTAGAGTTCATATTGAAGGAAACTCTCTATTCCAATGATGACAGGTGAGTTTTAGTTTAAAATTGCATAGAAGCACTTGTGCAATCTTGATAAAGAGGTACAAATTATTCAAATAAAATAAAGGACTAAAGGCAGACAAGTCACCTGTACCCAATGGCCTGAACCTAATGGCCTGCGCCCAATAGCCTCCACACACCCATTGGCATGTACCCAATAGACATCACCCATTGATATACACCCAAGTGTTTTAAAAGAAGTGGCTTTAGAGTCAGTGTACTTATTGGTTGATGCTTATCAAAACTCAGTGAGTTCTGGGAAGATACCAGTGGATAGAAAAGCAGCCAAAATGACTTGTCAGTTCAAAAAGGGAGACAGTCAGAAAACAAGGAACTGTAGATCAGTGAGTTTAACATCTATGGTTGACAAGGTGGTAGATTCAATAATTAAATAATCATTTGGTAAACCTAACGCAACAGTCCCTGGGATGCACTGGGGTTCCATTCCTGACCATAATCCAGAAATATTCATATTCTATTGCTATACGTATTGTATCACTGTACATACATTTGCTATAACTCTACCACTTAGCTGACAAAGAGCCACTATCAAAGTTCACACAAGGATAATAATTGCACAGCCAAGGGGCAAGAAAGCAATTGGAACTGAAGGAACCACATTTCATGTTGGAGTCAATATCCTCAGGAGTAGCAAAGTGGAATTAACCAGAATAATCTGTTAAACATTGGGCACTATAAACATTGGGATCACTTGGGTGACCTTGATTTTATCCTAGCGGAACTTTTATTTATTTATTTATTTAGATGTACAACACAGAACAGGCTACAACAAGCCAGACTGCTAGCAACCCACCAGTTCAACAGTAACCTAATCACAGGACAATTTACAATGACCAATTAACCTACTAACCAGTACATCTTTAGACCCTGGAAGGAAACTGGAGCAGCCGGAAGAAAACCAGATATTCATGGGGGGAGTGTACAAACTCCTTACAGACGGTTCCGGAATTGAACTCGGAACTCCTGAATACCTTGAGCTGTAATAACATCACGCTAACCACTATGCTACATGGCGCAATGGATATTTTCTTTATTCCATCCATCCACCCTCCACCTTCTCTGCAATTTAAAACGAACCTGTTTTCTCACTTCCCCAGTTCCAATGAAGCATCAGTTTTGTTTCTCTTTCCTCGGTTGCTGCCTGGCCTACTTTCCAATATCTTCTACCTTTTTTTTCAGATTTCCAGAATCCAGTTGTTTTTTTTATTTTACATTTGAAACAGACTTAAACTTTATTACATTAAAATAAATCAGTTTTCAAGAAGGTAGCATGCTAGACTGATGCTAGTTAAAATAACTAAAAGCTATATGAATAGTAAAGAAAACACAAATGAAAAAGAAGCTGAAGGCTTTGACAATGAAGAAAGTAAGAAAGAGGGTGACAGGATGATCCCAGTTTAACATTGAACATAGTACAGTGAAGCATTCTGCAGACCATTCGGCGCACAATGATGTGCCAAGCTTTCAACCTAGTCAAAGATCAATCTAGCTCTTCTCTCCCACATAGCTCTCCATTTTCTACATCCATGTGGCTATCTAAGAGTTTCTGAGAAATTGTTGCCTCTACTATCACCCCAGCAGCGTGTTCCACACATCCACTAATCTCTGTGTAAAAAAAAATCCCTCTGATAACCCCTCTATTTTTTCTTCCAATTGTGCCTCCTCCTATTAGCCATTGATGCCTGAGGAATAACTCTCTGGCTGTCCACCCACTCAGGCAATGCCTCTTATCATCTTGCACACCTCTATCAAATCATCTCTCATGCTCTTTCACTCCAAAGAGAAAAGCCCTAGCTCATTTAATCTATCCTCATAAGACATGCTGTCTAATACAAACAGCATGCTGGTAAATCTTCTCTGCACCCTCTCTAAATCTTCCACATCCTTCCTATAATGAAGCAAGCAGTAACTGAACATAATAGTCATAACTTCAAACCCAATATAAAATTAGTAGTACAATAATGATCACTAATGCTACTTATCTACATTTTTCCTTGCATTTCTCATTAGAAGTTATTTGATTTTCAATAAGTTGGTTACTTATCCTTTGTCTTTATTATCTCGGGGAGTTTAGTAAGAATTTGCAGTACAATTGGGATTTCAAGATCAGTGCAGGTGTATTCACTCAGGAACATTTTGAAGATCTGCAAAACCAACACATATAACTTCAAATAAAAGAAACACCTATTATCTGTAATAACTCATTCAAAACATTCTCATCTTTCAAAGTTGCATAGAAATACCAATTAAATATTATACATCAAAGAATCTAATTTATTACAATTGATTTATTTTGAAAGAACTAATGAAAATAAAATTCATAATTTAGATAATCTCATCATCTTGCAATCTTCCATTAACGGAACAGCAATTGATAATAGGTTTATATGTCAACAGGGATCCATAAATTTTGAGTTTGATGATTACAAGAGTCATCACAATGCAACAAAATTTATACTTTAAATGAGTACAGCCAATGAAAATCTATCTCAAATGTAATGGAGCCACAATTACAGAATTTCTATTTCTTTATAACCATATCTCAGCTGTTGACAGACATCTGAATAATTCATTAGGATTAGCAACATGAACTAAAATATGGTTTACTTACAGGCTTGGAAAAATACAGCTTTGAGTTTTTTTTTTAATTTCAACATATAAAGTTAGTTTATTTAAAGCAATTTTTATTGATTGTTATGAAGCTGATTGCTCCTGATTATACAAAGGTGTGAGTGTGAGAGAATAATATTTCTCAATATCATATTCATTAAAAATGTTATGCACATATGTGGCCAAATGCAAGAAAAATCAGTTTTATTATCACCGACATATGTCACAAAGCTTATTCTGTGGCAGAAGTACACAGCAAAACATAAAAATTACTAGAAGTTAAAAAAATAAATAAATAGTGTATAAGAGGAATAACTTGACAGTATTGATATGTTCATGGACAATTCAGGAATCTGATGGCAGAGAGGAAGAAGATGCTCTTTAAACATTGAGTGTGAGTCTTCATGCTCCTCCCTTACGGTAGTAATGAGAAGAGGGTATGTTCTTGATAGTGAGGGTCCTTAATGATAATGTCCTTGATGGTAGGCAGGTTTGTGCTTATCATACAATTCATTGTCTTAAATTGGCTATAATGTTACATAATCTGGAAGCACTTGTTGCACTAACTGCAGCATAGAAGTCAATGAATTTTGACCATTAATTATGATTTTCTTTCTTTAAGTTTATGAAACTGCCTGCATTTAACTGCTCCCTCTCATTCAATGCTGCTGGAGGAAAGTGCCAGAGGCTTGGGTCTTGGGCAAGGTTTAGTCAAAATGGTTTGTGGATTCCACACTACAGTTCATGTTATGATGTGTTTCTGGTTTCTGGTTATTCCTTTTTTTTATTTTGTGTGATTTTGATCGGGGTGGACTGGTTCAACAGCCTGTAATCAACAAATAACACAAAGCTAAATTGAACTGAACTGAACTAAGCTGAATATTCCTCAAGCATTTCAATGACTTTGGCTTGATGTTTTATATTATATGTTTCTTGCTTTTTTTTTACCAATTACATGATTTACTCTTTTTTTTTACAGATTGGGTGTTCGATGTTTTCTTTGAACAGGTTCCATGGTTGTTTCTTGGTTTCTTTGTTTCTTGGCTGTGAGAAGTGAGTCTCAGGGTTGTATACTGCACATGTACTTTGATACTAAATGTACTTTTCATCTTTGAAATTAAATTCATATTTATTGACATTTATAATCATGCTCGGACAAGCTGATTTACATGTTAGAACTTCAGTTGCCAAGAGTTCACAGGTCACATGCCCTGAGCCATGTTTTGTGTCCTAATGTGGTCCCATGTGGTTTCTTTTAAAGACAAGGTCATATTTTTCTCAGCCTTGCCTATTCAAATGTCTATCTAAATGTCCCTTAGATGTAATGATTGTACTTCATTTACCACCTCCTCTGGCTGCATGTTTTAAATACTCTATACATAAAATTTATCCTTCAAGTCCCCTTTAAAATTCTTTCTTCTCAGTGTAAATCTATGCCTTCTTGTTTTCAATATCCCTAACATGGGAAAGAGATTCTATCTGCAGTATCTATGCCTTTTGTAATTTTATATCATCTATCAGGCCATCCCTTCAGTATTTTTCTCTCCAGGGAAAACAACTTCAGTTTATCCAATCTTATTCCATAAATAAAATCATCCAACCTAGGAAACATATTAGTGAATCTTCTCCCTGCGCTCTCCATTGCAATCACATTGTCAAAAGTCAATAAGAAGTCAAAGTAAGGTTTATGTTTGAACAGGTGCGATGAAAAACTTACTTGCAGCAGCATCACAGGTATATAGAATTAGAGTAAACATTTTATCTTACACTAGAATTATACAAATGAGAGTAAGAACAAACATAGTCTATTGTAGTGCAAAGGACCCTTGCAAACCCAGAAAAGCAAAGGTTATTCAAAGGCATGGGCATGAATTAGTCCTGAGCTAGTCTGTAATATTGAGCTGTATAATGGCATTTAGTAGTAAGATACCTCACATGTTTAAATATAATGCTGTGCCAAAGTCCATCGACAATCAAAGGTTCCTAACCTGGGGTCCACGGACCCCTTGCATAATGGTATTGATCCATGGCATAAAATAGGCTGGGAACCCTTGATGGATGTGGAAGTTGGACACTAAAATGCTGATCTATACTCCAATTAAATGGCTAGGCAGCAAAATGAAAGTCTAACTTGATCAGCGTTTGTTTATTTAAGAAAATCACTCGGCAGCATAATTTTTACAAAATCAACTTAACAGAAATATGTTATCGTTATTCAGCTTATTGACAAATTTTCTAAAAAACTGAATGAGATCAAGTCTTTAATGCATTTAGCAGCTAAGCTAAAACAGGGATAGGTTAAAGGAGTTCGGACTTTATTCCCTGAAGCGCAGGAGAAAGAAGGGAGATTTTATAGTGTTATACACAATTATGAGGTGTATAGCACTCCCCCGGCCACCCTCAGGGTCGCTCGGCTCGCTGTCGTCTAGGGAAACAGCCTCGGCCCCGGCAAACTGGGTAATTCGTTTGTGTGGATGCTGTGTGAGGTACCCCAACCCGCCCAAATAACAGACAATACACCAGATGCAATTAAATGATATACAGTTTATAGATATTACTGGAACTGTATAATTAAAAGAGAATAAAATATAAAAGGAAAATAAAAGGCGCCACACTTATCAAAGTTCAATCTCTTCGTGCACAAAAACCGTTGGAGCTCAAGGACCTTCTTCTTCACCCTGTGACCCCCTCGGACCACCTCGACCGGCCGTCTGGGACCAGCAACGGTGGTCGACCAGATGCTCCACACGAGTCCGTCTCCGTCTCCTCGCCGAACGTCCCGCTCGGGGTCCGACCCCGTTAGCGGACTCACAGCACCTCGTCCATCCTCTGTCTCGCTCTCCCGCCTTCTGCCCCAAAACCCCGCGCATACAGTATCTTCAAATACACCAAAACCATAACAACTATCCCAATTGGTTAATAGCACTCACCTATCACACTCTAAAGCAAAAACAAGCTACTAGTGCAAACTTTCTCAACGTTTAACACAACAAAGCCGCATTCCCCAGATTAACATAACAAAGAGGCCATTTTAATTAGCCTCTGCAGTAACATAAAAGTCGAAACCCCCTTACAGGTGTATAGACAGGATGAATGCATGAGAGCTTTTCCCTCCGAGCCTGGGTGAGCCCGGAACTAGTGGTCATAGATGTAGGGTGAAAGGATGAAGGAGGAATTCTGAGGGGGTACTACTTCACCGAGAGGGTGGTGTGAGTGTGCTATGACGTGCCAGTGAAAGTGGTAGATGCAAGTTCAGTAGTAACAGTTAAGAGAAGTTTCGATCGGCACGTGGATGAAAAGGTTACAGAGGGCTGTGGTCTGAGTGCAAGTAAATGGAACTAGAAAGAAAACCAGGCCAACGCAGACTAAATGAGTAGAAAAGCCCAGGAATATCTCTGTCCCCAAACAGATAGCACGTACTGAATTCCCATTAGTTTTGTCTAATGTGTTTTGGTAGCCAGGTTCCAACACATGTGGAGCGACAGGTACTTTAAACACAAAGAGATAGGCTTTGCACATGGGTTCCTTCAATCTACAACTTGCAATGATAAAAGAGGAAATGTGCCTGGAGTTGATGAGGCAGGAGGTCTTTAATCTTTGCTTCTGTATTCACTAGTGAGTGGGACCTTGGCAAAGGTGAAGTCAGCATAGAACAGACTGATGTGCTGGAACATGTCGGTGTTAATAAACAGGATGCGCTGGTACTTTAGAAAAACATTAGGATAGATACGTTCCTAGGGCCAGACGGCATGTACTCCAGGTTACCATGGAAAGTGAGGGAAGAAATTGCTGAGCCATTGCTGATTATCTTTGCATCCTTACTGTCCACAAGAGTAGTGGCAGTAGATCTAAGGATAGCAAATATTAATTGCTTTGTTCAGGAAAGCTATTAGTGATAACTCTGGGAATTATAGTAGACCAGTGAGTCGTATGTCAGTGGCGGGTAAACAATTGGAGACAGTTCTTAGAGACAGGATTTATGAGCACTTGGAGAAGCATAGTGTGATTAGCCATGCCAAGAGGCATGGGATCCAGGGAAATTTGGCTACATGGATTCAGAATTGGAGTGCCCACATGTGGCAGAGTGTGGTAGTAAATGGAGTGTATTCTGCCAGCTGGCGGGTGACCAGTGATATTCTGCAGAGATCTGCTCTGGGACACCATCTCTTTGTGATATTTATAAATGGCTTGGATGAGGAAGTGGAAGGGTGAGTTAGTAAGTGCGCAGATCACACAAAGATTGAAGGTTGCTGGTGCTGTGGATAGTGTGGTAGTTTATTGTGATTACAAAGGGACATTGACAAGATGCAGAGCTGAGCTGAAAAGTAGCAGATGAATTTCAAACTGAAGAAGTGTGAAATAATTGTGAAGCTTTAGTGAGGGTGCATAGGAGATTTATCAGGATGATCCCTGGATTAGCAAGCATGTCATATGAGGATAGATTGAGCAAGCTAGGGCTGTTTCTCTGCGGAGAACCGGAGGATGAGAGGTGTATAAGATGATATGAGGCATATATCGAGTAGATACACAGATACTTTTTTCCCAGAGTGGAAATGACTAATATAATGACTAATATTTTAAGGTGTTAGGAGGAAAGTATAGGGGGAATGTCAGAAATCAGTTTTTTACATAGTGTGTGGTAGTTGCATGGACGTAGAGATAGCTACATTAGGGATATTTAAGAGATTCTTACAAGGGTGAAAGGAAAATGGAGCACCATGTGGGAGGGAAGGATTAGATTGTGATCTTGAAGTAAGTTAAAGGGTCAGCACTATATCATGGGCTGAAGGGCCTGTACTGTGCTGTTATGCTCTATGTTGAATACTCTCTGATCTTTCCTCTACAAAGAAAGTTATTTGGGCTGTGGGCCTTGATAGGATAGAGAATAGCAGGTTGAAGGAATATGCTAATAGAGATAAGATGTAATTGAAAAAGTTTAAGACTTATTCGGGGGATGCATGAAGATGGAGGTCAGTAAAGGTTAGTGGGTTTGAGGGTGGTCAGGCTGAGATCAATTCTTGAATCAGATCTGGGTTATTGACGCGCATAAGGCCAATAATGAAGTAGGTGATATAAGGGAACATGAAGGGACATACTTAAAGACAGAATGAAAGGTAGGAAGATTAAATCCTCACTCTCACCAGCAGAAGAGAAGAAAAGGTCCGTCCACTTTAACCAATGGCAAGACAGAGGCAATTGTCCGGTTAAGGTTAATTTAAGTGGTGTACACCATCGTTCAGAAGCACAGGATAATTCAACTCAAGTGATGGCAAGACTATCAATGCCCATCAGCTGATGGCTCTGCTTCTATGTATCTGGCACATGCACAGAGAATCTAAATAAATCTCCAGATGTCTTCGACATGTATGGGAAAGGCCCAAACATATTCAGTACTTTGGATTGCATAAAATTCTGAGGTAATAATCAAGAAGAGAAGCAGCTGTTCTTGAAACTGATAGCATGGGTCTTCAGGCTTTTGTAACTCTTGCCCAATGTTAGCTGTGAGGAAATGGCATGGCCCAGATAATGGGAATCCCCCACCATCATTGTGAGAGGATGGTATGGCCCAGGTAGTGGGAATCACCCCTTCTCTACCACCACTGTGAGAAGATGGCATGGCCCAGATAGTGGAGATCCCCCACCATCACTACCACATATTGATTACCTCAGGTCACTTTACGTACATACAATAAGTTTATGTAAATAACAGTTACTTGCACATTGTGTTTTATAGAATTACTTTCACATTTACTATGTTTTTTTGTTCCTATTGTGTTCTTTATATTTGTTGTGACCACGACTATGTGAGCACATGGGTGGGACCTGTTTTGAGTTTCTTCCCACTTCATGAAGAAATGCAGGCTGGCAGATCAATGACCACTGTTAATCGCCTTTAATGTAGATGGATGGCAGGAGGAATGAGGACGATTATTGGGCAGAGAATAAGTTGCAGGAAAATAAGGAGGGAGAACTAGACGGATGGGATTGATTTGCTCAGATGCTTATGGATTTGATAGGCTTAATGGTTTCCTGTGTTACTGTATAACTAAGCAAAACTAAGCAAGCAATAATACATCTCATCATCTATGGATCACTTTAGATTGTTGTGCATAGGTCTACAGAAGACCAGGAACTTTCTTTGCATTGAGCTGTGGCTCACTTCAAGTCATGAAAGTATTGATAGGCTTATTAGGTAATTTGGTCTTCAGGAACTTGCTCGTATAAAATCTACTAACAACATTAGCAGGAAGTTACATTAACAGTTCTGTGAAATGTTGTGACTGAAGTTTCAATTAGCTAAAATGTGTTTTACAGTCTGTTTTGTGTTCTATTCTAATTCCTTTGCCGAAAGCCAGGGAGAGCTGGGATATGCTATTCATTGAGTAAACTTGGTGATGGTGAGGAAAATCGGCAGGATAATTGGAGAGAAGAAGCTACAGTTGCAGAAAATAAAATGGGTGCGATCTCTGACTGATGACTGTTGAGGTGCTAAAATGCAGCAGCAAATATTACTGCAACATGAAAACCCAATGCATCATTTTTAATGTAACAGACACAAAATGCTGGAGGAACTTGGCAGATCAGGCAGCATCAATGGAGAGGAATAAAGAGCTGATGTTATATAAAGCTATTTTTAATCTTTCAGTGACAGATTGCATCAAATACATCAATGCCCAGAGCAGAAAACGGTGCCCCGATTTCTCAAATGGCTTGTCACAAATGTTGTAAAGAAGGAAACAATTCAGCCCACATTTGCCACTGCTGGGTCTTCACTGTATAAATCCAATATGAATCCGACATGGTCTTTTGTGTTTTGTGAACTCTTCTACTGCAAATGTTTCTTTCTGAAAGCATGGGGTGACCACACACCACTCTGAGGATCATCACCTTGTCACGATGGAGAGGTTTTCGACTTGCTGAAATCCCAAGAGCAACACGTCAGGAGTTTAGACATCTGGCACTTATCTCCTGGTAGGGTGGTAAGGTCAAGGGGGAGGTTCTAGACAAAATGCAATCTAACCAAGACCTCAGTGGTGGAGATGGCAGAAGATGATGACTCATCACAGTGGAAGTGAAGGTGGAAGAAGACTGCAGCATTGAAAGTTACTCAGTCATCTTGCCTCTGCACCCTGACCCCAATCTGGTAAGGACCGTGCATCAGCCTCCCCACATTAAACAAAGTCATGCACAGTAGTTCTCCATTAAGAAAATCCACACTAACATCCCAGTATATGGATCCTGGATCGACATCTGGAGCCATTTGAGGATCCATTAATAGACAAGCTTTTTGAAGGACGTACTCGACTCGACTCGAGTGAATGCACTGCTACTCCTGTGACAAAGAAGTCCAGTCATCTGCATTCCAGATTTGAATTTCTGTAACAAATTTGAAGTGTAATCTTTAAGAATTAAAAGTAAAAATCTTTCTGGAATGCTGGTGATTGTGGACAGAATGTGACATGATCACTAATTGGCTATAAATTACCTCTACCCCTGCTATTTTCACTCTATATCCACTCTTTATATTTTAATGATCCTCCATCAATATCTCATCAGTCTTTTTTTCAATGAGACAAGTTCTGTGCACTCCCCTCCTCATCTGTCCCATTGGTCAAGTGACATAGTTGAGTGGCTGGGTTCTGGGACTCACTTCCTCGGCAGGAGCTGGAGATAAAAGGTTCAAAGATTCATCTTTTATCAAAGTATGCATCCATATACAACTCTGAGATACTTCTTCTCCAGCTAGCCATGAAACAAAGAAAGAACATGAAAGTCGTTCAGAGAGCAACATCAAACCCACCCTCCATACAAAAATGAACGGCATTCCAATCATCCCCAAACTCCCCTCCCTGCACAAAATGGTACAAGAACATTGACCGCAAAACCTCTTTCCCTGCACAAAATGGTACAAGAACATTGACCGCAAACCCCCTCCCGCCGCACAAGAAGCTACCAGAATGCAACAAGAACATCAAACCCCTCACCTCGCACAACAGAACGTAAAGGAACTGGTGAAAAGAACAGAAACCATAAGTCTGAAAAAGTCCGCAGTCCAAAAACACAATAGACCAATCCATAGTATAGAACCATGGCACCATCCTCCATTATCAAAAGAGAGAGGCCTACCTGCCCACCACAGTGAGCCACGCAGCCATATGCCACTCAAAGACTCTATCTCAGGCATCCATCAAAAGGCAGGCCGTTGGCACTGAACTCTTGCTCGTTTTCTGCATTCGCCTCAATGTCTCAATCTTCCTGAATGATTCAACTGGCTATTAATTAATGTTTAATCATCAAAGCTCCTAAGCAGTGCTTAGGAGATTTAATGGTGCCTAACGGTGACTCCTTTGCCTGCATCTTCAGAAACAGCTCTGTTTCCATCTTTAATATCTCTATTTTTCCCTCTCAGGGTTCTGTTGAAGACCCTAACCTGGAGTTACACACTGACTACGGTTCTTTGCGGGAATGGGACCTGCTCTCAGGGTTTCACAACTGGCTGTTGTACGGCACGCCAAGGGCTCGGCCTAAGAGCTTCGCTCGCCTTCAGGGGACTGAGTTTTCGTGGCTCTGGAGACGGGGGATCGGAAGTCGGCGTCTGAGCAGAAGACTGGTGTGTCATGGGAGGTGGAAGATCTAAGGCTGTGTGCCCAGAGAACCGAGATCATTGGGCACAGAGCTTGGAAAAAGCGATGCAATGGACGTTTAACATTATAAATCAGCGGGTTGTTTGTTATGTCTCCCCTCTCACTGTGAAACGGAGAGAGAGAGAGAGAGAGAGAGCCTGTGCTATGTCGAATGCCGGGTGAACAATGTAGTCTTTGGGGTAACTGCAAGTCTGTGTCTTTGCTGTTGCCTTGCTCGCGCTTGAGCGCTTGGTGGCGGGTGCCAATGCTTTTTTTTGCCAGTGGGGGGAGAGGCGATTGTTGCTTGCTGCCACTTACGCACAGGAGGAGGGAGCTGGGGGGAGCTTTGGGGTTGTAACTTTCAACTGTTGTTCATTCTTTGGGGGAACTCCTCTGTTTTCGTGAATGGTTGCAAAGAAACTTCATGAAAGGCTGTATATTGTATACATTTCTCTGACATTAAATGTACCTTTGAAACCTTTGAAAATGGATCATCTGTGTTTCTTCGCATCGAGGCTATCCAAGTACACACTCACTTGCTGGAATCTTCCGGAAGACAGCAAAGCGCTGGAGCACTTAATCAATTTCCAGCCTGTAAATCGCAGGCTCTAGTAGTTCTAGAAACATATTTAAGATGAAAAGAAGTAAAAGGAGTAAAATAGATATTTTAGTGGGCTATCTGGAATATATTGACCATCAGAGTTAAAGAAATACCTGTATGTGCTTTGGTGTGCGTAAAAGATCTAAGATCCAATCAGCTGACTTTCCCTTATATGTCATAGTTTTATTTTCAATAATTTCATCATTCATTCATGAGGATCAGCTAGTGCAATATGGAGTTACTCTAACACCAGATGACGACAAATGTCAATTTATCTCAAATTAAGCTACAATGTGCAGATTGAAACCACAAAGGTCTGTGAAAATTACACTTGCATGACTATCAAGCATTTCATAACTCTGGGAGCCTCAGAGTATTGTGTAGTCAATGAAACACTTCCAGGCCGTGGTCAACCTTGAAGTGTAGTGAATATAGGCACAGCAAGCTCCAGGAAAAATCTAACAAATGATCAGTAATGCGGGTTGATGAATACTATTGATAAGGAGACAAATGCAATGTTTTCTCTACACTTGCACCATACAGTCATTAACACATGCTATCCTTCCCAGTTTTCAACAGGGATGCTTGCTGGAAGGTGTGCCATTAAGAGACACTTTATAAATCATGAAGGCTGAATGAAATATATCATGAGTATTTCATTACAGTGCCTTCTCATGGGTGGAGAGTGCAGCATGTTTTGAAAGTCAGACACGTAGTCCAAAGAATCAAAGGGATGCTGCTGAAAATTCATAAATCAAGTGTTCATAAATCGAGCAATACCTCAACACAGAGAAGAAGTGGGACCTCATTTTAATATTGCTTTAGTGTCTTATTCACTCATTACCAGAATACCAGACAAAATTCTCTGATGGACTAGTGTCCAGAAAAATTCTAATTCAGAATCAAGACTCAAATAAGAAAATCCCACAGTATTCAATTTTTGATCTGGAGTTCATGTGATCCATAAATTTCATTTTACAGACAAATATCAGGTAGTGACATCCTTCCATATCCTAATGCCCAGCACTATTCACTGAAGCAATGTTTGATTTGCAAGAAGAATTTTCCTTGCATTGAATCCATTGTATGCAAGGAGTTCACTAAATGTCAGTCTTGTTTGACTGTCACTCAGTTTTCTCAGAATCATCTGCTGCATTTCACCAAAATGATGACAGATGATTTCATGTCAAGGTGATTTGCAATTGCATTCAATTCTCCAAATTCTCTGTCTCAGCCTGTCTAGGCACTGATGGTTTTTAACTAAGATTTCTTGGTGCTTTTTAACTGAGGTGTTTATTTTCGTTCTTTTGGAGGATTCTCGAATTCCTGGCAAGTCCAGTATTTATTGTTTATCCCTAACCTGCCTTAATAAGTTATCATCTTCATCTTTAATCTTTAAGGACCTTCCGATCAATGTTCTGTGGCTGTTTAGACCTAATGGCAAACAGCTATACGTTTCCAATTCAGAAAAGCATGTGACTTCGAGAGGAACTTATTGCTGGTGTTACTATCTTGTACCTGCTGTACTTGGCTGTAGGTATTGTGGTTTTAAGAGGTCCTTTTGGGGTAGCCAAGCCAATAAGGGAATAAAGCTTTAAGGTGGTGAGACGGGGTGTTAATCAAATAAACTTCTTGCTCTGGATCTACACACCCAAGCACACAAAATGGCTCTTGTAGATAGTAGAAAAGTTTTGGGAGATGAAGGGATGAGTTATGTGCTACAGAATACGCAAATATTAAATACTTTATTTAATGCTTTGTGGCATCAAAATATTTATGTGGCAGCTTTAGTTAAGTTTCTGGTCAATGTTGATGGGTATTATCAAGATGTTTGCTGATACACAAGAAACCACATATGAAAATATTATATATGATTAGAAAAAGCAACATCATGCTAACATTGTGCTGCTTGCATATTTAATAGATGTGGTGGATTGCAAGGACATCTGAACTGTTTTTGACAAGGATTTTGACTTTTTACAGACAGGAATTCCATGAATTTGCCTAATACAAGAGGTGCACATGAGGCAAAAAAAGCAGATGAAAGAAAGAGACAAAGGAAAGTGGAGAATGGAGCAATAATCTGCTGGAGGGACTCAACAGGTCAAGCAGCATCTGTGAGGGAAAGGAACTGATGACGTTTCTGATCCAAGACCTGAATTGGGACCTGGAGAGGAGATGGCTTAGCAAAAGGAGGATATGGGAGTAGATTCAGGGTTTCAATCCAAAACATTGGGAACATATGGGAAGACAATTCCTTTCTTCCCATAATGCTGCTCAACCATTTGAGCTCCTCCAGCAGATTGTTCGTTGGTTGAAAGAAGCATTAAAATTGGTGATGTTCTTCACAGCAGCATTATCAGCTACTAAATCTATGGAAATGTCATGAAAAGATAGAGTAACAAATGAGGAAGTGTTGCAAAAAGCCAGGCTAAAGCTGATGTCATCAATCAGTAAATAGCAGCTGGAATTTCTGGGAAATGTACTGAGGAAAGAGAAGCTCAAACATCTTGCAGTAAAAGAAAGACTAAAGGAAGAAAAGCTCGCAGTTGACAGCGCATGACATTCATGAGTTACATCAAGAGATGGGCAGGTCAAAAGTTTTGGAGAGCTTATTAGAACTTTTTGAATTAAGGACAGATGGAAGACCATGTTTGCCCATGTTGTATGACATGGCACATAATGATGAAAGTGATGATGTGCCTATGGCAGTCTTCACCTCCCACATTAGCTTCATCAACCATCTTAGCATGTACAGAATGGAATGACCTTTGATTACTGGGGGCTACTTAGAAGAAAGATCAACCAGACAACCACTCAAATGCACGAGGGCAGAATTCTTAAAGATTATCCAAGAAGTAGGTTTTAATGCACTTTATAAAGAAGGAAAGAAAGGTAAAAGAACAGAGAGGATCTGAAAGAGAATTCCAGAGCTCTGATCTTGACCATCGAAGGCACAACTGTTATTGATTGTTGGGCTGAAGATGAATGGAGAATTGAAGAAAACAGTGATCTCTATGGATGTGATAGCTGGCGGATGTTTCAAAGATAAGGGAAAGTGGCTTGAAAATGAAGATTAGGATTTTAGAAGGGAAACTTTGATTCACTGTAGGTCACCAATCTCTGAAGAGATAGACGCATGGGCACAGGATTCAAAGATGGTCAAGGTAGAGGAAATGTTATGGGACAAGAGGTTAAAAACTCCTTAGTCCTTCAATTATGAACTTCTGACAAAAAATGTTTTCAGAATTAATTTCGAGTTCAAAGTTTTTCTTATTTGACTCTACTTCCCATGTTGATGAGTTATTAGCTTCCACCAGCTCTACTGTTAAGGTCTTAGTTGGATCTCTCTTTGTCTGGAAGCTCCCTCTTGACCTTACCAACATGGATGACCCTACCAGTACCTTAATATCAGATGGCTAAACTCCAGATGGTTTTGCTCTCAGGATTTCAGGAACTCACAATCCTCTCCACCACAAGAAAGTGACGACCCTTGGATAAGTTCAGAAACAGTACCATTCAGCAAATCCTATGTTCATGATAACCAGCATATTTTATTTTATGTAGTGATACTATGCAGAACAGGCCCTTCTGGCCCACTGAGCTGTGGCACCCAGCAACCACCCAGTTAAATCCTAGCCTTACTGCAGAACAATTTACAATGACCAATTAACCTAATAACTGGTCTTTGTACTGTGGGAGGAAACCAGGGCAGCCACATGAAACACAAGGGCACACAGGAGGAACATACAAATTTTCTTATGGAGGAAGCTGGAATTGAACTCTGAATTTCGAGGCACCAAACTGTAATAGCATTGCGCTAACCACCATGATAGTGCTATATTGGCGAAGTATGGCTGATAGAGCAATCTAAACGAATGGTTTAGGTCCAAAGTTTTCTGAGAAAAGATTAAACAGAAATGGCTATAAATAACTTTGTCTTTAATCTTACAGAGTTAACAGTAACAATAATGGCTTCTATACTTAAATATGTAAGGACTGGCAAATTGACCCTGAAGGTCACCAGTTTCTCAGAAACTAGTCATGATATTTAAAGAAATGAGAAAAAAAATTGAGAATTTAGTGTTATAGGATGTAGAATTGCAGAGAGACGTGAATCATGAGTGGAAACGATAAAAGTAATTTGCATGAATTATTATACCTGCAACCTTTGGAAACTATTTGTCATATGGACTATTATTTGAAAGTGAAACAATAGATTTGGAGAACTTCATGCAACAAGAAGTTTGACGTTGTATCTGATATAAAGATTACAGTGAAGCATAAAGGGCGAGACAACAGATTGGCTGTGGTACTGAAAGCCCCTGACCAAGCTGGTCCAGCATAATGGCAATGCTGATCTCTCCATGACAATGCAGAAAATTGCTCAAATACGCCCCGTCCATAAAATAGTCACCGTCAGTCACTACAAGAAACCGCAGAGAGTTGTGGACACCAATCAGCACCTCCCAGAAATGTGCCTCCACTCCATAGGCTCTGTCTATATTTCTTGGTGAAGCAGCCAATATAATTGAAGTCACTTCCCATCCTGGTCATTCTTTCTTCTCCCCGCTCCTATTGCGAAGAAGATACATACCACCAGGTTCAAGGACAGCTTCTATTCCACTCCTCTCAGACTATTGAATGGTCTCCTAGTATGATAAGGTAGACTCTTGACCTTACAATCTAAAACAGTGTGACTTTGCATCTTATTGTCAGCCTGCATTGCACTTTCTCTGTAAATGTTACATTTATTCTGATATTCTGTTATTGGTTTCCCTTGCACTACCTCAATGCATGATGTAATGATCTGATTTGTATGGATGGCATACAAAACCAGAGTTTTTCACTGTACCTCAGTAGATGTGAAAATAATGAGATAATTTACCAATTCGCAAAATTAATAGGACAAATCCAATTTGGCTAACGACCACACAATGTCTTCTCTCAATTATCAGTGAAATGATGGGAGATGTTGCTGATAACGCTGTCAAGTAGCATTAACACAAGAGTTTCTACAGCTGCTGGAAATCCTGAGTAGCACACACAAATGCTGGAGGAATTCAACAGGTCAGGCAGCACCGATGGAGAGGAATAAAGAGCTGGCATTTCAGGGTGAGACCTTTCATCAGGAGTGGAAAGGAAGGGGATGAAACCAGAATAAGGAGGTGGGGGGAGAAGAAGCTGGAAGGTGATAGGTGAAATCAGATGATTGGAAAGGCACAAACAAGAGAAAATCTATAGATGCTGGAAATCTGACCAACACAGACAAAATGCTGCAGGAACTCAGCAGGCCAGGCAGCATCTATTGAAAAAGTACAGTCAACACTTCGGGCCACAACACTTTATCAGGCCTGGTGAGGGGTCTTGGCCTGAAACATCGACCATACTCTTTTCCATAGATGCTGCCTGGCCTGCTGAGTTCCTCTAGCAATTTGTGTATGTTGAGTGGAAAGGCAGTAGGGAAATGGGGGGGGGGGCGTAGAAATTATGTGACAAGTTGGGAGGTGATGGATGGAAGATAGAAAATGTAAAGGGCTGAAAAAGAAGGAAACTGATAGGAGACGAGAGTGGAGCATGGGAGAAAGGGAAGGAGGGGGAGCTCCAGAGGGAGGTGATAGACAAAGGAGGAGAAGAGAAGAGAAGCAGCATTTGCTCATTTACAGCCTGCTAAATTAATCCTAGCTTGGATTTTACCAGGATCACATTGCTCCAGATCTCAGCACAGACCTGGTCTAAACATTGACCAAAAAGCTAAATTCCAGAGGTGAGGAGAGAGTGATTGATCTTGGCAATAAGACAGTATGGACACAGTGTGGTATTAAGGAGTTCTGGTAAACTAAGGTCAATGGTCCTCATGTTCAAAACATTCCACTGGTTGGAGTCTTACCTTGCCCCAAGGAAAACAGTTGTGATAGTTGAAGATGAATCATCCCACCCTTAGGATATCGCTTGCACTTATGCACTCACAGCCTGCCCTGGTACATCTATGCAGACACCACAGGCCAAGAAAGCTCTCCAAGCCTCTACTTCCTCAGGAGGCTAATGAAATTCAGCATGCCTCTCTCAACCCTTACCAATTTTTATCAATGCACCATAGATGGTAACCTATCCAGATACATCATAGCTTAATATGACAACTGCCCTGCACGTGACCATATGAAAACACAGTATATCATTGAATCCAGCTTCTGCTTCAGGGACTCGTTCTTTACATCCTCAGTAAAGCAGCCTGCATAATCAAAGATCCCATCCAATACAGACGTTTTCTCTTCTCTTCCATCAGGCAGAAGATACAAAGCCTGAAAGCACATACAACCAGACTCAAGGTTCCCTGGTACAGTGAGATGGACTCCTGACCTCACAATCTACTTCGTTATGCTCTTATACTTTATTGTTTACCTGCACTGCACTTTCTCTGTATAAGTTACATTTTATGCTACCTTCTGTTATTGTTTTACCTTGCGCTGTCTCAGTCCACTGTGTAAAGATTTGATCTGTACGAACAGTGTGCAAGACAAGCTTTTTGCTTGATCTCAGTTATTCTAATTATGTCTGATTAAGTACCCACATGTTCCCCACATTCTTCGATTTATCTATGAATGACAAATTTCTCTGGCCAACAGCCACTTCCAAGGGAAAGTTCTTAACATTTGGCTTGTAGTAGTGTTTGAAAAGCTTCACTTATGAAAGTCCTTTACAATAATTGAAGAAGGTGCAACAATGTACTAATGTTGACAGTGCAACTTGAGTCACCTTCTAATAAATAAATAAATAATCAAATAAGTAAATATGCCTCTGCTTGTAAACTGAAAGATGAATATTGTTGGACATCAGAGAGAACTTGGTAATATTTGATCATCCACTTGACCACTTGACAGCACAAATCTGTACCTTTGGCAGGGCATATTCTCTCAGAGGTTCCTAAGGTTTTCATAGCTCGGGGTGGTAATGGGGATAAGCTCCCACTACCTATAAAGTGCTCCAAATGTTAGCATCACTAACAGCCACTGACAATTAAATCCAACTCTTGGCCTTCATGTGTGGTGTAGCTACTAGTCCCAGTGGAACTGTTTCCACTGACAAGAGAAGGGACAAAGGCGGACCACTGGCGCCTCGAAAGTTGTGTACATCCCTCCCTCTGCCAATCCGACGTCGACGTGTAACATCATTTACACCGTCCTAGCCAGATTACAAACCCAACACCCGAGTGCCCTCATTACCATCTCGCGTGACTTCAACCATGTTACCATGGCTAGAACACTGCCCAACTTCACGCAGTACGTGAGCTGTACAACCAGAGGAGAGAGGACTCTGGATTTGATGTATGCTAACGTTAAGGATGCATACAGCTCCTCTCCCCTCCCATCATTGGGAAGGTCAGATCACAACATGGTGCATCTAAAACCCTGCTACGTGCCTCTGGTGAAGAGTAAACCTGCAACCTCGAGGACAGTGAGGAAATGGTTGGAGGAGGTTTATGAGGCGCTCCAGGGTTGTTTTTGAGGTGACAGACTGGCAGGCACTCTGTGAGCCACATGGAGAGGATATTGATGGGCTCACAGAGTGCATCACTGATTACATCAACTTCTGTGTGGACTGCAATGTTCCGACAAGAACTGTCCTTTGTTATTCAAATTACAAGGCATGGGTAACAAAGGACATTAAGGACATCCTGAACGCTAAAAAGAGGGCGTTTAGAGATGGAAATAGGGAGGAGCTGAGGGCAATACAGAGGGACCTGAAAACCAGGATCAGGGAGGCTAAAGACAGGTACAGGAGGAAGCTTGAGTGGAAACTCCAGCAGAACAACATGACGGAGGTCTGGAGTGGGAGAGGACCATCACTGGGTTCCAGCAAACTAGCAACAGAGGAGCTGAAGGCAGTGTGGACAGGGCCAATGAACTTAACCTGTTCTTTAGCAGATTTGACATTGTGGCCCCTGCCCATCCCCCACATGAGTCATCTGTTGTCAGCCCCCAACTAACACATATTCTACTCTCCCCTCCTACCCCTCCTCACAGTCCCCCACCCTGATCTCATGACTATACCCTTACCCCACACAAAACCACCATGGTGGGCTTCACAGCTGAACAGGTGAGAAGACAACTGAAACGTCTCAACCCAAGCAAGGCTGCAGGACCGGATGGTGTCAGTATCAGGGTGCTCAAAGCCTGTGCCCCTCAGCTATGTGGAGTACTTCGCCATGTCTTCAACCTGAGCCTGAGGCTCCGGAGAGTTCCTGTGCTGTGGAAGACGTCCTGCCTCGTCCCTGTGCTGAAGTCGCCACGCCCCAGCGGCCTCAATGACTACAGACCAGTGGCATTGACCTCCAACATCATGAAGACGCTGGACAGACTTGTTCTGGAGCTGCTCCGGCCTATGGTCAGGCCACACTTAGATCCCCTCCAGTTCACCTACCAGCCCCGACTTGGAGTTGAGGATGCCGTCGTCTACCTGCTGAACCGTGTCTACACCCACCTGGACAAGCCAGCAAGCACTGTGAGGGTCATGTTTTTTGACTTCTCCAGTGCGTTCAACAGCATCCACCCTGCTTTGCTGAGGGAGAAGCTGACAGCAATGCAGGTGGATGCTTCCCTGGTATCATGGATTCTTGATTACCTGACTGGCAGACCACAGTACATGTGCTTGTAACACTATGTGTCTGACAGAGTGAACAGCAGCACTGGGGCTCCACAGGGGACTGTCTTGTCTCCCTTTCTCTTCACCATTTACACCTTGGACTTCAACTACTGCACAGAGTCTTGACACCTTCAGAAGCTTTCTGATGACTCTGCCATAGTTGGATGCATCAGCAAGGGAGATGAGGCTGAGTACAGGGCTACGGTAGGAAATTTGTCACACGGTGTGAGCAGATTTATCTGCAGATTAATGCGAAAAAGACTAAGGAGCTGGTGGTAGCCCTGAGGAGAGCTAAGGCACCGGTGACCCCTGATTCCATCCAGGGGGTCAGTGTGGACATGGTAGAGGATTACAGATACCTAGGGATACGAACTGACAATAAACTGGACTGGTCAAAGAACACTGAGGCTGTCTACAAGAAGGGTCAGAGCCGTCTCTATTTCCTGAGGAGACTTTAACATCTGCCGGACAATGCTGAGGATGTTCTATGAGTCTGTGGTGGCCAGTGCTATCATGTTTACTGTTGTGTGCTGGGGCAGCAGGCACCAACAGAATCAACAAACTTATTCGGAAGGCCAGTGATGTTGTGGGGAAGGAACTGAACTCTTTGACGGTGGTGTCTGAAAAGAGGATGCTATCTAAGTTGCATGCCATCTTGGACAATGTCTCCCATCCACTCCATAATGTACTGGGTGGGCACAGGAGTACATTCAGCCAGAGACTCATCCCACCGAGATGCAGCACAGAGCATCAGGAAGTCATTCCTGCCTGTGGCCATCAAACTTTACAACTCCTCCCTTGGAGGGTCAGACACCCTGAACCAATAGGCCTGTCCTGGACTTATTTCCTGGCATAATTTACATATTACTATTTAACTATTTATGGTTTTATTACTATTTAATTATTTATGGTGCAACTGTAACGAAAACCAATTTCCCCCGGGATCAATAAAGTATGACTATGACTATGCTATGACTATGACTAAACCAGTTGCTTCGGGCAGGTGGGGCTCGTCGGACTTGGACGGCAGCCCGCCGAGGAGAAGGAGAGCTCTGATTTTAAACCTCCACTGCCTTGCGGCCATACCCACCCATGGGAAAGGCTTTAGGAGTAAACCCCAAGGATGAAATCTGGAGCCGGGGTTCCTAAGGCAGTTTGACGTGGTTTACAACTTCACTCTGGCAACTTCTGCGACGACACTGGTGCCAAACTGTATCAGCGCTTTCGCTTCCCATGGACTATATCAGTGACATAGAGAGGGGGAACCTGCTGCATAGAGAACAGCTGGTTCTTCAAATCTTCCTGCTCAGGCTTGTGCCCTGGAGAGGACACAGTCCACTGCAATGGGCTTGAACTAACAAGCTTCTTCCTGAAGATGCTGTGTAAGTGACCAAAGCACAGGACCACAATGAGGACAAGTTGAAGTTCAAGATCAAACTTATTGTCATCTGACTGCATATGTATACAGCCAAACAAATCAATGTTCCTCTGGACCACGGTGCACCCACAAAACACATATCACACGCGGTAGATAAAACAAAATATTACCATAAATAAATTCTTAAAATATAATTCAAAAATGCATGCAGTACGCAGAGAAGTAAACAGTAAATAATGCAGTACACAGTAAACAGCTTACTGACCTAGTAACAAGACCTCAGTGTTGGTAGGATATTCATTAGTCTCACAACCTGACGGAAGAAGCTGTAACTTGTTCTTTCTTTCTTTTTAAATCTTTTTATTGAGTAAGTATACAAAAAAGGTAAGCCATATAAACATTAATACAATGTTAAAGTATAATAAAATTCCAAAAGATAACAATACCAAAAAGAAAATACTACAAACAATGTAATTTAAGCATAAGAAACCAAGATAACATAATAGTATACTAGATTTTATATATATCAATGGAAAAAAAGAAAAAAAAAACCCCAAAAAAAAACCCACCGTGCAACTAACTAAAAGCAAAGCAAAGCAATGGGCTAACTTGAAACCAAACAGAGTTAAACTTAAAATCACGTCCTCAATCCCGACCTCCATTAAAACAGTGAAGAGAAAACAAGAAGGGTAAATATTACATTAAATGAAAATATCGAATAAAAGGTCCCCAAATCTGTTCAAATTTAAATGAAGAATCATAAAGGTTACTTCTAATTTTCTCCAGATTCAAACATAAAATCGTCTGAGAAAACCAAAAAAAGGTAGTTGGAGCATTAAGCTCTTTCCAATGTTGTAAAATACATCTTTTCGCCATTAAAGTAAGAAATGCAATCATTCTACGGGCTGAAGGGGAAAGATTACTAGAAATTTTAGGTAGTCCAAAGATAGCAGTAATAGGGTGAGGAGAGATATCTATATTTAATACCTTAGAAATAATATTGAAAATATCTCTCCAAAAAGTTTCCAAAGTAGGGCAAGACCAAAACATATGAGTTAAAGAGGCTATCTGCCCCGAACATCTATCACAGAAAGGATTAATATGCGAGTAAAAACGCGCTAACTTATCTTTGGACATATGTGCTCTATGAACCACTTTAAATTGAATTAGGGAATGTTTAGCACAAATAGAGGAAGTATTAACTAATTGTAAAATCTGCCCCCAATCATCCACAGAAATGGTAAGCCCCAATTCCTGTTCCCAATCTACCCTAATCTTATCAAATGGAGCTTTCCTAAGTTTCATAATAATATTATAAATCATAGCCGATGCACCTTTCTGACATGGATTAAGGTTAATTATCGAATCTAAAATATATATAGGAGGAAGCATTGGAAAGGAAGTAAGTATAGTACTTAGGAAATTTCTAACTTGTAAATATCTAAAAAAATGTATTCTTGATAAGTTATATTTGTTAGATAATTGTTCAAAAGACATAAGGGAACCATCTAAAAATAAATCCAAAAACCGTAAAATACCCTTAGTCTTCCAAGTTTGAAAAGCGCGATCCGTAAAAGAGGGAGGAAAAAATATGTTACCTAAAATAGGAATCGCTAACCCGAATTGATTAAGATCAAAAAATTTTCTGAATTGAAACCAAATGCGCAAAGCATATTTAACTATCGGGTTAGAGACCTGCTTAAGACGTTTCGAATCAAAAGGAAGAGAGGAACCTAAAATAGAACCAAGTGTATAACCCTGAACAGATTGTAATTCCAATGCTACCCATTTAGGAATAAATAGTATGTCCCGATCAAGTAACCAAAATTTCATATGTCGAATATTAATAGCCCAATAATAAAATCTAAAGTTAGGTAATGCTAAACCTCCATCTCTCTTAGCTTTCTGTAAATGTATTTTACCCAGTCTCGGATTCTTGTTCTGCCAAATAAATGAAGAAATTTTAGAGTCAACTTTATCAAAAAAAGATTTAGGAACGAAAATTGGTAATGCCTGAAACACATATAAAAATTTTGGCAAAAAAAACATCTTAACTGCATTAATACGACCAATCAAAGTTAAATATAAGGGAAACCATTTAGATGAAAGTTGAGTAATATGGTCTATTAATGGTAAAAAGTTAGTCTTAAATAAATCTTTATGTTTACAAGTAATTTTAATCCCAAGATATGAAAAGTAATTATTAATCAATTTAAATGGAAATTTATAATATAAGGGAAGATGTTTATTAATCGGAAAAAGTTCACTCTTACTAAGATTTAATTTATAACCTGAGAAAAGACCAAATTGTGCTAATAACTCTAAAACAGCAGGAATGGATCTCTCAGGATTAGAAATATATAAAAGTAAATCATCAGCATAGAGTGATAATTTATGGGACTTTAATCCCCGAGTTATCCCAGTAATATTTAAAGATTCTCGAATAGCAATTGCAAGAGGTTCTAATGCAATATCAAATAATAGGGGACTAAGAGGACAGCCTTGTCGAGTACCACGAAAGAGAGGAAAAAAAGGTGAGTTTAAGGAGTTAGTACGAACCGAGGCTACAGGGGAATAATATAACAGTTTAATCCAGGATATAAATTTCAAGCTAAAATTAAACATTTCAAGCACCTTAAATAAATAAGGCCATTCTACTCTATCAAAAGCTTTCTCGGCATCTAAAGAAATAACACACTCAGGAACATTTTGTGAGGGAGTATAAACGATATTTAACAATGTACGAATATTATAAAAAGAGTAACGACCTTTAATAAAACCCGTTTGGTCTTCCGAAATAATAGAAGGAAGTACTTTTTCTAGTCTATTTGCTAATAACTTAGAAAAAACTTTAGAATCAACATTTAATAAAGATATTGGTCTATAAGATGCACATTGAGCAGGGTCTTTATCCTTCTTTAGTATTAAAGAAATTGATGCTCTATTAAAAGATTCCGGAAGTTTACCAATTAAAGAAAACAAGAAGTGATTTTTATGTTCACAGTGATAAAATTGGCAAGCTGCTGGCTAATCAATTGAAATCTAATTATGTTAAATCTCAAATCAATCAGATTTATAACCAAAATGATCGATTGATATTGGATCATGTGGGGATTAATCAAACCTTTTGTGATTTTTATTCTTCTTTATACCAATCAGAGTCTCCTCGAGATTCTAAATATATGAATGATTTTTTAGATAAGTTAGACTTCCCTCTGATTTCACAGGATATGTCTTCTTTATTAGATACTTCCATTACAATGGATGAGATTAAGAATGTTATTTTTTCTATGAATCTGGGGAAAGCTCCTGGCCCTGATGGGTTTACCGTTGAATTTTATAAATGTTTTGCTTCTTTATTGATTCCTTGGCTCTATAAGGTTTTTGAGGCTTCTTTGAAACTTGGTAAACTTGTTCTGACTGTCCTAGTCCTGATGCTCCTGCACCTCCTTCCTGAAGTAGTGGGTCAAAGAGATTGTGCATGGGTGGTAGGGATCCTCAGCAATGCTTCAGCTGTTTCGTATACAATGCTCCCAGTAGATATCACAAATAGTGGAGAGCGAGATCTCCAGTAGGGTGATGCTGTTGGTGGTTTTTACTATCCTCAGCAGAGTCTTGTGGTCCGATGCCTTTCAGTTTCCATACCATGCAATGATGCAGTCAGACGGGACATTGTTGATGGTGCTCCTGTCGAAAGTAGAATGGGGATGGGGAAACTTACACATCTCCTCAGAAACTGTGGATGCTGCTGCACCTTCTTGACTAATGAGAAGGTGTTGTGGTCCAGGTTAGATTGCCTGTTGCATGCACTCCACGCCTTTCACTCTCTCTATGGCAGAGCCATTGATGTGCAATGGAGCATGAGCGACCCGCACCAGTTCGTAAGAATCTCTTTTGTCTTGTCCACGTTGAGAGTCAGGTTGTTGTTCTCACACTATCTGACGAGCCTTTCTACCTCCTCTCTGTATGCTGACTCATCATTGTTGTTGATGAGGCCAACTAATGTTGTATCTTCAGTGAAGCTGATAATGTGGTTTGAGCTGGATCTGTCCTAAGTCAGCGATTTGAACAGCAGTGGGCTGAGCACACAGCCAATGGGCAGCATGATGGACCTTAAGATGATGCTGTCAACTCAGACTGACTGGGATCTTTCCATCAAGATCCAGTTATAGAGAGGCGTTGAGCCTGAATGAGGACAGTTTACTCACCAACCTCTGAGGGATGATTGTTTTAAACAGTGAGCTCAAGTCAATGAAAAATGTCCTGGAAGAATCATTTTGTAGGTGGGACAGGACAGAGTGGAAGGAAGAGGCTATGGCATCATCAGTGGACTGATTTGAGCAGTAGATGAACTGGAAAGATTCCAATATATCCAGAAGGTGAGAATTTATATGTTCCATTATCAGCCACTCAAAGGACTTCATGAATGTTGAAGTCAGTGCCTCTGGGCAATAATTGTTTCAGCCAGTTACCTTCGCTCTCTTGGGCACCAGAATGATGGTAGCTGCCTTGACACCTGCACTGTCAGTGGACCATTTTAAAGTGATATTAAATATGGACATACTCTAATCTTTGCTTCGTTAATTTCCAGTCACCACACTATTTCTCTGAGCTGCATAATAATGAGGTAGCTTCCATTTATCTCATCCTCTTTGTCCGTATCACTGCAGAACTGAGTGCAGTGACAAGTGCCTAAACTGGAGCATGGAATTCATTTTAAAAATTAAAAGCAACCCGTGGTTTCTTTGGATACCAGTGGTAAGACCTAGTAGCCTGATCACTCGAGTCAAGTCTGATGTTCTCCTAAGAGGTTGTCTATTGGCCAATGGTTAGGTGCTATAGAGACCGATCCGGGATCCACATAATCCGAAACATTGAGGTGGATCTCTTAATGTAGAACGCCTGTATAAGACTTTGTTTGTTGTGAGGAGCTGATGCACAGCCAGCCACCACACAGTCCTTGATAGTTCGGGGTCAGGGGTCAGTGACATGGAGTACAAGACAACTGGGGCACCTTTACTACTGCACCCTTTCTCTGCCTTCACTGCTGTTATGAAGTGTTACATCTACAGCTGAGGTTTTGGGTGGATCACTCTTACTTTGGACTATCCCCCGGGCCTTGCCACCACGGGTACCCGAAGCACCAGATGGCTAAACTCCAGACAGCATCACTTTCAGGATCTCAGGAACTCAGAAGCCTCTCCACAACGATGTGACAATTCTCGGAGAAAGGTAGGAACCAATAAAAAGGGCTCTGGGACTTTCACCACATTTAAGGAACGAGAATCTATCATTCCCTGTTTACCATTCCTTTACTGCTGATTTTGCTGGATTAAAATCAATCATTCCACTCACCAAAATGCCACTGGAAAAACCTTACTTCAAAACAAAGCCAGCAAGTTGCTTTATTTTTGCAGCTATAAAAGAATTATAAATAATTGCAGAACAATCAACCAGTTGGACCTATTTCATATCGATTGTTTTAGTGGTGATCTGCAAAGTGCTGAACATATTAATTTTGGAATATCCTCCTACAAGAAAATGAGGCCTTAAGCTGGAGTACTGCACTCTTAAAATCAAAGCTTATTTTGATGGAGAAACATAACACACAGGAAGATTAATGGTTCATAGGTTGAAATGGTTTGAGTTGAAAAATTACTATTAGAGTGGGTGTGGAAATAAGGCTGTTTTTTTTATACCTTCAGTCCCTCACTGGGATAGTGAGTTAGGACCAGGTTAAGATCCCAGTCATAGAGTCATGGAGAAGTACACCACAGGAACAGCCCTTCGACCCATCTAGACGAAGCCAAAAACATTTAAACTGTCTACTCCCGTCGACCTGCACTGGGACCATGGTCCTCCATACCCCCACCATCCATGTACCTATCCAAACTCTGTTTAAACATTGAAATCGAGTTCACATGCACCACCTGTGGTGCCAGCTCATTCCACACTCTCACAACCATCAGAGCAAAGAAGTTTCCGCACATGTTCAATTTTTCACCTTTTACCTTTAACCTATGTCCTCTGGTTGTAGTCCGACCCAACTTCCACGAGACCATAAGATGCAGGAGCAGAATTAGGCCACTTGGCCCATCGAGTCTGCTCTGCCATTCAATCATGGCTGATACCTTTTTCCTCTCCTCAGCCCCACTCCCCGGCCTTCTCCCTGTAACCAGTGCCTCAACCAATCAAGAACCTATCAATCTCCACCTTAACAACCTGACCTTCACAGCTGCCTGTAGTAACAGGTTCCACAGATTCACCACCAACTAGCTAAAGAAATTTCTCCGCACCTCTATTTTAAATGGAACTCAGTGGAAAAAGCCTGCTTGCATTTATTCTATCTACACCTCTCACAATTTTGTCTACCTCTATCAAATTTCTTCTCAATCTTCTACATTCTAAGGAATAAAGTCCTAACCTATTTAATCTTTCCTTATAAATCAGATCCTGCAGAGCCTTGTAAATTTTCTCTGTAGTCTTTCAATCTTATTTACATCTTTCCAGTAGGTAGGTGACCAAAATGGCACACAATACTCCTAATTAAGCCTCAGCAATGTCATATACAGTATATAGGAATGGTAAGATATACATTAATTTCACAATATACTCTATGTACATTTATGTAGACAGTGGCACAATAGCAGTATCATAACAGTTAGTATAATGCTCTATAGTGCTAGCAACCTGGGTTTAATTACCCCTGCTATCTTTAAGGAATGTGTATATTCTCCCTGTGATCGTGTTGGTTTCCTCCAGGTGCTCAGGTTTCTTCCTACATTCCAAAGACATATGAGTTAAGCTTAGTCAGTTATGTGCATGCTATATTGGCACCAGAAACTTAGCAACACTTGTGGGCAGCCCCCAGCACACCCTCAGCCTGTGTTGGTTGTTGACCAAACAACGCATTTTGCTGTATGTTGAGATGTTTTGATGTACAAACTTTGTACATGTAACAATCAAAGTTAATCTTTATCTTTATAAACTCAATTACTGTGAATAACGGTGGAGAACACGGTAAGACACATATACACACACACACATGCACAGTGATGCAAACAAATGCATATATCGTCATGAACGTATTCAACCTTCTTACCAGGCTCATATACAAACTTGGCTTCCTAGCTAACTCTGCTGACAGCCACATGACTCAGCAGTGAGGAGGCCACCTTTCATAAGCAATATATGACTAGGGTCGGTAAGATTTGGAGTTCAACCAAACAGGAAAGTTTGGATATTCCAGGGAGGACATTGATTGTGGTGAATGCTGTATAATTACTGCCCCATTATCATTTACCAGAAATATAGCAGATTGAACACTGGCATAAAATTACAAAATTACATATTTACCAATTTTTTAACTTTAACTAAGAGCTCGCAGAAAAAGAAAAAGAATAAAAGGATTTTACTGTAAGGATTTTACAGTTAAACCAGTCCAATGTGCACAGAAAAGTTGGGGCACATTTCTGGAGTACTCACGTTTGTTTACCAATGTTCTGCAAGAAAGATATCAGCCAGAGTTCAAACTGCTCTTGAAGACCATCTTGAACGAACTGGCTAACTAAAGAGTATTGGCACTTCCTCCTTGCAACATTCATCTGCGCACAGCACTCCTGACATTGGGGGTCTTTCCCTTGACCAGCATTCTGCAGCAGCTCCCACTGAAAAGACCCCAAACCAGACTACTGTCCTTCAGAAATCTGCTGCCGCCCAGCTCTCTCAAAACTTCCATCACATCCCATTGGGCAGAAGGTTATGACACACACCAAGATAATCCTGATTGACTGAAACAACATTTCTAATTGGACAATATGGCTCCTTATCTTTAGCTGAAGCCAAAACACCCTTACTAACAGGATACACTGCTTTTGCGGAAAACTTCTAAAACAGAAATAATTTACAGGATATCAGCAGAAATCTTAAACAGTGCACCACATTCTTACCTCCCTTCCATCAAAAATAGTCATGTCCTCATGATGTTGGAACTTATTAAACCGTTATTAAAAACACAGTATTCAAATGAATGCTGTGATTGCTGGACCCCCAATCCATTTGTATCTCACCATGAGGATTGACATAACACTCCATTTCCCAGGTGCACCAGGTGCCACCCTATCTAGGAGTTTCCTGACTCTCTGAGACCTTCTTATTTCATTTTCAGCTTCTTCAGCCTCAGGCTGTCCTTGTCACTGTCCCTGTTTACTTGGGGATGCCTCCCCCATCTACCACTCATACCTATCAGCGACTAAGTTCCCCCTGCTCCTTGACTGTACTTAGCTTCCCTCAGTTTAAGCAGATGTTGCGGAAAATCTTCAACCTCCACTGATGCTAACCAGCAAGTCCTCTCTTGGAAAGGGGGTGCCCTCTGTCCTCTGTCACTCCATCTACTCCTCCAGAACTGGTTTAGACTGGGTGTACCACACAGTTCCTCGTTTATGCTCTTCATTCTGTTTCAGAGGAACCTGCTCCTTCTCAAAAGCAACTCTGAACGTCGGGTGAATTGACAAGGTTTCCAAAAAAATCTCTCCATTTCTCTGCTTGCATGTTCCCGTGAGCCTTCTCACAATGGAGTATTTGTTCCCACAAGAATGGAAGCTTCACCTTTTTTCAACCAGATCCAGGCACACCAACACTGTTGTATCAATAGTCTCAGTTACTCCAACATTGTTTCTGAAAACTCCCAATTTCAACAAAAAATAACCATCGTACAGGTACTCATCAGTATTAATCCCTCAAATCTCAGGGGCACTGAGTGGCATTAATGGTAAATGTGACAAATACCAGTTGTAAAAAGATTTAGTAAAGTAACTTGAGAACCCGTGTCAAGTGTGGCTCTAGCATAAATATATTTACATATGGGTACATCAGAGCTTTGTCCCACTAAACCTTCAGGAATAGTGTTTTGCACTTTGGTATTTCCCCTGATACACTGATTGGAGCATGTTCTCTCCAAGATTCCAGGCTATTACTTTACCGGATCCCTCCATAGTTATGTTTATTTTCTTCTCTGATTGATTAACCACTGACTTACTTTTCAAAGATTTCCCTGTCCCTCACAGTCTTGCTCGAAATGTCCATCTTCTCCACAGTTGTAACAGAAAATACCGGATGTCTCTCTAGTCAAAAGACCCTTTCAGCGGTATTCATCTACTTAGGAAGTCCTATCGGTGGGTTGTGTTTCCCAATGGATGTGTCACGTTTAGCCGAAACATTATTAGACATCCATCGTGTCAGCTCAGCTTGAGGGCTTTTCACCTTATTCCTCAAATGCTCCATCTCCATGGCATCAGGGGTCACTTAAGCAGCAGAGACTACCAACTGAAGATGCTACTTGGCCTTTGGAAATGTTCCACTTCTCAATCATGTTTTCCTCCTCTCTAAATTCTCTGAGTAACTCAGTAAAAGATGGGGGAGGTTTATTTGAATATGTAGAGCAATCATATCATGTGTCAGCGTGCTCATCACAACTTGCTCCATCGTGAAGCAATTTCCCTCAGACAGTTGAGTGCCCCTTTTGTGACACAAGGAGTGCAACTTCCCCAACTTGAAAAGGTAGGCAAACAGTTTCTCTCCCTCCGCCTGGAATGTGTGCCTAGACTTCATCATAACTTTCAGAAGTGCCAACTTTTTGCTGAACTTTCAGTAGTGTCAAAAGCATCTTCCAGAGCTTGCATATGGTTAGCTGATGCGGCTAGTGGGTTTTCCGCCTTTAGGAACCTCACTATGTCAGCTGCCAGACCCTTTAAACTCTCGACCAGTCTCTGTTCTTTATATTATCTGAACGCTGCCATTTATCCAGTAACAGAATTCTGCTCAGCCCAAGCCTTACATTCTTCTTCTCCCTTTGGGTGTGGGCTTAACTCCAGAGAACATTCTCAGCCTACAATAACTTTGGCTCTCCACAGGCATACTTTAACTTTTATCATCCAGTGATGTAATAGCCAAAACAAGCTCAGAACTTAAATCAACAGTTGAAGGACTTATTCGGCTTCTCACATCAGACAACTCCTTTCCCTCACTCGCAAAAATGAGATCAACATGGCTTTAAAGTCTTTACCTTCAGCTATGTTCCCCCTTCTCTAGAGATATGAACCGGCCATGGCCCCGCCTCTCCAGGTTCTCCTATCCTATCGGACAGCATGACTTCATCACGTCACTGGTAGTATGGACTAACACAACATCCATACCAGCGGATTGGTCAATATGCCATTCAATCAGTGTAACTTTCCCCTATACTTTTACAGAACTCAGCACTCTAAGTAGCAGTTCGTTGGGAATTCAGATATTCACACTACTCAGAACATACGCATTATGTGTGGATATGTCTTTGTATTGCACGACACCTTAATCCCCACAGCATCCATAATAGATTACCTTAATTGTGATGCACCTTACTTTCCACAAGCACCTACTTTAAACACTGGCTGGGTAAACACACAAATAAATAGCCTAATCAATCCTTATACAGCATTCACACAGCATCCAATCTCATGATGAGCACCTCACAAATGCAACCCTGTCACCGGGGCTTGTACACCAGCTTGGCTCATTAGCTAACTCTGCTGACAGCCACGAGACTCAGCGGTGAGAAGGCTACCTTTCATAAGCAATATATGTCTAGAGTTGGTATGATTTGGGGTTCAACCAAATGGGAAAGTTGGGATGTTCCAGGGAGGAATGTTAACTGTGGTGAATGCTGTGTAATTACTGCCCTTTGCAAAGTTATCAGTCACCAGAAAATAACAGACTGAACACCGGCATAAAATTACAAAGGAAATATGTTTACCAGTATTTCAACTTTAACAAACAGAAAAAAGAAAAGAAAAAGAAAAGGGACTATTACAGTTAAACCAGTCCAATGTTCACCTAAGCGTTGGAGCTCATTTCTGGAGTAGTCAGCTGTATTGCTTTACTCACATGTTGAATCCACAGTTTGAGTGAAAGACACCAGCCACAGTTCAAAATTCTCTTGAATACCATCTTGGATGAAATGGCTAACTCAGGAGTAATAGCTCTTCCTCCTTGGAACCATTCATCTGCACAAGGCACTTCTTGCAACGGGGTCTCTGCATCAAGCAGCATCTTCGCTTCTGCCCCGCTCTGCAGCTCCCACTCAAAAGACCCCAAACCAGATTACTGTCCTTCATAAATCTGATTTTACCCAGCTCACTCGAATCTTCCATTGCATCCCCCTGGGCAGAAATTTACAACACATACCAAGACAATCCTGATTGGCTGATGCAACATTCCTAAATTGAACAACATGGCTCCTTATCTTTAGCCAAACCCAAAACACTCTTACTAACAGGACACACTGCTTTTACAGAAAACTACTAAAATAAAAATATCTCACAGCATACCAGTAGAAATTTTAACCAGACATGTATAAATACAGCCAAAAGCATAGTCAAACATGCAATGATGGGCTGACACACTATCATGTGTTAAGAGGCACCCAGTTAGAGGTCAATATATATGGAATGGGCTGCCAGATGAAGTGGTTGAAGCAGATACATTAACATTTGAAAGGTTCTTCGACAGGTACTGGATAGGAAAGGGTTAGGAGGGTATGGGTCAACCACAGGCAAATGCGACTAGCCTAAATGGGGATTTTGGCTGGCATGGGCCATTTGGTCAGAAGAATCTGTTTCTGTGCTGTATCACTCTCTGACTTTGTGTATGCAGGCATAACTCATTACATTCATGCAGGCACACATATACTTAGATAAATTATATTCTTTGCTCCTTTTATTATTTGATACTGTAAATCCTGTGTCATGAACGGTGGGCTTTCTTTTATGTAATTTTTAGTAGCTACAGGCATTGCTGTGTATTCTGACTTTGACATCAGATATGACTCTCACAGAAATTCCCTCTGGATCAATAGTTTTAAACATGCTGTACGATAACACACCGTGATGTCACTCCACTTTATATATTATCACACTGTCTCTAGTTGAGATTTCTATGTACTGATTAAGGAAACTTTCTTGAACACATTTGACATACTCTTTCCCATCCAGCCCTTTTAAAGTATGGGAATCCTAGTCAATGTTGGAAAGTTAAAATCACCTATGATCATAACTTTATGTTTCTTAAAACAGTCTGTGATCTCTTTATCAATTTCCTCCTCTAATTCCTGCAGACTGTTGGGTAGTCTATAATATAATCCTGTTAAAGTCATTATAACTTTCTTATTCCTCAGTTCTACCTGTAGAGCCTCACTAGACAAGCCCTCCACTCTGTCCTGACTAAGCACTACCGTGACATTTTTCCTGTCTGGTAATGCCATCATTCCCCTTTAATCCCTCCTCCTCTATCACGTTTAAAACAAACAGAACCCCAGAACATTGAAGTGCCTGTCCTGCCTGTCCTGCAACCAAGTCTCACTAATGGCTGCAATGTCATAATTCCACATGCAGATCCATGCCCTGAGCTCATCTACCTTTCCTCATACTCTTTGCATTAAAATATACACAGCTCAGAAAATCAATCCCACCACACTTAACCTTTTGATTTCTGACATTGTACATAGGGTTAACATCTTTATCCATAACCACTCCACTACTGTTCTGGCGCTCTGATTACCATCTCCCTGCAAATCTAGTTTAAACCCCCCACCACCACCCTGCCTACATACAGCAGAAGCAAACCCCCCCACTATGATATTAGTCCCTTAGCTTAGGTTAATTTAGGTACAGCCTGTCCCTTCTATACAGGTCCCACCCTCCCTGGAAGAAAGCACAATCATCCAAAAATCTGAAGCTCTCCATCCCACACCAACTCTTTAGACCACATGTTAAACATGTTAAACTACATGTAATGACCTGGTTAAGAACATCTTGTATTGTTTTCCTACTGCTATGCTGTTGTGTTTTATTGCAGCAGCTTTTCTGCAAAACGCAGTGTGTTCTGTAAATTAAGCTTCATAGACAAGTGTTTTGGCTTCGGCTAGGATAAAGAGTCATTTGCTCAGCTTAATCGAGTTTGCTGTGTCAGCCAATTGAGTTTGTCTTGGTAATGTTCTGTAACATTCCATCCAGTGGGATGCCATGGAACATTTGAGACCATGAGGCGAAGTCAGATTTTTTTATATTATGAAGACATGCAGTCCTCTTTTATTATTATTTAGTAATGCATGCATTAAGAAATGATACAATATTTCCTCCGGTGTGATATCACAAAATACAGGACAGACCAAGACTGAAAAAAAACCAACAAAACCACATAATTATAACATATAGTTACAATGGTGCAATAATACCATAACTTGATAAAGAAGTCCATGAGCACAGTAAAAAGTTCAAAGTCTCTCAAATGTCCCCACATCTCACGCAGAAGGAGAAGGAAGAAAAACTCTTCCTGCCATACCCGACCATGGTCCGACGCTGAGTCATACGAAAACTTCGAGCTCTGATCAGCTCTCCGACACTGAGTACTGAGCGCCATCTCTATCCGAACGATTCGACCTCCATCTCGGTCGCCAACAGCAGGCAAAGCCGGGGATTTTGAGGGCTTCCCTCCGAAAGATTCCCGATCATGCAGTGAAAACAGCAGTGAACTGGTGTTTCAGAAATTTTTCCAGATGTTCCTCTGTGCTTTCATGTCCGTCTCCATCAAATCAGAATTGTCCACGGCCCCTACTTAACGGATACAATATCATTTTTCACCAGAGATTTGTGGCAGACCATGATCAGGTTTTGTGCCTTTGGTTGACAGGGGTTGGAAAAGGAAAGAGCACAGAGGAAAATGTTTGCAGAATCCACCTGAAGGGGAGACCCTGCTGAAAGAAGTGCTCTGTGCAGACGAATGGTTCCAAGGAGGAAATGTCAATACTTCTGAGTTGTCAGTTTGTACATAATGTGCTTCAAGAGAAGTTTTGGATTGTGGCTTGTGCTATGAATAATTAACTATTTCAGAAATGAGCTCCAATGTTTATGTGCACATTTAGACTGGTTTAACTGTATTGGGCCCCCTTTTTTTCTGTTAACTGTTAGTTAAAGTTGAAATATCTGTAAATCTACTTCCACTTTAACTTTATGCCAGTGTAAGATCTGTTATTTCCGAGTGAACAAAATTTTGCATGGGCAGCATTTACACAGTATTCACCACAATTTCTGTTCCCTCAAACATTCCAACTTTCCTGTTTGGTTGAATCTGAATCATACGGACCCTAGATGTGTGTTGCTTACTAAAGGTGGCCTTCTTATTATTACCTATGCGATGCTGAGTCACGTGGTTGTTAGCCCAAGTTAGGTAATGAGCCTGATTTATTACGAGCCAAGGTGAGAGGGTTGCAAGTATAATTGTCCTATTTCTGTCCTCACTAGCACGTGACATGAGTAGCAACCCTGAGATCACAGACCCGGAGGTCCTACCCTTTAACTTAGTACCTAACTCCCTGAAATCACTTTTCAGGACCTTGTCACCACCCTACCCATGTCATTGGTACCGACATGGACTATGATGTCTGACTGTTCACGCTCCCACTTAAGAATGCTATGAATGATCAGAGGTGTCCCTGACCCTGGCACCCAGGAGAAAACAATCCATCTGGGAATTTTGTTCTCGTCAACAGAACTACCTTTCTGTTCCCCTAACCAAAAAACTCCCTATCACTCCAGTTTACCTCTTGCCTCACCCCTTCTCCTCTGAGCCACAGAGCCACGCTCAATGCCAGAGACCTTACCACTGTAGCTTTTCTCTGCTATGTCGTGCCCTCCAACAGTATCCAAAGCCAGTACCTATTGTTGAGAAGATCGGCCACAGAGGTACTCTGCATTGGCTTCCTATCCCCTTTCCCCCTCCTGACAGTCTCCAAGTACCTGTGTCCTGCTCCTTGTGTGTACTAACTCACTGTATATCCTGTCTCTCGACCCTCATCCTCTCAAATGATCTGGAATTTATCCAGTTCCAGCTCCAATTCCTTAGCACAGTCTTTTAGAAGCTGCAGCTTGGTGCGTTTCTTACAGATATAGTTGTCAGGCACACTTGAAGTCTCCTTGCCTGCCCACATCTTGCAAGAGAAGTATTCCGGTATCCTGTATGGTATCCCCACTGTCATGGTCCGGTCCATGAAGTCCGTATTCCGGTTCACGGTCCGGTCCATTGACCCTTGCTCCGGGTTTTCCTGTCTACCCTGTTTCTGTTCTTGTTGAGCTTTAACTGAGTCAGCTGATGCTCCTTGGGGCTGGCTGCATAAATACCTTCAGAGACCCAGGCGTGGCTGCTGGATTGTTCTTGTCCTTACTCCTTGCATTGCTTCCTCTGCCTCCTGTTTCCTCACCTGAAGCCCTGCCTGGTCTTGCCGGTAACTCTCACCTCACCTGAAGTTCTTGCCTTGCCTTGCTTTGCCAGAAGCCTTGCCTTGTCTTGCTGGTAACTCTCGCCTCGTCTCACCTGCAGTCATGTCCTGAAGCCACCCTGTACCTAGCTCCCTTCCTGTCCCTTGCCTCCGCCCAGGTGAGCCAGGCCGTCTTGCCATTACCTGCGGTTGGTTCTGTCCCTTCCTGTCCCTTGCGTCTGTCAGATAAGCCAGGCTGTTTTGCCGTTACCTGTAGATGGTTCTGTCCCTTCCTGTCCCATGCCTCCGTCGGGTGGTGACCCACGCCCTGTCCAGGAGAACTGCGCCCTGCCCAGGAATACCGCGTCCTGCCCAGGAGGAGCCTGCCTAGCCTCAAGCCTGAAGGCTCCAGCCTTCTGCCTGCCTGCCAAGCCTCGTCCTTGCCTAGTTCTGAGGTCCGAGCCAGAGGTAAAACCCAGGTACTGGGTCCTTGTCCAGTCTCTGGCTCGGAGTCCAAGCCCAGGCTCCTAGCTCTCTTGTCCAGTCCTGTTCCAGGTTCCTGGTTTTCCTGTCCATGTCCTTGCCATTGTCCTGTAACCTTGTCCTGTCTCTAGTACTTCAGTGTCTGTGTCGTGCACTTGGGTCCGTTCCCAGCCACCACCTCCTTATGACACCCACTGCTTGAAGGAATGTGTTATAAGGAAAAAATAAAGAATAGATAGCCTCTCCTTACTGAAACCTCAAGCCCCCTCTCCAACACTAGCCCACTCACTCAATGGCCCCTCTGCCTAACCTAACTTCTTTTTATTAGCCCTAGCCAAATGCCTAATTACGCACAATCCAACATCTCCTTGGTTTATTATCAAAGTACATTTATATGTTACCATATACAACCACGAGGTTTATTTTCTGGCAGGCATTTGCAGGAAAATAATAAAATATAGTAGAATTTATTTAAAATAACTACATTTTATCAGAGACTGAAAAACAACCATTGTGCAAAAGAAGACAAACTGTGCAAATTAAAAATATAGTACTGGGACTATGCAGTTGTGCAAATTTATAGGCTGTGGAATCAGTTCAGGGTAGTAACCGCATACTTGATCTCAACTCACTGTGTAGTGATGTTCCACTTCAATAATTTATTTAGTTTCCTGGTGACTCTTTATATTGATAGCATTGAGCTTTATGCCCATATTCAGAGACAGCAAATGGCACTGCAATATAATCCTCATTTTCTGGTCTCTAACCTTGAGAGTGAATGCACCCAAAGCACAGGAATAAAGCCATTTTCTGATTCTATTCAGAAAGAGAACAGAGCCCTGATTCCTTACATTACTACTTTGTACCTGAAACCCCTGGAAAAATATCACCAAAGATCCTTACAAAAGTTTTTGAGGATAAGCTGGAAGGACACTAATACCAGCTGCAGGAGGCCAATAAAACAGCAACTCCACCACGATAAAGTAACACCAACTCCGATGGATAGGTCATGTCATCCAGATGTTTAACTCATGTCTGCTCAAACAGATCTTTTACTCCCGGTTGAAAGAAAGCCAGTGAGTCCCTGGTGGGCAAAGGAAACACATCAAAAAGAACATAAAAATCAACCTGAACAAATTCAAAATGACACCTGGAAACTGGGAAGACATTTCACTCAATAGATGCACCTAGAGGAAGTCCGTTCAAGAGGGAGCTGTGCTTCATGAGAACGGCCGCTGCTGTGTCGAGAGAACAAGCAGTAGCTGCAAAAATAGAGACTGAGCAGCCAAAAGACCCAGCTTGTAACCACAGCCATCGCTTACTCTTGCCAACACTGCACCAGAATATATGAATCTTGGATTGGCCTCTACAGCCAGCTAAAGACTCATCAATAGACAAACCCTTAAGGACAACATCACACTCAGCTCAAGTGATCTCACTACTACTACAACATTGTCATGCATTCTTCAATCTCAGAGAGAGAAATACTTACACTGATGGAAGGAAAATGGTACGAGGTGAAATGGAAGAACAAACTCCAGCAAGGACTGCACTGTGTGTTCTGTTGTTTTACAAAACTGTACTAAGCCAGCAATGTTAATGCAGTTACAACAACATGAGGTCAGAGAGAGTGTATTCTGCAATATGTGGATCATTTGGCTTCCCAAGTCCTCTGTGCTAACCACAAGGCACACAAGGATGGGCAACTGATGAATTACTGTCTGCTCACAGCTCCGACAATCCTTGACATCAGCTGAGACAAAGCAGTTTGCTTGATTACCCTCTGCCTTCCACAATTAATCCCTCTGTCACTGGCCCTCAATGACGGCTGATGAACAGCACAGCTCTAACTCACCACTGCTCCCATCGTTTGTTCAGAGTTCTGTTCGGGAACTCACACTACCAGCTTCAGGAACAGTTATTACTCCTCAATCAAAGGCTTTTGAACCAAAAGAGATAACTTCACTCAACTTCACTTGTCCCACAACCCAGGATTTTCATCTCATGTTCTCGACATGTATTTCGAATATATTTGTCAATATTATTTCTTTCTTTCTGTATTTGCAGTTTGTTGTCTTTTGCACATGGATTGCACAAGCTGCTGCGGTCTTTCATTGATTCCATTCTAGTCTGATTGTGGACTTCAGGAAGGGTAAGACAAAGGAACACATACCAATCCTCATAGAGGGATCATTTGTGGAGAGAGTGAGCAGCTTCAAGTTCTTGGGTGTCAAGACCCCTGAGGATCTAACCTGGTCCCAACATATTGATGTAGTTATAAAGAAGGCAAGACAGTGGTTATACTTTATTAGGAGTTTGAAGAGATTTGGCATGTCAACAAATACACACAAAAACTTCTATAGTTGTACTGTGGAGAGCATTCTGACAGGCTGCATCACTGTCTGGTATGGAGGGGCTACTGCACAGGACCGAAAGAAGCTGCAGAAGGTTGTAAATCTAGTCAGCTCCATCTTGGGTACTAGCCTACAAAGTACCCAGGACATCTTTAGGGATCAGTGTCTCAGAAAGGCAGCATCCATTATTAAAGACCTCCAGCACCCAGGGCATGCCCTTTTCTCACTGTTACCATCAGCTAAGAGGTACAGAAGCCTGAAGGCACACACTCAGCGATTCAGGAACAGCTTCTTCCCTTCTGTCATTCGATTCCTAAATGGACTTTGAATCTTTGGACACTACCTCACTTTATTTTTATATACAGTATTTCTGTTTTTGCACGCTTTTTTTAATCTATTCAATATATGTAATTGATTTACTTATTTATATTGTTATTTTATTCCTATTATCCTTTTTTCTCTTCTAGATTATGTATTGCATTGAACTGCTGTTGCTAAGTTAACAAATTTCACGTGACATGCTGGTGACAATAAACCTGATTCTGATTATTATTCTACAGATTTATTAAGTATGCCTGGAAGAAAATGAATTTCAGGGTAGTATATGGTGACATATATGCATTCTGATAATAAATTTACTTCAAACTTTGAGTCAAAGAATCATAGAGAGATACTCAAGGAAATGTCCTTCGAGTCATAGAGTAATAGAGCAATTCAGCACGGATATAGGCTCACGTTGACCATGGTGTCCACACAGCTAGTCCTAATTTCCCACATTCTGCCCATATCCCCCAAGCTCCACACTTTCCTCAGCCCCCATTAAGTCCACACTGAGCATCGAACAACTGTTTATACACTCACCCTAAGCTGATTAATTTTATCCTCCACACATTCCCATTAATGACCATCCATTCTCTAGAATCTACCTCTCACCTCCATGCAAGGGGTAAATTACAATGGCCAATTAACCTACTAATCTTGGATGTGGGAGGAAACTGGAGAACCCAGTGGAAATGCATGGTCATGGGGGGAACATGAAAACTTCACACACATCCCTGGAGGTCAGGATTGAACAAATGGAATGTTAGCATTCATGTTCAGTGGACTAGAATGTAAAAGCAAGGATATAATGCATTATAAGCCATTGGTCAAATCACATTTGGAGTACTGCGAGCAGCTTTGGGCCTCATATCTAAGAAACAATGTTCTGGGACTGTAGAACATTCAGAGAAGGTTTAGGAGAATTATCCTGGGAATGAAAGGGTTAATAATGGCTCTGGACCCATACTCACTGGAGTTTAGAAGAAACAGGATGGAACTCATTTAAACCTCTTGAATATTAAAAGGCTTGGACAGAGTGGACATGGAGAGGATGTTTCCAATAGTTGGAGAGCCTAGGACCAATGAGCACAGCCTCAGAATAGAAGAATGTCTCTTTAGAACAGAAATAAGAAAGAATTTCTTTAGCCACAGAATCCATAGAATTCAGTGCTATATACAGTTGTGTGGGGCTAAGTAATTAGGTATACTTAAAGCTGAGACTAACAGGTTCTTGATTAGTGAGGTTGTCAAAGGTTATGGGGAGAAGGCAGGTAAATGCAATTGAAAGGGAAAGTAAGTCAGCCATGATCAAATGGCAGAGCAGACTCAATGGACCAAATGGCCTGATTCTGCTCATTCATTTTATTCCAATCCCTTTTTAAATTAGCCTAATGTGTTTTCCTAATTGCTTGGTATACCTGCCATTTTAGATTTAGATTATGAGGACACTCAGTCCTCGTTTATTGACATTTAGAAATGCATGCATTAAAAAATGGTACAATGTTCCTCCAGTATGATATCACAGAAACACAAGACAGACCAAGACTAAAACTGACAAAAACCACATAATTATAACATATAGTTACAACAGTGCAAAGCAATACCGTAATTTGATAAGAGCAGACCATGGGCACGGTAAAAAAAAAGTCTCAAAGTCCTGATAGCCCCAACATCTCACGCAGATGGTAGAAGGGAGAAACTGTCCCTGCCATGAGCTTCTAGTGCCACAAATTTGCCGATGCAGCATCCTGGAAGCACCCGACCACAATCCGACTCTGAGTCCGTCCAAAAACTTTGAGCCTCCAACCAGCCCTCCGACACCGAGAACCGAGCACCATCTCTGCTGAGTGCTTCGACCTCGCCCCGGCCGCTGAGCAACAAGCAAAGCCGAGGATTCGGGGCCTTCCCCTCCGGAGATTTTGGATCACACAGTAGTGGCAGCAGCGAAACAGACATTTCAGAAGTTTCACCAAATGTTCCTCTGTGCTCTCACGTCTGCCTTCATCAAATCAGAATTGTGCATGGCAACCTACTTGACAGATAACAGATATCATCACTGGAGAGGCTGTGTGCACTGCGTCGCGCCGCCATCTTCTCCTCCTCCTCCTATAATTTAACGTCCTATAATCAACATTCCATCGCCACTTTAATAGGTACGCCTGTATACCTGCTGTTTAATGCAAATATCTATCAGCAAATCATGCAGCAACAACTCAATCAATAAAAGCATGTAGACATTGTCAAGAGCTTCATGACAAGACCAGACCATTCACCAGAGTAGGGAAGAAATGTGTTCTGAGTGATTTTGACTATGAAATGATTATTGGTGCCAGATAGGGTGCTTTGAGTATCTCAGAAGCTACTAACCTTATAAGATTTTCACACACAGTAGTCTCCAGAGTTTAGAGAGAATGGTCCGAAAGATAAAAACCATCCAGTGAGCAGCAGTTCCATGAGCAAAAATGCCTTGTTAGTGAGAGATGTTAGAAGTGAATGGCCAGATTGGTTCAAGCTGACAGGAAGGTGAAAGTAACTCAAACAACAATGCATTACAATAGTGGTGTGCAGAAGAGTATCTCTGAAATTGCAGCACGTCCATCCTTAAAATGGATGGGCTTCAGCAGCAGAAGACCACAAATATACACTCAGTGGCCACTTCATCAAGTACAGAAGATACCTAATAAAATGGCCACTGATGGTATGTACAAGGTGTTACATAACCGGCAACAATGAATATCAATCGAGCCAGGTTATATAAAAACAACCAAACATTTATTAAACACGGATAAACAATAAAAAAAATGAAAACCTTAACCGGAAGTTAACTGCTATGCGGCCGTTCAACAAATCGCCACTCGGTACTGGTTCTTAAAGCAATAAATGCGAAAACAGTTCTTAAAGCGGTAAAGTCAAATACAGTTCTTAAAATGGTAAATTCGAAAGTCCAACAGATTTATACATTCAATTGGAAGAGACTTCTCTGGCGAAGGATTTCTTCACAGACGTGGCTTTCCTGCTGGTTCTGTCCAAAAGGATTCACGATGAAGGAAATAAATGGTTTAAAACAACTGATCTTTCTTTTGGCGAGCAAATCCTGCATGAACTACCTTGCTCTTTTGGCAGGAGTTATCTGCGATGCAGGTCGCTGCTTCTTCAACGAAGACTCAATAAGGTCAATCCTTTGTTAAACTGCCGAACGATACCAACTTCTCTTAATCCTTCAGGTCCTGTACTTCGATAAAGTCTTCACTCTCCAATACTACTGAAAAGGTACATCAACAAATCTGGCAAAAGTGAGTAAACTGCCAATTCAGCACTATTGTACCTTACAATAGAATGTAAAACTCTGTTTTAAAAATGAAACTGCGTCATAAAACAAATACACAATAGAACGGAGACACTGACTAACGTTCTAGCTGGAAAACTAACTGCGTCACCAGGGGTCTCCCCTTTTATACCCATGGTGAACATGTCATCACGTGACCTCACATCGGCAGGAAAATTATGTCAGGTGACCTTCAAAAGTCCATTACATCATTCTCACAAGAAAGTCACAAGATCTCCTTGAGGTATGTAACAAAGGACATCCTAAAGACGAACATTTTCCAGTCTCACAATATTTAAAGTTTTACAGGGTTGTTCGGGAGCAAGTATTACAAACTAACAACACATACCTAACACAAGCACTCCCACCCAGACATACACAAGCTCCAATTAATTTATTGAACTGGCCACATCTGGGGAAGAGCCCCATAAATCTACCTTAGGGCTTCATCAGATCAGCCCTTTCTGATCACATTCCAGTATCATCCTCAGGAACTTATCTCTGTGCTGAGCGCATGGAACAGACTCTGCAGTCCACTGAACCCATCTGCGCTAATCCTGCATTATTCTCCAGACATTCCCATCAACTCCTGCGCCCCAAATTCTAAACCCACCTACCCACGAGGGACAATTTATGGTGGCCAATTAACTTACCAACCCTCATGGGATTGGGATGTGGCAAGAAACTGGAGTCACAAAGGAACGCCATCCTGGGACTTGGAGAGCATGCAGACTCCACACGGACAGCACTAGATTCAATCTAGTGGCCATATCGACTGTAGTTCTTCTCTCATCAGCATAACTGGTTAGGTTCCCCTCCCAGCTTCAACTTTGAGCTCTCTTTCTGTCCATCTCTGCATGCAGTCCCAACCCTGGCCACAGCACATCCTCTCCATCTAACAAGAGAATCAAATGGCATTGATTCATTTTTTATTTCTCTATAATGGGACGGCCAGACCAGAATGAACCCAAGATGAGGATGTACAATGTTTTCAAAATCAGCCTAGCCTGAGCGTGTCACCTAGGACTGGGTGCCATCAGGCTCAGGTTTGGTAGCAAGCTTCGACTACTTTTCTAAACAAATTCAAACTGCTGGAGGAACTAAATGGGTCAGGCAGCAACTGGGGAGGCAGAGGGAGAATCAACATATCTGGTAGAGGCTCTGCACGGGATTCTCAATGTGAAATTTTAACCATCCCTCAGCTTCCAAAGATGCTGCCTGAGCTCCTCCATCAATATTTATTTGCTCTAGATTCCAGCATTGCAGCCTCTTGTGTTTCCTGCTTCTTTTCTTGTCCTACTAACCTTTCTTCACACTTCTCCATATCATCTTGCCTACTCACCAAACGATTTTGTATCCCTTTGATTAACCTTTGTCTTCTCACAGCACTATTTCTCACCCACCATTCCATCATCAGCATCTAAACTGTAAATAGTTGAAAATCAGACGCCGATCACTGCAGAACTCTGCAATGTTAGGACCCTGTTGTTGTTATCTGTTATTCTCTTTACAGGAACAATACATTTCTTCTTAAAACCCACAGTGTATTGTGCTGAGAATGTTTCGAATCTCAGGTATGACCATTAATAAAGCATCTATTATTGAAAATGTCTTACGAGTAAGTCTGTAGAATTTAAGGCAACATAAAATTGCCGAAGTTTATAAAGCTAAACAGTTACAGTATGTCTGTGCAAAACTTGTCCATATATTCCTATCTTTCCTGCCCATCAATTTATTCTCAATCCATACAGATGACTAAACCACAATCCCCCTTGTTTTTCAGTAATGAGTTCTTATGAGGCAGTTCATTGAACTTTTTATCAGTTTTAATTCAATCCTCCCTTCCCCTGTACGCTCCCAGATACTTCCAGCCAGGTAGAAAATTTTATAGTTCTTTCCATTTGAAAGTCTATGTTTCTACCTGTTATAAAATGATAATGGCATGTTATCATTTTTATTGATAATGCAATAACAAAATCAGCTTCAAAAACTAATTTTCAAGAATGAGATTTCATTAAAAAGAAAGGAAACAGGCAATCTTAACATGTTTTCAATGATCTGTTCGCAACTAATGACCCAGTTTATTGGCATGGAAGTTGAAAAGCTTGTTGCTCATCCATAAATTGTCCAACATTGGCATAAGTGGTTTGACGCCAAATTGAAGAAAGCAATTTTAAAGAGTAGTCCCCAGAGGTAGCATTAGCTGTACACAGGCACACTCTTTGGGAAGAACATGAAGGTACAAAGCTGTGAAAAATGGTTTACAATAATAACGCTCCTATCACATCCTCAGGATGAATCAAAATCGTTTAACATCAATTACCTTCTCTGGTCATTGTGGGGAAACTCAGCTGTTAACCTGTACACAACCTGGTACCATCAGGAACAACAAGGTTACTCAACAATTAATTAAAAATCAAATGGGCACTGATGTTGGAAATCTGCGATAAAATAGGTAAATCTCGACAGATCAGGCGGCATCATAGGAGATATTTCAGGTCAAAGAGCCTCCATTTGACTTGAGACAGTGGAAATAAGTAATTTTAACTTGCAGAAGAGGGTTGGGAATAGATTTGACAGAGGAACAGAGGTGAAATTAGGTTTAGGAAATTGGTTTATCCCTTAGGAAAACAGGGGCATAATCCATGGCACTCTGGCTATTAGACTCTATTGTACCTTAATTATTCTAAAACCCCGTCCCCCAGGTCCATGAGGACACAAGGAATGATAGATGCTGCAATCCGGAGTAACACACAAGATTCTGGAAGAACTCAGTGGGCTAGGTAGCATTTATGGAGAGAAATAGTTAGAATTTCCGGTTGAGATCCTTCATCTGGACTGTCCATTTCCCTCCATCGATATTGTCTGACCTGCTCAGTTCCTCAACAGTGTTTTTATGCTCCCCAAGATTTACACTTATCAGGTAGGGCAAGCACCATCTCAAACTTCACCAAGTCAGCAGCTCAAGTGAATATATCTCAAACAGTACAGTTGCCTGGAGACAGGCTCTATTCTGATACTCAGGTCTCTGAATGAGATTAAACCACTAAGAATGGAATCACGGTTTCCGGTGTTCCTCCAAGAACTCCAGGACACTAAGCAGTTAGGAGAACTTTCTTCCTAAGACCGTACTGGATATTGCAATCTTTGTTCTTTTATCTCCCTTTCAACCTTTTTCTCCTCTGTAATGTTTTTCAGGTCACCTTCTCTTGCTTGTCAAAGTGACGTCATCCTCCATTAGGTCATTTCTCTCTCTCTTATCTTCCTTTCCACAGTATCATTCCATTTAATTTCCAATCCCTGTTCTTGCTGTGTGAATATCTGCTTTCCCCAGATATCTTTGACCTTGACCTGGCCCAACCATCTCCCTTAAACTGCCTTTCACTTTAGTTGTACGTTCCAGTACATGTTCTTGAAGACACCAACATATTTCTCACAATTCCTAGATTTCTTCCATGGGCATAATTATCATCTTTCTCAATACTTCTTGCAGATTTTACTTATTTTCTCCACCACCGCAAAACCTGGACCTGTGATACATTTCTTGGCATTAAGTTTCCCTCCCCTTTTCAATGTCTCCCTCAGATCTTAAGTAAATCCTGCCATCTTTTCAAAGTGTAAATCAGTCTGTTTCTCCAAAAGACGCTACATTACCTTCTCCTTGAATGCTGGCTACCAGCAGTCCCCATTTCCATACAGATGGGAAATATCACACCGGAATTATCATTCCAAAAAACATTAATTTGTATGGTGATTTCTTCTTCTTCCAACACTTTCCAATGGTTCACTGTTATATCATCATATCCTATTGCTTTCCTATTTCATTAAGTTTGATGCTTTTTCATAGTCATAAAGTTGTACTGCATAAGAACAGGAACAACATGCTAATTTTAACAGCTTCTTCCTAAGCAACACACATAAAATGCTGGAGGAACTCAGCAGGTCAGGCAGCAGCTATGTTTCTACCTAAACCTTTCATGTCTTGTACACTTCTGAGATAGATAGATTGATACTTTGTTGATCCCAAATGAAGTTATAATGTCACACTAGCATTACAAGTGCCCAGATATACAAATATTAGAAGAGAATTAAGAAAGAGTAAAAAATAAGTTACCTGAAACAGTCTAATAGGATGGGGTCATCACTTCCCCGGCTATAGGTTGACTCATTATAGTGCCTAATGGCCAAGGGTAAGAATGACCTTAAACAGCAATCTTTGGAGCAGCACAGTTGTCTTAGCCTATTAGTAAAAGTGCTCCTCTGTTCAGACAAAGTGGCATATAGAGGGTGAGAAACATTGTTCAGAATTGCCAGGATTTTTCACTGTGTCCTTTGTTCTACCACAGCCTCCAGGGTGTCCAATTTGACTCCTATAACAGAGCCACCCTTTCTAGTAAGGTTATTGAGCCTGATGGCATCACCTGTGTTGATGCCATTGCCCCAGCACACCACAGCATAGAAGATTGTACTGGTGGCAACAGACTGGTAGAACATGTGAAGGAAAGACCTGCATACTCCTAAGTACCTCGTTCTCCCCAGGAAGTAAAGGTGATTCTGGCTTTTCTCTGTGTTGGTGCTCCACTCAGGTCTGTCATCCAGGTGCACCCCCAAGTACATGTAGGTCCTCAGCACATCCACGTCCTCACCATCAATAGTAACAGGGAACAATGCAGGCTTAGTCTTCCTAAAGTCTATCACCATCTCCTTTGTCTTACTGATGTTGAGCTGCAGATAATTCAGCTTGCACCATTTGACAAAGTCTTCCATCAGGGCCTTTTATTCGTCCTCCCATCCTCCCTTTATACACCCAACTATTGCTGAGTCATCAGTTAATTTCTGCAGATGACGTGACAGTGTTGTATCTAAAGTTCAAAAGTGCTGAAATCTCATGGACCCCTGTTAACTGTATTACAGAACTTGTGCATCTCAACTATGAACAACTTGTGCATCACCTATAGATGCACAGTGGAGAGTATTCTGACTGGTTTCATCATGGCTTGATATGGAAACAACAATACCCATGAACAGAAAAGTCTTCAAAAAGTGGTGGATACAGCCCGGTCCATCACAGGCAAAACCCTCTCAACCATTGAGCGTATTTACAAAGAGCACTGCCACAAGAAAGCAGTATCAAGGACCCTCATTACCTGGTCCCACAATTTTAACCAAATTTCACAGGAGCACCATTGAGAATGTCCTGACCAACTGCATCATTGTCTGATGTGGGAATTGCAAAACATCAGGGAGCAAGTCCCACCAAAGAATTACTGAGAGGATCACTGGCATAGAAACCATAGAAACTACAGCACAGAAGCAGGCCGTTTGGCCCTTCTTGGCTGTGCTGAACCATTTTCTGCCTAGTCCCACTGACCTGCACACGGACCATATCCCTCCATACACCTCCCATCCATGTATCTGTCCAATTTATTCTTAAATGTTAAAAAAGAACCCGCATTTACCACCTCGTCTGGCAGCTCATTCCATACTTCCACCACTCTCTGTGTGAAGAAGCCCCCCCTAACGTTCCCTTTAAATTTTCCCCCCTCACCCTTGTTACGTACCCCGTAACTGGGTTGCCAAACCAGCAGAAATGGATCACTCAATTGGAGTCTGGATTACTAGAACTAAGAAAGTTTTATTAAAGAAACAAGCAACACAGTAATCGAAAGGATAATAAATGCAACAGTTCAGCAATGATAACCACACATGTGCACAGAATTAAGATAACAGCATCAATCAAGCTCTATCGTTGTCTAGGGGTAAATGACCAAATTTAAAAGTGACTCAAAGTTCAGTCCAGTTTAGTAGTTCAGTTCGCAGTAATCGTTGCCATGGATGGACAACGTGGGGGAAGAGAGACAGAGAGAACAGGAACAACTGATCATTCAGAACACTGCTTCACTCACAGACCGGCGAGATGGCTCACAAGCAGCTTTTGGGCGGGTCCTTGGTGATGTCACCTGAGGTCACCGACTGTGACCCTTCCTCCAGATGCGGTCGATCCTCTGCAGTGAACCCGGCACCCAGGCAAGGGCGGACACACACCGGGTTCCCGCTGATCGTACCTTTCCACCCTGGTCGTTGTCTGATACTTCTCACCCACTCGTGAGAGGCGCACCGCTTCCAGGGTCTCGTTACCTCGGGTGGCGTGTGTGTCTGTCTTAGCGAACCTGTCCCTTTTTATCCCCCTGCTGGGGTATCGCCTGTCCATCACTTCAAACAGTTCAGGGTTCAAAGGGGGAGCCGCTCCAGACAGCTCTCTCTCTCCCACGTCCCTTCATTACACATCTCCAGACGCTGCTCCATTGTTCCTTATCTCTCCTTCCCCTGAGGGCAGGTGGCAGACCAACTGTGGATGCCACTGATGCTAGCCCAGGCCAGCAAACATCTTAATTTTATGTGTATTCTCGTCACACCCTTAACCCATGTCCTCTGGTTTTTTTCTCCCCTTGTCTCAGTGGAAAAAGCCTGCTTGCATTCACTCTATCTATACCCATCATAATTTTATAGACCTCTATCAAATCTCCCCTCATTCTTCTACGCTCCAGGGAATAAAGTCCTAACCTATTCAACCTTTCTCTGTAACTGAGTTTCTCAAGTCCCGGCAACATCCTTGTAAACCTTCTCTGCACTCTTTCAACCTTATTCATATCCTTCCTGTAATTTGGTGACCAAAACTGAACACAATACTCCAGATTCGGCCTCACCAATGCCTTATACAACGTCATCATAACATTCTAGCTCTTATACTCAATACTTTGATTAATAAAGGCCAATGTACCAAAAGCTCTCCTTACGACCCTTTCTACCTGTGACGACACTTTTAGGGAATTTTGTATCTGTATTCCCAGATCCCTCTGTTCCACTGCACTCCTCAATGCCTGACCATTAACCCTGTATGTTCTACGTTGGTTTGTCCTTCCAACGAGCAATACCTCACACTTGTCAGTATTAAACTCCATCTGCCATTTTTTAGCCCATTTTCCCAGCTGGTCCAAGTCCCTCTGCAGGCTCTGAAAACCTTCCTCACTGTCTACTACACCTCCAATCTTTGTATCATCAGCAAACTTGCTGATCCAATTTACCACATTATCATCCAGATCATTGATATAGATGACAAATAACAATGGACCCAGCACTGATCCCTGTGGCACACCACTAGTCACAGGCCTCCACTCAGAGAAGCAATTCTCTACCACCACTCTCTGGCTTCTTCCATCGAGCCAATGTCTGATCCAATTTACCACCTCTCCATGTATACCTAGTGACTGAATTTTCCTAACTAACCTCCCATGCGGGACCTTGTCAAAGGCCTTACTGAAGTCCATGTAGACAATATCCACTGCCTTCCCTTCATCCACTTTCCTGGTAACCTCCTCGAAAAACTCCAACAGATCGGTCAAACATGACCCGCCACGCACAAAGCCATGTTGACTCTCCCTAATAAGCCCCTGTCTATCCAAATGCTTGTAGATTCTGTCTCTTAGTACTCCCTCCAATAACTTACCTACTACTGACGTTAAACTCACTGGCCTATAATTTCCCGGATTACTTTTCGATCCTTTTTTAAACAACGGAACAACATGAGCCACTCTCCAATCCTCCGGCACTTCACCCGTAGACAGCGACATTTTAAATATTTCTGCCAGGGCCCCTGCAATTTCAACACTAGTCTCCTTCAAGGTCTGAGGGAACACTCTGTCAGGTCCTGGGGATTTATCCACTTTAATTTTCCTCAAGACAGCAAGCACCTCCTCCTTTTTAATCTGTACAGTTTCCATGGTCTCACTACTTTATTCCCTGAATTCCATAGATTTCATGCCAGCTTCCTTAGTAAATACAGACGCAAAAAACCTATTTAAGATGGCCCCCATTTCCTTTGGTTCCGCACAAAGCCGACCACTCTGATCTTCAAGAGGACCAATTTTATCCCTTACAATCCTTTTGCTCGTAATATACTTGTAAAAGCTCTTTGGATTATCCTTCACTTTGACTGCCAAGGCAACCTCATGTCTTCTTTTAGCCCTCCTGATTTCTTTCTTAAGTATTTTCTTGCACTTCTTATACTCCTCAAGCACCTGATTTACCCCCTGTTTCCTGTACATTTCATACAACTCCCCCTTCTTCTTTATCAGAGTTGCAATATCCCTTGAGAACCAAAGTTCCTTATTCCTATTCAGTTTGCCTTTAATCATGACAGGAACATACAAACTCTGCACTCTCAAAATTTCCCCTTTGAAGGCTTCCCACCTACCGATCACATCTTTGCCAGAGAACAACCTGTCCCAATCCACGCTTTTTAGGTCCTTTCTCATTTCTTCAAACTTGGCCTTCTTCCAGTTCAGAACCTCAACCCCAGGACCAGATCTATTCTTGTCCATGATCAAATTGAAACTAATGGTGTTATGATCACTGGAACCAAAGTGCATCTCTCCTCCGCCCATTAGGAATATCTATCAGGAGGTCTGCGTACACACAACACTCCCATCCATCCAACCATCAATCTCCTCAATCCTCTACCATCAGTCAGGAGGTACTGTAGCATTAGGACAGAAGCTGATAGGATGGGAAAGAACTTCCTCCCCCAGGCCCTAAGACTACTAAATCCCCTACCACCACCCAGGTCTCATCATGTATGAAGCACCAGTAGCATTATACTGTTTATGTTTTAACTTGATTTGAAAATTATTATTTGTTTATTTATTTGTGATAATACCACTTTATGTGTTATGTATGTGAGTTAAATGTGTTGTGCCCCTTGGTCCAGAGGAATTTTGTTTTGTTTGGCAGTATACATGTGTACAGTTGAATGACAATAAATTAAAATTGAACTTGAGGTTGAACTATGCCCTCTTCTCACGACTACCATTGGGCAGGTAATACAGGAGCCTTAGGCTCCACATCACCAGGTTAAGGAAGTGTTATTACTCTGCCTGATTCTACAACCTACAGACTCATTTTCAAGGACTGTACAAATTGTGTTCTCAATATTTTTTATTTTCTTACTTTTTAATGATCATTTGCAGGATGTGTTTTATTTTGCACACTAGTTACCTGTCAGTCTTTGTTTGTGAATAGTTTTTAATAAATGATTTTGTATTTCTGTAAATGTCTGCAAGGTAATTAATCTCATACACACTTTGATAATAACTTTATTTTGGCTTTTACTTTGACCCCATGAAGGGTACGTTCAATCCCAAAGTCACAACTTTTATTTAGACCCACTTATTTTGCACACCTTTAAGAAATCTCTCTTCAACATTCTCCGCTGCAAGGAGAACAACTCATATCCTGGGACCTTTCTGCTGAAGCTAAGCAATATGACAGTTTGCTTGCACATAGAAAACATAGAAAACATAGAAAATAGGTGCAGGAGTAGGCCATTCAGCCCTTCGAGCCTGCACTGCCATTTATTCTGATCATGGCTGATCCTCCAACTCAGAACCCCGCCCCAGCCTTCCCTCCATACCCCCTGACCCCTGTAGCCACAAGGGCCATATCTAACTCCCTCTTAAATATAGCCAATGAACTGGCCTCAACAGTTTCCTGTGGCAGAGAATTCCACAGATTCACCACTCTCTGTGTGAAGAAGTTTTTCCTAATCTCGGTCCTAAAAGGCTTCCCCTCTATCCTCAAACATGACCCCTCGTTCTGCACTTCCCCAACATCGGGAACAATCTTCCTGCATCTAGCCTGTCCAATCTCTTTAGGATCTTATACGTTTCAATCAGATCCCCCTTCAATCTTCCAAATTCCAACGAGTACAAGCCCAGTTCATCCAGTCTTTCTTCATATGAAAGTCCTGCCATCCCAGGAATCAATCTGGTGAACCTTCTTTGTACTCCCTCTATGGCAAGGATGTCTTTCCTCAGATTAGGGGACCAAAACTGCACACAATACTCCAGGTGTGGTCTCACCAAGGCCTTGTACAACTGCAGTAGTACCTCCCTGCTCCTGTACTCGAATCCTCTCGCTATAAATGCCAGCATACCATTCGCCTTTTTCACCGCCTGCTGTACCTGCATGCCCACTTTCAATGACTGGTGTATAATGACACCCAGGTCTCGTTGCACCTCCCCTTTTCCTAATCGGCCACCATTCAGATAATAATCTGTTTTCCTATTTTTGCCACCAAAGTGGATAACTTCACATTTATCCACATTAAATTGCATCTGCCATGAGTTTGCCCACTCACCCAACCTATCCAAGTCACCCTGCATCCTCTTAGCATCCTCCTCACTGCTAACACTGCCACCCAGCTTCGTGTCATCCGCAAACTTGGAGATGCTGCATTTAATTCCCTCATCTAAGTCATTAATATATATTGTAAACAACTGGGGTCCCAGCACTGAGCCTTGCGGTACCCCACTAATCACCGCCTGCCATTCTGAAAAGGTCCCGTTTATTCCCACTCTTTGCTTCCTGTCTGCTAACCAATTCTCCACCCACACCAATACCTTACCCCCAATACCGTGTGCTTTAAGTTTGCACACTAATCTCCTGTGTGCGACCTTGTCAAAAGCCTTTTGAAAATCCAAATATACCACATCCACTGGTTCTCCCCTATCCACTCTACTAGTTACATCCTCAAAAAATTCTATGAGATTCATCAGACATGATTTTCCTTTCACAAATCCATGCTGACTTTGTCCGATCATTTCACCGCTATCCAAATGTGCTGTTATCACATCCTTGATAACTGAGTCCAGCAGTTTCCCTACCACCGACTTTAGGCTAACCGGTCTGTAATTCCCCGGTTTCTCTCTCCCTCCTTTTTTAAAAAGTGGGGTTACATTAGCCACCCTCCAATCCTCAGGAACTAGTCCAGAATCTAACGAGTTTTGAAAAATTATCACTAATGCATCCACTATTTCTTGGGCTACTTCCTTAAGCACTCTAGGATGCAGACCATCTGGCCCTGGGGATTTATCTGCCTTCAATCCCTTCAATTTACCTAACACCACTTCCCTACTAACATGTAATTCGCTCAGTTCCTCCATCTCACTGGACCCTCTGTCCCTTACTATTTCTGGAAGATTATTTATGTCCTCCTTAGTGAAGACAGAACCAAAGTAATTATTCAATTGGTCTGCCATGTCCTTGCTCCCCATAATCAATTCACCTGTTTCTGTCTGCAGGGGACCTACATTTGTCTTTACCAGTCTTTTCCTTTTTACATATCTATAAAAGCTTTTACAGTCCGTTTTTATGTTCCCCGCCAGTTTTCTCTCATAATCTTTTTTCCCCTTCCTAATTAAGCCCTTTGTCCTCCTCTGTTGAACTCTGAATTTCTCCCAGTCCTCAGGTGAGCCACTTTCTCTGGCTAATTTGTATGCTTCTTCTTTGGAATTGATACTATCCCTAATTTCTCTTGTCAGCCACGGGTGCACTACCTTCCTTGATTTATTCTTTTGCCAAACTGGGATGAACAATTGTTGTAGTTCATCCATCCAACCTTTAAATGCTTGCCATTGCATATCCACCGTCAATCCTTTAAGTGTCATTTGCCAGTCTATCTTAGCTAATTCACGTCTCATACCTTCAAAGTTACCCCTCTTTAAGTTCAGAACCGTTGTTTCTGAATTAACTATGTCACTCTCCATCTTAATGAAGAATTCCACCATATTATGGTCACTCTTACCCAAGGGGCCTCTCACGACAAGATCGCTAATTAACCCTTCCTCATTGCTCAAAACCCAGTCCAGAATAGCCTGCTCTCTAGTTGGTTCCTCGACATGTTGGTTCAAAAAACCATCCCACATACATTCCAAGAAATCCTCTTCCTCAGCACCTTTACCAATTTGGTTCACCCAGTCTACATGTAGATTGAAGTCACCCATTATAACTGCTGTTCCTTTATTGCACACATTTCTAATTTCCTGTTTAATACCATCTCTGACCTCACTACTACTGTTAGGTGGCCTGTACACAACTCCCACCAGCATCTTCTGCCCCTTAGTGTTATGCAGCTCTACCCATATCGATTCCACATCTTCCCGGCTTATGTCCTTCCTTTCTATTGCGTTAATCTCTTCTTTAACCAGCAACGCCACCCCACCTCCCCTTCCTTCATGTCTATCCCTCCTGAATATTGAATATCCCTGAACGTTGAGCTCCCATCCCTGGTCACCCTGGAGCCATGTCTCTGTGATCCCAACTATATCATAATCATTAATAACAATCTGCACTTTCAATTCATCCACCTTATTACGAATGGTCCTTGCATTGACACATGTCTTGGGTCCCTCCTGGTCATAATAGTTCTTCCAACTCTCTGAGCTCACCAGTTGCTCTCATTTCTAATACACCAATCCATACTATACTCTCAAACTGTTGTGCTAATTCATGTATTCTTTTATTTATTTTTTACTGTTACAGCGCAAAGTAAGCCCTCTTGCCTCTTCAAACTACATCGATTAACGTTAATCTAATCTAGGAGCAATTTACAATGACCAATTATCCTGCCCAGTACATCTTAGAGCTGTGGTCGGAAACCGGAGCACCTGGGAAAAATTCATGCATTCCACAGGGAGTATGGACAGAGACTGCTTACAAAACAGTGCTGGAGTTAAACTCCAAACTCCGGAATGCCCCGAGCCATCATAGCATTGCACTAACCACTTCAGTACCATGGGGTCCAAAGTGAATTTTCAAGAAAATAAATTGTTTTAATCTGATCGTGTAACTGCCAAATGCTTTATAAATTAATTATTAACAAGTTAGAAAAGCAGTAACAATAACCTTGCATTGTTGCTCAGTTCCCAGAGCTGGATAGCTTCACATGGAGTACATTAAGAGGCAATAAATAACTCTTCTGAACTTCTGAATATTTGGCATCCTGTTTATTCAGTAATCGTGCAGAACAATGCATTAATCTTGCATTCACACCAGCTCTGATGGATCTGCTCCATTTCCTTGTACTTCAATGTTGCATCTCCTTAAAATGAGATGCTTTTCTTAAATTTCTTGTCTTTGCTAATCTGTATTAAACCTCTTTAAATTTTCATTGCTTCAATTTGCTGCAAATCACAATTCTAACTGATTTTTTAAACTTCCTCAAGGTCTGTACTTCCTTTAAAAAGAAAAGGCTGTCCCGACCGATGTGAGCTGTGCCTTCTTGCTCTTGTATTTCTTTCACACCTCACTGCTATGTGAATAAGGCTGCCAATTTAGAGACTGAATGATAGACCTCAGAGACCACCTCAACCTTACACAAAAGTAGCAGTTTGTTTCTCACTGTTTAATGATGCTTCCAAGTGAGGTTTTCATGTCTTCCCCTGCCTATCAGATTATGCAAGCATCTTGACTAGGAATTTAATAAAACATTTTGATATGTTATGCAACAATGTTGTATTACATTGTATGAAACACAATATAAATAGCTACAATAGGGTTAAAGTGAAGCACAATAAGTTATTTGAAATATTACAGCAAACTCTAGATCTAGATTCGAAAGACCTCTGCCTAATCAGAAATCTGTACTGGGAACAAACTGCTGCTGTAAGAATGGATGGAAAAGTGAGTCAGTTTACGAAAATCAAGAGAGGCGTTAGACAAGGGTGTGTTTTCTCCCCTGATTTATTTAATGTGTACAGTGAAACAATATTACAAAAAATAAGAGAAATCTTGGGAACCAAAGTTGGCGGTGAAAACATCAATAATTTCAGATATGCAGATGACACTGTGTTAATTGCAAGTACGGAGGAAGAACTACAAAACTTAATTGATATAATTGTTGAAGAAAGTGCAAAAATGTGTCTATCTATCAATTGCAAAAAGACAGAATGTATAGTGATATCCAAAAAGAAGGAGAATCCTAACTGCAGGCTGAGAATGGGGAAAATATAAAACAAGTAAAGATCTTTTGCTACTTAGGAAGCTGGGTAACATCAGATGGCAGGTGCGACTTGGACATCAAAAGAAGAATAGGGATGGCAAAAGGCATCTTTACAAGAATGAAGGGTATACTGACCAATACTAAACTAGGCATGACAACCCGCCTCAGAGTACTGAAATGTTATGTTTATCCAGTTATGTTATATGGCTCAGAATGTTGGACAATATCTAGTAACATGAGGAAACGAATTGAAGCAGCAGAGATGTGGTTTTTGAGGAGGATGCAAAGAATATCATGGACGAAACGAATATCTAACAAGGATGTCATGAACAGAGCAAACACAAAAAGAGAAATAATGTATGAGATCATGAAAAGGCAACATAACTTCATTGGACATGTGATTAGGAAAGAGAAGTTAGAATGCACAGTAATTACGGGAAAGATTGAAGGGAAGAAAGCAAGAGGAAGCCAAAGACAAATGATGATGGAGACAGCAGCCAGAGAATTGGAAATGAACACCAATGAATTGATCCACTTGACCTGAAACAGGAGTGTGTGGGCCATGGCAGTCAAGTCTCAGACTGGGCAAGGCACCTGATGATGATGATGACAATGGGATTACACGTAATTTAGGCAGGAAAACAATTTCAATGCAATACATATTTTACATGAGGTTATATTTCAATTGAGTACATACAAGCCTCAACACTTCCACACCCACATACATCTTTTTTGTTGAAATGAGATACCCACATTTTAACATAAAATGCCATGACTGAACATATGAGGTTTGCGGTGTGTAGCTTGGAGATTGTTCAAATGGCTGAATTGACAAGAGACCAAACTTCCTTAATCAATCATGAAATACATTTATATGAGGTTGAGAGATTATGTGACAATCCGTTCCCATTCTGTTTGATGCTCTATGTGATGAGGTGAGCTGCTCGTACTCAGGACTTTTTCGGGGAATTATGTGTGAATTCGGATTACTGACCAAGCCACCTCTTCCTGCATGCAGAGTTCTCATTTAAGCCGTCAACACAATGCAACTTTCTCTTAATCCAGGGATTCCCAACCTGGGGTCCATGGACCCCTTGATTAATGGTGGGGGCCGATGGCATTAAAAAGGTTGGGAATCCTTAAATCTTAAATTATCTTACACTCCTTGTCCCCTTCTTGGTCTAAGCAAACAGCTTTCACCTCCTACTCTTACCTGGAATCTGTATCAGTTATTTTCTACATTTTAGTATGTTATGTCGTAGTTTTGTATAATATTGTGCCAAACACAATTTAAATAATTGGCATATTGGTTTATAATTGTCATACGTCTTGAGGTACACTGAAAAGCTTGGTTTTACATGCCATCCATACAGATAATTTCACCATAACTTCATATTTGAGACAGAAAAGGGTAAAACAATAAGAGAATGCAGAATAAAGTTCTACTATTACAGAGAACGAGCAGTGCAGGTTGTCAATAACGTGCAAGGCCATGACGAGGTGGATTGTGAGCTAAAGACTACACCTTATCACATGAGGAAACCATTCAATTACCTTGTAAGAACTGGATAGCAGATGTCTTTGTCATGGTCCAGTCCATGAAGTCTGGATTCCGGTTCACAGTCCAGTCCGTGGACTCAGGACTCTGGGTCCTCCAGCTGTCCCTTGTTTTGATTGAGTTAATCATAGGCACCTGATTCCCATCTTGGGACTTGGAATATAAGTAGCCTTGGGGTTGAGTCTGAGTTGCTGGTTTGTTTTGTCAAGATCCCCTGGGAGCAACCTGCCTGTAGAAGGCTAGAGTGGCCACTTGCCATCTTTAGGCTGCATTGGGGAACCATCCCCTCATGGAGTCTTGCTGTCAGTAGTCGGGGCTGTCTTTGTGGTATGAATTTGGCTGTTTCACGGTCCAGCTGGGTGGCTGCCAGCCACTCTGAGCTAGGCAGGGATCTGGCTGTTTTCATAGCCAGCTGAGGTTGCTGGCCGAAATGAGACTCGGAGCTACCCCGAAGCAGAGATGGAACTGTCTGTCGTTCTTTGGTGTTTGTCTCTTCTTGTTCTTGCCTCCATGGGGTAAGCCAGGCCATTTTGTTGTTGCCCTGCGGGGGGATCTGTCTTGTCTTGTCCTCGCCTCTGTGGGGTAAGTCAGGCCATTCCGCCGTTGCCCTGCAGGGGGATCTGTCTTGTCTTTGCATCTGTTGGGTAAGTCTGGTCGCTCTGCTTTTACCCAACAGGTAGACCTGTCCCACCTTGGTGTGGAGATCAAGTTGAGTCCCGGTTCTATGTCTATGTACTGTCCTGTCTCATGTTGGTGTCATGTTAAAGACGAGTCCCAGCTTTTCGAAGGATAAGTCCTAGCTCTATGTTGATGTACAGTTCCCCATCTGTCTCTGAGCTCCAGCCTCTGAGTTATCAGCCTTCAAGCTCCAGCCTCAAGACTAAGACCCCAGCCTGGCTCCAAGCCCCACCCTCAAGCTTGAAGAACCCAGCCTCAAGCCTCAAGACCCCAAGCCTGTCTCCAAGCCTCAAGCCTCAAGACACCAGCCTCCAGTCCTGCAGTCATGTCATGTCCTTGCCTGATTCTGGGGCCCGAGCCCGAGGTAAGCCCTAGCTTCTGGGTCCTTGTCCAGTCTCTGGCTCGGGGTTCAAGCCCAGGCCCCTAGTTCATGGTTCCTAGTCTGGGCTCCTTGTCTATTCCATGTCCTAGCCCAAGTCTGCTTTCTTGCCCCTGCTCCTTGTCTGTATCCTTTCGCGACCCTACTTTAGTCAAGTCCTGTTCCTTGTACTTCAGTGTCTGTGTCTTGCATTTAGGTCCATTCCCAGCACCCCATTGTGACAGTTCTTGAGCCTGGTGTAATGTGCTTTCCAGCTTTTGTACCTTATGCCTGATGGGAAGGGGGAGAAGAGAGAACATCTGTGCCTGGTGCAGTCCTTGATTATGTTGGCTGGTTTTCTGAGGAAATGTGACATATAGATAAAGTCTCTGGAGGGGTGGTTGATTACTGTGCTGTGCTGAGCTGTGTCCTCAACTCCCAGCAGTTTCTTGCAGTCTCATGCAGACCAGTTGCCATACTAAGCTGTGATTGTATCCATATAGCAAGCACTTGTAATTTAGGTAGGAAGACAATTTCAATGTAATTACATATTTCACTTGGGGTTACACTTCAGGTGAGAAAATGTAAACTTCTACACCCACAACTCTTTTGTTAAAACCTGTTTCCAACATATTAATATGAAATGCCATGTGTGAAAGGAAAGTCAAGTAGACCAATGAAACATCTTTTAATGTTTTCTTTTAAACTACTCTCAGCATTTCCAAAAACTAGCTTTGGATATAAAGATACATGGACCCTATTTATTGCTGTCTTGTGATAATTATACTACATCCAAAATCCACAGGAGCTTGGAGAAGTAACAACACAGCTATGTTAACAAATAATCTCTTTGTCTCTCACCATCTACACCTTTTGCATCTCGGTGGAGCCTGTGGTTCTCCCATGACAATGAAGGGATACAAAACATTTTTATCAAATTTTTAGATTATACATCAAAAACTACTTAATTGTACCGCTACCTAGTGGAGACACAATTAGCTATTCTCCCTAGGTTATGAATAGTGTTCATTTCATTAAATCTGACTGATCATATTGCATTCAATTTACTGTAAATTTGTAATTACTCCTATGTAGACCATCAATTACTTTTAGCTGCTGTGTATCTTTGAAGAAGTTTGGGATTTTTTTTGCCTCTTTGTCCCTTGGTGTGTATGTGTCACACACACACACACACACACACACACACACACACACACACACACACACACACACACACACACACACACCTGTCTAAGCTTAGGGACAAGGGGCATCCTGCTTAAAGACTGATCTCCAGTCAATGATGCTGAGCACAGAAACACCATCCCATATCCCAATATACACTCAGTGGCCACTTTATTAGGCACACTTGTACACCTGCTTGTTATTGCAAATATCTAATCAATCAATCATGTGGCAGCAACTCAACGCATAAAGGCAATGCCTGGTCAAGAGGTTCAGTTCTTGCTCAGATTGACCATCCGAATGGAGAAGAAATGTGACCTAAGTAACTTTGACTATGGAATGATAGTTGGTGCCAGACAGGGTGGGTTGCGTATCTCAGAAACTGCTGATCTCCTGAGATTTTCACGCACAACAGGGTCCCAACCTTTTTATGCCATGGACCTATACATTAACTGATAGGTCTGTTAACCCCAGGTTGGAAACCCCTGCTCTAGAGTTTACAGAGAACCGTGTGAAAAACAAAAAAAAAACATCCAGTGTGTTGCAATTCTGTGAGCAAAAATGCCTTGTTAATGAGAGAGGTCAGAGGAGAATAGCCAGACTGATCCAAGCTGACAGAAAGGTGACAGTAACTCCAGTAACCACGTGTTACAACAGTGATATGCAGAAGAGCATCTTGGAACGCACAAAACATCAAACTTTGAAAAGGATGGCCTACAGCAGCAGGGCATTACAAACATACACTCAGTGGCCTCTTTATTAGGGAAGTGGAGGCATCTAATAAAGTGGCCATCGAGTGTTCAAGCACAATCTGTTAGTTATGATGACAATAGACCCTTCCTCTGAATATTATTCTTTTATCTTCAGTGGAACTGACATCAGAAAGGGGACATTTCAAACCATTTAGTTCTACAAGCTAGGAAACAATTTCCAGACGATTATTTCTTAGAACATTATAATGTTCTAAACCCACTATGGAACTAGACTAATGTTCCAATGTGACACTAACACAGTAATATAAGGATTCATTTACTTTACTTTTTAATTTCTCATGTATGTTATATATACTTCATGTTAATTTAAGTTTGCATTGATCTATGCTTGTCATACCTGCAATGTACTGTTCTGCTGCTGCTGCAGGCAGCTAATTTTCCACCACAGTCTGTAAGGTGCTCATCTATTCTCCCCATGACAGCGTCGATTTCCTCTGTGTATTCTGGTTTTGTCTCACATTCCAAGGACACACCAAGATTAGTAACTTAATTGACCCGTGGGTGCAATTGGGGAGGAGAGGGCTCATTGGACCAGAAGGTCCTGTTATTGTGCTGTTTCTCTAAAGAAAATAAACAAAATGTACAAAGATGAATTTTGTTTCAATCGTCATTTCAGTTGAAAGTTTGTCTAGCACCATAACTTAGAAAAGTGGTCATCCAAGCCTGAGTGTGAATGCACCATATTAATGTCATGATTATTGAATACAGTAGCTGAACTTTGAATTAGGCTTTTCCTTATCTACTTAGATTAGGTTGGACCTGGAAATGAAATTGTTTACTATTGTCACATGTACTTTGTGACAACAATAATAAAGATGTAGCATAACGCTTGTCTTTCATTCAGTGCATTGAGGTTTTACAATGTAAACAATAACAATGGAGAATAAAGTGTAACAGGCACAGAAAAAGTACAGTGCCGATAAGAAAGAAAGTGCAAGTTCATGGTGAGGTGGATTGTAAGGTCAAGAGTCCATTTTAGCTTACTAGGAGCTATATAATCTTCGCCGGGTCTATCTGAGTCTGCATGTCGGATAGGTAGATCATCTCCTGGAGGAGGGAAGATTATCAGATCTATAAGAAGATTTAGAAGAACATTATTAATAACTCTTAGAGTTAAAAGTATAGAATGATTATAATTCACTCAGCGGTCACTTTATTAGATACACTTTTACACCTGCCCATTAATAGAAATATTTAATCAGCCAATCATATGGCAACAAATCAACACATAAAAGCATGCAGAAATAGTTAAGGGGTTTGGCTGTAGTTCAAACCAGACATCAGAATGTGGAAGAAATGTGATCTAAGTGACTTTGATTGTGGAATGATTGTAGGTGCCAGACAGGGTGGTTTGAGTATTTCAGAAAATGCTGATCTCCTGGAATTTTCATGCACAACCTCTAAAGTTTAGAGAGACTGGTAAGAGAAACAAAAATGAAGTTCGAGTGAGTGGCTGTTCTGTGGGCAAAAATGCCTTGCCAATGAGAGAGGTCAAAGGAGAATGGCCAGACTGGTTCAAGCTGACAGGAATGCGACTGTAACTCAAGTAACCAGTCATTACAACAGTGGTGTGAAGAAGAGCACCTCTGAATACACAACACGTCTAACCTTGAAGTGGATGGGTTACAGCAGCAGAACATCACAAACATACACTCAGGGCCCTCTTTATTGGGTAGGGGAAAACTAATGAAGTGGCAGCATCAATGTAAAATTAATGAGATGATCTTCTAGGGAGCAGCTTGCAGTCAGTTTTGGGTCACCACTCTCCAGAAACATCTGTGGCAAAGGGAAGGTTAGATTAGGTTTAGAAGGTGAAGGAATGAGAACTCTAAGAACCGGGCACAGAGGTTTTAGTGGTTAATACCTGCTTCACGGAATGCCTGAAGAAAGAACAACATATGTTCAACCCATTCACTCAGAGTGAGTCCTGGAACCATGAGTAGAGCCTGACTAAATTTATTCTCAGACATTATTGCCTGCAGTTCCATATCTTTGGATCCACCGTCACTCATCTAACAGGTCCAGGAGAGGGAAAAGTCACCAGTCAAGAGTTATGAGGTTAAAACTGCCCATACATCCCATCAAAATCATTCCTGCCACAGGTTGTGTACAATTGGACCTGCCATGGGCACTTTCCAGCTGAACTATTTGGTCAGTGAATGATTAGAGAAAAATAATCTCTTCCTCGCCCCCGCACACAGACAAACAGACTGAAGCTCTGGACTACCAGTACAACATTTGTGATTGATAGTTTGACAGGTTTCTTTCCTTCTCCTCACTCCCAAGATTTGAATTGTTCAGCGGTGATTACTTCCTGCACAGAATTCAGTCACCTTTACCTAGCATTAATTTATAATCCTTAGTCTGGCTCTCCTCAAGCTTATAGCATGCTCCCTGTCCATATACACACTGCTCTGTGCTTGAAAATGCCAACCATCAGAGCATTAATTAAAATTAGTTGGTAACTGGAGGACAAATGTTATCACAGATATAATGAAGCAAACAAGATTCATAGATATGGACATCTTCAAGAAGCATTCCCTGAGGAAAGTTGCATCCACGACTAAGTACCCTTACCATCGTGAACAATACTTCATTATTCCTTTTTTTTGCACTTTTTTTGTAATATATAATAATGCTATATTTTTGCTCTGTGCTACTGCAAAACACCAAATCTCATGTCATATAGCTCAGTGATAATAAACCTGATTCCAATATATATGTCACTCACAAATATTATCTTAAGTAAGGCACAAACCACCAAAGAATTAACCCTTTACCCCTCCAATGTGACTCTAACCCTCAAGTAATTATTAATTCACATTGTATTGACATGCCTAAATTTGTGAGCTTTAGGTTTTCGAGCAACTTGAGTGAAAGCTTCCTGATTTTTTTTTCAGAAGTTCCATGCAGATTCTATATTCTTGATATTGCTATCTGTGGTTCCTCTGCCAACAACATCCTGAAGGTCACCAACGCTCAGAAACTCAGCAACGTAAAAACAGTGACTATATGAGCAGAACAGAGCCTGGATATTTTGTGGTGAGCCACACCCCAAAGCCATCTGATATTCAGATCAGAAGCAAGACCAAAGCCCTACTTGCCTGAATAGACACAGCTCCAACAGCATTCAAGAAACTCAGCATGAATTATATGGAATTACATGAATTATAACTCAGCATGAAAAATTATACACCAACGAATAAAGACTGACAAACATCCGAAGTGCAAAAGAAAATAAACTCTGCAAACAAAAAATATTATTGAGAACACGAGTTGTAAAGCATCATTGAAAGTGAGTTCTGCAGATTATACATTCAGTTCGGAGTTGCGACGAATGAAGTTAACTATGCTGGTTCAGGAGCCTGATGGTTGTAGGATAATAACAGCTCCTCACCCTGGTGGTAATCTCCTGACGTTAATAGTAAGAAGAGTGCAGGGTCTGGATGGTGAGGACCTTAGATAATGCATGCTTCTGGCAGCACTCCCTGTGAATGTACTCAGTGGTGGATGTATTTTGCCTGTAATAGGCTGGCTTCTATCCATCACTTTCTGTAGTCATTTCCATTCCTGAGCATTGGTGCTTCTATACCAGACCATGATACAACTAGTTTGGATACTATCCACTATGTAACTATCAAAGTTTGTCACAGTTTACAAGGACAATACAGCCCACTAAGTTGCTATTCCATCAGAATCATTTCCTCAATCACTATAGCACCATAGCTTCAGCATGTACTAGTATTAAATGTTCCTCACCTAAGTTACTCTAACTGCACCTCCCAAAATTGCGAGCTCCACCACCAGGAAGGATAAAAGCTACACCAACACTTGTGGTTCTGGTTACATGTTATGCTATATCGTGACTTTCTCTTCCTGAGAATTGCTCGGCCTTAACCCGAGAACACCCTACCCACAGTATTGACATGGGAGTATCTTCACCAAAAGTGTGCAGAGCTGGGCTGGGAAGTGACGGATCGACTTCAATCAAGAAAAGTGTGAAGTTATTAACTTTGGAGGGTCATATTTGAAGGCAGAATACAGGATTAATGTCAGGATTTCTAACAGTGTGGAGGAACAGAGGGATCTTGGGATTCACATCCATAGGTCTCTCAAAGTTGCAGGGAAAGTTGATAAGGTGGTTCAGAAGGCATATGGTGCGTTGGCCTTGATCTGCTAGGGGACTGAGCCTAAAAATCACAAGGCAATATTTCAGCACTGTTTAGACCATACTTGGAGTATTGTGTTCAGTTCTGGTCTCTTCATTATGGGAAGGGTTAGCACAGCATTATGGACCAAAGGGCCTGTACTATTCTGTACTGCTCTTTGCTCCGTGTTCTATGTTTTATCTATGGAGGGGAATACACAGCCAATCTTTCAGCATGAGACCTTGGCCATCAAGATTGCAAATAAAAGTGGAATCTGGAATAAGAAAGTCGTGGGGGGAGAAAGAAGAATTCAAGCTGGCAAGTGATAGATGAGATCAGGTAAGTGGGAAGGAGAGTGGATGGGGAAGAGGCGCTGTGAGAAACTGGGAGGGGATAGGTGGAAGAGGTAAAGGGCTGAAGAAGAAGGAATCTGAAAGGATAGGATAGTGGACCATAGAATAAAGAGAAGGAGGTGAGGAACCAGACGGAGGTGCTGGGCAGGTCAAGAGGGCAAGGAAGGAGATGAGATGAGAGATAGGGCTACTGGAATTAAGGTAAACAAACAGGGGGGAAAGGGAACAGAAGGGAGTTGAATAGACCATTATTTTATCATCTGTCACCTTTTTATTCAAGTCTTGATGAAGGGTCTCAGTCCAAAATTCCTCTGCATAGATGTTGCCCGCCTTGCTTAGTTCCTCCAGTAGTCTTTTCTTTGTGTGCTGTCTAAAATAGGAGTTAAGACAGCATTCAGAATACTGATTACAGCTCTGGTTCCTAATCTATTGGATGGATGTGATGGATGTAGATAACATTTATGAGGATGGTACAAGGGCTGAAGAGATATATCTATAAGTAGAGATGGTCTGGGTTAGACTGAGTTATGTATCATGATAGGATTGGATGTCGGAACAGAAGAGCTCTAAGGAGAGAGGACAAATGGAGAGTGGAGGGGAAGGTCACAGACTGAAATCAGTTGTTGGTTGAATTAGTGAACAGCTGAGAAAAAATAAATATTTTATTGAACATGGGCCTTCTGGAACTCACAGTTTGAAGAGTTATTGGTGATGGAAGCCTTCATCATATTGGAAAAGTTCATGGATGAGAGGTATAAGAACTGGAGTCTTTAAGGCTGCAGATTAAGAGCTGAGAATTATGATCTCACTGACATTAATTTTATGTCCTCCAGAAGTTCATAAGTATTCATAATTCTGTGATCTGACTGCCTCAGGTCCAGAGCAAAAGTGGTAGAAGGAAGGGGTAAAAAAAACAATTACGTTTTGTTCACTGATAATCGTCAATAGATCCCAGCTTCATGGTTACTGTTAAATCCAATTACAACCAGAGTTTACTGGAATGTAGTGCATTAAAGGTATTAGGTGCTAAATTAAAAATAACATAGGTAGCAGGTCATATGCACAGATGCTGAAAATATTGAGCAATGCCCACAAAAAGCTGGAAAACCTCAATGTCAGGCAGCTTCTATGGAGGAGAATTAACAGCTGATGCTTCATGCAGAGACCCTTCACCCTTCATCAGGATGCCATCAGATCCTGAAGAAAGGTCTTAGCCTGAAGCATCGACTGTTTATTTCCCTCCATTGATGCTGCCTGAGTTGCTGATTTTTTTTATGTGGTACACAGGGAACACAATCAGTTACATTTTGTTTCTTAAGGCAACAATAGAAAGGATTCAATAAGGACACTATTTTACAGTTTTGTTATAGATACATCAAAGAAAGGAGGAAGACAACCACCTCGTAATGATGTAGTGATGATCATTAGCATTTCAGCTCTCAGGTGACCTCAGTGGAAAAAATGAAAAAAGCATTCTGGATGGCCTCCAGGAAAGCAGAAACCACAATGAAACTGACTTAAAGCATCGATTGCACATGATTCCTGCTCAGTATGAGCTTGACATAATGATGGCATCATTGGTCCTTCAACATAGAAGACACCAGGTTCAAGCACTACTACAGTCTTAATTCCATTAACGAAACTGGTGAAATGAATCCATATCGACCACGAAGCAGCCATTTACACTAATCCTCCACAAGTTCCAATACATACCCTAATATTTCCCTTCTGATTCCACTGCTCACCCATACACTTAGGACATCCTACAGTGGGCCAATTAGCTTATCAAACCACAGTGTCCTTGGGATGTGACACAAGATGGTGGGGCATACAATCACAGCAACTTACACCTCTCCAGTCCAAATGAACTTTTCCTCAATTAAATGGTACAGCCGACATGTGCTCATTAGGAAACATTCAGCTCACCTGTATTGAACATGTAGGGCATTTGCTATCTGAGATCACGAGAATGCTATTGACCGAGATCGTTACAACTCCACCACGAGATCAGACACCAGCCAGAAGACACTGACGACGGCGCTATGAGAGAAGGCGGAAGCCCAACAAGATAGCCGGCTTACGTGTCTGACTAAGAGCTTCTCAAGAGCTATCGTGCAGCTGAACAATGCTACACCCTGGCTTTCCATTTGCCTTTGAGTGTTGTGAACTATCGAAGTCACATGTAAACATGGGATTTTTTTTTTAATTAAGCCTTACCACATGCCTTGTAAGTATCTGTTTTGCATAGACTGGGGTAGCACTGCAATATCATTATCTTGAGCAATGAAAATAAAATTGTATTCTATTCTGCAGGGAGAAAACAGAGCACCTGGGAAATGTATATGGCCATAGGGAAAACATACATTTAGCTCCGAGTCATGTTCGAACCAGGATTCCTGGAGTTGTGAGGCAGTGTTTCTACGAGGTGCACCACTGTGTCACCTAGTGTGAAGCATCTACAGTGGGTGAGGCGATCAGTACTTAGATGCCAGTCATTTGCCAATCATGTTTACAGAAACAAATAAATAATAAGTGCCCTTTTATAAGCATGCTTTATGATCTTGAAAGGCCTTAAGTAGCCAAACAGTCAACCCAAATAAGTTTATAGTCAATGTTAGAAAGGAACGAGCGCAAGACTCAGCAGCTGTACAGCAAACTCCCACAAGGAGGCATGTTATCACAGCACCAGTGGCCCGGGTTCAATTCTGCCACTGTCCGTAAGGAGTTTGTACATTCTCCCCCTGATAATATGGGTTTTCTCTGGGTGCTCTGGTTTCCTCCCACATTCCGAAGATGTAAAACTTAGTAGGTTAATTGGTCATATGGGAGTAAATGGATCCTGTTCTTTTTTGAGCCAGAATGGCCTGTTATCCTGCTGTATCTCTCAATGAAACTTAAATCAGGCAACTTTGTAAATATAACTAATCATTATTTTTTGGTTCATTCTGGATGAAAAATGGTCCTTAAAATAATTTCTGTGACAGGCTCTCCTACACACAGCTGATATAGAAGCTGTGCCTTAGTGTAATTGCTCTGAAACCCACTCCTCCTATAGTACAGCACCTCTTTAGTATCATGCTGAAGGAGCAACCAAGTCTTCTGTAGAGAGTCTTCCTTAGTCTCAATTGTCCCAAAATGACACCAAATCATCCAATTATGGTGTTGTGCCATTGACTGATAGACCATACCAACAGGAGGATCCTATAAACTCTGCCTGATGGACCTGGATTTGGTCTTTTTGTCAATGATTGGTCTGATTTCTGATGAACTACCTTGAACCCAACATACTGATGCAATTACAAACAAGGCATGCCAGTGCCTATTTTTCATTAGAAGTTTGAAGAGATTCAATGTGTCACGATAGATGGTAGTAAATATCTACAGATGTACAATGGAGAGCAGTCTAACTGGTATGGAGAGGCTACTGCACTGGATTGGATAAAGCTGCAGAGGGTTGCCAACTCAGCCAGCTCCATCATGGGCACAAGCCTTCCCAGCATCGAGGACATCTTCCAAACAACTATGCCTCACAAAGGCAGCATCCTTGATTACGGATTCCCATCACCCAGGATCTTACTTACTTACTGCCCGTGATGCCCTTGCCATTTCGAACAGCAATGAAGGTCCAACAACTCTCATGATGTTCAAGGCTTCCTTCGGCATGTCAGTAGCCTCCTCTCAGTTTTCACTACTGTCAGTTATGCAAGTCCTGGGTAGAGACTCAGGAATACCATGACGGTCAGATGTAGGAGGATTCTTTGTTGCTGTTTCTGTAACAGTTTTGTTTTACCAGTCAGGGTTGTTAGCCCTGAGCAGAACAACCAGACTTGGAGGACTGATGGAACACTTTTAATCTTGCCTCTACCCTTTGAGCTGTTTGGCATGGCTGACCCTACCAAGAGTCAAAAGATCAAGCCCAGTCATCATAGCTCTCCAGATCATTGAGGTATGCAAGTCTACAAGTCACAACAAGGTTGTCGTCTTCTTGGAGGCACCCAGGACATGTTCTTTACTTATTACTACCATCAGGATGGAAGTACAGGAACCTGAAGGCACATACTTAATGTTTTAGGAACATTTTCTTTTGTTTCGCCATCATATTTCTGAATGGACAATGAAACAAATCATGAGTACTACCTCACTAATCTTGCTCTTTCTTTGGAACTACTATATGTACACATACATACACACACACACACACACACACACACACACACACACACACACACAGTGAATTCCAGTTAATTGGGCCATGGTTAATCGGGCAGCTGCTTATTTGGGACAACTCTTAAAAAACAACAACAAATCAAGAATTCTCTTCAAGATTCCCAGAATTTATTTAGGACACCATGCCACTTAACTGGGGTGGGAGACTATTGCTGAGCATTTCTTATTGAGCGTCAGTCACGTACATGCCATGTGACCGTTAGACATGACGACGAGACACTACATCATGCTTAGAGTTAATGGTTTTTAAATAGTGCCACTTGTGTGTTTGTGTTCAAACAACAGTAATTTTTTTTGTCACTGATAAACATTCATCTGCGAAACAATAAGATAAGTCAGAACTGTTTTGCTCACTGCAATTTCAAGCATTCAGGTTTGGAGATGTCAGAAATGGCTGGGAGTAAAAAGAAACAATTTCACTACTTCACAACCTCACCATCAAACCCGCTGACAAAGGTGGTGCTGCAGTAGTCTGGTGGACGGAGCTCTACCTCACTGAGGCCAAACGGCAGCTCTCTGACACCTCCTCTTACTTACCCTGGAACAGGACCCCACCCAAAAACATCAAACCATTGTCTCCTGCACCATCACCGCCCTTATCAACTCCGGAGACCTTCCATCCTCAGCCGCTAAAGTCATAATTCCCACACTCCGTACCGTTCGGTTTTACCTCCTCCCCAAGATCCACAAGCCTGACTGTCCTGGCAGACCCATAGTTTCTGCCTGCTCCTGTCCCACCGAACTTGTATCTGCCTACCTGGACTCCATTTTGTCACCCATAGTTCAGTCTGTCCCCACCTACATCCGGGATACATCCCATGCCCTCCACCTCTTCAATAACTTCCAGTTCCCCGGTCCCAACCACTTCATTTTCACTATGGATGTTCAATCCCTATACACCTCCATTCCCCATGAAGAAGGCCTCAAAGCCCTCCGCTACTTTCTAGATAATAGACCTCACCAGTTCCCCACCACCACTACCCTCCTCCGGTTGGCGCCACTGATACTCACACCCAATAACTTCTCTTTTGGCTCTTCCCACTTTCTTCAGACCAAGGGTGTAGCTATGGGAAATCGCATGGGCCCCAGCTATGCCTGCCTCTTCGTTGGTTATGTGGAACAGTCTGTGCTCCCCAACTTTTCCTTCGGTACATTGACGACTACATTGGTGATGCTTCCTGCACCCATGCTGAGCTCGTCAATTTCATTGACATTACTTCTAACTTCCACCCAGCCCTCAAATTCGCTTGGTCTATCTCGGACACTTCTCTCCCCTTACTCAATCTCTCGGTCTCCATCTCTGGAGACAGACTGTCCACTGACATCTTCTACAAGCCAACTGACTCTCATAACTACCTCAACTATACCGCTTCCCACCCCACCACATGCAAAAATGCCATTCCCTATTCCCAGTTCCTCCGTCTCCGCCGCATCTGCTCCGGGGATGAGGTTTTCCGTTCCAGGACATCTCAAATGTCTTCTTTCTTTAAGGATCATGGTTTCCCTTCTGCTATCATCAATGATGCCCTCACCCGCATCTCCTCCATTTCCCGCACTTCGGCTGTCAGCCCATCTTCCCGCCACCACAACAGGAACAGAGTTCCCCTTGTCCTCACCTACCACCCCACTAGCCTCCAGATCCAACACATTATCCTCCGCAACTTCCGCCACCTTCAACAGGACCCCACAACTAAGCACATCTTTCCCTCTCCACCCCTCTCCGCCTTCCACAGGGATCGGTCCCTCCACGACTCCCTGGTCCACACGTCCCTCCCCACGGATCTCCCACCTGGCACTTATCCCTGTAAGCGTAATTGCTACACCTGTCCCTACACCTCCTCTCTTGCCACCATTCAGGGCCCCAAACAGTACTTCCAAGTGAAGCAACATTTCACTTGTGAGTCTGTTGGGGTCACCTATTGCATCTGGTGCTCCTGGTGCGGCCTCCTCTACATTGGTGAAATCCGACGCAGATTGGGGAACCGCTTCGTTGTGCACCTCCGCTCCGTCTGCCAAAACAGACAGGATCTCCCAGTAGCCACCCACTTCAACTCTGCTTCCCACTCCCATTCAGATCTGTCCATACATGACCTCCTGTACTGCCATGATGAGGCTAAACTCAGGTTGGAGGAGAAACACCTCATATACCGTCTAGGTAGTCTCCAGCCCCTTGGTATGAACATAGAATTCTCCAACTTCCGGTAATTCCCTCCCCCTCCCTTCCCCTATCCCTATGTCACTCTGCCCCCTCCCCCAGATGCCTACCACCTCCATCTTGGTTCCGCCTCCTTCTACTATCCATTGCGTTTTCCCCTATTCTTTCTTCACCTTTCCCGCCTATCACCTCCCTGCCTCCCTTCCCCCAGCCCTTTATCTTTCCCCTTACTAGTTTTTCACCTGGAACCTACCAGCCTTCTCCTTCCCACCCTCCCCCCACCTTCTTTATAGGGCCTCTGCCCCTTCCCCCTACACTCCGGCCCGAAACGTCGACCAGTCTTTTCCACGGATGCTGCCTGACCTGCTGATTTCCTCCAGCGTGTTGTGAATGTTGCTTTGACCCCAGCATCTGCAGATTATTTTGTGTTCACTACTTCACAAGATAGGACCTATGAAGAATTTGAAAGGGAAGGGAGTCAGACAGAAAACCAAAGTTGGAGGAAGGAATATTATTGATGAGACCGGGGCAGTAGTCGACTATAAGGTGTGGAACAAGCTTCCTCAAATCAAACTGGAATAAGCATTTGTTTTTGTGATATTGTTTGAGACTAAAAAAATGAGTCGAAACACCAGGGAGGACAAACTCTCTATCTTGAATAAGACAAACCACTTAATAAAAAAACACAATAGCAAAATATTGTAGGTTCTTAAATTTTGACTTTTGATGATAACTAAATTATTCAGTGACAATCTAAAATTTGACATTTAACTTTGACATTCAGAAATGTTCAAAAACATTCAAAATCTATTCAAAGTTGAATCTACTATATTAAAAAGAAAACATTCAACACATGTGGAAAAGCCCCAAAACGCTGAAAAATAAAATACATAATTACAGCATATTTAAATTAAATGAATTTTTAAAAAATGTTAATTATCTGAAACATACCTCTAATCTTCAGTCTTTCTCCATCAAATGACTTGATTCACTGGGACTGGGACCATGTTTCTTCTAAGCAAAGGACTAGGGGGTTGGAAAGCAGTGGCTTTGACAGTGCTGAAGCTGTGTATTTAATGCATGCTTCTACAAGGAGTACAGAACTATATATTGTGGAAATTTCAGACTACCATCTCCTCTATTGGCAACATTACTTGAACGGGCTAAGGTAACTGAGATCCTTTTAGATGCAACAAACAATTTGCTGCAGGAACTCAGCAGCACCTATAGGGGAAAAGGAATAGTCAATATTTTCTGTCAATGCCCTGCTCTTTCTAAATGTTGGTCATGACTCTTGTTACGCATCCTGGCCAGTGATCATAATCAGCTTCTCCTGTTACTGAAACTTAGCTAATATCGTGATACTAAATCATGTGAAAAAGGCTTTACAACCCAATGAGCTCATCCCATCATCAGCTACCTATTTACAGCAATTCTACATTAATCCTATTCCTTATTCTCTCTGCATTCTAGGAATTAGAATCAAAATCTGAATCTGGATTATTATCACTGATATATTATAACCTGTGCTGTTTTGTAGTAGGAGTACAGTGCAAGTCATAAAAATTACCATAAATTACCCAATGGATAGATACACCCATACAGTGCTGTGCAAAAGTCTTAAGCACGTATTTGCGCAGAGGTGTCTGAGAATTTTGCACAGTACTGTATATTTTGTCTTTCCATGTACCAAATAACACTGAGCTATTAAAAAGCTAAGTACTCTGTTTCTGTTTCCCATCTATCTTCCTATTTTAACTAATATACAGTACTGTGCAAAAGTCTTAGGCAACTTAGCAATAAATCTGTGGCTAAGACTTTCCCACAGTACTGTATATACATACATGCAAACCTACATAGATAAGTAGATAGATATATAGATCTATAAGCTCCAAAAACACAGCACCAAAGGTCAGGATTGAATCCAGATCTCTACCACTTTGAGCCAGCGGCTCGACTAACCATGCCACTGTACCACCTAAATTAATCTAAATAATATAAAGACAGATAAGACTGGAAATACTCAGCAGGTCAGGCAGCATCTGTGCAGACACCAACAGGTAATATTTCATATCAATGATCTAATGTTATTCCAAATAGTAGTCATTAATACTAGTCCAACAGTGGGAAAATCCTTTCGGATGTCTTGAAAGGTAGCTAATTTAATTCTATATTTAATTTAATAAATTAATGTGCTGATGCCCCAACATGTTATTAATGTGCCTGGTTTCATGATATTACTGCTGTAACGCTTGTCAGAGTAGAATTATTCATGTAATTACAGTACAGTGGAATTAAGATGGATGTTGAGATAAACTGTCCCCCCGGAATGTTGTTTTCCTCACATTATTTTCCTCTCCAATAATGGAATTAATAGTCAGCATTTTAACCTTAAAAAATCTGAGGATTGTACAGCAATATTACCAAAGGTCATAATTTTGTTTTAATTTGAAAGCAATAACAGCGATGAGCTGAAGAGCATCTGTGAACACACAACACATTGAACCCTGAAGTGGATGGGCTAAAGCAGCAGAAGACCATGAACATATGCTCAGTGGCCACTCTATTAAGTACCTAATAAAGTGGCCATTGAGAGTATGATTAAAAGTAGTTCTGATTTTCTTATGATACTAGTAAATCCCCTGTATTTGTTACTATTTCTATCAAACATATAAGCCAACAGACTAACTTAAATGCAGATAACACTGACTGATCTGATGAAAATAGTCAACCTTATTTTCATTTTTCCATGGATAATTCTGAAGTATGTAAGTCTCCAGTTTCATAGACTGAATATCAATGACAACATAACATTGCACAGAAGCAGGAATATTGACCAACTCTTCAGACTAACAGGATAATACCATGAATGCAGGCATACGAAGAGAACAGCATGTTCCATTCTTAAAACATTCAGCACAACTAATTGCTTAATTCTTAGAGGGTAAATAAATAAAATCTGTTTGCTTTTCATACAGCAAATTTTACTTGTAAATTTATTATTGAATAAATTGTAATGAAACAATTAAGAGAGATTCTTCTTTTTGTAAATTCATAAATGTGACTAAATTTGAAGTAACAGTTAGACTTCTTTAGATACCAAACTCTGGACAATATAAAAAACATCTCTCTCAGTGATGTTAGTTAGTAATGCTTATCATCAAGATTCTGTGGTAAAATTGTTTAGTATTCCTGATGTGAGTTATTGATTGGAAACAAACAAATTAGTCATCAGGCTGTGTGTGGGAATAACAGTTTCCATATGTTGTGCTCAGTCTCCAAAGTACGGTTCCACTGATGTTGCTGGAATCAAATTCCAGAAGCAAGGTGCAACAGACATTGTTATGTTATCCATTTAATGCAGGCAATCAATTAATTTCTACTCTAAAAGTTCCAGATACCCACCCTGGACATTCCCTCCACCACCCCCTCCCCCATCATGCCACCTTCCATTGAGCAGAAGAATCAAAATCCTAAAAACATGTACCACCAGGCTTAAGGACAGTTTCTTTCCTGCTGTTATACAGTGGTCTTACAAAGTTTGTGAACCCTGTAAAATTTTGTCTATGTCTGCATAAATATGATCAGATCTTCACCGATGTCCTAAAGCCAGATAAAAAAACAATTAAATAAATAAACACAAAAATTATATACTTGTACATGTATTTTTTAAGAAAAATGGCCCATTATTACCTGTATTTGTTGGAGAAAGTATATGAACATCTGGGGTAATGCCTTCTACAAAAGCTATTTGGAGTCAAGTATTCCAATCAATGAGATGAGATTGGACACATAGTTTGTAGAGATGCCCTGCCCCATAAAAACAAAGACGTACAAAGGCAGGTTACTGACAGAGCCTGGTATTCTCAAGAAAGATCTGTTTATATCCAGCATGCCTCAATCAAAACAACTTTCAGAGGACCTTAGAAGAAGAATTGTAGCATGAAGCTGGGAAAGGCTATAAAAGCATTTCTAAAATCTGATTGTTCATCAGTCCACAATAAGAGAAATTATCTATAAATAGAGGAAACTATTCATAGAACATAGAGAACATAGAACATAGAATAGCACAGCACAGTACAGGACTGCGTATCCTACAAAGATCACACCAAGCGCACAACGTGCACTGGTTGTCCACTCAGTCTATGCATCCTGCCATCTCCTTTAGGTTGGCTCTCATCTTTCTTCCCTTCACGGGTAAAAGGTTGAACTTGCTCAAATGTGCTGTCTAATCCAGAAAGAAATATGACTCATGCTTAGTAGGAATTCCTCGTTAATGTGAAATAATTGCAATTCCCCATCTCAATCCTGAATGGGGTTCAATGAGGTACCCACACCTGGCGGGATAGGGTAGACAAATGATGATCCATTCAATGTAGCACATGTGTGGCCCCAGACATCCAAAAGCATCACAGACCTGTTATTGCGCAATCTCATGTGGCCATATGCCACTTGTCCTTCTCAGAAATTTGATGCTGAGCACTCAAGAATAATGGCCAAGTTTTGGAGAGGGCAACAGGTTACCCTGAATCTTATGCTTTTGATGTCCAGTAACTCACAACAAGGACACATATTTAGTTACAGAAAGCCAATTCTGAATGGATTAACCTTTACCCTATCATAACCAGCATTCACCAACAATCACTGAAGGATGATTTTGCTCAGTAAATCTCTAGTAATTCAACACTCTTAGACATTTGCTGGTGTTGGACCAGTAAACTTTCCAGAATTAGGCAGAATGTTACTCCATATAATACTAACACATTTTTATTTCACTTGTTTATATGTTGCAAATTGGTGTAATAACGGGAAGTCGACCAGTCTAGATGTGACTCCAAGTCTACTAAGTTATACAGTCCGTGTAAGTGATGATAACTCTCCAATGTGCCATTTGCCAATGGGAATTAAAGTCTTGGGGTGCAAGTCCATAGATCCCGGAGAGCAGCAATGCAGCTAGATAGGATGGTAAGGAAGATATATGGCATGTTTGCCCTCATTGGGTGGGGGTTTTCAGTATGACAAGTTGCAACTTTAGTTAGGCTCCAATTGGAGTGGAAGGATGCGGAGACTTTGAAGAAGGTACAGGAAAGGTTCAGCAGGATATTACTCAGGTTAGAGATTAGTAGCTATGAGATGTTGAACAAACTTGGATTGACTTCTCTAGAGATTCAAAAGCTGAGGAGAGCTCTGATAGAAGTATATGAAATTCTGAAAGATAGGATAGATAGTCCGGGTCATTTTCACAGGTATAAATGTTAACTGGTAAGGAGCATAGCTTTAAGCTGCAGGGCAAGATTTCTTTTACATTGGGAATGGTAGGTGCTTTGAATAGGTAATGGTAGAAGCAGACATGATAGTGGCATTTCAGAGGCACTTAGAAAGGAACATGCGGCAATAGATCATGTGCAAGCACATAGGATTAGTTTAATTTGGCATCATGGTTGGCACAGATGTCATGGGTCAAGAAGCCTGTACCTTTGATGTTCTGTCCTATATTCTATGTCATGAGCCAGTTTGCTGTAAGCTCTCATCATGGTCCACTCACTCTGCATATGAGAGTTCAGACATCATAACATCTTCCTGAATAAGACAGAGGTGTGAATATACCAATAGGGATTCACATACAGTTCGGCAAACTAAAAATGAATCTGCCCCTGAACAGCTTAAACACTGGAACCCAAATTTCATGGCTAGTGGCTCCAGAGATATTTATGAAGCAAAGAAGAAGCTGAAAGATTTACTAAGATCTGTAATAGTTTATGAGAAGCTGTCAGCTATGTTTAATAGCACTATTTTTTATCCTGCTGAGGTCAAGTATGTAGACTATTATTACGATTTGCACTTTAAGCACTATTAGGCCTGTTCATGGTAACACACAATTCTGTGAAGAATTATTTATGCACCATGGAACAATTTTCTGCTGAACATAAATGGAGGACAGTAAAATGTTTAGCTTGATTTACTGAGCAAGTTCCAGGTCACAACAAATTAGCATTTTCATTATGAATTCATCCTTCAAGTTTTTCAAGCTTCTCTGTAATATTTGAAAAAGATTACTTTATGTAAAAAGAACAAGAAAAGAATGACATGCCAAATAATATTGTGAGGCCGAAAACTTAAGAACACTATAATTACATGTAAGACAACCATTTGGATCAAGGTGAGCATATTTGATGATTTAATTCCTTAAGAAAATAGACAAAAATAAAGATTATTCATATAGGTCCTCCATGTCAGGTCACTCTTTCTGATTTGTATGCAGAAGTTTTCAATCCCTCTGTTGTCCGCAGGCCAGGTAGCATCTCTAAGAAGAGGTACAGTCGCCGTTTTGGGTCGTCAAAACGTCAACTGTACCTCTTCCTACAGATGCTGCCTGGCCTGCTGCGTTCACCAGCAACTTTGATGTGTGTTACTTGAATTTCCAGCATCTGCAGATTTCCTCGGGTTTGCTTTTTTAAATCCCTCTGTTGTAACTCTTTCACACCCACAGGCCATGCAAGTAAATACACTGGTGAAAAGGCCTTCATCGGTTGGGATATTGAGTAAAAGATTAAGGAAACAATGTTGCAGCTGCATTAAAACATCTACGGCTCTTGGAGTGTTGTGTGCAGTTCCAGATGCTCTAGTACAGGAAGCTAGGGAGTGCAGAAGAGGTTCACCAGGATGTTGTCTGGATTAAGGAGTATGAGCTACAAAGAGAGTGTAATGCCCTGCTTAAGATTTCTATGGCAGTGCTGTAGGTATTTCATTTTAGCAACTTCTGCAGATGCAGAGTGTCCTGCTGGTAGAATGTTTTGGTTCTGGCTAGAGATAAGAAACCTCGCTGAATGTGGTGTCAGCCAATCAGGATGGTGGAATCTAGAGAGAGATTTTTGTGAGGGACTGTAGTCTGGTTCGGGGGTCTTTTGGCGGGAGCTGAGGAGAGGGCTGGTGGGAAAATGCCGCAGAAGGCCATGGAAAGGGGAGTTCCTGTTGCAAGAAGTGGTTTGCGATGATGAATAGATCCAAGGATGAAGGGCCAATACCCCTGAGAGAGAGCTAAGTTGTTCGAATTGGGCTTCGAGGGAAGTTCCGAATGTGGTGTGTGCTTTCACACAGACCCAGGGTCCAGCACATGAGTAAAAGGTGACTGCAGTATGAGCTCCAACGATCTGTGCACATTGGACTGGTTTAACTGTTATGGGCCCTTTTTTAAAATTTTTTTTTTCCTACTCACTATTTGATAAAGCTGAAATTTTAAAATATATTTCCTTTATAATTTTATTTAGTGTACGATCCGTTATTTCTATCCGACTGACGATTCTGTATGGGCAGCATTACACAGCATCCGCTCAAGTCGAGGTTCCTTTAATCGGAACATCACAACATTCCCGTTTGGCTGAACCCTAAATCATAGCGACCCTAGACGTATATTGTTCATGAAAGGTAGCTTTCTCGCCACTGAGTGACATGACTGTTAGCAGAGCTGGCTAACGAGCCAAGTTTGTATACGAGCCCAGGGAGAGGGTTACGAGAACTTGGACAAACTTGGATTGTTCAATCTGGAGGATCAGAGCCTGGGAGGAAACTTGACAGAATTTACTCTGGAGCTCTATAACCTGTGAGGAAAGTTGGTAAAATTATGAGAGGCGTAGATAAGGTTGACAGAAACTTTTCTCCAGGTGCCAAATACTATACTTTAAAGTTGAGGGGAAGAAAGTTTAAAGGAGATGTGTGGGGCAATGTTTTTACAATGTGCTTGAAATAGGTTACCAAGGAAAATTGTAGAAATACAGAGAGTAGTGGTTGGTAAATACAAGGTATGGATGGACATGGATTATGTGCCACTAGAAGAGATGTAGTTTAATTTGTAATCAGTTTTGGCATAGACATCATGGCCTGAAGGCTCTGTTCCTCTGATGTAATATTCCATATAACTTTGCATTGCAAATTGAGGTATTACAGTCACAATAAACTATGTAGTTTTATTCAGTCAAAACGATGAATGTTTCTGATAATACTCCACACAGCTTAGTTCATCTCTTCATGTGACCACTCATTTCCCTCGTGTTTCCCTTCCTGTTGAGAAAAGAATCACGAGATGGGGAAGTTGCTTCTAATCTCAGTCCTGTACAACTGAACCCAGGACTCTATAAATACTGAGATGAACCACAATTATTGATTGAATCCATTTATGCTGTTCACCACATGGCAGCATGTTAGCATACTGTTTAACTCAATCACTTTACAGCACCAGTGAACACTGGTCGAGGTTCAATTTCCACCAGTGTCTGTAAGGAGTCCGGACATTCTCCCTGTGACTATGTGAGTTTCCTCTGATTTCCTTCCTCATTCCAAAGATGTACAGGTTAGGGTTACAAGTTGTGGGCATGCTAAATGGGCTCTGGAAGCATGGTGGCACTTGCCTCCGACACAATACTTGAATGGTGTTGACTCAAAACAACACATTTTATTGTAAATTTCAGTGCTTTGATAGACATGTAACAAAGCTAATCTCTTCAGTACGTATAGGATTCTGGTGGTACGAGATCTGGAATAGAGTCATACACAGATACAGCATGGCCCACAGAGTCCGCACCAACAATCAGCCACCCATTACACTAATCTTACATGAATCTATTTTTATTTGTAATATATTCACCCGATTCTACCACACAGCTATGCGCCAGAAGCAGTTTATAGTGTGTACTTAACCAAACGATCTTTGAGATGTGGGAAGTCAAGTAAAGTTTAATGCACAAGTATGATGTGCTCAAGTGCGATGAGGTACGATACAATGAAAAACTTTCCTACAGCACCAACACAGGCAAATAGGTACAGACAATATGCAGATACCACACTCAGTGACCACCTGCACCCGCACACCTGCTCATTAACACAAATATCTAATCAATCAATCAATCATGTGGCACTACCTCAATGCATAAAAGCATGCAGACATAGTCAAGATGTTCAGTTGTTGGTCAGACCAAGAAAAGTGATCCAAGTGAGTTTGACCGTGGAGTGACTGTTGGTGCCAGACAGGGTGGTTTGAGTATCTCAGAGACTGCTGATCTTCTGGAATTTTTGTGCACGCATAACAGTCTCTGGAGTTCACAGAGAATGATGCACAAAATAATAAAAGATCCACTTAATGAAAGACATCAGAGATGCATGGTCAGACTGTTTCAAGCTAACGGGAAGGTGACAGTAACTGAAATAACTCCACACTACAAAAGTGATGTGCAGAATAGCATTTCTGCATGTACAACACGTTGAACCTTGATGCACCTGAAGGCCATGAACATACACTGAATTACTTTCAGGAAGTACCTAATAAAGCAACCAAAATACAAATGATATATTCATTACACAAAACAGTGTGTAAAAAAAAAAAGAAAGCAGAGTATGCAGAGAAAATCCACACCATCACAGGGAAAATGGACAACCTTCGCATAGACATCACCTGAGATCAGGACTGAACATGAATCTGGGGTACTCTGAGGCAGTGGCTCTACCATCTGTACCACTGCATCATCCATGTGGTGTACAGGTCTGGCCTCCCTAATTTGGCCATAATTGCAATAGGAGCAATGAAGTTTCACCAGACTGAGAAGGATGTGATGCATTTGTCACATGCTGAGAGTTTAGGCACACCAGACCTTTCCTCCCTCAAATTCGTCCCAACTGGTTCATGCTGACCAAGGTGCCCATCCAAGCTCATTCTATTTGCCTGTGTTAAATTAGGCTGTGGTAGTTTTAAAAGCACAGGTTTAAACAGGCTTTCCCCATCGTGGTATAAACAATGCAGCTCAAGTCATGCGAATCATCAAGAAAAGAGATTTTGCAGATGCTACAAATGTTGAGTAACACACACAAAATGCTAGAGGAACTCAGCATGGCAGGCAGCATCTGTGGAGGGGAATAAACAGTTGGTGTTATGGGGCAAGATGCTTCATTAGGACTGGAAAGTTCCACGTCACTTGGTCTCACCTATCACCTGCCAGCCTGTACTGCTTCCCCTCCTTCCACCTTCTTATTCTGGCTTCTTCCCCACTTCCTTTCCAATCCTGAGAAATAGTGAGGGGGCCAGGGATGCTGGTCTCCACAGGCACAATGGGAAAATGAGAAAGGGAGAGGGAATGAGACAGAAAAGATAGAGAAGGAGAAACAGAGAAGGACAGAAGCAGAGGCAATGATAGATAGAGACACAAGGACAGAGAGGAAGACAGGGAGAAAGAGAGAGAATGAGAAAGTGAGAAAGAACCCATATAACATTTGATTGTCCAGACTTTTATTATTTACATGATGTGGCAGCTCCCAGTCTGAAGTTCATTTTCAGCACCTGTTGCAATGCTAATAGTTAAAATTTTTCAGAATAAACACTTCATTTATGTGAACAAGCAAAACTGCTGTGCTGAAAATGTGCAAATGAAGGACTTGTTTGCTTATATGTGGCAAAATATTGAACAGAAAGCAGATACTGGGAAGTTATTAAAATGTTGTATTCCCACCAGAAGCCAACTCCCAATGTGAATATGTAATCCCACTGAAACAGCCTCATCACTGGAAACACAATTGAAATTAAATAACGCATTGTAACTTTTGAAATTGATTTTGCCCACCCGGAACACAATTCATAGATTTTGATTGTAACCTGTTACAAATTGCATCAAACAGTTGCCATAGAGACCATATATGGGAAGGGGAAAAGAGGTTAGCCAGGTTTGCTCACTGAGGTCTGTGGGAAACTGGAGGACTGTAAAACAGTATAAGATCAATGGAGAAGCTGAATAGTGGGGTCTTGCATCAAAAGTAAAACCTCACAATTCAGCAGAAAAAAAATGATCTGCCTCATTAGATATCATCAGTAGATTGAGCTCCAGGAGAGTTGTAGACAAAGAGTTAATCTTAGGGTCTGAATTCATGTTATATGTGATTCTGATTTGTGAATACTCTTTTGTTTTTGTTTTTTTTTGTATGATTTTGATTGGGGTGGACTGGCTCTGCAGCCTTCAGTCAATGACCAACATGGCACTGAACTGAACCGAACTAAACAGTTTCAATGACTCTGTGCTTTGATGTTTTGTATTCTGAGTGTTTTTTTTTACCTGTTTTTTCACTGTTCACGTGAGTTATATTTTTTTGTGTGCGCTGGGTGTTTGATGTTTTCTTTGAATGGGTTTCATGGTGTTTCTTTGCTTTGTGGTTGGCTATGGTAAGAAGAATCTCATACATATTTTGATAATAAATGTACTTTGAATCTTTGAAGAGAGGGAAGGGTATCATAGCATCAGCTGACACAGTAAGTTTGCTACAATCGTTAAAGTTATTCTAACCTGTCTACCTCACCACAGAATAAGAAATTTGGGTTTCTTTGTCATTCACTTAATATTCCTGAACAGGAATTCTACAGGGGCAATGACAGTTAAGTAACTGACCTGCTGTAAATTCAGAGAGGTGATGGGAGATAACATGTAGATTGTTGAGTAGGAAACACCAGACACTTGTAATGGGACCAGCACACACAAAATACCAAAGGAACTGCTCAGCAGGTCAGGCAACATCTATGGGCAGAAGCAGACACGACTCTTCATCTGTCAAGTTTATTGTTGTGCCAGACATACAATACTGTGCAAAGGCACATATATATACTCTACGAGGGGTGATTGATAAGTTTGTGGCCTAAGGTAGAAGGAGATGGCTCTTTTAACATGCACATGCAGCTCAAATCGTTGAGTGATTATGCAGAAAGTTTGAAGTTAATAACTCATTTCCTTCTACCTTAGGCCACAAACTTATCAATCACCCCTCGTATGTGTGTATGTATGTATGTGTGTGATATATATCTAAGGTGCCTAAGAACTTTTCACAGCACTGTAGTCATTTTATGTATTGCATTGTACTGCTGCCCCAGAAAAAACAAGTTTCATGATATACAGTATGTGAATGATGATAAACCTGATTCTGAGCAACATACATCTAAGTTGCTGGTGAACGCAGCAGGCCAAGCAGCATCTATAGGAAGAGGCGCAGTCGACGTTTCAGGCCGAGACCCTTCGTCAGGACCTGATTCTGATATGGGTTTCTACTGTGGACTGAGAGTGGGAGAGGGGCAAGGAGAGAGGAATTGTAATGTATGGATCTATTTTTAGAGCAACAACTCCCATTGGCAATACATATGATCTTTTGTCTACGCATGTGTATTGATCTGTTGTCTACACATACACATTGTTCTCTCTCTCTCTCTCCCTCTCTCTCTGAAATGTGAATACTCCAGTTAAAGCCATCACCCGTTAGCAAGCTTCTGTTTAATTAATATGTAGTTGCACACAACAACTTGGTGATACATATGAACTTGAAAGTCAGAAAATATCACGAGCTGCACCAACAGTTACGAGACAAGACAGTGACAGGAAAGAGTTAAACAGTATGGAGAAGGCCATCATGGAGGCCAACAAAGGATGCATGAGTACACTGCATCGTACACAGTGAAAGACACACTAGCAAATTTAAAGTGACAATAATGTGACAATGGCTTCAGTCAGGGAAGTTCATGAATTTGATAGCACTAATGAAAGCTGGGAGTTGTACATTGAGAGGGTTGAACTGTACCATAAGGCGAACAAATGTGATTGAGCAAAAGAAAGCCCCCATGCTTCTTAGCTCAATTGGGTGCAAAAACATACTGTCTCTTACACAAGTTAGTAACTCCTGAAAAGCCAGCAAACAGGACATTCAACAAAATTGTTACAATTTTACAAAATCACATAAGCCCTAAATTGCTGGTAATAGCTGAGAGATATAGATTTTACAAAAGGAAGCCGTCAAATGATGAAAGCGTTTCTGAATACATTGCAGAACAGCACAAACTTTCCCAGTACTATGCTTTAGAGATGGACTTTCTGATGCATTAAGGGATAGGCTTCTATGTGACGTGCATAGTCCAAGCACTCAAAAGAGGCAACTGGCAGAAAGAGATCTAATCTTAGAATGGGCATTGCCCATTGCAATATCATTAGAGACTGCAGCAAATGATGCAGAAGAGCTACAGAAAAAGAGATTAGAACGTAAAATGCACAAAATATCCCTGAATAGTGCAAAAAGCCAAAAATGTTATCAATATGGCAAATGAAGTAAATGACTGTTGGTTCAAAGAAACAATTTGTAGAAAGTGTCACAGACAAGGTCACATACAGAATGTGTGAAAGGCAGCCAAAAAGCACAACCAAAGAGAAAAATAACACAGAGTGAAAAACTTCAAACACAAAACTAAGCAAATGCATAAAGTGACCAGAATTGAAATAGAATTAGACAACACAGAGTCTGACAAAGGTAAGCTACCATGTCTAGAACTATTGAATGAGACCATAAAATGATATGGAGCACAATAGATGTGACTGGTGTAAAACTGAAAATGGAACTTTGTCTAACATTTCAGAGGCTGACTACAACAGACTCTTTTCTAAGCTACCATTAGAGAAGACCTCAGTGATGCTAAAGACCTACACAGGTGAAAAAGTATTTCTCAAAGACAAACTGAAAGTGAATGTGACGTATGGAGACCAAGCACAGCATTTAGAGTTTTATGTATTGAAAAGTGGAGGGCCAGCACTTTTTGAATGTGAATAGTTGAGAAAAATCCAACTAGATTGCCATTCAGTCAAAGCTCTCGGTGTGACATCAACAGGTAATGGCGGTCCAAATGATAGCACTAACCAGAAACTGGCACAACTGATTAATATGCTAATGAAAACGTGTTTGAAAATGGGATTGGTAAACTCAAAGGCATGAAGTCCAGAACTTAATTGAATGCAGCATCAATACCATGATCCCAAAAATTGTGACCAGTGCCTTATGCACTATGTCTTAAAATGGATGCTAAACTTTAGAGTTTGGAGGCATCTGGAATTCGTTCCAAGGTTGAGTGAAGAAATTGGGTTACGCCTATTGTCCCAGTGATCAAGAAGCGGAAAGGCCGAGCCATTCGCATATGTGGAGATTTCAAAGTGATCATCAACCCAGTGCTGCATACTGTGCAGTATCACCTATCACAAATATAAGACATTTTTGCATCTTTGGCAGGCAGGGAGTCTATCTGCAAATGGAGATTGAGGAGTCGAGCTGGAGGTTCCTCGCAATGAGCACTCATAAGGAACTGTTCCAATATAATGGTCTCATTTTTGGCATAGCATCAGCTCCAGCAATTTGGCAAAGAACAATGGACCAAATGCTTCAAGATATCCCAGGAATATAATGTTACCTTGATGACATCAACATGACGGGCAAGAATAGTGAAGAGCATCTCCAGAACCTTGGTAAAGTGCTTACCAGACTGAGTGAGTATGGTCTGCATACAGAGAGAGAGAGAGAAATGTGAGTTTTTTTTTTAAAGTATGAAATCTTATCATTGACAAGCATGGCTTACAGAAGTCAGAAGAGAAGACTAAAGCAGTGCTACAGATACCCAAACAGGAAAATGTGCCACAACTCAGGTCATACTTTGTAAACTACTACCACCGGTTTCCCCCAAACATTGCTACAGTGTTCCAACCATTGAATGCACTGTTACAGACAGGATCAAAGTGGGAATGGTTAGAAAGATGTGAAAAAGCATTGAAGTAAACAAAGAGATTAATAACATCAGATGAACTGCTCACCCATTAAAACCCATCACTGCCCATCAGATGGCGTGTGATGTGGCCCCTTATGGCATTGAGCTGCTTTGTCACACATTATGAAAGATGGATCTGAATGTCCAATTGCATTTGCTTCAAGTTCACTGACGAGTGCAGAACATAACTACACACAGATCAACCGAGAGTCTAGTATGAGGAATAAAGAAGTTGTATTACAACCTCTACAAATAAAAAGTTTATGTTAGTGACAGATCACCAGCCCCTTGTGTGTATTTTCAATCCCAGGAAGAGTATTCCAATGATTACTGCTACACGGCTTCAATGTTGGGCACTGTTCCCAGGAGCCCACTCTAGTGGCATAGAGTTCACAGGTACCAAACGACACAGCAATGCTGATGGCTTGTCAATTTTTCCACTATTGACAACTGAAGAAGAAAAATCTTCATACTGTAACCCAGCAGAACTGTTCTACATCACATTCATGGACAAGTTGCCGGTAACAAATTCCGAAATACAAATGGAAAAAAAGGAATTATCTGAGATTATCAAAAGTCTATGACATCATTATGCAAGGATGGCCAGCTCATGGTAACCCTATATTTCCAGAGTTCTCAGTAAGACGAAACCAACTGTCAGTATGTCAAAGTTGATGTGTGGATCTCGTGTTGTTGTTCCCTCTGAACCGTGAGCCAGAGTGTTAGAGAATCTGCATGAAAGACACATAGGTACAGTCAAGATGAAGCCTCTCGCCTGGAGTTATGTGTGTTGGCTGTGAATAGATAGACAGATTGAAGACTTGTCCAAAAGCTGATAGGGATGCCAAAAAGTTCAAAATGCACTCCCACAGGCTGTCTTCAGCATGGCAATGCATATTGACTTTACTGGGCCATTCATGAACTCCATGTTTGCTGTAGATGCTCATTCAAAATGTCCAGAGGTTATACCAATAAAATCAACCACCTCAGCAAAGACTGTCTCCACTCTGAAGACTATCTTCACCACAAATGGCTCACCAGAACAAATTGTAAGTGACAATGGACCACAATACATGTCAAAAGAATTCCAACGTTTCCCCAGGGCACCACTGCTAAATACAAGAGGACATGGCTTTAAGGTAAGGGGTGGGAAGTTCAAGGGGGATATTAGAGGAAGGTTTTTTACTCAGAGAGTGGTTGGTGCATGGAATGCACTGCCTGAGTCAGTGGTGGAGGCAGATACACTAGTGAAGTTTAAGAGACTACTAGACAGGTATATGGAGGAATTTAAGGTGGGAGGTTATATGGGAGGCAGGGTTTGAGGGTCGGCACAATATTGTGGGCCGAAGGGCCTGTACTGTGCAGTACTATTCTATGTTCTATGTTCTATGAAGAAAAATGGCATCAGATATTTCAAGTCAGCTCCTCACCACCCAGCAATGAATGTGTTAACTGAAAGGGTTATCCAAACATTCAAGAAGTCCATTAAAGCAATGGACAAGGAGGATATTTCTCTACAGCAAAAGGAACTCTGTTCATGTGATAACGAATCAAAAACCTCACAACACACTGGAAGAACTCAGCTGGTCGGGCAGCATCTGTGGAAACAATCAGTCAACGTTTTGGGCCGGAACCCTTCGTCAGGACTGAAGAGGGAAGGGGCAGAAGCCCTATAAAGAAGGTGGGGGGAGAGTGGGAAGGAGGAGGGTGGGAAGGAGAAGGCTGGTAGGTGCCAGGTGAAAAACCAGGAAGGGGAAAGTTAAAGAGGTGGGGGAGGGGAGGCAGGGAGGGGATGGCAGGAAAGGTGAAGAAGGAATAGGGGAAAGTACAATGGGTAGAAGAAGGAGGCTGAACCATGAGGGAGGTGATAGGCAGCTGGGGGAGTAAGCAGAGTGAAACTGGGATGGGGCAAGGGAGGAGGAGGGAATTACCAGAAGTTGGAGAATTCTATGTTCATACCAAGGGGCTGGAGACTGCCCAGACGGTATATGAGGTGTTGCTCCTCCAACCAGAGTTTAGTCTCATCATGGCAGTAGAGGAGGCCATGTATGTACATATCCGAATGGGAATGTGAAGCAGAGTTGAAGTAGGTAGCAACCGGGAGATACTGTCTGTTGTGGCTGACGGACCGGAGGTGCTCGACGAAGCGGTCCCCCAATCTGCATCGGGTTTCGCTGATGTAGAGAAGGCCACAGCGGGAGCACCGGGATGCAATAGATGACCCCAACAGACTCACAAGTGAAGTGCTGCCTCACCTGGAAGGACTGTTTGGGGCCCTGAATGGTGGCAAGAGAGGAAGTGTAGGGACAGGTGTAGCACTTACGCTTACAGGGATAAGTGCCGGGTGGCAGATCCATGGGGAGGGACGTGTGGACCAGGGAGTCTTGGAGAAAATGATCCCTGCGGAAAGCGGAGAGGGGTGGAGAGGGAAAAATGTGCTTAGTTGTGGGGTCCTGTTGAAGGTGGCGGAAGTTACGGTGGATAGTGTGCTGGATCCGGAGGCTAGCGGGGTGGTAGGTGAGGACAAGGGGAACTCTGTCCCTGTTTTGATAATGGGAGGATGAGGTGAGGACCGAAGTGCGGGAAATGGAGGAGATGCGGGTAAGGGCATCATTGGTGACGACAGAAGGGAAACCACGATCCTTAAAGAAAGAGGACATTTGAGATGTCCTGGAATGGAAAACCCCATCCTGGGAGCAGATGCGGCAGAGACGGAGGAACTGGGAATAGGGAACATCATTTTTACATGTGGCAGGGTGGGAAGAAGTATAGTCGAGGTAGTTATGAGAGTCAGTGGGCTTATAGAAGATGTCAGTGGACAGTCTGTCTCCAGAGATGGAGACCAAGAAATCAAGAAAGGGGAGAGAAGTGTCCGAGGTGGACGCTAAACTCAGGTTGGAGGAGCAACACCTCATATACCATCTGGGATGTCTCCAACCCTCGATATGAACATTGAATTCTCCAACTTCCGGTAATTCCCTCCCCCTCCCTTCCCCCATCCCTATGTCACTCTGCTCCTCCCCCAGCTGTCTATCACTTCCCCCATTGGTTCCACCTCCTTCTACTACTCATTGTGTTTTCCCCTATTCCTTCATCACCTTTCCTGCCTATCACCTCCCTGCTTCCCTTCCCCCACCCCTTTATCTTTCCCCTTACTGGTTTTTCACCTGGAACCTTCCAACCTTCTCCTTCCCACCCTCCCCCCACCTTCTTTATAGGGCCTCTGCCCCTTCCCCCTACAGTCCTGACGAAGGGTTCCGGCCCAAAACGTCGACTCATCGTTTCCACAGATGCTACCCGACCTGCTGAGTTCCTCCAGTGTGTTGTGAATGTTGCTTTGATCCCAGCATCTGCAGAGTATTTTGTGTTTAAATCAAAAACCTGCAATGCTGTTCATAAGCAGGAATCTGAGATCTCACATAGATCTCCTGAAACCAGATCAATGGAGGGAAGTGCAGAATAAACATTTCAGCCAGTTACCAAGTGAGTCTGGAAGGAGCTTCAAAATTGTACAGAAAGTCCTGGAGTGTGACTACTGAGAGAACAAGTGGACACCTGGTAGGATAGCTGCAAGAACTGGAGCACTGATGTACACAGTGGATATTGGAGATCAGACATGGAGGCGTCATGTGGACCAGATATTGGATGCTCAAGCAAAAAGTACCTGAGTCGACTGCATCCAACAGGATGGATATATTACAGTCACCGGACTTACCTCTTAGTGATGATGTCACTAACAGCAACGTGACGCTGGAAAGCAAGAACATTGTCTTAGACAAGACGCCTACCAAACCTGATGCAACTCTACAAGTCCAGATGTGTGATGAGAACATTATTGTTGACAAGGCACCTGCCAAACCTAATGCCACACCACAGGTCCAGAGGCTCTATCCTGAAAGAAACAGAATGCCTCCCAAAAGACTGAATCTTTAGAACACGGAAGTTATTTATGGACTGTTATTGTGAAACCATGTTTATTAGAATATTGTTTATGAAAGGGAAATTGAATGTTTTGTACATTTACAGTTTTATATTACATTAATTTAAAGGGGGTGGATGTGTAATGTATGGATCTATTTCTTTTAGAGCAATGACTCCCCTTAGCACTATGTATGATCTGTTGCCTGCAGATGCACATTGATCTGTTGTATACGCTTGCGCATTGTTCCCTCTCTTCCTTTCTCTTTCGCTGCAATGTGGATATACCAGTGAAAGCCAATTCCCGTGTGTGTGCTTTTATTTAATTGATATGTAGTTGCACAGACACAACAGGAGCCATGGTTGGGAAAGGGGGAAAGGGGAGGGGAGAGAGCATAATGCACCAGAGAAATGTTCTGTAATGATCAATAAACCAATTGTTTGGAATCAAAAGACCTTGCCTGGTGTCTCAGGGCTGCATGTGAATGGAGCCATGCCAAACCCAACCCCTGGCACTCTTTCTCTGCCGCCTGTCCCACACCCCTGTCCTGCACTCCACATTTGCAACATCCTTTCCTCCTGCCAGATTTACAAACTCACTTACTACTCCACGTTGAAAAATACAGTACTGTGCAAAAGCCTTGGCACCCTAGTTGTATCAGAATCAGATTTATTATTGATGGCATGTGACATGAAATATGTCAACTTAGCAGCAGCAGTTCAATGCAATACATAATATAGAAGAAAAAAAACACAAAATACAATAATAATACAAATAAATAACTAAATCAATTACAGTATACATATATTGAATAGAATAAAAATTGTGCAAAAAACAAAAATACTGTACATTAAAAAAGTGAGGTCGTGACCAAGGGTTCAATGTTCATTTAGGAATTGGATGGCAGAGGGGAAGAAGCTGTTCTAGTACCCAAGATGGAGCCAACTAAATTTTACAACCCTCTGCAGCTTCTTTCAGTTCTGTTCAGTAGCACCCCCATACCAGACAGTGATGCAGCCTGTCAGAATGCTCTCTACAGTACATCTATAGAAGTTTTTGAGAGTATTTGTTGACATACCAAATCTCTCCAAACTCCTAACAAAGTTGCCTTCTTTATAACTACATCAATATGTTAGGACCAGGCTAGATCCTCAGAGATCTTGACACCCAGGAACTTGAAGCTGCTCACTCTCTCCACTTCTGATCCCTCTATGAAGATTGATATATGTTCCTTCGTCTTACGCTTCTGGAAGTCCACATTCAGCTCTTTCATCTTACTGACATTAAGTGCCAGGTTGTTGCTGAGGCACCATTCCACTAGTTGGCATATCTCACTCCTGTACACCCTCTCATCACCACCTGAGATTCTACCAACAATGGTTCTATCAACAGCAAATTTATGGATGGTATTTGAGCTATGCCTAGCAACACAGCCATGGGTATACAGAGAGTAGAGCAGTGGGCTAAGCACACACCCCTGAGGTGCACCTGTGTTGATCGTCAGCGAGGAGGAGACGTTATCACCAATCTGCACAGATTGTGATCTTCTGGTTTGGAAGTCGAGGATCCAATTGCAGAGAGAGGTACATATATGTCTATAACTTTCGCATGGTATTGTAGATACACAGGAATTAAATGCCAACAAAATTAGTTTTTTGCAGCAACAGGACAGTATATTACAGGACAAGGACAAACATAAGTTAATATAATACACACAAAATGCTAGAGGAACTTGCCAGGTTAGGTAGCATCTATGGAAGTATATAAACAGTCAATATTTCGGGAATGGAAAGGTAACATAAGTTATTACAAACTTAATATAAATGTACACGTGAAAAAAATTTAAAAAGGATTAAAGTTCAAAGTTCAAAGCAAAATTATTATCAAAGTACGTTAATATCACTATATGCTACGCTGAGATCCATTTTCTCACAGGCATTCACAGTAACACAATAGAATCAATGGAAAAACTACACACAAGTAAAGACAGACAAACAACCAATGTGCAAAAGACAACAAATTGTGAAAATAGAAGAAAAACAAAACAATAATAATCAATAAGTAAGTAATATGTATGATTGAGAACATGAGTTGCAGCGTCCTTGGAAGTGAATCCATAGATTGTGGAATTCGGCTCCATGATGGTTTGACTGAAGTTATTCTCTCTGGTTCAGGAACCTCATGGGGTAATAACTGTTCCTGAACCTGGTGATTAAGAGCATAAGTTCCTGTACCTCCTTTCTAATGGCATGTCAGGATGCCAAAGCAGGGACCCAATCGCAGACCATGCACACTGTGATATTTATTGAGTAACAAATCCAGAGGTGCAAACAAAGTCGATATCAAAGTTCAGGCAGAGATCAAAACATCCAGAGAAGTTCAAAAATCAGAATCAGGAAAACTCACTTGTGCAATCTGGCAACAAACAGGTGAAAACACGGGACTGAAATACACTGAGCAATAAACAGAGAGGCAGATGATAGGTGGAGCACAATGAGACACAGGTGGCAGCAATACAGGTAATAATGGGAAACAGGTGAGGGCAGAGTAATCAGTGATACAGGAGCCGGAACAGGAGCACGAGCACATAGGGCATGAAAACAAACAAGAGAACCTGGCAATGCAAAACCACAGAATGAGGCTAGGGGGAAACACACAAAAAGACAGAGTTCAACTGGAGGTACTGACATGGTCGCAGCGAGAAGAGAGCATGGCCGGGATGGTGGGGTTGTTGATGATGAATACGGGTTTCCTGCAACAGAAAGGAAACAGAATAAAGATAGTGCAAGACTGAGAAAAAAGATATAGTCTGAAATAGTGTCACGGTTTTTCAGATTGCTTCAAGAACCTGAAGGGGAAGGAACAGGTCTTCAGGCTTCTGTACCCCCTGCCTGATGGCAACGTTGATAAGAAGGCAAATCAAGGTATAGCAGCATATTTGTGTATTTTTCTCAGCAGTTCCACTAACACTTATCAGAGTCACTAACACAGACACAGCTCTGGTTAGTTACTATCACATTATGGTTAGGTTATATGTTATATTGGTATCAAAAGGTAACATATTCAGGAAAATATGGGGATACTCAGCAAATCAGGCAGCATCTGCAGAGAGAGAGAAGCAGATTTAGCATTCCACATCATTGTCTTTCAATCTGAACAAAGAAATGTTAGAAATAGACCAGAGGACAGGCCCTTCAGCTCACAATATCGTGCTAACACTTTAGCCTACTCCAGAATTAATTTTACCCTTCACTCCCACATAATCCTCCATTTTTCTTTCATCCATATGCCTATCTAAGAGTCTCTTAAATGTCCCTAATAGATCTGCTTCTACCACCACCCCTGACAGTGTGTTCCATGCACCTACCACTCTCTGTGTAAAAACCCTATGTCTGACATCCCTCCTAAACCTTCTTCCCAACACCTTAAAGTTACACCTTTAAGTTGCAGAATGGGGGAAGGGATAGAAAGGTCAAAGTGAGTAACTGTACTAGGATAGAGACGAAGGTAGGCTGAATGGTACACACGGTGGTGGTAGTGCCGGCAGAGAGATGGGAATGACAGTTTGTTAATCACAGCTGATCTGTCTTAAGGAGGTATGAATAGAGGGAGCTGAATGACAGAGGAGAGAGAAAATAACAATAATGCTGGAACAGAGAGTACTGAACACACAGTTGCTGGAACTCAGAAATTAGAGTCCTGGAAGCTGTGGAAGAAAATTAACACAACAGACTGGCGAACATTCTTTCTAAACTCACCAGGATGGTGTGTGATTGGGAGAGCTGAAAAATCTCACTGAGCTTTTTGTGTTAATATAAAAACTGAGAAACGTAGGTTAGAAGGTAGAGTTTTTGTGAAAATTATTTCAATGGTAGTTTATATCGATCTGCGGGCAATCTAATTTCCTAAATATCAGGCAATATCAATATCATTGATCATGACTTTGACTTGTAGTTTCAGGTCTCCCCCTGGGGTCTGACTGAAAAAAAAACAAACAGGGGAGGTGAGGGAGGTAAGACTACTGCGATGAAAATCAAAACTCTGCAGATGCTAGAAATCTCTAATGAAAACAGAAAGCATTGGAAAAGCTCAGTAGGTCAGGAAAACATTGGAAAGATTGCTGCTCCGATATTAACAATTGGTCATCCAGTTTCAACCAAAGAAATTATTTTTGTTCTAACTATTCCTCTTCTATACCTTCTATGGTATATTGCCAGGACTAATTTGTTCCTCTCTGCTGAATCTAACAACAGATCCTAGACTTGAAATATTAGATACACATATAATGTAATGTAGGAACACAGCAATGCAGCCAGCATCTACAGAAAAGAATAAACAGTCAAAGTTTCAGGCCAAGACCCTTCATCAGAATTGACATGTCAGATGTTTTACTTTCTACCCCAGGGACCCAAGCAGTCTTGTCAGGTGAAGCAGTGATTGAAACCTAGTGCATTAAGTTCTGAATTCAGTGTCCATAATGTGGTCTCCTCCACGTTAGTGAGCCAAACATAGATAGGGCAACTGCTTAGTGTAGCACCTGCATTCCTTGCCCAGGCACAACCCTGAGCTGCCATTGCCTGACACTTTAATTCTCCAACCCACTCCCTCCATGAAATATTCATCTGTGCCTTCTTCTATGCCATATGCAAGGGTGAGGAACAGCACATCATCTTCATCTGGGAACGATGTAGCCTTCTGAACTCAATATAGAATTATAATTTCAGCTAATTTGGTTTCTTACTCTGTATCAGTAATCCAACTGTGACATTAGCTCAGCTTGTAAGATTTTGTTTTTCATTTCTTTCCCTCTGGGGAAGGATATGAAGATAGAAGAAGAGAAGTACAAGCTGGAAGGTGATAGCTGAAGCCAAGTGGGTGGGGGGTGGGAGAATGAAGTAAGAAGCTGGGAAATGATAGGAGAAAAAGTAAAAGGCAGGAGGAGAAGGAATCATAGGAGAGAAAAATGGTCTATGGAAGAGAAGGAAGAAAGAGGGGCACCACAGTGGGGTGACAGCCAGGTGAGGAGAAGAGAAGAGCTAAGAGGGGAGCCAGAATGAACAAGAGAAAAAGAGAACGGACGGAAGGGTGAGAAATTACTAGAGTTTAGATAAATTGATGTCATGTTTTCAGGTTGGAGGCTAACCAGACAAAATATGACGTTTTGCTCTTTCATTTTGAGAATAGCCTCATCAGGGCAGCAGAGGAGACCATGGACTAACATGTTGGAATAATAAGACCATAAGATCAAAGAGGCAGAATTAGGCCATTCAGCCCATCAATTCTCCTCTGCCATTTTATCATATCTGATTCATTTTCCCTCTCAAACCCACCCCCTGTATTCTCCCTATAACCTTTGATGCCCTGATTAATCAAAACCTATGAATCTCCACCTTAAGTATATCCTATGCATTTACCTGCTGAGCTGTCTGTGGCAAAGAAATTTTTCTTCATCCCTGTTCTAACTGGATGGTCCTCAATTCTGAGGATATGCCCTCTGGTTCTAGGCTCCCACACCATAAAAAAAAAAGCCTCTCAACATCCAATCTGTTCAGACTTTTCTATATTCAAAAGGCTTTAATCAGACAACACCCGCCCCCCCCCCCATCCTTCTAAACTCCAGCGAGTACGGGACCATTGCCACCAGATGCTTCTCATATGCTAAAGCTTTTATTCTTGGTATCATTCTCATCAACCTCCTCTGGATCCTCTCCAATGCCAGCACATACCTTCATAGATAAAAAGCCCAAAACTGCTCACAATACTCCTTGTGACCTGATCAATGCCTTATAAAGCCTCAGCATTACATCATTACTTTTGTATCTAGTCCTCTGGAAATGAATGTTAACACAGGATTTACTGTCCCTACCATGAAATCAACCTGCAAGCTAACCTTTGAGAGGTCGGTCATGACTAGACTGAACTCCTGCCTCAGCGAGGACCTGGACCCATTGCAATGTGCCTATCATCACAAAAGGTCAATGGCAGATGCAATCTCAATGGTTCTCCACACGGTTTTAGACCAACTGGACAACACAAACACCTATGCCAGGATGCTGTTCATCGACTATAGCTCAGCATTTAATACCATAATTCCCACAATGCTGATTGAAAAGTTGCAGAACCTGGGCCTCTGTACCTCCCTCTGCAATTGGATCCTTGACTTCCTAACTGGAAGACCACAGTCTGTATGGATTGGCAATAACATATCCTCCTCGCTGACGATCAACACTGGTGCACCTCAGGGGTATGTGCTTAGCCCACTGCTCTACTCTTTGTATACACATGGCTGTGTGGCTAGGCATAGCTCAAATACCATCTACAAATTTGCTGACGATACAACCATTGTTGGTAGAATCTCAGGTGGTGACGAGAGGGAGTACAGGAGTGAGATATGCCAACTAGTGGAATGGTGCCACAGCAACAACCTGGCACTCAACGTCAGTAAGATGAAAGAGCTGATTGTGGACTTCCAGAAGGGCAAGACGAAGGAAAACATACCAATCCTCATAGAGGGATCAGAAGTGGAGAGAGTGAGCAGCTTCAAGTTCCTGGGTGTCAAGATCTCTGAGGATCTAACCTGGTCCTAACATATTGATGTAGTTATAAAGAAGGCAACTTTATTAGGAGTTTGAAGAGATTTGGCATGTCAACAACTACACTCAAAAACTTCTATAGTTGTACTGTGGAAAGCATTCTGACAGGCTGCATCACTGTCAGCTATGGAGGGCTTACTGCAACAGGACCAGAAGAGGCTGCAGAAGGTTGTAAATCTTGTCAGCTCCTTCTTGGGTACTAGTCTACGAAGTATCCAGGACATCTTCAGGGGGCCGTGTCTCAGAAAGGCAGCATCCATTATTAAGGACCTCCAGGACCCAGGGCATGCCCTTTTCTCACTGTTACTATCAGGTAGGAGGTACAGAAGCCTAAAGGTACACACTCAGCGATTCAGGAACAGCTTCTTCCCCTCTGCCATCCGATTCCTAAATGAACAATGAATCTCTGGACACTACCTCACTTCTTTTTAATATACAGTAGTTCTGTTTTTGCTCATTTTTAAAAATCTATTCAATATATGTATACTGTAATTGATTTACTTGTTTAATTATTATTATAATTATAATTATTATTATGATTTTTTTCTCTGCTAGATTATGTATTCCATTGAACTGCTGCTGTTGTTCACAAATTTCACGTCACATGCCAGTGATAATAAACCTGATTCTGGTTCCTGCACAATGACTCCTGTAACTCTTGGTTCAGCTAGCGGCTTCATCTAGTGGAAGACAGCTCTCGGCCCAGCCAAACTTAAGAAATCTTGTTTGGGTGGATACTGCGTGATGTGTCCCCCATTACAAATCAGTACCACGAAATAACAAACAGTACACAATATACGATTAAACGATTGAGCTTTATAATTCTTAATTTAACTATATGGTTAGTAAAGAAAAAAAAAGAAAAGGGCCCATTCTCATGACACAGTCAAATGTGTAACATTGGAGCTCACAGTTCTGTTCACTGGTTCCCCATCGACCTTCTCCGAGCGTAGCTAACCTTTGGACCCTCGCTCCTCCTCTGGCAGTCTACCGACTCTTTCCATTCACGTCTTCTCTCCCCATCTCTCCTCGGCAAAAGACCGCAAAATCCCTGCTCCCAGATCCACAAGAAAGAACAACATCCCACTCATTGGCTAACATACATTCCAAAGGCTCCGTTATCTCTAGTCATAAACCAAACATTGCTGCTACAAAGAAACCATTACTTCAGCAGTGGAACATTACAAAGTGGCTATTACATTAGCAGTGAAACCTTACAGTGTGTTACACTCCCAAATCTCTCCACACATCCGATTTTTGAATTCTCTGCTCATTTACAAAATAGCGTACGTCTTTATTCCTTCTGCCAAGCTGCATGACCATACTCTTCCCTACATTATATTCCAAATACCACTTCTTTGTGCATTCCCCCAATCTGTCTCAGTCCTTCTGCAGACATCCTGCTCCTTCAACATCACCTGTCCTTCCACCTATCTTCATATCAACCGCAAACCTGGCCACAAAGCCATCAATTCCTTTGCCCAGATCACTGACATACAACATGAAAAGAAGCAGTCCCAACACTGACTGCTGCAGCCACCACTAGTCACCGGCAGTCAATCAGAAAAGACGCCACTTTATTCCCACCTTCGTCTTCTGCCAGTCTGCCAATCTTCTATCCATGCTAATACCTTACCCATATTATGATGGGCTCTTATTTTGCTAAGCGCCTCATATGCAGCACAATCTCAAAGGCCTTCTGAAAATCCAAATGAGCAATGTCCACTGACTAATCTTTCTCTATCATGCTTGTTATTTCCTCAAAGAATTTCAACAGATTTGTCAGGCAAGGTTTTTCCTTTAGAAAATCATTCTGACTTTGGCCTATTTTATTATGTGCCTCCAAGTATCCCAGAACCTCATTCTTAATAATAGACACTAACATCTTTTCAACCACTGAAGTGAGGCTAACTGGCCTATAATTTGCTTTCTTCTGCCTCCCTTCCTTCTTATAGAGTGGAGTGACATTTGCAAATTTCTAGTTCTCAGGAACTATTCCAGAGTCTTGTGATTCTTGAAAGATCATTACTATTGCCTCCGCAGTCTCTTCAGGTACATCTTTCAGAACCGTGAACACCTGGTTCAGGAGACATATATCTTCAGACTTTTTCGCTTCCCAAGAACCTTCTCCTTAGTAACAGCAATGGCACTCACTCCTGCCTCTGACACTCTTGCATTTCTGGCATTCTGTTAGTGTTTTCCACAGTGAGGACTAAAACAAAATTCTTAGTAAGTTCCTCTGCCATTTCTTTGTCAACCCATTTCTAGCTCTCCAACATAATTTTCCAAAGGTTCAATATCCACTGTCACCTCTCTTTCACTCTTTATACAGTATATCTGGAAAAAAAACTTCTTTGTATCCTCTTTTATATTATCGACTAGCTTACCTTCATATTTCATCTTTTCTCTCTTTATGGCTTTTAGTTGTCTTCTGTAGGTTTTTAAAAGCTTCCCAATCCTTTACCTTCCTACTAATATTTGCTGTATTTTGTGCCCTTTCCTTTGCTTTTATGCTATCCTTGACTTCCCTTAACAACCACGGTTTAGAAAAATAAAAAGTAATGTTTTATTTTTAAAAGCAATATTCTTCTTCAGCCTTAGGAGGAAATATGGAGAATTAAAATTCTCAACTGTACTTCATTGTCTGTAGTTTACTTCTATAGTTCTTGAAAGAATAATCATTATCACATCTCTTGGTGTGAATATGAAAAGTATACTTCATAATGTTTCCTGGCTATTAACACACTCTTTATAATAGTCTTTATTATAGATAAATTATTAAGTTTTGTGGTATGTGCAGAATAATCAATATGGAGCTGTGGATTAAACTCTTAGCCGAAAGTTTTAAATTTCTTCTCTGAGATATCGTTAGCTCAACCGCCTAAGTTGCTCAATTATTCTAACATAATGCAAGCCCATTATTTAATTACAATGCAATAGCACTGATGAACCAGCACACAGATTTGAATTGCTTCCTCTGTCTCCATAGTCTCTTCCACTGATTAATATCTTATCTTTCACAGTTACAGAGCAAGGTTAAGGAACTGAGAAATAGCATTTAGTCTGTATATATCCTTTACACAGCATGAGCAAGTATGGGCCAATGAGCCTTTTTTCTGTGCTGTACGATTCAATGATCCTAATTCCTTTGCACAACTCTGAGAAATAATTCTGCAATGCAGTTGACTCAAAGCAACTGGAAGTAGAGAAATATTACTCGATACTTCTGAGTATCTTGCAGCTTCAGTGGGATATCTGTTTATTTACAAACGTATGTGTAATCCATTTGTAGATTTCATCCTTACTTTCACAAGTTATTTGTGTTATATATACTACAGTGCTTTACGCCCTGGTTCAGAGCAACATTATCTTGTTTCACAGTATGCATGTAAATAGATAAATGACCAATAAACTTGATTTGATATTTGTTTGATCAAGCATCTTTTTTTTCAGCTAGAGATCTTCCCCAACCATTGCCGACAAAATCAACGCCCAAAATCTCCCCCTAGACCAGAGGTTCCTAACCTGGTGTACATAGACCCCTTGCTTAATGGTTTTGGTTCATGGCATAAAAAAAAGTTGGGAATCCTTGCCCTAGGCTGATACTCAACTTTAAGTGGCTTATTGCTTCAAGAGTTCTTGTCGCTCATTTGGGTGATTTTGAATCAGGGCGGCCTGCAGATTATGAACGATGAATTGAACTGGAATATATCTTTTGATGTTATGTTTCATATCCTGGTTTTCACTCATTTTTTTGTTGGCATTTTCAAGATTTGTCTTTTTTTGTATGTGGGGGAAGGAGTGGTTGATCTTATTTTCTTCGGGTCCATCTTTGTTTCATGATTGTAGTGGGAAGTCAAATCTCAGGGTTGTATACTACATACATACTTTGATAATAAACATTATTTTTGAATCCTTTGTATTTACTTAGAGAACAATCAGCTTTTACCATGTTTCACTGAAAGACCAGCACTCAAACTACTTCCTGGAGCTTTATGCAACACATCTGCTTTCCCCATGTACGTCAGGGTCAGGGTCACTCTCAAATTTCTGACCTCAGGATCATGCTAGGCTGCATGACATTTCATGGCAGAGAAAAGTTAAGATGGCGCTAAATGTCTACTCCTTTGCTTGCATATTTGGAAACAGCTTTATTTCTATCTTTGATATCTCTTTTTTTCCTTCTCAGGGTATGCGGGGTTCTTTTGAAGACCCTGAACTGGAGTCACACTCTGACTTTGGTACTGTGCGGGAATGGGACCCACTCTCAGGGCCTCACGACCGGCTGCTTTTTAACATCCTAAGGGGAAATGCAGATTCTAGGCCGGTGTCCCTGACTGAAGTGTTGCGGGAGAACACAGAACATTGGGAGCAGCGGGTTAGCTGCCAGGGGTTGTGTGCCCACAGAGCTGTGTCTTTTGGTGCCGACTCTCCGGGCGCAGAGCTCGGAAAAAGTGTAGCAACAGACTTCTAACATCGTAAACCAGCAAGTTGTTTGTTATATGTTACGTAACTGGCCACAATGAATATCAATCGCGTCAGGTTATATAAAAACAACCAAACATTTATTAAACATGGATAATCAATAAAAAAACAAATGGCAAGCTTATCCAGAAGTTAACCGCTATGCAGCCATTCAACAAATCGCCACTCAGTACTGGTTCATAAAGTGATAAATGCGAAAACAGTTCTTAAAATGGTAAATTCAAGAGTCCAACAGATTTATACATTCAATTGGGAAAGACTTCTCTTGGGAAGGATTTCTTCATGGATTTCTGCTGGTTCTGTCCAAAGGATTCACGATGAAGGAAATAAACGGCTTAAAAACAACTGACCTTTCTTCTGGCGAGCAAATCCTGCATGAATCACCTTTTTCTTTTGGCAGGAGCTATCTTTAATGCAGGTCGCTACTTCTTAAACAAAGACTCAATAAGGTCGATCCTTTGTTAAACTGCCGAACGATACCAACTTCTCTTAATCCTTCAGGTCCTGTACTTCGATAAAGTCTTCACTCTCCAATACTACTGAAAAGGTACATCAACAAATCTGGCAAAAATGGGTAAACTGCCAGTTCAGCACTATTGTACCTTACAATAGAATGCAAAACTCCATTTTAAAAAGGAAACTGCGTCATAAAGCAAATACGCAATGGAATGGAGACTCTGACTAACGTTCTAGCTGGAAAACTAACTGCGTCACCAGGGTTCTTCCCTTTTATACCCGTGGTGAACATGTCATCACGTGACCTCACATCGGCGGGAAAATTACATCAGGTGACCTCCAAAAGACCATTACATCATTCTCACAAGAAAGTCACAAGATCTCCTTGAGGTATGTAACATATGTCTCCCCGCTTGCTATGAAACGGGGACATTTCTTTTTTCCCTGATTAGGGAGAGAGAGAGAGCCTGTGGCAAGTCGAATTACCGGGTGAATGAGTAGTTTTTGGGGTACTGCAAATCTGTTTCCTTATTGATGCATTGCTGCACACTTGAGTGCTCAGTGGAGGGTGTTGATGCTTTTTTGCTGGTGGGGGTGGGAGGTGGGTCATTGCTGCTTGTGCGTGGGATGGGGAGTGGGAGGGCTTTAGGGTTTTAACTGTCATTCATTCTTTGGAGCACGCCTCTGTTTTTGTGGATGTCTGTGAAAAAAATGCATACCTTTCTTTAACCTTAAATACACCTATTGAACCTTTTGATCTGCTGCTCAGGATTGCATTAAAATGGTCCCCTTAACTCCACATTCAAGGAAAGAATACTTTCCTATTTTTAGACGCCAACTTTCTAGCAATAAAGCCCAATATATCATTTGCATTCCTAAGCACTTGTTCAAACTTTGAAGTATATTCATTATCAAAGTATGTATATATCACCATATACTACCCTGAGATTTTTTGCGGGCATACACAGTAGATGTAAAGAAATACAATAGCATCAAAGAGAAACTATATACAAACCAAGAATGGATAAACAACCAATGTGCAAAAGAAGACAGACTGTGCAATATAAAATAATGACATCATAACAAACAAACAGGCAATAAATAAATAATATTGAGAATGAGTTGTAGAGTCCTTGAAAGTGACTCCATAGATTTTGGAATCAGTTTAATGTTGAGATAAGTGAAGTTATCCACACTAATTCAGGAGCCAAATAGCTGAAGGATAATAACTGTTCCTGATCCTGAAGGCATGGTGCCTAAGCCTCCTGTATCTCCTTCCTGATGGTAGGAGGGAGAAGGGAGTCTGGCCTGGATGGTGGGAGTCCTTGATGTTGCTTTCTTGTGGTAGAACTCCTTGTAGACATGCTCAATAGTGGGTAGGGCTTTCCTTTCATGGACTGGGTTGTGATAGATTGAATTTATTGCATCTTTCTCTGATTTTCATGATCCATATACAAGAAAGCAGTATGATATGTGGCACCCCTGAACACCATATCACAACTTTTACATTTTCCTTTGTTGGATTTCTCTCCTTCTATAACTTCACTCTTTAACCAGATGGCTTCACCAACAACTTATCCTCTTGGCATCCCAGATCTCCTTTCCCAGCTGTCTCTGCAATTTAAAACCAACTAGTTTTCTCTCATTCCCAGGAAAAGTCTTTCACCTGGAAGGTTAACTCTGCTTTGCCTTGCACAGATGCTGACTGATCTGCTGAGAGCTTCCCACATCCCCTGTCTTTGTCTCAGATTTCCAGTGTCTGCAGTTGTTTTGAATTCTATTCACCTGGAATATGGCATCAAGAATGGGCACTGGGGAGATTTTAGGTAAATATTTAGAGAAATTTAATTGTTCTTTAAACCCTGCTTAAGGGGATACCTTGGCTCAGTTTATGTTCTCTTTCCAAGTAAACTTAAGCCTCATTGCAGAATATTGAGTGTGTAAGATATTCTTGTAAAAGGGCTTGATATTTCATTGCCTTTACTTTACAAGAAAATTTAGCCCAATGCTTTAATTTTATAAAACAGATTGCAAAGTTACTTCAAAGATGTACAGAACCTACTCTGTCAGCCACGATGGCCACGATCTCCAGTGGCTACCCATTTCAATTTGCCCTCTTACTCCCATGCAAACATATCTGTCCATGGCCTCTTCTAATCCCAAAATGAAGGCAAACTCAAGTTGGAAGAGTAAGACCTGATATTCTATTTGAGTAGTCTCCAAGCTGATGGCATGAACATCAATCTCTTGAATTTCCAGTCACCTCTCCTCTCTGTTTCCCCCAAACCACTACCAATTCTCTTTTATCGTTCCCCATTCTCATTACCTTCTCACCCCTTCTCTTTGCCTCCCCTAGCCACATAACCTACTAATCACTTCCCTGTGATTCCCCACTTCCTTTTCTTTGGCTTCCTTTTCTATGATTCATTCTATTTGATTCTTTCTTCACAGCCCTTGACATCTTCCACCTATAACCTCCCAGTTTCTTACTTCAATCTTCCTCCCTCACCCACCCCTCATCCCCCTCACTTATCACCTACTAGCTTGTACTCCACTCCCTCTCCCCACCTTCTGCCCCCTTCCTTTCCTGTCCTGATGAAGGGTCACAGTCTGAAACATTCACTCCATAAAATGTTGCCTGACCTGTTGAGATCCTCCAGCTTTTTATGTGTGGTACCCAAATGTTATCTGGGCTTAGAAGGGAAACTACAGTGAGAAGATGCAGAAATAAGAGGTGTACTTCACAAGAATTTTAAAGGTTAAGTGATGGTCTGATGGATATTTCCAAGCTTTAAAGCTCTGGTTTGTCCGAAGCTGGAGACCTGTTTGAAACTTTAGTTGCCACACTATAGAAAGGATTTTGAGCAGTGGAGAGTGTACAAAAGAGGTTTACACAAAATACTGAAAGAGCTTGGCAGGTCATGCAGAATTTGAAGATAAACAGTTAATATTTCAGGTCTTCAGTTGCTCAGCAAGAGTGAGGCAAGCAGGTTTTCAGTAGGATGGAAGATGGGACAGTAAAACAAAGGGAACATCTGTGATAAGATGAGCCAATATAGCTTAATGGGGACAGACCCATAGGGGCAAAATTAGGCCACTTAGCCCATTGAGTCTGCCCGGTATGTTACATTACCAGGCCTGTGTAATGCGCTGTTATTGGTCAAGTAGTGGAGCTTGCTCCCACTTCTTCTTCCAGGAATGCCAAACTTGAGAGAGAGAGAAAATCCATTTCCACTGCTTAACTAGATGAGGGTTGCTTTGTCAAGAGAGGGGTTAGAGGGTTGCCTTATCATAAGAGCCTAGACAGTTTGGGTTCCTTGGAGTTCTGAAAAAAATCAGGGTTATCCCAATTCAAGCATATGAGCAGCATGGACTGGGTCAATATTGAGATGTTTCACTGGTGGAAGAGTCAAAAATAAGGGAAAGTAATCGCACAATCAACATTGCGACATAGCTAGACAGAACAAGATATCGATACAGAGTGGATGGGGAGAGCATGTTTCCTATAGTGGGGGGAGTCAGGGTACAGCCTTAGAATACAGGGGCATTCTTTTAGATGTTGCCAGATGTCAGTGTCCATGATCTGCAGCTGCATTCAAACTGTGAGTTTTTTCATGGCAGATGAGTTCCTGCTCCCGGAGCAAACTGAACAGCTGCTTTTCAACCGATCCAGGAATGACCTAGAATACGCACTACCTCGGGGTGTGGCCCTGTGCAGCCCTGTGGACGACCTATTCCATGCCGGTGACACTGAGTGAGGCATCGTGGGAGAAACAGACATCACGACGGTGATCCAGCTATTGGAGGCCTCTGTACTTGGGTGATCGCGCTCTCTCTCTCTCTCTCTCCCCCTCTCTCTCTCTCTCTCTCTCTCTCGATGATGGGGAACGTTTGCTGCCAATTCTCGAGTTGGAGAATCTCAGAACTAAAAGAACAATGCAACAGACTATAACATCATAACAGCAATTGTTTTGTTAGTCTCCCCTCTCGCTGTGGAAGGAGATGAAACCTCCTTGTCCCTTGTTAGTGAGAGAGGGAACCTGTGGCAGGTCGATTTGTTGGGTAAACAATAGTTTTGTTGGATGGCAGATTATGGTCTCACTTTGAGAGCTTTGCTGTTGCTTGCTTGGTGGGTGGTGGGCACTGATACTTCTTGCTTTAATGGGTGGGGAGGGGGACAGTGAGGGGGGAGTTGATGCTTTGCTGCTGCTTTGCGTGGGAGGGGGAGAGGGGATTTTTGCATTCTACCTTTTTTTCTGCTATTCATTCTTTGGGGTTCTCTCTGTTTTTGTGGATGCCTGCAAAGAGTAAGAATTTCAGGTTGTATGCTGTATACATTCTCTGACATTAAATGGAACCACTGAGCCTCCAAGCCATTGAACAGAGATGAAGAGGAGTTTCTTCAGCCAGAGAGTAGATGGTAAATCTATGGAATTCATTGCCATAGATGGCCGTGCAGGCCAAGTCATTTGGCATATGTAAGGTGAATGTTCATAGGTCCTTGGTTAGTAAGGGTGTCAAAGGTTACAGGAAGAAGACAGGAGAATGGGGTTGTGAGATAATAAATCAGCATGATGAAATGATGGAGCAGATGATGAACCAATTAGCCTAATTCTGCTCTGATATCTATGTTATAATAAGACAGAGAGTAGTGAAAGGGAATTCTTTGCCCATGTGGATGGTGGAGAAATTGTAGAACTGGCACAGAAGAGGAATTGAGGCCAACATAAATCACTCAATGAAAGGTAGGGCAGGCTTGAGGGGCTGGTGGCCAACCCCAGTTTTCTTGTGTTCTTAGTCCCAGCTTTAGAACCCACCACCCATCAGTCAAGCTTGGAAGAACCCTTGCAAGCAAAGGGTAGTTGAAATTTAGAACTGTCTTCTTCAAACTAATTAGTTCTTCCTTTCGAATTTAGATAGTTTTGTTCAAACAAAGATACAGATAGGGATGGGATAGGGCTAGGTTTATGGAGGTAAGGTAGAAGGACGTCTAGCAGCAGATCAAATGGTGATCTTCCCTCCAAATCGTCATTCTGCATAGGTTCAGAAGTCCAAGACAAGCAGAACCACTACTGGTTTCTGCAAGCCCTCTTGTGAAGTGAGTGAGGATCAACACATCATATTGTGCAGTGATCTTTTTTTGCATTTGCTGCTTTGTATTTCTTTCCTTGTTCAATTCTTAATTGAATCTGGAACTTGTTTAAGGCAATTAAAATACAATAAGGTACTGAAGTATAGCTGAACCTTATAATCTCTGTCAAAGCTTTGCAAGCATTTCATTATTTGCTCCTGTTGAAATAATTTTATCTCATGATTTCTTGATACAAAGTTCAAATTACTTTCCCAGACAGCCAGCTGTACTGTGATATACTCATGCAATTAAAATTGTGTTGCATTGGTAAAATATATACAATGAGTAGGAATGCACCATTCCCTTCAAAGATAGTTGTACACTCAGTGGCCACTTTATTAGGTACACCTGTACACCTGCTTGTTAATGTAAGTGTCTAATCAGCCAATCATATGGCAGCAACTCAATGCATGAAACACATACAGACATGGTCAAAAGGTTCAGAGTTTGTCACAGTTCCGACCGTTAATTCCTCATTTACTCCTAATTCCCTTTAATGACAGCCCACCTGGTTTCCATCAGGACCTGCAGCATAAGAACCCCGGCTTTGCATCCACTAGTTGCCAGATCATTGGTTTTGCCTGTGTGGTAATTAACGTTTCCCGGCCTCTTAGGACTGTGTGTTCTAAGTTTTGCTCCAGTACCGAGAATTACCTGTGAAATGCAGTTTCTTCATGTCAAGATAAGTTTTCTAAGTAAACACAAAATAATCTGCAGATGCTTGGGTCAAAGCAACGCTCACAACATGCTGGAGGAACTCAGCAGGTCGGGCAGCATCTGTGGAGAAGTTCTACTCCAGTTCCGAGGTTTACCCGTGAAACTCAGTCGCTTCGTGTCAAGATCAGTTCTGCCTATCTCCTGCCTTCCTGCACTCTCTCCCGTTTGCCATTCAACGCTCACACCCGCATCTGCATCCTAACGCATTCTCCGTGCCTGTGTCCTGAGCTTGAGTTCACCTCATTCATTGCAACAGAACGATCTGGCCACTATGGACCCAGCGGACATGAATACCTTCAAGAAGCCCTCGCCAGCCAGGGTTTCCCACTGGGTCTGCACGACCAACGCTCTGGGAGGTCATGGAGAACCTCCGTTCCCTGTCTGCTGATGTAACAAAGATTGGTGACCAGGTGGACCAGGTATCCACTCATTTTACCCTATCCACTCCTGGAACACTGTCTAACCAGCCCAGACAGCCTGTAGTGGCAAGCCCCTACATGTCAGCAATACCCCTGCCAAGAGAGCCTCACGTACCTGAACTGGAGAACTATGCTGGGGATTTGGGGAAGTGCCCGGCCTTCACAGCAGTCATCCACGGATAAGTCAAAGATTGCTTACATCAATGGGTTGTTGTGGGGAAGTGCCTTAGCGTAGGCCACAGCTGTTTGGGGTAACCAACCGGTTATCTGCTCTTCTTTCTCCACCTTTATTGTGGAAATGAGAAAGATCTTTGACCACCCCGTTCGTGGTAAAGACCCTGCCAAGCGTCTACTCACTCTCTGTCAGGGCTCACGCAGTGTTGCCAAAGATTCCGTGGAGTTCTGGACGTTAGCTGCTGACTCAGTGTGGAATGATGATGCACTCCAAGGGGTATTTTGGAAAGGTCTTAACGACATGGTAAAAGATGAGTTGGTGACAAGAGACGACACTGACAGCCTGGATACCTTGATCTCCCTAGCCACCAGGTTGGACAATCGTCTCTGAGAATGCCATAGAGAAAGAACTGGTCGTCCACCACCTTTGGCCACTCCACGGCACTCATTTTCCCCTCTCGCCAGAACAAGCCTCTCTCCTCCTCCTGCTCCTAGAGTAGCTCCCAGCCCTGCCATTTCCACTGCCCTGGGAGAGGAACCCATGCAGCTGGGACGGAACCGCCTTCCTCCCACTGAACGACTACGGAGATTGAGAGCGAGTGAGCGTCTATATTGCAGCCAGTCCAGCCACTTCCGTGCTACCTGTCCCCTTCAGCCAAAAAGGGAAGGTTCACCAGTAGAAAGGGGGACCCTGGTGAGCCAGACAACATTTCCTTCCATTCCCCGAACCTGGATGCAGCTTCAAGCTATCTTACATTACAAATAACAGTCCCTGCCTCTTTCAGCTCTCGTAGACACTGGTGCTGAGGGAAATCTTTTGGATGAAGACTTAGCTTTCTGGGCCAGAATTCCTCGTGAGCCGTTGAGAGCCCCTCTGGAAGCCCAGACACTGGACGGTAGACTATTGGCCCGAGTCACACACTGCACACCACCCCGTCTCTCCCTCTCTCTGGGAACCATTGGGAACAGGTACGATTCAATTTAATTTCCTCTCCTCAAGCTCCTATAGTTCTTGGGTATCCCTGGTTAAGCTGTCATAACCCCGACATTGACTGGTCCACTGGGAAGAGAGTCAGCTAGAGTTCGTTCTGTCACTCGACTTGTCTGCAATCGGCCCTTTCCCCAGTGGAAGTCACCGGCATCTCGTCTGCCTCTGAACCCCCGATTTATCCAAGGTTCCAGCAGAGTATCACAATCTGGGAGAAGTGGTTAGCAAACAACGGGCTCCTTCCCTGCGTCCACACTGCCCTTATGATTGCGCAATTGACCTTCTCCCCAGAGCTCCTCTACCCAGCAGTCAGCTGTATAAGCTGTCCCGACCACAAAGGGAAGCAGTGGAGGCTTAGCTAAATGATTCTCTCGCGGCTGGCATTATCCGACCCTCATCTTCCCCTGTAGGCGCAGATTTCTTCTTTGTGGGGAAGAAAGATGGCTCACTGTGCCCCTGCATTGACTACCGTGGCCTGAATAACATCACCATAAAGAATTAGTATCCACTGCCCCTTATAAACTCTGCCTTCAAGCCCCTTCCCGGAGCCACAATTTTCTCTAAGTTGGACCTACGGATTGCCTATCACCTGGTCAGGATAAGGGAGGGAGACGAATGGAAAACAGCTTTTAACACCCCCCTTGATCATTTCCAATTTCTGGTCTTGCCATTCCATCTCATCAATGCCCCCGCCATCTTCCAAGCCCCGATAAGCGATGTCCTTAGGGACTTTATTAACTGTTTTATTTTTGTTTATTTGGACGACATCTTAATTTTCTCCCGCAGTCTTCAGGAACACGCCTAACATGTCCGCCAGGTTCTCCAGAAGCTTTAGGAGAACAAACTATTCATTAAGGCAGAGAAGTCCGAGTTCCAAGTCCCTTCTGTCAGTTTCCTGGGGTACATCACTGACAGCGGGCAAGTGAAGATCCGGAAAAGATTCAGGCGGTGGCAGAGTGGCTATAATCCATGACACTCAAGCAACTCCAGTGATTTCTGGGGTTTGCAAACTTCTACCATCGCTTCATCAGGAATTACAGCCGGGTGGCAGTGCCCCCTACTCGACTCACTTCTCCTGTGACCCCTTTTCACTGGGACCCCAAAGCGGACTTAGCCTTCATGGACCCAAAGAGGAGTTTCACCTCCGCTCCCATCCTGATCCAACCTGACCCCTCTCATCAATTCATTGTGGAAGTCGACGCCTCCGAAACTGAGGTGGGAGCGGTCCTTTCCCAACGCTCCATCCCTGCGCCGCCTTCTCTCGCCATCTGTCCCCCGCCGAATGGAACTACGACATTGGGAACCGGGTGTTACTGGCTGTCAAACTCGCTTTGGAGGAGTGGAGATACTGGCTGGAGGGAGCAGAACATCCATTCATTGTCTGGACAGACCACAAGAACCTCACATACATCCAAATCACCAAACGCCTGAATTCCCGTCAAGCCTGTTGGGCATTATTTTTTGACTGTTTCAGATTCACACTCACCTATCGTCCTGGTTCCAAGAACGGGAAGCCCGATGCTCTCTCTCGTCAATATGTCTCCGAAGAGGGCAACCCAACCCCGAGACCATCCCTCCACCATCCTGTGTGGTGGCTGCCCTCACCTGGAGATCGAATCCATAGTCAAAGAGGCCTGACGGACTCAACCTGACCCAGGCAATGGACCCTCCAATCGCCTCTTTGTGCCCGACTCTGTCCAGTCTCAGGTTCTCTAGCGGGGGCACACTGCTCATTTCGCCTGCCATCCTGGAGTCGATCGAACTTTGTTGCTTCTGAAAAGACAATTCTGGTGGCCCTCCATTGACGCTGACTCTCACTCCTTCGTCTCTGCCTGTTCTGTTTGTGCCCATGGAAAAGCCTCCCATCGGCCACCTGCTGGGTTGCCTTGTCCCCTACCTGTCCCTAGCCACCCTTGGTGCCACATTGTGCTGGATTTCATTACTGGACTACCCCCTTCACATGGGGACACTGCTGTACTCACCGTGGTGGACTGATTCTCCAAAGCCTTGCACTTTGGAGCCCTTCCCAAACTCCCTACAGCCTGTGAGACAGCCGACCTCCTTGTTCATCACGTCTCCCGCCTTCATGGAATTCCTTCTGACATTGTTTCTGACTGGGGCCTCCAATTCATCTCTCAAGCCTGGAGATCCTTTCCTCAAGCCCTTGGAGACCTCGGTAAGTCTGTCTTCCGGCTTCCATCTACAGACTAATGGTCAAACAGAACGAGCAAACCAGGATTTGGAGGCAGCACTGCGCTGCATAACCGCCAACAACCTGTCATCCTGGAGTACCCATCTCACTTGGGTAGAGTACACCCACAACTCCCTGGTCAGCACCACCACCAGAATGTCTCCCTTCGAAAGCTCTCTCAGTTACCAACCCCCTCTGTTTCCCGCACATGAAGATGACATCGCTGTGCCTTCAGTTCAGGCCCATCTCCACCGGTGCCGCAAGTTCTGGAAGCATGCACGCGCAGCCCTGCTCTGCTCAGCTGACCTCAACCGGAGGATTGCCGATCGCCTTCAAAATCCTGCACCTAATTATCGGCCTGGGCAGAAGGTTTGGCTGTCTTCAAAAGACATCCCCCTCAAGAATTAACCCAAGAAACTCGCCCCTCACTACCTCGGGCCATTCGAAATTGAGAGTATCATTAAACCCTCCGGCGGTCAGACTCAAACTGCCCAGATCCATGCATATTCATCCCACTTTCCATGTCTCCCAATTGAAACCTGTGTCTGTCAGCCCTTTGTGCCTTCCTGCCAAACCCCCTTCACCCGCCCGGATCATTGACAACTATCCAGCGTACACCGTCCGGTGAATACTGGATGTGTGCCGCCAAGGCAGGGGTCTCCAGTACCTGGTTGATTGAGAGGGATACGGTCCTGAGGAGTGCACCTGGATTACCCACTCTTTCATCCTGGACCCTTCCCTCATCTGTGATTTCCATCAAGACAATCCGGACAAGCCTGGTGGTTCGCCTGGAGGCTCCTGTTTGGGGGTGGGGGGTACTGTAACAGTCCCGACCCTTAATTCCCCATTTTCTCCTAATTCTCTTTAATGACGGCACACCTGGTTTTCATCAAGACCTGCAGCATAAGAACCCCGGCTTTGCACCTATTAGTTGCCAGATCATTGGTTTTGTCTGTGTGGTAATTAACGTTTCCCAGCTGCTTAGGACTGTGTGTTCCAAGTTTTGCTTCATACCGAGAATTACCTGTGAAACTCAGTCTCTTCATGTCAAGATAAGTTTTCTAAGTTCTACTGCAATTCCGAGGTTTACCTGTGAAACTCAGTCGCTCCGTGTCAAGATCAGTTCTGCCTACCTGCTGCCTTCCTGCACTCTCTCTTGTTTGCCATTCAATGCTCACGCCCACCTCTGCATCCTAACGCATTCTCCGTGCCTGTGTCCTGCGCTTGGGTTCGCCTCATTCGTTGCGACAGTGTTCTTCAGAGCAAACATCACAATGGGGAAGAAATGTGATCTAAGTGACTTTGACTATGGAAAGATTATTGGTGCCAGACAGGGTGGTTTGAGTATCACAGAAAATGCTGATCTCCTGAGATTTTCACACACAACAATCTCTAGAGTTTATAGAGAGTGGTGTGACAAAAATAAACAAACATTAAGTGGCAGTTCTGTGAGTGAAAATACCTTGTTAAAGAGAGAAGTCAGGGGAGTATATCCAAACTGGTTCAAGCATACATGAAGGCAACAGTAACCCAAATAAGAATGCAATATAACAGTCGTGTGCAGAAGAGCATCTCTGAATGCACAACACATTGAACCTTGAAGTGGATGGGCTACAGCAGCAGAAAAGCATGAATACACATTGAGAGGCTACTTCATTAGTTACAGGAGGTGCCTACTAAAGTGGCACTGAGCGTATATCAAAGGGTCCAGTTGTCAGGGGTGAACATAAATGCATTTCCTCTTATATTTAATTTCCATTCATCCAAAATAATTGGCCCCTGCTTAGACAAACAAAAGTGAGCACTAATGCCAATGTGATTAGGCTGCTAATGCGAATTAAGTAAACCCTATTATCCACAAAATCCCATCAATTACCCTCTCTGTGTTAATATTCATTGGGTTAGGCAGTGCTGCTATTTAGTTGGTGTTACCACAGGGATTTCTAAAATATCCACACTCTGCACTGGGGACATACATAATGTGCTGGAAGGCAGGTGTCAGTGAACATACAGAGTTAACCGACCGTTGTAAATTGCTCCTGGTGAGTGGTAGAATCCGGGGTGCATTGATGGGAATGGGGAAAATTAAATGGGATGAGTGTAAGATTAATATAAATGGAAGTTAATGGTTTGTGTGAGCTGGGTGGACCAAATGGCCAGCTTCCTGAATTAACTTATCTCATTCGCAACAAACTGAATTGAGAATGGGTTATCTCTTCAGCACTATGACTACTGGATTGCACCTTTATAAATAACTCAAAAATATCCAAAGCTGAGTGAATGTCAATAATTGCCTGCAATGTGTTGCTGTAAATGTAACTGCAAAATGACTCAAATTAGAACTGCAGAAAACATGAAGTAAGCTTAATTATAAAAATATTATCAAAATATATCTGTGCATAAAATGCTTCATTGAAGTTATGACTAATTTAAAATAAGTGAACATATTCTGATTTAACTATATTAGCATATTTATTAAAATTGAGAATGTTTTTAATTTTAGCATTTTTTAAACTCAAGATATGCCACTTTCACAACTTAGAATAGTGGGTTATTAATAGCTAATGTTAAGCAATGTACTTGGCTCCCTAAATAAAACAAAAGTTATTTAAAATTTTTATTCTTCGCCATAGCCTGACGCTATCACAGCTTGGGGTGTCAGAGTTCAGAGTTTAATCATAGATTCCTCTGTAGAGAAATTGTACATCCTCCCCATGGGGTGAGTGGGTTTCCTTCAGGAATTCTGGTTTCCTCCCACAGTGCCAGTTAGTAGGATAATTGGTCATTGTAAATTGTCCCGTGATTAGGCTAGGGTTAAATCAGGGGATTGCTGACTATGTGACTCGAAGAGCTGCATCTCTAAATAAATAAATAACAACGTTTCTCTTGTTGTAAGGATAGCAACTAGATTTCTAAGGGTGTCTGAACAGTACTTTTCCCAGTGGCCATCCAGACAGTGTTATGAAATGATCACCCACTTATTTGGTGAACCAGGCATTGATAAGAAAGTCTGGTAAAAGAAGTAAGTGTTCTTGTCGTGCCTTGCCCTGAGTAGCTTTGCAGCACAGGATTCAGTCATCTGTGAACGTTCCCAGGGGCATATAACAAGACAAAGTCAAAGCTGGGTTCATTGTCATACACATAAGTACATGCATGCGCATGGCATCAGATACCCAACGTTCACAACAAAAGCATGAACTGAACACAAATTATGCACAATTTTTACAACACAGAAGACAAGTCCATTGTAATGCAAAGAAATCAAAATGGTCATAGTGTTGCTATACTGAGGGTTAGGGTTGTGCAGGCTGGTTGAAGGGGAATCGATGTTTTTGAACCTGGTGGTGTGTGACTTCAGGCTTCTGTTCTCCTGCCCAATGGCAGCTTTGAGAAGATGGTGTAATCCATCAAGTTCTGCAGGTAGATCATCAGTTTGATGAAAGACACAATTTAGTCTGCCTTAATATTGTTGATTTCCCAGTGTAAGGGGATGTCTGTAAGGGACTGCTGTTGTCAGCACATTCCAGGGTGCAGGAATGCATGGTGAGTGACAGGACTGCAGTCTAGTGCGCTGCCATCACCGGACACAGGTGGGCTGGTCTTACCTCATAGATATATTGTCTATAGAAAAAATAAGAAGTGGTATTGACACTCCCTAAGATAATGTATTGAATTGCTGCTACAACGAATTCACAGGATGACATTTACCGATTGTTTTTAGTCTGTATATTATGAATAAAGCATATTCTTGAAATGATACTCACCATCCAGGGCGTGCTTCTCATTTCTACAATCACACAGGAGGTACAAGAGCCTGAAGACTCACACTCAGTGGTTTAGGAACAACTTCTTCCCCCCTAGTATCATATTTCTGAACGGTCCATGAACCCACGAACACTACCTCACTATTCCTCTTTTTGCATTATTTAGTTATTTATCTACTGATCTATCTATTCATTTAGTTAATTAGTTAGTTATTGGTTATTTATTTATTATTTTGGTGACCTTTCTTTCAGTCTTGTGCTGCACAAAAACAACAAATTTCACAACATGCACTGTATCAGTTATAATAAACCTGATTCTGATTCGGATTCTGAAAAGGAGTGCATGGCTTGAACCACAAGTGAGAGGTTTCACATTCTGAGTTTGTTTCTGAGTTTAGGCCTGGGGTTAACCGAGTCTTCGAGTCGGAGTCATTCATACCTCAGGCTTCCCACTCTCAGCTGGGACTCAGCACTATCACATCTGGGGCTAGGACTGTTATCTCTGATCTGTTATCCCTAGACCTGTTTAATTTTATTTAGTGATAAGTAAAATTGAGCCCTTCCAACTCAAAGTGTTGTGCCACCCAGCAACCGATCTATTTAACTCTAACCTAATCACAGGACAATTTACAATGCCCAATGAACCTACTAACCAGTAGGTCGTTGTGCCGTGGGAGGAAACCGGAGCACCCGGAGGAAACCCATACAGTCATGGAGAGAAAGTACAAACTGCTTACAGACGGTGTTGGAATTTAACTCTGAACTCTGATGTCCTCAGTTGTAATAGCATCACGCTAACTTCTATGCTACCATGGCTTCTGCTACTTCTGAGCATATTAATATCTCAACATTAAATTGGATTTGTGGAAATTAGTAATCTCAATTACTCTGTACAAATGCGTGAAGATATATCAGATTAGGTTTATAACTTTATACAGCTACTTTCTGAACTACTGGAATACCTCCAACAACATCATCTTGACCCGATCTTGCACAATCTGTTGTCTCCTTCATCAAAATTGTCTGCAGATCTTGACTGGGCTGTGCAATTAATGTTGGCACAGCCAATGATGCCCCAGTTGAAGTAGTTGTCATTATTTTTTAAAAGGAGGAGCTCTTCATTATCTTATCAACGTGTCTACACCTTTTAAACCACAACTCAAATTTTTTCACCCAGCCTAAACTGGTAGTGTAAGCTGGACAAATAACAACACAATTATATACTACATGCTCAAAGTTTCAATGATTTAAAGTACATTTATTGTCTAAGTATGCATGAAGTATACAACCCTAAGATTTGTCTTCCAGCAGACGTCATGAAGAGAAGAAACATCATGGTACCTATTCAACAAAAATATCAAACACCCAACACACAAAAAAAAAGAGAAAATTTTCTAAATGGCAAAAAAACAAGTGAATAACAGAGAATATTAAACATCAAACTACAGAGTCCTTGAAACCACCTAGGAATGTTCAATTTAGTTTAGTTCAGCTCAGGTTAGCAGTGTCGTTCATTGACTGCAGGCTGCAGAGCTATTCTGCCCAATCAAAATTGGACAAAACTGCAATAAAAAAAAAGAATAGCCAGAAACCAGAAACACATATAACATGAACTGCAGACACCTCTAAAAATGAGTTCAATCCTCAAACCACACCAAAGAAGCCTTGCCCAAGACCCAAGACTTTTTCACCTTCCTCCGGCATTAGTGAGCGAGTGGGAGGTGGAGACTGGTCGAATGCAGGCAGAAGGCATTGAACACTGTTACGTACCCCGTAACTGGGTTGCCAAACCAACCGAAATGGACCACTTAGTTGGAGTCTGGTTTAACAGAAACTAATAAAGTTTTATTAAAGAAATAAGTAACATAGTACTCTAATCGTAGGGATATAAATGCAACAGGTTAGCAATGATAAAACACACATGTACACAGAACTAGGATAATAGGAATCAATCAAGCTCTATCACAGTCTAGGGGTAAAATGATCAGTCTCAAGTGACGCAGAGTTCAGTTCAGCTTAGTACAGTTTGCAGTAATCGCTGTTGTGCAGTTGGAGAGAGAGAGAGAGGATGCAAATTTTGATTCAAACAGACCTTTGATGTTCTTCGTAGTTAGCTTTCGGGTGGATCTTCTTATGTCTTCTGTGGTCACCGACTGTGACCCCTCCGTTCCGGATACGACCGTTCTTCTGCGGTGAACCCGGCACCCAGGCAAGGGCGGACACACACACCAGGTTCCCACCGATCGTACCTTCTCACCCTGTGCGTCTATGGTCAGTTCCCTCGATCAGAGCTCCAAAGTTCCACCAACTTGTGGGGGCACATCGCTCTTCCAGGGTCTCGTTATCTTGTGATCTCCTGGTGTGTGTCGTGCCTTAGCGAACCTGTTCTTTTTGTCACCCTGCTGGTGTATCGCCCGTCCATCAAACTTCAAACAGTTCAGGTTCAAAGCAACCGGTCTGTCAATATTCTGAAATGTGTTTCTTTCTCGTTAATCTCTCTCTTCTCTCTTATTAGCATTTTGAATGTTTCTCTATTGTCTCCCTTATCTCTCTCATCAGCATCAATCTTCTGATAACTTGGTTTGTCGTCACAACACCCACTCACCTTCCGCTCTCATCCTCGTTGATTTCAACCTTTCTCAATGCTTTAATTGGCAAGTTAGTTGAGAATTGGAGCAGATCATAGGTTCAAGCTCTGCCATTAGGCCTCACACTCTGTTCTCAATCATGCTAAGTTCCCCCAGTGACAGAAAAAGTGCCAGATTGCTCAGTTGGCACAAAAACACATCATTAAAATGTAGTTTATGGGCTCTAATCACACACAGATTAGAAGTAGTATATTTACAAGAAGATGGAGAAGAAGGGGAATATAGAGAAGAAGAAGTAGTTTGTGAACCACCTGCAGGATGTCGCAATTGGTCGCGTTGGTCACTGGCGCCATCTTGCGCATCTACATAAAGTAAGATTTTCTCTTTGCTCTAACCATAGATGAATCCCAGGTTTTCCTTTGTACCAGTATTGGGCAGCTCAACTTGATCAGAGCACCGGTATTGGACCGCTCATCTTGATCAGAGCACCAGTATTGGACCGCTCATCTTGATCAGAGCACCAGTATTGGACCGGTCAGCCTGATCAGAGTACAGGTATTGGACCGGTCAGCTTGTTCAGAGCACCAGTATTGTACCGGTCAGCTTGTTCAGAGCACCAGTACTGGACCGGTCAGCTTGATCAGAGTATCAGTATTGGACCGCTCATCTTGATCAGAGCACCAGTATTGGACCGGTCAGCTTGATCAGAGTACAGGTATTGGACCGGTCAGCTTGTTCAGAGCACCAGTATTGTACCGGTCAGCTTGATCAGAGTACAGGTAGGTATTGGACCTGTCAGCTTGTTCAGATCACCAGTATTGGACCGGTCAGCTTGATCAGAGTATCAGTATTGGATCGGTCAGCTTGATCAGAGCACCAGTATTGGACCAGTCAGCTTGATCAGAGTACCAGTATTGGACCAGTCAGCTTGATCAGAGTACCAGTATTGGACCAGTCAGCTTGATCAGAGTACCAGTATTGGACCGGTCAGCTTGATCAGAGCACCAATATTAGACCGTCAGCTTGATCAGAGCACCAGTATTGGACCGGTCAGCTGGATCAGAGTACCAGTATTGGACCGGTCAGCTTGATCAGAGCACCAGTATTGGACCGGTCAGCTGGATCAGAGGACCAGTATTGGACCGGTCAGCTGGATCACAGTACCAGTATTGGACTGGTCAGCTTGATCAGAGCACCAGTATTGGACCGGTCAGCTGGATCAGAGCACCAGTATTGGACCCGTCAGCTGGATGAGAGCACCAATATTGGACCGGTCAGCTTGATCTGAGCACCAGTATTGTACCCATCATGCTGGATCAGAGCACCAGTATTGGACTGGTCAGCTGGATCAGATTATCAGTATTGGACCGGTCAGTTTGATCAGAGCACCAATATTGGACCGGTCAGCTTGATCTGAGCACCAGTATTGTACCCATCATGCTGGATCAGAGCACCAGTATTGGACTGGTCAGCTGGATCAGAGTATCAGTATTGGACTGGTCAGCTTGATCAGAGCACCAGTACTGGACTGGTCAGCTGGATCTGAGTACCAATATTGGACCACTCAGCTCTACTGTAAAACCCACACCCAAGTGACGCTAGAAAGGTAGATTTTCCAAACATCAAGTTCCCAGTGAGTACGATCATCATTCTTAAGGTAGTTTATGGTCGAATTACTAGCTTGGACATAGGTGCTCTGAATGTTCCGATAGTGCCATGGAGCTTTTAGAGTTTGTTCTTCTGCATCTATATTGAGGCAATTCACTGGTATCCAGAGTGTGAGTGAACACTCGGTCAGTCACGGTTGACCATGGATCTTACATCCTAGCTCTCCAGGTATGCAAACCTTGGAAGTGTGACATGGAGACAAAGCTGTTGCTGATGTAGAAAACTGCCCTCCTCCAGCAGAGACTGATACAGTTTGGTACCGGCAACAATGCAGGAGTTGCCAGTCAGCATTGAACTTAACATAGAACTGCCTTATAGACTCCAGCTCTGGAGTTTTCCCCTGGGGTCTACTCCCACAGCCTTCCCTGTGGGTGGGTATATTTGCAAGGTAGCGGAGGTTTGAGATCAGAGTTTTTCTTCTCCTAGATGAGCTGCCAACCACGGCTGATGAGCCCCATCTGCCAAAAGTGACTGGTTCTAAGGCACCAATAACCCACCTTTGCCCCCTTCTCCTGTCAGTAGAAATGGTTCTGTTGGGCTTAGTAGCTGAACCACATGTGAAAGACCAAGAGTTGGACTTGGTTGTCAGAGGCTATCTGAGGTACATGCCATTGGGAGCATTTAATAGGTAGTAGGGGCTTGTCCCCAATGCCACCTCCGGCTATAACAACCTTAAGGAACCAGAGAGCGAAGTTATTTATTGAAGAACATGAGATCAAATTCCACAAAAGAGGAATTAAATTCTAATGACTAAATTCAGCGAAGAAGTTGTCATGAGTGAAGATGACAATGATGAATTGTGATAGAAATCTGTTTGTTTCATGGAAACAAATCTTTCATCCTTATCTTGGTGTGGTTGGTAAATGATTCTGGGACCATCAATGTGTACTCAACTGCTCCCTCCGATCAGGGCTAATGTAAATGGACTATAAAAGCAGGCAATATCACTGACATCCACAGCACCATAATGTACAAATGTAGCTGAGGTTATGCTTCAGATTTATTACTACAAAAGGTGGGAATGTAGAGCAGATTCACCAAGATATTTTGGGGATTGCTTCATTGAGCATCTTTGCTCCATAAGTTGTGCCAACTTATATTCCGTCTGGGTAGCCTTCAATCTGATGGCATGAATATCGACTTCTCCTTCTGGTAAAAAAAAATTCCCTCCCTGTCCCTTCTTCTTCTATTCCCTAGTCTGGGCTCTGACCTCTTCTCACCTCCCTATCACTTTCCCCCCAGTACACTCCTCCTTCCCTTTCTCCTATGGCCTTCTCTCTTCTCCTTTCAGATTCCTACCTCTCCAGCCCTTTAACTTTCCCACCATCTGGCTTCACTGATCACCTTCTAGTTATTCTCCTCCTCCTCTCCACACCTTTCTATTCTGGCATCTTCCCCTTCATTTTCAGTCCTGAAGAAGGGTCTTGGCCTGAGACATAGACTATTTATTCATTTCCACAGATGCTACCGACCAGCTGAGTTCCACCAGCATTTTGGGAGTGTTTCTCAGGACTTCCAGCATCTGCAGAATTTCTCATGTTTCTCACCAGGATATTGCCTGGATTGCAGGACTTCAGTTATGATGAGAGATCTCAAAGGTGGAGAAGTTTGGAGAGGTTGTAGCAGAAATATATAAAGTTATGAAGAGCAGAAATAATCCAAATCTTTTTCTTATAGTGGGAATACTTAAAATAAGAGGGAAAAGGATTAAGATAAGAGTTTCAAAGGGGGTCTGAGGAGTTTTTTTTTACAAACTGTTTGATATCCAGGATGTGCTGTAAGAGGAGGTGGTAGGGTCAGATACAATCACAAAATTTCAGAAGCATCTAGAAAAACACTAAATAGGCATTGCATAGAAGCATACAGACCTAATGCGAGCAAATGGGATGGATGTAAATGCAAGGGTTGGCATGAATATAGCGGGCCAAAGGGCCTGATCCTGATCTGTATGACTTTATGACACGGTGAGTTTTGCAGCTCTGGCATAAAAGTTTGAGCTTGGTTTCAACTAAGTACCTTTGGATTCAGAAATGAGGAGCAAACCCACTCAGCCTCCAGGCTTTTGAAGTGCAAGCACTCAAGCAATTGGACTGAGGGTGTATGGGAAGTTATTGACAAATCCTGCACCAAAGTCAGCTACTGGACTCCGGTTGTGTGGGTGAAACCTGATCTTCCCAACTGAGGGGAAGGTAGCTGAACTGGAACAGCTGCTGAAGTTATACAAGGGCATTAATACATCCGCCATCTCATTTTAAAATAAACAGAATGATTCAGCAGCTGGCACACCTGGTTCTGATCTCTTTCAACTTAATGGTACACAGATGCCATGTTCCTTTTAAACTCACAAGGGACCCTTCCCCAAGTTACCTTCAAATTCACCGAGTTCACTGGAAAATGTATTAAACTATAATGCAGCATCTGTTCAATTAGGGTCTAAAAAGTTACTTTTCTTGTAGTTTAACTTCATTTATGCTTGTCTACTGTTCGTCTGTGAATGTTCTGTGGATTTTCAGTAATGTGCAGAAATTTAATTGGTTCGGTATTTTTGTAGGTTATTTGTCTGCAGCCTGTGTCATGCCACAAATCAACTTTCCCATGGTCTGATCTCATCAAATATTTTTTCTTATCTGTCTAGTTTGAGCAAGTCCTCAGCTTCTTTGCGCTTGTCTTTCCTTATCTTCTTTCTTTGTTTCTTTCCTTACATACCTTGCAGTGTGTTGGTTACTGTTAATGCTTGCTTGTGAACTCCTAACAACACAGTCGTAATCACAAGTTTTACGTTTCAGTTTTGACTTCTGTCATCCTTTTGGTCAATATCATCCCCAGATCCAATGCTTCTTTTAAAAAAATGAATTAAAGGTATGTTCAGGTATTAATAAGTGTAATATCCATCAATATGTAAATTCTGCCTTTCTGACATCATTAAGGTGTGGGTTTTTGGAGTTTAACTGTAGGATAAATGCTCTGACAAAACTAATTGGCCCAACACTGATACAAGGAGGGTCAAAGGAATTGTGTCTATTGGAGCAGGATGTCAACAAAGAGGAATTCTCACCTACTGACACAGTGGTGTAGTGGTTAGCCCAATGCTTTACAGTATCAGCAACCCGGGTTCATTTCCCGCCAGTGTTTGTAAGGAGTTTGTATATTCTCCCAGTGACTGTGTGGGTTTCCTCTGGGTGCTCCAGTTTCCTCGTATGGTCCAAAGATGTACCAGTTTGTAGGTTAATTGGTCATTGTAAATTGTAAATTAGGTTAGGGTTAAGTCAGGAGTTGCTGGCCGGTGCAGCTCATAGAGCTCGAAGGACTTATTCCAGGCTATATCTCTAAGTAAATAAAATAAAAATAAAATGTTCACCCTGTTTTTGCTGGGTGTCAACATTTGGGCTGTGGTTTGAAAGGTGCAGACATTTTTGGTCTGTGTAGCTAGTAGAGCTGTGGCCTCATATCTCCAAAACCCGTTCAACCATGGTCTTGAGTGTTGTCCATGTGGAGTTTGCACAATCCCACCATGATGTTGAAGGTTTAATCCAGGTGCTCTGTTGTCTCCCACATCCCAAATGTATGTAAGTTGGTGAGACAATTGACCAATGTCAGTTGCGCTAAGTAAGGATGAGTGGTAGAAAGAGTATGGGGAAAGTTAGTTTGGGGGAATGGGATTATTCAACAAATCAGCATCGACTTGATGGAAACCTGGATTTCCTACTTGCTCCGTCCTACAGCCTGCCAGTTAAAGTGACTGAGGTACTGGTGAGGACAATGAATGCCAGCCTTGCCAGCAGCATGACATCCAAATTCAAAACCAAAGTTGAGTGTATTGCCACATGCACAGGAGCAATGAAGAACCTACTTGCAGCTGCATTCACAAGTAAAACATACACTCAGTAGAATACAATCAGAACAAAAGGTCTATTGAATGCAAAGTGATCGAAGTGCTCATAGTATTGGTAAAGTGTAGTGATTATGTTAGTCTGGCTGGTTGGAGGGAAGTAGCTGTTCTTGAACCTGGCGGTGTGAAGCTTCAGACTTCTGTACCACCTACCAGATAATAGCTGGTATGACCTGGATGATTATTGCTGCCAACTTGAGGCAGAATCTCATGTACGTATGTACTACAACGGCGGGAAGAGATGTGCCTGTGATGTGTTGGTCCACTACTCTCTACAGCCTCTGAGATTCTTATACATTCAAATTGCCATGGTGTAAGCAGTGGGGATACTTTCAGCATACATAATTTATTCCAGTGAACTAGTAAAGGAATCATGACTTGCACTGGCATTCTGCTGAAGGATCTTTGACCTAAAACATTAACTCTTTTTCACTTTGGATAGATGCAGCCTGACCTGTTGAGTGGTTCCATTTCCTGTGTTTTTTATTGGATCAAACTCTGAATTATTCTGGTTAAACATGAAAATGAAGCATCTGGCAAATGGTATGAGTTTGCATGTAAGCAGGCAACAATTTCTCCTGCTTGAATGCTCCCAGATAAAGGTACCACACACTAATCATTAATAGTTAAACGTTATGTCTGGGTTAGAACCAAATTTATTGATCCTGAGAACATCTAACAGTCTCCCACCCAGGGCATGAAGAAATAAAGAAAAACGGAGATGTTACTCTCAACAGAATGACAGTCACTTTGTATTGGTGGTGATGCAAAAATATGAGTTAATCTCCCTGATTCCACATTTAACTCATATATCCACAATTAACATTCTTCCATGAACAAAAAGGGAGCTGAAGTTCTTCTAGGTTTCCAGTCATTTGAATTATTTTTACTCTAAACAACAGAAACATATTTTCAGTAACATATAGCCAAACCTGACACCTACCCACATTCCTGCTCCGTATAATTGTTTTAATTTTGAATCTTATTTAATCAACTCCAACTACCAATTAGGAGGGCCGCCCTGCATTGAAGACGACAAGTATGTAAAAATGCATTGGAAATCTTACTTACAGCAACATCATGGGACATAGCATTTATATAAATGACATTCACACAGAAGCGTACAGTACTGTGAAAAATCCTGGGCACATATATACAGCTGGGGTGCTTAAGACTTTTGCACAGTATTGTATTTGTCAATGTGGAGCAGAGAGCATGTTTATAAATCTGCTGAGAGCAAAGGATGCTGGAAATGGCAAGGGTGCATCGCTGTGAAAAGGTTGTGGGACAGGTGGTAAAGAAGGAGTGCTTGGGGTAAGGGTGCCATGGGTGCAGACACATCCAGCCCTGAGGCACCAGGCAAGGTCATTTGATTCCAAACAGCTGGTTTATTGATCATTACAGAATGTCTCGCTGATGCTTCCCTTTCCCTTCCATGTTTCCCAACCATGATTCCCTTCTCCCAGCACCATTCCCACTTTCAGTCCACAATAGTGACCCATATCAGAATCAGCTTTATCATCACTTACATATGTCATGAAATTTGTTTTCTGTGCAGCAGCAATATGTAAAATTACTAAAGTACTTTCAAAACTCTTAGGCACCTTAAAAAAAGTATATATATATCTACCTAAGACTTTTGCACAGTGCAAGAAATTATATTCAGTTTTTGCAAGAAGGATCACAATTAGCACAAAGACAAAGTCCATTGTACTGCAAAGTGATTAGCATGTTCATAGTGTTGCTATACTAGGTAGTGATGAAGATTGTGCTGGTTGATTCAAGAAACGGATGAATGAAGGGAAGTAGCTGTTCTTTGTATTCACTGTATATTCATGGAATTTCAGCAATATGTCGATCAGCTGGAGAAAAAGAACATAGCATATGACTAGTGTTCCACCAAAGACTATTCCCCATGACTTGTGTTCCACCAAAGTCTACTTCACATGACTAATGTTCCACCAAAGTCTACTCCACATGACTAATGTTCCACCAAAGTCTACTCCACATGACGTGTTCCACCAAAGTCTACTCCATATGACTAATGTTCCACCAAAGTCTACTCCACATGACTAGCGTTCTACCAAAGTCTACTACACATGACTAGTGCTCCACCAAAGTCTACTCTTCATGACTAATGTTCCACCAAAGTCTACTCCACATGACTAGTGTTCCACCAAAGTCTACTCCACATGACTAGTGTTCTACCAAAGTCTACTCCACATGACTAGTGCTCCACCAAAGTCTACTCTTCATGACTAATGTTCCACCAAAGTCTACTCCACATGACCAGTGTTCCACCAAAGTCTACTCCACATGACTAGTGTTCCACCAAAGGCTATTCCTATGACTAGTGTTTCTCCAAAGCCTATTCCATATGACCTGTGTTCCAACAAAGTCTACCTCACATGACTAGTGCTCCACCAAAGTTTATTCCCCATTACTAGTGTTCCACCAATTTCTATTCTGCATGACTAATGTTCCATCAAAGTCTACTCCACATGACAAGTGTTTCACCTGTTATGTACCCTGTAACTGCGTTGCCAGACCAGCGGAAATGGACCACTTAGTTAGAGTCTGTATTACTGGAACTAAGAAAGTTTTATTAAAGAAATAAGTAACACAGTACGCTAAACGTAAGGATATAAATGCAACGGGTTAGCAATGATAAAACACGCATGTACACAGAACTAGGATAATAGGAATCAAACAAACTCTATCGCAGTCTAGGGGTAAAATGATCGGTCTCAAGTGACGCAGAGTTCAGTTCAGCTCAGTACAGTTCGCAGCAATCACTGTTGTGCCATTGGAGAGAGAGAGAGAGAGAGAGAGAGAGAGAGCGAATGATGATATGCAAATCGAATTCAGACAGACCTTGACGTTCCTCCGCAGTTAGCTTTTGGGCGAGCCCTTTTTTAATGTCTTCTGAGGTCACCGACTGTGACCCCTCCGTTCCGGATATGATCGTCCTTCCGCGGTGAACCCGGCACCCAGGCAAGGGTGGACACACACACCAGGTTCCCGCCGATCGTACCTTTTCACCCTGTGCGTCTATGGTCGGTCCAGCGATCAGACCTCCAAAACTCCCACCAACTTGTGGGGAGGCACACCACACTTCCAGGGTCTCGTGGTGTCTGTCTTGCCTTTAGCGAACCTGTTCCTTTTATCCCCCTGCTGGGGTATCGCCTGTCCATCAAACTTCAAACAGTTCAGGTTCAAAGCAACCGGTCTGACAATACGCGGAACTGTGTCTCTTTTCGTTAATCTCTCTCGTCTCTCATTAACATTTCCGAATGCTGCTCCATTGTCTCACTTATCTCTCTCATTAGCATCAATCTTCTGATAACTTGGTCTTTCATCACACACCGAAGACTATTCCACAGCGAATCAATGTTTTCGAAAGCAGAATTGGCTTGAGCAACTTCTTTCAATGAAAAGCAGGGGAATCTCTCCAGAATAATGCAGTACATGGAGGATGGTCATAAACAATTGTGTACAAAAGTCAGTCTCAACTACTTACAGCAGTACAGTCAAAAGGTGTGACTGACAGGAGAATAGTGGCCAAGTTGTAAATCTTCCTGCATTTCCTACTGTATGTATTGTATTCATTTATTAAATTTGAGACAATAAGAATAATATATAGTAGATTCCAGTTAATCCGGCCAGCAGTTAATTGGGACAGCCACTTATTGGGACAGCTCTTTAAGAACAAAAACTAATTGAGAAAACAGCTGGGATTCCCTTATTCCCTTCATTTATTTGGGATACTATGCAACTTATTTGGGGTAGGAGATTGTGGCTGAACAGTTTTTCAACTAGTATCAGGCACATGATTTTAGTTACTATTAGTCAAAGAACTAGGCTTCAAGTAAAGAGTTTGTATATACCGTCAGTTGTGTGTGTTTGTGTACAAAAAGCAATAATAATCAGTAAGACAATTCAGGACCACTTTGCTCTTTGTGGTTTCAAGCATTCAGGCTTGGAGATGCCAGAAATAGATGGGGCTGAAAATGAAATCATTTCAATTCTTCAACTAGATAGAAGCTGCAAAGAATTCAAAGGTATCAACAATTATCTTGAATGTTATAATGAAAATGAAGATATGGAGAATGCAATCTTCAACAGCATTATATGAAGGCTGTTCATTATCCGCACTGGGTGTCTGCACTGATTTTGTTTATTTATAGTCAGAAGTACGTGAAGTGGATGAATTCCTCTGTCAATAATTATTATGAACTGAAACATGGCTTTTATGGTACTGCCGTAGTATTCTAATTTGTTCTGTATTTCATTTAAATACATGATTTGTTACTCAGTTTGTCTTTTTTATTCCTTTTTAATTATTTCCATGATACTTCAGCAAATTGGAGCAGCCGCTTAATTGGGCCAAAATGACCTGGTCCCAATGTATCCCAATTCACCAGAATCCACTGTATTTGAAATTATTTTTACACTTGATAAAAAACCAATGTGTTTCATATACTGTAACTGTTGTCCACTGATCTTGCTGTCCACTAGTTAGTTTCCCAGCCTATGCTCAAGAGGATGGCAATGCAATGCAATCAGTCACATTAAAAAAACAATTTCCAGTACTTCATTAATCTGATAAGGAGAACATAAGTGATAAGTTACTATAATGAGCTTGCTTATTGTTGTCATTATCACTCAATGAATTGTACATGGGCTCAGTTTATCAGAGCTTTAGTAGAGAACTGGGAGTCACGTGATTCAGGTTGATTGAATTTTATCAGTTGTGGTGTGAAATTATAAGCATGACTGAAAATGTGCTCTCTCCTTCCAGGTAGGAAAGAAATTAGCTATCACTTGTGCTGTTATTATTCCTCATAATCTTTCAATTCACACAGTTTCCTCTCTTCTGTATCCACTACCTACCCTAGTACCTGTAACGCTTCTTTATATTTGATATAAATGCCTCCCTTTCCCCTTCCTGTCCCATCTTTCTTGCCACACTTGGTTGATTTTTTTCCCAGATTACACACTTAACCTCTGCTTTACCAATACTAATGTGCATTTCTGTATTTTATTTCTTTAACGCCTTCTTTGCCAACTCATCCACGCTCTCCTGCCCCTTCACTGTGTGGACTAGGTTAAGGCTGGGGCACCGTGCATTAAACAAGATATTGAAAATGATAGGGAAACACCTGACAGGATTGTGTGAGGAATGTCAGGAAGAGGAGTCAGTAGAACATGTAGTTCTGAGTTGCAGGAAATATGGAATACAGAGAGAGATGATGAGAATTAATCTAAGGGAATTGGGGGTGCAGGAATTCACATTATAAGGGTTGCTGGGCATGGGTGTGAGAGCACAGGTCAGGGTATTTTTAGCTTTCTTAAGGGGTACAGGGGTCTTTTATAGGATATGACGGATAAGCAGAAATAGGGTACTAGGATGGCCAAAGGTAGGAGGATAAAGCGTAGGTTAACATGTGTGTGTGTGTGTGTGTGTGATTGGATGAAGGGATTTAGAATGTGAGTCTATTGCACACTTCGGGGCAGAAGGTGGCGGTAATGCACCATTAAGCTAGGTGCCAACCACCGTAAAAAAAAGACTGAGAAGAAGAAGAAGAATCTTTCAATTTTATGAGTATTGAAATCATCAGAAGTTATAACAGTGCAATGCTAAATGTATAATCTTCCAAAATGTATTTTGTACCTTCTCTTTCTTGTCAATGCCTCTTCTTTGAATTTCTGCGATTTTTGTTTTCATCAGAAAGCTCTTGTGTGGGAGTCTGTCACACCTTTATTTTTTTGCAATATCAAACTAAATGTAGGATTTTTTTCTCTCAAACAAGTCATTCATTCTCCATCTAAGCCGATGATTTTGTGGAGTAATTGCTGTAATAACTCAGCGATTCAAGCAGCACCTATGAAGAGGAAAGCAGTTAACATTTAAGGCCTTCTGCACTCAAGGGAGTTGGGAGATTAAGTTGAAGAACTTCATTTGACTGCAGTTTGTGAAGGCATATAAAGGCCCTTCAAAGTCCTTCCAATTCTCAAAAGCTTTATCATGTCTTGAGAATTTACCTTTTTTGGTTTATTCCTATTGTGAATTAGGTCCTCATCATCCTTCACACCTCTCAGTTTTATAAAGTGATTTTTTTGTAGGTATGTTCTTACACCTGCACTGTCTCCATCAGTTAGAGTCATCCAAACAGAGTTATAGAGCATGGAACCATGGAAACAAATATTTTACCCAACTCATCCATGCTGACCGTAGTATCAATCAGGCTATTCTCTTTGCTGTGTTTGGCCCATGTCTCTCTAAAGCCTTCCTGTCCATGAGTGGAGATATGAAAGGATATGTAAGGTGCTCCTTCCCTTCATTTGGACAAGGTGTAGCACCTGCTTAGCCTTCCGATCAGGGTCACATGGAGCCATGGGAGCAGGTAAGTACTCTTATTTCTGTTTCCCAACCACCTTCCTATTTTAACCAATATACAATACCGTCCAAAGGTCTTCGGCACCCTAGCTTTTTTGTGCCTCGGACTTTTGCACAGTGCTGTAGATGCAGGACTTACACTTGCTTGTCCATCTGTGGGTGTATGAAATGCTTGGCCGATGCTTTAATACCCACATAAATGAACGATTTCAAAGCAGAAGCAAAGTAGACTGAGGACAGACACCAATAAGTTTGTTGTGTATTTATCAGAATGTGTGAAAAAGATCTGAAGCTCAGTTTCATCAAATTCAGTAAATGGTAATCAATTTTGATATAAACTAATGTTGATTACATTGGTATTATCAAGAACTGAATGAATATAATTTAATCAATTTGCACTAACAAATGCAGCCTGACTTCCAGATAGTTTCATAATGAACATAATTTCATCTTGTTACTGAATAATCTTGGATGTATATTGGCTCCAAATGTATAATAGACAGCTTCCAAACTCAGTAACTTTCAGCTACTTTTGTGGTCTATTAATTCAGACCTTTTCTCTAATTTGCCTAGTAATCTCCTTGCTGTAGATTGGATAACTCAGCAGATGATTATTCAATTGAATGATAAATCAGTAATCGAATGCCCTACTTGTTATATTGCACTACCTCTCTGACCACATATTAAATGTCCCTTAAAAATCGCATTCATTTAAAACATCAAAAAAGTATGAAAGCAATGTGCACAGCCTAACACATGCAAAAATACCTCTTTTGTGGTCTTGAATCACAGGGACCGCCATATTTTAAGACCATAAGACATATGAACAGAATTAGGCCACCTGGCCCATCGGGTCTGCTCCACCTTTTCGTCATGGCTGATTTATTATTTTCCTAAACCCCATTCTCCTGCCTTCTCCCCACATCCTTTGATGCCCTGACTAATCAAGAACCTATCAACCTCCACTTTTAATATACCCAATGACTTGATCTCCACAGCCGTCTGTGACAATGAATTCCACAGAATCACCACCTCCTAGCTCAAGAAATTCCTCCTCATCTCTCTACCAGAGGGATATCCCTCTATTCTGAGGCTATGCCCTCTGGTCTTAAACTCTCCCATTATTGGAAACATCCTCTCCACATCTACTCTATCTATGCCTTTCAATATTCTTTAGGTTTCAATGAGATTTCCCTCATTTTTCTAAACTCCAGTGAGTACAGGCTCAGAGACATCAAATGCTCCTCATACATTAACCCTTTCATTTCTGGAATTATTCTTGTGAACCTCCTCTGGACCCACTCCAATGCCAGCACATCTTTTCTCAGATTCTTGGAAGTTATGAAACTGAACTTGTTCAGAGGAAGGAAATTGCCACTCATGCCCTGGGTGGAAGAGCTTATAGCTTTGAGAGGTGTTGTCTAGTCTAAGTAGCTTAGTGAAGATACTATTGTCCATTTGTAGAGGGTACACATTGAAGGACTGCAGGAAATTTAAATGGACCATACAGCAGAGATAGGACACCCAGCCCAATGCATTATAGGCACATCTCTCCCCAGTGTTGGTAGTATCCATAGAAAGCACTGCCTCAAGAAGGCAACATACATCATCAAAGATCTCCACCGTCTAGGCCATGTTATCTTCTCACTGCTATCATCAGGCATGAGGTACAGAAGCCAGAGATCCCACAGTAACACCTACTTCCTTTCAACCATTTGGTTCCTGAGCAACCTGCACAACATTAATCAGTGCAGTTTATCAACACTACGACCACTTTGCACTAAAATGCTGTTATTAAAAAAAAAATAATTGTGTTCTTTCTTGGAAAAATTGTGCATCCTTTATATTTAGTTTATGATTTTCCTGGGAATGCTGCTTATATATTTCTATGAGGCTGTGATGCTGTGCCAAGTAAGTTTTTTCACAGCTCCCGTGCATACATGTATTTGTATATCTGACAAAAAACATGACTTTGAATAGTCATGAGCAGTCAGCTAGAGAATTTGTTTATTGATTGATTGTGGTACAGCATGGAATTGCTCTATTGATCCTTCAAACCCCAATTTAAACCGAGCCTAATCACAGAACAATTTACGTTGACCAATGAACCTACCAGCCGGTATGTCTTTGGACTGTGGGAGGAAACAAGAGCATGTCCAAACTCCTTACAGACAGTGGCAAGAAATGAACCTAGTCACTGGTACTGTAAAGCATTGTGCTAACCGCTACACTGCGCTCAGACTCACTACCTAACAGCAGATGAGCTATCATTCGAGCTAAGATATGTTGCCATGTTTTAGAGACATTTAGGGCATTTAAGAAATGCTTAAATAGGCACACGGATGATCAAAAAATAGAGGGCTATGTATCAGGGAAGGATGAGATTGAACTTAGAGTAGGTTAATCAGTCAGAGCAACAACGTGGGCTGAAGGGACTGTACTGTGTTGTAATGTTTTATGTTTTGTGCAAGTAAAATATACAAAGTGAAAATACCTTCACAAACAAGAGAATATCTGCAGATGCTGGAAATCCAAGCAACACACACAAAATGCTGGAGGAACTCAGCAGGCCAGGCAGGATCTATGGAAAACAGTACGGTCGACATTGTGGACCGAAACATTGATAGCACTCTTTTCCATAGGTGCTGCCTGGCCTGCTGAGTTGCTCCAGCATTTTGTGTGTGTTGCCTGAAGAGAAAATACCCTCTCTGGTTTCTGATCTTTAGCAGACAAGGAAATTCACACATCAACTGATCAAGTCTAAACTGATATCCCTTCTAGAAAGAAAATCTTATGATATAAGATTTGCTGTATATGTCCTTTCGATGTCATTGTACCAGCACTGGTGACAGGGTAGAACTTGTAAAACTCCCTATACACTCATAGAAGGTATCATGAGATTACATCCTTGTTGATTTGACAAGATCTGCTTCAGAATCAGAATTCAGCTTATTATCTGCAAGAAAATTTCACAGCATCTTGGCTGATCACGTAAAACTGCTGTAGAATGAGCAATGTGATAAGACAAAATATTTCTAAATGTTAAGAGCTCAGAAACTTGATGGGATTTGCTTTCCCTCTGCCTCTCCTGACCAAATCATGGGCAGTCACACAGCCCCCACTGCAAAATCATAGAAAAGTACAGTCAAGAACCAGACCGTTTGGCCCATTAATGTAGGAATATTGTAAACCACCCATTTACAATATTCCTACGTTAATCCCATTTTTATTCTCCCCATATTCCCACCAACATCTCCCCATACAGAGTACAGAAATGTTGTCGCTAAGTCAGGCAGTAACTGCAAGGAAAGAAATTAACTGATATTTCAGGTGACTGATTCTTCATCAGAAAATGAGTTCACTCACTTGAAATGTTGACTCGATTTCTCTCTCAAACAGTGCTGCCTGACCTGTTGAGTTTTCCCAGTTTCTTTTTCCCCTCTGACTTATTTCTGACTTCCTGCATCTACAGTATTTTCTGATCAAAATCTCAGTTCAGACTCAAACAGAAACTTCGATTGTCTATTTCTATGCACAGATACTGCCTGACAGATATTGCTTGACCAGCAGAGTCCCTCCAGCAGCTCATTGTTTTGCTACTGATTAAATTGTATTGCATGAAGATACAGACAGTCCACACATTTAATATTTCACTCGGAGGTAAAAGAGATTCACTGCCTTGAAATAATTTTAGATTTACAATAAATTCATAATTGTTTTTACCTTTCAGGTGGAATTTTTAATTAACATTAATTGTTTTCATGCTTATCTTCCTCCTTCCCTGATTGCCATCACTTTTACTTTTCCCCACTCCAGCTATGAGGTTACATCTCAACTATCCTAAAACACTCAGTGCCTCTCAAAGTCCAACCCTACATCCCCATTGCGAGAAGTGGAAATGGGTAAGCCCAGCAAACATGGCTCTGGTGAAGCTATATAGACCAATCCCATGTAGAGTGGATACAATGGATTACAGAGACTTTGATGAACTCCGACCATGCCATCTACTCCAGTGGACGATGGAGACGGGAGGTCATTGATGGCTCATGCACCACTTAGGAGCTAAGCACTCAAACCAACCCAAACCAAGACACTCAGCAGGTCAGGCAACATCTGTGGAAAGAGAACCATTCATGTTACAAGCTGAAACCCTACCACCAAAAACCAAATGTAACAAAGAGATATGCTGAAGAACAGGACATACTGAGCAACACAAGTGATAGTGATGCCAGCTGACACAGGGTAATGAATAGCCATCTGCACCCCTAGTGGGGATTGTTTGTCCTTCATATTCAACGATGACTATTAGATCTGTGTAGTTCTTTGATGATGCAAACTGCATGAAGAAACCCATGAAGGAGAATTTTTAAAGTGGAAAAGGCGTTGGTCTGGGATAGTTCCACTCTCTCGACCTCGGAAGTCTGGGTCCAGTAATATGAGTAATCATCAAATCTGGGATCTTCTTTGGTTGCAGTGGATGACTATGACTTCTTCTGTGCCTTCTCATGCCCTTTACACTCCATGAAGCCTTGCAGACCTGCCTTCCCGGTCATTGGATCTTACTGTTTGTCTCATCCATCCAATCCGCCAGAACTGACTTTACATGCCAGGACAGGAAAGGAAGCAGCATTTGATTGAACATGGTAAGTATAACATAGTCATACTTCACCAGAGTGTGAGACCTGTCAGCTACCCTCACCTGGTTTAGCCCTCCTGTCTATGTGGTATACCCAGGGACGGTTGCTGTCACATGCAGAGCTGAGTGTCCATGGGGCCCAAATGTGAGTGAGCTGCCCCAGAATGAGCACAACAAGCCCCTTCACCAAAGGTACTACCCCTCCCTGGAAACCCTTTATACTCTGGCAGTGTATATGGAGGAGACAAGTAATAACCGATATTGATCGAAAGAAAACTGTGAATTATAGAAGGAAGACATTGATGAGCCAGCCAATGATGATTAGAACAAGAACTTTAGTAATATCCTCTTGATGAAATGATTCGTCTCCACATTCCTCTGTGCAAGATGGAACTCCAGCATTGAAATCCTTTCCTTCTGAGTTGACTTCAGTTTTACAAGTGTTCCTTGATACTTTGTTCAATCAAATGCTGCTTCCTTTCCAGGAGCACCTCTGAAGTTCAATTTTCTTGCTACATTTGGAGCCAAGTCACAATGAGGCCTAAGTTTGACAGGTCCTACTGCAAGCCAAGATAAGTGTAGGTGAGTGGGTTATTGGTGAGTAACTGCTGCCTGTTAGTGAGTCATTGACACCCTTCAAGACTTTGCAGATGAGTGAGTGAAGATCAATTGGGCAGCAGACAGGCAGACTGCATTTGCCCTGCTCTTTATTTTTGCTCAGAGAATTTAACAGGACAATTATCCACGTTGCTGGTTTGACGCCAGTGTTGAACTGCACTGAAACAGCTTGGCTAGAGATGCGGTTTGTTCTGAAGTGTGAACGTTCAGTGCTGCCATTGTGCCTGACAACAAGGCCAGAATCCTTAGCATTTCCTCGTATTACAGGGAATAAAATCAAAAATAAGAGGCACTCTTATGATCCCCTTGCACTAATATCGGTGGTAAAACCCCTGGCCATCAAAGAAGAAATATATTCCAATCTCCTTTCTCATCAATAGTGATCTCAATAACTAAACCAGTGTAATAAAATGTTACTGTTTGGCCCAATGAGCTTAGATCATCTTTCTGACACTGCTCTGAAACCTTGTCTCCCCAGAGCAATTAAACACAATATTGTTCTTTTTTCAAAGCCCCTCCCCTGGATCCACCTGTCACTTGCCAGCCACCGCTCCACCACTCCCCCTTCCCCATCACCTCTTTATATTGGCTACCTCCCCTTTTCGGTATTAATCAGAAACATTTCCACTTCATTACCTCCCACAGATGCTGCCTGACCTGTTGCGTTACTCCGGCATTTCACTTGTTGCTCCAGCTCCCAGCATCTCTAGTCTCTTGTGTCTCTCTGTGCTCCTGCTCAGTGCACTTAATCTTCTCTACCTTTTCACCATTTACTAAGCCTCAGCCTCTGGACGGCATTCCATACTTGTACCAAGATCATTGCTCACACCAAACAAAATCTGAGAGTGATCTCCATATTCTCTATGTGGTATTAATGGCGAGCAGTGTTATGTGTTTTACTGAAACGTGGCTGCATGAGGACATACTCGACCAAAATGTTTCCATGGAGGGCTTCCAGACCGTTCTGGCCGACCAGAAGTGCACTGAGTGTGGTAAGCGTAAAGGAGGGGGGCTTGCTGTTCTGGTTAACAACAGATGGTGCAATCCTGTTCACTTTACGATCAAGGAATGTGTTTGTAGCCCCAATATTGAACTTCTTGCTGTTGGACTCCGGCCATATTCCACCGAGATGCAACACTGGGTGTCATGGGAGGTTGTTCCTGCCTGTGACCATCGAACTTTGCAGCTCCTCCCGTGGAGGGTCAGACACCCTGAGCCAATAGGCTGGTCCTGGACTTATTTCCGTCTGGCATAGTTTGCATATTGTTGTTTGATTGCTTGTGGTTTTGTATTGCTATATTTATGCTCTATTCTTGGTTGGTGCAGCTGTAATGAAACCCAATTTCCCTCTGGATCAATAAAGTATGCCTATGTCTATGTCAATGTCTATAATGAGGGAGTATCTTTCAATTTAGCTGTTGAAATCCCCAGTTCCTCTTCCAAGTTAACCTGAACACTGAATCAGAAAAAGACAGATTTTAAATTTTGACATTTTCAGCGGACTCCAGTCTCAATGCCCTTTGGGGATCATTTCTAATTTTGACTTTCATTAGTGTGATCAAGATGCCTGATCTTGCCAATGAACAACCTAGCTCTAATTTTAATACTTAATCCTTTTTGTTCTGGACTCTGTTGCTGCAAGGAACAGCCTCTTGTTATCCAAAAGCTATTACTGACTTTAAACACTTCTATGACGCAGCTTTTAATCTTAAATTTATTGACCTGGCTTGGCCTCTTATCACCATCATCCAGTCTAACTAAATTTCTGCATTTGCAATTTTTCTTATTCCCCTACAAGCATGAACAGTATATTTTTTGAGCTCTGATATAACATACCATCTGAAGTGTTACACCTCACTCCATTTATCATTTCCTCAGTACCGTGCTGTGACATCAGTCCAGATTACATATTCAAACCCAGAGCTGGGACTCAAACTCTTGTCAAAAGATAAAGCCATCAGAAGACAAAATAATTTGACATTCTCTTGCAGGGCAGGCGCAGGTGCACACAGTACAAAATCGAAACTCTGCGCACTGCAGATTTTACTCAGGTGTCTCACAGAGAGAGAGAATAATACACTTCAAGCACTGAGGCTGATAAAAAGACAGTTCCTAATTTTAGAAATATTCAGAAAACTTCATCATCCCAATGGCCTGTAGCACCAGGAACTTTGAAGCATGGAAAATAAAGGATGATTGTAATTATTACTGATTAAAAAGCAGATATGCAGGATTCAGTTTGACAGCTAACTTTATTTTTTAATTTAAAAGTGGTTACCTGTCTTTATTGTAACATGATTAATTATTCAAATAAGTTCCAAAAGACACAACGGGGACAAAGTGACTGTTTGTATTAACTTACTTAAGGTTTACTTTGGAGCATCAGAAGTGAATTTTTTACCTGCCCAGGGCAATTAATCTGAACAGAAATAAAATAACTAAGTAGCTCCATGCTCTTTGGCCCATGGGGATTTGTATCTGAGGCCAGATTTCCTTCCAAGGTTTTTAAAACACCTGTGACATAATTGAATATCATGTTAGTGTCACCTTGTGCAATCAAGTAAGAAATATTTGCAGTATACATTCCTTATCGTGATGTAAAATTGGCTAGACTGCTTTGTAACCAATGGGGGTCAATGTCATATTGTTTAAAGGAAAATAGCAGGTGAAATTTGCACAGCAAGATTCCGTAAACTAATAGGCAGATGATGCAGTTAGGTGGTACGGAGGGGTAAGTATTGGCCAGAAAGCCAGGGATGACTTCACAGCCTTCTGGTGATAACATAGGACAGAGAACAATTTAACACAGGAACAGACCTTTCAGCCCACAATATTGTGCCCACCTAAATAAGGTAAAGATACTTCGTTCCCTCTGCCTGCACATAGCACATATCTCTCCATTCTTTGCAAATTAATGTGGCTATCTATGTGCTTCTTAAGTGCATCCATTATATCTGCCACCACTACTTGGCAGCGCATTCCAAGCACCCATCACTCACTGTGTAAAGAACTTGCCCTTCACATCTCCTTTGATCATTCCCCCTTTCAATTTAAAAGCATTCTCCCTCATAATAGACATTTCAACCCATTGGAAAAGGATACCAGCTGACGCCTCTGCCAGCACTCCTCATAAATTTATAGACTTCTTTCACGTCTCCCCTCAGCCTCTGCTACTCCAGGGTAAACAACCAACCACTCACCTGGGTAATGGTTTCTTCTCCCTCGGTCACATTAGTTTGTGAGGATGCCACCTAGAAAGTGTACCAACTCCATGCAGGTACACAGAAGTCAGGACAGGAGCTGGGTCACTGGTGCTGTGAGGAAGCAACCCCATTAGTTCTGCCACTTGGATCAGGGACAGGAGGAGAGCAGAAGAGATTAAATGACACAAAAGAAGCGAGGATGAATGGTAGGTGAAAATATAAAGGCTTATCTGGTGGGATGTATGTAAGAAAGTGCGGATAAAATCAGAAATTAATAGAAAGCAAACTGAACACTGGAAGTCTAAGCTGTAAGACTAGAATGAATGGATGATTATCTGAAATTGTTTAATCTGATATTGGGTCTGGACTAATTCTTGCTTGGCTAATTTTTATGTTGTACAACAATTAATTCTGCTGAGTGACTTCTGTTCATTACTTAGCGATTAATTACTGTTGAGTTAATAATAAAGCACAAGAGAAAAAATGCAAAAAAAAATTGCAATGTAAAAATATGATACACTGCAGAACTAAACAGTGCACGTTGCCTGTGTCTCTCCCAATTCACCTCATGTCCAAAGGTTACTGTATCCATCACTTGATGTAAAATTAATTATGAGCACATTGATATTAGCAATATTACTGGTTAATTTTGGAGGTTAATCATCAGGCTACGTGTTCAAATTGCACTGTGTTATCTGGAGAATACAAATTTAGTTAAGTCTGGTATTTAATAGACGATTAATTGTGATCAGAATTTGTACTCATATCTTTTTTGGCAAGCAATGTTGTAATCCTGATCAAAATAAAAACAGCAAGTGTTTGGAGAAAGAGACGAGATTTAACACTACAGATGAAAGATCCATCGTTGGAACTGGGAAAGAAAGAGAAAAAAAGTAATTTTAAACATTAAATAAAATGTAACTTTCACTATTCACCTCATCAGATCAACTAGACCTCAGTCGAGGAATGGTGCAGCTGGTACAGTGGCTGTCTCACAGCTTCTGTGACGTGGGTTCAATCCTGATCTCAGTACAACATCACAAGTTTATCAATACATCTGTGCATACTGGTACTTCAAAGTTCAAAGTAAATTTTACTATCAAAGTACATATATTTCACCCTGAGATTCATTTTCTTGGAGACACTCTCAATAAATCTATAGAATAATGACCATAACAGAATCAATGAAAGACTGCCCAACTAGGATGTTCAGAGTGCAGAAGACAATAAACTTTGCAAATACAAAAAGAAGAAATAATAAGCAATAAATACTGAGAACATGAGATGAAGAGGGTTTGATATTGAGCCCATTGGTTGTGGGAGCATGTCAATGATGGGCCAAGTGAAATTGAATGAAGTTATCCCCTTTGGTTCAAGAGGCTAATGGCTGAGGGGTAGTAACTGTTCCTGAATCTGGTGGTGTAAATCCTGTGCCTCCTGTACCTTCCTCCTGATGACAGCAGCGAGAAAAGAGCACGTCCTGGGTGGTGGGGGTCCTTAATGATGAATGTTGATTTCCAATGAGAGCATTACTGGGCCATATCCACTACTTTTTGTAGGATTTTCCATTCAATGGCATCGGTGTTTCTACACTAGGCTGTAATGTAATCAGTCAACATTTTCGTCATGGCTATCCCTCGAGGTCAAGGATGATGGTCTTCATTCTGAAGAAGTGGCCCACAGAGTGAAGACGCCTGTGTGTGTATTTGTTTAACGTGTACTTGGTGTTGCACTCCAAGAAGCACACGATACTCCACAAATCAACCAAATGATTACAATGGCATGGAAACCACGGCAATTGGAGCTGATGATTTGTTGCAGCCTTCATCTGCCTTCACAGCCATTGAGTTTGAAGTAACTTCATCCACCTGTTCCATCGTTGAGGTCTTTGTTGGATTGTTCTTTGTCAGGGACCTCACCCTCGACCTTACCGCCATGGGTGACCCTACCAGGAGCATAGCTCCAGACAGCATTGCTCTCGGGATCACTGGACCACACAAGCTTCTCCACCACGACAAGGTGACAATCCACAGAGAAGACCAGTCAATATACTCTCCATTACATAGCTATAAAAGTATGTCAAAGTTTCAGGTGTCATCCCAAATCTTCACAATTTCCTGAGGTACTGCTGTACTTTGTAATTGCATGTAAGTACTGAATCCAGGACAGGTCCTTTGAAATAATAACATATAGGAATTTAAAGTTGCTAACACACTCCACCTCTGATCCCCCGATGAGGATTTGCTCATGGACCTCAGGGCTCCTTCTCTAAAGTCAATAATTAGGTCCTTAGTCTTGCTCCTTGGTTCTTGTGCGTATGGTAGTAAACTCGACTTTGAAGCCACCATTAACGGGTGTAAAATTGGGCCAAAGGGTCAGTTTCTGTGCTGCGTAACTGTCTGATTCTATTTTTAATTAAATCTAGAGCAACATATACAAACAATGTTTGCCTGATGAGGGGTCTAGGCCCCAATCACCAAATGCTTTTTCCTCTCAGTGGATGCTGCCTGACCTGCTGTGTTCCCCCATTATTTTCTGTGTGTTACTCAAGATTTCCAGCACTTGCAGGATCTCTTGAGTCAATCCAGACCTCAGTTGATGTCTGTCTGGAATTTGTATGTTCTCCCAGTATCTATGCAGATATTGTCTGGATGCTCTGGTTTCCTCCCACAAACCAAAGACATGCAAGTTGGTAGATGCATTGACCATAGCAATTACTAGGTTAATTGGCTCTAAAGAGGTAGGATTTGGACATGTTGATGAGAATGTAAGGAAAGCAAAAGGAATTAATTTTTATATTGTACAACAATTAATTCTGGAGAGCGATTCCTGATACTTAGCTTTCAGTTGCAATTAATTAGTTCAAAAATGAGTGGTTGGTAGTCAGTGCAGACTCAAAGGGCCAAAGGGCCTGTTTCTGTACGGTATTTTTCTCTTTGACTCCAAGGGGAGGAGAGAGGGAGGGACCAGTCAGTTGCATCCCGAGTAGAGCCACTGCCACAGAGCTCCTGAGATCCAGGTTCGATCCCGTCCTGGTGGAGTTTGCACATTTTCCAAATGGCCGCAGGGATTTCTTCTGGCTGGTCCCACATCTCCAGGATATGCAGGTTGATAGGTTAGCTGGCAGCTGTAAGTTTTCTCTGGGTGTATGTAGTGGTAGAATCTGGGGACAGCTGGTGAGAAGGTAAGCAGAATAAAGAGTAGAATTAATATAGAATGGCACAGTTAGAATCAAGAAGGAGAAAATTTAAAGGAGACATGAGAAAAACGTTTTATATCGAGACTGGTAGATGCCTAGGGAAAAGGTAGAGCCAGATACAATAACAATGTTTAAGAGGGAGATAGAGACATGAGCAGGCAGGAATGGAGAGATATGGACAGTGTGCAGACAGATGGGATTAGCTTGGTTTGGCATTGTGAGCAGCACAGACACTGTAGGCCATAGGCCTTTTCGGTGTTCTATGCATGTTTTTTTAGAGTTCATTGCTGCTTGATGGTCAGTGTGGACAGTAGTCTGAAAGGTCTGTATCAGTGCCGTGTGCTTCTATGACTTCATAACAGAAATGCAAGGCTGATGAGACACATCTGCCTGAAACGATTGGTTTTACGGCTCCAGTAACCCAACTTTGTCCCTTTTCCAGCCAATAGAAATGGTTCCAACAGCTTAATAGCCAAGCCATATGTGAAGAACAGTAGCTGGACTAGGTTGTTCAAGACTATTTGAGAGGCGTGCCATTGGGAGTATTTAATAGGTAGTGGAAATCCGTCTCCATAACCACCCCCAGCTATAACAACCTTAAGGAGGCTGAAGGGAAGGGAAGTAGCTGTTCTTGAACTTGGTAGTGTGGGACTTCAGGATTCTGTACCTCCTGGCCGATGGAAATGTAATGCCCTGGTTCACATCGTTACTTTTATGCTGTAGGCATTTAATTTAGCAGCTCTGTAAGAGCTATTTATTCTTCTTTCAGCCTGTCTGTGTTATTGTTGAAGACCAGGGATGATGTGGAATGTGTGCCATCCAATTAGCGGGAGGTTCGTCTTGGTGAGGGACAATAGGGTTGGTCTTGGGCTTGTACTTGGTGGGAGGTGGAGAGAGAAGATGCTGGGGAGATCCGGTGCGAGACCCGTTTGTTCGAGATAGATTGCAAGCAACATTCGGAAGGTGGTGTGTACTTTCATGTTGACCGAGGCCCCAGCACGTGTGACAGAAAAGTCCAAAATGAGCTCCAACTTGTGCACATTTGGCTGTTTAATAAGACTTGGCCCTTTTCTTTGTGTTATTCTTTACTAACCCTTCAGTTAAGCTAAGATTCATAAATATAATTCTTTTAATCGTATGCAGTGTGCCGTCTGTTATTTCATGGCACTAATTTGTAACAGGGTAACAAATTACCCTGCATTCACATAAACCAGGGTTTGGGGTGGGATCTAGCATGTCCCAATCTCACAAGTTTGATGGGGCCAGAGGTTGTCTTCCCTAGACTTAGCAGCCAAGGAAACCAGGAGGTTTCATTGTGGGGGCTCGTCCAGATCGATTTTGTTGGATACTGTGTGATTGCCCTGAACATTGATCCAATGGGTTGTGTACTTAAGTCTATGTTAATCTATTGTTAGGTAAAATGATTATGGTACATTGTTATGGATGCTGCAGGGGTGGAGTGGAGGTTTGATAAAATGGCAGGCAAAGACTTTGTTTTAGTTCAGACTAGCATTGACATAGCGGCAGTATATCTGTCTAGTACTATTGGAGCCCCGGGAGTGGGGGCGGGGTGTGGGGTCTGTGGTCTGTCCATACTTTCTGGGATGAGCGAGGTGAAGCTGAATTGCCAAATTGGAAGCTGAGTTTCCTGTAACTGGGGGTGGAAACTTTAAAGACAAGTTGCTCTCGTTTCTGTGGAGCAAGGGGAAGGAGTGGTCTGAAGGTCTAATGAGTCCTCCAGCAAGGGGTGAGCATTCTGAGTTGGTAGCAGCCTTTACCTCCCCGGCAAGTAAATGGCAAAATGCCCAGGTTCAAAGTCCCAGCTATGGTAGGCGCAGCCTGTTCTCAGGAACGAAGCCCAGCCCTAAAGGGGAGGAGGAGTAGGAGACTTGGGCAGAGCAGCAGACCTCTCAGTTGCTGGATAAGTGGCAGTGTCCCGATGATGAAAAAAGCCAGTGATTGGTTGAAAGTTTGAAGGGGCCGGCTGTTGGCTTAGTGAGATCCGTAAATACACAGAACCCTTTTGCTACCTCTGTGGCCTGCATGCAAGTGCAGAAAAGGTGTTTGGCACGACAAGAAGCCCATTGGAGCCTATGACGGGGTTTCAGAACATGCTTCAGGAGAAGGGGGAGAAGCTTTCTGCCCACATTTTTCAGCTAGAGAGGCAGCTAAATTGCTTGCGGCGGAGAGGGGCCATTCAAATGGCTGAGTTGAATCAGTTAAGAATGGACCAAGTGGTGAAAGGCACCCATTCACCGGACCTGATCATTTGGGGTCTCCGAATGTCTCGTAAGACATGCCCCCATCCCTCGTTTGTCGAGCTGATCAGAGAAGTAAGAGAGGAGGAGAATGAGATGGAGGCACGGGAGTCCACTGTTCACAGAGTACAGTCTTCAGTAGTGGTCCCCTTGACTGAGATGGCCACTGATAACCCACCCCGGGGAATGGTGAAGGAGATGGTGGCAGAGTTTAGGATGGAGATGTCCCAGTTGTTATCAGCAGGTGCGGCCCACCCCCCGGTACAATAGAGCTGATAGGGAGGCGTACCCCCTAAGGGGATGGACTCCACAGAGAGCTGCTTGGTCGGGGTCCAGCGAGAAGGGGAGCGGCTGGTATTGTCGTTTATAACTGTGGTGAAGAGTGACACTTCAGGCGGGAGTGTGAACGACAGGAAACTCCTCAAAGAGTGAGCCCCCTGGTATCTAAGCGGAGAGACCCAGTGAGGGACCGGCCTAGCATCTTGGGAGGAACACGTTCCCAGCAAGGAACAAGGAACACCCTAAAGCAAAAAACCTTATTCCTGAAGGTTTAGTGGGGCCAAGCTTCAGTGTATCGCTACGGATTGAGGGTATTTATAGAACATAGAACATAGAAATTTACAGCACATCATAGGCCCTTTGGCCCACAATGTTGTGCCGACCATGTAACCTACTCTAGAGACAGCATAGAATCTCCCTAGTGCATAGCCCTCTATTTTTCTAAGCTCCATTAACCTATCTAAGAGACTCTTAAAAGACCCTATTGTATCCGCTTCCACCACCGCTGTTGAGAGTGCATTCCACACACCCACCACTCTCTGTGCAAAAGCATACCCCGGACATCCCCTCAGTACTTATTTCCAAGTGGGGTGTATAGGGTATCAGGGAGGGGTAGCACCTTTGGTAGGGGAGCATGTCGCGTCCTTTTCAAGGTGTTAGCCCACCTTTGGTCCCCACCTGGCACTCAGCTCTCACCTGTGGCTCCCCATAGCTGTTTGCATGTGATAGCGACCTACATCCCGGGCAACGGCTTCGACAAGCCGGCTAAACCAGGTGAGGGTAGCCAACGGGTCTCAAACCCTCGGTGAGATAAGGATTATCCCAGCATGTGAAGACAGACTCCGGCGGACTGAGCGGACGAGACCAATGGAAGGTCCAACGGTCAAGAAGGCGGTCTCTGCAAGCGTCATGGAATATATAGAGCAGGACAAGACACAGAAGATGTCCTGATCATCCATTACGCCCGGTCCCATCTCCAATCATCTTGACTCTTGTCTTGCCACTGGATCCAGCTGGGGATTGGGAAGAGAGAGTGAGGCTGATGCTGCGCAACTCTCCCTCACTTAAATCCAAATCATGCACTAGTCTCGACACCATCATCATCATAATGGTGTTGAGGTCTTCATCGACGATGACAATGGACGAACAACATTTCCAAGTACCTTAAAACTATGCCCCCTTGCGTTAGCCATTTCAGCCCTGGTAAAAAGCCTCTGGCTATCCACATGATCAATGCCCCTCATCATCTTATACACCTCTATCAGGTCACCTCTCATCCTCCGTCGCTTCAAGGAGAAAAGGCCATGTACACTCAAGCTATTCTCATAAGGTATGAGCTTCAATCCAGGCAACATCCTTGTAAATCTCCTCTGTACTCGCACTATAGCATCCACCTCCTTCCTGTAGTGAGGTGACCAGAATTGAACACAGTACTCCAAGTGGGATCTGACCAAGGTCTTACATAGCTGTAACATTACCTCACAGCTCTTGAACTCAATCCCACAGTCAATGAATGCCAATACACCATAAGCCTTCTTAACAACACTTTCAACCTGCGCAGCAGCTTTGAGTGTCCTATCGACACGGACCCCAAGATCTCTCAGATCCTCCGCACTGCCAAGAGTCTTACCATTTATATTATATTCTGTCTTCAAATTGGACATACCAAAATGAACCACTTTACACTTATCTGGGTTGAGCTCCATTTGCCACTTCTCAGCCCAGTTCTGCAGCCTAGCGATGTCCTACTGTAACTTCTGCCAGCTCTCCAGACTATCCACAACACTCCCAACCTTTGTGTCATCAGCAAGCTTACTAACCCACCATTCTACTTCTACATCCAGGTCATTTATTAAAATCACAAAGAGGAGGGGTCCCAGAACAGATCCCTGCAGAACACCACTGGACACCATCCTTCAAGTACAATACAAACCATCTACAACCACCCTTTGCCTTCTGTGGGCAAGCCAACTCTGGATCCACAAAGCAAGGACTCCTTGGATTCCGTTCCTCCTTACTTTCTGAAAGAGCCTGGCGTGGGGAACCTTATCAAATGGCTTACTGAAATCCATATACTCTACGTCCATTGCTCTACCTTCATCAATGTGTTTTGTTACTTCCTCAAAGAATTCAATCAGGCTCATAAGGCACGACCTACCCTTGACAAAACCATGCTGACTATCCCTAATCAGATTATGTCTTTCCAAATACTCATAGATCCTACCTCTCAGAAACTTCTCCAACAACTTGTCCACCACTGAAGTCAGACTCACTGGTCTATAATTTGATGGGTTATCTGTACTCCCTTTATTGAACAAGGGAACAACATTTGCAACCCTCCAATCCTTCAGTACATCTCCCATCCCTATTGATGATGTGAAGATAATTGCAAGAGGCTCAGCAGCTCCTCCCTTGCTTTCCACAGTAGCCTGGGGTATATCTCATCCGGTCCGAGTAACTTAGCTAACGTAATGCTGTTCAAAAGCTCCAGCAGATCCTCTTTCTTAATGTCTATATGCTCAAGTGTTTTAGTTTGCTGTAAGTCACCTCCACAATTGCCAAGATCTTTTACCCTGGTGAATACTGAAGCAAAGTATTTATTAAGTACCTCTGCTAACTCCTCCGACTCCATGCACACATTTCCATTATCACACCTGATTGGTCCTATTTTCACACAGCTCATCCTCTTGCTCTTCACATACTTGTAGAATGCCTTGAGGTTTTCCTTAATCCTGCTCATCAAGGACTTCTCATGGCCTGTTCTGGCTCTCCTAATTCCATTCTTAAGCTCCTTCTTAGCAACCTTGTAATTTTCTAGAGCTCTAATGGAACCTAGTTTCTTTAACCTTTTCTTAGCTCTGAGTAAGCTTTTCTTTTCTTCTTAGGTAGATTTTCTACATACTTTGTACACCATGGTTCTTTAACTCTATCATCCTTTCCCTGACTCAATGGAACATACCTACGCAGAACCCCATTCAAAAGTTCCCTGAATATTTGTCACACTACTGTCGTGCATTTCCCTGAGAACATCTTTTTACCTCAGGTTTCTGCCTAATAGCATCATATTTCCCCCTACCTCAATTAAATATTTCCCCAAATTGTCTACTCCTATCCCACTCCAGTGCTATGGTGAAGAGATAGAGTTGTGGTCATTACCTCCAAGATGCTCTCCCACCAAGAGATCTGACACCTGACTAGGTTCACTTCCCAATACCAGATCAAGTACAGCTTCTCCTCTAGTTGGCTCATTGCATCAGGAAACCTTCCTGAACACACCTAACGACCTCCACCCCTTGTGCTAAGGAGATGCCAATCAATGTTAGGAAAGTTAAAATCTTGCATCACAACAAAACTATTATTACTGCACTATTCCAGAATCTGCCTCCCTATCTGCTCCTCGATATCCCTGTTACTATTGGGGGGGGGGGGGTGGCGCGGTCTATAAAAACACCCAGTAGACCTACTGCCCCTTTCCTTTTCCTGACTTCCATGACTTCCTTCTTTTCTGCAGCTGCGATACTATGCCTAATTAGCAACGCCATGCACCCCACCTCTTTTGCCTCCTTCTCTGTTCTTTTTGAAACATCTAAAGCCTGGCACACTCCGCAGCCATTCCTGCTCCTGAGACATCCAAGTCTCTGTAATGGTCACAACGTCACAGTTCCACATATTGATCCATGCTCGAAGTTCATCCGCCTTGTTTATGACACTCCCTGCATTAAAATAGACACATCTCAAACCATCTGGCTAAGTGCATCTTTGCTCTAACATCTGCCAATCCTTCCTCACAAACCCCCTACAAGCTGTCTCCACTTGTGCTCCAACCTCCCCATCCTCTGCCTCTTCAGTTCGGTTCCCACCCCCCTGCAAATCAAGTTCAAACCCTCCCCCAATAACATGTGTATATTCTAGAGCCATACTTGACACCGGCTGTCAGGTTACTCTGCTGTACCATTCGTTTAACAACTGGTATTTGATGTATTTAGCATTGACACCACTCAGTGCACGAAAGATCTGTGGTCTTAGTACGGATAACTATCCGTATAATGGTTACTTGTCATTGAAGCTGGAGTTTTTGGAAGCAGATGTGGGAGTAGCTGTGTCACATGGGGGCGCTGGGAGCGGACCCAAATGCAAGTCACAAACACATCTTGTGAGGTTAACTTAAATTGAGTTTATTGCTCGTTACAAGGAGAGAAAAGCAGAAGTGGGAATAGCATAATGGACAAGGACTCAGGCCCTGGACTAGGCTGGGATTAAGGATCTGGGCTAGGACTCAGAATCACGGACCTCAGAGCCAGGATTCGAAATGTGGACCGCGGAGCCAGGACTCAAAACACGGACCTCCGGAGCCAGGACTTGATACTTGAAACCCCCGGGGCCAGGACTTGACACTTGAAACCCCCAGAGCCAGGACTTGATACTTGAAACCCCCAGAGTCAGGACTTGATACTTGAAGCCTCCAGAGCCAGGAACTCTTCTTATTCACGGGACAGACTCAGACACAGGACATAAAACACTGAGCCCGGAACCCTCCTTAGACACAGGACGGAGTTGGGACTCTTCTTGACGCAGGGTCAGGACCCTTCCAAGGTACAGGGCCAGGACCCCTTTTAGATGCAGGACATGGATATGGAGACCACACAACGATGGACAGTACTATAACTGGGCACAAGTACGCTCCAGGCTGCGGTGAGCTCTTGACTCACCCCGGCGGGTTAACTTTGACTGACCCACTCTGACAAGGGAAGGCAGCTTGCTGGCACTTGCTTCAGGAGGAGACTGGGCTTGCTCTGGCCAGATGACATTGGCTCACAGTACCTTCGGTGACTTCGTTAACGCTCTCCCACCGAACGGCTGAAAGCCGGAGACTTATAAACTGCTGGTTCAGCGGAGAGTAAATTGCTTCCAATCACCAAGCTCGAGGAACACGGGAAAACAGGGAACCAAAGGGAAACAGGGAGTCAATAGTCCGGATCGTAACACAAACAAAGTAAGTTTAAAGGGAACCTGATCCGGACCATGACAAGCTGAGGTCCTTGATACATTATTGCTGGTTTGTCCAGACCTGGTCAAGAGGGACGAAACTTCAATTCTCATGGGGGCGAATACTCCTGTTATGAGGAGGCTAGTGGGAGCCTGCAAGGAGAAAGTTGGAAAGAGCTTTCTGAAAACATTGTCCATTCATCCTTTATCCCAAGCTGCTTTTGAGGAAGTACATGGCCACACTGGGCTGGCCAATGAGCATAAACGGGGGACTGTGTGGTTCACCCAGTCAAATCTGGTCGTGTTATGGCCTGGGAAAGTAGCGAGAGTGATGAGAAACACTAAAGTTCCAGAAATGCCTGAGGCCAAGGCCCTTGGGGAATGCTCTGGAAGACCATGAAGAGGAGTCAGGGTAAGCTGCTGGGGTACTGGTGAGGTCCGAACTGTAGAAGCCCTCATTTGCACAGGTGAACAGGATGACGGTGAGTGTCAGAAACACTTCAGAGCAGGAAGTCACCCTCAGGTGGAGGATGCCAGTGGTGCACCTCTTCCCGGTGATGGTAAAATCTAATGACCCCGTGAGACAAGCCGGGGAGAAACTCTCTCCTAAAAGAGGAAAGATGACTACCGAGTCTTTCAACTTTAGAGACTCCCCAGTATCTGGAGGTTGGAAGAAGACGTTGATAGAGAAAACGTTAAAGCTGGAAGATGTCTTTTCAACTGACCAGTTTGATGTGGGTTGTTCCAAGAGCACTCGCCACACTATCCAGGTGAGAGAGGACACCCGTTCAGAGAAAGGTCGCGGCGACTGCCACCTATGGAGGTGGAAGATGTTGGCAGCATTCGTGGAAGCTGAAGGAAGCTGGGATCATCACTGAGTCCAGAAGTCCTTACATGTCTCCAATAGTGGTGGCCAGGAAGAAAAATGGAAAGGTACAGATGTGTGTGGACTATCGAACTCTGAACAGGCCTACAGTCCCCAACCAGTATACAGTCCCAAGAATAGAGGACATACTGGCCTGCCTGAATGGTGCAATGTGGTTCAGTGTGCTGGACTTGAAGAGTGGGTATTACCAGATACATGTAAGTCAGGCTGATAAAGAGAAGACTTATCTGAAGAATGTGTCTGATATGAGAAGGGTGGCTGAAAAAGGCTTATGAATTAGCTGAGGTCTTGGCTGCCAAGCAGAATCAAGGAAATAAGAGGAGTTATGATCAAAACATTAGGTTCTCCCAAATCATGTCTGGAGACCGAGTCCTCATATAGAATTTGGGGCTACCTGGGAAGCATAAGTTGGCTGACAGCTGAGGATCTGCGCCCTATGTGGTGGAGAGTCAGATATCAAGTCTTCCAGTTTTCTGAGTGTAACCAGAGGATGGGAACGGGCCTGTCCAGATTCTCCATCGGAACCACCTTCTACCTTTGGGACAAGAGGTACATGTTGACCCAGAGCCCAACCTGGACCCTACACCTGGTAAGAGGACTCTGCGGTGACATGGAAAGACTGAAGGATCAGCAGCAGGAAAGATTAGACAGCCCCCACACCGAATGGGATACAGATTTGGAATATGAGGAAATGAGGGTGGTATATGCTGCCTTTTGCTAACTCCCCACTAATTGAGGAAGAGATTCCCAACCCTTCTCACGCTGATGCAGGTGAAATTGGGGGGACTATCTGTGGACAGGCAGGTATGCAGCTGGACCCCGAAGTGGGGCTGGGCTCTAAAATAACTGACAATGAAGCTGAGCTCAGCCAAGTGACTCACCAGAAGGCATGAGTAATAGATGGGAGAAGGCCTCACCATTTACAGAAGAAGTATCCGAAGGAATGTTTGAAACTAAAGAAGTAGATGATGGGATAAGGAGGTCTCAAAGAGTCAGGAGATCCCTAGATAGGCTTGCCTATGTAGCACCAGGGGAACAGAGGGTTGCAACTATCCCCCTAGTAAGATATGTCACTACCATTTACAAACAGATTGGAAGTTCTGACATCATGAAATTCCTGTGAAAATGATGTTATTAATGACAGGATGACAAATTATTTTAAAGTCATGAGGACATGTCTATTTGTGGTAAAGGGAGAGTGTAATGTCCTGATTCACACCTTTACTGTAATGCTGTAGGTATTTCATTGAGCAGCACTACGGGAGCTATTTGTTCTGCTTTCACCCTGTTTGGGTTATTGTTGAAGATAAAGGATGATGTGGAATGTGTGCCATCCAATTAGCGGAAGGTTTCTCTTGGTGAATTCCCGCTTGGTGGCGCAATAATATCAGCGCTGGACTCCCAGAGCGAAGGTTCCCGAGTTCGAATCCAAGTTGGGTTGAGCGTCGAGCTAGCAACTCGGCCTCGTAAAAAGAAGAATAGGTTGCTACAGAAAAACCATCATGACGGTGCCCCGATAGCTCCACCGCCAATCGAAAATCTCTGTAGGGGAAGGCCCCAAATCCTTGGCTTTGTCTATTGCCTGTTGCTGAGGCTGGGGTCAAAGCACTCAGCAGAGATAGTGCTCGGTTCTCGGTGTCAGAGAGCTGGTCAGAGGCTCGGAGTTTTCAGATGGACTCGGAGTTGGACTGTGGTCAGATGCTTCCAGGATGCTGCATCAGCAGGTTTGCGGCACTGGAGGTTCACCATCTGCGTGAGATGATGGGACTTTCGAGAGACTTTGAGACTTTTTACCGTGCCCATGGTCTGTTCTTTATCAAATTACGGCATTGCTTTGCACTGGTGTAACTATATGTTATAATTATGTGGTTTTTGTCAGTTTTTCAGTCGGTTTGTCGTGTTTCTGTGATATCATTCTGGAGAAACATTGTATCATTTCTTAATGCATGCATTACTAAATGACAATAAAAGAGGACTGCATGCCCTCATAATCTAATCTAATCTAATCTATTCTTCTTCTTCTTCTTTTCTCTTGGTGAGAGACAATATGGTTGGTCTTGTGCTTGTGTTCGGCGGGAGATGAAGAAGGAAGACGCTGTGGAGAACCGGTCAGAGAATACGATCCGGTGGGAGACCTGTTTGTTCAAGATGGATTGCGAGCGACATTCGGTAGGTGCTGTGGGCGTTCACGCTGACCGAGGACCCAGCGTTTGAGTGACGGAGAAGTTCAAGATGAGCTCCAACTTGTGCACATTTGACTGTTTAATTAGAATGGGCCCTTTTCTTTTTGTTATTCTTTCCTAAGCCTTTAGTTAAGTCAAGATTTATAAATATAATTCCTTTAATCGTATGCATTGTAGTGTCTGTTATTTTGTGGCACTAATTTGCAACGGGGTAGCAAATTACACAACACCACACAAACTGAGATTGGGGTGGGATTGAGCACTCCCTCATCTTACGAGTTTGGTGGGGCCGGAGGTTGTCTCCCCTGGACTTAGCAGCCAAAGAAATCAGGAGGTTTCAGAGAAATGCACCAACTGACCCCTCATTGTTTTATATCAGCCTAAAGTTTGATTAATATGCTACAATTAACTAAATTCCTAATGAAGACTCTTAGCCCAAAACAAAAACTTTTTAGTCTTTTCCATAGATGCTGCCTGGCCTGCTGAGTTCCTCCAGCATCTTGTATGGGTTCTTATCAAATAAATTCAAGGTGTTTTGATGTTACAGAGGGTTGTTGCATTTCTCTTTCCCACCCAATATAAGGAGCTCAATGTCTAATATCTTCTAAGAACTAAATGAAATGTTCAGCTATTGATGCAACTCAGTATACGGGGTAATACGCAATACGGATCTAAAATCCTTCATTGGTCTCCATTGTAAAGCGGAAATCACGTACACAGGACATGAATTTCATTTAATTATATTTGATTGTATTTGAGGTGTTCTTTACAAGAGAACGTGTATCTCCACAATGCTCTTGGGGTTGTTGATATTCTGGTTTTAGATTTTTTTGGTTTTTTGCCAATATGGCTTACCTTTTTGTATACTTATTCAATAAAAAGATTTAAAAAGAAAGAAAGATTTTATGATTTTTGTGTATGGGTCCTGGAATATTTAGGGGAATCATATCTTCTGTTTTATGTCAGCAACTGCTTCAACTGGGGTGATGAAAAAGGAACAACACAAAGCACTCGTTGTTTCAAACAGTACATACACTCAGTGGCCACTTTATTAGGGACCTCTTGTAGGTCTTAGATGACCCGGCTGGTGGCTTGGTGACATCAGCACCGGACTTCGGGACGGAAGGTCCCGAGATAGAATCCAGCCGGCTCCCCTGCACGCTTTCCATCCGTGCTGGGTTACGAGCTGGTGATCTTTTTGGAAACTCACCCGGCAGAAGGCAATAGCAAACCACTGCTGTAACTTGCCTTGTACGCAGTTCCCCCCACTACGTCAGAGAGGCGTGGAGGGAAATTGTCCGCTAACCAGAGAAACTCCGGAAGCGACGTACCTTTCCTTCTCCTTGTACCCAATGAAGTGGCCACTGAGTGTATATTTGTGGTCTTCTGTTGCTTCGCCTATCCATTTCAAGCTTTGGCAATGCTGTGCAGATATGCCCTTTTGCACACCACTGTTGTAACGTGTGGTTATTTGAGTTACTGTCGCCTTCCTAACAGCTTGAATGAGTTTGGCCATTCTCCTTTGAGTTCTCTCATTAACAAAGCATTTTCATACACAACATCATCACTCACTGGATGTTTTTTCTTGCTTGTCACACCATTCTTTGTAAACTCTAGAGACTGTTGTGCATGAGAATCCCAGGGGATCAGCAATTTCTGAGATACTCACACCATCCTGTCTGGCACCAAAATCATTCATGATCAAAGTCACTTGGATTACCTTTCTTCCCTATGCTGAGCCTTGGTTTGAACTAAAACTGAACCTCTTGACCATGTCTGAATGCTTTTAAGCAATGAGTTGCTGCTACATGATTGGTTGATTAGATATTTGCATACATGAATGGGAGTACAAGTGTGCCTAATAAAATGGCCACTGAGTCTATATCCTCCCTGTGCTAATATGGTGAGGGATTTTTAAATGAAAAATCGAATAATAGCATTTTTAAATCTTCTTAATAAATCGCAGAAAGATTCAATATTGATCTTATCTCTGCCCTAGGAATAATATCTCAGTAATTTTATTTCAGTGTACTTCCACTATTTAAAATAGTCGGTGTTGATAAAATCAGAGAAAATGATAAGAAAGTGCAAAGTTGAATAGTAATTAGAATCACAGCGTTATAGGGTTATGCATGGAGACAAGCCTTTTGGCCTGACCAAGCTGCCTACAAAGCAAGATGCCTAAAAGTAATCTACAAAAGCTTCTAGAAGTGGATATGAAGGAAAACAATAGTTCATGTGTGTCCCTTTCAGAAAGAGATATCACGGGGATGAGGTGAGTAGAGCTGCTGATTCACAGCACAAGTGACTCAGTGAAATCCTGACCACCGATTCTGTCGGGTGGAATTTACACATTGGCCCTGTGTGGGTTTTTGCTGAGCACGCTGCATTCCTCCCACTTCCTGAAGACGTGTGCTTGGTTGGTTGGTTAACTAGTCATGTACATTACTCCTGCTGTTCACACCTCTCTCCTCTTTCTGCTTTATCTATTCTCACCTTCTTTCTTCCTGACTTCTCCCTCCTCGCTCTTCCTTTCTCTCACTGTTTTCACTCTCTTTTTCCATCTTTTCTCTCTTTGCCTTTACCTCATCTCTCTTTCCTCTCTTCTCTTTCTTTTGCTTTGCGGTCTCCCTAAGAGAGACTTTTGACCAGCTGTTATATTCTGCCCCATGACATTTGGAATCAATTGCTGTTCAAAAAGTTCTGTGTTCACAATCAGAATGTTACACTGTGGGGAAAGAAGTTTATAGACACATGTTATTGTTGAGCACTTCTATTTTGATATGTGGATGTCTTCAGTGCTTTAGGCAGAAGGCTAAAAGTGATCTTTTTTTAATATTTTAGATTCATTAATACCAGGTTGCCTAAAGAAAATGGTCATTTTCTCCCTTCAGCTGCAACTGCGAGAAGCTGTACTAGTTTCTCATTAGATAATTAAAAGAAAAACTTTAAGCATCATGTATTGGCTGCCTTCTCATTTAGTAAGCGTTAGGCAAGTTTTAAAAGAGAAAGATTCATTAGATAAACAGATAGATCTTTTTGTTTGTTGCTTATCTTGATCTCACTTAACCGATTATATGTCCAAAAATATGTTAAACACAGGTGGAGATAGAGCACAAATAAAGCAAAATCTAAATTTTCTTATAATGTTGAGGTAGAAAGTAAACGAGCTAATTAGTATGATTTACAACTTACCCCATCCATTATAGATCTGAAAAAGAGGGTGAGGGTAGAGAGTTTGTTAAACTGTTGCAAGCACGTTTACACTGCTAGAATTAATTATTACTCTTCATAAACTATGCCCAATGGTCTTCATTCTATTAGACAGAACATCAAACTGTTTTTTGTCAAAGGGATTGTACCAGCAAGATTTCAAATGACTGCCAGATCCTATCACCCCACAGCCTGCAGAGCGATGCAGAAGACAGTGAGGACTTTGTAATTGGGTCAGGATCACCATCTTAATTGTTTACATATTTTATTAAAAGTTTGTGGTGGGAATAACTTGGCACATGACAGGAAGTTACTTGTTTCCAACATGTGCACATGTGCATTCAGGAAGGAGATTTTCCTCTGGTGGAGGTCTTCACTTTGGGAATGAGATTATGAATGGTACCGAGGATCATTAGCAGACATGGTATTTATATATTTGCTGTTCCCAGGAGTCTACAACAGCAGGAGGAATGTGGAAAACACTGAGTTAAGAAATGTTTCTTTCTCAGATTAATTAAACACACTTGCCTTTTCAACTATGCCATTCGTGGTATTAAGGATTATTGATGGACTATTATATTTGCTGTCAGTAGGTCTATGAGAGTTGTGTTCACTCTTAATAGGGCAAACTGTTTTGTCCTGCTTGCTAATTGCATAATTTCTCATTCCAGCACTGACAGTCCTTTGTGTTTCTGCTTATCTCCCTCCAGCAGCTCTTCCAACTTTCATTCTCTCCTCTCTCCACCTTACTCCATCTGCTTCTCATTTTTTCTTTATTTTTCTCTTTTTCCCTCTCTTTGTCCACCCCTGTCTATAATTAATCTGCCACTAACTTCAAAACTCCACACCCACTTCCCATCCCCCTTCTGGTTCAACTTGCCCATCATCCTTTACTCCTCCTCAGGCTACCAATCACTCGGTCCCTTGTCTCATCATTCCCGCTCTCCTCTTTATACTGGCCAACTTCCCTCTCCACTCTCTGTGCTGATGAAATTTCAACAGTTCCTTTCCCCCTCTACAGACACTGCTCAAGGCACTGAATTCCTTCAGCAGTTTGTATGTTGCTGCAGATTCCAGAATGTGCAGTTACTCGTCAATATAAGCAAGCTGTTGAGAAAGCTATGAGAGCTGACTTAGACCTGATGGGTTGAATGGCCTCCTATGTTACAAGCAAATATGAGAAATCAGAGCCGCAACTAATCAGAGTACAAGGGAGCACAGCCCCACCATAAATAAATGGATTGTCAACATTCACTCAGTGGCCACTTTATGAGGTTCACCTGTGCAACTGTTCAGAAATACAAATATCTAATCAGTTAATCATGTGACAGCAACTAAACACAGACATGGTCGAGAGATGCAGGTGTTGTTCAGACCAAATATCAGAATGGGGAAGAAATCTGATTTAGGTTGCTTTGACCGTGGAATTTTTGTTGGTGCCAGATGGAGTGGTTTGAGTATCTTAGGAACTGCTGATCTCCTGGGATTTTCCTGCACAGCTTACAGAGAATGGTGTTTGTACACATTTGTATATATATCTATATATATTTAGTGAACAGCAGTTCTGTGGATGAAAAAGTCTTGTTAATGAGAGAAGTCAAAGGAGAAAGGTCAGACTGGTTCAATCTGACTGGAAGGCAACAGTAACTCAAATAACCAAGCATTACAACAGTGATGTGTAGAAGAGCATCTTTGAACACACATCATTTCAAATCTTGAAGTGTTTGGACTACGTCTGCAGAAGACCACACACACACACACACACACACACACACACACACACACACACACACACACACAGAGTGGCCACTTTATTAGGTACAGAAGGTACCTAATAAATAAAGTGTCCACTGTGTGTATTTAATGAAGATTTTAAAAAAAGTAACATTAATTAATTCTGCAAATATTTATTTCCAACATGGAATTTCAAACATCCCTGAGATGGATAGATTTTCAGAAACACAGAAATTATGGAAATAAATTTAATTACTTTTAAAAATGATAAAATCCACAGAAATGAATTAAAAACGTAACTTCAACATGAAATTACTGAACAAAAACGAAAAGCTGCAAATCTGAAGAACAGAAAACACTGGAGATATCCATCAAAACAAGACAGCATCCGTGGGGTGAGAAGAACACAAGAAAATCTGCACATGCTGGAAATCCAAGCAACACACACAAAATATTGGAGGAGGTCATTGGCATCTATGCAGAAGAGTAAACAGTCAATGTTTTGTGCCAAGACCCTTCTTCAGGACTGGAAAAAAAGGATGAGAAGTAGAACAATAACAATTCAGTTAGCGATTTTTTTTTGTCATCCAAAATACTTAACCTTTGCTTCCGCTGTATATTTTCAAAAGGGCAAACTATTGGAAAAATTCGCATCACAGGCATTTCAGTAGTCAATCAGGAGTTTGGCTGTGACCTACTGACTGCAATCTGCAGTCTGGGTATGCTGACTGCCCATCAAGCCTGCTCCACCAATCATCAAGATCACAGCCGCTTTTCTACCTCAGTCTCATTATCCCAAATCATCCCACAGTGTGGGGAACATCACTAACTACCTGACAGCATTGCTAACTGTGCATCATGATAGAGAGCAGCCTACATAACCATGCACCCCTCCCACCCTCTTCTCTCTTCTCCTCTCTCCTGTCAGGCAGATATACAAAAGCTTGCGAGCATACACCACCAGGTTCAGGGACAGCTTCTATCTCAGTATTATCAGACCTCTCAAAATCTGCAAGATTAACTCTTGATCTTCCAGTCTGCTTGTCATGCTCCTTGCATTTTAGTTATTTACCTGCACTGCACTTTCTCTATAACTGTAACACTGCATTCTGTTCTCCATTTTAACACCTTGATACACTTACATGAAATGAGCTGAGTGGCACTAAAACAAAAGCTTTTCACTACATCTTGATATGTGTGACAATAATAATCCAATGCCAATACCAATACCTGGACAGGATTTGGGCGATCACCGTGGCTTCTAATTTGCCAGCCAGTAATTATCAGGAGAAGCACCTCATCTGTCTGCCAAAGATTTCTCCAGCAGCTTTGAAAGCAGAGCCTCTCAACATAACCAGCCCTGCCTACACAATAACAATGAGAGTCTTTGACAGACATGTGACGAAAAACCAAGTTATCAGAAGATTGATGCTAATGAGAGAGAGATAAGGGAGACAGTGGAGAAACGTTCAAAATGTTAATGAGAGAGGAGAAAGAGGTAACGAAAAGAGACACAATTCAGATTATTGACAGACCAGTTGCTTTGAACCTAAACTGTTTGAAGTTTGATGGACAAGCAATACCCCAGCAGGGGGATAAAAAGAACAGGTTCGCTAAAGCACGACACACACCATGAGATCATGAGCTAATGAGACCCTGGAAGAGCGGTGTGCCCCCACAAGTTGGTGGGAGTTTGGAGGTCTGGTTCGAGGGAACCGACCATAGACTCACAGGGTGAAAAGGTACGATCAGCAGGAACCTGGTGTGTGTGTCCGCCCTTGCCTGGGTGCCAGGTTCACCACGGAAGAATGGTCGTATCCGGAACGGAGGGGTCACAGTCGGTGAACACAGCGGGATAGAAGACATAAAAGGGTCCGCCCGAAAGCCAACTGCGAAGAACATCAAAGGTCTGCTTGAATCAAAATTTGCATCTCTCTCTCTCCAACGGCACAACAGCGATTACTGCGAACTGTACTAAGCTGAACTGACCTCTGCGTCACTTGAAACTGATCATTTTACCCCTAGACTGCGATGGAGCTTGGTTGATTCCTATTACCCTAGTTCTGTGTACATGTGTGTTTTATCATTGCTAACCTGTTGCATTTATATCCTTACGATTAGAGTACTGTGTTATTTATTTCCTTAATAAAACTTTATTAGTTTCCAGTAATCCAGACTCCAACTAGTGGTCCATTTCTGCTGGTTTGGCAACTCAGTTACGGGGTACATAACAGACAGTAAACCCCCCCCCACCCAAGATTTTTCTAGATATATCACTGTTTCTGCATGACCCTAATCAAATAAAATAATAAAACTTTTTTTAGAAATGTATTACTTCTCTGAAATTACATAAAGCTCCATATATAATTAAATGCATTATTTAAAAGAAGACCTTAATCTTATCTTTCTTTCATACATGTCAGGAAGAAATAGTGTGCATCTCTTTGCTTTGAGAAGAAAGATTGAGTTCTTCAAAAGGAAGGCACTTGCTTGAGTTGATACAGAGAGAATGATTCCACCGGTGGGGAAGAGCATAGCCAGAGGCCAAGAATATAATGGAGACACAAGAGAATGCAGATGCTGGAATCTGGAGCAACAAACAAACTGCTGAAGGAACTCAGTCAGTCTAGCAGCATCTGCGGGAGGATGGGGGGATGGAACTACTGAATTCCTGCATTCTCACGCAGATTGTTTGTTGGACAGGCAATATTAGATAATAAGCAAGACTTCCAGTGAGGAACTCAGAAAAAGTTTCATTGTGAAAAGAAGTGGGAACTCATTCCACAGGGAGTGGTCAGTGAGGAGAGTTAGCACTTGGAAGGGGTGTGTCATGGTATTGAAATGGTAAGGTCCATTAATGTAGTTTGACACTTGTCAAGTATGGTGATGATGTCATCAGTCTGGGACAGAGCAGCACGTGAGGAAGCATGGAAGTGAGAATGAGAAATAAAGGCACGTTCAAAGCATGAAGCTTCGAGTCATGATATGTGCACTATCTAATTAAATACTAAAATAGGTTGCAAATACACAACAGTGGTGGCAAAGATACAGACATCGAAAGTAAGTTTAATGTTAGTTGATGAGAATGGAGAAATCTGGGATCCAACACTTACAAAGTTTTATGGAGCCAGCTACACTAGGTCCAGGATGGACATGGTGGCTCAACTCATTTGCCGATGGTAAAGGACTGATAGTGGACGATAACGCGACAGATAATACAAAACGAAGAAGGAGAGCACTACTTTTGCACCTTGCGGGACCAGACGTGCAGGATATATTCTCAACACTACCGAACACGGGACAAGTCACAGACTACGTGGCAGCAGCTCCCCAGGCAAACACTACGGTTGCCCAGCAGCAGTTTCATCAGCTTGCCCAAAACCAAGGTGAGATGGTTCAACAGTTCTCTACTCACCTTCAGGAGCAGCAAAAGACTGTGCTTTTTGAATTGACACAGACAACCAAATAAGGGATGGAATAGTGGGAAAATGTAACTCAGTGTATGTGCAGAGAAAATTAATGGAGACTATGCGGAGCCTAGCGCTTGCCCACACACTGGAAATAGCAGCACAATGTGAAAAAGTAGAGGGACAGTTGTCAGCCACGTCACCCCAAGGGAGCCCACCAGAAGCTGTGAGCCGTGTTTCACACCGTGACGGCACAACACATGGTAAAAAGAAAGTCTGCTAATACAAATGAAAGGAAATGCTGCAAATGTGGAAACACAGGTCACCAGGGCAGAGACCCGAAGTGCCCAGCTCATGGACAGATGCACAGAAAATGCACTGGAAAGGACCACTTTGCAAAAATGTGCTGGACAAAAGGATTAAAAATATAAAAATTGAACAATGTTGAGGATGAACAGAAGGAACTTTTTGTGTAGGGGGTGTAAATCTATGCATGTTAAATTCAGGAGCCACAAGTAATATACTGGGTGAAAATGTGTGGGAAAAACTTAAGATAAAGTGCCATGCATAAATTCTGAAGCAGAAGAGAAAGCTGTACCCATATTCATCTAGCACATCACTGGAGGTCGAGGGGGTGTTTGAATGTGAAATAAGTATTGAAAGCAGAGTTCATCGTGATAAAATGCAATGGTGAAGTACGCCTCGGTAGAGAAACTGCTACAAGTTTGGATGTGTTAAAGATCGGAGAAAAGGTGTCAGTCGTGACAGACATTAAGGAGACACTTAAGCTGCAGTACCTAAAAATATCTGAAGGGGTAGGAAAGCTGAATATTAAGCAGATCAGTCTTTACATTGATCCAAAGGTAAAGCTTGTGGCTCAGCCACTCAACTTAAGAGAGGCTGTTGCAAAGAACACTGAACAGCTAGTTGGTGGGAAGATGGTGGCCTGACGCAGCTCGCAACGGCCACTGCGGTGGTGATGTCTGCTATTTGTCAAGTAGAGTGCCATGCACAATCTTGATTTGATGGAGACGGATGTGAGAGCATGCAGGAACATCTGGTGAAACTTCTGAAATGCCTGCTTCGCTTCTGCTGCTAATGTGTGGTCCAGAATCTCTGGAGGAGAAGGCCCCGTGTCCTCGGCTTTGCTTGTTGCTCGGTGGCCGGGGCGAGGTCGAAGCGCTCGGCAGAGGATAGTGCTGGAAGAGGCTGTGTTGGAGGGGCTGGTCGGAGGCTCGAAGTTTTTGGATAGACTCAGAGTCTGCTGCAGTCGGGTGCTTCCAATGGTGCTGCTTCATCCATTTAGCGGCGCTTGGAAGTTCATGGTGGGGAGAGTTCCTCCCTGCATGGGATGATGAGTCTATTGGGACTTTGAGACTTTTTTTTTTACCGTGCCCATGGTCTGCTCTTTATCAAATTATGGTATTGCTTTGCACTGTTGTAACTATATGTTATAATTATGTGGTTTTGTCAGCTTTAGTCTTGGTTTGTCCTGTGTTTGCTTGTGATATCATTCTGGAGGAACGTTGTATCATTTTTTAATGCATACATTTCTAAATGACAATGAATGAAATCTGAACTGAACTGAACTGAAACTGGACATTATTGAGAAAGTTGAAGGCTCAACTCCTTTGGATAAGTAACTTTACCAAAACCTGACAAGGTCATCAGTATGTGCCTAGACATGAGAAGGGCAAGTGAAGCAATTGTGAGGGAGAGGTATCCCATTCCAAATGTAGCTGAGAATAGGGTATGAATGGAGCTGTGGTGTTTAACAAACTAGACTTGAAATAGGGTTATCATCAGCTAGAACTAACTCCAGAATCTAGTGAGATAACCACATTTGCTGTGCATAATGGGGTGCATAGGTACAAGAGACTGATATTTAGTGTGTCATCAGCCAGTGAGCAGCACCAGCATGAGATAGCAAGTGCTTTAGCTGGAACTGAAGGAGTTGAGAACAGCACAGATGATATGATTATACATGCGCCAAACCAAAAACTGCATGGTGAGAGACTGCATGCTGTCTTAAAGGGATTCACAGAGTGTAGTCTGACACTGAACCTGGAGAAATGTCATCTCAACATGGGCAGACTAGTTTTCTTGGGAATTCTCTTGTCACAGAAAGGCATCAGACCAACTGAGGAGAGAGTGTGAGAAGTAATGGATGCTCATGAACCATAAAATACCACAGAATTGAGGAGTTTCCTAGGTCTTATTGGCTACAGTAGCAGATTCAGACCACTGTTTGCAACTTTGTCAGACCACTGAGATGATTGATCAGGAAGGACACCCAGTTCAAACTTGGAGAAGAACAGAAACAAGCGATTAAGCCCTAAAAGAGGAGCTAGCAAGAGTAGGTACATTGGCCTATTTTGCTAAAGATGTGCCAACTAAAGTAATATCAGATGCCAACACAGTTGGACTGGGGGCAGTACTCATCCAGAAACAAAATGAAGAAATGGTACCTGTCTTCTCTGTGAGTCATAGTCTCACAGACTGTGAACAAATGTACTCAAAACAGAGCAAGAAACGTTAGCACTAGTATGGGCATGTGAAAGACTTCATCCTTATTTGTATAGGAGAAAATTTGACCTGATCACGGATCAGAAACCTTTGGATTATGCTTCTGTCTCTCTTTTTAAGCAGTCTCTCCCAGTAGCGTTAACAGTGAGTCTGCAATATTCTGTTTTCCTGGCATGTGTATGACTCAACACTATGCACCAGCATAGAGAATAGGTCTTGAGATTGCAATCTTTGGAGATGATTTACAGGGTGGTGAGGAGAACAGGAAATCGAGTGGTAGTTGAATCTCCAAATGGAGTGCGGTATGCAAAGAACATCACACGTAAAAATGTTCAACACAAGAGAGACTTTAACAAACAGGAGGAAATTCAAGGATTTGACAATGAGACACTGGAACAGGAGGACAATACGATGGACAGTTGCGGACAAGCTCAGGTTCACAGTGAGCAAAAGCCATTGTCAGATAATGAAAGCAAAGAAAAACCGCTAGAGAGACCTCAAACGGTTAGAAAACAACCTGTGAAGTTTATCAATTTTGTATTGAAGTAAAGCAATAAGTTGTGGGTTTTGAAGCAATGAAAACTATTGTAAGTTAAAAACGAAGTTTTCAGTTCCAGAGTTATCATTAAGTTGAAACAGAAAATGTGTTAGTTATAGTTATGCATATCGGAGAATATATGTTAAATTGAAACAGTTAAATCTGTGAATTGAATGTGTTCTAAACCATTGAAGTTCATTTCTCAGGAAAGGAAGGATGTCATATGTTAAAATGGTAAGGTCTATTAATGTAGTTTGACACTTGTCAAGTACAGTGATGATGTCATTATTCAGGGACAACAACACGTGATGTGAGGAAGCATGGGAGTGAAAATGAGAAATAAAGGTATGAAGCATTGAGTTATGATATATGCACTATCTGATTAAGTACTAAGGTAGGTTGCAAATACACAACAGGGAGGGTGGGCAAGCACATGAGGATGAAATGGTTGGAAGACAAGCACTGATAGATTGAGATGAACGAATGATTGTGTCTTCAATTAAGCAAAAAGGCCAACATGAATCATTGCATAAGAATGGTTTGCTTCCCTGTAACCCTTGAGAAAGTAACGGTGGACTTTCTTCAGCCGTAGTACTCTATGTGGTAACGGAGGTTCTACTGCGCAGCTTGGCAGCTATTCCAAGATATTGACAAAGCAATGATGAAGGATGGTGATATGGTTCAGGTAAACTGCAAGTTTTTATCGACCATAGCCCTCCATTTCCCTCTCAAGCAAATTTCTTTTCAATGTTGAAATCGAACCCTCATCCACTGACAGCTCATTCTACACTCTCACCATCCTCTGAGTGAATAAGTTTCCCCTTAGATTCCCCTTAAACATTTCACCTTTCACCCTTAACCATAATCTTTAGTTCCAGTCTCACTCAACTTCAATGGAAAACGCTTGTTTGCATTTACCTTATCTATACCTCTCAATTTTGTATACTTCGATCAAATCTCTTCTCATTCTCCTCTGTTCTAGGGAATGACATCCTAACCTATTCGACTGAGGTACTCAAGTTCTAGCAACATCCTTGTGAAAATAAAGTTACAGTTAGGTTTAGATTTCTCTGTGCACTAATATTTCTAAGGCATTTTGAAAAATTAATCTGAATGTACTTAACTAAAGCTAAATATAAACAGAAAATATGCAACAAGATGTTAAGATTGCAAGTCATATTTCTCCCTGTAACTACATGGGTTTCTTCTAGACACTCTGGTTTCCTCCCACATCATAAAGACCTGTGGATTGGCAGATTAATTGGCCACTGTATTTGTCCCTTAGAGTAGGTGAGTGATGAGTTAGTGAGAATGTCTGGACCATTTTCCATAGTATTTGCAGCAGACAGGAATCCTCAGGGAGGAAGGTAGAATATCTAAACATTGCTTTCTGTCCCTAAATAGGAATTCCGCCATTCCGCTTCTCAAGTCTGGTCTACCATTCAACTCCATTTTCCTACCTCACTTGAGTCTAAGCATCTGTCCATCTCAGCCGTTTATACATGCACTGACTTGGCCTTCACAGATCTGTGGAATATGAAATTGAAGCAGAAGTAATACATTTGGACACTCAAATCTTCTTCATCAGTCATTAAGATCGTGCCAGATCTGATTGTTGCCTTAGCTCCACTTTCCTGCCTGTTCTCCAAAACTCATCATTCACGTAAACATCGTGACTGTAAGAGCAAGCACGAGGTTGTGTATCTGTAGAGTCTGACTCACTTGTGGACATCCCAACACTTCTTCATCATCTACAAAGCATACACCAGGAGTGTAATGGAATACTCTCCAATGCACTGGATGAGTGCAGCACCAACAAGATTCCAGAAGCTCAATAGCATTCACTACAAAGGAGAAACTTTGTGGTACCCATCCATCACCTTAAATGTTTCTTCCTTCCATCAGGCAGTGGCTCTAATCTGAACTACCTATCACCATATCCATCTTTTGATTTTAGTATTATTTAATCAATGCCCTGGTGAGTTTTGACTTCATGATACCAGACTGGTCTCCCAGCTCTCCGAACATTAATCCTGTAAATTGTCTGATAATCTAAGACACCTCATCAAAATTTAGTTTCTAAAGTTTAGTTGTGAATTAACCATACACAGTCTGCATTCCCTGGGCACTACAGAACAGTTCATCATTGTTGACAGTATCTACTGACTTGTAATGTAAAGCTGGTGGAAAAGCATTAGATCATAGATTTAACTGAGTTGATAAAGAGTTTGTCTCACAGAAACAGCTCCCAGAAAATTTTGCTAAATTTGTTACCATGGAAACCAGGGTTAGTGCTCTCATGTGCAGCAATTTGTGGCATGCATTAATTAACCTTTATAAGGGCTGTGACTGCATCATAATCCATTCCATTCATTGAGATGTGGTAAGTACACTAAGTGGCCAATTTATTAAGCACACCTGTACACATGCTCGTTAATTCAACTATCTAATCAGTCAATCACATGGCAGCAGCTCAATGCATAAAAGCATGAAAACATGGTTAAAAGGCTCAGTTGTTGTTCAAACCAAACATCAGATTGGGGAAGAAATGTGATCTGAGTGACTTTGACCATAGTTGCTGGTGCCAGATGGTGTGGTTTGAGTATGTCAGAAACTGATGATCCCCAGGGTTTTTGTGCACAACACTATCTAGAGTTTACAGAGAATGGTGCAAAAAATGAAAAAAAAAAGAAAAAAAAAGCATCCAGTGAATGGCATTTCTGTGGGCAAGAATACCTTGTTAATGAGAGAGGCCAGACTGGTTCAAGCTGACGGGTAGGTGACAGCAACTCAAATAAGTGCAACAGTGGTGCACAGAAGAGCATCTCTAAATGCACAACACATTGAACCTTGAAGTGGATGGGTTGCAGTCGCAGAAGACCACGAACATACACTAAGTGGCCACATTATTTGTTACAGGAGATGATGAGCAGAGAAGGGGAATGGGTCACAATTACAGAGCAAGCAAAGTTAAGAGAAGAACTGGTCCATTGGCTAATATTCTGACGAAAGCGCATATCAGAGGTGTGGTCTCCTGGGAGAGAAAACAAACACATGAAAAAAGCCCATTTAAAAATAAAGAATACAGCCAGTTCATTGGCTGTATTTAAGAGGGAGTTAGATATGGCCCTTGTGGCTACGGGGATCAGGAGGTATGGAGGGAAGGCTGGGGCGGGGTTCTGAGTTGGATGATCAGCCATGATCATAATAAACGGCGGTGGAGGCTCGAAGGGCCGAATGGCCTACTCTTGCACCTATTTTCTATGTTTCTATGTTTCTAATCAGGGAATCCTCCCTGACTTCCAAAATACTTCCTCAAAATAACAGCAACTACCAATGTCTCATACCAGCATGTTTATCTGTATTACTTTTGGTGATCAGGTCTCATTTTATTCTCCATGATATTTAGCACTTATTTTCAGATCTTGTGTCCTATTTATGTTCCTGAGCAGAGATACATCCTATTGTTGAACTAAGCTTAGACTTTGTAGTACTGCACTTGCTGTGTGCATTAGAAATTATCCTTGATTTGCATATCCGTAGGTTCTTAACTCAAAGTCAAAGTAAATTTATTATCAAACTAAGTACAGTCTATCCCATCAGTGAGATTCATTTTCTTGCAGACATTCACATTAGAGTAAAGAAATTCAATAGAATCAATGAAAAGCCACACACAAAGACAGATAAGTGCGATTTATTCTTTACAATCTATGCTCTTACTATCCCAGAGGAAGTGATGGGCTTCCTGTCAGCTCGTGCATGCATCCACTTTATTTCTCCACTTCAATTAACCCTCTTTTATACACCCCCCCACCCCGTGTCACCCTCCCACTGACAATCCATTCGTTGCTGGTCACAATCAGAGCTCAGTCACTCCTTTCTAGGGTATTCAGACGTGTTGAAATGACTTGGTTCTTCACTACAGTCATGGGTACAGGAGCTAACACCACACAGAGTGATAGAATCAGCTTACAACAGTATATAAAACCAAAAGGGTGCATGCACTCAGTTCCTTTTTGCCAGCATTGTGGAATTATGAAAAAGAGTGAATAGGTTTAACATGAAAAGGGAAAGATTGATAGGAGGAGGGGCAACTATTTTACACAGAAACTGGTATGTGTGGAATGAGCTGCCTGAGTAAATATTTGAGGTGGGTGCAATAACAACCTTTGATGGACAATTGGACACGTACATACATTATGAGCTCAGGAGGAATGATGGCGGCTAACAGCGACTCCTTTGTTTGCATCTTCGGAAACAGCTCTATTTCCATCTTTAATATCTTTATTTTTCCCTTTCAGAGTTCTTTTGAAGATCCTGACCTGTAGTTACACATAGGCTTCGCATCTTTGCAGGAATGGGACCCATTCTTGGGGTTCCATGACTGGCCGCTATTCGACGTGCTAAGGGGTTAGCCTGAGAGTTTCAATCATGTTCGGAAGCCTAAGATCTCAGGGCTCTGGAGTCGGGTGGATCGAGGGTCGGTGTCACGGCAGGAGACTCGTGTGTCGTCAAGGAGGCGGGAAAATCTTTCACTGTGGGCCCGAAGACCCAAGGTCTGTGCGATCTTCCGACACAGAGCTCGAACAAATGGACTTTTAACATCACAAGCCAGTGCGTTGTTGTTATTTCTCCCGCTTGCTGTGAAAATGGGGGACACCAGCCTCTCCCTTGCCAGGGAGAGAGAGAACCTGTGGGCTGTCGAATTTCAGATGAAATGTGAAGCCTTTGGGGTAACTTTGGTCTGTGTCTTTGCTATTGTTTTAGCACATGCTTGGGCTCGGTGATAGCTCCGATGCACGCTTTCTTTTGCTGGTGGTGGGAGAGGGGGTTGTTGGTCACTGCCACTTATGCGTGGGAGGGGGGAGCTGAGGGGTATTTTGGGGTTCTCACGTTTAACTGTCATTCATTCTTTGTGGCACTTCTCTGTTTTCGTGGATGTTTGCAAAAAAAAAGCATTTCTGGATGTATATTGTATACATTTCTCTGACATTAAATTTGACCTTTGAACCTTTGAATTTGGAAAGATTTGGAAGGTGTTGAGTTGTTATGTTTGGGATACTGGGAAGCCAAGTGACTGTGAATAACACACACGAGGGACAAATAGGTGAGGAACAAAATGGGCAGCTGCTTATTTTACATGTAAGTCACCTACCCACCTACCCAGAATGCCCTTCCATGCTATGTTCAGTACAAAACACACAGGGAAACTTGACAGCAACCAATAATATACATGAATACAAATGCTAGCAAACGGGATGAGCATGGACGGAAATGATCTTGAAAGAAATTATCAAGAAGAACCTGTTATCATGCTGTATAACTTTATGATTTTATGACAATATTACAGACTTAAAAACAAGCATTCAACTCAAAGCAAACTTATCCTCAGTGGCACATGCCAACTGTGCATTATAATGTCACGAAAGTATTGTATCCCACTTCTGTTCCACTGCATTTCAATATACACAACTGTACCCAGCAGGTCAGGAAGCAACGATGAAGAAGAATGTTTAACAGGACCTGCTGGGGGTCTTGGTCTGAAATGTCTACTCTTTATTCCTCTCCATAGCTGCTGCCTCATCTGCTGAGTTCCTGCACCATTTTGCATGTGCTACACTGGGTTTCCAGCATCTGCAGAATCTTCTGTCATTCTTTAATCTGTATCCCATTATTTTCCTACCAGGAGCAAATTGACTAACAAGCTCGATAAGTTCAGAATCTAATAATTCATATACACAATCCTAATGAAGGCACTCAGCCCAAAGCATCAACTCTTTATTCATTCCCATTTATTCATCCTGAGTTCCTTCAGCATTTGCGTGTGTTGCTAATAGTTCATATACACATTTTTGTGGTCAATGCAACTTTAAATAAGTATTTAAGGAGGTCAACTTGATTCTAATTGCATGCTGGAGCCAATTATATGGGTGATGTTTCTCTGTGGATTGATAAATCTTTGCCAAATGATTATCGCATGCAACTTTTATTAGACTGCTGGAATTTTGTAGGGTTTGCCGTTCTTTGTATAGATACACCATGCCAAATTACCTGCCTTAGTAATAACAAATCTGGTTGCAATTGATTATTTTAAATCTGTTTTTAAAGACTGGGTTTAAGAGCTTGTATGATGAACAATACACACATAAGGTCAACTAATGAATTAGTTAAGATGGGAACAGAGTGGCAGGCCTTTCAAGCTTTCTGCCATCAAGGCAATGAAATAATGTACATATTAGTGTATTTTTGTATTTCATTACAGCACAGGAGGAGACCATTTGGCCCATTGAATCTATGCTGATCTTCAGAATTCTATTCCCCACCTATTTTTTCCTGGAACATTTTCTCCCCAAGTCCTAGCTTGGCTCCACTAAGGGCCTTTACAGTGGCTATTTAACCAACTAAGCTGTGTGTCTTTGGGATGTGGGAGGAAACCAGAGCACCCAGAAGAAACACACACTGTCAGAGTGAGGGCACACAAACTCAGCACAGACAGCATCAGAGGTCAAGATTGAACACTGGTCACTGGAGTTGTGAAGCAGCAACTCGACTACATACGTCAATACATCACACCAATGTGCCCTGTTCAGCAAGTCTTTGAAGTTTCCTCAGAGCAAATATAAGACTTCTACAAAAAAGTTCTAGGGGCATTCTCGAAACTCTCCAGATAAGACCCCCATAAACACAGACATCCATCAAGAATTATAAATACCACAAAGTAATATTCACACCTCATAACCTGGTTAATTATTTCATCCAATGGATCTGTTTCTTTTTAGAGCAGTGACACCCTCCTTAGCACTACATATCGATTTGTTATCTGTACATGTGCTGTGTCTACGCATGCACATTGTTCTCTCTTTCTCTCTCTCTCGCTGCAATGTGATTACTCCAGTTAAAGCCATCTCCCGTGTGCGTGCTTTTATTTAATTGATATGTAGTTGTTCACAGACACAACAAATTGGCAATGAGTGCGAACCTGAATGTCAGAAAATAACAGAAAGAGATAAAGAGCACAAGAAAGCCATCAGGAACATTAACAAAGGAACACACTTATAGTGAAAAACACTCTGAATTTAAAATGAAAATAACATGGCAATGGCTTCATTCGGGAAAGTTGACGAATTTGATAGCACTAATGAAAGCTGGGAGGTGTATATCGAGAGGGTGGAACTGTATTGTAATGCAAACAAAGTGGAGGAACAAAAGAAAGCCCCAAGACTTCTTAGCTTAATGGGTGCAAGGATGTATAGTCTCTTACATAACTTAATAACCAGTGCAAGCAAGGTGTTCGATGAAATCGTTACAATCTTCCTGTATCACTTGATCCCTAAACTGCTGATAATAGCTAAGAGATTTAGATTTTACAAAAGGAACCAGTCAAACGATGAAATTTCTGAATACAATGCAGAACTGAGCAAACTTTTCCAGATGGTCTTGCTGACGCATTAAGGGACAAGGTTGTATGTAGCATGCAGTCAAGGCACTCTAAAGAGGCTACTGTCCGAAAGACATCTAGCCTTAGAACGGACATTGACCATTGTGATATCATTAGAGACTGCAGCAAAAGATGCAGCAGGACTACAAAAAAGGTTAGAACGTGAAATGCACTAAATGTCCCTGAATGGTGCAAAAAGCCAAAGATGTTATCAATGTGGCAAATCCTCCCGTGATGCAAATGACTGCTGATTCAAAGAAAAAGTCTGCAGAAAATGTCACAGACAAGGTCACATGGAGAGAATGTGCAAGGCAGACAAAAAGCACAACCGAGTGAAAAGTCTTAAACTAAGCAACTGCATAAAGTTACTGAATGTAAAACAGTATCAGACAACATGGAGTCTGACAAAGTATGCCTAGAACTGCAAAGTATAACTGAAGCAAGTCACAAAATCATCTGGATCACAATAGCTTTATCTGATGTAAAACTGAAAATAGAGCTTTGTCCATAATTCCAGATTCGAGACGAGAACATTATCATTGGATATGTAGTTGTGCACAAACACAACAAATTGGTGACGAGTACAGACCTGGATGTCAGAGAAAATCATGCACCAAAAGACCTGTGAGTCATAATGAAAGACACACTGAATTTAAACTGAAAAAAAATGTGGTCATAGCTCAGTTGGGAAAGTTAATGAAGGCTGGGACTTGTACATCGAGAGGGTTGAACTATATTGCTATGCAAACAATGTGGAGGAGCAAAGGAAAGCCCTTACACTTCTTAGCTTAACAGGCCCACGAATGTACAGTCTCTTACACAACTTAGTTACCCCTACAAAGCCAGCAAGCAAGATGTTCAACAAAATTGTTGCAATTTTATGAAATCACTTGAGCCCTAAACCACTGGTCATAGCTGAGATATTTATATTTTACGAAAGGGAGCAACCAAAAGATGGAAGCATTTCTGAAATACATTGTAGAAATGCGCAGACTTTCCCAGATGGACTTTCTGATGCATTGAGGGACAGACTTGTATGTGTCGTGCATAGTCGAAGCACTCAAAAGAGGCTACTGTCCAACAGAGACCTAACCATAAAACAGACATTGACCATTGCAATATATTTAGAGGCTTTAGCAAAGGATGCAGCAGGACTTCAGGAAAGGAGGTTAAATTGTGAAATGCACACTATGTCCCTGAAAGGTGCAAAAAGCCAAATACATTATCTTTTCTTTTTTTCTTTTTGTCATTTTCATTTTTAAATCTTTTTATTAATTATTATTGAAAATTGACAAAGAAAAATACATTAAAATAATCAAGTCAATATATCAATAAGTATAATAAGAGTCAAGCTATTAACCAAACTAAACAATATATAAATAATAATAATTTTAAAAAATGTTAAAGCTATATTTTTTTGAAAAAAGAAAGAAGGAAAAAAGAACCCCTACTAACTAAAACAAAACAAAACCCCAACTAACAAACAAAAAAAAAACAAGAAAAAAATACACCCCATTTGGAGCAGAAACCCGGAGCTATATGCCATATGAGCTTCTATTAAAAAAAAGACCATCTATTTACCCAAATCCAAATCCATTTACCCAAGAATCAGAAAGGAATCATATTAATTAACTCAAATCAAATGATAGTAGCAGGCAAAGGAGCCCCACATTTTCTCAAAGTCAAGTCGCGGATCAAAAGTTTGACTTCCGATTTTTTCCAAGCTAAGACATAACATCACCTGAGAGAACCATTGTATCAAAGTGGGAGCAAAAGCATCTATCCATTTTAATAAAATAGCCCTTCTAGCTAATAATATAACAAATGCAATTACATAGTAGTATGATATAGAAATACTATGAATATATTGAGGAATTATACCAAACAAAACTGTCAATTTATTAGGTTGTAAATTAATTTTTAAAGCTTTAGAAATTGTAGAGAAAATAGATTAAAACACCAAAAACATTATCAATGTGGCAAATTATCCCATGATGCAAATGACTGTTGGTTCTAAGAAAAAGTCTGCAGAAAGTGTCACAGACGGGCTGGCTGCTGGCACAATGATATCGGCGCCAGACCTGGGAGTGGAGGTTCTCGGCTTCGAAACCAGTCGGGTCCGCTCCTGAATACGCTTTCCATCTGTGCCGGGTTGAGTGTCATGATCGCAACTCGACCTCGTAAAATAAAGGGAAAGTACTGCGAAGATGTCTGTGTGGGGAGTGGCACACCACACAGTCTCTCTCTCTCGCTCCGTGCCTTGTAAAAAGCCATGAAAAAGACATTACCACAGATGCATGCACGGACGCACGGATGCACACGCAGAGACACATGCACAGACACGCATGCACGCACACTCATGGGCTCCACGTTTCTGATTGCTGTAGATGCTCATTCAAAGTGGCTGGAGATTATACCAATGAAGTTAATCACCTCAGCAAAGACTGCCTCCACTCTGAGGACTATCTTTACCAGAAATGGCTCACCAAAAGAAATTGTGAGTGACAACGGACCCCAATATACATCAGAAGAATTCCGACTGTTCATGAGGGAAAATGACAAAATGACATTAGACATTTCAATTCAGTTCCTCACTGCCCAGCAGAAAGGTTTGTGCAAACCTTCAAAAAGTCCATTAAAGCGAAGGTTAAGGAACACATTCCTCTACAGCACAAGGTCAGCAGCTTCCTTTTTGTGTATCGGACCTCTGCTCATGCAATGACAAATCAAACACCTGCAATGCTATTCATGAGCAGAAATCTGAGATCTCCTGACAACCAGATCTATGGAGGGAAGTGCAGAATAAACAGTTCAGCCAGTTGCCAAGTGAATTAACAAGGAGCTTTGAGATTGGACAGAATCTAGCGCGATTACCAAAAAGACAAGTGGACACCCGGTAGAATAGCTACATGAACTGGATCACTGATGTACACAGTGGATGTTGGAGATCAGACATGGAGACGTCATGTGGACCAGATACTGGATGCTCAACTGAAGAACAAACCTGAGTCGACTGCATCCAACAGGGCAGACACATTACAGTCATCAGACTTGCCTCTCTGTGATGATCATTTCACTAATAGCAATGTGACATGGGAAACTGAGAATGTTGTCTTAGACAAACACCTGCCAAACCTGATGGCGCTCCACTGGTCCAGGGATGTGACAAGATCAATGTCGTCGACAAGACACCTGCCAAACCTGACGCCACTCCATTGGTCCAGAGGCACTATCCTGAAAGAAACACAGCATCATCCAAAAGATTGAATCTTTAGAACTGTGAAATTAGTTTTGGACTGTTATTGTGAAAGTTTGCTTATAGAAACATAGAAAACATAGAAACATAGAAAATAGGTGCAGGAGTAGGCCATTCGGCCCTTTGAGCCTACACCGCCATTTATTATGATCACGGCTGATCATCCAACTCAGAATCCTGCCCCAGCCTTCCCTCCATACCCCCTGATCCCCGTAGCCACAAGGGCCATATCTAACTCCCTCTTAAATATAGCCAATGAACTGGCCTCAACTGTTTCCTGTGGCAGAAAATTCCACAGATTCACCACTCTCTGTGTGAAGAAGTTTTTCCTAATCTCGGTCCTAAAAGACCTCCCCCTTATCCTCAAACTGTGACCCCTCATTCTGGACTCCCCCAACATCAGGAACAATCTTCCTGCATCTAGCCTGTCCAATCCCCTTAGGATTTTATACGTTTCAATCAGATCCCCCCTCAATCTTCTAAATTCCAACGAGTACAAGCCCAGTTCATCCAGTCCTTCTTCATATTGAAGTCCTTCCATCCCAGGAATCAATCTGGTGAACCTTCTTTGTACTCCCTCTATGGCAAGGATGTCTTTCCTCAGATTAGGGGACCAAAACTGCACACAATACTCCAGGTGTGGTCTCACCAAGGCCTTGTACAACTGGAATCTGGGTTTATGAAAGAGAAATCGAATGTTTTGTATTTATATAGTTTTATGTTACATTAATCTAAAGGGGGAGGAAGTGTAATGTGTGGATCTATTTCTTTTAGAGCAATGACCTTTAGCACTACATATTGTTTTGTTTTCTGCACATGCACTATTGTCTGTGTATGTACATTGTTCTCCCCCTCTCCATTTCTCTCGCTGCAATGTGAATACACCAGTTAAAGCCATCTCCAGTTAAAGCTTGCTTTTATTTAGTTGATATGCAGTTGTGCACAGACACAACACAACCCAACTACACTGAGGAGCAACTTTTCCGCACATACTCTGGTAGAAGAAGGGGTTGGGAGGCATAGCAGTCAGATCCTTGAGCAAACGTCCAAAAGCTAGAACCATTGATCTAGACTTGTGAGTTGAAATCCAACCACTCCACCACAACTGAAAATCAATTCAATTAATCTGAAATGTAGAATTAAGTGTCTTAAACAAAATAATTGTTGGAAAAGTCCAACTGGTCCACAAAGTATTTTCTTTCATCATTATGTGTGGTCTATATGTGACTCCTGAGTGGCGGGGTGGAGATACATCTCTACCAAAGAAGATATAAGGTGATCCTTTCCTCCGTTAGCCTGCAATTCACCTTTAGGCAAGGTGCATCACTTGCTTAAACTTTCCCCCCCCCCACCACCTCCCCACTGATTAGGGTCACATGAAGGCATGGGAGGAGGTGGTGGAAAGTCGTATGAGCAGTTAGTGCATATTACAAGTCCTGGTTATGCAAACACTGATGCCAGGCAGACAATCCCTGAGGAGTATTGGCTGATGTAATGCCTTGGTAAAGATCTTACTGCTAATGTTGTAGGGTATTTCATGTAATGATTTTTCTGTAGAGTCAGTATGTTCTGCTGGTAGTGTCTGGGTTACCTTTAAAGATAAGCGATGCTTAGGAATGGTGTGTAATCCAATCAGGAGGGTGGACCTGGGAGAAGGTTCTAGAGGATGCTGGGGAAAAGGATTTGCGATGGATACTGATGTGGGTTGAAGTCTTTTTTGGCGGGAGATGGAGAGAGAAGAAGCTCGAGAGAACCGTCCATGGGATTCAATCAAGCAAGAATGTGCCAAGAGGGGGAATTCTAATGGGGATCAGTGAATATGAGTACATTGGACACATATTCCAATGGCTTTCGGAAGACTTGAATTCCATCCTATTCACATTTGTCTGTTTCATTATAATGGTCCCTTTTTTATTTCTTTACTTTAATAACTCTTTGGTTAAGTTAACATTCATAAATATACCTTCTTTATAATTGTTTGCAGTGTAGGATTGGTTATTTCTTGCCAATGGGTGATTGCACAGGGCAATATATCACACTGTATTCACACAAGCCAGGGTATGGCTGGGTGACATATCCCAGCCTCACGGGTTTGGTGGAACCAAAGTCGTATACAACCTGGACTTATGGAGTCTGCAAAAGTGGTTTTCTCACTGCAGAGTCCAGTGGCTGTTAGCGAGAAGCTAATGAGTCGCATCTCTAGAGACACCCAGCAAAAAGGGGTCTCACTGGGGTCACCCATCTTGTAAAGATTCTGCCTAGAAGAAGGCAATTGGCAAACCACTTGTGTAGAAAAAGTTGCCAAGAGTAATCATGGTCATGGAAAGTCTGTGATCACCTATGTCATACGACACAGCCCATAACAAACGAATGATATGTGACCATTGTGCCAAGCTATCAGTATGTAACTCCTGCACTACTATAAGATTATAAGAGGCATAGATGGAATTGACAACCAGCACATTTTTCCAGAGAGTCAATGGTTAATACTGCTGCAGGAAAGCAAAAATCTGTAATCAGGAAACCCATCATCCAGGTCACATTCTCCTCATGCTGCTGTCATCAGGAAGAAGGTATGGGAACCTCAGGACCCACACCACCAGGTTTAGGAATAGTTATTACCTCTCAACAAATAGGCTCTAGAAACAAAGAGGATAATGCTATGCAGTTTCCCTCGCCCATTACTGAACTGTTCCCATAACCTACGGACTCACTTTCGAGGACTCTTCATCTCAATTTCTCGATAATTATTGCTTATTGATCTAGGGTCTAGTGCTTTCCTAGTGTATATGATGAATAAACTCTTCCCTGATGAAGTCAGCAGAATTTTTCATCAAAACGTCAGTTATAATTGATACATGTACCCAGCTGGAAGCCCGAGAAGAGTTTATTTGTGCTTATTGATCTATCTATCTATCTATTTGTGTTTGTTTGTTTATTTATTTATTTATTGTTTCTCGTATTTGAGCAGTTTGTTGACTTTTGCATAATAGTTGTTTACCCATCTTGTGTGTGGTGTTTCTTTGAATATATTGTATTTCTTTGCATTGACTGTGAATACTGCAAGAAAATGTACTTCAGGGTTATTTATGGTAACAAATATGGATTTTGATAATAAATTTACTTACGCTATCTTTATCTATTTCCTTGTGTTTTTGTAATCTGTCCACTATCAATATTCTTTAACTTTGGTAAACAAACATTGACAAGGCTTATCAGACGGGGCTCCCAAGCTCATGATATCTGCTTCCAAGAGGACAAGAGCATCAGGTACAGAGAATGGCCACCAACTGCTGGATCCCCTCCAACTCAGATATTCTTACCTTGGGAAACATTTCTTTATTATCTGTTGGTCCAAATCCTGGAACTCCCAACAGTACTGTGGGAACACCTTCACCAGGAAGGCAGTGGTTTCTGAAAGTGTGTTACATTATCTGTGGAAGGGTAATTAGAGATTGTCAATAAATGCTGATGCTATGTGGATTGTCCTATAGAATCCTAAATATGTACAAATAAGCAATGTCTTCATGAAAGTAAATCTGTCAATTGTACCTGATTATGGGTGTTTTTGTAGAGTCTTCAAATTTTGAAACAGCATTGAATAATTCATGCTAATAATGTCTGTATCAGCTAAAATCCAAGTGCTTAAACTATGTCTTGACTAAGACGAAATGCCTAATTGGAATTTCTTTGCCTCGGCTGACACGCTGGCTCTTTAACAATCATATCTGCAGTAACTGGCAGCAAATGAGTGAACTGAGGTAAAGAGAGTTGAGAGCTTCTGGTTCCCAGGAGTGAACATCACCAATAATTTGTTCTGGTCCAACTACATTGCTATCACAGACTAAGAAGCTCCTGAATGTCTCTACTTCCTTAGGAGGCTAAAGAAATTTGGTATGTCCCTGTCGACCCTTACCAATTTTTATTGATGCACCATAGAGTGCTTAATGGCCTGGTATGACAATTGCTCTGCGCATGACAGCAAGAAACTGGAGAAGGTTGTGCAGACAGATTGGCACGTCACTCAAAGCAGGTGTGCCTCGATAATGCAATCGAACACCCCGCTTACTCTGGACATTTTCTCTTCCCCTCTCTCGCATCAGGCAGAAGATGCAAAAGCCCAAAAGCACCTGCCACAAGCTCAAGGACAGCTTCTATCCCACTGTGATCAGACTCTTCAATTGATCTCTCGTACGATAAGATGAACTCTTGACCTCACAATTTACTTCATTTTATTGTTTACCTGCACTGCACTTTCTCTGTACTTTTGACATACAATGCTGTATTGTTATTGTTTTATGCAAACACAAGGAATTCTGCAGATGCTGGAAATTCAAGCAACACACGTCAAAGTTGCCGATGAACGCAGTAGGCCAGGCAGCATCTCTAGGAAGAGGTACAGTCAACGTTTCGGGCCGAGACCCTTCGTCAGGACTAACTGAAGGAAGAGCTAGTAAGAGATTTAAAAGTGGGAGGGGGAGGGGGAGATCCAAAATGATAGGAGAAGGCAGGAGGGGGAGGGATGGAGCCAAGATCTGGACAGGTGATTGGCAAAAAGGATTTGAGAGGATCATGGGACAGGAGGCCCAGGAAGAAGGAAAAGGGTGAGGGGGGGAAAATCTCAGAGGATGGGCAAGGGGTATAGTCAAAGGGACAGAGGGAGAAAAAGGAGAGTGAGAGAAAGAATGTGTGTATATAAATAACGGATGGGGTACGAGGGGGAGGTGGGGCATTAGCGGAAGTTAGAGAAGTCAGTGTTCATGCCATCAGGTTGGAGGCTACCCAGATGGAATATAAGGTGTTGTTCTTCCAACCTGAGTGTGGCTTCGTCTTTACAGTAGAGGAGGCCGTGGACAGACATATCAGGAATGGGAATGGGACGTGGAATTAAAATGTGTGGCCACTGGGAGATCTTGCTTTCTCTGGTGGATGAAGAGTCCTGACAAAAGGTCTCGGCCCAAAACGTCGACTATACCTCTTCCTAGAGATGCTGCCTGGCCGGCTGCGCTCACCAGCAACTTTGATGTGTGTTGCTTGTTATCGTTTTACCTTGTTATACCACAATGCACTGTATAATGATCTGATCTTTATGAACAATATGCAAAACAAACTTTTCACTGAATCTTGGTACGTATGACAATAATAATAAATCAATATTAGGTTGCACTTGGACTATTGTGCTCAGTTCTGGTCACACCATTATAAGAAAGATGTGAGAACTTTCAAGAGAATAGAGAAGAAATTTACCAGGATGATGACTGGATTACAACCTATGAGCTTTAAGGAAAGGTTGCACAATTTTTAATTGTTTCCTCTGGAGCACTGAGGGGAGACCTGATAAAATTTTAAGAGGCACGCAGAGGATGGAAACATAGAATCTTTTTCCCAGAGTAGAAATATAATGTACGTACTGGAGCTTTTTAAATAAGAGGATGAAAGTGTCAAGGAGATGTGCAGAGCAAGACTTCTTTGTGCAAAGAGTGATGTGCCTGGAATAGACATCCGGGGTGGTGGTGGATACGGATACGGTAACGGCATTTCAGAGGCTTTTAGACAGACCCATGGATATGCAGGGAATGAGGATTGTGGATCCTGTGCAGGTAAAAAAGACATAGATTAATTTGGCACAGAATTCGTGAGTTGAGGGGCCGCTCTTGCACAGTGCTATGTTAAAATTAACTTCTGTTATTTTTCAGTTACTCATTTATTTTCCTTTACTGAGAAATCGTTCATTTTTGACTTACGGATCAATCAGTTTACAATCAGTTCTTAAGTAACCCTGGGAGAGCCTGTATAAAATAAAACAAAGTCCAATGTCTTTTCCTCAATCCTTCACCATTTTTGATTTAAGTCTCAGTCTGAGTAACTTTACCTCATCTGGTCAAACACATAGTTTGGCAAGGGAAATGCCAATAGTATCTCCAAGTAATAATTTTAGAAGATAATAAATTGAACTGTAGAGCATTCAGTTCATGACACAGAGAGCCTTTATGGAGAAAGAGTTAAAATTTCAGATCAGCAGTCTGTTGTCATATTAATAAAAAGTCAGATTGTAAACACGTTTTAAATTAGTAGTAGAAAGGACAACAGGGAAGATTGGTGATGGCTGGGATTAAGAGTAAGGAAAAACTTGAGCAAAGATGGAGCCATCTGTAAAAGTATTCAGTGATTTAAGAAAAGGCTTGTCCTGTGGTTAGGGAACTTTGTGTAATTAAGAAAACAGCAGATACTGGAAATCTAAAATAAAAATGGAAAAAGGTGGAAAAACTCAGCAGGTCAAAAAAAAGAATAAACATTTGATGAAAAGTCCTGAAGAAGGGTCTCAACGTGAAACATTGTCTACTTACTCTTTTCATAGATTCTGCCTGGCCTGTTAAGTTCCTCCAACAATTTTTATCAGTTGCATTTGATGAAAAGGGTCTGATCTCAAACATTGAAAGTTTTCCCTTCCCTACAGATGCTACCAGACCTACCGAGTATTTATAGCATTTTTTTGTTTTTCTTTTTCCGGAGTAGGATATGAGAAGTTGAGTAAAAATTGAAATTGCCTGAAAAACATAGAATATTGGCATATAACAATGCAATACAGTTATAGACTCTGCAACCCATAAATATCTGTACTGAACTAGATGCTTTTATACTGCACATTATCGATATTCATGTTTCTATCAAAAAGCCTCTTAAGTATCACTGTCACCACTGTCTCTTAAAGATCTACTTTCACCACCACTCCTGGCAGCCAAGTCTAGGCAGCTATAACTCTCTGTGTATAAAATCTTACCCACACATCTTCTGTGAACTTTCCCCCTTTCACCTTAAATCTATGTCCTTGAGTACTTGACAATGCTTCACAGGGCAAACGATTCTGTCTAACCAATCTCTACAAATCCCATTATTTTATAAACTTCTGTCATGTCTCCCCTCAGCCTCTGGTGCTCAGGATGAACAACCCAAGTTTGTCCACCCTCTCCTAAGAGCTGTTACTCTTGAATCCAGGCAGCATTCTGGTTCAGCACCCTCTCCACAGCCTCATCATCCTTCCTGTGGGGCCCAACAGAAGTTTTATAAAGCTGCAATAAGACTTCCGGATTCCTCTATTCAGTTCCTCAGCTGATGAAGGCAAGCATCTTTACCATTCTGTCTATTGGTGTTGCCTATTTCATGGAAAAATGGGCTTGGACCTCAAGATCCCTGTGTACTGTCCCGGGTCCTGCCATTACATTTGAACTCCTAAAACGCCACACCTCTCACGTGCCTGGAATTAACTCCATCTTCAATTTCTCCCTGATCTATATCCAACTGTATCCTTTTTACAACCTGTGAACTTGGGAATCGTAAGATACAGGGTGACTACCTTAACATGAACCTAAGGGGCAGCTGCTTCACCTGGAGGGTGGTCAGTACAATGACGGAGCTTCCGGAGAAAGTGGGTTAGGATGGTATATTAAGAGTATTTAAAAGGTGCTGGGACAGTTACATGGATAGACAGCTATATATGAATATAGCTCAGCACGGGGAAATTGGTTTAGTTTAGATGAGCACCTTTGTTGACATAGGCCTGTTTTTCTGCTGTCTATGAATCTGTGAAACACCAGAAGCCAGTATTGAACCCAGATCACTGGAACTGTAAGACGGCAACTCCTCTAGATGCACCATTGCATAGAGATATAGTGCTGTCTATGAAAAGAAGTAGACTCTGGCTTATTAATCATTTTAAATGGTACCATTTTGCGGACTATTGATCTGAAGCCAACATGGAGGTGGATGGAATTAAGGCACAGATTAGTGACCATCACTTTGAAAGACTAGTGATCATAATTGGCCTCCTCCTCATCTTTTGTTCCTGGCTGCTCCTGATTCAGTTTCCACTGTGCCAAAGTTTCAGAACTGCACACACCTGGACCACACGACGCTGGTGTGGGTGTCCATTGCAACTGTGGTTCAAGTGCGTGAACAGCCATCTCTCTGAGTGGGCGAGGACTGTGTAATGTAGTAGACTCAATGCATTTACTGTCGACCACGACCGCATTTGGGAATAGTCAAATCATCTGAAAGACAATACTAGCCAAAGAGCTCACAGGCAATAAATGTATTGCGTCTACTACATCACACGTTCATTCTGCATGGAAGTAGGACCTTCACCCTAACATGTCTGTGATGCCAACCTAAGCTACTTGCCATTTTGGCCCATATTCCACTAATCCTCTTCTATCTATGATCCTGTCTAAACATCATTTAAATTAAGTTATTGCACCTGCTTCAGCTACTTCCTCTGGCAGCTCATTCCACATATTCACTGCTGTCATGTGTGGGAAACATTACTCCCCAGGTTCCTATAAGCCTTTTCCCTCTCACCTTAAACCTCTGCCCTCTGGTGTTTGATTCCCTTCACTTGAGAAATAGACATTCACCTTATTTTCACCCTTCATGATTTTATACATCTCTGTAGCATTGTTCCCAAGTCTCCTACAATCCAAGGAATAAGTATCTCACCTGCCCAACTTCACCCTGTAACTCAGGGTCTCGATCCCTGGCAATATCCATGTAAATCTTCTTTACACACTTTCCATTTTAATGTCTTTCCTGAAATGGGATAACCAAAACTGCACACAGTATTACAGGAAACAAAATGCTGGAGGAATTCAGCACGTCAGGCAGCATCCTGGGGAAAATAAACAGAAGACGTTTCAGACTGAGAACTTTTCAAGATTCAAGATTGTTTATTGTCATTCTTCAGTACGAGTATGAAGGAGAATGAAATTATTGTTACTATGGATCCAATGCAGCATGAAAAACACAATAAGCAAGTTGAAGTGTAATTGCCATTCAACCATACATGAATACCCATGAATACAGCCAAATGAAACAACATTACTCCGGATCCAAGAAGCAAAACACAATACTAACAGTCACACACAGCACAAGGCACATATAAGATAGCAAACACATAACAGTATAAGATATCAGTAAAAAGCAGTCACTCAAAAAATATATAGTCCAAGCCCTGAGTCCATGAAGTCTGCAGTCAAACACAGTACAGCTTGGCTTCTACAAAGTGAGCACTGGGGGCAGCAATGACTCCAGCTTGGATGCTGCGCCACACCGCCCCCCCCCCAGTGGAGCTCACCAACTCCGACGGCTCTCCCCTGGGTGGCTGTAAACGAACGACATGGCAACCTGAGGCCCAGTCCTCCTACAACCAAGGCTATGCAGCTCCCCCACCATCCACCCCAGCAGTTCACCAATAAATCAGTAATCAGACTTACAGCACTCCACGTTAGCAATGTCCAGCAGGGTCCTACGATCACAAGAAAAAGGACTAAGATGATCACTCGCTGCTACACTGCACAGCACCTTCACGCACTGACTCCTCTCTGAGGCAAGTCCATCTCCTTCGCTTTCTCCGCCAGCGAGCAACTCGCTGATGAGCTAAACCTGCAGTACTTTAAATCCTTAATGTCCAGCAAGGTCTTGCAATCACTACAAATACATTTAAAAAGGACAATGGCACCTTTGGTTGACCCCATAGAAGCCGCTCTGATCAAATGTGCCATCATCTTACCAGAAACCTTTAAAGAATACAATAAAAAAACACAATAAATATAAATACAAAAGCAGCCTATAAAACGCAATGTACAAGTAACGTATATACATAGACTGATTGTACGTACACAGAGTGATGATTGGTAATGAGTATGTCATAGTGGTAGGGGTGGTGGGGTAGGTTAGTAGGTGGTGGTGTTGATCAGTCTTACAGTTTGGGGGAAGTAACTGAATCAGGTGGTCCTGGTGTGGATGTTATGCTGCTTCTTTCCTAATGGGAGTTGGACAAATGGTACATAAACAGGAAAAATGGGATCCTTCATGATATTGCTGGCCCTTTTCCAACACCTTTCTGTATGTACTTTCCTTGATGGCAGGTAGGTTGCTTCCGGTGATGTGCTGGGCAGTTTTAACTACTCATGGAGATATGGGAGCAGAATGAGGCCATCTAGCCCATTGAGCCTACTCCACCATTTCATCATGGCAGATCCGTTTCCCTCTCAGCCCCAATCTTCTGCCTTCTCTCTGTAATCTTTCATGCCCTGACTAAACAAGAACCTATCAGCCTCCGTCTTAAATATACCCAACAATTTGGCCTCCTCAGCCACCTGAGGCAGCAAATTCCACAGATCCACAATCATCTCATTAAAATTTCCTCTCCATCTCCATTCTAAATGGATGTCCCTCTATTCTGAGTCTGTGTCCTCTGGTCTTAGACTACCCCACCAGGCTGTTCTACCAAGGCCTTTCAATATTTGATAGGTTTCAATGAGATCCTGCCTCATTATACTTATACTTTATACTTTATACTTATACCTTATACTTTATTGCCATCAAACAATTGATACTAGAACGTACAATCATCACAGCGATATTTGATTCTGCGCTTCCCGCTCCCTGGATTACAAATCGATAGTAAATATTAAAAATTTTAATTATAGATCATAAATAGAAAATAAAAAATGGAAAGTAAGGTAGTGCAAAAAAACCGAGAGGCAGGTCCGGATATTTGGAGGGTATGGCCCAGATCCAGGTCAGGATCCGTTCAGCAGTCTTATCACAGTTGGAAAGAAGCTGTTCCCAAATCTGACCATACGAGTCTTCAGGCTCCTGAGCCTTCTCCCGGAGGGAAGAGGGACGAAAAGTGTGTTGGCTGAGTGGGTCGTGTCCTTGATTATCCTGGCAGCACTGCTCCAACAGCATGCAGTGTAAAGTGAGTCCAAGGACGGAAGATTGGTTTGTGTGATGTGCTGCACTGTGTTCACGATCTTCTGCAGCTTCTTTCAGTCTTCGACAGGACAACTTCCATACCAGGTTGTGATGCTTTCTACGGTGCATCTATAAAAAGTAGTGAGGGTTTTAGGGCACAGGTCAAATTTCTTTAGTTATTCTGAATTACAGTGAGCCATCAAATGCTCCTCATATGATGTGTTTCAATCTTGGAATCATTTTCATGAAACTCCTTTGAACCCTCTCCAATGTCCACGCATCCTTTCTTAGATAAGGGGTTAAAATCTGTTCACAATTCTCACTGAGCCCGAACATTACATCTTTGTTTTATATTCTAGTCCTCTCAAAATGAATGCTAACACCCATTTGCCTTCCTCACAATCAATTCAAACTGCAAATTAACCTTCAGGGAATCCTGCACAAGGACTCCCAAGTCCCTCTGCATCTCAGATTTCTGAACTTTCTCTCCGTTTAGAAAATAATATCAAGGAGCAGACAGAGAGACAGATTCTGGAAAGGAGTAATAATAACTGGGTTGTTGTGATGGGAGATTTTAATTTCCCAAATATTAATTGCCATCTCCCTAGACTGAGGAGTTTAGATGGGGTGGAGTTTGTTAGGTGTGTTCAGGAAAGTTTCTTGACACAATATGTAGATAAGCCTACAAAAGGAGAGACTGTACTTGATCTGGTATTGGGAAATGAACCTGGTCAGATGTCAGGTCTCTCAGTGGAGAACATTTTGGAGATAGTGATCACAATTCTATCTCCTTTACCATAGCATTGGAGAAGGATAGGAACAGACATGTTAGGGAATTGTTTAATTGGATTAAGGGGAAATATGAGGCTATCAGGCAGGAACTTGGAAGCATAAATTGGAAACAGATGTTCTCAGAGAACATACAGAAGAAACGTGGCAAATGTTCAGGGGATATTTGCATTGGGTTCTGCGTAGATACGTTCCAATGAGACAGAGAAAGGATGGTAGGGTACAGGAACTGTGGTGACAAAGGCTGCTATAAATCTAGTCCAGAAGAAAAGAAGAGCTTACAAAATGTTCAAAAAACTAGGTGATGATAGAGATCTAGAAGATTATGAGGCTAGCAGGAAGGACCTTAAGAATGAAATTAGGAGAGCCAGAAGGGGCCATGAGAAGGCCTTGGCAGACAGGATTAAGGAAAACCCTAAGGCATTCTACAAGTATGTGAAGAGCAAGAGGATAGGGCATGAGAATATAGGACCAATCAAGTGTGACAGTTGAAAAGTGTGTATGGAACCGGAGGAGATGGCAGAGGTACTTAAAGAATACTTTGCTTCAGTATTCACTATGGAATAGGATCTTGGCAATTGTAGGGATGACTTTCAGCGGACTGAAAAGCTTGAGCATGTCACTATTAATGAAGAGGATGTGCAGGAACTTTTCAAAAGCACTAAGTTGGATAAATCACCGGGACTGGACGGGATGTACCCCAGGCTACTGTGGGAAGTGAGGGAGGAGATTGCTGAGCCTCTGGCAATGACCTTTGCATCATCAATGAGGACTGGAGAGGTTCTGGAGGATTGGAGGGTTGCAGATGTTGTTCCTTTATTCAAGAAAGGAAGTAAGGATAGCCCAGGAAATTATAGACACAGTGAGTTTTATTTCAGTGGTTGGTAAGTTGATGGAGAAGATCCTGAGAGGCAGGATTTATGAACATTTGGAGAGGCATAATATGATTAGGAATAGTCAGCATGGTTTTATCAAAGGCAGGTCATGCCTTATGAGCCTGATTGAATTTTTTGAGGTTGTGACTAAACACATTGATGAAGGTAGAGCTGTAGATGTAGTGTATATGGATTTTAGCAAGGCATTTGATAAGGTACCCCATGCAAGACTTATTGAAAAAGTAAGGAGGAACAGGGGACATTGCTTTGTAGATCCAGAACTGGCTTGCCCAAAGAAGGCAAAGAGTGGTTGTAGACGGGTCACATTCTGCATGGAGGCCAGTGACCAGTGGTGTGCCTCAGGAATCTGTTCTGGGACCCCTACTCTTTCTGACTTTCATAAATGACCTGGATGAGGAAGTGGAGGGATGGGTTAGTAAATTTGCTGATGACACAAAGGTTGGGGGTGTTGTGGATAGTGTGGAGGCCTTTCAGAGGTTACAGTGGGACATTATAGGATGCAAAACTAGGCTGAGAAGTGGCAGATGGAGTTCAACCCAGTTAAGTGTGAGGCGGCTTATTTTGGTAGGTCAAATCTGATGGCAGAATAGTATTAATGGTAAGACTCTTGGCAGTGTGGAGGATCAGAGGGATCTTGCGATCTGAGTCCATAGGACACTCAAAGCAGTTGTGCAGATTGATTGTGTGGTTAAGAAGGCATAAGGTGCATTGGCCTTCATCATTCGTGGGATTGAGTTTAAGAGCTGAGAGGTAATATTGCAGCTACATAGGACCCTGGTCAGAACCCACTCGGAGTACTGTGCTCAGTTCTAGTCACCTCACTACAGGAAGGACGTGGAAACGATAGAAAGGGTGCAGAGGAGATTTACAAGACTGTTGCCTGGAGTGGGGAGCATGCCTTATGAGAATAGGTTGAGATAACTCGGCCTTTTCTCCTTGGAGCAACGGAGGATGAGAGGTGACCAGATAGAGGTGTACAAAATAATGTGAGGTATTGATTGTGTGGATAATCAGAGGCTTTTTCCCAAGGCTGAAATATCTAGCACGAGAGGGCATAGTTTTAAGGTGCTTGGAAGTAGGTACAGAGGAGATGTCAGGGGTAAGTGTTTCATGCAGAGTGGTGAGGGTGTGGAATGTGCTGCTGGCGGTGGTGGTGGAGGTGAAATGAAAGTGTCTTTTCAGAGACTCCTGAATAGATAAATGGAGCTTAGAAAAATACAGGGCTATGTGTAAGTTTAGGTAGTTCTAAGGTAAGGACATGTTCGGCACAGCTTTGTAGGCCGAAGGGCCTGTATTGTGCTGCAGGTTTTCTATGTTTCTATAGTCCTGTAGGGACTCCTTAATTTCATTGGGCAAAATTTACCCAAACTGCTAAGGGTTAAATTCGCCATGTATGTTACATGCTATGCTGTACGTTAATATGTTTTGAGGGTGGGTTTTTTCTTATTTTTATATATACTTGACATCACAATTTGTTAGGTTTCACTAAAGTGTACATTACAAGTAATTACACTCATGCCAATTTTTGTTGATACTCCTACAGTCTACACATTTATTTCATCTACTAACGTGCATGACTATACACTTCCCAACACTGTGTTCCATCTGCACTTCTTTGCCCATTCTTCAAAACTGCCTAAGTCCTTCCGTAGCCTCTCAGAAACATCAAAGTTACCTGCCACTTCACCTATCCTCATATTGTCCACAAATTTGGCCACAAAATCATCATTTCCATCATTCAAGTCATTGACCTATAACATAAAAAGAAGTCGCAACACAAATACCTGTGGAACACCACTAGTCACAGGCAGCCAACCAGAAAATGCTCCCTTTATTCCTACCATATTTCTTCCTGCCAATCGACCAATACTCTGTCCATGCTCGTATCTTTCCATAATACTATGGGCTCTTAACATGTTAAGCAGCCTCATGTGTGGCACTGAGTTAAAGGCCTTCTGAAAATCCAAGTATACATCCACTGAGTCTCATTTGTCTATCCAGCTTGTTATTTCTTCAAAGAGTTCCAATAGATTTGTCAGGCAAGATTTTCCCTATGCTGACTTCAGCCTGTTTCATCATGTGCCTCCAAGTATGCAGAAACCACATACTTAACAGTTGACTCTAACATCATTCCAACCACTGAGGTCAGACTAACTGGTATCCTCTTTGATATTATTGGCTAGCTTACCTTTGTATTTCATCCTTACCCCTCTTATGGTTTTTTGGTTCTTGTTGATTTTTAAAAGCTTCCCTATGTTTGAACTTCTCACTAATTTTTGCTTTATTATATGTCCTGTCTTAGGCTTCTTTGTTGCATTTGACTTTTCTTGTCCTCTTATTGCCTTTAGAATAGTTCTTTTTTGGGATATATCTATCCAACATCTTCAAAATTGCTTCCAGAAACTCTAGCCATTGGTGCGCAGCTGTCAACTCTGCAAGTGTCCCCTTCCAATCAATTTTGGCCAGCTCCTCTCTCAGGCCTCTGTAATTATCTTTACTCGACTATAATACCGATACAGCTCACTTCAGCTTCTCCCTCTCAAACCGAAGAGTGAATTCTATCACATTATGATCACTATCTCTGAAGGGTTCCTTTACCTTAAGCTCTCAAATCAATTCCGGTTCATTGCACAACACCCAATCCAGAATAGTTGATGCTCTAGTGGGCTCAGCAATGAGCTGCTCTAAAAAGCCATCCTGTAGGCATTCTACAAATTCCCCCCTCCCATCACCTTGGCATCCAGCAACAACCTGATTTTCCCAGACTACCAGTATATTGAAATCCCCCATGACCATCATACTATCTCCCATTGTAACTTGTAGATCAGATTTTTGCTATTGTTCGGAGGCCTGTATGTAAGTCCCAACAGAGTGTTTTTACCCTTGCAGTTTCTTACCTCTACCCACAACAATTCTACATCTTCCAATCCTATGTCACCTCTTTCTAAGGATTTGATCTCAGTTCTTACTACCTGAGCCATGCAATCCCCTCTGCCGACCTGCCTGTCCTTTTGATACAAAGTGTATCCTCGGATGTTAAGCTCCCAGCTATAATCTTCTTTCAGACATAATTCAGTGATACCCACAATGTCGTACATGCCAATCCATAACTTTGCTTCAGGTTTATCTACCTTATTCCATACACTGCATGGGGACTGCATGCATTCAAATATAACACCTTCAGTCCTGTATTCATCACCCTTTTTGATTTTGTCCCCCTTTTACATTGCAATTCATCACATTGACTGCAATTTTTCCCTATCATCATCCTGTCCTTGCTAGCAGTCTCTCTGCACACTGCCTCTGTTTGAGAACCAACTGCCCCATCCTCAGCCCTATCACTTTTGTTCCTGTCCTCCTCCCAAGTTAGTTTAAACCCTCCCAAACAGCTCTAACAAATCTGCCCACAAGGGTATCAGCCTCTCTCAGGTTCAGGTGTAACCCAAGCCTTTTATACAGGTTGTACCTTCCCCAGAATAGTCCAGACTGATCCAGAAATCTGCCCCCAGCACAAAGTTCCTCAGCCACACATTTATTTGCCAAATGCTCCTATCCTTACCCACACTCATGAGTGGTACAGACAGCAATCCAGAGATTACTACCCTGAAAGTTCTGCTTTTCAGCTTTCTACCTAGTTCCCTCAAATCTGCCTTCAGGACCTCCTCACTTTTCCCACCTATGTCACTGGTGTCATTACAAACCAAGACTTCTGGCTGTTCACCATCTCCTTTCACTCAATTTCACTTGCCCCATTACTGACTTGTTCCCATAACCCATGGACACACTCACAAGGGTTCTTCATCTCATGTTCCAGATACTTATCGCTTATTTGGACATTATTATTAGTTTTTTTTGAGTAACGCTCAGCTATATCGGCTCGTATTTATCTAGGGGAAACCTCAGCATTTAACATAACAAAGAAGCTATTTTGATTAACATACGCAGTAACGTAGAAGAAGAAACCCCTTACACTTGTATTGTCTTTTGGCTGTTTATACATCCTGTTGCGTACAGTCTTTCACTGATTCTATTGTGTTTCTATTATTTACCATGAATACTAACAAGAAAATGAATCTTAGGATAGTATGTGGTGATATATATATACTTTGATAATAATCTTACTTCAATTTTAAGTATTGGCATTGTGAAACAAATTGGACATTATTAAAGGTGAAAATAGTGGCTCAAAATTTGAACTCATTCTGCTTCGTTGCTGATCTAAAGATTATACAAGGAAATTCTAAATGTTTTATATATTAAAGCTAAGAATGATTTTTCTTGAATTTATAAACAGAAGAGCAGAGCAAGTTATCCACATTTGCAACTTTTATACTGGATTTTACAGCAAAATTTAGACCTTAATCTAAGCAAATCATATTCCTTAATGATGAAGTCTCTTAACTGAAGGCTTTTTGAAAGTCAATGTAGTTTGATTTGAATAAACGGCAAAGAATTTGATTGTTAGAATCTCGAAAAACCAGGTGTTAATTGGATGCGGAGCACGCAGGATCTGATCTTGATGAATGTCGAGTATTGTTCTCACAGTGAAAAGTGTTGTCTGCACACTGAGCATATTTTTTACTTAGTCTCATTCGAACAATTTAATTCATGAATACCGTCTTGGAGTAAAATTACTGCAAGTGCAGGTTTTTTTTCAAATAATCAACCACAAACATTTTGTTCACATCTTGAGTTTATTTTCGTCTTTTGTTCAAGCTAAAATCTTGCTGACGTCAGTGGATAATTCTGAAGTTAATGAGCATGACAGCACTAGAGAACTAAATTAACATCAATCATTAACCTAGGGCATTACAGCTTAAACTCAGCCTGTCTGTGCCAACCACAAAATATTCCAATTAATCATAGCTTGTATGTCTGTACTTGCAATTTGATCTATTAAGCAGCTAACAAGAAAATGCATGAATGTGGTAAAATTCCAAGCAATCAGTCAGATCTCACAATTATTTAGTTCCTTGTTCAAGATCAACGCATCCCATTAGCCTCTCACTTCTAACTGCAATAGTGAGCCAATATATTTCTATCCCTTAATCAATTCTGGAAACTATTTAGACAAAGGCAAACTACCAGTGTTGCAGAGATTTAATATTAACACTTTTTCTTCTGGCCCTGCAGTCCATGCCTTCTTGTTATTTTTAATTCTCCTTTGAAATCTATTAGAAATTCTGTTTTTAATTCCAGTTCATTATATGTCGGTATATTGGTGAGGCCAAATTTGGAATATTGTGTGCAGTTCTGGTCACCTAACTATAGGAAGGATATCAGTAAGATTGAAAGAGTGCAGAGAAGATTTACTAGGATGTTGCTGGGTCTTCAGGAGTTGAGTTACAGGGAAAGATTGAACAGGTTAGGGCTTTATTCATTGGAGCGTAGAAGAATGAGGGGGGATTTGATAGAGGTTTACAAAATTATGAGGGGTATAGACAGAGTAAGTGCTAGTAGGCTCTTTCCACTTAGATTAGGAGAGATAAATATGAGGGGACATGGCTTTAGGGTAAAAGGGGAAAGGTTTAGGGGGAACATTAGGGGGAACTTCACTCAGAGAGTGGTGGGAGTGTGGAACGAGCTGCCATCTGACATGGTAAATGTGGGCTCACTCTTAAGTTTTGAGAATAAATTGGATGGATACACGGATGGGAGAGGTCTGGAGGGGTAGGAACTGGGTGCAGGTCAATGGGACTAGTGGAATAAAGTTTTGACACAGACTAGAAGGGCCGAATGGCCTGTTTTCTGTGCTGTAGTGTTCTATAGTTCTATGGTTCTATTCAGCTTCAGTATTATCAAGCTTTTCATGTCGAGGGATGTTAAGTTGACCCCTACGGGTCACCAGAAGGCATTAGGGTCAAGGATCTCAGAGTACCTGAACTTTATTTATTGTTGTTCAAATAAAGTCGTTAATCGTTTAGAGTTCCTTGTGTTTTTCTGGAGTGACACGTTCTTTGTAAAGTGCTTTCTTGGTGCCTTCAGAGAAAGCTTGTTAAGTTTATTTTGATAGGCTCAAAGGTTCTGCATTCCTTGTGTTACTTCAGCAGATCCCTGATTAGTGAAATCACAGGATCCTAGTTTTGAGAATGTTACTTCTCGTGGTGTCTTTTGGCTGAGCCACCAATGTTGTTTTGGAATTATGAATACGCTCTCATTACCGTCTCTACATCAGAGGTCTGTCTTTCGTCTGTATTTGGGTTCTGATATTGCTAGTGCACATCATGACATTATCTTTTTCCCTTGCATAGACTTCATCTGGTAACAGGAGTTTACAGGACAAAAAGTGCACTCAAGGATGGACATGGTCATTTGAAAAAGTGGGAATGAAGCAAGGAGGACCTTTTCTATTCACTCATTGAGTTCCTTGTCACGGACAGAAGATCTTGCTCTTTTGGATTGGACTTCCCACGTCACCAGTGGGCCTTATTTAATGATTTTCACATTGTGGGAGAAGGACTATGGCCCTGATTCAATGCCAAGCCCTGTGAACACTGTTTATTGAATGAGAGAATAATGTCAGATAAATCCAGTGAGTTAAGATTTACAAAATACTAACTAAATGGGTGGTTTTGGTATCACGTACACAGAAAAATTGTTCCTCTCCCTGAGAGATTACCAACTGACCATGTTTTCCTCTGCATTCTATTGCATGGCATTTGGCGGGGGGGGTGGAATTCAGTTGTCCCTCAAATTCCAACAGATCAGTTTGTGTTTCTCAATAGAGCTGAATGGTATTGAGTGCTGAACATCAAAAGAAAAGCTAAAGTCTGGAAAAAAAATCAAAAAATGTTGCAAGCTGTTGTAGGTAGCTGTCCACCTTATTTATTGAAAGCCGCTCTCTCATGTTAGCCGGGGATTGGGCCATTTAAGGAGCATTGCAGCCCCTCCCACTAGCTACCATTTAGCTGATGACATAATGGCACCTGTAAGGTTAAATCTAGTACATAGAAACCACTAGGTCTCATTTCACTCTCTGGATCACCACAGACTGTGGACTAGGTCACAACTAGTGCCATGGACAATAAACAGTGGAGGGGTGCTGCAGCAAAGAGTGCACATTTCAGACAAGTATTTTCCACTGTGAATGTCTATTATCTGCCTTGTCCAGCCACTTCAAGCACTCAGTTTAGATATGTATTCATAACTGATTGTAACTTGAAGGATTTACTGCATGTTTTATGTCTGTCTTGTCCTGTAAATAAATAGTTAGCTTACTTACCGGTCACTAGTGTTTTCTGTCCCCTCTCACTGAACCCACAGACCTGATTTCATGCAACAATTACAGCTGTGAGCAGTATTCAGTGATTGAAGAGAAGATGAATATCTTTAAAAGGAAAATTAAGAAAGAGAACTCTCCATATGAGAGGACAGCCAAGTCATAAGGGGTCTCACCAAGATGACTACCATCAGAGAGTTCTCTGCTAAGGAAATGGAGGAGCTGGGAGACAGGTAGAGGCAGAAGCCTGTGGAGCCTCTGCACGCATGGCTGCTGAGGATCTGGGATGTGGGGGGAGCGGTGAACGAGGTACTGGAGAGAGTTTATTCAACAGGGAGATGGATGTTCTGGTGTGGTGGGGGCTGTCATTCCACCATGCAATTAACATTGCCCTGGGGTGCCTCTCATTTCCCACAGGGGTATTGAATTCTATGGAACATAGAGATGGCAGTGACTGAGGTCAGGTATTCCTCATTTTTGAGTGGAATTTGCAGCATGGGGAAGAGTTGAGCACAGGGGAGGAAGGAACCAGAGGTCTTTGCTGGTGGTCTCCAGTCACAGGGATCTATTACAACAATGACAACCAGTGGAAGGTTCATAGGTCAACCATGACTATGATAGGGTATTTAGTTAAAGCAGCAGCACCCCAGCCCACAAAAAGGTTGTGCTGCCCTTTGGGAGCAGTGATAGGGGGTACTGTAGCCATTGCCATATGATTATTGGAAGGGTTAGAGAATGTGAGAGAAGGTGCCTGAAGTCAAGTGCACAAGTTAGACAAGTGCCCTGGAAGTACAGAGTCCAGCATGACTCATAAGGAAATGTTTTTGGCATTGTTCAGAGCCAGGGTCCTGAGGGAGCAGACAGATGGGGCTCCCACTCCCACTCTCTGTGAAATGTGGAGAGACTTTACTGGGAGAAGGGTCATTCTCCAAGCCCTCTCCAATGTGGGCTCCTTTTGTCATCCGCAGGTTTACTTACAGCCCTCTCAGCATTCCCTATATCCCTCACTAGAGGCACTGCAAAAGACACTGGTGAACTTTCAGCGGCAAAAGAGGTCAGGTACTGGTTAGCACCTTTCTGCTCTACCTCTGTAGGGAGTGGGGGGGTCATTCACTCTGCTCCCCTTTATAATAGAGTGTGAATGTTTTGCATGTTTCAAATTTTGTGTGAGATGTGGCCATATGTGAATTATCTTGTGTGAAAGAGTGACTGTGAATGTGTGTGTGTGTGTGTGTGTGTGTGTGTGTGTGTGTAAATTCAAAATCTGTCATATGTTTGTTTAATGCATTCCAGAATGGCGTTTGTATTAATCCAAGAGGAAGATTTTGTTACTTGATGTGAAATAAATTTGTAGGATGTCTTATCTTAAGAAGAAGTCTCTGAATAATTGTGTGCATGTTGGCGTGTGGGGGCCCCGTCCATCCATCTTTTCTTTTGTTCTTTGGATTGTGTTTATTGTGTATTAAATGTTTGTTGCAAGTATCTTTCAATTTATTTGTGAAGCATCAGAAGAAAGAATGGTGCAAGCATCAATTATTGTTTTTATATATATATATATATATATATATAGAGAGAGAGAGAGAGAGAGAGAGAGAGAGAGAGAGATTGAGATTGATTGATTCCTCATTGGCCATGTAGAATCAGAATAACAATCAGGATTAATATCACTGACATATGTCGTGAAATCTATTAATTTTACGGCAGCAGTACAATGAAATACATAATAAATAAATGCAGGAGAAAGAAGCAACACACAAAATACTGGAGGAACTCAAAACTGAACTAAATAAATATATATATTCTATTAAATAGTTGAGTAAAAATAAGTAGTGCAAAAGAAGCAGAAATAAAAAAAGTAGTAAGGTAGTGTTCCTGGGTTCAATGTCCATTTAGAAATTGGATTGCAGAGGGGAAGGAGCTGTTCCTGAATCACTGAGTGTGTCACTTCAGGCTGTGTATCTCCTTCTCAATGGTAATAATGAGAAGCAGGCATGTGCTGGCTGCTGAGGTCCTTAATGATGGATGCCACCTTCCTAAGGCTCCGCTCCTTGAAGATGTCGTGGATACGAGGGAGGCAGGTACCCAGGATGAAGATGACTAATTCTACAAGTTTCTGCAACTTACTTGGATCAAGGTGATGGAAAAGTGAGTGTCTCTGTTCTGCATTTGTGATTATCACATTCTAGGAAGAAATTGGCATTTTGTGAAATTGATGATTGGTGTATACTCAAACTGAAAAGTTAAGCATTGCTTTTTGGAGGAAGATTGAAACACTTGGGGAGTGAACTGAAACGTTGCTTTTCTTAACAAGCATGTTCCGTATGGTTGAAATCCATACAAACAAACACACACAGAGGGTATTGTCAAAACACCGATTGAATTTAGTTGTTTTAAAAATAACTGCAAAATTGAGACATAGTCACAGCATGTGTCTCATAAAATGCAAATGAGTAGCCAGGATTTAGGTCATTCCTGTCTCCTAGAATGCAAATGCAGAATGTGCTTGAACTCCAGCTTGTGTCGGGTAAAACGCAAATGAGGGTTTACCATTGCTAACAACAGAGAACCAGAGGGAGAAGGCAGACCAAGTGAGTCAGCCCACTACTAATCTCATTACAGGAAACTTAAATAACAACCATCAGCCTCCTGATTGAAGAAAAACTGCCAATAAAAAGGAATGAGAATGCAAAAGCAGAAGACCTAGAGAGACTGTGACAGCAAGCTGTGAATAACGCTCTAAAATATACTGCTAACAGTCCTTTATAATGAAGGCTGGTTCTGGCAGGTAGGTGATTAGTTACATAGATCAGAATAGATAGATATAGGGGAAATAGATGGAAAGAAAATCTGAGTTGCAGCAGTGATATCAAGTTCCACAACCTCAATGTCAAGCAGAACGAGGAAGGCAAAAGACATTCCTCACAACGTCGGAAGGCACCCAACCCAGCCAAGAATGGGAGTGGACACAAATGTCCAGTCCTGATGAAGGATTTTGCCCTAAAATGACAACTGTTTAATCTTTTCCATAGATGCTGCCTGACCTGCTGAGTTCCTCCAGCATTTCATGTGTATTACTTAGATTTCCAGCTTCTGCTGATTTTCTCTTGTTTGTGGCTTTTTCAGTAAGCGGGCCAGCGATCGAAAGGGACAGTCCAGGAGGGCTGCCTCCAGGATGTGGTCCTTCCAGCTATTCAAATAGAGACCACCTCAGACTCTCCTAGAGGTTAATCAAAGAGACTGAGAGAATGGTTGTCTGATCTTTACGATAATCCTCTGTCCAGGCATGCAATGTGAACTGTTGCCTGTGAACCTGAAGCAAAGTTTCCTTGCTGTGACCCTGCCTATGGAGTAACTAATGACAACCACTACTGATCATTTCAGCTATCAGAGGTTGAAAAGGTGAAAGTAAGGTTGTGATCAAAGTGCAATGGGCCAGTAAGGAAGGAGGCAACAAACACACGGATGACACAGCTACAGTTTAAAGTCTAGTTGAAATTGAGAATACAAATATTTCCAAGAAGAGGAGATGATCCAATTTCTGGAATATACTATTGCTGTCTTTCCTCAGTCTTGCATATGGCCAGTTAGAGATCATAGACAGTGTAGATGCAGGTACAAATAGGCACATGATAGTTTAATAATTGGGGAAGGGATCCAAAGTGAAGGGCATTTTCGTTGCCCTGTTTAATTAATTAATTTATTTAGAAGAGCAAAGTGGAATAGGCCCCCTGGCCCGTCAAGGTGCACTGCACTAGCAACTCACAACACCCGATTTAACCCTAACCTAATCACGGGACAATTTACAATAACCAAATAACCAACCCAGTACGTCTTTGGACTGAGGGAGGAAACTGGAGGACCCAGGGAAAACCTATGCAGGAAGTACGCAGACTCATTACAGAGGATACCAGGACTGAATTCTGAACTCCAACACCCCATAGTCACACTAGCCACTGTGCCATCATGACACCCAATCAGGTCCTCTTTTAAAGTTTGGCCTTCCTGAGACAGATTTCTGTTCAGGACCCAAGACGAGGGTATGTTAGAGAGTATTCTGGTGTATGTAAATATAGTAGATATTAATTTATTCAAGAGCTAGTCTTCAATTCTTAATGTAGATTGTAAATTACACGCAGTAGGACGTTCACATATGCATCGGCTAATGTTAAGACAATGAGGCACTGGGAGGTTGACTGACCACTGTAGTACACTGGGTAGGAACTAGTGTTCTGGTAAATCTGGCTGTCATTGTATTATGTTTTATATGGAGCATAGCGGGACATCCACAGGGATTGTACAGGCCTGTGGACAGTGTGTCACGGTGTTGCATCTTTTGAGGGGTAGAATGTTGCAGTATGTGTCCATTTTACCAGTTCATCAAAAGTCACACTCTTGTGCTAGTTAGGAATTGATCCATTTAAGGAACACTGCAGCCCCTCCTGCTAGCTACAGTTTAGCTGATGATATCATGGTGGCTGTAGAGTTTAAACCTAGCTGCAGAATCTATGCAGTCTCTTTTCGCTCTCTGTGTCATGACAGGCCATGGACCAGGTTGTGACCGGTGCCATGGAAACAGTAAACAATGGAGGTGTGTTGCAGTAAAGAGGGCCTGGGCGCACACTTTAGATAAGTATTTGCCATTGTTTAGAACCTGTCTTGTCTCGCCAGTTTGAGCACTCATTTTAGTTAAGTATTCAGAACTGATGGTAACTTGAAGGGTTTACTGAGTGTTTAGTGTCTGTCTTGTCCTGTCAATAAATACTGCAGTTAACTTACTTACCAGTAGTGAGTGTCTTCTGTCCACACTCACCAAACCCGTGAACCTGGTTTCACACAACAGAAGCACACAGCAAGCAACAGCTCGAGTAGCAACAGGATAACTTCCTGTCTGTTGCCAATTTTTTATAGACACAACAGACAAAGCATCATTTCTGGATCTCTCACAGCTGGGTACGACAACTGTTTTGCCTGTGAACATAAGACATTACAGAGACTTGTGGACCCAGCCAAGGCCATCACACAAACCAGACTCCTACCCATTGACTCCATCGTCATTTCCCACTTCTTTGGAAAAGCAGCCAACATAATCAAAGACCACCTCTCACCTTGGTCATTCTCCCCTCTCCCAGCAGGTAGAGATACAAAGGTTGAGAGCATGTACCACCAGGCTCAAGGACAATTTCTTTCCCTGTTAACCAACTCTTGAACAAACTCTTGAATCGTATATACTAAAAACCTTCCTATCAACCTTGCTATGGTCCTTGCACTTTATTTGTCTGCACTGTGGAATTAAAAACAGAGTTAGCATTTTAAGTCAAAGGACTTTTGCTGTTTAAAGTTAAGGGTAATAACATTAAATTATTATCTATCACTACACCTTCTCTGTAACTGTAACATTATATTCTACATCCTGTTTTCCCCGTTTTGTACTACCTCAGTGTACTTATGTATTGAATTGTTTATCTGGATAACATGCAACATAAACATTTTTCATTGTATCTTGGTACATGTGACAATAATAAACCAGATACCAATTACCTTCCATCTTTCCCCATGGAAGATGGAAGAGCCAGATTTTGACCCATAAGATGGAATGAATTTCTGGTGAGTATTTTTGTCTCTCTCTATAAGAACATCCAAACCAACTCCTCAATTTTGCTTAATTATTGAATCTTATTTTGAGTTCAGAAAATATTCCTAAGTGAAACGTGGGTGGTGCTAACTTTTACCGGAAGTTCATTAGGAACTTCAGCCCCACTGACACCTCTAAGAAATCCATAGGCCCCTTTGTCTGGACTCTGGACTACCACAGTAGAGGCTGCTTTTGCAGAGCTTAAACAGCAGTTCACATCAGCTCCCATTTTTGGTTTCACTTAACCTGGACCTTCCCTTCATCACGGGGGTGGATGCCTCGGACATCAGAGTGGGTTCAGTGTTGTCTCAATGATCACCTTTGGACAATAAACCGCAGCCATGTGCGTTCTTCTCCAGGCAGCTATCACCAGCAGAGAGAAACAACAACATTGGGAATCGGGAGCTTCTAGCAGTTAAGTTGGCATTGAAGAAATGGTGTGAGGTGGCCAAAAACACTTTTATTGTCTGGACAGACCACAGGATTCTGGCTTATACTCAGGAGACCAAGAGACTGATCTCCAGGCAGGCCAGGTGGTCTCTTTTTTTTAACCATTTTAACTTAGTCCTGAGCAATCAACCAGGGTCAAAGAATCAAAAACCAGATGCCTTGTCTTGTCAGCCCAACGAACCCAAAGGAGAGGAACAGCTTACCACTATTTTGCCGCAAGCTACGGTGATAGTGCTAATCTGCTGGGGAAGCGACGAGCTTTGTTTGCAAAGTCCAAGCACAAGGGAAGACCCTAAAAACAGCCTGCCACATTGACTGTTTGTTCCAAGCTCCATCAGGTCACAGGTACTCCAGTGGGGACATTCTTTGAGAATGACTGCTCACCCATGAATTGCAGAACCTTCGGGAGCGTATCGGTAGCCTGGAATGGTGAAAGGGCTTCAACAATATGTGCAGGCATGTAAAGTGTGTACCTGGAACAAGGAGCCCTGTGCCCAACTTGATGGGTTTCTCAAGCCTTTACCAGTTCCGAACAGACTAACTGCACACCTCACCATGGACTTTGTCATGGGTCTTCCACCTTCCAAGGTCATCATGGTAATTTTCGATCTGTTTTCAAAGCCCTGCAGATTCCTTGCCTTGGAAAAACTACGATCTGCAGCAGAGACAGCTGAAATTATCCTGGGTCAGATCTTTAGAATCCATCGTCTTCTGCTGCACAAGGACACAGATCGCCGTCCACAATTCACATTACATTTCTGGAGAGCATTCTGTAAACTGAATGGGGCAACAGCAAATCTATCAAACACGAGGAATTCTGCAGATGCTGGAAATTCAAGCAACACACATCAAAGTTGCTGGTGAACGCAGCAGGCCAGGCAGCATCTCTAGGAAGAGGTACAGTCGATGTTTCCGGCCGAGACCCTTCATCAGCAAATCTCTCCTCTGGTTTCACCCATAGTCCAATGGCCAGGTAGAGTGGGTCAACCAAGATATGGAACAAACCATAAAATGCCTGGCCTCAGAAAGACCCGACGAGTGATGCGGCCGTTTGATATGGACAGGGTTCGCCTATAGCACTTTACGGCACTTGATGCATGGGTTATCAGAGTTCAAATGCCAATTTAGGTATTCTCCCTCACTCTTCCCTGAGGGCAGAGACCAAGGCTAATCAAAGAAGAAGACAGGGGTCTGCCTTGCAGCCTGGGCAATAAGTCTGGTTGTCCGTTCAGTATTTGCCTCTCCAGAAGGAGCCTAAAAAGTTGGTGCCCAAGTTCATCGGATCCTTCAAAGTCCTCAAGAAAGTAAACCCGGTGACTTACTCCTTGCAGCTCCCCAAGACCCTGAAAATCAATCCCACCTTCCACATCTCTAAATTGAAACCTGACAGCAGCTATCCCTTAGTCCCAACACCATCAAGGTTGGGACCACCCAGGTTTATCAGTGGGGAACACAGTGAGCGGAATTTTGGACTCAGAAACTGTTTGATAATACCTTGTGGACAGGAAATGATTCGGATCCGAGGAAAGGTGCTGGGTGCCAGAAAAAGTCATCTTGGCTCCGATTCTCATCCACGACAACCATCACCATATCTCTCTGAGCAGCCAGACCCATCAGGAGTCATCCGTAGGAGAGGGTTCTTGTTACAAGACACACCCAACCACACCAGCTTCTGGGGTTTAGATGCTCGAACACCACGGAGTGCGGATAACGGGTGTGGCTCCTTTAAGGGTTCAGGCCTATTCTGCTATTGTTTCATACCGTGTCTCGATCCTCCAGCATTTGGATCCTAACCATCCTTCATCAAGGTCTCTCGCAACAGGTGGATGGGAGACGGTCCATTCCTTTCACCATTTGCTCTGGGCATCTGTATAATCCTAATAGAACAACTTGAGATCCTCAGTGTCACCTGGGAATGTCTTTCTTCCATCTGGAGTATTCATGGAGACATGCACAGTACTGGAGATTAGCACTGAAATTTTATCTTCTTTCCTCTTGCTATGGAACATTAAACAGTGCAGCACGGGAACAGGTCCTTTGGTCCATGATGTCTGTAGTCTGCTTCATGCCAATTAAACTGATCCCTTCTGCCTCACATGATCCATATTCCTCCAATCCCAGCATATTCATGACCCTATTTAAAAGCCTTTCAAGCACCACTACCATAACTGTTTCCACTATTATCCTGCTGCATGTACAAGGAACTTACCACCTTCTGTGTAAAATAAAATTGTCCCACTTATCCTCTTTAAATTTTCCCCTTATACACTCCCTGAGAAAAAGATTGTGACTGTCCATCCAATCTCTTCATCTCATTATTCGGCCAGGTCTTCCCGCTTCCTCTGACACTTCTGAGAAAACAAGCTAACTTTGTCCAGTTTCTCCTTACAGTTACTTTCCTCTAATCCAGGCAGCATGCTGATGAACATCTTCTGCACCCTCTCTAAATCCTCCATATCAAGCGTCAAGCTAGTGTAGCACTTAGTGTAATGCTATTGCAGCTCAGGGCATTAGAGGTCGAAGTTCAATACCAGCGCTCTCTACAGAGTTTGTTATGTTCTCCCTGTGACCATGTGAATTCCCTCCGGATGCTGCAGTTTCCTCCAAAATTCCTCCAGAAGTAGGTTAATTGGTCATTATAAATTGTCCTGCGATTAAGCTGGGGTTGAATAGGTTGCTAGGTGCCACAGCTCAGTGAGCTGGAAGGACCTGTTTCACACTGTGTTTCTGAATAAAAATAAAAATAAAATAAAATCCTTCCTGTAATGTGGTATCCAGAACAGTGCACTGGATGCACGACCTGATCCGGGACCTGGAATGTGTAATCGGAGCTGGGATGCTGTCAATGTTGACCCAGGCAGTGATGTTGATATTAATCAATCCTGCTGATGGATCTTAGAGGGTTTTACACAGATTACATCAGTGATATCTTTTCAGAGATTTGATGTCCTTTCTTCAGGAAGGCAGGAATTACTGCTGCCCAGTAAAAATGTGTTTGTGGTCTATGAATACCTTGATAATCCTATCAAAACAATTTTTCTACAAGATTTTTTGAACTGATTCACAAAATTAGGGATTCCGTTGAAACTCGGGGAAAAGATGAAAGTATTGTTATGAATTGATAAGAAGAAAACCCAACAATGAAAAAGAAAAGCAAATGAGAAATTAGAGTGTATTGTCCAATTTCTGTTAGCTGATGATTAAGAGCTGGAAGCACTTTCGGGTAGGTGGAAGATAAAAGAGTATTGAATTGATGAGATGTAAGAGCTTTCTAATTAAAATTCTCTGAAAAATGAGGTAACTGTAGCAAATTATTATGATAAAGGAAGCAATCCAGAGAGCCGCTGCAGGAGACACAAATTGTCATGGGAACTAACGATGACAGCTGGCAAGACATTAGACTGTCTCGTCAAATCGTGGCATGTTTCACTGAGGAAATTTTCCAGGAAAGGGGCTGTACACCGTGAGTATAAAGCAGTCAGAGAAAATGGCATTAGGGAGAAGTGGAAAGACAAGCTTATGGGATTCTCTTCTCTATAAATAGCGCCTTGAAGTACAAGCACTGGAAAGTCATGGTGAACCTTTACAATATGCTGTTTTGGCCACAAGAGGAATATTGTGGCAAGCTTTGGGTGCCAAAATAGCAACAATGTGAAGGCTTTGGAGAGGGTACTACAGAAATTTTCATAATTTTTTGAAAGGACAGTGCAATGTAGTTCGATGGAGGGATTGGAGAAGCTGGGTGTGTTCTCATTAAAATAAAGGAGGTATGATCGTGAAGGGTGTAGAGAGAGCAGAGACAGCAGAGAGAGAGAGAGAGAGAAATAATGCTCCTTCTGGCAGAAGGATCAAGAGCCGAGGATATAGAAAGAGAATAAAGTCTCTAATTTTAGCCTTTGTCTATAGGGCAAATGAGTATACATTTTACATAGTTCAGTCTCCAAATAAGAGAAATGATTCATTCAATACATTTTTAATTTACATTAATAATCTATTTTTCTAATCTCTGTCCCTGGCCTCTGAGATTATTTCAACAAAACTCCACGTCAGCTAAAAGAACAGAATCCCACCTTCCAAATGGAGTCACTGTGACCTTCCAAACTCAATAGTGAGTTCAACAATTTAGGATAATTAGGAATTCTAGTCTCACATTCCTAGCATTCATTCTTTCTTCTCTCTGTCCTCTTCTGTGAACTCATTCATCTCTTCTCAGTTACACTCCCCCGATGGACTCAGTGGCTCCTTTATTATGTGCCTCCTGAACCTAATAGAGTCGCCAATTAATGTATGTTTATGGTCGTCTGCTGCTGTAACCCATCCACTTTAAATTTTCACTTGCTTTGTGTTCAATGATACTCTTGTGCACACCACTGTTGTAACTTGTGGTTATTTGAGTTACTGTGGCTTTCCTGTTAGCTTGAACCAGTCTGGACATTCTCCTCTGACCTCTCTCATTAATAAGTTATTTTCGTCCACAGACTTGCTGCTCGCTGGATTTTTTTTGTTTGTTGCGCTATTTTCTGTAAACTTTAGAGACTTGTGTGTGTGAAAATCCCAGGAGATCAATTGTTTCTGAGATATTCTAACCACCCCATCTGGCACCAACCATTATTCCATGGTCAAAGTTACATAGATCACATTTCTTCCCCATTTTGTTGTTTAGTCTGAGCCTCTTAACCATGCCTGCATGCTTTCATGCAATGAGTTGCTGCCATATGATTGGTTGATTAGATATTTACAATAACAAGTAGACTTACAAAAGAACATAATAAAGTGGCCACTGTGTGTATACTGTATACTGTATACTGTATTTGTTATTCACTCTGTCTCTACCACTGTGATTTAGCCAACATTTTCATACTCAAAGAGTCCTACAGTACAGAAACAGGCCATTAAGTCCATACTGGGCTGTTTGCCCTGCATTAAGCATGTTCCTGTTTACATTTATGGTGCTGAGGTTAAGTGGGTTTTGACATTCTACTCCAAGGAATGAACATCGCCATTAGCCTCTCCTGGTCCAAAAGCATTGACACCATGGACAAGAGAGCTTACAGCTTCTCACCAAGTACTACCTCAGGAAACTTAAGAAATTAGGCATGTCCCCTTTGACCTTCACCAATTTTTACCTATGCACCATTAAAAAATCTTAACTGGAATATTCATAGCTTGGTATGGTAATTCCTCTATCCAAGACTGCAGGAAATTGCAGATTGTTGTGAACATAGCTCAGCACATCGTGAAAACCAGCCTTCCATCCATGGAGTCTTGTTGCCTCAGTAAAGCACCTAGTGCAATGAAAAATCCCGCCATCCTTTTATATTCCCTCTTTTCACCTATCCCATCCAGCAGAATATAGAAAACCCTGAAAGCACATACCACAGAGTCTGATGATATCTTTATCCCACTGTCCAATTGTTCAACAGTTCCATTTAATATCAGGGAATGTACACAATATACAACCTGAAATTCTTGTTCTTCACAGGCATCCGTGAAGACAAAAGAGTGCCCCAAAGAATAACAGTCGAAACTCTAGAACCCCAAAGCAACCCCTAATCCCCCATGCATAAGCAGCAACAGAGCAACTACCCGCCCCCTCCCCACTTACTTCAGCAAAAAAAAGCATTAGCACCCTCCACCCACCAAGAGAGCAATAACAACGCCCCCAAGAAAGACCATGATCTGCAATTCTACAAAATCTAACCTTTCATTCAACAATTTGACATACCACAGGCTCTCTCCCTAATAAAGAGACAGAGAGGTGGAGTGAGGGGAGACCAACAAAGACAAAGAACTCGCTGATTACAGTGTTGAAGTCTGCCCAATCACTTTTTTTCCTGAGTTCTCGAGAATAGGCAACAAACTCTTCCCCCAGTAATGAGAGAAAGAGAGAGCATGCAATTTGTTGAGTACAGAGACAGCTAATCTTCTGTTCACGATGTTCCACTTTATCCCATAATGCTTCAGCCAGCAGCACCGACATAGAATCGGCTTATTCCCAGGGCCCCCAACCCTCATAACCTTGAGGCATGCTCGTCTTCTTGGCTGTTTCCTTGGGATACAGAAAAACTGCCAGTTATGAACCCCCAGGAGCTGGTCCCAACGCCACAAAGAACCAAAGTTTGATTGTAGCCCTAGGTTAGGGTCTTCGTCAGAACCCTATTCACCTTGAATAAGAAAAAGAGAGGCATTAAAGGCAGAAATTAAGCTGTTTCTGCAGATGAGCCCGAAGAAGTCTCTATCAAGTGCCATTATAGCTCCCCTCTTCGTATAAAAATATTGAATAGACTTACTCTACGATAAGATGAACTTTTAATCTCACAGTATACCACAACATGGCATTGCACTGCACTCTTAGTAACTGTAATACTATATTGACTAGCGTGAGGGTAGGACTGATCAGGTATAAAAGTGGAAATACGTGTCTGGAGTCAAGTCAGAAGATGTAAGGGAGGATCTTAATGAATACTTTGTTTCAGTATTCATCATTGAGAGGGACCTTGACAAATGTGAGGACAATATAGAACAGGCTAATATGCTATAACTTGTTGATGTTAAGGAAAAGGATGTCCTGTAACTATTGAGAAACATAAGAATAGATTAGTCTCTGGGGCCGGATGGGATATACTCCATGTTACTACAGGAAGTGAGGGAAGAGATTGCTGCACCTTTGGCGATGATCTTTGCATCTTCATTAACTATAGTAGTAGTACCAGAAGATTGCAGGGTGGCAAATGTTATTCATTCCTTCAAGAAAGTTAACAGGGATAACTCTGGGAATTATAAACCAGGGATCCTTATGTCAGTCATGGGCAAACTATTGGAGAGGATTCTTAGAGACTGGATTTCCGTACATTTTGAGAAGCCTCGTCTGAAAGGAATAGTCAGCATGGTTTTGTGAGGGCAGGTTGTGCCTCATGATCCTGACTGAATTGCTTGAGGGAGTGATGAAGCAAATTGATGAAGGAAGAACAGTAGATGTGGTGTACATGAATTTTACTGAGGTGTTTGACAAGGGTCCACAGAGTAGACTCATTCTGAAAGTCAGGAGACAAGAGATCAAAAAAACTTTGCTGCATGGATTCTGAATTGGTTTACACACAGAAGGCAGAAGATGGCAGTAGATGGAGCTTAATCTCCCTGGAGATCAGTGACATGTGATGTTCCAAAGTGATCTGTTCTGGTATCCCTGAACCTTGTGATTTTTATAAATGACTTGGAATAGGAAGTGAAATGATGGGTTAGTAATTTTGCGGATGACACTGAGATTGGTGGTATGGATAGAGATGTACAGTCTAATAAGAGGCATAGGTAGACTGCAGATCCAGAGACTTTTTCCTCAGGCAGAAGTACCTAATATGAGGGGTATAATTTAAGGTATATTAAGGGGCTGACATCTCCCGTTGGTGCTGCCCTCCAATTTTCAATCGGTGGAATGACTAGCTGGACTGCATGCATACTGTATGTTTGCTGCACACTGCCAGGAAATGCTTCATCAAATTGCGGGACATGTTGCTCAGAGACTTGGGTCATGTATATGTTTTTTTATGTGACTATATTTTTGAATGTGCTGTCTTAGCCCCGAGAAACACTGTTTTGTTTGGCTATATTCATGTTCAAAGTTCAAAGTGCATTTATTATCAAACAATGTATGAATTATACAAACTTGAGAATTATTTGCTCACAGGTAGCTACAAAGCAAGAAAAAAACGAACCCAATTAATGAAAAAAAATAAAAGACCAAGAGATATGCAAGAAAAAAAACACATATCATGCCAACAATTGAAGTGGACAACAGCAATCCGAACCCCAGGGCAGCCTGGAGTAGGCCTAAAGCCTCACTAATCAGTTCATCATATTAACAGGCACGGAGCACAACAGCCGGGTCAGTCTTCATAGCCTCAGCGCCATAGAGGAGTGACCATTGCGGAAAACGAGTGAAATTGGGTTGCGCCCCCGATCCCAAAACCCTGTCTTTTCAGTCTAGTGGTATGTTTGAATGATAATAAATTTTGAATTTAATTGACTTGATTTGATTTGATTTGTCATTGGAGGAAAATATAGGGCAGAGGTCAAAGGTACGTTTCTTACACAGACTGGCAGGTGCGCGGACTGCCCTTCCAGGGGTGGTGATGGAGATAGATACGCAAGGAACATTTAGGAGACTCTAAGTTGGATAGATGGATGAAACAAAAATGGAGGGTTATACAGAGGATTAGATTGATGTTGAGAGGGTTAAAATTTCAGCAAAATATTATTTGCCAAAGAGCCTGTACTATGCAGTACTGTCCTATGTTCTAAAGGTTTTAGAGCGTGCTGAGTGCCTACAAGGTGCTGCCAGGAGTAACAGCAAGGGTAAATATGACCGAGGCTTTCCAAAGGCCCTTGAATAGCACATGAAGGTGTAGGAAATGGAAGGATATGGACATTGTGTAGGCAGGAGGGATTAATATAGTTGGGAATTTAATTATTAATATAATATATTAATATAATAATAATGCAGGAGGAGAAGATGGTGGCGCGCCTGTGTGTCCGCAGCCTTCCGGTGAAAAATGATATCATATCTGTTAAATAGGGGCCGTGGACAATTCTGATTTGATGGAGAATGGACGTGAAAGCACAGAGGAACATCTGGAGAAATTTCTGAAACGTCCATTCGCTGCCGTCATTACTGTGTGATCGGGAATCTTTCGGAGGGTAGGCCTCAAAATCCCCGGCCTTGCCTGCTTTTGGCGACCGAGAAGGAGGTCAAATCGTTCGGACAGAGATGGCGCTCAGTACTCGGTGTCGGAGAGCTGATCAGAGCTTGAAGTTTTTGGATGACTCAGAGTCGGATTGTGGTCGGCATGGCAGGGAGAGTTTTTCTTCCTTCTCCCGTCTGCGTGAGATGTGGGACATTTGAGAAACTTTGAACTTTACTGTGCTCATGGACTTCTTCGTCAAGTTATGGTATTGTGCACTGTTGTAACTATATGTTATAATTATGTGGCTTTGTCAGTTTTTTCAGTCTTGGTCTGTCCTGTGTTTTGTGATATCACACCGGAGGAAATAATGTATCATTTCTTAATGCATGCATTACTAAATGACAATAAAGGAGGACTACGTGTCTTCATAATCTAATTAATTTGGTGCAAAACATGACTGAAGGGCCTGTTCCTGTGGTGTACTGTTCTATGCTCTATGTTTTACTGTCAGGGACCAAGCATCCCACTTAACTTGCACCTCATCTACTACCTTGATCGTGTGTTTTCCCCACCACTGACACACGGTGTCTACGATGTGTACAATCTTCGAAATACCTTACACCTACGCACCTAAGTTACTGCCACAGCTTCCCCCAAAGCCACGACCTCTTCCACCAAGAAGGACAAGGGGAACAGACACATAGGAACGACACCACTTGCAGATACCCTTCCACATCGCACATCACACTAAACAATCATTCATTCATTTTGTCTACGGTTTACTCCCAGCCTACCCAAACATATGACGGCAGCTTGCTCACTGCAAAGTATGCAATGGTCCAAGGAGAAGGCTCAGCACCAGTTTCACAAGAACAGTTAAGAATGGGTGATAAATGCTGTCTGAGCATCAAAACCCACGTCCCTAAAATAAATTTTACGAAATCCATCAAATGCAGCATTTTACTTACAAATCAATTTAGTCTATATAGATTTAAATAGTTGTGAATCATTTGCTTGTATAAATATTGAATTTTTAAAGTTGCTGTTATGCATGAAGGGCAGATTAACCTCTTTACAGAGAATGGTTATTTTATATGCTTAGTCAGAGAAGTTTATATTGTATCATAATTTAACATGCATTTATTCTTCTGGGTAAGGATAAGGGTGATACTGGTGCAGAAATAAAATTGCTAGACTAGTACTTGTTAGTTCAAAGTTCAAAGTAAATTTATTATCAGAGTATGTATGTGTCATGATATACAGCTCTGAGATTCATTTTCTTGGGATTATACTCAATAAATTCATAGAATAATAACCATAACAGAATCAATGAAAGACTGCAGCAGCTTGGGTGTTCAACCAGTATGCAAAAGACAACAAACTGCAAATACAAAAAAAAATAAATAATAATGATAAATAAATCAGCAATAAATGTCAAAAACTTGAGATGAAGAAAGTGAGTCCATTGGCTGTGGGAATATTTCAATGGTGGGGCAAGTGAAGTTGAATGAAGTAATTCCCTTTGGTTCAAACTCCTGATGGTTGAGGGGTAATAGCTGTTCCTAAAACTGGTGGTGTAAATCCTGAGACCCTTCTACCTTCTTCCTGATGGTAGCAGCAAGAAGAGAGCATATCTTGGATGGTAATGGTCTCTGATGATGGATGCTGCTTTCCTACAAAAGCATTCTAAACTAACAACCAAAGAGACCAGAGTTCAAATATTGCTGGAGAGTTTAAAATTTGAGTTATTTAGCTTTGACACATGACCTTGACCTACTGAATCATTGTAAAACATTTGATTTTGTGGGTTCTATAGCCTCACAGCATCTGAGAGCCAGTTCAATCCTGACCTCCGATGCTGCCAATGTGGAGTTTTCATGTTCTCCCTATAACTGCATGGATTCCTCTGGAAGCTTTGACTTCAAATATTGATTGGCTAACTGGCTGCAGTAAATTGACTCCAGAGTATAGGGACAACCTGAATGGCGTTGATGAGAAGATAGGGAGAATATAAAAATAGAGCTAATACAGCATTAGTGTAAGAAGGTGGTTGATGATTGGCATGGACTCAGAGTGCCAAAGAACCTGTTTCCATGCTGTATCTTTCTGTAACCCTAACTTTATAATGGTCTTTAAGGACAGCATCTGTAGTTCTAATTTGTTCTGGGCTATATGTGACCCTAGTCCCACCACAAAACCGCAATGGGAAAAGCCTGCTTGCACTTACCCTATCTATATCCTTTATAATTTAGTATACCTCTATCATATCTCCCTGCATTATTCTCGGCTTTATGGAAAGAAATCCTATCCGATTCAACAACTTCCTATAGCTCAGGCTCTCAAGACCTGGCATCATCTGGTAAACTTTCTCTTTACACTTTCAATCTTATTGACAACTTTCTTGTAGGTAAGTGACCAAAACTGCACACAATACTCCAAATTAGGCCTTACCAATGTCTTATACAGCTTCAACATAAAAGCGCAACTTTTGTACTCAATACTTTGATTTAATGTGCCAAATGTCCAATGTGCTAAAAACATTTTTTTAATAACCCTATGTACCCGTGATACCATTTTCATGGAATCCCACTGGACAACAATTTTTTTCGAAAGTGTTGCTTCCCCAGAATATTTTTTATTTATTATTATTTATTTTTTATGACAGACTGCTTGAAGCTGAACACAAATATAATTTCAGACCAGTGTCACATAGGAATTTGGAGAAACAAGGATTAACTTTTATTGAATATAATGCATTTAATTTCATAACAGTACTGACACTTTGCAATCGTTCAACGAAGCTAAAAATGTTTTAATGATGATTTTCATTTGTACTCCGTGTCTGAGGTTTTGCACTTAAGTATCCAATAATAATAATCCAGCATTAATAGATTCCAGTTGCCCCAATACCATTTCTCCATGACCATAATGTCCTGGTGAAATCTTTCACCATGCTCATCACTGACAGCACCAAAATTTGCAGGGAAGAAGTCTAAATGGGAATGCAGAAAATGAATCTTTGGTGACATGTTACACTTCATGGTTTTATATGCTTGAAGCATGTTGTCAACCAGCCAGGGCCAGATTAAGCTAGTGTGGGGCCTGTAGCATATGATATAAAGGGGCCCTAAATTAAAAATAAGTATTAAAACATAAATTATTTACTTGCATTGTAAAGTAATTCAATTTTTTTCATTTGCTATACAGCCAGATAATACGACAAATGTCTGACACTTCAGTAATAGTATTACTTACATGTAGGTATCAATTTCAAATGTCAAAAGTAACAAAACTACAATTTAAAAGTTAGATTTTCTAGATTTAGCACAAGCAAATATGTTGATGATACTGGAAATGTCTATTTCACGCAGAAGTTCATGTTCAATGCTCATTAGAGTGAGATTGTTCAATCTGTTTTGACCCATGGTGATCCTTAGTTCATTTTCAGTCCTTTTCAGTTTTGAAAATGAGCGTTCTCCACTGCAGTTGGTAACCATGAGCGACAAATAGATGCGCAAGGCATTTTCACAATTGGAACACATGATTCCAAAGAATTGTCAGTTATCAAATGGTACAACTGTAACTCTACAAGGTCTTGTTTGGTGCCAATATGAGAAGCAAGATCAGTTTTCAACAGTTTGGTAAACTGCACAAATTCTTCATTAAGACTTGCTTCCAGATCTTCCAGACATGATTTAATAAGATTTGATGACCTCCTTACGACCTCTTCAGGTGTAAACGACTATAACTGATGAAGGAATCCAAAAACATCATTCACCTTTAGATAAGCTTTCTGACTTTTTGACAGGGCAGAAGGAAACCTGTCAATAATGGCAAGAAACATTCAGCTTTTAATCTTCTGAGAAAGCGTTTGAGAATCAACAAGTGGATCAAAAGTGCTGGAACCACTGAACTCATCATATGTGCGATTTTGCTTGTATTTTCTTCGAGTTTGCTGTTAATAATCTTCACACTTAATCAGATCCTTGGCCTTTTGCTCAATGTCTGAAAAAGTAGACCGCATAGCTTGAATATATCCATGCAAGGATTCATAGAATGCACAAGCTGTGTTCAAGTCTTGGTCAGAAGTTTGCAAAGAAGCACTGGTCATTTGAAAACACTGCAATACTTGATCCCACAATATGACCATTATTCCTGTTTCCAACTTCATCATGGTTGAAAGTAGTCAACACTCCGTCTTCTGATCATTGTTATTTAAAAAGTCATCCAAGACTTGTTTTATTGCAGAAAAGCTGCGTAAAAGTGCTTTTGTGCATCTGCATGAGCTGACCACCTGGAATCTGACATTCTTTTCACAATGGGCAAATGCGCACCACCATCAGATAATGCAGCAGAAGGAAGAACCCACCGATAAGTAGAAGCAGAAAAAAATGTGTACAGGCTTTCTGCAAATTGAAAGGAAATTAATGCTTCTTGAAAACATTCAACAGCACATTTTCCAACCAAATTTGGTGAATGTGTAAAACATGGAATGTAATTGGCAAACTCATTCGGCTCTTTAATTCGTGTAAGGCACTATATTTGCCACTCATGTTGCTGGCATTGTCATAACTTTGACTATGGCAGTCTATTATATCAATGTCATTTTCCTTTAAAAAGTCAAGTAAACTTTGAGAGAGCTGTTCAGCACTATGACTTTCCATATCCAAAAACTTCACAAATCTTTCAACTGGTCCAGATGGCAAAACATAGCACACAGTCAAAGTCAGCTGACCACATTACATATGTCTGGAGTAGAATCCAATGAAACAGAATAATACTTGTATTTCTTCACTTCACCGATAATGTGATCCAGTATGGTGGATCCAATCAGATTGATGAATTCCTCACATGTTGTTTTAGATAGGTATGATTTATGTCCTCTTCCTTGGTTTGCATGAGCATTTATACCATGACACAGCAAGGAGCCAACACACGCCTGCACACACATACTGTACCATGCAGCATGCAGCTCCCCCGACATGAAAACAACAGCATTGCCAGATCGTCGTTGTTGTGGCATGGATGAAATAACAGAGCATTGTGTTACTGGTAGGTACAAGGCAGTTTCTTTATTTGACAAAACAAGGTTACAGCGGCAGAGATCCCTGGCAGAACAGTTCTAACCGCCTTGTGAATGAGGCTCAATGTTTATTTGCTAAACACAAAGGACAGTTCATAGTTACAAGTATAGACAATTCTTCAAAGTTTTCACATCTTTTGATTAAGTTCATTCTACTTGTGCCAGTATGCCTAAGCTGGTATTCATGATCTTTAGGAATGCAAGTTAAAATCCATAATACATTATTTGGTATGTTATGTGCTAACATAGATGACAATTCATATCCAAAAAGCATAGATATGGTGTCTTCACAACTACCTGTAAACTTAGCATTCTTGTCTCAGAGGCGCCAGAGATGCATTGTTACAAATGAAACTGCTTTTAGGAAATGCATTGTTATGAACTCAATCCACAGTGCTTTGTCAAAGAACAGAAGATGATGGCTGAAGTCATTTATTATTTAAGTGTAAATGAATCACCTACCCAAATCTCACTCTGACAATTGTGAGAATACGATTTCACCAGACTGCAGCTTGTAAGCATTTAGTGCAGGCGGGGCCCTGAAAATGTGGGGCCCGTAGCATAAGCTATCTTTGCTATTAGGTTAATCGGGCCCTGCAACCAGCTGCACATAGTTTGGTGCTCTGTAATTGCAAGAATATTTTCAACAACATCCTTGAATCCCTTCCATGTGATTTTCTCCAGACCCACTAGAAGTTCTTCAAATTGTGTGTCATTAATGACCTGCTTGATTTATGGACCAACGAAAATGCCTTCATAAATCCAGGCATCAATTATTCTGACTTGAGTTATGAATTGAAATAACAAATAAAGGTGATTCAAAACAATGGTGTGTGATAGGAAAATCTGATGGTGATTTTCATGATTAGCAGCCCAAATCCATAAGATACACCCAAAGGTATCCAGGAAGCAAAATCTTTGTTGTCTGGTGTTATGGATCTGTTTTCCCAGATCCCAGTGAGTTCTACCTCACTCCTCAGTGCCTTACCACTCACTATGTAAATCCTACCTTCATTTGTTCTCCCAAAGCACAACACCTTGCACTTATCTACATTAAATTCCATCAGCTAATTTCAACCCATTTTTCCACCTGGTCCAGATCCTGCTGCAAGCTTTGATAGCCTACCTCGCTGTCCATTACAACCCAATTCTGGTGTCTTCTGTAAATTTGATGATCCAGTTTACCATTTTATCATCCTGATTATTGATATAAATGGCAAACAACAACGGACTCAGCACTGATCTCTACAGCACACGATTAATCATTGGCCTCCAGTCAGAGAGGCAACCATCTACAGCCACTCTCTGACGAAGCCAATGTCTCATGCAATCTTGAATGCCAGGCAACTGAAACTCCTTGACCAACCTCCCAAGCAGGACCTTGTCAAGGGCCTTGCTAAGGTCCATGTTGACAATATCCATGTCCTTGCCTTCATCAGCTTTATGGTAACTTCCTCAAAAATCTCTATAAGAATGATTAGATACAACCTACCACACAAAGAGCCATGTTGACTATCCTTAATCAGACCTTTATATAAATGGTCTTTTAGAATACTGTGCTTTCCAATAATTTACCTACTACTGATGTCAGGCCCACCGGACTATAAGTTTCTGGCTTATCCTTAGAGCCCATCTTAAACAACAGAATAACATTAGCTATCTTGCAATCTTCCAACACCTGACCAATGGCTAAAGATGTTTTAAATATCTTTGCTAGGGCACCTACAATTCTTGCACTAGCCTCCCACAGGATCTGAGGAAACAACTTGACAGACCCTGGGGATTTATCCACCCTAATTTTCCTCAAGATAGCTAACACCTCCTCCTCTGTAATATATAAACGGTCCAAGACCTCACTTCTGCTTTGCCTTCTATAGACTCTGTGTCCATTTCACAAATGAATACAGATGCAAAAATCCATTTAAGAACTCCCTCATCTCATTTGGCCACTCAGATCTTCCAGAGGACTAATTTTGTTTCTGGCACCGTTTTGCTCTTAATATATCTGCAGACTCCCTTGGGATTCTCCTTCACCTTGTCTGCTAGAGCAACCTCATGCCTTCTTTTAGCCCTCCTGATTTCCTTCTTCATTGCTTTTTGCATTTCTCACACTTCTCAGGCACCTCATTTGTTCTTGTATGCTTATACCTGCTACAGTATTCCCTCCTTCTTTTTCTTAACCAGAACCTCAATATCTCTTGAAAATATACCTTGAAAACGAAGGTTCTTGTCTTTTATTCTTACAGGAACATACAAACTTTGTTCTCTCAAAATTTTACTACTGAAGGTCTCTCACTTACTGAATACACCTTTACCAAAAACCAACCTGTCCCAGCTCACACTTAACAGATCCTTTCTGATACTATCAAAATTAGCCTTTTTCCTATTTAGAACCTTAATCTGAGGACTAGACCTATCCTTCTCCATAATTACCTTGAAATTAATGACATTATGATCACTAGATACAAGGTGGTCCCCTCCTCGAACTTATGTCACCTGCCCTGTCTCATTCCCTATTGAGGGATCTAGTTTTGCAGTATCCCTAGTTGGGGCCTCTGTGTACTGAGGAAGGCAACTTTCCTGAACCCATCTGACAAACTTTATCCCATCCAGTGGTTTTACAGCAACACACACAAAATGACGGAGGAATTCATTAGGTCAGGCAGCATCAATACAGTGAACAGTCATGCAGTCCTGATGAAGGATCTGGGCCTGAAACGTTAACTGTTTACACTTTTTCATAGATGCTGCCTGGCCTGCTGAGTCCCTCCAGCATTTTGTTTGTGTTGCTTGGATTTCCAGCATCTGCAGATTTTCTTGGGCTTGCAGCCCTTTTACAGTATGAGAATCCTCGTCAATATGTGGAAAGTTAAAATTACGTACATGCACACGCAGGTGCAAAGAAAGGCTTGCAGCATCACAGGCACATAGCATCATACAAACAACATTCACAAAAATATAACTAAGTATAAACTATACCCATTTTTTTCAAGCAAGAACACAATTAGTTCAAATTGATCACAGTGTTGCTAAACTGTAGTGATTGGTGTTGTGCAAGTTGGTTCAGGAACAAAATGGTTGAATAGAACTCACTGTTCCTGTTCATCAGCTTCTCTACCTCTTGTTTGATGATAATTGTGAGAAGGTGGCATAGCCTGGATGGTGGAGGTCTTCGATGATAGATGTTGCCTTCTTGAAGCAGCACCTCCTGTTGGCACCATAATGGGCCATGATGCAATGGGCAAAGTCCACTGCTCTCTGCTGTTTTTACACTGTGGAGCATTTAAATTGCTGTACTAGATCATGATGCAACCAGTCAGGATACCTTCACCAGTACGTCAGTGGAAGTATTTAGAGTGTTCTGTGACTTGCCAAATCTCCTTCACCTCCTAAGCATGTAAAGATGCTGGTGCACCGTCCTTGTGATTGCATCTACATGCCGAGCTGAGGATAGGTCATCGGATATGTTAATGCTCAGGAATTTCAAGCTGCTGACTTTCTCCAATACCAATCTTTCAATGTAGACTTTCTTGACCTTTCTCTTCGTTAATACTGAGCACTATATGTTCCCATTGTTTATTAAATTGAAAATATATTGTGGCCACAGATAAAATTATTACATACTATAGTTTTCTTAAATGGAATATATCTAATGGCAGTAATAATTAGAACACAGAACATTCAACATAAAACAGTACAGTACAAGAACAGGCCTGTTGGCACACGATGCAGTACTGAACTCATAAATAATCACTTAACTAATCCAGTCCATTTGGTCATAATCCTCCATTCTCTATGTAATGCCCTGGTAAAGGTTTTACTGCTAATGTTGTAGGGTATTTCACGTAATGGTCTTTCTGTAGAAGCAGTGTGTTCTGCTGGCAGTGTTTAGGTTACCATTAAAGATACCAGATGCTTAGGAATGTGTGTCATCCAGTCAGGAGAATGAAACTGGGAGAAGGTTGAAGACGTACGAAGACTGAGAAAGGTGGATTTCTCACCACAGAGTTCTGTGGCTGTTAGCTAGTGGTTAATGATCTGCATTTCCAGAGACACCGAGTAAAAATGGGTTTCATCTACATATTCATGTGCTTATCTTAGAGTCAATCAAATGCCATTATTGTATCTGTCTACCCCTGGCTGTGAATTCCAGGAAGCTATCACCCTCAGTAAAAAAAATTGCCCTGCACATCTCCTTTGAATGTACCCCATCTCACCTGAAACACATGCAATTTAGTATTCACAAAATAATCTGCAGATGCTGGGATCAAAGCAACACTCACAACACGCTGGAGGAACTCAGCAGGTCGGGCAGCATCTGTGGAAAAGATTGGTTGACGTTTCGGGCCGGAACCCTTCGTCAGGACTGTAGGGAGAAGGGGCAGATGCCCTATAAAGAAGGTGGGGGGAGGGTGGGAAGGAGAAGGACTACATTGGCGCTGCTTCCTGCACCCATGCTGAGTTCGTCAATTTCATCGACTTTACTTCTAACTTCCACCCAGCCTTCAAATTCACTTGGTCTATCTCGGAGACTTCTCTCCCCTTTCTCGATCTCTGGGTCTCCATCTCTGGAGACAGACTGTCCACTGACATCTTCTACAAGCCCACTGATTCTCATAAATACCTCAACTATACCTCTTCCCAGCCCGCCACATGCAAATATGCCACTACCTATTCCCAGTTCCTCCGTCTCCGCCGCATCTGCTCCGGGGATGAGGTTTTCCTTTCCAGAACATCTCAAATGGCCTCTTTCCTGAAGGATCGTGGTTTCCCTTCTGCTGTCATCAACGATGCCCTCACCGACATCTCCTCCATTTCCTGCACTTCAGCTCTCACCCCATCCTCCCGCCACCACACAGGGACAGAGTTCCCCTTGTCCTCACCTACCACCCCACCAGCCTCTGGATCCAACACATTATCCTCCGCAACTTCCGCCATCTTCAACAGGAACCCACCACTAAGCACATCTTTCCCTCTCCACCCCTCTCCACCTTCCGCAAAGATCGGTCCCTCCACGACTCCCTGGTCCACACGTCCCTCCCCACGGATCTCCCACCTGGCACTTATCCCTGTAAGCGCAAGTGCTACACCTGTCCCTACACCTCCTCTCTTGCCACCATTCAGGGCCCCAAACAGTCCTTCCAGGTGAGGCAACATTTCACTTGTGAGTCTGTTGGGGTCATCTATTGCATCCGGTGCTCCAGGTGCGACCTCCTCTACATCGGTGAAACCCGATGCAGATTGGGGGACCCCTTCATCGAGCACCTCCGCTCCGTCCGCCAAAACAGACAGGATCTCCCAGTTGCCACCCACTTCAACTCTGCTTCCCACTCCCATTCAGATATGTCCATACATGGCCTCCTCTACTGAAATGATGAGGCTAAATTCAGGTTGGAGGAGCAACACCTCATATACCGTCTAGGTAGTCTCCAGCCCCTTGGTATGATCATGGAATTCTCCAACTTCCGGTAATTCCCTCCCTCTCCCTTCCCCTATCCCTATGCCACTCTTCCTCCTCCCCCAGCTGCCTACCACCTCCCTCTTGGTTCCGCCTCCTTCTACTACCCATTGTGTTTTCCCCTATTCTTTCCTCATCTTTCCTGCCTATCACCTCCCTGCCTCCCTTTCCCTACCCCTTTATCTTTCCCCTTACTGGTTTTTCACCTGAAACCTACCAGCCTCCTCCTTCCCACCCTTCCCCCACCTTCTTTATAGGGCCTCTGCCCCTTCCCCCTACAGTCCTGATGAAGGGTTCTGGCCCGAGACATCGACTGAACTTTTCCACAGATGCTGCCCGACCTGCTGAGTTCCTCCAGCGTGTTGTGAGTGTTGCACTTTAGTATTAGATATTTTGATCCTGGGAAAATGATACTGACTGTCTACTCTGTAGGCTTCTCTAAATCCTAGGGCTATAGACTCATAGAATGCTTAGCGCATGAATGGAAGCCATTTGGCCCATCACACCTGTGCCAGCTCTACTGGCGCAACTCGCTAACCTGGTTCTTTCTTCATAGACTCACAATTTTTCTTCTTTGTTTATTTGTCCATTTCTTTTTCAGGGTCACAGTGGAACCTAATTCCACCACCTCTCCAGCCAATGTGTTCCACTAAGATAGGTATCATCATTCAAAGTTCCGAGTAAATTTAATATCAGAACATGAAATTTGTCACCATGTACTATCTTGAGATTCATATCTGACACATGGCATTTAAATTAATCCATGCAAAGGATTACACTGTTAGATCAAACTCCCCATGCAAAAGGCTTTATAATTGTTAGGAGGGTAGTAAGGATGGACACTGAGATGTTTTACTTTATGGAGATTTTCATAGCCATTGGTCATGAAGTGTAAAACCCAACAACCAATAATTAATAAGCCATCCATGAGAAATTTTTCTTCTAAATAGTGGGATAAAAGTGATATTCTTTAGATACATGAAGTGTAAAAAAGAAGCAAGAGTGAATATCGGACCACTGGAAAACGATGCTGGAGAGGTAGTAATGGGGGACAAGGAAATGCTGACTGAACCAACTAACTATTTTGCATCAGTCTCCACTATGAGGACACCAGCAGCACGCAGAAAGTTCTAGGTGTCAGGGATCATGAAGTCTGTGAAGTTACCATTGCTAGAGAGAAGGTTCTTGGAAAACTAAAAGATCTGAAAGTAGTTAAGTCACCATAGACTATATGGTGTACACACTCCAGGGTTTGGAAAAAGGTGCCTGAACATATTATGGAGGTATTAGTAATGATTGTTCAACAATCACTAGGTTCTGGAATGGTTGCGGAAGACTGGAAAATTGTAAATATCACTTGACTATTCAAGAAGGGAGAAAGGAAACTATAAACCAGTTAGTTTGACCTCAGTGGTTGGGAAGATGTTGAAGTCAATCATTAAGTATGAGTTCTCAGGGTACTTGGAGACACATAAAACTAGCCCATAGTCAGCACTGTTTCCTCATTTAAAATCTTACCTGACAAATGTGTTGTAATTCTTTGAAGAAATAACAAGCAGGATAGACAAAGGAGAATTGGTTGATGTTGTACACTTGGATTTTCAGAAGGACTTTGACAAGATACCCCACATGAAGCTGCTTAACAAGATACAAGCCCATGATGTGACAGAAAAGATTCTAGCAGTGCCTGATTGACAGAAGACAAAGAGTGTGAATAAAGGGAGACTTTTCTGGTTGGCTGCCAGTGACTAGTGGTTTTCCACTGGGGTTGTGTAGGGATCCTTTTAGAATGAAGATGAGAAGGAATTTCTTTAGCCAGGGAGTGGTGAATCTGTGGAATTCATTACCAAAGGCAGCATGGAGGCCAAGTCTTTATGTACATTTAAGACAAATTTTGATAGATTCTGGATTGGTCAGAGCATGAAGGGATATGAGGGAGAGGGGGAAGGCAGGAGATTTGGGCTAAGAGGAGCAAAATTAAGCCATTTGGCCTGTCGAGTCTGCTCTGTCATTTCATCATAGCTGAAATATTTAGTTAGTTCATTCCTGTACTGCATTCTTTGTGTAAAATAAACACAGATGAATTCTATTCCTAAGCAAATAATTTTCAACCAAACAGCCTTTCAACGATTAGCCTCAGAGAATAAATATCCCAGTTCAGTCTATAAGACATTAACCTGGTTGTTTAGTTATTCAGAACACAGAAAATCAGCAATGTCAAAAAGCAATACAAAAAAAAAATGTATAACAAATTCTATAAAATGGACAAAATATTGACTGGATATCACATTGGCCTTCAGATCACCAAATTTTTCAAATATAATTAAAAAGAAATACTTGATCAGCAGAGAGGGTGGAAAGCTAACAACTCAGTGTCAGAGATGCCCCTATCTCTGGTGTTGTCTGTGTGGAATTTGGATGTTGCCTGAAGATATACATGCAACATTTTGGAAACAGCTTCTTTTCCTTCATTTTTGAGCAGTCCATGAACCCATGAACACTACTTGATAAACGCAAGAGGTTTTGATCATGCTAGGCTCCTTATGGTTGTTATAGCTAGAGGTGGACGAGGGTGTAAGCTCCCACTATCTATTATATGCTCCCAATGGCATGCATCTCAAATAGTCCCTGACAACCAAATCCAGCTCTTGGCCTTCACATCTGCCTTACCTACCAAGCCTGGCAGAATCATTTCTATTGACAGGAGAAGGAGCAAAGGTGGGTTACTGGCGCCTTAGGATCAGTCGATTCGGACAGATGGGGCCATTGGTGGCTCGTCCATGAGAAGCAAAACTCTGATCACAAACCCCTGCTGCTCTGCGGCTATACCTACTCATAGGGAAGGCATAAGGAGTAAACTCTGAGGAAAGATCTGCAGCTGAAGTATCTCAGGCTGTCCTACTTTGAGTTCAACGCAGACTGGCAACTCTTGTGATGCTGCTGTAGCAAACAGTATAAATCTCTGCTGTTCCTTCGGGATCATCAGCTGCTTGGAGAGGAGAAGTCTGCTGCGTGGGCGACAGCCTGCTCTCCATATCATACTGCCCTGGCCTTTGTATCACATAGCAATCTATAGCACAATATCCATGTTCAACCTTGACCAATGGAGGGCCTCTGCAGTAGCTGGAAATCCAGAACAACACATACAAAATGCTGGAGAAAGGTCAGGTAGCATCCGTAGAAATGACTAAATCTGCAAATAGGTCCTGTTGAAGGGCTCCTGCCCGAAACATTGATTTGTTCATTCGCTATGTGCCATGTCATAAGAAGTGGGCAATCATGGTCTTTCCATCACCATGATTGTTCTTGGCAAATTTATTTACGGAAGTGGTCTGCCATTGCCTTCTTCAGGGCAGTGTCTTTACAAGACAAGTGCTTTTGTTTACTGCCCGTTACCACTGGCATTTAGGGCAGCAATGAAGATATCTCCGGTGGTGATCGGGGATTCCTTCATCATGTCAGTAGCTTTCCCTCAGCTTTCACTGCTGTTACCATACACGTCCTGGGTGGAGACTTGTCACATCTCACACTCAGATACAGAAATATTCTTCATTGTTGTTCCTGCAACTGTTTTGTTTAACCAGGCTGAACCTGAGCTGAACCCCCCTGGACCTGGAGGACCTGTGAACCATTCTCAGTCTGGCCTCTACCCTTTGACCTGTTTGGCATGGGTGATCCTGCCAAGAACCAAAGCATAAAGCCCTGACTCCAGCCAACATAGCTCTCCAGGTCACTGAGGCACGCAAGCCTCTAAACCTATGACAAGGTTGTGGTCTTCTTGGAGGACAAGACAGGTGAGCCCAGCCATTATCAATATACTTCAGAGGTTGTCTGCCTGGCATCAGTGTTTGCATAGCCAGGACTTGTGATATGCACCAACTGCTCACACAGCCATTCCTCACCTGCTCCCAAGGCTTCACATGACCCTGATCGAGGGTCTAAGTAGGTGCTACACTTTACCCGAGGGTGACCTGCAGGCTAGCGGAGGGGAGGGGCGCCTTACACTCACCTCCTTTGGTAGAGATGTATCTCCATCCCACCACCCATCTTTGCAGGACTTATTTAATTTTCTAACTTCTATGTCATGCACTGTACTGCTGTCACAAAACAACAAATTTTGCATCAATTTTGCATGTCAGTGATTATAAATCTGATTCTAGCTCTATTTCATGAAGATAATGTCATTTCATCTCAAAGACATGCATCTTAGTGGGTTAATTGCTACTATAAGTTACCACTAGAATGTTGGTGAGTGGTAGAATCTGAAGGAAGTCGATGAGAAGTTGGAAAGAATTATAAATAAGATTGATGTAAACCTGATAGCTGATGGTCAGTGTAGACTTAATAAGCTGAAGGGCTTTCTTCCTTGCTGTATCTCTCTATGATCCATTAAGGACCTTTGGCAATAATCGTGACAACGTGTAGATGGATATTTTTATTTTATTCTCAGCTTCATTAAATTATACCGGCATTTACTCTATAACCTTATAGTCGGACATATGCAAGAGCCTCTAGCTGATTCCCATGATTATTAATTTGGTCACCACAGTTTAATTTTTCATTTTTATTTATCAGACATACAGCATAGAACAGGCCTCTCCAGCCTAATGAGCCCAGGCCACCTAAATACACCCATGTGACCAATTACCCTGCTAATCCGTATGTCTCTGGAATGTGGGAGGAAACCAGAGCCCAAGAGGAAACTCACACGGTCACAGGGAGAACGTACAGACTCCTTAGTGACAGCATCTGGAATTGAACTGTATCACTGGAACGGTAATAGCATTATGCTAACCCCTATGCCACTGTGCCGTCCTTTATCTTTTATCTTTTATCAACTCCCTCTTACACACTGGAATGCTATTATTTACATCTGCTTCAAAGTTTAAGCCAACTATTGTCTTCCCCACAGCAAATTCAGAAATGAAGTTCCAATGCATTACTGAGTTTGAGAATGGACAATGATAGGTTAGAATTGCATCCATCAGTTACAGTCCATTCCCAGTTTAATAACACCCAGACATACAGACCAGTTCCCATAATGTTTTTAAATTCAAAAGTCCAACATGCACACACTTATTCTCACAAACAGCAGAAATCCCTTCTTTTGCATTTCATTCTTAACAGTCTTATGTGTTTTTGATGCCAGTCATTACAATACTGAGGAAGTACAATAGCCATATCGAAGGATTTCAGTGTATTTCCCAATTTACAGACAAAAGTGACGGATGGAACTCACTCATTACCCAGGGACAGCCTGTATTGAAATTGCACATTACCCAAGGCCTTCGGACTGTTTATTTCCAAAAGATTATATATAATTTAACACTTCCTTCTCAAAGTAACAAAATATCCCTTCCAAATTGATGTTATTAACAGTGGATACAGAATCAAATTAAATATTTATAAATACAATTTTCTAAATCTGGTCTAATGAGCCATAACGTCTTAATAGATTCATTCCCACTGCCATACGAGAATTAACCATCCACTAATGCTGGCTGAAGCCCTGGACTGCCCATTCAGAATTGTTAGTTTACTGTAAGCAAACAATATCCTGATTAGGCACAAGCAGTTGAAAAACTGATCTCTGGTTGCAGGAATACTTTGCAGTCTTTGAGCATCTTCATAGCTAGGATCGATAGAATCAATCAATTGGCAGGAAAAAGGAACAAATACAGAGGATTAGCTGTGATTCTACTAACTGGAAAAGTAGGATGAAGGGACCAGATGATCCCCTGTTAAACTTATATCCTTAAGTAACGTACACTCAATGGCCACTCTATTCGGAACCTCCTGTACCTAATAAAGTGGGCATTAATTATATATTCATAACCTTCTATTACTGTAGCCCATCCACTTCAAGGTTCAATGTGCTGGGCATTCAAAAATGCTCTTCTGCACACCATTGTTGTAATGCACGGTTATTTGAAATATTGTTGCCTTCCTGTCAGCTTGAACAAGTCTGGCCATTCTCCTCTGACTTCTCTCATTAACAAGGCAGCTTTGCACAGAAAACTGCCAGTCGCTGGATGTACTTTGCCTTTTGCACCATTCTCCGTAAACTCTAGAGAATGTTGCACATAAAAATCTCAGGAGATCAGCAGTTTCTGAGATACTCAAACCACCCCATCTGGCACCACCAATAATTCCACAGTCAAAGTTACTTAGAGCACATTTATTCCCCATTCTGATGTTTGATCAGAACAACAACTGATCCTCTCGACCATGTCTGCATGTTTTTATCCATTGAGTTGCTGTCACATGATTGGCTGATTAGATGCCAACATTAACAAGCAGGTGTATAGGTGTACCTAATAAAGTGGCCACTAAGTGTTGAGCCACTTCATTTAAACATTTGAGCTTGTATGAAATATGACATTTCTTAAAATATTACGAAACAGAAGTGGTTTGAAATATAGTCACACAACAGACTGCAGATGCTGGAAACAGGAGCAACAATTAGTCTGCTGGAGGAACTCAGCAGGTCAAGCAGAACTGTGGAGGGACTGGTATTGGTGAATATATGATCCCTCAGTCTACCTCACCATGACCCTAGCATCTTATTCATCTCCCTGTGCTGCACTTTCATGTTATATTCAACAATAAATTTCTGTTTTGCAGTGGAATGATTTGTCTGAATGGCACACAAAGGCTTTCCACTCTATTTCTGTACACGTGACTTTAATAAACTAAATGCAAATTGTCAGTTGCATTTCAAATTGAAACCCTGCATCAAGAAAATGGGTGCCAGAGAAGATGGCCAATGAAAAGAGAAGGGGGAATGATGACACAGGGGCCAGTGGCTGAGGAAGGGTGAAGGATGAGGATAACTCCAGAGATGGCGGTATTCACTTGAGTATCTAAAGAAACAATTAACATCAAATTCATAGAGTCATACAGGCCCTTCTGTCTAATTCACCCACAAGTCCAGTCCCCTTTGCCTGTGGTCAAACACTATCCCTCTGAACCCCTCCTATCCAAGTATTAGTCCAAATGTTGTTATTGAGCCTTCCTCAACTACTTCCTCTAGCAATTCATTCCATATGTGCACCATACTCTGTATGAAGAAGCTTTCCCTCAGAAACACAAGAGTTTCTGCAGATGCTGGAAATCCAGAGCAACACATGCACAATGCTGGAGGAACACAACAAGTCAGGCAGCATCTGTGGAAATGAATAGATAATCGAAGTTTCAAGCGAAGACCCTTCTTCAGGATGGGAAAGAAAGGGTGAAGATGCTAGGGCAAAAACATGGGGACAGGGGAAGGAGTACAAGCTTGAAGGTGATAGGTGAAGCCTTATGGCTGTGGGAGGGTGGGGGGTTGAAGTAAGAAGCTGGGAGGTGAGGTGATAGATGGAAAAGGTAAAGGGCTGAAGAAAACTCTTTAGTCTTGTAATCATCTGTGATTCTTTCATTGGAACTTGGATATAAAACTGGGAACAAAATATTACTGTTCACTAAGTTGACCACAAGTTACTCCAAAGTGGATAGAAATATTCCTCCTAGTTACCCTCAGTAGGTTGATCAAGTTAAATTGAAAGGTTCTAGAATCTTTAGAGTGAATGCAGAGGAGATTTACCAGGATGCTGTCCAATTTAGAGAACATGTCTTATGAGGATAGGTTGAATGAGCATGGACTTCTCTCGAGAGAAAAGGAGGATGAGAGTAGATAGAGGCATATAAGATCATAGGAGGCATAGATAGAGTGGACAGCCAGTGCTTGTTTCTAGGACGGCAATAGCTAATATGAGAGGCCATAATTTTAAGGTAATTGGAAGTAAATATAGTGGGGGGGGGGAATTTCAGAATGATAAGTGCATGGAACGCATTGCCAGAGGTGGTGGTAGAGGCAAATATATTAGGAAAATTTAAGAATTTCATAGATAAGAACATTGATGGAAAAAATGGAGGGTTATGTAGTGGGGGAGGGTTAGATTGATCTTGGAATAGGTTAAAAAGTCAGCACAACACCATTGGCCAAAGAGCCTGTATTGTGCTGTACTGTTCTATGTCCAATGTTGTGAGTTCATCCCACTCCGGTGTTTTGAATATAAAATCTAGGTGGCGCTGACACAGCACTAAGGATCTGTTGCAGCCTCTGAGATGTAAGATCTGTCTCTCAGCGTGATGCATTTTGATTCAAAGAAGAGCAGTGGAAGTACTCCCAATGTCTTGGCTCATTCATTCACATCTGACTAAACGAGAGATGTGCCAGCCATTCGTTTGCTGGACTTGCACACGTTCAATCAGAATCAGGTTTAATTTCACTGACACACGCCATGAAATTTGTTGCTTGGCTGCAGCAGTGTAGCACAATATATTAAGAGTACGTAAAAAAATATACTGTTTACGGTACATACATCAAAAATTAAATAATCAGTCCAAAGAGAAGACAGAAAATAGGAGTTAGTGCTCTTAGGCTGGTTCTTTATCCATTCAGAAATCTGATAGTTGAGGGGGAAAGCTGATCCTGGACCACTGAGGGTGCGCCTTCAGACTCCTGTTCCTCCTTTCTGATGGTAGTGATAAGAATAGACAACGTCCTGGGTGCTATATGGGGAATCTTTGATGATGGATACCTCCATTTTGAGACATTGTCTTTGGAAGATGTCATCAGTGTCAGGGAGACTAGAAAATATGTTTGGAAGTGCTTTGCAACATTATGACATTCTGACTGGTAAACTGAACTTTAATTTGTCCTCATCGTGCAGTTTCCATGAGTAAATTTTGCATTTACTGCTCATTTCTAGCTGCCCTGGCACTTGGTTTGCCTTTCCAGGGTGCAGTGGTGAAGTAGACGCATTCCTAATATTAGCAAATCAGATAGATTTACCATAGCTCAGTAGGTTCATAGTCACAAACACTGATAGTGCTTTTGTAATTAGGATTTATTTAATACCCCGAATTTACAATCACCATGCTCTGCTCTGAACTTGACACTTATATCGGCAGATCTTTAATCTCAGTTCCTAGGTCACTGCTCCAGTGACACGGCCACAATGATGCCGTAAATGAAATGAAAAGAAAACCACCAGGTGCAGGAGATTGGAAAACACAAGCTGAAAACGCTGGATGTATTCAGCAGGTCTGGCAAAAGAAAGGTAAATAAGAGTTAATCTTTCATTTCAAAGACCCGTCACCAGAACAAGTTGGAGTTGGGACAATTACTAAGCATGGTTTAGCCAGGTGGTTTCCAACATGAGCCATAGAGTCACAGAGTGATACAGGGTGGAAACAGGCTCTTCGGACACTACGTCTGTGCTGACCACTCGCCATAGATTTACTCTAATCCTAATTAACATGATTTATTTATTCTTCCAACATTTTCATCAACTCTCACCAATTCTAGCTCTCATCTACACACCAGGGACAATTTACAGCACAGTGGACAATTAACCTCCAGAAGATAAACATCTTTGGGATGTGGGAGGAAATCCACATGGTCATAGGAAGAACATGCAAACTCCACACAGGCAGTAGCCCAGGTCAGCACCGAACCTGGGTCTCTATGAGACATTGGCTCTACTAGCTGTGCCACTGTACAGACCCCCTCGTAACTATTTAGTCCATTTCGATTTAATATAGCTATTCAGAAGAATTCCAACTGTCAATAATAGTTAGCACTACAAGTACTATAAAGAGTTACTCCGGTCGGTATTATTCTACTACCATACACTCACCAACTGCATTTTCAACTCTCCAATCGAGAAGGGTAATCTTAAACCGAAGAGATTCTGCAGATACTAGAAATCTTGAGAAACACGCACAATCTTTGATTGGTTTCAATGAGAGCCCCTCATTCTTCGAAACTCTAGTGAGTATAGGCCCAGAGACGTCAAGCGCTCCTTATAAGCTAATGCTGTCATTCTCAGGATCTTTCTTGTGAACCTCCTCTGGACCGTCTCCAATGTCAGCACATTCTTTCTCAGATAAGGGGCCCAAAACCGCTCACAATACTCTAGGTGCAGTGTGACCAAAGCCTTATAACGCATCAGCATTACATCCTTGCTTTTGTATTCTTGTTCTTTAGAAATGAATGCTAACATTGCATTTGCCCTCTTTACCACCAACTCAACCTGCAAGTTAACTTTCAGGGTAACCTGCACAAATACTCTTCAGTCGCCCCGCACCTGCAATGTTTGAATTTCCTCCCCATTAACAAAGTAGTCCATGCCTTTATTTCTTCAGCAAAAGAGCTTTCCTTACACTATACTCCATCTATCATTTACTTGCCCATTCCCACAATACGTCTAAGTCCTTCTGCAGACACCCTGCTTCCTCAACACTACCTGCCCTTCCACCTATACTCGTATCTTCCACAAACTTGGCCACAAAGCCATCAATTCCTTCATTAAAATTATTGACATAATGTGAAAATAAGTGGTCCCAACACTGATCCCTGCAGCACACCACTAGTTACTGGCAGCCAATCGGAAAAGGACAGCACTTATTCCCACCCCTTACCTCTTGTCTGTCCGCCAATTTTCTATCCATGCTAGTACCTTTCCTGTAATACCATGGGCTCTTATCTTGTTAAACAGTACCCTTCTACCCCCACATCCAGGTCGTTAATAAAAATCACGAAAAGTAGAGGTCCCAGAACAGACCATTGTGGGACACCACTAGCCACAATCCTCCAATCTGGTGCAGGGAGTACATTCAGATTGGAGGATTGTGACTAGTGGTGTCCCACAAGGATCTGTTCTGGGACCTCTACTTTTCGTGATTTTTATTAATGACCTGGATGTGGGGATAGAAGGGTGGGTTGGCAAGTTTGCAGACGACTCAAAGGTTGGTGGTGTTGTAGATAGTGTAGAGGATTGTCAAAGATCGCAGAGAGACACTAATAGGATGCAGAAGTGGGCTGAGAAGTGGCAGATGGAGTTCAACCCAGAGAAGTGTGAGGTGGTACACTTTGGAAGGACAAACTCCAAGGCAGAGTACAAAGTAAATGGCAGGACACTTGGTGGTGTGGAGGAGCAGAGGGATCTCGGGGTACACGTCTACAGATCCCTGAAAGTTGCCTCACAGGTGGATAGGGTAGTTAAGAAAGCCTATGGGGTGTTAGCTTTCATAAGTCGAGGGATAGAGTTTAAGAGTCGCGATGTAATGATGCAGCTCTCTAAAACTCTGGTTAGGCCGCACTTGGAGTACTGTGTCCAGTTCTGGTCACATCATCATAGGAAGGATGTGGAAGCATTGGAAAGGGTATAGAGGAGATTTACCAGGATGCTGCCTGGTTTAGAAAGTATGCATTATGATCAGAGATTAAGGGAGCTAGAGCTTTACTCTTTGGAGAGAAGAAGGATGAGAGGAGACTTGATAGAGGTGTACAAGATAATAAGAGGAATAGGTAGAGTGGATAGCCAGCCAGGGCTTCCCCAGGGCACCACTGCTCAATACAAGAGGACATGGCTTTAAGGTAAGGGGTGGGAAGTTCAAGGGGGTTATTAGAAGAAGGTTTTTTACTCAGAGAGTGGTTGGTGCGTGGAATGCACAGCCTGAGTCAGTGGTGGAGGCAGATACACTAGTGAAGTTTAAGAGACTACTAGACAGGTATATGGAGGAATTTAAGGTGGGGGCTTATATAGGAGGCAGGGTTTGAGGTCAGCACAACATTGTGGGCCGAAGGGCCTGTACTGTGCTGTACTATTCTATGTTCTATTTTCTATGTGCAGCACCATGTTGAAAGCTTTCTGAAAATCCAAATAAATAGCATCCGCTGACTTTCCTTTGTCTATCCTGCCTGTTATTTCCTCAAAGAATTCCAACAGATTTGTCAGACAAGATTACCGCTTTAGAAAACCATGCTGATTTTGGTCTATTTTATTATGTTCTTCCAAGTACTCCAAATACTCATCCTTAATAATAGACTCCAACATTTGTCCAACCACTGAAGTCAGGCTAACTGGCCTATAATTTGCTTTCTTTTGCCTCCCTCACTTCTTAAAGAGCAGAGTGATAGTTGCAATTTTCCAGACCTCAGGAACCATTCCAGAATCTTGTGATTCTTGAAAGATCATTACTAATGCTTCCATAATCCCTTCAGCTACCTCCCCCAGAATACTGGGGTGTAGTCTATCATGTCCAGATTATCTGCCTTCCATACTTTCAGCTTCCCAAGCATTTCCTTCTTAGTAATGGCAACAGCACTCACTTCTGCCCCCTGACACTCTTGGATTTTTGGCATTCTGCTTGTGTCTTCCACAGTGAGGACTGACAGAAAATACTTATTCAGTTCATCCACCATTTCCTTAACCCCCATTCCTCCCTCTCCAGTGTAATTTTCCTGTGGTCTGATTTCCACTTTCATCTTTCTTTTACTGTTTACATATCTGAAAAAAAACTTTAGGTATCCCCTTTTATATTATTGGCTAGCTTACTTTCTTATTTCATCTTTTCTCTCCTTATGGCCTTTTTTATTGTCTTCTGTTGGTTTTTAAAATCCTCTAAATTCCCAACAAATATTGCTATAATATATACCCTCCCTTTTCCTTTCAAACTGCCCTTGTCAGCCATGGATGCCTTATCTTCCCTTTAGAATATTTTCCATCTTTGGGATGTATCTCCCCTGCACCCTTTGAATTTCCCCGAGAAACATCAGTCATTGCTGCTCTGTATTTCTCCCTGCTAGTGTCCCCTTCCAGTCAACTTTGGACAGCTCCTCTCTTATGCCTCTGTAATTCCCTTTACTTCACTGTACTGCTGTGACTAACTTCTCCTTCTCAAACTGCAGGGTGAATCCTATCATATTATGATCACTGACTCCCGAGGGTTCCTTTACTTTAAGCTTCCTAATCAATGGGTCATTACATAGTACCTAATCCAGAATTGTCATACCCCTAGTGGGTCCAACTACGAGCTGCTCAAAAGAGCCATCTCGTAGACATTCTACAAATTCCCTCTCTTGGGATCCAACACAAGCCTGATTTTCCCAATGTACCTGTATATTGAAATCCCCCCATATTTACCACAGCATTACCCATTTTACATGTCTTCTCTATCTCCCTTTGTAATTTGTGACTCATATCCTGGCTACTATTCAGAGGCCTGTACATAATTCCTACCAGGTTCTTATTACCCTTGCAGTTTTTTAACTCTACGCACAAGGATTCTGCATCCTCCAATCCTATGTCATCACCTCTTTCTAAGGATTTGATTTCATTTTTTACCAACAGAACCATACCGCCCTTTTTGCCTACATGCCTGTGCTTTCAATCCAATATGTATCCCTGGATGTTAAGCTCCCAACTATAATCTTTCAGCAACGATTCAAAAATGTCAACAACATCATACCTGCCGATCTCTAACTGTGTTACAATGATCACCTACCTTATTCTGTATACTGTATACATTCAGATATAACATCTTCGGTCCTGTGTTCATCACTCTTTTTTGATTTTGGCCCCGTGTTATACTTTAACTCATTCTACTGACTGCAATTTTGCCCAGACATCAACCTGTCCTTCCTGGCAGTCTCACTGCGCACTGCATCTACTTGTACACCAACTACCCCATCCTCAGCCCCATTATTCCAGTTCCCATTCCCATCCAAATTAGTTTAAACCTTGCCTTACAGCTCTAGCAAGCTTGCCCACAAGAATATTGGCCATCCTCGGGTTCTGGTGTAACAGATCATACCTTCCCTAGAAGAGATCTCAATGATTTAGAAATCTGAAACCCTGTGCTCTGCACCAATTCTTCAGCCACACATTCATCTACCAAATCTTACCCTCACTGGCATGATGCACAGGCCTGGGGGTCTTGTTTTACAGCTTTCTCTGACATTGTCTCACTCCAACAATAGCTGCGGTGCTTACATCTCCTTTCGTTTTATTGGCCCCACACTGATTGCAGCCCTCCAAAAAGTATTGAGAGGTTAACCAGAAAGGGGAATGAAAATTGAGAGAAGCAGATCGGGGAGAAATTACTGAAAGTTAGAGAAATTAATGCTCATGTCATCAAACTGGAGGCTACCCAGTTAGAATATGAAGTGTTGCTCCTCCAGCATGAACTTGGCCTCATCAGGGCTGTGGAGGAGCCCATGGTTAGACATTTCACAATGGAATAAGAAGTCAAACTGAAATGGGTGGCCATGGGGAGATCCTGCTTTTTGCATTTGACAGAGCAAAGGTGTTCAATGAAGAGGACTCCCAGTCTGTCTTTGGTCTCACGGATGTAGAGGAGGCTACACCAGGAGCACCAGGTACAGTTGATGACTCTGACAAACTCACCTTACCTGGAAGAAATATTCAGCCTCTCAATAGTGAGAAGGTAGGAGATGTAAGGGTAAGTGTAGCGCATCACACATGCAGGAATAAGTGCCAGGAGGGAGATCAGTGCGGAGGGTCGAGTGACACGGAGACAAAGGAGGGTGGTGGTGAAGGGGAACTGGTTAGGTCTGTTATCCAGACAGCAGTGGAGAGCTGTAAGGTTTCTTTTATGTGGGGTTGAACTGTACAGGATGTGCATAATGAAAGTAAGACAATCAGGGCCAGGGAACTAAAAGTGATTGCAGAGATGGACAGCATGTGAAGTGTCAGGGATGTAGGTGGGAATGGATCAAACCAAGTGGACAAAATGGAGTGGAGGGATGCGGGGACAAATTCAGTGGGGCAGGAGCAAGCTGAAACAATGGGCCTACTGGGACATTTAGATATCTGGATCAGTGAGGAGGTCTCACTGGTCTGGAGAGTCCGTGGCCCTACCATCAAGACCTCGAGTTGTCAGGGGGATCAGAAGGGGCCCTGCATACAAAAATCCATTGAAACTTTTTGAAAACAAGCGAAGGCAGACTCCAGTATCAAAACAGAGAAAGCTCTGCATTATTTCCCAAAATGTGACATTTAATAAATATTAAAAATGAGATGAACATTTCAAAAAATTCCAAAATCATGCAATATTTTAAAAATACTTAAAGCCCCTTTAAATAATTTAAAACATTAAACTAAGCACAAGAAAAATGTAACTCATCAACACATTATTCTAAATGCTGAGATGCTGATGTAAATACCATGATTTTTGTTTGGAAATCACATTCTGGCATTTCCATGATGATATATCAAACCAGAGGTAATAGATTTGCTATGCTAATGCCTTATCATAATCAATTACCTTCTAAGACATTTCCTCATTTCCTACCCAAATTGGGAAGAAAAAGTAAATGTTCCTTTTATGTGCCGAATGCAGAGAAAGTCATTACTCGATCATTAATTATTGACATGTTTATTATGCAACTACAGCTCTGTTAAAAAGAGATTTATTCAGACTGTTAGCCTATTGAACAATAACATTTCACTCCAAGTTGTTCAGACTAAGCTCTACTGTACTAGAGCCATCACAAATAAATACAAACCTAAAGGTTTTCTTGATGTTTCCAGCTGAATGCTTGTAATTCAAATATAACTGCCAGATTAGTATGAAATTGCTTTTATTTTTTAACTAGTTAAAAGTATACACCCATGGATAATACTGGTACAGGTAATATTGGATGTATAATTCAGAAAATGTGGCTCTAATGTTGTAGCTATATGAAATGATAGCAATGCTATCCAATGTAGTACTACACTCAGTGGCCACTTTATTAGGTACACCGGCATACCTGCTCATTAATGCAAATATCTAACTAGCCAATCACGTGGCAGCGTCTTAATGCATTAAAAAACTTGCAGACGTGGTCAAGAGGTTCAGTTGCTGTTCAGAGCAAACATCAGAATGGGAAAGAAATATGATCTTCCTGACACTCATGGTGGAATTATTGCTGGTGCCAGACAGAGTGGTTTGAGTATCTCAGAAACTGCTAATCTCCTGGAACTTTCATTCACAGTGGTCTCCAGAGTTTACAGAGAATGTTGCAAAATACAAAAGACATCAAGTGAGAGGCAATTCTGTGGAAGAAAATGCCCTTTTTAATGACGTCGGAAGAGAATGGCCAGTCTGGATCAAGCTAACAGGAAGGCAAACCATAACTCAAATAACCATGCGTTACAACAGCAGTGTGCAGAAGAACGTACAACACATTGAACTTTGAAATTGATGGGCCACAGCAAGAGAAGACCATGAATGTCCAATCAGTGACCACTTTGTTAGGTAAAGGAAATACTTAATAAAGTGGCCACTGAGTGTGTACGCATTGTGCAATACTCCATGTGTGGCCGCATGGCCAGAAGGTCCTATCTGTGGTGTATCTCAATAACTAACTGAATAGTACACATTGTGGGCTGAAGGGCCTGTTTTTGTGCTGTACTCTTCGATTTTCTATGTTCTAATACTAAGAGCAGTGAAGGGAGAAACAGATACCAAATGGGACGCAGGCAGTAAGGATTTGCCTACTGGTTGCAGTCTAATTAACTTCAAGATGCCTTTGAGAGTTTCTTAGTAGACTTCTCAACTGACAGGCAGCTTGATTGCCAGAGGGAGAAGCAGATCATAGCAAAGAGAGTCAGGGAGGTGTTGGTGGGTTTCTAGTTGGCAAAAGAGGGTGGTGGGGTTGGCAGAATTGAAACTAGTCAGAATGCAGATGTTGGGAGGGAGGGAGAAAATTCATAAATTATGGAGGGAGTAGGAAAAAGAACATCAGGAGCATGACTGGATAATTGAACAGTTGAGATGTGCATATGTGCTTTTTGACAACCTCCACCTCCAAAAAAAGCACAATGCATCTTTCGCCTGCACTTAGAGGATGTCATTTAACATCTGATCTGTTCAGTAGCTTCTCCAGCAGGGAAGCTCTCAATCCCATAGTAGCAAAAACAAAAAAATGCTGGAAACACTCAGCAGGTCAAGCAGCGTCAGTGCAGGGACAAATAATTGCTGGGCCTGGAGATGATATTACCCAGAAGGTTATTCAGAAGTCAAGAATGAGGTGAAATGTTCTGGCTACTGCTACTTTATTAGATGTTCATAATGAAGAAATATTAGTAAAAGACTATGAGCAAGTAGCACAGCAACAGTAAGTAATTCACACCAACAAAGAATCTGCCTTGTGGTCTGACACTGAAAACTGGTTCAAGCTGGACAGATATGGGAATCTTCTCTGATAAGAACACCCTGTGACACAACAAGGACAGTCTGTGATTTACACTGCCATGACATTTCAGGCTTATAGACAATGAAACTACAGAAGTAAAGACCAGCTATATTGCAATTTACTGAAAATTCACTGTACATCTACAGACAAGCAGGTGTTATGCCTCAGGCTCGCTCAACTCGCTGTCGTCTAGGGGAAACAGCCCACGGCCCCGCCAAACTGGGTAATTAAGTTTGTGTGGATGCTGTGTGATGTACCCCACCCCGCCAAATAACAGAACACCATATAAGATTAATTGATTACAATTTATAGATAATACTGGAACTATATAATTAATAGAGATAAAATATAAAAGGAAAATAAAAGGCACCAAACTTATCAAAGTTCAAGCTCTTCGTGCACAAACAGTTGGCGTTCTAGTAACGAGCCTCTCTTCACCATTCGATCCTCTCTGACCACTTCGACCCGCTGCCTGGGACCAACCACGGTGGTCGACCAGACACTCTACTTGAGTCTGTCTTCGCCTCCTCCCCTCGCCAAACACCTTGGACCTCAGACTCCTGCTTGGAGTCCGACCCTGTTAGCCAGCTCACAGCACTGTGTCCACTCTCTCTCTCCCCATTGCGCCTTCTGCCCCAAAAACCCATGCATCACAATAGCTTACAGACCCACAAGAAAGAATAACATCTATCCCAATTGGCTCCTTTGCTCTCTTATCAATAATAACATAACCCAAACAATCTGCTCGCGAGAGAACTTTCTCAGCAGTTAACATAACAAAGAAGCCATTTTAATTATAACAAAACAAAGAAGCCATTTTAATTAGCCTACGCAGTAACATAAAAGAAGAAACCCTTTACATAAACAAGCATAAAGTTAAACAACAAGAATTAAGAAAAATAACAATTTAGATTAATCCAACACAGTTAACATTTCAGGGCTACGATCCTTCATCAGAATTGTGAAAGCGAACATTGCCTTCTGACGCTGTCTGCGGTTTCTCTTTTCTTTCTCCAATGAAGTGTTGAGCGGGAGTTACAATTCTTCCATAGCTGCACCTCTTCCCTTTGCAGATGACTCCAACCCATCCCAATTGGATTTCTACTCAATGTTCACCCTTCACAATTCCAATTCATTCCTGGTGAAAACTGGCTTGCACATCTCTCCATAACAAACAGGTATTGGAGGAGCTCAGAAGGTCAGGCAACATCTGTGGGGCAGGAGTGGACTGTTGAAGTTTCCGTTGAAGAGTTGCAACCCAAAACCAGTCCAGATAAAAGGTCTCTTTCCACAACATTACCCAATCATTTCTCTCTATAGATGCAGCATGATCCACTGCATTCCTTTCTGTTGTTCAAAGTTCCAGTATCTGCAGCCACTTGAGTAACTCTTTCTTTCCCAGTCCTGATGAAGGATCACAGAAATAAAATGTTCACTTTCTCTCTTTCCACAGATTCAGCCCGACCTGCTGAGTGGTCGTAGTATTTTCTGTTTTCCATTCAGAGATCCAGCAACTGTTATGGCGTCTTTTTCATTTTCAGTGTTCTGTCAGAAGTGCTCTGGTTAGACTTTCCTGCTTAGAGGTGGTTTCTTGAAACTACAAACTTTCTACAGCACAGGCAAGGCTGCTATCACAGACTACATCTGGAGAAGGTTAAAGGCTGGAAGTTGAATTATATTCTGCGAAGCACTTAATTCAGTTATAATGTTCATTGTGATGAGATTTAATGATTGTTTCTGGCAATAGTATGTCTGCATACCTCTCAAAGCACAGGTAAACTTTGCTTTTAGATTTGGCAATTCCTTACTGACACACTGAAGGTTCAGTGGTGGACCTGTGAAGGCACATAGATCATCTCCAGAGTGTGTAGAAGCACAGTGCAGATATAAACAACATGCACCACACTTTATAGTATGGAACACTCTAGCCATCAGATATGGGTACATTGAAACTATCATCGTGCCCTCAGAATTCATGCTAAGGGTTCGCTTTGCTAAAACAAACAGCCCGAAGCTGAGGATTATTAAATAATTCAGGCACTTTCAGCAGCTGTCTTGTAAAAATCATTGATGATCCCTGGATTGTGGTTAGAAATGTGTGACAGCCAGCACTGAGCATTTACTGAGTGGCTGCAGCCAGCACTATTCGTGCATCAAGGCTAATGTAGCGAGCACCAAAATCCTCCAACGGGCAAAAATACTGTGTCGCTTCAACGGATGATTCTCATCCATGGAAGCATTAGCTGCTTGCTTTGTTCAGATTCATTTTAATTTTAATTCATTTTTATTTAACACATGTGTAATGATTCATGCAATGAAATGCACTGTTTGTGTTAACAAACAACACCATTTAAGGACGCACAGGGGGCAGCCTGCAAGTGTCACCACACAGGCCGGCGCCAACATAACATACTTACAATGCTTGGCAGAACAACAAGAACACAACAAAATAGAACACAGCAAGCAACAAAACAACAACAGCAAAACAAGCCCTGTTACTCCCTCCCACTCTAACACATACACATATACAGTCCTCCAAAACCAGTATAGGCTATCTCCAGCCTCCAGCCTCCTATGGACTCATTGATACGCAGACATAGATAGATAGATAGATAGATAAATAAATAGATAGACATACTTTATTGATCCTGAGGGAAATTGGGTTTTGTTACAGCTGCACCAACCAAGAATAGAGCATAAATATAGACATTGGTCTTTGACTTCCCCAGAGAACGTGCATTGGGGTCAGGACTCTGACCATCAGCCTGTACTGGTGGACTTCCAATTGACCTTTGGACTTCAGGTTTTGATCTTCTTTATCAACCTCCAGGACTCACTATTGACGATGAATGAGGAACCCAAACACTAGACCCCAATCTCTAGGCTTCAATCATCAGTCTTGCCAATGATGGGATTGTGAACATTGTGTTTGAAGTCCATTTGTCCAGCACAAAAGATCCCTCTGCACTAATCCAGAATAAAGCAAGTGCTTACGCAATGTTAATTCTCTTCAGAAACATCTTGCAGTACTTACAGTTTGATATGCACAAACCCACTGCAGTGAATTTACACTGCATTTTTCTTTATACTGTATATCAAAATATATTTTCTACATAATTTTTGCAGCCTGAGGAAAAATACACTCGCAGGACAACAGATACTTTTTCGGGTCTATAATTCCTTTATCTGTTTTAGATGTTTTAATACAGAAAGAGGATATCAAAACAAAAATGACAAAAATGAACTTTAAAAAATAGTTCCTGCTGTTAGAATCTCAGCTTAATTTTGGTCCACACCCTTGCTACGTATGTAGTATGAAAATAAGTAAAATAAAATATACAAAACCAATATGATAGTGGCATTTCTAAAAAACAATACAAACAACATTAGAATCCTTAGACCCTGAAATGCATTCTCCTCACTCACGCTATGTAAACAGAGATTAACACATTCACATTACTTCGTCACATTCATATTAGGCCATGAAACAATAAAGAAATACAAAAATATAATTTTACAAAAACTTTTACAATATATTGCCTTGGAGTTTAAATTATTAAAAAGACTAACCTAATAGGTCGATAACGAACTTTGCGCGACCACGCTATCCAGCGCCGATAACTTACTCGCGAAAATCTGAAGCATCCACATGGAAAACATATCAAATTACTAATATTCTAGACTTACAAACAAGTGTAAATGAACTTACATGGATATTATCAAATATTATTCACCTTTCCTCACCATATGACTACCATTCGACATCCTTTCTAGAACTTTGCATCTCTTCTTTCTACTCCACACGTGCAAAATGACATCGCCTTTTTCCCGTAAAGGCACGGTCAGCTATTTTAACATTACCAGGGTGAATATATAAGTGCAATTTAACAATAAAAAAAATGATATTCAACGGTCGCCTGGTTACATAATAAAAAGTTTATAAGAATAAACCATTCAATGGCTTTTCATTCTTAGATTCATAGTCAAGATTTTCACCAGTGCTCAATTATATTCCTGTGCGCCAGTATCACTGCTGCCATTCATGAGGCCTCCTGTGATGGAATACTGCTACAATAATTGAGGGGCTTCCTCACCCAACCTGGCACTTCCCTGTCCAGAAGTGGGAGAACCCTATAGTGGTCCTTCCCCACCGAACCCACCAGTGTAGGTGTGGAGCCTGTTTTCTGTTGTATAACTCAACTGCAACTTACCTTACACTTCATTTGTGGTGTTAAAATGATATGGTAGCTGAGTAGTTAAATCAATGTCGAAGTCCACTGGTCCCACCTTCGTCTCATCAATTGCCCTTAGAACCCACAGAACATAAGTAGAAGCAAGTCAACCTCAAACCTGAGAGATGACCTAAGAAGAAGTGGCTAAACTATTGCCGAGAGCAATTTAGGCAAACCTAACTGAGGTATTTGTGAATAAGTCATGAAATTAGTCTAGAATACTAATCTCAGTGATGGATGATTTAAGCACCAAACCAGATGGAAAAGGACAGGATGTCAGGGCTGGTTCAAATTGCTGCTCTGTGAGTTTTACTCGACTCTGCACTGAACTCCAACTCGCGAGGTTTACTCATTTCTGCATCGAACTGTGGCTGCGGCCTGCCACTATCAGAATGTGGACACACTTCTGTGAACTTGAGTTCTGAATGCTACTTGTTTATTTTTATTGTTTGCACATTTTCTTTCTCTGCACATTGGGTGTTTAACGGTCTTCTTTTGTTTAAATGGGTTCTATTGGGTTTCTTTGTTTTGTAGCTGCCTGTAAGGAGACGAATCTCAAGGTTGTATAAAGTATACATACTTTGTTAATAAATGTACTTTGACTTTGAATGTCTTTCCATATGACTGTACTTTGATTATGGAGCCCTTTATGGCCTTGGGAACATTAACTCACTAGTGTAACTGATGAATGAGTGAGTAGGTTTATCTCCCAGTACAGAACATTGACTAGAGTACAGTGCTGGACTGTCAGAGGTGACATCTTTCAAAGGAGCTGCATACAACATGCTGGAGGAACTCAACCGGTCAGGCAGCGTTATGGAGCCGAATAAGCAGTCAACCTTTCAGGCTGAGACCCTTAATCAGGAGTCTTTCAGAAGAGATTTGAACTCGGGGCTTCATCTGCAGACAAGTGCAAAGGATTCCATTGCATTATTTCTCATAGAGTACGGAGACAGCCTTAAGTCTCATTGGGTCTACACTGACTAACAAGCATCAAGTTACAATAATCCTGTACTAATTTCATTTTCGTCTCCTCACATTCCTGTCAATTCCTCACAGATTCTACAACTTACCTATGCACTCGGGTCAGTTTGATTAGGTTAGCTAACCTACCAACCACCACATCTTTGAGAAGTGGGAGGAAAACCCATGCAATCAATGTAAGAGAACATACAAACGCCACATTGACAATGCCGGAGGTCAGATTGTACCACTAAACTTAAATTCTGAACGATTTATCTCTCAGTCAACTTTACTAAAACTAATACATTCATTGTCACAATAGACTTTAAGGTTGCTCTCACACATTCCTACATTGCAACAGTAACACAGGCTGTGATTTTTTTTGGATGATGGGAAGATGTGATAAAGAAACTGACAGAAGACCTGATAATGAAACCAAAACAGACAGTGAAAAATATGTTAATCGGCGATTTAAAAAATAGGGAGTTTACTTTATTTCATTGTCGCCAAACAATTGATACTAGAGCGTACAATCATCACAGTAATATTTGATTCTGCACTTTGCGCTCCCTGGAGTACAAATCGATAGTAAATATTAAAATTTTAAATTATAAATCATAAATAGAAAATAGAAAAGGGAGAGTAAGGTAGTGCAAAAAACCGAGAGGCAGGTCCAGATATTTGGAGGGTACAGCCCAGATCCGGGTCTGGACCCAGAATTTGGGCTATTTTTGCAGAAAAGTAATTTAAAGGATTATAAAGAAGGAAAGACGGAGGGGTGGGATTAACTGGGATCCTTCAGGAAATACAACTGGGCATGATGGATTAAGTGTCTCCCTCCCAGACTCTATGATTCCATAATACATAGCAATTTCATTTCGATGTATTTAAGAGAGCTCTATAACGGGTATTTAAAACTGCCTCAGACCCTCACCACCAGGTTCAGGAGTAGTTATTACCCCTTATCTATTAGGCTCTTGATCTAAAGGAGATAACTTGACTTACTCCATCACTGAACTGTTCTCACTGAAATACACTCACCTTCAAGGACTCTTCATCTCATGTCCTCAACATTTATTTGCTTTATTATTATTATTTCGCTTTCATTTTGTGTTTGTGCAGTTTGTTGTTTCTCTTGGTTGTTGTCTGTAATGTTGGGTGTGGTCCATTGATTCTATTGTGTATCTTGTATTTCCTGTGATTGCCTGCAAGAAAATGAGTCTTTGGGTTGTATGTGGTGACATGTATAGTATGTACTGTCATAATAAACTTACTTTGAACTTTAACCATTGAGATGCTGGAAATCCAAAGCAAGACACACAACAAGGCTGGAGGAACTCAGTGATTCAGGCAGCATCTATGGACATAAATAAACGGTCGCCATTTCAAGCTGAGACCCTTCTTTAGTACTGGAAAGGAAGATGCCAGAATAAAAAGATGGGGGTGGGGATAGATGACCAACTAGAAGAGGATAGGTGAAGCCAAATGGATGGGAAAGGTAAAGTACAGGAGAAGAAGGAATCTAATAGGAGAGGAGAGTGGACTATGGGAGAAAGGGAAGAAGGAGGGGCACCTGGTGGAGGGGATAGCCAGGTGAGGAGAAGAGATAGGAGACCAGAGTGGGGAATAGAAGAAGGGGGAAAGGGGAAGGGAAATTTTTAACAGAAGGAGAAATTGCTGCTCATGCCATCAAGTTGGAGGCTACCCAGACAAAATATTATGTGTAGCTCTTCAACCTTGAGAGTGAAAATAGGAGGCCATAGTTAAGAGATGGTCATAGAGTGGCATGAATTAACTCATGAGACCACTTCTGAATATTGTCCATTTTCTACCACATGAAGCTGTGGGGGTATTCAAGTGGAGCATGCAGGCTAACATGTCAAAAGAGGAGGTCATGGGCCAACATGTTAGAATGGGAATGGAAATAGGTATTAAAATGCTTAGTCACTGGGAAATTCCACTCTTGGCTGATGGAGCAGAGGGACTCACCCAAAATAGTCCCCCAATCTACATTGGATGTAGAGGAGGCTGCAACAGGAGAACCAGGTACAATGTTCAACCCCAACGGATTCACAGGTGAAGTGTTGCCTCACATGGAAGAACTGTTAGGGGCCCTGAATTGAGGTAAGGGAGGAGGTAAATTCACAGGTATAGCATTTCAGTCACTTGCAGGAGTAAATGCCGGGAGCAAGATTAGTGGGGAGGGGTGAATAGACAAAGGAATCACAGAAGGATCGATCTCTGCGGAAAGCAGAGAGTCGGATAGGTAAAGATGTGTTGGTGGTAGGATCCCGCTGATGGTGGCGGAAGTTGCAGAGAATGATTTGCTGGGTGCGGAGGCTCATGGGGTGGTAGGTGTGGACCAGAGTAACGCTATCCTTGTGAAGTGGCAGGAAGTTAGGGTGAGAGCCGATGTCCAGGAAACGGAGATGCAAGTGAGGGCAGCATCAATGGTGCAGGAAGGGGAACCCCATTCTGTGAAGGAAGTGGACATCTCTAATGTCCTGGAAAGGAAAGCTTCATCCTGTGTAATATTCAGCGATATCATAAAGCATCACATCCACCCTGCGCGTGGACGGTTTGTTCCACTGCCATTGGGAAGAGGCTACACAGCATCCATGCCATGACCAGAAGACACAAAAGCAGCTTCTTCCGCAGCCATCAGGCTGATCAACACCTCCACCCGTTAACCCACCCCACCACCACTATCTTATCATTTCCTGTCACCTTATGTACAGATACCCCTGTACCTAGTGTTACTTTATGTACATACTATCAATCTATGTTTAGAAACTAATCTTATGTATTTATATTTATTGTGTTTTTATGCTGCATTGGATCTGAAGTAATAATCATTCCTTTACACTAATCATTCCATGACAACAATCATCCTTGAATCTTGAATCTTGAATCAAAATTTGTAAAATGAAGTGTATTTTTTCTTATTTAGAGGTGAAACTTCTTGGGCCTCCTTTATTTTGCAAGTTCCATTCACTGGTAGCAGTCACTCTGAGGATGCTATGAGTAAGGAGCCTGCCTTGGAATATTTGACAAATGCTGGTTTTAACTCAACCCTGTTCCCATTTAGCAGAAGGCTATTTAAGGTCTGGTATCAGGCCTATTGACCAACTGTCCCCTCTTTCAGCATTGAACTCACTTTGTCTGAAAATAAGCATATTGAAAAGAAAACAGAATGACTGGAATTCTAATAAAGCTTTGTGTGAATCACAAAGTACCTCATAATCAATGAAATAACAATTTAAATGTAGACACTGGTGTAGTGTACAAAATGCCCCAGCCAATTTGCACACAACAAGAGCCCATAATAGTAATGTGAAACTAGTCATACCATCTACTTTAATGATCTGGTTTGTGAGAAAAATATTGACCAGTTAACTCCCCTGCTGATCTTTAAAGAAGTGCAACGGGTCTTTTACATGCTTGGGTGGCTAATCTGATTAGTTCATCATGTTTCTCAGGAGGTTAGTGTTGGGTACACAGTGATGGCAATGTCGAGGGAAAAAAAGACAAAAGCGAATGGTTAAGCAATAGTCATCGTGTGGCATGAGTTAACTTATAAGACCACTCCTGAATATTGCCCATTTTCTGCTGCATGAAGCTGGAAGCTGGAGCATGTAGGCTAACATGGACTATATGAGCTGAATGGCCAGTTTTTGTCATTTAATCATATCTCACCAGATGGGATGTGGGGCCTATATCACTCTAACCTTTAAATGCTCTTCATGGGCTGCATCTTTATCCTTAGAACACTGAATTGAGATGAATTGTGCAATTATCAATGAACCATGTCCGACTACTGTATTTCGCGAAGGGGAGGTCAGCAGTGAAGCAACTGAAGATAACTGGGTTCAGGTCACCGTTGTGAGGAACCCCTCCACAGACGTATTTTGGCTGAGATGATGATCTTCAATCACCACAGACCTAATCTTTTGTGCCAGTAGTGACTAGCTGTTGGAGAAATCTTCTTGATTTCTATTTAGGATATCAGTCTCTCTCATGCTTCCTTGATCTGAAGGACTGCCAAGAACTCTTGTCCATCCCTGTGTTCAGCTCTTCAGTCCTTACTTGGAGAAGGTCTAGAACTAGACTCTGGGTTTGTTACAAGTGACCATGTACCCATGATAGTTCTACTAATGATACTTTCCATCATTTAATTGGTGTTTAGGAACAGACTGAAAGAACAGTAATTCATCATTTTGGATGTGGCTTGCTTTTTATGGACAAGACATATCCAGGACAATTCTCTACACTGCCAGGTAAATGTGAGTGTTATAACGCATAGAGTCATAAAGCATGGAGTGAGGAACAGCTCCTTCTACTTTGTCATTAGATTTCTGAGCAGTCCATGAACGCAAGAACACCACCTCACTAGTTTGCTTTCCTTTTGCCAAATTTGTTAAAATATTCTTATTGCACGATTTTGATGCAATAAGTCTACCTTTGTTGAGAGGTAGTTCCTCTGATATTGGTAGTGTATCTCTTTGCCTGGAGTCTGGATGTGATCCTTTATTGTAGGTAATGGATCTCCAATTAAGTTATAATTGTCTCAGCAAATCATGTCCCCACAAGGCTGGCCCTTCTGTTTTTACCACATACAGTGCAAGCCCAGTGTGGTTTGTTGGTTGTTGTATTTCACTGTGAGGGATGTCATTCTCACAGGAGTTATCTCTTCTCCAGTATAAGTTCTTAGTTGGATATCTGTAGGCTTCAGTTCAGTAACTTTGAAATGCCATTCAAACTCATTTTGTGAAATGACTGAAACAGTCAAGCCAGCGTCTAATTCCATTTTATTAATTTGTCGTTTCCTTCTGGTGTAAGCCATATTGCTTGTCTCTTGTTAGTTTTCACATTGTAATTCTCAAGGCTTCTCAGCCCTGTGTCATCTCATCATTATCACATTTTTCATCAATGGCATACAGATTTGTGCTCTTTTTGAAACTGCAACTTGACTTTTTATGTTTTTCTTTTCCCAGTGCTGTCCATTTATTTTTGTCTGCCCAACATGCTCTTTGTATGTGTCCTACTTTGTTGCATTTTCTGCAAATTTCACCTTTAAACATGCAATGGTGTGGTGTATGTGAGCCCCTTCCACAACTGTAACACAATTTGTTCAGTCAAACTAGTTCCTGCATTTACGATTTTGTTGACATTCACTTTCATTTCTGAATGCAACTCAATTGCTTGTCCATCTGCTATTTCCATTGATACAGCTATTTCAACCGTTCTTTTAAAAATGCAAGTTATGTTTGAGTTAGGAGCCATTTTTGAATGTTTTCTTGTATGACTCCACAAGCTAAACAGAAACCAAACTGACCATGCTCAGACAATCTCTTCAATTCAACCACATACTCTGAAATGGACTTCCCATCCTTTTGATTCCGCTTATGAAACCTAAAGCATTCTTCAATCAACAATGGTTATGGCTCTAAGTATCCTTGCATTACTTTCACAATATCAGCAAAGTTCATTTTGGCTGGTTTGGTTGGAGAAGTTAAATTTCTAAGCAAACCCAATCACACAGCAAACCTGGTACTTGCTTCTCACTGACTATTCCATTTGCTTTAATATATTGCTCAATTCAGTCAGTATGCAACATCCAGTTATCTCTTGTGTGTCTATCTTTCTAATGCCATTTTTTCCCTTTTTAAAAATTATGATTATATTTTCTTTTACTTTTACTGCACTGTTTTTTTCTTGACTGTTTCTCACTGCATTTTTTCTTAACTCTAACATCTTGCTGCACTTCAACAGGTAGGTAGTCAATTTGGGTTTGTTTAAAACTTCCTCGTTACCACTGTTTTATTTTGTAACTCCACAAAGTAAAACTAATCAGGATAAGAAACAAGGAGAGTCTGAAATGTATGTCTTTGTTTCATTGTTATTTTAAGCAAGGCACGCACTTATGACGTAGTGACATGATGAAAGATGCTATTCACATACTCTGTACGTATAACCATAATAAATTATTTAAACAAACAAAGAATGCTTAATTAAACAATATATTTAAAATAAACTCAAATATTACTGAAATATTCAATACACAACACTCACCACAGCTTCGCTGATACATTCCTTGGCCAACAAGGTCAGGGAAACAACATAAAGTATTGAAAGGTGTCACTGTCATGTTCTGGTAGCCCCACACTCACTATGGAAAATAAAAGAGAGAGTCGCACAGTCTTAAACAGACAGTTCAGTCCATATGGGCAGGTTTGCTGGAGGAGTTCAGAAAGGCTTAAACTAATTTTGCAGAGGGATGGGAACCAGAGTGATAGGGCTGAGGATGTGGTAGTTGGTTTACAAACAGGCAGTGTGTAGTGAGACTGCTACCAAGGAGAGGCTGGTTACAAGCAATAACATAGGTAACAGGATCAGTTGAAATGTAAAAGTGGGAGAAAATTGAAAAGGGTGTTGAATACAGGAGTGAAGGTGTTACTTTTTAGTGCTTGCAGTATATGGAATAAGGCAGATGAATTTTTAGCACAGTTACAAATTGGCATGTATGACATTGTGTGTATCACTGAATCATGGCTAAAAGAAGCTTATAGCTGGGTGCTTAACAACCAAAGATACACATTCTATTGAAAGAACAGGCAGGTAGGCAGAGAAGGTGGAGTGGTTCTGTTGGTAAAAAAATGAAATCAAATCATTAGAAAAAAGTGACATAGAATCAGAAGATGTAGAATCATTGTGGATAGAGCTCAGAAACTGCAGGGTAAAAAGACCCTGATGGGAGTTATATACAGACCTCTAAAAGGTAGAAAATGTGTGGCCTACAAATTACAACAGGAAATGGAAAATACACATCGAAAGGGCACTGTTACAATAGTGATGGGGGATTTCAATATGCAGGGAGATTGGGAAGATAAGGTTGGTGCGGTGTTGGATTCCAGAAAGGGAATTAGAAGTCGAAGCCAACACAAAAGCCAAAGAAAGAGAGCATATAATAAAGTGTTCTGAAAGAGGTGTCTGGAGAGATTGTGGAGGCATTAGTAATGATCTTTCAAGAATCAATAAATTCTGGCATGGTTCCGGAGGACTGGAAAATTGCAATGCCACTGTACTCTTCAAGAAGGAAGAGAGTCAGAAGGAAGGAAATTATTGTCCAGTTAGTCTGACCTCAGAGTTTGAGAAGATGTTGGAGTCAATTGTTAAGGATGTGGTTTTGGGGTATTTGGAGGTACATGATAAAATAGGCTGAAGTCAGCATGGTTTCCTTAGGAAAAATTTTGTCTGACAAATCTGTTGGAAGTGTGGAATAAAGAGAGCTTTTTTCTGGTTGGCTGCCAGTGACTAGTGGTGTTCCATGGGAGTCCGTGTTGGTATCACTTCTTTTTATGTTGTATGTCAATGATTTGGATGACAGAACTGATGGTTTTGTGGCCAGTTTTGCAGATGATACAAAAATAGGTGGAAGGGCAGGTAGTGTTGAAGAGGCACACAGATGACAGAAAGACTTAGACAGATTAGGAGAATGGGAAAAGAATTAGCAGATGGAATACAGTATCGGGAAGTGAATGGTCATACACCTTGGTAGAAGAAATAAAAATATAGACAATTTTCTAAATAAATAAAGAGAAAATACACAAATCAGAAGAGCAAAGAGACTTAGGAGTTCTTGAGCAGAATTCCTTAAAGGTTAATTTGCAGGTCAAGTCTGTGGTGAGAAAGGCAAATTCAATGTTAGCATTTATCTCAAGCAAACTAGAGTATAAAAGCAAGGGTGTAATGCTGAGGCTTTATGTAGCACTGGCGTTGCCTCACTTGGAGTATATGAGTAGTTTTGGGCCACATAACTAAGGAAGGATGTGTTGAATTTGAGAGGGTTCAAAGAAGGTTCATCAAAATGATTTCAGGATTGAAAGGCTTATCATATGAGGAGCTGCTCTGGGCCTGTACTCGCTGGAATTCAGAAGAATGAGGGTAGATCTCAGTGAAACCTATCAAATGTCCAAAGGTCTCGATAGAGTGGAGGTAGAAAGGAAGCTTCCTATGGTGGGGGAGTCTAAGACCAGAGGACACAGTCTCAGAATAGCAGCATGTTCATTTAGAACAGAGATGAGGAGGAATTCCTTTCACCAAAGGGTAGTGAATCTGTGGAATTTGTTGCCCCGGGCAGCATTGAAGGTCAAGTTATTGGGAATATTTAAGGCAGATGTTGATAGATTTGTGATTAGTCAGGGCATGATTGGATACAGGGAGAAGGCAGGAGATTGGGGTTAAATGGGGAATGGATCAGCCATGATGAAATGGCAGACCAGACTCAATGGGCTAATTCTGCTCCTATACCTTATGGTCTTATGAATTCCTTGCTAACCATCCAATTACACTCATACAATTTTGCCCTCTCCCCATTCTTCTGCGATATTACCACTCACCTAGACAGGAAGTGCAATTTACAGCAACTAATTAATCTACCAACCTGCACATCCCTGGGCGTGAGGAAACCAGATTAAACACACACAGTCATAGGAGGAGCATGTAAACTCTTCACAGGTAGTGCCCGAGTTCAGGATTGAACCTGAGTCACTAGGGCTGCAAGGCAGCTGCTCTATTGTACTGCATCTACAGGTGATTAACCTGCACCATCTTTGCTGGTGACTAAAGTGCATGCAATGTGGAAGTGGACTACATCTAAGTCTCTGTAGTTCAAATTCCAGTTGGTAATATATTGTATTTTATATTTAGATATGTCTGTCAATATCCTGGTGAATTCCATCAGCCTATTTAATCCTCTGCAGAACTGTTGCACCAAGCAAAGAATCATCACATTAAATATGTAGGTGCCTCAATTGTCTATCCCTAAAGTACTTACCTTTCAGCTTATGGACTTCAGAGTTCTGAACACAATTTAATGCTGCAGATCATATTCCACAAATTCTTGTTACTTCTCCATGCTTGATTTGTTTGTCATCCAGTGCTCTATTGCACCATACACACAGGACTAAATTTTGTGTTTGTTTAATTATCAATTTGCATTATTAATTGGTATCTCTTTCACAATTGCTGACAATGGAAGCTCCAAAACATCCCTTATCTAACAACTTTGAAACTGAGTGGCCTGCACAAGGTGAAATGAAAAAGGAAAAGTACTCATTTAAATTAAAAAACTCAACTTTAAGGCAGGAGGAGAGAGAGCAGCACGCCGCGCGTGTGCAGCCCTCCGGTGAAAAATGATATTGTATCCGTTAAATAGGGGCCGTGGACAATTCTGATTTGATGGAGATGGACGTGAAAGCACAGAGGAACAGCTGGAAAAATTTCTGAAATGCCAGTTCGCTGCTGCTGTTACAGCGTGATCGGGAATCTTTCAGAGGGAAGGCCTCAAAATCCCCGGCTTTGCGTGCTGTTGGCGACCGAGATGGAGGTCGAATCTTTCCGATAGAGATGGCGCTCAGTACTTGGTGTCAGAGAGCTGATCAGAGCTCGAAGATTTCGGATGACTCAGAGTCGGACCGTAGTCGGGTATGGCAGGGAGAGTTTTTCTTCCTTCTCCCGTCTGCGTGAGATGTGGGACACTTGAGAGACTTTGAACTTTTTACTGCGCTCATGGACTTCTTCATCAAGTTATGGTGTTGTTGCACTTTTGTAACTATATGTCATAATTATGTGGTTTTGTTAGTTTTCTTCAGTCTTGGTCTGTCCTGTGTTTTGTGATATCACACCGGAGGAAATATTGTATCACTTCTTAACGCATGCATTACTAAATGACAATAAAAGAGGACTGCGTGTCTTCATAATCTAAATGTAACTTTACACAATCTTGAGGCATTTTGTAGACAAGTTAATTTTATATCTTACCCTGACTTCTGAATTGCACAATGAAGTGTCCCATAAAAAGCTTTAGGAACATAAGGAACAGAAGCAGAAAATGCCCACTGCCCACTTGGCCCCTCAAGCCTACTCTTCCATTCCAGGATCATGGATCGACCTTATTCACCATATACATTTGCATGTGACATAGGCGGAGGCGGTGTCATGATGGTCTGAAATTTTAATTCCGTCACGTTCATCAACTAAAACAGCCTAATTTCTACCTTTGATGTCTCTCGTTTTCCCTTTCAGTGTGGACAGGATCTTGTTGAAGATCCTGATCTGGAGTTACACTCAAACTTCAGCTCTGCGGCGGTGGGACCAGCTCCCGGGGGTTCACAGACAACTGCTTTCCAATATGCCAGGGACGTGGAAGTGAGAGAGCCTGTGGTATGCCAAATTGTCAAGTGAATGATACACTGCAGATCATGATCTTTATTAGGGGCCTTGTTCCTGCATGCTTGGTGGGTGGAAGGTGCTGCGCTTTGTCCAAAAGTTGGGGGGGGGGGGTAGGGAGTGTCATTGTTTTGCTGCTGCTTATGCGTGGGAGGGGGAGTGGGGTAGCATTGGGGTTCTAATGTTTTAACTGCCATTCATTCTTTAGGGCACTCTTCTGTTTCTGTGGATGTCTGCGAAGAAAAATAATTTCAGAATGTATATTGTAGACATTTCCCTGATATTAAATGGAACTATTGAAAAATCATTATTGACACTCTCCAACCTGCAAACTGCTTTCTTCCAAAAGTTCCCTTCTGTATAGCTATAGAGCTATTGAAATAAAAAATTGACATCATCTTAAAAGTTTCTTCCTCCAGGCAGTTAATCAATTCAACCATTCTAGTCAGTGCTTCCACGCCCACTCCCCTTTCTATCGTGATTATTGGATTTCACCACAAGGAGAAACATACATTCAGTATTGACAAATAACCAGCTGTTAGAATGTTGGTTGAAAGTTAATTATTAGTCATGATGTTGGGTTAGATTGCATCCTTTTCTTTATGATGACATTATAGGATATGCAAATAATGATAATAAAGCTTTTTTGGCATAACTGAGTATTAAACAAGGGTGCATCACAGCTCCAACAGATTTCTCAATCTCTTCTGCCACATTGGTGCACTATATCCTTATTCCAGTGGAAGTAGAGGGACGAGTGAGAAGCTGTTCAAATGGTGCCTGCACTCCAGAAGCAAGGTGGCCCCAAGCTTAGTACATTCCTGTGATAGGTAGATGGTGCTTCTGTTTGTACATGATCAGTGGTTGAAGTCCAAGAATTTCTCATCTCATTTCCCTCAGCATGCGTCCTTACTGTCAAAATGTAAAACACCATTGTCTGTTGCTGGACCATGCCCGCTACCTGCAATGAAGGTTCACATCCCATCCGGACTGTGGGAAAAAGGGCATCAACATCCATAACAGATGAACCACTTCTCAGCAAAGGTAGACATCAATGATCAAAATCATGCCAACCTTGTGGTCATGACCTTCAAGCTCCCTTTTCCTCAGTCATTCCAAAACTGTACTGGTGCAAATGAGTGCACACACTTTCATGGTCTTGAGATCTGCCAGACCTACAGATGACTATTGCAGAACTGGTTACTTCCATTGAACCTCTTCACGTGCATTGGTAGTAAAACACCAGCTTTTAACATATACAGTATGAAAGTTGCTGTATTCTGACCATTTACAATAATAAAAAAAACACCTGAGCACAATTTTCAATGGATGTTCAGCAAACTTTTCTGCGACTGATACATAATATAATTTCTCCACAAACATCATTCTGATGCTTGGATTCTATGAGTGAAGGGGACACCAGCAGGGATGATAGCATGATAGCTGAACAGCAATGGCTGGAGTTTCTGGGGGCAAGCCAGAAGCCTCAGGATAGATACATCCCAAAGATAAAGAAGTATTAGAAAGGGAGGATGATGCAACTGTGCCTGACATGGGAAGTCAAAGACAGCAAGGAAGGAAAAGAGACAGCATATAATTTAGCAAAAATTAATAGGAAGTTGGAAGATTGGTAAACTTTTAAAAGATGACAGAAGGCAACTGAAAAAAAAGAGAGAAAAGATGAAATATGAAGATAAGCTAACCAATAATATAAAAGAGGATATAAAAAGTTTTCTTTCGTGTTTTATATATATAGATAGATAGATAGATAGAGAGAGAGAGTAAAAGAGAGATAAATGACACTGGAGAGGTGCTCTGGTTTCCACTCACAGTCCAAAGATTTACCGGTTGGTAAGTTAACTGATCATTGTAAATTGTCTCGTGTTAAGCTAGGGTTAAATCGAGGGCTGTTCCATACTGTATCTCAATAAAATAAAAATAAAATATCATAGAATCAATGAAAGACCACACCCAACAGGACGGGAAAACAACCAATTTGCAAAAAAACCAACAAACTACAAATAGAAAATTTAAAAATAATAATAAATAAAAAAGAAAAAAATATCAACAACATGACTTGAAGAATCCTTGAAAGTGAGTCCATAGATTGTGGGAACAGTTCAGTGATGTGGCAGTGAAACTGAATGAAGTTATCCTCACTGGCAAATAGACTTTTCTCAGGCTTCAAGCCAGATACAGGTATTGATTGTAACCGATATTTCAATGACAAACTCTGCCATCTCCAGTAGGGATGATGCCTGGTCATGTCTAGACCAGTGATATTTATATGCCTGTTGTCTGTTCCACCTGATTGGTTAGTTCTCACCCAATCAGGTTTCTGCTGTCCCACCTTGTTTACAATTGAATTCCAATTCTTAATTAGAGCCAGACCTTCATCTTTGTTGAAATTCTTTTCCTCTAGTTTTATTTCAATGGTTTCCTTCACCAGGTGTTCCCATAAGTATGGGGATGGCACATTAGTTTTGTGCTGTTGAAGTCAATACTATAGCCATTGTGAATGGGATGTTCTGCTACTGCTGATTTCTCCAGCTAACCCAAATAGAGACACCTCCTGTGCTCCTGGATGCTGTTTTCCACCATGCGTCCCATATGACCACTGGTTCAAGAGCCTGGTGGCCGAGGGGTAAAACTGTTCCTGCACCTATAGATGTGGGTCTGAGGCTCCTGTACCTTCTTTCTCATGGCAGAAGTGAGAGGGGAACACGGACTGTGTGGTGTGGATCGTTAATGGTGGATGCTGCTTTGCTGTGACAGCACTCCAACTTGTGCTATGTGGTGGGGGTGGGGGAGGGGGCTTTACCTATGATAGACTGGGCTGCATTCCCTATTTTTTGCTGGATTTTCCATTCAAGAACATTGGTGATTCCATGTCAGGTCATGATGCAACCAGTCAATATGCTCCTCACCACACATCTACAGAAGTTTGTCAAAGTTTTAGATTTTATGCTGAATGAATCTTTGCAAACTTCTAAGAAAATAGAGGTACTGCCATGCTTTCTTTGTAATGGCACTTACATGCTAGGACCAGGACAGGTCTTCTGAAATGATAAAACTGAGGATATTTAAGATGCTGACGTCTCTACATTTGGTTCACTAATGAGGACTGGCTCATGGACCTCCATTTTCCTCCTTCTGAATCCAATAATCAGCTCCTTGATCTTGCTGACATTGACTGAGAGATTGTTGTTATGGTACCACTCAATCAGATTTTCAATCTCCCTCCTATATGCTGACTCATCACCACTTTTGATTCGGCCAATGACAGTGGTGTTCTCAGCAAACTTAAATATGGCATTGGAGCTGCGCTTAGCCTGACAGTCATACAGTAAGTATAAAGCATGTAGAGCAGAAGGCTGAGCATACAGCTTTATGTGAATCTGTGCTGATAGAGATTGTACGGGAGACCACAGGAAAGGTAGCGGCATGGATAGAAGATTGGCTGAATGGCAGGGTGCGAAGTGTGGGAATAAAAGGAGCATTTTCTGGTTGATTGCCGATGACTAGTGGTGTTCCACAGGGCTTAGTACTGGGACCGCTTCTTTTCACATTGTATGTCAATGATTTGAATGATGGAATTGGTGGCTTTGCGACCAAATTTGTGGACAATGAGAAGATAGACGGAGGAGCAGTTAGCATTGAGAAAGCAGGGAGTCTGCAGAAGGACTTGGACAGATTGGGAGAATGGGCAAAGAAGTGGCAGATAGAATATAGTGGAGGGAAGTGTATGCCCATTCACTTTAGTAGAAAGAATAAGGACATAGACTATTTCCAAATGGAGATAAAATTCAAAAATCAGAGGTGCAAAGGGACTTGGAAGCCCTGTGCAGGATTCCCTATAGGTTAACTTGCTCTCTCTGAACCTATATCCTCTAAGTTCATGATTACCCAGTCCTGGAAAAATGGCTTCATGCATTCATCTGATCCATACTTCTCTTGATTTTATACACCTCTATGAGATCATCCCTCCTTCTTCAATGCTCCAATAAACAACGTTCCAACCTGCGCAATCTCCCTCCATAACTCAGTCCTTTGAGTCCAGCAAGATCTTTGTACATCACCGCTGCTGTTTCCTGTTTATTGGCATCTTTCCTTTACCAGGGTGACCAAAACTGAACACAATATTCAAAATGCAGCCTCAGCAGTATCTTGTACAACTGTAGCATAACATCCCACCTGCTATTTCTGATGAATGGCCCTGTGCCTGTGACATGACTTTCAGAGAATACCAAAATGTGACACCATTTTACTTCTCGTCATCAAGACCAGACCAAAATCGACTCTTTAAACTCCTTGCTCTGACATAATAGCCGAATGACTTTGTTTCCATGAAGAAAGTTTGATGATGTTTTGATTTCTAATTTCAGCACCGATTGAATGTTCCTTCTCCAAAATATTCCAACTTGATTTTTCAACAGCTTTATGTCACTCAGACCATATTACAGCTTGTTTTGTCTTTTTGTGGTTGCAGCCTTATCAAACAGTACCTTAAAGAAATATAATCATTTCTGATCTTGCCTTTATACTGCAGGTGAAAATATCAAGGAACTGTTACCTCTTGATATCTGAGGACTCTGTCTCATTCAACAGACCATGATGCTTCATGGATTCTCCTGCACCCGATCTCCCACAAGAGGTGACTAGGACTTCAGAAATAGATCTGAGGATTAAATATTCCAAGATATTTTGTATGGGTACAAATTGGGTCCTATGCATCAAAAGAAACTTGCAAATCTTCATCTTCAAACTGAAAATATCAGAAGGCTGAGCCATTTTATTTTGTTTTAAGTATAACTTCTAACAACCTCAGTGCTTATCCCTTAGTCTGCTTATGAACATTTCTTGGGAATGCCTCATTAAATAATAATAACACTCTTTTTAATTTTGACTTTTTTAACCTTTCTACAGACATTACACCACGACAGAAGGTGGATGCAATTAAACATGTAAGACAGCTACATTAATAGAAAAGGTTTAGTGGGATCTCTACCAAACACAGGCAATGGAACTAGTTATAGCACACAGCCTAGTCAGCATGGATGGGTTGTGCTGAAGGGCCAGTTTCTGTGCTGTGTAACTCTATGACACCCATGGTCCTATAGCCTATTGAAAAATCTATGCACTCATCTAATGCAATCTCACTATTATGTGGATTGAACTGAGCCACAAAATGAAGAACATATCAATATAAAAGGAATCAAATTAGGAGTATTCAGCCATTCAACCCTTCAAGCCTATTCTGCTGTTTAATAACATTTATTGTTGTTGATCTGATTGTAGCTACAATTCTGCATCTACCCACAGTAACCTTTCACTCCTTTGCTTGTCAAGTATCAATCTACCTCTGCCTGAAGAATAATCAAAGACACTGTTTCCACTGTGTTTGAATGATGAGAGTTCCAAAGGCTCCAAGCTCCCTGCCCAGAATTTCTCTTCATCCCTGCCTTAGTACAAAGTCTCTCATTCTTACACAGTGACTCTTAGCTCTAGATCCTCCCACAAGATGAAACCACTCACCCACACAGTAAATACACCACAAGATCTTTTATGAAGTAGCCAAGAGCGATTGAAGTTGAGAGCATAGGGAGAAATCTGTCTGAGGTGAACTAATAACAGAGATTGCAATCAAGCACTCAACATACAATGGGAGAGAAATGCAGGAGAACAAAATGTTTTTAAAGCTATGTAAAGGGTTGACTGAAAGTGGCATGTTAAATTCAATTGAAGGATTAAGTGATGAGTAGATTGATGTGTTTACAATTAGTGAAAGAGAGTTGCCAAGGAATTTGTCCCTGGTCGGTAGCACTAGACATACTGCATTCTAACAGCATTGCCTGGTACTTAGACAATTAAAGTGAATTTCAGAATCAGAGTTCAATGTGTTGATGCTGCTGTAGATTCTACAATGTTAAGCTATTCAGCTCAGAGGAAATACTACATGTTCTGCCAAGATGTGAAAACATAACTTTTAAATTAGTACTGGGTGATATACAGAGCTGTCAGGAAGTGTTTCTTTACACAAAGCACAGAGAAACTGAAACTCGTCGAGTGTTAGAGTCAAAGTGCTCTGTACAGCACAGGAACAGGGCCTTTGGCCAACCTGTCCATGTCGATCATGATGCCTGTCTATGCTAATCCCATTTGCCCACATTAAGCTCACATCTCTCAACTGCTTTCCTGCCAAAGTACCTGTCTAAATGCCTTAGAAAAATTGTAATATCATCTTTGCCACTTCCCCTGGTAGCTCATTCCATAGAATCACCACCCTCTGCATGAAAAGTCTCCTTTAGATGACTTCCCTTTCACCTCAAAGCTATACCCTCTGGTTTTAGACACACCCACCCAGGGACAACAAATGACCATTTAATAAATATACCCTTGCCCCTCATAAATTTATAAAGTGTTCAGAAAATCACCCCTCTGAAACGCTACTGAAGTTAGAAGGGAAATTTCATAACTCTAAGACTGATTGAACTTTGTTTTGCAGAAGCAACACTGAATATAGTCAAAGTGTGTAGATTTGACAAAATTGAACTGCATATTAAGCAGGAGACGCTTGAAATAAACACAAGAGATTCCATAAATGCTGCAAATCAGGAGTACAACACACAAAATGCTGGAGGAACTTAGCAGGCCAGGCAGCATCTGCGGATTAGAATAAAGAGTTCCAGGCTAAGACCCTTCGTTAGGAGTGAAAAGCAAGGGGGAAGGAAGATGGAGGGGAAAGGTACAGACTAGGAGGTCAAGGAGATGTTTGGATTACTCAGCAGGTCAGTTAGCATCTACAGTGGAGGGAGGAAACAGAGTCAAACCATGAACCCCTATGAATAGATGCCCAAACCAACCAATATTTTGAAAAAAAGATCTGTAAAAAATTGTCCAAAACCAGAAAACGCTGCATCCGTGGATAGAGAAATAGAGTTGAAAGGGTCTAACAAAGAATCTTAGACCTGAAACATTAGCTTGTTTTTTTTTTGTTTCCAACAATGCTGCAGGATCCATTGAGTATTTCCAATATTTATTTCAGTTTTCAAGCAGTGGCTTGCTTTTGAAAGATTGAATTGCAAAGAGGGCTCAGAACGATGAAAGGTTTCTTGCACTGTTAGTTTTAATCCCTGTTTGAAGTTAGTTTCTGATGCCAGCTTTTATTTCTCTGCTCTAGGAGGAACATATGAGCAGACAAATATCACCTAGAAAGGAAGAATCAAATGTGGAATAAACTGGATTATATTGAACTAAACCATTGAACTGACTTAGCCTAGGACTTGAGGTGCCTGTTCAGAGCTACTTAATGACTGATTTACTTACACCTAGACTTTGAAAGAAGCTGTCAAATGAATAACATCCTCAATCACTGGTTTCCATTTTATTTTTGTGCTTTATGCTCTGAAGATTCACAAAGCCAGTAATTACATTGTACGTAGACATTCCTCAAGTCATTGGGCCCAACTGGAGATGCTCCTCGTGTTGGTTTAGTTCATCTTATCCTCAATTCATTGACTGAGATTCTCATTTATGTTCAGGTCAACAATTTCAGTCACCTCTGAGGGCAACTCACATGAACACAGAACAGCGAATCTGTGGAATTCATTGCCACAAAGTTGTGGAGAACAAAACATTGGGTGTATTTAAAAAGAAGGTTGAGAGTCAAAGTTGGAGTAAATTTGTTATCAAAGTACATATACAGCACTGTATACTGCCTGGCAAGTGGAATAAGTGCTACACCTGCCCCTACACTGCCATTCTGGGCCCTAAACAGTCCTTCCAGGTGAGGTGACACTTCACCTGGAAGTCTATTGAGTTATCTACTGTATTTGGGGTTCCAGGTCTGGCCTACTGTATATCAGTGAGATCCAACATAGATTGGGAGTCTGTTTCACGAAACACCTATGCTCCATCCACCAGAAAAAGCGGGATCTCCTAGCGGTCACATATTTTAATTCCACTTCCCATGCCCATTCCGACATGTCCATCCATGGCCTCCGTCATTGTAGTGATGAGGCAACATGAAGGTTGGAGGAACAACACCTTATATTCTGTTTGGGTAACCTCCAACCTGATGGCATGAATATCAATTTCTCAAACATCTAGTAATGCCTCCCATTCCCCCTTCACCATTTCTCATCCCCTTTTCCCTCTCTCACCTTATCTTCTTGCCTGCCCTTCACCTACTTCTGGTGCTCCTATCCCCTTGTCTTTCTTCCATGGCCTTCTGTCTCTTTCACCAATCAACTTCCCAGCTCTTTACTTCGTCCCTCCCCCTTCAGGTTTCACCTATCAGCTTGTGTTTCTCTCTCCCCTCCCCCCACATTTTACATCTACTCCTCAGCGTTTTTCTCTAGTCCTGCTGAAAGGTTTCAGCCCGAAACGTTCACTGTACTTTATTCCATCGATGCCGCCTGACCTGCTGGGTTCCTCCAGCATTTTGTGTGTGCTGCTCAGATTTCCAGCATCTGCAGATTTTCTGTTGTTTGTTTTCAGTAAATTGCCCTCCACAAGTTACCCCTCATGTGCTCGGAGGAGCAGATGGGAATGTGGAGCGATTAAAATGATTTAGGGTATGAGTAGTGTAAAACTGGATGCTTGATGGTAGGCATTGATTTGATAGGATGAACTTATAACATAGAAATCTACAGCACATTACAGGCCCTTCAGCCCACATTGTTGTGCCGACCATGCCCCCTACTCCAGAAACTGCCTGGACTTTCCCTAGTGCATAGCTCTCTATTTTTCTAAGCTCCATGTGCCTATCTCAGAGGCTCTTAAAAGACCCTATTGTATCCACTTCCACCACCACCACCAGCAGTGCATTCCACATATCCACCACTCTGTGTGAAAAACATACTCGGTGCCTATTTCCAAGCACTTTAAAACCATGCCCTCTTGTGTTAGTCATTTCAGCCCTGGAAAAAAGCCTCTGGCTATCAACATGATCAATGCTCCTCATCATCGTATACGCCTCTATCAGGTCGCTTCTCATCTTCTGTTGCTCCAAGGAGAAAAGGCCAAGTTCACTCAACCTATTCTCATAAGTTACGCCCTCCAATCCAGGTAACATCCTTGTAAGTCCCCTTTGCACTCTCTATAGTATCCACATCTTTCCTGCAGTGAGGCCACCAGAACTGGGACCTGTTAATTTGTTGTACCAGTCTGACTTTGTAGATTCTCCAGAATGTTTTAGGGTTTGTGAATGTCAGAGTCAATAATAGTCTTTGGGAGGTTGAGACTGGCGTGCAAAGTGACAGAGCCTGGAGAGCTGCCAAACCACCCTGGGTGCTGGTGTAACTGTTAAATGCAGGTGGATCCACAAGGCCTCACTGAGGACAAGGGTGCTCTGGTGGATTACTCATCGATGCTGGAAATCAGAATGCTCTGCAGACCAGTCCATAATATGTAAGAGTAAAATTAAGTCATTCAGCCCTTCAAGCCTTCTCCCCCATTCAATCACAGTTGTTCATAATTTACTGTTGTAATTCCAATGTAAGAGCATAAAACATACAAGCAGAATTAGGGCATTCTGCCCATTGAGTTTGCTCTGCCATTTGATCATGGCTGAATTATTTTCCCTCTAAACCCCGTTCTCTTGCCTTCTTCCTGTAAACCTTTGATGCTCTTACTAATCAAGAACCTATTTTAAATATACTCAATGACTTGGCCTCCAGAGCTAGCAATGGCAATGAATTCCACAGATGCATCACCCTCTGGCTAAAGAAATTCCTCCTCATCTCTGTTCTATTCTGAGTCTGTGTCCTCTGAGCCAAGACTCTCCCACTACTTCATGTTCACTTTATCCAGGCCTTTTAATATTCTGTTAATTTCAATGAGATCCTCCCTCATTCTTCCAAACGACAGCAACGTCAGTCCCAGCACCATCATATCCTCTTCACATGTTAACCCTTTTATTCCTAGGATCTTCTCCAATGCTAGCACATCTTTCCTTAGATATGGGGCCCAAAACTCCTCACAATACTCCATCTGGTCTGATCAACACCTTATAAAGCATTACATCCTTGCTTTTATGTTCTAGTTCTCTCAAAATAAATATCCCTCTTCTTTGAGTAGTTGCTCACCTCAAATACCCACACAACAACAAGATCCACAAACCAGCTATCAAAGATTCAGAGACCATTTGTTATCATGATGTATAAATTATTCACCTTGAGATTTGCCTGCTTACAGACAGCCACAAAGCAAGAAATTCGAAGAACCCAATTGAAAAAAAGAAAGACCATAACTACTGCACAGAGAAAAAGAGAAAAAAATGCACAGACACACATGATGCAAACAATAGAATCAAGCCACAGCATTCTGAGCCAGAGACTGAGTCCTTAGATCCACTCCCTGGAGCAGCCACAGTAGGCCCAAGCTTCAATCTCAGTTCATCATATGAGCGAGGATAAAACATTGTGAAAATTGCAGAGATGGCAGCTGCCGCATCAGTTCACAGTGTCATTGCTGCTAAGAGGAACGAACATTGTGGGAGAGCGAGCAAAATCACCCTAACCGTCGGGCCTTCCTGGCTATCTGAGCCAGCATTTAAATTGTCCAAGCATTGGGTAGTACCTCACTCTAGAAGCCAGATCCCAATACAATGACACACCCAGGCAGTACGGCTCAGAACCATTCTCAATCTTACCAAATTAGCTCAGTGGTAGGAGTGATTCAACTTCACACCTGGGTTAGATAGACGGGCATCAAAATTCTTCTGCATTGACTCCTCTCCAACAGCAACAGCAATATCAACTCCATCTGCGACACCGCCTTGAACATATTGCGTTTTAGCTTTGCAACGCACCTGCACGACTCATCCTTCAAATCAGCTTCAGCTCTGCTTACTTCTTCATTGTTTGTGGTGATAGTTCACCACAATTTACTTCAGAAAAGCGTGTTTTGGTCAAATTTCTTGCCCTTTGAACAACTAGTAAGCTGCGTCATGCGGTTGGTAGTGCCATCTTAAACTGCGGTACTGGGGCAATGTCATATTTGCTCACTGTTTTATTGGAATTTTTCAGCGACCACTTTCAAGGGACTATGTAAATGTAAGTGCCTTCTACTTCTTTGTAGTTTTGATCTCGGTGTTATACCAATTTATTGATAGGAAAAATATTTTACTTGCTTTAGAACCTCATCATTTTAACAGGATATATTGATCTCATCTTGGTCTTCACTATGAAGAGCGCTTGATGGTATTTGCTTCAGTTTAGATGAATGAGGGGGTATCTCAATGAAACCTACAGAATATTAAAAGGCCTGAACATGATGTAAGAATAGAATAGCAGTTATCGTGGAGGACTTTAACTTGTACATAGATTGGATGAATCAAGTTAATCAAGGCAGTCTTGAGGAGGACTTCAAAGAATGCAGACATGATAGTTTTCTTTAACAGCATGTTACTGAACCTACAAGGGAACATGTTATCTTGGGTCTGGTCCTGCACAATGAGACAGATAAAACCAGCAATTTTGTAGTTAGGGATCCTCTTGGAAAGAGTGGTCACAGTATGATTGAGTTTCTCATACAAATGGAGGGTGTAATAGTTCGGTCTAAAACCAGTGTATTATGCCTGAACCAGGGAGACTACAATTGGATAAGGGAGGTTGGATAGGGTAGACTGGGAACACAGACTATATGTGGGACAATTGAGCAACAGCGAAAGGCTTTCAAAGAGATTTTTCATGGTGCTCAAGAAAAGTATATTCCAGTTTAAAGCAAGGACAGTACGGGTGGGGAGAGCTAGCTATAGATAACTAAGGAAATAAAGGAAGGCATCAAACTAAAAATTCATGTGTACAAAGTTGCCAAGAGTAGAGGGAAACTGGAAGACTGGGAAAACTTTAAAAGCAACAAAGAACCACTAAGTGAGTAATAAAGAAAGGGGAACTGGATTATGAAATAAACTAGCACTAAGTATGAAAATGGATAGTAAAAGTTTTTGTGATTGTATAAAGCAGAAAACGGTGGTCAAAGTGAACGTAGGTCCCTTGGAAGACAAGGAGGAATTGATATTGGGTAATGAAGAAATGGCAGAGGTTTTGAATGACTATCTTGTGTCTGTCTTTATGGTGGAGGACGTATCAAACATGCCAAAGAGAGATGTTACGGATGCGATGGGAGGTGAGGACCTCAATACAATAGCTATCACTAAAGAGGGAGTGCTGAGCAAACCTGTGGGCCTAAAGATAGACAAATCCTCTGGTCCTGATGGAATGCATTCCAGAGTACTGAAAGAAATGGCAAAGGTTATAGTTGAGGCTTTGGTGATAATTTACCAAACTTTTCTGGACTCTGGGCAAATCCTGCTGGATTGGAAGAAGTCATTCCATTGTTCAAAAAAAAGATGTAGGCAAAAGGTAGGTAATTATAGGCCAGTTACTTTAACATCTGTACTTGGGAAAATGCTTGAAACAATCATTAAAGAAGAAATAGCAAGGCGTTTGGAAAGAAATGGATCCATCATGTAGACACAGCATAGATTCAGCAAAGGCAGGTCCTGTTTGACAAATTTGCTGGAGCTCTTTGAGGGTATAACAAGTGCAGTGGTTGGAAGGCAACAGATGGACGTTATTTACTTGGATTTCCAGAAGGTGTTTGATAAGGTGCCACTTAAAAGACTTATCCATAAGATAAGAATGCATAGAGTTGGGGGTGATGTATTAGCATGGATGGAGAATTGGTTAATCAATAGAAGGCAGGGAGTTAGGATACATGGGTGTTTCTCTAGTTGGCAATCAGTGGAGAGCAGTGTACAATCAATATCTGACTCAAACTTCTCAACCCAGTGAGGAATTATAATGAGGTTGAAACCATATATTTACTGTAGGTATTTTTTGTTATTGTTATGACCATACCAGATTGTGAACACCTGACCTACAGACACCCCTATATACAAGAGATCTCCCATAATATTATTAAATTCAAAATTATGAATTGCGTGCATACATTTATTCCTATTTAGTGCCCTGTTTCATATGTTTACTGTTACGCTGTATGTATCTCATTCTGGCAGTTCTGTAAGAGCAGTCTGTTCTGTTTTCAGCTTATGTTTGAGTTACTGTTGAAGATAAGAGATGAGGAGAAATGTGTGCCATCCAATTAGGATGGTTGGATTAAGGGGAGGTTTCTCTGGTGAGGGGCACTAAGATTGGGCTTGGGGCTTTTGTTCGAAAAGAGATGAAGAGAGAAGAGGCTGGGGAGAATCGGTTGTAGCAAACAATCTGGTGGGAGACCTGTTTGTTCAAGATGGATTGCGAGTGACGCTCGGAAGGTGGTGCGTGCTTTCACATTGATTGAGGACCCAGCGCGTGAGTGACAGAGACGCTCAAGATGAGCTCTAACTTGTGCACGTTTGACTGTTTAATTAGAATGGGCCCTTTTCTCTTTGTTATTCTTTACTAACCCTTTAGTTAAGATTCAAAAATATAATTCCTTTAATTGTATGCAGTGTACTGCCTGTTGTTTCATGGCATTAATTTGTAACAGGGTAGCAAATTACACAGCACCACACAAACAGGGGTTTGGAGTGGGAGTGCTTTTCAATCTCACAAGTTTGGTGGGGTCGGAGGTTGTCTTCCCTAGACTTGTGCAGCTGAGGAAATCAGGGTGTTTCACCTACAAAAAGCAGAATTGGTTTCTTCTTTCTCTCCACGTTTAGCAATTGCTCATTCTTATCTGTCTCTGTGTATTTGATGTCATTCATTGCTATACTATGGAGATGCACTTATCATATCAAGAGATTCTTGTGTATTTTGCAACCTGAAAAAGAATCAATTGAAGGACGTCTGTAAAAATTGAAGGAATTCATAAATATGGGGAGAGCTTGCATGTAAGTACACAAATGAGGGAAAGAGAGTTATGTTGGTTGATAAATGAAAAAAAGATGGGAGGGGATAAGAGCACTGGTCCTGTCAACGTTAAAGTCAAAGGCGATTTTGTTGCATAATTCCGAAGCACCCATATGCACAGGTGCAATGACAAAGCTACCTGCAGCAGCATCACAGGCTCAGAGGATCATATAAGTAGCATTCACAAGAAAACCTTAAATAATATTCAATTTTTACAAGAAAGGAGAAAATTATAACAAAATAAAAACCAAGTCTATTTTAGTACAAAGTGTTCAAGATGATCATACTAGAGCTGTACTGGAATAGTGATTAGGCTTGTGATGGATGTTTCAAGAACTAAATGACTGAAGGGAAGTTGCTATTCTTGAACCTGGTTATGTGGGACTTCAGGCTCCTCTCTTCTCAGATTCCTTCTTCTTCAGCCTTTTACCTTTTCCACCTATCACCTCCCACTTCTCACTTCATCCCCTCTTCCCCACCTACTCACCTTCCCCTGAACCTGATCTCACTTATTACCTGGCAACTTGTAATCCTTCGTCTCCCCCACCTTCTTATGCTGGCTTCTTCCCCCTTCCTTTTCAGTCTGAATGAAGGGTCTCAACCTGAAATATCAGCAGTTTATTCCCCTCCATATTTCCTGTTTGACATGCTATTGACACACTCCAGCATTTTGAGAGTAGCTGCAAGAATATTGCATGGCCCATATGGTGGGGATCTTTGAGGTTAGATTTTGCATTCAAATACATATTTTCAATTGTGGGAGGGAAGTACTGGGCTGAGTCCATTGCTTTCTATAACTTCTTACATTACTGTGCAATTGAACTGCCATACCAGACCATGACACAACCAATCAAGATTCTGACAACAGTTCATCTGTGGAAGTTTATTTGAGTGTTTAGTAAACCTCCTTAACCTTCTAAGAATGTAGAGATACCAGCACACCCTCCGTGTGGTTGTTGCACTGATTTGTTTGTTTCTGAAGCGTACGTTCAACGTAATAAAATGATTCTTTCTTCACTAATTTCTCCTCCAACATTCTACATCTCTCTGAAGAATGGTTACCCCATCCAAAGTGAGTTAATCTGAACCTGAATGCAGATTCTAGCCTGGTTAAAACTAGTTAATACTCATCAACTATTATACTGAGCACTTTATAACAAAACTCTACATCCAGGTCCTGACAAAGGGTCTCGGCCCGAAACATCAGCAGTACCTCTTCCTATAGATGCTGCCTGGCCTACTGCGTTGACCAGCAATTTTTATGTGTGTTCCTCCTTTATTAATCATGTCAGGGAGAGATTATAGAAACATAGAAAATAGGTGCAGGAGTAGGCCCTTCGAGCCTGCACCGCCATTCAGTATGATCATGGCTGATCATCCAACTCAGAACCCTGCACCAGCCTTCCCTCCATACCCCCTGATCCCTTTAGCCACAAGGGCCATATCTAACTCCCTCTTAAATATAGCCAATGAACCGGCCTCAATATTCATAAATATTCAGTCTCACTGACTGACATTTATCAGCTTTAAAGTCACCTCAAAGGGAAATTTTTTTCCACAGAAACAATTTTCTAATTGTATGCTTAGGCTTAAGCTATACGTGGTTGAGATATTTTCACTTCTTTAGGTCAATAACAATGCTCAAAGAGAATTTCCATGATCCCTATCTATTACTTATGATCCGAGTCATTGAGTTATTGATTTACAAAGCAAAAACATGGAATGGTTGCATTCAAAAATGAGCTCCTAAATTAGAATTTGATTTAAAAAGCTAGTCTAGCCAGATCACTCCCTTATCCCCTGCCAGTGACAAAAGGGTAGGGGAAAAGAGCATGATGTAGACACAATTAGAGAGAAATGCGTTTTCCCATGGGGGAATTATCATGCAAAATGAAATCAGCTAAAAGCTGACATGTACAATTTCCAATGTGCACTTTGCAGATAGCAGGTTATCTCACTCATAGTTTATTCTTCTGCCATACAAATCAAAAATATGCAATTGCCATTTGCAAATTTTGTACATATATTTGCAAAATTCCTAAACTTTGATATATTAATGTATAATTAATACGTAAATACTCATATATCAGCAGTTCCCAGTTGAAGAATCCTATTTTATGTTATCATCCTATTTTTTAATGTCAACCATTCCATTCTGGTATGTTACTTGAGCTGCAAGATTAACCTCCCAACACTGGAGCAACTATGCATTATTGTTTAATGCATGCACTTACATAGGAAAGACAGCATTGAGGACAGAATTGGTATTGTGCAATGGTATATGGTCCACACTTATCCATCTATCACTCCTTATCTATCAGCAATCTCTCCTTGAGTCGAGAATGGGATGTGTTTCTTTCAGAGAAAATTCATAAATTGGAAAGGCTGGGGATTGTATTCCAGATTGTAATCCTATTGATGGAGAATAGTGCACTATCATAATAGTGAAAAGTAGAGTCATATATTAAAGCAACATGCTGCAAACAGTCTGTGGTATTATAATAATGAATACTATTGTCTCACATCCAAACAACTTCTTCCATGATGAAAGCTAGAAACTGATTCCTGAGACCCTACACTTCACTGGTTCCAACAAGACCATCCATTCATGTTGCACATCAATGAATCATAAAGTCATGGAATCTTAGAGAGATACAGGCCCTTACCTCGTCACTTCCATCCCAACCGTCAACCACCCATGTTATGGTTGGTCTGGATTTAGTGACTAGAGATCTATTTATCGGGTCTCACTCCATGATGCAATTTTTGACAGAAGTACACTCACTTGGCAGTTTGAATGAAATTGTGAACCTATATGTTTGATTTATTTAGTTGTGATATCTCTAACACAGGAGTGAGGTGTGGAATAGTCATGAAGTGACTCAGGAACTAGTGATTCATCTCCTTGAGAAAGAAAGTTAAAGAGTAAGATGTTGAGACTTTGGAGGCAGTTTCAAAGGAATAAATAAGGAAAGCCAGTTCCTATTGGCAGAAATGTTGGGTAGTCAAAGGGCAGAGAATTGGATGAATTGAACAAAGTAGGTTTAAGGAAAATGTTATGTTATGATGAGATATACTCAGAATCAGAACCAGATAAGTTATCACTGACATATGTCATGAAATTTGTTATTTTGTGGCAGCAGTATAGTGCAAAACATAAAAAACTAGCAAAGTTACAAAATTAAATAAATAAATAGTGCAAATGAGGAATAGAGAGATCGTGTTCATAGGTTCCTGGACCATTCAGAAATCTGATAGCAAAGTGGAAGTGTCACAAACACGGATTCAGCAGTGAGGTAGATACGGCAATTGTGCTTGTGAATTTTCACGTGTCAGCTAATTATTTAAACGTGATATTATTTAACTCCACGTAAACACGAGGAATTCTGCAGACGCTGGAAATTCAAGCAACACACATCAAAGTTGCTGGTGAACACAGCAGGCCAGGCAGCATCTCTAGGAAGAGGTACAGTCGACGTTTCGGGCCGAGACCCTTCGACGGGACTAACTGAAGGAAGAGCTAGTAAGAGATTTGAAAGTGGGAGGGGGAGGGGGAGATCCAAGATGATAGGAGAAGACAGGATCCTCTCATATCCCTTTTGCCAATCACCTGTCCAGCTCTTGGCTCCATCCCTCCCCCTCCTGTCTTCTCCTATCATTTTGGATCTCCTCCTCCCCCTCCCACTTTCAAATCTCTTACTAGCTCTTCCTTCAATTAGTCCTGACGAAGGATCTCGGCCCGAAGCGTCGACAGTATTTAACTCCATATTTGTTGTCATAATGCTTGTCAAGACTTGGACAGAGAACAGCAACGCTTCTCTGTCTGTTTTGCTTTCAGCCTTTTCCCTGAGAAATTGAACTTTTGAGTCAACTGACTTCGAAGACTAGCGGTATTCGTTTAATGTTTAGATTTTCTTTTCAGCTGCATTATAGGCTTCGGTTCTTATTTGAGAGTTTTCGTTAGTGGCCCTATTTGGCCTAGAGTTTATTGTTTATTTTTTTCTTAAGCACTGTTTGCAATAAAGTTTGTGAACTTTCGACCTGCTTCAGTGTCTCTCACTCCGCACTTGGGCCATATCCGAAGCTGGTAACAGGAAGAAGCTGTTCCCAAACTGTTGAGTATGTACCTCTTCTCTGATGGTGGTACTAAGAAGAGGGCAAACAATACATTTCACTGTATGTTTCGATGTGCGTGACAAATAAAGCGTGGGTCCTTGACTATGGACCTAGGATTTAGGTTGGCTGTCGCTTACAGAAATCCCTGTGAATACAGAGCATCGTATATCAGCCAGATGGGACACACGGTGGAAACCCGCATCAAGGAGCACAGGAGATGTATCCGTTTGGGTTACCTGGAGAAATTGGCAGTAGCAGAACATTGCATACATAATGGTTATAGGATTGACTTCAATGGCACAAAGCTATGTACCACGCCAATGGCTTTTGGGACTGTCTGGCAAAGAAAGCTATTGAAATAAATCTAGAGGAAAATAATTCTAAGCAAGAAGAAGAGCTTACTCTAATTGAACTGGAATTCGGTTGTAAACAAGGTGGGAGAGCAGAAACCTAATTGGATGAGGACTAACTAAACAGGAGGGATGGACAACGGAGGTATAAATACCACCAGACTAGATATTTCTAAACATCATCCCTGATGAAGATGGCAGAGTTTGTCATCGAAATGTTGGTTGTAATCAATAGCTGTACCCAGCTGGAAGTCCGAAAAGAGTTTATTCATACTTCACAGGTCTGTTGCTCTTGCCACTGACTAGTGAAGAAATCTTAATGAGTTGTGGAACCATGGTGTACTAGTAGTGGTGAAAATGAGCCATTTTGGTGGATGGGGCTCCAATCAGTCAAGGCTGATCTGTTCTTAAATGGTGCCAAGCTTCTTAAACATTAAGGTATATAAAACAATAAGAAAGATTCTGATTATGAAAGGATAGATAATAAGAATATTTTCTCTTGGTGGGAGAGTCTAAAACTGAAGGGCATTAACAAACATTTTAGAGGAACACACACAAAATGCCGGCAGAACTCAGCAAGTCAGGTGGCATCTATCGAGAGAATTAAATGGTTGACATTTTGGGACGAAACCTACATCAGGTCTGGAAAGAAAGCCAGAATAAGAAGGTGGGGAGAAGGGAAGATAATAGCTGAGAACAGGTGACAGGGCAGCTAGGTGGGATTCCAGTTCTGATGAAGGATCTCGACCCAACTCTTCTTTTCCCTCCATAGATGCAAACAATACATTTCACTGTATGTTTCAATATGCATGACAAATAAAGCTAATCTTTAATCTCGAGATGCTGCCAGGCCTTCTGAGTTCCTCCAGCATTTTGTGGGTATTGTTCAAGCTTTCCAGCGCCTTTGGAATCGCTTGTGTAGAGGTTTTAGAGGAACTCTGAGGGGAACATTTTGCACACAGGGAGTAGTTGGAATCTAGGGCACACTGCTTGGGAGGTGCTGAAGGTAGGTGCGCTCATAATATTTAAGCTTCTGGATGAGCACTTGAAATGCCAGGGCACAGAAGACAACAGAACAATACCTGTAAATAGAACTAGTGTAGATATATACAATGACCATCATACGTACAATATTTAGGGGCCAAAGCGTCTGCTTCTATCTCTGTAGTAGTAGTACTGCAATCACTTAAGTCAGGTATGATGTTCTCCAAAGGGGTTGTCTATGGGTGGGTCCTCCTATGGCTGTAGAGGCTGACCCAGGATCCACAAAACCAGGATGTTAGGGTAGACACCCTTAACACCTGTGTGTGGCTTCGTTTAACGTGGGGAGGCTGATGCATGGGCAGCCACCACACGATCAGGGTCAGGACGCAGTGGGATGGAATGCAAAATGACTGGAAACCCTTCCACCTTCAGTGTCTTTGTGATGTGTCATCATTGCCTTCCAGCCTCACTGCTGAGTTCTTTGTTGGATCATTCTTTGTCTGGAACCTCCCTGTGGACCTTACCGAAATGGGTGACCCTACTAGGAGCTAAACATCAGGTAGCTAAACTCCAGATAGCGTTGTTCTTGGCACCTCAAAAACTCACGAGCCTCTGCACCACAACAAAATGGTGATCCTTGGAGCAATCTGCATCTGCGTCTCAATGGCATAGCTGAACCTTCACTCACCGCAAAATATTCCATCACCTTCCTGACGTGGACCTTGTTAATCCTGATTTTAATCCAGTTTAGCATCCACAGTTTAGTAAGCATTCTGACTAAATACAGCAGCACAAGAAAGAAGTTTTCCTTGTCTTTGGAGTTCAAGTTGTAACTTGTTGAGATTTCATTTTAAACTTAAGTTTCATCCACAAGGGTACGTCATACCCACCTGCAACTTGTAACGGTGGAAATCTTATGTCCTTATTGAAAAATTCATGAAGTACTTTAAATTAGGAAAAGGCATCTTCTCTGTGGCTTACTTGTTTTCATCTTTGCAAAGCACTGAACGTACCTGTTAGTACCACCACATTAAAGGCAAGTATTAATAGCAGTTACGAGTTATAATCATGGTGTAATAAGCACACATAAATCTAGTCATCTATAAAAAGCTGGTGCAGAGATGGTGTGAAAGATGACAGTGATCTCATGTTAATGGAAGTAGGAACTAAATCCTTGGCATTTGATCTGTGACTGCGGGTGAGATTCATCCTGGAAAGTCATGCAAAATTTGAAAGATTTTTGACACCAATCTCGAAAAATATGCTTTGCAAGGAAAAATTAGGCAGAACAACTGTAACATGACTGGAGTTTTTTTTTGTCATTCCCAGGAATATCCTAGTTGCACTCATAATAGGACAGGTATATCCAGTTGTGGCATGGAGGTTAATATAATGTTGTTACAGCATGAGTGACTCAGGTTCAATTCCACCTCTGTCTGTTTCAGGAAGTTGTATGTTCTTGCCATGACCATGGGCATTTCCTCTGGATGCCCCAATTTCTTCCAACATTCCAAAGACACACCGATTAGTGGGTTAATTGCTCTTTGTTTATGCATAGTTGTTAAAAACTATAATTAGAGAGGGGGTATAGAAGCCTGAAGACACATATTCAATGTTTTAAGAACAGCTTCTTTCTTTCTGCTATCAGATTTCTGAATGAACAATGAGCCAATGAACGCTACCTACCTCACTCTGCATAGGGCCTGTTATTGTGCTGTATCTATAAATAAATACAATAAAATTAAAATGAACACAAAATGGCAGTGTTATTGAACTTTACCCCCCACTGTACATTGCTATTTTATGGAATGCTTGGAGGTAGGAGCACAACCAGACGAAGGGTCTCTACCCAAAACGTCAACATCCATTTGCCTCTTCAGATGATTCCTGAACATTTCATCTCCTCCAGCACCTTGTTTATTGCTCAAGAATTAGCGATATTCTGGCTGGGACTTTGAACATTTGAATGTTTAAATGCTATTTCTTTAGATATACAGCCAGGTAACAGTCCTTTCTGTCCCAATGACCCCATGCTGCCGAAATATATCCATATGACCAATTACTCTACTAATCTGTACATCTTTGGAATGTGGGAGGAAACCAGAGCACCTTGAGTAAGCCCATGCAGTCATGGAAAGAACATAACAAACTCCTTACAGACAGCAGTGGAATTGAACTCAGGTTGCTGGCGCTCTAATAGTGTTTCGCTAACCTCTATTCTATCATGCCACCACAAAATTCTGTGCTTTATCTCAGCAGCTGAGGATTAATACAAAACTAATGAAGTTTTACTTAAGCTGCCTAAGTTTGACTTGTACATTTCTTTGAAGTCATGGATAATTTGTTTCCACTCCAGTTCTATGCATTCTGAAAAGGCTCCTGAATCTTTTGTGAGATCTCAGACCATGCCACTGGTGGGGGACTGTTGACTATAGAAAAGATGTGGATTGTTTGGGATGTCGTGTTTGCACAGAATGAATGAGGAGCCCTTCCACTCTCACCATCTTCACTTCAGAATACAGATCTCATCAGTCACAATCATTTATCACATACATGGATGGTGCTTGGATAAGCACACACTTGCAGACAAAGCTTCAAACCATTGTTGTTTCTTTCATAAAAGGATGGGCCTTAAACCAAACATCTGAAAGGTAAAGATGCTTTACCAATCTATTCCTTCCATGCAGTATCCATTAAGAGTCTACTATATTGACGTGGGATGGGAGTCACATGCGTAAGATTGTGTAGGAACGGCAAATTTCCTCACCTTGATGACATGAGAGAACCTGGTGGGTTTTACCTGTAGGTTCATGCTCATTATTATCCGTGTTTGCTTTTCATTCTCCTTTTAATTAACTGAACTTAAATTCCACAGTTGTCTTTAGTGGAATTTGAAATAATCTCTCCATTAGTGATTGAGGTTCTTGATTATTCATCCAAAAGATTAGAATGATACACTGTTATCCATGACCCAACATTGCTGCCCTCATTAAATCATGCCAGCCTTCTGATAAGTCACAGACTTTTCTCATGTGCATTTCCTCTGATATCCCAATAACCCACTCCCTCTCTTTTCTCCCCCTACCTCTGCCACCAAATTTACTCATGGTCAGATTGATTAAAAACATTCAACAATTATATGTCAATTCTGATGAAAGGTTGGCAACCTGAAATATTAACATCTTCCTTTATCCTGAGATCAAAGTGCATCATAATAAATGAAATGCTTGTAACGTGAGGGCAATCTCATGTTTTCTTACAATAAAAATGCTGACCATTTAGCTCGAGTCCATGCCTTCTCTCAGAGCATTCAATCCCAATCCCTCACTTATTTTCCTATTCTACCTCACTCCACCGTGATAGTCCTGCCACTTGCCTACAGTAGGTGAAATTTGTGGGGCGAATTAATTATAGTAGCCAATTAATTTACCAATCCACAACTTTTGGGATGTGGGAGGAAATAAGACGACCTCGAAAAATCTTTGAAATCCTTGAAATTCAAATGAAACTGCAGTGCTAGAAATACAGAATAAAAAAGCAGAAAATTATGCTAGTACTCTGCAGGCCTGTGGGAAGAGAAAAGGATAGTGTGCAAACTCCACACAGACAGTACCGAAGGTCTGCCTTGATCCCATTTCTCCAAAACTGTGAAGAAGCAGCTCACCAAATGCACAGCTATAGTTCATGTAGTTGAGGCTATATAAGGCAATGGTCAGACCACATCTGGAGTATTGTGAGCAGTTTTGGGCTCCATAGCTAAGAAAAAAATTTAAGAGGGCCAAGAGTAGATTCAGAAGAATGATCTTGCAAATTAAAGGGTTAACCTGTGAGGATTGTTTGATAGCTCTGGGCCTCTACTCACTGGAGTTTTGAATAGTGAGGGAGAATCTCAATGAAACTTACTGAATACTGAAAGGCCTAGACAGAGTGGACGTACAGAGGATGTATCCAGTAGTGGGAGAACCAAAGATCAGAGGATGTAGTCTCAGAACAGAAAAATGTCCATTTAGAACAGAAAAGAGGAGGAATTTCTTTATGTAGAAGGCGGTGAATCTGCAGAATATATCTTCACAGATGGCTGTGCAGGCCAAGTCATTGAGTATATTGAAACTGGAGGCTGGTAGTTTCTTGATTAGTCAGGGCATCACAGGTTACAGAGATAAAGCAAGAGAATGGGATTGAGAGTGAAATAAGTCAGCCATGATAGAATGCAGAGCAGACACAATGGACCACATGCCCTAATGCTGCTGTTATGTCTTATTGTCTTATGGTCTTATGTGAAATCGATCTAATATCAGAAAAGCAACAGTCAATTCCAAACAACATCCAGTGCAGCTAAAAGGACTCCATCTGAAATTTTGACTATCCATTTCCCTCCACATCAACTGTTTGTTTATTTCCATAGATGCTGCCAGACTTGCTGCGCTCCTCCAGCATTTGTTGTGTGTTGCTTTGGAATTCCAACACTTGCAGTATTTTGTGTATTAAAATTGACTTTGTACTATTTGTGAATCAGCAACGGGCATGGTTATGAACTAATTAGAGCAATTAACAGATTTTTCACCTTTTAGCTACAGATTCTGCTCACAGTTTTAACTTCCACATTTCTCCTTTTAATTAAGCATCATTTCTCTTGAACACAATTCAGAGGAAAATAACAACAATTTTACTTGAGGATATTTTTTCTGATGAGTTGAGTTTATATATATAATTCTTCTCTCCACTTATCTTCAGATTTTTCGTACATTAAAGCCTAGTATCTGCCATGGATCAGACTGCATACTGTGACTTAAAGAACAAAAATCACCCCTTCAATATCTATTGCCTAGTTTTATGAATAATTCATTGGCAGTTGATTTCAATTTTTCCATGATGAGTTTAGAAGGTTTGCTGGTAATGTCAGTAATCAATTTGTTGAATGAACTCAGTTTTGTTATTTCTTCATGGCTTATTGTATTGAACCACACATTAAGTTGTTCATTATGTTGTGAAGTGAGGCCCACAATTTAAATTCCTTCCATTGATGAAAATGGCAGAGTGTGGCCAGTGATTAAATGCATCTTTTTTATAAATGAAATCTGTTTTTCTATGAACATTGATCATAGAGATCTGTGGGTTTTTGTTTGCTAAATGAATTTTGAAGTCTAGAGCTAAGGCAAGTTGGAGGTTAGCCACAAACTTACTAAACGACCAAAAAAGGCTTCACTCATCAAAGGTCTGTCTGCAAGAAGTCAACAATCCAACCATGGAGCCTTTATTTTCAAACTCAGTCAAATATAAAAGAATGTAACACCTATTTCAACAATTCACAAGCAGGAAGAGACATAGTCAAAGGGAAAAGTCATGTGCGTGGGGTTGAGAGGGATAAGAAATCAGCTATGGTCGAGATGGGCTGAATGGCCTAATTCTGCTCCTATTTCTAATGGTCGTTTAGACATATTGACTTGTAATGCAAAATATGTTTAGTGATACTCATCTGTGTGTCTGTATCTGAGAGAGAGAGAGAGAGAGAGCAAGAGTGTGAGCAATTAAGAGTAAGTGTGTGTATGTGTGACTGTTGTGAGTGACTGTGTGAGTTTCTCTCTCTCTCACACACACACACACACTTTCTCTCTCTGTGTCTCTCTCTCCATCTCTCTTTTAGACCAGTCAGGATATTTGGGGTCTCATCATTGGCAAGACCAGAGTTTGAGGCCTAATTTTCAGGGTACCATCTTCAGTGAGTCCAGCATTCAAGGCCTGGAGTTCAAGCCCGCTTCCAGGGTCCTCATTTGTCAAACACAAAGCGGAAGCTTAGACTCTGGCGTGTCTTCTAGTTCTTCAACATCACAGTCACTAAACCCTAATCTGACCCCTAGCTCCCCTCTCTATCCTTCTGAACCACAAACCTAAAAAACCCTAAAAACCTGCATCACGGACTGGTATGGGAACACTAATGCCTTGGAACAGAAAATCCTACAATAGGAAGTGGATTCAACCCAGCAGATCATGGGTAAAGCCCTCCCAGCCATTGTGCACATCTACATGAAACACTGTAGTAGGAAAGCAATATCCATCATCAGAGATACCCACCACCTAGGCTATGCTATTTTCTCGCTGCTGCCATCAGGTAGAAGGTACAAGAGCCTCAGGACTTGCACCACCAAGTTCAAGAACAGTTACTAACCCTCAACCATCAGTCTCTTGAATAAAGGGGGATAACTACACCCACTTGCCCCATCATTGAGATGCTTCCCGCAGCAATGATCTCACTTTAAGGTCTCTTTATCTCATTATAACATGCTCCCATTATTTATTGCTATTTATTTATATTTATTTTTGCACAGTTTTCTGTCTTCTACACGCTGGCTGATCTTTCATTTATCCTGTAGTAGTCACTATTCTATAGATTTGCTGAGTATGCCTACAGGAAAATGAATCTCAGGGCTGTATATGGTGACATATATGTACTTCAATAATAAACTTTTACTTCGAACTTTGGATAACTAAATTAAAGATCGCAGCTTGGCGTCATTTTGTAATTTATGGTGGTGAATGCCTTTTTTTACTGAGCTGGAAGAGAGATTTTCTTGGCATCCTGGCCAATATTTACCCATCATTTAAACAATCTGGTGGGTATCATATTTCTCTGATTTAATGTGGCTGCAGCTGGTCGTTCCAAAGGAAACTCTGGTGTTCAGCTGCTTCTAGGAAACTAAGTCCTGGAGCTATCCAGATATGGTCTCTCTCTGTAATGTTCCATCACCAGATTTCACATAAAGTCTCTGATCCTAGCCCAGTCAGACCTGCAAAGGAGCAAAAGATCGGAGAGCAGATTGCTAGCCCAGGAATTAGTGGAAAATTGCAAGTTAAACTATTTATTTTTAAATTACTTTACAGAATTGTAGAGACACAGAGTTTAACCTTTTTATAATTATTCCTAATGTATTTTTAATGTTATTACATTTCTCATAATACATTTTGTTTTAATTATTTACAGCAATTATAATACTTTTAAAATGTTTCTGAAAACCAGAGACATTTAAAAATTGCGAGCAAAAAAGTCACAGCTTCACTTTCCAGCTTTGGCTCTGCGATATGTGTCTCTGTGGACTCGTCCTTTGGGAGTTAATCTTAGTCCTTCAACCCTGCTCAGGGGAGACTTATTGTATCAGCTGTGACTCAGATGGTAGCCCTCTGGCCCCTGATTCAGAAGGATGTGTGCTGCGTCCTGATCTGAAGGCTTGAGTGGAGTCGTGTGCAGAGCATATGAAGTTTGGCACTGATGAAATAATAGAGAAAGAGTCCATCCTTCATCTCAGGAATACCTCAGTGCTAATTGAGGAAGAGCTAGGGAGTTTATTTTTTAATGTATGTATGCTCCCTGACGATGCTGCCCCTACATGTCCCAGAAACAAGGAAGTAGTTTCATCCTTTCTCTTCCCTTCCCCCTCCCTCATGACCTGCCCATCACCTCTCTCTGGCTCCCTATCGCCTACCCTATATTCCATTGTCATCTCTCCTCACCTATTAGATTCTTTCTGCTTCCACCCTTGGTTTCTTTCACAGATCCCCTCCCAACTTCGTACATTTTCCCCTCTCCCCAGCCACCTACCTAGCCGGTTGGTGGCATAGTGGCATCGGCGCTGGACTTTGGGGCAGAAGGTCCGGAGTTCAAATCCAGCTGGCTCCCGTGCACGCTTTCCATCCGTGCTGGGTTGAACATTGAGCTAGCAACTCAACCTCATTAAAAAAGAAACTGCCTGCTACAGAAACGTCAACAGCTAAAAGTTGATGGCCTATGCTCTCGTGAGTTGAAAGGCAACTTCTCTCTCTCTTCTTTTCTCAGCCACCTACCGTCACCCCTTACCTGGTCTTACCTATCAGCTGCCAGCTTGTACTCTTCTCTCTCCTCTCTCTCCACTCTCTCCACTCCCCACCCCATCTTGTTATTCTGGCTTCTTCCCCCTCCATTTCCAGTTTATTCCCCTCCATGGATGTGGCCTGACCTGACAAGTTCTTCCAGCATTTTGTACCTGTCGCCTAAGAGTCAACCACATTGGTAAATTAGATTCAATTAATTGCTTGGATTTAAAATAAACTTCTTGTACTCTGTCATAGAAATCACCACAAAAATTTCCACATGGTGGGTTGATCTTGTGAATCGAGATCAGAGGCCCTGAACTCCAGTTTTTAATCAACAAGTCATCTTAATCTCTTATTCCTGGAAAATGCATCTAGAACAGTGATACAATGGCACAGCTAGTTAACCTGCTGTCTCAGTGCTCCACTGACCCAGACACAATCCTGACATCCAGTGCTATCTATGTAGACTTTGCATATTCTCCTCATGACCATATTGACACTTGACATTACTCTAGTTTCCTCCCATATTCCATGAGGGCTGATGGGTTAACAGGCCATTGTATACTGTTCTCTAGTGTTTCGGTCAGTCGAAAAGTCTACAATTGATGAGGTGGGGAGAATTAAATGAGATGAATAGGGAATGGATGTAAATGGGTGATTGGTGGTCTCCGCCAAAAACATCAACTGTTTATTCCTCTCCATGACCTAGTAAGTTTCTCCAGCATTTGTGGGTGTTGCTCTGTATTTCCAGCATCTGCAGAATCTCTTGTGTTTCTGATTGGTGGTCACCACAGACCTGTTGGGCCAAAGGGCCTCTTTCCATGTTTTATTTTTCTATGACATTGTCCAAATCAGAGTATAGTCCAAGTTGAGTTCATTATTATATACACAGTTGCATGTACGCTCAGATGCAATGAGAAACTTACTTGCAGCAGCATTTTGATACACGTTCACAAGAAAAAACATAAATTAGATATAAATTATACAAGAAAAGCACAATTGAAGTAACAAAATGAACAAGTTCCCATTGTAGTGGTCAAAGTGATTATAGTTGCTATGCTGAGCTGGTGATTCTAGTGATTAGGATTGTGTGAGTTGATTCAAGAACAGAATAATTGAAGGGAAGTAATTGTGCTTGAACTTGGCAGTGTGGATTCCTAAACCAGGATCTCCTAAAAGCCAGTGTTTGGCCATCATCACACTAACATTTGTGAATCACTGCTCAACACAGATAACTTTTAGTACTTCTTAGGTTACAATAGGATCTACACTTTAAAAAAGTGCACCACATTCACGAGAGTGACTTGAGGTTATGAAAAATACTATGTAAATTCATTTTTTTCATCATACAGTCATAGAGGAATACAGCAAGCATACTGACCCTCCAGCCCAACATATCCAGCTGACCATTGTGAGCACCAAGACCATTTGTCCATTTGGCTCATATCCCTCTAATCCCCTCTCTTCAATTCACATACTTCTCTAAAGGTCCTTTAAATGCAACAGCGGTGTCACAACCACAGACTCTATCACAGAGTCTAGGTACCTTTACAGGTGGGCAGCTCATGAGAATGCACATTCCAGCCAATTAGGGGTTACTTGTGGCTGTATTTAACTCCTTTCCTTTTATTTCAGTCTTGTTGAGTCTTAACCAAGGCACAGCAACGGCAATGCTTCCTGCTTATCTGAACCCACATACTTAAAAGTACCATACCAAATACTACCATTCACCTATGCATTCGGTGCAAATTATTTACCCCTGCAAGGATCTAATTAACCTACCAACCCTGTATGCCCTACATGTAGGAAGAAATCAGAGTATTTGGAAAAGTCCCATGTGGTCACAGGGAGAATATGCAAACACCAGACAGAGAATACGCAAGGTCATGATTGAAATTGCTTCTCTCATACTATTAGCCACACCACTGTATTGTTGAATCTTCATTTCCTCTTGTGGTGTCAGAAAACTCTCTTTACAGTGGAGGAGGAAGAAGAAATGTTTCATTCATTGATTCAGCCTAAATGTTATGAATCCTATTTTACTGTCTCCCACATTTCAATCAACTCTCCACAGACTTTACCACTTATCTACACACTGAGACCACACAGAATGGGAAGGGACTGGATGGGGCAGAATTTTTGCAGTGTGCCCAAGACTGGTTCCTCACGCCATATATAGAGAACTTACTAGGAAAGCAGAAATACTGAACATCATCTTAGAAATGAGGCAGGGCAAGTAACTGAAATGGCATTTGTGGAGCAATTTGAGTTCAATGACTACAATTCTATTGGCTTCAAAATAGATATGGATAAAGACAGAACAGGTCCAAAGATTAAAGTCCTGACCTGATAACTTAGAGGCATCAGGCAAAATCTATCTGGGGTCAATTGGATGACTCTATTTAAAGGCAAAGGAACAGTTGACAAGTTGGAGTTTTTTGAAAGAGTTGTGTCAAGATTCCAGGGGCAGCATGTTCCTGTTAGGATGAAAGATAGACAGATGTACCAAGATCAGAAAACCCTGGCTGTCGAGAGATATCAAGGTTCTGTTTAGGCAGCTGGGTATGAATGAATCCATCAAAAAATATAAAGAAGTTAAACAGCAGGTTTAAGAGGGCAAAAAAAGGGGATATAAAATATATTTTCAGGCAGTATTAAATATAATCCTAAGAGGTTCTTCAGTTATATTAACAGTAAAAAGATTATTAGAAAGAGAATAGGTCCTTTTAAAGACCATCAGGGTCATCTATGTGAGGAACTACATGAGATGGCTGAGATTTTTAATAACTATTTCTCCTCAATGATCACTAATTGATGCCAAATAAATGAGGCTAGCAGGGAGTGAAGTCTTACTTATTATAAGAAGGTATTTGCAGACTTGAAGCACATTAAGACAGGTAAATCTCAAGGGCCTGACAAAGTGCATCCCTTGGACCTGATAGGATGCCAGTGAAGAAGTCATGGAGGCCTCTTGTAAGTATATTTGCTGTATTGTTAGCTACTGGCTAAGTTCCAGAAGACAGGAGAATGGCTAATGTTTGTACTATCTTTCATGAAGGGAAGAAGAAGAGACCTGGGAGCTACAGATTGGCAAGCCTGACTTCAGTTGTGGGTAAGTTATTGGAGGGAATTGAGAGGGGCTAAGACCAGCCAGTACTTGGAGAGCCAAGGCCTGTTCAGGAAGAGCTAGAGAGATTGAATCAGAATAGAAAAGGTGATGAGGAAGAAGCTGGTAAATGGCTATAGTTCTATTCTCTGACTGGAGGCCTGTGACTAGTGTGACGCCCCTGGACTCAGTAGTGGGACCTCATTGGATAGTATTTATTCTTTATGTATGTAAATAATTTGACTATGAATGTACATGGCATGATTAGGAAGTGTGCTGATGACATTAACTTGGTGGGCGAGTGGGGTGCTGTTGGTAGTGCAGAAGGTTATAATGAATTGCAAAGAGATCTTGATCAGCTGGGGAGATGGGCTGAGGAATTGAAAATGGATTTTAAATTAGATAAGTGTGAGGTCATACATTCTAGACATACAAACCAGAGAAGAACTTATGCAGTGAACGGCAGAGCCCTGACAAGTCTTGTGGAGCAGGGATATGAGGAGTACAAGTGCACAGTTCGTTGAAAGTGGCCAAGAGTAGATAAGGTATTGAAGAAGGCACTTAGCATGTTGGCCTTCATCAATCAGGGAGTTTAGGAGTATCTACATGATGTTGCAGTTATACACTCAGTGGCCACATTATTAGGTACACTTGTACACCTGCTTGTTCATGGAAGTATCTAATCAGCCAGTCATGTCAGAGTCAGAATCAGGTTTAATATCACCAGCACGAAATTGGCTGACTTTGCTGCAGGAGTAAAATGCAGTACATAATAATAGAGCAAAAAACTGCACTACAGTAAGTAAATGTACATTAAATATATAAATTAAATAAGTATTGCAAAAATAGAAATAAAAAAGGTAGTGAGGTAGTGTTCATGGGTTCAATATCCAGTCAAAAAATCAGACGGCAGACTAGAAGAAGCTGTTCCTGAGTGTGTGGCTTCACCCTTCCTGATGCTAATAATAAGAACAAGGCATGACCTGGGTGATGGGGTTCCTTAATGATGGACGCTGCCGTTTGGAGGCATTGCTCCTTGAAGATGTTTTGGATATTACGGAGGTTAGTGCTCATGATGGAGCTGACTAAGCTAACAACTAACTTTTGCAACTCAAATCAGAAAAACATGCAGGCATGGTCAAGAAGTTTAGTTGTACACACCAATCATCAGAATGGGGAACAAGTGCAATCTAAGTGACTTTGACCATGGAATGATTGTTGGTGCCAGATGAGGTGGGTTGAGTATCTAAGAAACTGCTGATCTTCTGTGATTTTCATGCACAACAGTCTCTAGGGTTTACAAACAATGGAGAGATAAACAAAATACATCCAATGAGCAGCAGTTCTGTTGACCGCTGTGGAATGAGGAAGATCAGGGGTTGAAGCTGACAGGAGGGCAACAATAATCGTGTGCTACAATAGTGTAACATGCTATAAGGTTTCTCTGCTAATGTAATGGCCTCTCTGTGATGTTTCACTGCTAATATAATAGTTTCTTTGTAGCAGCAATGTTTGGGTTGTGACTAGAGTTGACGGGGTTTTGGAATGTGGGGGCTATCCAAAGAGAGAAATTTTGTTCTTTCTTGTAAGTCTGGAAGAGAGATTTTCAGGTCTTTTGCCGAGAAGAGATGAGGAGAGAAGACGCGAATGGAGAGTTGGTGGACCGCCAGATGGAGTGGACTTGGAGCGAGGGTCCGAAGGTCAGTGACAATCGGAGGAGGTCGATGGTGGATGACCAGCTTATCAGTGAGCTCCAATGTTTGCGCATTAGACTGTTTCATGACAATGGGCCCTTTTTCTTTTTTTTTGTTTTCTTTACTAACCATATAGTCAAATTAAGAAATATAAAGCTTGATCATTTAATCGCATATTGTGTACTGTTTGTTGTTTCGGGGGACTGAGTTGTAACAAGGGACACATCGTGTAGCATCCACCCAAACAAGATTTCTTAAGTTTGGCTGGGCCAGAGGCTATCATCCCCATATTAAGCCACCAGCCGAAGCGAGAGTTACAATTGTGAGAGCTACGATCGGAATTAATTCCATTGGATACTGTGTGATTACCCTGAGCAATGAACGAGTGGGGTAGATATTTGTACTCCGGATGAATTGTTAATTCACCTGTGAAGTACTGTTAAAGTTGAGATCGTGGGTGTAAGTTTGGTAAAATGGCTGGCGCAGCTCTCGTTTTAATGCAGACCAGCGCTGAGGTAGTGGTAGCTGGGAAATGAGATTTCAAAGACAGGTTCTATCGTTTCTGAGGAATGAGGGGAAGGAGTGGTCGGATTTGGAATGTCTAATCAGTCCACATCCCCCAACGAAGAGTGAGAAGTCTGATTTAACATCTGCCCTTACTTCTCTGGTGAATAAATGGAAAAATCAGATTCAAAGTCCCAGCTATGGCAGGCTCCATCTATTCTCTGGAATAACGCCCACCCTTAAAAGGGAGGAGAGGTGTGAGATTTGGGCGGAGCAGACCTCTCAGTTGTTAGATGATTGGCAGTGCTCTAATGATGTAAAGCGACAGAGATTGGTTGAAAGTTTGAATGGGCAGGCCGCTGATGTGGTGAGAGTCATCAGGTTACGGTAACCTGTAGCGACAGCTGACAATTACATGAAAGCACTGTACAATGCTTTTCACCCGATGGGAAGCCCAATGGAGCTCATGGTGGGGTTTCAGAACATACAATTGAAGTCAGAAGTTTACATACACCTTAGCCAAATACATTTAAACTCAGTTTTTCACAATTCCTGACATTTAATCCTAGAAAACATTCCCTGTCTTAGGTCAGTTAGGATCACTACTTTATTTTAAGAATGTGAAATGTCAGAATAATAGTGGAGAGAATGATTTATTTCAGCTTTTATTTCTTTCATCACTTTCCCAGTGGGTCAGAGGTTTACATACACTTTGTTAGTATTTAGTAGCATTGTCTTTAAATTGTTTAACTTGGGTCAAATGTTTTGATTAGACTTCCACAAGCTTCTCACAGTAAGTTGCAGGAATTTTGTTCCATTCCCCCAGACAGAATTGGTGCAACTGAGTCAGGTTTGTAGGCCTCCTTGCTTGCACACACTTTTTCATTTCTCCCCAGTTCCTGCAGGTTGGAAGAGGAGGTTGGTGGAGAAGATGTTGAAGATGGAAGGTGTCTTTTCCACTGACGAGTTTGATGTGGGTTGTTCCAAGAGCACATGTCACACTATCCGGGTGACTAAGGATAATTGCCAGTTCTGCCAAATGTCTGTTAGCTATGTTGGGCACATAGTGTCATGGGATGGGGAACCAGTTAAGACTGATGCAGTTACCACTTGGCCAAGACCTCAGACTGTGAGCACTCTGCACTCGTTTCTTGGGTTCTGTGGGTACTATTGGAGGTCTTTGAAAGGCTGCATGCAAGTGAGTCACCCATTGAATCAGCTTCTCTGCGGTTACACTCCCTTGGGGAGGAAAGGGAGGGGTAAAAAGGACAGGAGGGTGGAGTGTGTCTTAGTCCATTGGAGCCCTTTGGACCAAGGTGGGATGCAAAATGTGAGGAGGCCTTTCAGTCGCTGAAGGAGCTGCTGACCCAGGCGCCGATGCTAGCTTTTGCAGTCCCCCTATTGCCATATATGTACTGCTCATGGTTGCCAGCCAAGAGGGTTTAGGGGGCATGCTGTATCAGGATCAGGGCTCTGGGTTGAGGCCCATTGCGTTTGTCAGCTGGAGTCTGTCGCCCTCTGAGAAAAACTATCCCACGCACAGGTTGGAATTTCTGGCGTTGAAATGGGCGGTGGTGGATAAGCTGAGTGACTACCTCTATGGGGCCAAGTTTGAGGTGAGGATGGACAACAACCTTAACTTATAACCTGACCTCGGCAGTGGTTGGCAGTGTTGTCTGCCTATGATTTCAGCCTGAAGTACCAGCCGGGAAGCAGCAACCTTGATGCTAATGCTTTATCCCGACAGGCGCATTGAGGGACAGGTCAGGGACGAGGAGTAGGAGAGTGTTCCTGCCCTGGGGGTGAAGGCCATGCGTCAGTTTGCCGTCACTGTGAGGGCAGAGGGAAAGGAGGGGCAGGAACGAGCAGAGGATCAATTGGGGGCTTCTGATAACGCCATACCTCAAGTTTACTGTAACCTGACTGCTCTGAAGACAAATCAGTTGCCGGAATTGAGTTCTGGGGAAGTGACAACTGCTCAGCGAGATGATCCGGGCATTGGTACTATTTGGGCGGCAGTCAAAAAGGGAGACATGGCTCAGGCAGAGAGGACGAAACACGCGTCAGTACCTCTGTTACTATGAGAATGACCTCAGTTGGAGTTGAAGAACCAGATCTTATACCGGGTTATGTAATCCCCCACCCCCCTCCCCGCCTCACCCGCCCAGGCGTTCCCAGCTGGTTCTGCCCGAGAAGTATTGGAGATTGGCATTGAAATCGCTTCATGATGATTCTGGATATTTGGGGGTGGAAAAGACCTATGGATTGCTCAGAGACTGGTTTTACTGACCCCGAATGAAGCCGGAGGACAAAGAATACTGCAAGTCGTGCATTCGATGCATACGGCGGAAGACACTGCCTACGTGGGCAGCTCCCTTGTCCCACCTTCAGAGTATGGACCTGCTGTGTATGGATTTCCTGTCAGTAGAACCCACTGCCAGCAACACAGCAAATGTCTTAGTCATCATGGACCACAACACCAGATATGCTCAGGCTTTTCCTGCCAAGGACCAGAGGGTGTCTACAGTGGCAAAAGTGTAATGGGAGAAGTATTTCATTTATTATGGCCTTCCCAGGTGAATACATAGTGATCAGGCACGGGATTTCGAGAGCAAACTCACCCATGAGTTACTGGGCATGCTTGGAGTCAAGAAGTGGAGGACGATGTCCGATCACCCGCAGGGTGATCCCCAGCGAGAGGTGTTTAACCGGACCTTGCTAGACATGCTCGGGACCCTGGAGATCAGCAAGAAGAGCAGGTGGAGTCAACGTATTGGGCATTTGGTTCACAGTTATAACTGTACACGAAATGAAGCTACTGGGTACTCACCATGTTATCTGATGTTCGGGCGCGAGGCAAGGTTGCCCATTGACCTTTGTTTTGGGACTGACGGGGGTGACTTACCACCGAAGACTTATCCAAAGTATGTGTCTGACATGATAAGAGAGTTGAAAAGGGCTTATGAATTCGCTGGGGTCGCAGCTGCCAAGCAGAATTTGTTAGGTGCAGGAGTTACCCTAATAAAGTGGCCACTGAGTGTATACGAAAATATTGAAATACAAAATGCTCATCTTGTAGCCTGCTCTTATAGCTCCAATATTTACATGGGTGGCCCAGTTACATTCTTGATCAATAGTAATCCTTAGGAAGTTGACAATGGGCTGCTTAGTGATGATAACAGTGTTAAATGTTAAACTGAGGTGATTAGATATTCTGCCTGATGCTTGTGAAGTGCAGATGTTACTCGCGCCACAGCCTATGCAGGCACGTTTTTCCAGTATAGGCGCCTGCAGCTACAACTTCACTGAGAAGCTACAAATGGAGCCATGCATAACCATTACCCGAGGTGTAATCATACCAAAGATTATTCTCTCACAATAATGATCTTCCCATTTTGTAGAGCTCATCAAGACTGTGCTAAGCACAGTATCAGTACAAATAATGGGATAAACAACATAAAGAAAGGAATAAATATCTTATTATAATGATGATGCACTTTATGTAAGCTAATTATGTAAAAGAAGTGATAATTAAATTCTGGTAATAGCTCTTCTTTATATTGCTCTTTAGGATTCATATAGAACATTTCATGATATATCAGTGTTCGGTAAAAAAACAAGCTTCTGTGGAGGGAATCTATATACATTAGATAATATAATTTGTGGCTCTGGGGATAGATTATAACAAATTACTTTTGGTTTGAACTGCATTTGTTGCTCAGATCTTTGTCTTTTTTACATCACTGAATGCAGACATTTTACTAAGCTATTTGTACAAACAATGTAAGCAGATTGTTGGACACAGGTGATCAGTCATAGGCTTCATGCCAAGACGCAGGAACTCCTACCTGTTGAAGTTCTGAGCTTTTTCTGGCTGTTGACGGATTAACCCAATGCAAGATCTAAAGACACCTATGTTAGACTATTGCTTATTGACAAGTAGTAGTAATGCAATCACTCAAGTTGAGAGTGATATTCTCCTGAGACGATATTCCCTCCTTGGAGAACACTTGTGCATTACTTTGTTTAACATGGGAAGGCTGGTGTATAGACAGCTTCCACATGGTCGTAGACAGATCGGGTCAGGGTCCAGAGGCGTGACATGCAGGACGTCTCGAGACCCTTCACTACTGCAGCTTTCATCCTCTTTTACTGCTGTTGTAATATATCATCATCTTTCACTAGCTCCACCACTGAGGTCCTGGTTGGATAGCTGTTTGTCTGGAACCCACTCCCTCCCCCTTGACCTTACTGCCATGGGTGACACTGCCAGGAGCTAAGCTCTAGACGGCATCACTCTTGGGATCTCAGGAATTCCCAAGCTTCTCCACCAAGACAAGGTTACAATCCTTGGTGAAATTTAATGACTGCAGCTCTGTCTTCAATACAATAATTTCAAGCAAACTCCTAAACCTGGGATTCAAAACCACTCTTCACAACTTGATCCTCAACTTCCTGACCAACAGACCACAATTAGTAAGGTTAGGCAGCAAATGTTTCTGCAGCAATTATTCTCGACACTGGTGCTCCACAATTGACCACTAATCCTCACCACTAATTGACTTGCTAATCACTCACTATTGCATGTTCAGATTCCGCTGCAAATGCAACCATCATTTTGCAGATGGTGACCTCTGTAGTATGCTGTTAAAATAGTTCAAATAGAACTGAGTCAGAAGGAAATGGAGAACTCACTAAGAAGACATCAGAACAACAAACTTTCCCTCAATGTTAGCAAAACTAAAGAGCTGGTCACTAACGTAAGGAAGGGGGTGGCACACACATGCCTCTCCTGACATCAATAAGGCTCAGGTGGATAGAGCTGAAAGTTTCAAATTCCTAGGAGTGACCATCTTGTCCAAACACATTGATGCCATGGCCAAGAAAGTTCACCAATGCCTTTAGTTCTTCGGGAGAGTCATGTGGGGTATTAGTTTACTTGTCAGTCAAAAGCCGCTTCTACTATGGTAGTCATTGATTGGCCTGTTTGAAGGAAGCAGCTGTTTCCCTTTGGTAGCCTTACGTGCCATGGAACCAGTGTCCGGTTTCAGACACCTCTGAGGTATAAGAATAGCACGTGCTGGAGGCTCAGCCTCATTTCTTTCATCCCCGGGGTCCACTTCACACTGAGGTGGCGACCAGTGTTGAAGAACCATTGGAAAAGTATACTGCAGATATAGGAGGGCCCACACTCACTCTTAGCAAAGTACCTATTTGTTGAATGTTTAGTTTTGTAGTTTGTGTAACTTGGGGGGACTTAGATGTTTGGTTGAATCTTTTACTGTTTGAAAATAAATGATTAATGTGCTTATTCATAATCAGTGTCTTCTGTCTCACTTACCAAACTTGTGCACTTGCTTCCTGGTAACAAGGAGCCTAAAGAAATTCTGCATGTCTCCATCAATCCTTACCAATTTCTTTCAAAGAACCATAGAAAGCATCCTATCTGGATGCATCACAGTTGTGTATCGTGACCACAAGAAGCCACAGAGGACTGTGAACACAATTCAGCACATCAGAGAAACTAGCCTCTCCTTCATGGGCCACGAATATAATTCTTGCTGCCTCGATAAAGCAGCTAACATAATCAAAGACCACATCCACCGTGAACATTCTCTCTTCACTCCACTCTCACTGGGCAGAAGATACAAAAGCTTGAAAACATGCAATGTCAGGTGGACATCTTCTACTCTGCTGTGACAAGATTATGAAATGGTTCTCTAGTTTAATAAGGTGGACGCTTGACCTCACAATCAACTTTATTATGATCTTGCACCTTGTCTATTTGCAATGCACTTACCCTGTAGCTGTTACACCTTACCCTATACTCTGGGGAAAGGTTCCTTCAGAATTTTCCCAACCCAGTGCTGCAGTACGAATGCTGATTTGTCCAATGCAATGGTTTCTGGGGAACTTGATCCAATGACTCTTTGCAATGCACCCAATGAAACTTGGTGCAGGGGATAGTGTTGGCATAGTGACAGCATAATTCACTCTGGAAAATACGATGTCCGATTTGCAAAATGATGCACAAAGCCCTAAAATAGTCGTGATCATTTTTGCCTGCGTGGATTTTTAAAGAATGAGTATTTCAGAAAGAAACGACTTTATGTAATCACATTTTTAGCTCTATGTTCAAAGTTCAAAGTAAATTTATTATAGAAATATGTACGTATATGTAACTATGTACTATCTTGCGATTCATTATTTCCTTGCAGGTATTCACAGTTGGAACAAATAAATACAATAGATTTAATGAAAAACACCACACACAAACAAAGACTTCAACAACCAATGTGCAAAAGAAGACAAACTGTGCAACTAAAAATAATAATAAATAAATAAATACTACTGAGAACGTGAGTTGTAGCGTTATTGAAAGTGAGTCCACAGGTTGTGGAAACAGTACAGAGTTGTGGTGAGTAGAATTATCCACGCCGGTTAAGGAGCTTGATGGGTGAAGGGTAATAACTGTTCCTGAACCTGGCTGTGTGAGATCTAAGGCTCCTTTGCTTCCATCCCAATGGCAGCTGTAAGAAGAGAGCATGGCTTAGAAGGTAGGGGCCCTTGATGATGGATGCTGCTTTCTTGTAACAGTGCTCCTTGTAGATGTGCTCAATGGTAGGGAGGGTTTTTTCTTGTGGTAAGCTAACAGAACAAGTCAAATCAGATGTTTTGTCCTCCAATTAATGTTGGATTTATCGCTATTAGGTGATAATCAGTTAATTTAGTCAGCTGCAGAATAGCAGCGCAGCTGGGATAACATATGTGATAGAAGAGTGGTTAAGTTATGGGCCGGTAACCTGAGTTATTGACAATTGATTCACAAGGGTAGGCGCACATCCTATCATAGCTGCTGACAAATTTAAAGTAATTAAATCCAGTCCAGAAATTGTTTAAACCAAAAACTGCTCTAAACATGAAGCTCTCAGACTGTTATAAAAACTCATGTGGTTTACTGATACCTGCTGGTTGCCTTCTTTGGTTGGGCCATTGAGTAACTCAGTCACTTTGCAACTGTATAACACTTTAGCTTATGCCAGACTTGGAGATTGCATGCAATTTTAGTCAGCACATTATAGGAGTGATGTGGAGGCTAAGGAGTGGGTACAAAAAGACTGGATTAGAAGTTCTGATCTATCAAGAGAGGTTGAATAAACTTGAACTGTTTTCTCTGGTACATCGGAGGCTCAGGGGAGACCTGATAGAAGTTTAACTGCCATAGAGAGGATACAATCTGAATCTTTCTCTCAGGGTAGAAAGGTCAACTATAAAAGACATAGCTTTACGTCAGAAGTGGGTAAAGTTTATAGAAGATACGAATTTTTTCTTACATAGAGGGTACCTGGTACACACAGCCGGTCGTGATGATGGAAGTAGATGCAATACTTGAGAGGCTTTTTCCAGACGTGCACGTGAACATGCAGGAAATAGAGGGATATGGCCATGTGCAGGCAGAAAATATTTCTAAATGTTTAGTTCAAATTGGCATCATGAGTGGCACAGAGGGTTGTGGGCAGAAGGGCCTGTTCCTGTGTTGGACTGTTTTATGTTTTAAAGAGAAAGAAATTTTCTAGGTTCACTCAGTGTGGCCAAAGTGTGATTTCAGACCTATTAACATAATTGAGTCATAATTGATTTCTCAGCTGAGGGGTAACCAGGAATGGTCAATCTGTGCCTGCAGTGCCCTTATCCAGGGTATTAATAACTAAATATTCAGCAGATTCCATAAATCATCTGACTCTTTCATTGGTCCTTTTTAATGTCAAGTTGAGTTTATTTTCAAGTGCACAAGTATAGTGAGTCACCAGCATGTAGATTCACTCAAGTCACCAGTTCAATAGATGAGCTATGGTAATTAATGCTTCCCAAAAATGTCTTATCTCTCTTAGTTTGGGGTTCAGAAGCAGATTGGCAACCTTAATCAGACTATATCCCATGCATATTATCATGGATACTCTATCAGTTGGCCAACTAATGTGAAGTTATTGCATTACTGTTATGGAGTGGCCTCTGCACGGGATTGGAAAAAGCTGCAGAGGGTTATAAACCCTAAAGGGAGACACTAGCCTACCCAGCATTAAGGACACCTTCAAAAGGTGATTCCTCAAAAAAGGCAGCATCCATCATTAAGAACACCCACCACTCAGGACTTGCTCTCTTCTCAATACAAAGATCAGAGAGGAGGTACAGGAGCATGAGGACGTACTCTCAACATTTCTTCTCCTCTTCTATCAAATTTCTGAATGACCAATGAAGCCATGAACACTACTTCACTACTTCTGCTCTTTTCGCACTACTTACTTCTTTTAATGTGTATTTCTTATTTTGATTTATACCATATTTTATGTATTATGCTGTAGTGCTGCTGCAAAACAACACATTTCACTACATAGACTGTGATAATAAACCTAATTCTGATTCTGATTCTTGTTCAAGCCACAAATCCATTTAAAAGCTGCAGAATTTATTTATTTTAAATTAAGAGCCCTCATAGCCGAGTTGCCTTTTAAATTCAGTGGTAAATAACATTATACTCTTTTCCCTGCACATCATCCTGATTTCTGTTGTTGCAATGCTGTTAACATCTTGTAGTGTAATATAGAGTAAATGGAATGACTGACAGAAGTAAATTTGACATCAATGCGGTTTCCTTTCAAGGATTATTGTAAAACTGACTAAGATTGACATCATGTACAATAGCAAGAAATGCCATTTATAAAGAGGGTTATCAGAATTTCAGAATGCCCCACTGCTACGCACGCATTGAATACGTTTTGAATTACAGCCTGCGATGATCCGTAGACAGTTTTGCCATCGAGCGGCTGCTTCCAAAGTAACATGCACTGGATGGCAGTGAGACAAAATTGCTTTCCCCTTTGAATCCTCATGTGTTCAGTTCAGCAAAAGAACTTTTCCACTATATGTACAGTATGTAGCAATCAATCTTCCAGATTTGCCATTAAAAGTACATCAGTCAGTTTCTCTGACAATCAAACATTCAATCAGTTGATGGAACTGTTACTTGGGTAAAAAAAAAGTGCCTTAAATAGCTATCTATTGTTTTATTTTTCATGAGTATCATTGCTTACATTAATATGCAATCATACTCTCTTGTCTGTGTTACATTAGAGCAATTGTTAATGTGCTTTTGATGAACAGCTGCCAACAAAGTAATAGAGATCTGAGAGAGTTCACTGATTAGTTAAATGAGAATAATTGGTCTTACACTTAGTGGCCACTTTATTAGGCATCTCCCGTACCTAATAAAGTGGCCACCGAGTGTACATTCATAGCCCTCTGCTGCTGTAGCCCATCCAGTTCAAGATTCAGCATGTGCATTCTGAGATGGTCTTTTCACACCACTGTTGTTACCGCGTGGTTATTAAAGTTACTGTCGCCTTCCTGTCAGTTTGAATCAGTCCCGCCATTCTCCACTGACATCTCTCATCAGCAGGGTGTTATTTTTTTCACAGAACTACTGCTCACTAAATGTTTTTTGCTCATCACCCCATTCTCTGTAAACTATAGAAACTGTTGTGAGTGAAAATTTCAGACCAGTTTCTGAAGTACTCAAACCACCCTGAATGGCATCAACAATCACTCGACAGTCAAAGTCACTTAGATCACATATCTTCCCTATTCTGATGCTTCGTCTGAACAACAACTAAACCTCTTGACCACATCTTCATGCTTTTATGCATTGAGTTTTAATATATTAAATATTAACATTAACGAGCTGGAGTACAGGCCAACATAACAAAGTGGCTACGAAGTGTATATCCATAGGAGTTTAAATGAATGAGAAGGAACATTGAAACTTTGTGATGGGACTGGACAAAACTGATGCAAGAGAGATGTTCTTGATGGTAGAGAAATAATGAACCAGAGGTCAAGTTAAGTGTAGCTCATTGTCAGGTCCACAAGTACGGTGAGCTACTGGAAAAATGAAAACTTCCTTGCAACAACATCGCAGGAATGTAGATTCAGATAACACAGAGAAGGTAAAATGCACATAAATTACAGAAGTGACTGAAGGAACAGACTGCAAAACAAGACATTTTAGAAAACAGACAATTAGAAAAGTCCCTGGCAGTGTGAGAGATGGTCCTCGAGAGCTGAGACGGAGTTAGAGTTTGTAGGTCAGTTCAAGAACCTGATGGTTGTAGAAAAGTACCTGTTCCTGAACCTAGTGGTGTGGGACCTGAGGTTACTGTACTCCTTGCCTGATGGTAATCGTGAAAAGATGCTCTCCCAAATGGTGGGAACCCTTGATGATGGATGCCTCCTACTTGTAGCAGGGTCTCACACAGATGATTTTGTTAGTGGTTCACATCCTAAGGATGCAGTATAGGCTATTTTGAAATAAGACAAAGAATTATTCACCCTGTGGGTGGTGAACTGGTGGAATCCTCTACAACAGAATGTAGTTGAGACCAAATCGTTAAACATATTCATTAAATATTATGCATGAAAGAAAAATACAACGCTATGTGAGTGGAAAGGTTTCATTGGATATTCATATAGGTTAAAAGTTCGGCACAATTTCGTGGGCTGTGCTGCAGTATTCTGTATTCTATGTTCCATGTGCTGGGAGTTAGGCAAAGCAGTAATGATGAAAGAGATCAAGGGATTCAAGGGGGTAAAAAAAAATCAGCAACTGGACATTCAATTTAGGTTATTATCCACTAAAATGTTGAAAGGCCAAACAGGTTTCAAGGTCCAAAAGACCCAGTCCTATGCCAAATGTTCATGTTTCCATGTTTCTAAGCAGGGCCGGATTAATCTAGTGCGGGGCCTCTGGCATATGTTGCAAAGGGGCCCTAATTTAAAAATAAGTATTAAATCATAAATTATTTACTTGCATAGTGAAGTAATTAAATTTTTTCATTTGCTATACAGCCAGATAATACGACAAATGTCTGACACTTCAGTAATAGTATTACTTACAAGTAGGTATCAATTTCAAATGTCAAAAGTAACAAAACTACAATTTAAAAGTTAGATTTTCTAGATTTAGCATCAGCAAATTTGTTGATGATACTGGAAATGCCTATTTCACGCAGAAGTTCATGTTAAATGCTCATTAGAGTGAGATTGTTCAATCTGTTTTGACCCATGGTGCTCCTTAGTTCATTTTTAATCCTTTTCAGTTTTGAAAATGAGCGTTCTCCACTGCAGTTGGTAACCATGAGTGACAAATAGATGCGCAAGGCATTTTCTACTTTTGGAAAACATGACTCCAAAGAATTGTCAGTTATCAAACGGTACAACTGTAACTCTACAAGGTCTTGTTTGGTGCCAATATGAGAAGCAAGATCAATTTTCAACAGTTCAATAAACTGCAAAAATTCTTCATTAAGACTTTCTTCCAGATCTTCTGGATATGATTTAATAAGATTTGATGACCTCTTTATGACCTCTTCAGGTGTAAACGACTGTAACTGATGAAGGAATCCAAAAACACCATTCACCTTTAGATAAGCTTTCTGCCGTTTTGAAAGGGCAGAAGGAAACCTGTCAATAATGGCCAGAAATGTTCGGCTTTTAAACCTCTGAGAAGGCGTTTGTGATTCAACAAGTGGATCAAGAGTGCTGGAACCACTGAAATCATTATACGTGCGATTTTGCTTGTCTTTTCTTCGAGTTTGCTGTTGATAATCTTCACACTTATTCAGATCCTTGGCTTTTTGCTCAATGTCTGAAAAAGTAGACAGCATAGCTGGAATATATCCATGCAAGGATTCATAGAGTGCACAAGCTGTGTTCAAGTCTTGGCCAGAAGACTGCAAAGAAGCACTGGTCATTCGAAAATGCTGTAATACTTGATCCCACAATATGACCATTATTCCTGTTTCCAACTTCATCATGGTTGAAAGCAGTTAACGAGCCTGTTGTCAACACACTGCCTTCTGATCATTGTAATTTGAAATGTCATCCAAGACTTGTTTTATTGCAGAAAAGCTGTGTGGAAGTGCTTTTGTTGCATCAGCACGAGCTGACCACCTGGTATCTGACATTCTTTTCACAATGGGCAAATGAGCACCACTATCAGATAATGCAGCAGAGAGGAGATCCCACCGATAAGTAGAAGCAGAAAAAATGTGTACAGGCTTTCTGCAAATTGAAAGAAAATTAATGCTTCTTGACAACATTCACCAGTACATTTTCCAACCAAATTTAGTGAATGCGCAAAACATGGAATGTAATCCGTAAACTCATTCAGCTCTTTAATCAGTGCTTATAAGCCACTATACTTGCCACTCATGTTGCTGGCATTGTCATAACTTTGACCATGGCACTCTTTTCCATCAATATTATTTTCCTTTAAAAAGTCAAGTAAACTTTGAGCGAGCTGTTCAGCACTATGACCTTCCATATCCAAAAACTTCACAAATCTTTCAACTGGTCCAGACGGCAAAACATAGCACACAGTCAAAGTCAGCTGGTTTACATTAGCTATATCTGGAGTAGAATCCAATGAAACAGAATAATTCTTGCATTTCTTCACTTCATTGATAATGTGATCCAATATGGTGGATCCAATCAGATTGATGAATTCCTCACATGTTGTTTTAGATAGGTATGATTTTTGTCCCCTTCCTTGGTTTGCATGAGCATTTATACCATGACACAGCAAGGAGCCAACACACGCCTGCACACACATACTGTACCATGCAGCATGCAGCTCCCCCGACATGAAAACAACAGCGTTGCCAGATCATCGTTGTTGTGGTGTGGATGAAATCACAGAGCGATGTGTTACGAGTAGGTACAAGGCAGTTTCTTTATTTGACAAAATAAGGTTATAGCAGGCAGAGACCCCTGGCAGAACAGGTCTAACCGCCTTGTGAATGAGGCTCGGTATTTATTTGCTAAACACAAAGGACAGTTCATAGTTACAAGTACAGACAATTCTTTGAAGTTTTCACATCTTTGATTAACTTCATTCTTCCGGTGCCAGTATGCCTAAGCTGGCATTCATGGCCTTTAGGAATGCAAGTTAAAATCCATAATACATTATTTGGTGTGTTACGTACTAACATAGATGACAATTCATATTCAAAAAGCATAGACATGGTGTCTTCACAACTACCTGTAAAGTTAACATTCTTGTCTCAGAGCTGCCAGAGATGCATTGTCATAAATGAAACTGGGTTCACAGCTTTTAGGAAATGCATTGTTATGAACTCAATCCACAATACTTTGTCAAAGATCAGAAGACTGATGGCTGAGTCATTTATTATTTAAGTGTAAATGAATCGTCTACCCAAAACTCACTCCAACAGTCATGAGAATACGATTTCACTAGACTGCAGCTTGCAAGCATTTAGTGAAGTCAGGGCCCTCAAAAATGCAGGGCCCGTAGCATATGCTACTTCTGCTACTAGGTTAATCCAGCCTGTTTCTAAGGCAACCCTTTGCTACCTGAGTTGGTCGTGGGGCAAAAGGTGTGACTGAGGTCATAAAAGCTCATTTATTGTACCAGAGATAGTAGAATTTTGTTCAGAAATCAAGATTATTTAAAGAGCAAAGGAAATATCTCCCAGGGTAGTTTCCCAACAAATGCTAATTATTAAATTCTCAACATAAAAAAGATAAGCTTTTCTTCCTGTAGCCTTTTTCCTTCCACCCCCATCATTTTAAAACCGTGGCTCTTGGTCCAAAAATGTTTCTCTGTTTGCCCTTTTTAAACTAATCGTGATCTTTATCAAGTCTTCCCAAACTCCTTTGCTCCAGGGAAAGCAATTCCAACTTCTCCAGTCTAATTAAGGAGTTGAAATCCTTCATCTCATGAACCATTCTGGTGATTCATTCGGAAGCACATTTGAAGACATTCACAGCTTTAGGCAGTGAATTAACCAGAAATGGACCAAACTTTACACAGTGCCAATATTTCTTCTTTGCTTTTGACGTTTCAACCTTTGTGACTTTAAAGGAGTAAAATTTGGATTTTGAAATTTCTCAGGATGATTCTACTATTCTGCAAGTTCATTACAAGTGACAGGGATATATTTCTAGACAATAATATTTCAAGATATACAGAAACCGTCTGACATTTTGTAGAGCCTGAAACAGAGCTTTTGCATTATAAGTTTGTAATTAATTTCTCACATCATGCTAATCACTCAATACTATCTATCTTTTAGTTTTATTGTAATTTGTTTTGAAGATAGATGTATATCACCAACAACAGTTGTTTCACTATCTATCCCGATGAAAGATCTTTCATCTGAAAAGATAGTTCCGTTTCTTTCTCCATAGAAGTTGCTTGACCCGCTGAATGTTTCCTCTATTTTCTTTATAGAGCTCAGATTTCCACCTGGCCTTTCTGAAATTGTAGAATCAGTCAAGGGTCACATTTGAGCCAGACCAAGGAAAGATGGTAAATTTCCTTTCCTGGAGGATATTAGTCAAACACCTTCACTCCATCGACTTCAGGCAGGATTTTCGGACAGCCAACTACTTTATTTTCAATCCCCATTCTCATTCTGACAAATCGGTCAATGGCCTCCTCTACTGCCATGATGAGGCCACTCTCAGGTTGGAGAAGCAACACATCATATCTAGTTTTGGTAGCCTCCAACCTGATGGCATGAACTTCGATTTCTCTAACTTCTAGTTTTCCCTTCTCCATTCTAGCTCCCCTCATGCCTGTTCTCTCCTCCTCACTTGCCTACTACTCCTCTCTAGTGCTTTTCCTCCTTCCCTTTTTCCCACGGCCCACTTTCCTCTCCCATCAGATTCCTTCTTCTTCAGCCCTTTACCTTTTCCACCTATCACTTCCCGGCTTCTCTCTTCTTCCCTTCTCACCCACCCACCTACTGTTTCCCTCATCTGGCTTTACCTATCACCTTCCAGCTTGTACTCTTCCACCTCTCACACTTTCTTTTTCTGGGTTTATCCCCCTTCATTTCCAGTTCTGGTGAAGGGTCTCAGCTCAAAACATCAACGTTTTATTCCTTTCCAGATATGCTACGACCTGAGTTCCTCCGGTGTTTTGTACGTATTACTCTAGATTTCCAGCATCTGCAGAATCTCTCATGTTAGTAAATTTAATTTATGACAATCCGATAAGTCATATTACTTAAATTAGCTTTAATTACAGTATTAAATTCAACACTCCCCAACTTCCTCGCAGAGATCTGAACTCTCTTCTCCAAAACAACACTCTTCAATCCCTCTGCTAGTCCTTTTACTTCACAATTATACTATCCACATGTTTCATACAGTTGGCTTAAATCAGGTTGAATTATTATTAGTCTGTCACTGTACACAGTTGCTGCAAGGATGACGGGTCTCAGCTTGAAATGTCAGCTGTTTATTCCTCTCCTTGGATGCTGCATGACCTGCTGAGTTACTCCAGTATTTAATATGTGTTGCTCTGCATTTACAGCAACTGCAGAAACCCCTGTGTTTATGAGTTGCTGTAAGGCAGGGTTCCCAACCTTTCTTACACCATGGACCAATGCAATAAAGCAAGGGGTCCGTGAACCCCAGGATGGGAACCCCCGCTGTAAGGAGTACATGGAACAACAGGAACCAGTGTGCACACTTCCACTGCATGTAGAAATCTGGATTTACAAGAAACTTTAAGTAAAGGAATAACAATCATTTCTACTTATATGGTCGTCAGTTTCTCCCACTAAAGTCAGAGCAGCATTACCTCTGCACAACATACTGTGTGGACTGTGCATTTAAATATATTCACGAGGAACGTCAGATTTCTCACGCTAACCTGGTGTTCTCACTCACTGCTATCCTCACCAGCAGATCCCTGTTGTCCACCTGTAGATCCCACTGTCTTGTAACCATCCAAGCTAGAAAGGCTGTAGAAGTCCTTTTGTTGGGAACCTCATGCCCCTGGATTGGATTTAGGGCTGGGTTGAGGCTTAGCTGGCAGAGTGGTGCAGCTAGTAGAATTGCTACCTTGGAACACCAGCGATGGGGTTCAATTCTGACTTCTGACGGTGTCTATGTGGAGTTTGCCCATTCTCTCTGTGACCTTGTGGGATTCTTCAAGGTGCTTCAATTTGCTCACACATGCCAAAAAGATATCTGTCAGCTTAAGGGTTCCCAACCTTTTTTTATGCCATGGTCCCCTTCCATTAGCCAAGGGATATGGATTAGTGTGTGAATTGGCCCCTGTGAATTTTCTTTAATATTCAGGAAAGTGTAGAACCAGAGGGAAGTTAATGGGAATGTGGGGAGAATAAAATGAATGAGATTAATATCAGTGTAAAATGGGATTTAATAGTCAAAAGAGACGTATGCTAAAGGATCTGTTTCTCTCGTGTTACTCTAATGATTCTATCCGCCTGTTTAGACATTGAAATTGGCATATTATCATCACACATTCAGAGATACATTAAAAAGGTTGTTTTGCATTCTGTTCACACAGATAAATCATTGCACTGTGCATTGAGGTAGTACAAGGTAAAACAGTAACAATGCAGAATAAAGTGTAGCAGCTACAGAGAAAGTGCAATGCAAGCAAACCATCAGGTATAAGATCATAATGAGGTGGACAGGGAGATCACACAGGATTTAGATTTGCAGATAGATTGGAATCAGGTTTTGGATAGAAGTCATTAATTAGCTCGAGGAATGGTTAAGCGAGTGTAGGACTGAAGACTGCAGTAAATGGAGTTCGAAATCAGTGATCAGTGAAATATTTCAGGGGTATCTTTTCACTCAGAACATGGTGCAAGTATGGAACAAGCTGCCATCTTGAGAGATGAATGAGGGTTTGTTTGTGATATTTAAGGGAAGTTTGGGTAAATACATGAATGTGAGGGGTCTGGAGGGCTTTGGCCTAGGTACGGGTCAATAGGACAAGGCAGAAAAACAGTTTGGCACAGAAACAGAAAAACTAGATTGAACATAGTGCCTGCATCTGTGCTGTAGTGCTCTATGACTGCATCTGTCTACTTGGTATCTGCCTGCTTTAGAAGGACAGCATGTGCAGACCTGTACTATTATAAAGCAATATATGACAGATGTTCAATAGTTCAATAGTTCCACTTAATCTCAGAGAATTCTGTAAAATATACATCCTGAAATTCTTTTACCTCACAACCTCACAACATCACAAATACATTGATCGTGTATGACTATTATACATATAACTCTCTCTTCTCTTTTACATATCCCTAGTGAGAATTTGTAGAAGAATTTGATTGAGGATTGAGAAGGGTTTAGATGAAGCTTTGATTTTAGGTCATGATGGGATCTGGTTAACCTTTTTCAAAATGACCCAGCAACTCTGACATAAATTATTCAATGGAAGAGGCCTCCTAAACAAAGACTCGGCCCTCAGTGGGAATTTGCTTGAAAGGAACAAATGTTCCTCTGCTACCTTTGATGTTACTTTATGCTACCCATAGCCCTTTCAACCACTATTCCATGGGGTCAGAAAGAAAACATCAGAAGTTATACAATGGACAATATAACACTCAATGCACAGCAATACTCCAAGCTCAGGAGCAACCTGGGTCTAAACAAATTAACTCTTTTTCTGGTTCCAATTGTTTGAAACCATGGTCAATGCAATTCTGTCCTTCTTTCTTTAGGACAGTGAGACGACTGAACGCTTGGCACAGGTCTGAACAAGATTTCAAAGGAAAACCAATATCTCATTAATTTCCAACAATGCAACTCCTCAGGCCCAAAGTGCATCATTATAAACAACTGAGGCTGTGAAGAATCAGGATCAGGTTTATTACCATATGTTGTGAAATTAGTGGCAGCGCTACAGTGCAAGACATAAAATTACCATAAATAACAATAATAAGTAAATAAATAAATAATGCAAAAGAGGAATGGAGTTCCAGATCCTGACAGCAGAGGGGAAGAAGCAGTTCCTCTGACTGTGGATACTCTTGACCCTCTTCCCTGATGGTAGAAATGAGAAGGAAAAGAGATAAAGATTTTAAAGGTTAGCTTTATTTTTTAGATGAACATCACAACATCAAAGCATACACTAAAATGCATCATTTATATGATATTAAATCAACAAGGATTGTGCTGGGCAGCCCACAAGTGTCACTATTCATCCACTGACAGCTTAGCATGCTCACAACTTACCTTTGGAAATGGGGGGAGCCGTTGCAGTCACGGGGAGAACTTATAAACTCCTTACAGACAGCAGCAGGAATTGAACCCCTATCGATGGTCATTGGCTCTGTATGAGGGGTGATTGATAAGTTCATGGCCTAAGGTAGAGGGAGTCAATTTTAGAAAACCTAGCACATTTATTTTTCCTACATTTACACACTTAGTCCAGTGGTTGTGGATCATATGGATCCCTTCTTTGTAGAAGTTGGCATCTTGGACCTCCAGAAGTGGTCCACAGCAGGGGTGATTGATAAGTTTGTGGCCTAAAGTAGAAGGAGATGAGGAGAAACTTCAAACTTTCTGCATTTTCACTCAAAGAGTTGAACTGCACGTGCATGTAATGAGAGCTGTATAACTCATCTCCTTCTACTTTAGACCACGAACGTATCAATCGCCCCTGCTGTGGGCCACCTGGAGGTCCAAGACGCTCTCGTTACATGCACGTGCAGTTCAGCTCTTTGAGTGATAATGCAGAAAGGTTGAAGTTAATAACTCATCTCCTTCTACCTTAGGCCACGAACTTATCAATCACCCCTGCTGTGGACCACTTCTACAAAGAAGGGATCCGTATGCTCCACGATCACTGGACTAAGTGTGTACTTGTAGGAGGGAACTATGTTGAAAGATAAATGTGCTAGGTTTTCTAAAATTGACTCCATCTACCTTGGGCCATGAACTTATCAATCACCCCTGGTAAAGTAATTGTGCTAACTACTACACCACCATGGCACATTATATATGCCCACAGAAGAGGGCATTATATAAATGCATGTGTTCCATTTTAGTCAAAGCAACCTACAGGAATATCAAAAGTTGCAAGTCAACTCACTGATCAAACCAACATAATGTCACCCAGTTTAGACATTAAAACTGTAGCTAACATTCAAGTTTAGAACCAGTCAGATACAAGCACTACTTTTCTTGCTCCCCCAGCACGATACTTAGTACCTACACTTTCTAGGGTGGTTTTATCTTCAAGGCTGACCAGGCTCCAAAGTAGGACTGGGGGGCTTGCAAGTGGACTATGCGGCTGTTATAAGGGATCCCCATGCTAATGGATGACTAAGTGTGTGATGAAGCAAAGGAACAAACTCATATGTCCAGGAGCTGGCTTCAGCTAAGACCCAAGAACTGGGCCAACATTATGGATAGTCCCCAGCATCAGGCAGCAAGGAAAGAGAAATCAATTATTTAATGCTGTCTGACAACAAGTCAAGTTCATGATCTACAACAAACACATCTATTCTATCTGATCTATGGTGGATGATTGAAAATGAAATGCAGGATATGAGGAAGTATGTTGAGAGTTGGACAATTTTAAGGACATTAAAGAAGTTTGCAAATTAAGATTCATTGATTATTTTGGACAATGTCTTTTTCATCTATCTTAGAGGATCTGTACTGGACCCATCATATTATTGCAAAGAAAGCATGACAGTGCCTTTATCTCCTCAGGAGTCTACGGAGATTGGCATTTCATCAAAGACTTTGGCAAACTTCTATAGATGTGTGGTGGAAAGTATGCTGACTGGCTGCATAATGGCCTGATATGGGAACAACAATGCCTTTGGGCAGAAAATCCTACAACAAGTAGTGGATTCAGCCCGATACATCAGTAGTAAAGCCCTCCCAACCATTAAGCACATCCACATGAAACATTGCTGTAAAAAAGGAGAATCCATCATCAGAGATCCTCACTAACCAAGCCATGCTCTTTTCTCGCTGCTGCCATCAGGTAGAAGGTATAAGTACTTCAGGACTTGCACCACCAGGTTCAAGAACAGTTGCTACCCTACAACCATCAGGCTCTTGAACAAAAGGGAATAACTAAATTCATTCTATTTCTGGTGTTCCCACAACCAATGGTCTCACTTTAAGGACCCTCTATCTTGTTATTTCATGCTCTTGTTATTTATTGCTGTTTATTTGTATTTGCCTTTGCAGTTTGTTGTTCACTGATCCTGTTTACAGTTACTATTCTATAGATTTGCTAAGTATGCCCACAGGAAAAAGAATCTCAGGGTTGTATGTGGTGACATGAATGTACCCTGATAATAAATTTTAATTTGAATTTTCAACTTTTTCTGCAGATTAGGCAGAAGAATTTCCAATGTGTTTTTCTTATGTATTGTATATCAAAGGTATGTGAGCTGTTAAACTGAACATCAGGGTGTTCTTTGCCCCAGGCTCCAAAACACTGAACGAAGAATCTGTTGTTTAGTGCTGTTCCTACTTTGGACTTGGGACAGAATGACCTATGGCAGACACGCCCATACAGAGACAGCTCCCTGTGTAGCTGTGATGCCAGCCAGCAATGTGATTTTAACACATATGCGCTGACACTCATTCAGGTGTACACACAATTATTCAGTCTGTGCAGGGTTGACTGCCATGAGTTGAGGTATGGTTTCAAGTCTAACCCTAGCACAGCGCTAAGTTGTGGGCTTTTAGCTCAATGTTTGGGAACCCAGAGCAAAGACTACCCAGTTGTTTAGTCATACACACACATAAGCACATACAGTCTCACACACGCGCGCGCGCGCACACACACACACACACACACACACACACACACACACACACACACATGCACACAGAAAGAGGCTCACTTATATCCTCTCTCATAAACACAGAGAATCGGAATCAAGTTTTATTATCACTTATGATGTGTAATTTGTTGTTTTGTAGCAGTGCAGTGCAAAGACATAAAATTACTATAAATTACAAAATAATAGTGCAACAGAAGGAATGACAATTTCACAATTTCATGGGTTTGTGGACAATTTAGAAATGTGATGTTAAAGAGGAAGAAGCCATTCTTAAATCATCGCGTGTGGCACTTCAGGCTCCTGTATCTCTTCCTTGATGGTAGTAACAAGAAGAGGGCATGTGCTGGATGATGAGGGTCTTTCGTGATATATACTGCCTTCTTGAAGCACCACCTCTTGTATGTGTCCTTGATGGTAGGGAGAGCTCTGCCTGTGGTGGAGCTGTCCTAGTCTACACCCTCTTCAGCTTCTGTGCATTGGAGCCTCCATTCCAGTCTGTGATGCACTGGACATGTGTAGAAATTTTCTTTGGTAGTGTACCAAATCTCATCAAGCTCCTAATGAAGCAGAGCCACTGGCATGGTTTCTTCATGACTGCATCTACATGTTGGGTTCAGGATAGATCCTCCCAGATGTTAACACCCGGGAACTTTCTCACCCTTTCCACCGCTGACCTCAAAGAGGACTAATGCATCTTCTCCAGACTTTCCCTTCCTGATATACAAAATCAATTCTTTCATCTTGTTGATGTTGAGGGCATATTTGTTGCGACCCCAATCTACCAAATGATCTATTTTCCTCCTGTATGCCTCCTCTTCACCATTTGAGATTTTACCTACGACAGTGGTGACGCTGGTAAACCTACAGATGACATTTGAGCTGTGCTAGCCTCACAATTGAGAGTATAGAGAGAGTAGAGCAGTGGTCTAAGCATGCAACCTTAAGGTGTGTCTGTGTTAATTATCAGCAAGGATGAGATGTTATTAGCAATCTGCACTGACAGTGGTCTCCAGATGAGGAAACTGAGAACCCAGTTAGAAAGGTTTAGAAGCTTGGTGATTAATATTGAGGGGATAATAAAATTGACCCCAGAACTATAATCAATAAATTCCGGCCTGACATATGTCTTGCTGTTGTCCCGCTGTTGCAATGTAGAATGAAGAGCCAGCAAGATTGTGTCTACTATAAACCTGTTATGACAGTAGGCAAAATGCTATAAGTCTATGTCTTGGCTCAGGCACAAGTTAATCTCAGCCATGACCAGCCTTTTGAACACTTTGTAATGTCAGATGTGTGTGCCCGCAGTCCATATTCAGAGACATTTCACCGTGCTACCTTGCTCTTCTTGATCCATGTATCCATGCTAACATATGCATACATGTACATGCATATGGAGACACGTGTACATACTTGCACATGCCAATGTGCGGGTGCATGTATACAAGCACGTAAACACGCACACACTCCATGAATATGCTACATTATCAACTGAGCAAATACAAAACAAGCAATATCAATTTCCAATGATTTCCATTCTTTAACACCAGGAGCCAATATCAAAGCAGGCTCCAATAAGTACCAAAGAGCATGAAATTAGATTGTTCAGATAATTCAAAAATGCTTTGGAAATCTTATATTTACAGTAATGGTGCAATTTACAGCAACTTAATGTTTTGAAAAGCCTGTCATTTATGCCAGCTCTTCCCTGCATATTACATAATAATGAGATATTAGAACGACCTGTTTGAGTGATTATGTTATTAACTGGCCTTTTTCAATCCAAAATAGGAGTCATTAGTCTGGAATTTTCATACATTGTGGACACAATCTGGAAATTAATGGATTCCAATGATAATGATTATTTTAGATAATGTCATAGATTGTGCATTCGTCTCTTAAGATTTTGATCAAGTTGCTTAGGGTGAATGTCCGTAAGCATCAAAGACGTCAAACAGGTTATCAAACGGCCTCCACCCTGAGAGCTCCCAGTTAAAAGTGGGCATAGATCACTCTACATGATGCTTCAATGAGTTAGTATTTTTGGAAATAGCTCTATTTCTAACTTTTTAAACTCTTTTTCACCTTTTCAAGGTTTTTTTGAAGACCCTGACCTAGAGTTGAAGCTGACTAGAGGGCTTAAAAAGGAGATTTTCATAGCAGTCATAGAGTCTATTCTCACGTACGGATGTGAGACGTGAACACTCACCAAGACGATGCGAAAGTCTCTGAATGGTTGCTATACACGAATGCTCCGGATGGCTCTTGATGTGAGTTGGCAACAGCATCTGACGAATGTTGAGCTCTATAACAACCTACCGATGCTCTCCACTAAAATCAAGGCGAGAAGACTGCAACTAGCAGGGCATTGTCTATGCCACTCCTATCTACCTGCCAGCCTAGTCATCATATGGGAGCCCAAACACGGGAGGATGAACCCTGGGCGCCCTCCCAAGACTATGGTCAACACGCTCCTAGAAGACAGTGGCGCAGCTAATGTAGATGAACTGAACACACTGATGAGGGAGAGGGAGAAGTGGAGAGTCCGTCATCGTGCACGACGCCGGCCCCCTAGGCCTGAGTCGACATAGTAGTAGTAGTAGTAGTAGTAGTACAGCTAGAGTTACACTCTGACTTCAGTTCTTTGCGGGAATGGAACACGCTCACAGGGCCTCACGACCCTGAGCAACATCTTATTGTCTGGGTAGCCTCCAACCTGACGGCATGAATATTGATTTCTCCTTCTGGTAATTTTTTTTTCTCCTTCCCCCTCTCCTTTTGTTCTATTCCCCACTCTGGCCTCTTACCTCTTCTCACTTGCCTATCACCTTCCCCTGGGTCCCCTCCTCCTTCCCTTTCTCATATGGTTTATTCTCCTCTCCTATCAGATTCCTTCTTCTCCAACCTTTTAACTTACCCACCCACTTGGCTTCACCTATCACTTTCTAGCTAGCTTCATTCCCCCTCCCCCCCCACCTTTTTATTCTGGCATCTTCCCCCGTCCATTTCAGTCCTGAAGAAGAGTCTTGGCCTGAAGCATTGACTGTTTATTCATTTCCATAGATGTTGCCTGACCTGCTGAGAATTTTATATGTGCTGTTTAATACTTGAGGAAAGCTTGACTTTAATGTCACAATCTGTAAGCTGAACTTTAAATTGAAGCATTGTTTGAGATACTTTCCTCCACTGGACCTTGTCCCAAATTAAAGTCAAACCTGAAGGATGGCATATCTGACATTGCAGCTGCTCTTCAGGATACATGGACAGGAAGCTCCTACAAAGGGCATTCAGATCAAAATCAGAACAGAATAAAATAGAAATCTCAGCAAGACAGGTTGCATCTGTGGGAACAGAAACAGGATTACCCATTCAACTTGATGACTCTTCATCAGAACTGATGCCAAATTGTTCTGACAAAGAATCTTCAAATTGAAATGTTAACTCAGTCTCTCTACCCACACACACACTACCTGGAATACTGAGCATTTCCAATATTTTCTCTTTTCATTTTAGATCTGGTAATTTAATGCTTAATTTAAACTAATCCCTTCTGACCATACAATGTCCATATTCCTCCATTTCCTGCAATTCTTGTGCCTACCTTAAGATCTTCTTAGATGCCTCTATTGTATTTACCTCCATCAGTGCACTTTGGACACCCACCGCTCCTTGTCCTGACTGAAATGTCAGATAAATGAGAGATCTTTCTTTTAAAATCAAGCCCAGCAAGTCACTAACAGCTGAAATTGTAACTCACTGTTTGATTTGTTGATTTTGTTTTCCAGCCTCTTCCCAGACCTGAGCTAACAGGTGGCTCAGGGGGGCACTTCTCATCACTAGAACTCATGTTTGATCCTGTGTGGAGGCTGCACGCTCTCCCTGTGAATACATGGGTTTCCTCCGGGTACTCTGACTTCCTCCCACTTCCCAAAGACATGCAGGTAGATTAACTGGCCACTGCAAATTGCCCTGAGTGCAGAGGTGAGTGGTAGAATTATGGAAGAACTGACAAGAATGTGGGGGAGAATAAAACTGAGGATGGATGCAGGATTAGTGAAGGTGAGTGGTTAGTGGTCAGCACTGGGGCGAGTGAGTTCAAGGTCCTGCTTCGGTGTTTAATCTCTCTCTGATGCTAGTCCTTTATTTGTTTATTGAGATTTAGCATGGAATAAAACCTTCCAGTCCTTCGTACCCCACCACACAGCAATCCCCTGATTTAATCCTAACCTAATCACAGGACAATTTACAATGACCAATTAACCTCCCAACCGGTACAGCTTTGGACTGTGGGAGGAAACTGGAACACCCAAAGGACACCCATGCAGTCACGGGGAGAATGTACATAGTCCTTACAGAAAGCAGTGGGAAAGGAAACCAAGTCTCTTGTACTGTGAAGCATTAAGCAAACCACTATGGCACTGTGCACCAAAATCCTCTCCTTTACCCCTCTCCTGTCTGATGAATGGTCAGGGAAACCCATCTGGCAATTTACCAGTGCATATCAAAGGATGACGTTTGCTGTCATTACTCAGTCTGGCCTATATGAGACTCCAGACAAGGAGTAAATATTCAGATGTAATTAGGGATGAGAAATAAATATTGGTTTCACCAGTGAAGCTCAAGATTTGAAAGATAATTTTTTTAAAAAAAGCTAGTATGCACAGTACTGCTATCTGCTGGCTGTGCGCTGAGAGGGTTCTTTGGGAAAGTGGAATGTCTAATCCCAAGAAAAGCTTGTGACATACATCTACAGCCTTCTCTGCAGTACATCTAGAAGAACCACTCAGAGGTTAATTGATCCTTTCCATCCAAATCACTATTGTGTACATATCTAATAGGAGAGGGCAGTGGACCATGGATGAAACGGAAGCAGGAAGGGAACCGGGGGGAGATGACAGGCAGGGGAAGAGAAGAGAAGGGGTGGAAGAGCGATCAGAATGAGAAATGGAAACTGAGAGAGTGGGAAGATAGGAATTATCAGAGGTTAGAGGAAGTAAACTGAATTACCTGTATGATCTAACATTTTAGCAGTGTGGGCTGGTGTCTCTCTCAGGCAGGATGTTTGCCGCATGTCCGGGCCAGAGATGATGGAGCAGACTTGGAGCTCCATCACGATGGAGCAATTTGATCCAAGGGAGTTGAGGTGAAGCTGAGGAAATATCCGAGGTTTTGATCAATTTCAAGCTGAATTGTAGAGGCAGAGCCTGAGCCCGAGGACGTATCGAAGTAGCAGAGCCCAAGTCCAAAAGTAAGGAACGACCCAAAGTTTGGACGATTTAAGCACTGAGCCAGATTGAAATGGTCAGGGTGTTGGGGTCAGAGGTGACGGATGGTCCGGTTCAGCTTCCTGTTCCATGGGATTTGTTCATCTCTGCTAGATTGATGCAGTGGCCTGCAACTGGTAGAATTTTTGATCAGCTGCAATGATACCTGGCTTGGTGAACTTCAGTTCTGAATGCTGTTTGCTTGCTTTTATTGTTTGCACACTGGGTGTTTGACGGTCTTCTTTTGTCTATTGGGTTTCATTGTTTCGTGGCTACCTGTAAGGAAGCAAATCTCAAGACTGTATGAAGCGTACATATTTTGATAATAAACATACTTTGAACTGTGATGTTAATGCAATCAGGTTAGAGGCTACCCTGATGGACTACGAGATGTTGCACCTCAAACATTCTGATTCTCCTCTCACCCCTTCTCTTCTCCACATCTGCCTATCACCTCCCTCTGGTTCCCCTCTTCCTTCCCTTTCTCCCTTGGTCCACTATCCTCTCCTATTATATCCCTCTTACTTTAGCCTTTTATTCCTTCCACCTATCCTGTCCGAGTTTCTTACTTCATCCCCACCTTCCCCTTCACCTGCTCTCCCCATCACCTGCCAGCTTGTACTCCTCCCCCTCCTTCTTATTCTGGCTTCTCACTCCTTCCTTTCTAGTCCTGATGTGTCACAACCTGGAGTGTCAACTGTTTATTCCCCTTCATAGATGATTCGTAAATTACTGAATTCCTCAAGCATTTTGTGTGTATTACTCTAGGTTTCCAGCATCTGTAGAATCTCTTGTGCTTGTGAGAGAGTATATAACTGGTTTCAGCAATTAGTCAAGGCACAGCAAGCAGAGTGAGAATACAGTGCACAGCTAGAACTGGATCTACTGTTCTTGGCTCACATCATTTTGGGAAATTTGTTAAAGACTGCTCCAAACCACCAGTCTATGAGGGCCCAGTAATACTGAGGATGCTTCATTCAATGTCACCTGCCAATAAGAATTGGCCTACATACATCACTTTTAATGATTGTATTGTTGGCATCTGTTAGAACAAGACCATATCAGTGCGATTATTGATTGACATTCCTAAGCAATAACTGAGCACTGATTAAAGGGTCACCAGCTATTGAAATGGTTGTAATCAAATGCCTTCCATCTGAATTATTATTAACTATCAATCTTCAAACGTGATAAGAAAGCAGATGCCTATAAAATATCAAACCTCCACAGATGTACTGATGGAAGTGTCATGACTGGTTGCATCATGGTTTGCTATAACAATTCAAATGCACAGGAAAACAAGAAGCTGCAGGGATGAGTGGACCGAACTCCATCCGTCAGACACAGCCCTCTGCGCCACTGATCGCACCTACGTGAACCGGTGCCCCAAGGAGGCAGCATCTGTCATAGAGGAACCTCACCATCTGGGTCTTGTCCTCTTCTCGCAATTATCATCAACAGGAGGCTGGAGTCACAGAGTCATGCTACGATTAAACTATCATCCATTACTTCTGTAGGCAGCTTGTTCCACAGTCACAACATCTTCTGAGTAAAGAAATAACCCCTCAGGTTCCCCTCAGATATTTCACCTTTCATCCATGAACTATGATCTCTAGTCCTAGTCTCATGCAATTTCAGTGGAAAAAGCCCGCTTGCATTTACCATATCTATATCCTTCATAATTTTAAATAGCTCTCATTCTCCTACATTTCAGGGAATAACGTCCTAACCTATTCAACTCTTTCCCTATAACTCAGGTCCTCAAGTACTGGCAACATCCTTATAAATTTTTGCTGTACCCTTTCAATCTTATTGATATCTTTCCTGTCAGTCAGTGATCAAATCTGTACATAAAACTCAGAATTTGGCCTCATCAACGTCTTATTACAACCTCAACATAACACCCCAACCCCTGTATTCAGTACTTTGATTTTTGAGGGCTAACGTGGCACAAGCTGACTTTACGATCCTTTCTACCCGTGACACTATTTTCAAAGTATTATGGATCTGTGTTCCCAGTTCTCTCCGTTTTACCTCACTCCTCAGTACTCTTCTGGGTATGCCCTACCTGGGTTTATCTTCACAAATGAAATACCTCACACTTGTCTACATTAAAATTCATCTGACATTTTTCAGTTTATTTTTCCAGTCAGTACAGATCCCACTGCAAACTTTGATAGCCTTCCTCACTGTCCAATATGCCCCCAGTCTTGGTGTCATCCACAAATTTGCTTATCCAATTTATCACCCAAATCATTAAATAGATAACAAACATCAACGGTCCCAACAGTGATCCCGCAGGACACCAGTCACCACAGACCTTCAGTCTGAGGGGCAAACATCTACACCACTCTCTCTTTTCCCATTAAGCCAATGTTGAATTGAATTTACTACCTCGTGCTGAAAGCCAAGTGACTGAAACTGCTGAACCAGCCTCCCATGCAAGACTTCATTAAAGGACTCGCCAATGTCCATCTAGAGAATGCCCACTGCCTTTCCTTCATCAGTTTTCCTGGTAACATTCTCAGAAGTCTGAAGTCCCACCCCACCAGGTTCAGGAACAGCCACTTTCCTACAACCATCATGTTTTTGAACGGACCAGTACAACACTTACCCTAGTTCCTTTTGAACTATTATCTTCTTTTAGAATCATGGAGTCATAGTAAAGTGCAGTACAAAAGCAGGCTCTTTGACCCAGCCATTTTACGTCAGGCTGAGTCATTTCAACTGCTTATTCCCATCAACCTGCACTAGGACCCTCCATACCCCTGCAATCCATGTACCTATCCAAACTTCTCTTAAACTTTGAAGTCGAGCTCACATGCACCACTTGTGCTGGCAGCTCATTCCACACTCTCACAATCACAGTCACGCACAGTCTTTTTTTCCCTTCGCTATCCTGCATGATTTATATATAAATTATGTACAAGCAGATTCCTGGTGGTGGCTGATGAAGTAACAGCAATCTGCCATTGCTCCAACTCTAATTATCTTATTATTCCCAAACTGTCTTGAAACTTCTTTTTTTAAGTGTGATATTCTTTCATTATGACTGGAAGGAGTGCCAGAGGTAGTAAAAAGGATGATTTCCCTGCTTTTTTGAGTTCTATTACGGATTTGCTGCCAAGTCATACACGAGAAGCTTCTGAGAAGTTTCAACAATTCAGCTTTGAATTTAAACAAATAGATGGTAAATTGGATTCTATTCAACAAACTCTTAATGAATACAATAAACGTTATAAAAACTAATGAAGCAATTTTGTCATCTCTGGAAATGGAAGTGGATGAATTGCAAAAGCTTTGGGAAAAGCAATTGACATCTTTGCCTATGATTGATCGAGCTCACAGATCTCCTGTCTTTAGACCTCCTAAGGGAGACAGACCAAGATTAGTATAATCTGTTCTCATGAAACAAAGGAACTGTTAATTCACGAATCCCGTCGAAGAGGCATGATTGACTATAATGGTCGTAAGATTAGAATTGTCGAAGATTACTCACCTGAGGTTTTGCAGGGAACTTCAAAGAAGTTATGCCCAAATTTTTTAACAAAGGTTTCAAGCCTTCCCTTCGCTACCCAGCCCGACTCAGAATCACACTTAAAGATGGATCTTCCGAATGGTTTCGATCGACTGTTGAAGCACAAAGGTTTTTAAAATTCGAAGGCTAGCTGTTTAGTTTGTCTTTACATGAAGACACAAGATTAAATGAGAAACTTTTAATTCGTGGATCCCGTCGAAGGGGCATGATTGGTTATAGGTTGGAATATTAAGATTCTCGAAGATTATTCGCTTGAGGTTATGCAGGAACGTGCTACGCTTAAGCAAGCTTTGTTGGGATTTTTTTTTTAACAAGGGTTTCAAGCCGTCCCTTGGCTACCAAATTTGACTGAGAAGCTCATTAAAGATGGATCCTTTGAATGGTTTCGTTTGAATGCTGAAGCACAGAGATTTTTTTAAATTTGAAGGCTAACTGCTTAGTCTGTTTTTTCATGAAGATATAAGATTAATGTTTAATGTCTTTCTGTATGAATAATTGTATCCTTTATTTTTGGTAAACCTTTGTAATTTTCTTTTGTATTTTTAATACTGTATTTTTGATATACGAGAATTGAATTTCTTGTTTGGATATTGTTTTGTCTAAGTTGGAATATAAATAACCTTGAAACTAATTGGAGTGATCACCAGGTTTTTTGGGGGGTTGTCCGTAGTTGTAGCTGCTGGGTTTCTATTGGTCGGCCTGCTTTCTTTGGGAAGTGGGCGGGGGTATGTTTTTTTTCTCAGAAGCTGTTTTCAAATTTTTAGCCAACTTGTTGCTTGGTTACCATTACTCAACGTTTATGTGTTGGTTTTAACTTACATTTTAACCCTTCCTATAAATACTATTAAAAATGGACCAAACTATTAATTTACTCATTTAATGTGAAAGGGTTAAATCACCCTGTTAAACGTAATAAGATTTTTGCTTTCATTAGGAAATTTAAGGTCCCTATTATTTTCTTACAAGAAACTCACATACATAAATGCGATAATTTATGTTTATTAGCCATTGGAATGGACTTTGTTTTCATTCTTCTTTTCAGTCCAAATCTAAAGGAGTTTTGATTCTTATAGATAATACACTTCCCTTTGTCCAAGATAAAGTAGTGTCTGATACCAATGGACTCTTTGTTATAGTTTCAGGAAAACTAGATAATAAATTAATAGTATTTGCCAATGTGTATGCCCCAAATGTAGATGATCCAGGATTCATTGAGCATTTTTTGTTCATTTTTACCAAATCTGACTCTTTATTCTCTGTTGATGGGAGATTTTAACTGTTGGCTAGACCCAATTTTAGACCGATCATCTTCTAAACCAGTGTCTCTTAATAAATCAGCTTTGTTTATTCAATCTTTTTTATTGAAGTGTGGTATTGTTGATGTTTGGCGTTTTTTTTATCCTTTAGATAGGGAGAACTCGTTTATTTCCCATGTCCATCATACATATTCCAGGATTGATTTCGTTATATCGATAGTCAAATGATTTAATCAGTTTGTTCTTGTGAATATAAAGAGATTGCTGTCTCAGATCATGTTCCTATATTTTTATCTTTAAATCTTCCTGGTCTTCCTCAAACAAACAGATATTGGCACTTTAATACAACCTTGTTATCTGATAAGGAATTTTTTAAATTTCTAGAGAGGCATATTATTTTGTTTTTTGAAGAGAATGAAAAGGAAGAGACTTCTAATCTTATTGTATGGGATACTTTCAAGGTCTATATTAGAGGACATATTGTTTCTTATACTGCGAGTGTTAAGAATAAAGCTAATAAACAAAGAACTGAATTAGCCAATCAATTGAAACAATTAGATCAAAAATATGCTATAGCTCCAGATACTCTTTTATATAAAAGATGTGTTGAAGTTAAAACTAAATATGATCTTCTGTTAACATATCCACTTGAAACTCAACTTCTTAAAGGTGACACTCAATTTTACATTCACTGAGATAAATCAGGCAAGGTATTGGCCAACCAATTAAAAACGTCTGTAGCTAAACGACAAATTAAAGAAATTTGTAAAACTAATGGTGATGGGACAACTGATCACTCTGAAATAAATGATACCTTTAGAGAATTATATTCTAAACTTTATAATTCTGATTCCCCTAAAGATAGTACTGTAATGAATAATTTTCTAGAGCAATTAAATATCCCTGCACTTTCTGCAGATAATTGCAAACAGATAGATCAACCCATTTCTTATGAGGACATTGCCGAGGCAAAACGTTCATTACACTCGGGGAAGGCTCCAGGTCCAGTTGGATTTTCTGGAGAATTTTATAAGGATTTTTCCTCATTAATTATACTGCAGTTACACTTAGTCTTTTTGGATTCTCTCAAATTGGGTAGCTTGCATCAATCTTTCCATGAAGCTTCTATTTCACTTATCCTAAAAAAGAATAAGGACCCAACTGAACGCTCTTCATATCGACCAATTTCATTACTCAGTGTTGATACTAAAATACTTTCTAAAGTTCTGGCTCATAGGATGAAAATATTTTACCTTCTATTATTTCTGATAATCAGACTAGCTTTATTAAAAATTGACTTTCCCATTTTAATATACGCTGTGTATTAGATGTTATTTACTCTCCTTCTCAGGAGATATCAGAATATGATATATCCTTAGATGCTGAGAAGGCCTTTGATCAGGTTGAATGGAATTATTTATTTAAAACCTTAGAAAAATTAAATTTTGGACCAGATTTTATTCAATGGATTAAATTACTTTATCTATCTCCTTCTGCTCGGGTTCTTACTAATTTTCAAAATTCCAAACCATTGACAGGTCACTGCGGAACTAGACAAAGTTGTCAGTTGAGTCCTTTGCTCTTGATTTAGCTTTAGAACCCCAGCCATTGCTTTTTGAGAATCTAATGATATCTGTGGTATTTTAGGAAGAGGTATTACTCACAAAATCTTACTTTACGCTGATGATATATTGTTTTTTATCTCTAATGTTGAGACCTCGTTACCTTGCGTACTTTCTTTACTCTGCAGTTTTAGCCAGTTTTCAGGATAGAAACTGAATCTACATAAGAGTGAATTATTTAGTTTAAATAATTTGGTATCAATTAATACTAATCTCCCTTTTAAAATTGTAAGGAATCAATTTACTTATTTGGGAGTAACAGTCACTAAGAATTACAAACACCTGTTTAAAGAAAACCTTCTTACTTTACTGAACCATGTAAAAAGGATATCATTAAATTGGTCACCTCTTTCAATATTGTTAATTGGATGAATTAATTCTATTAAAATGAATATTCTACCTTAATTTATATATCTTTTTCAGGCTTTACCCTCTTTTATTCCTAAATCCTTTTTTGACTCTCTTGATTCTATTTTATCCTCTTATATATGGAAAAAAAAACGTCCTCGATTAAATAAAATTTATCTTCAAAAATCTAAAAAGTCTGGAGGTTTAGCCTTACCTAATTTTCGGTTTTATTACTGGGCAGTTAATATACGATATCTTAAGTTTTGGCTATATTATATTAATCATGTAGACTGTCCGGTATGGGTTTCTTTAGAAACTAACTCTGTTAATAAATTTTCTATTATTTCTCTTCTTGGATCCTCACTTCCTTTATTTATAAGTAAACTAACTGCTAATTTAAAATACTCTGAGGATCTGGAAACAATTTAGAGAATACTTTGGTTTATTGAGATTTTCCCTTTCAAGTCCCACTTATTCTAACTTTTTTTAAACCCTCCATGACTGATTTAGTTTGTAGAGAATGGGACAGGTTGAGTATTAAATGTTTTTGGGATCTGTTTGTTGGAGGAAATCTTTTCTCATTTGAGCAATTATCAGCTAAATATAGCTTACCCAAAACTCACTTTTTTAGATATCTACAAATCAAAGACTTTCTAAGATCTCAATTATGCGCATTTCGTATAAGCTCACATAAGAACTTACTAGACGTAATTTTTAATTTGACATCTTTTCATAATGGTTCAATATCTAATATTTATGGTGTGTTACTGGAGATGAGGAATGTTTCTTTAGACAAAATTAAGAATCTTTGGGAACAAGATTTACAGACATCAATATCTGAGGAAACTTGGAATGAAATTTTTAAAAATGGTTAATACTTCATCACTAAGTGCTCGCCATTCCCTCATACAATTTAAGGTGGTACATAGAGCCCATATGACTAAGGATAAGCTATCTCGTTTTTATTTGGATATATCTCCCTACCGTGACAGGTGTAATAATGGAGAAGCTTCATTAATTCATATGTTTTGGACTTGTCCGAGTCTTGAAAAATATTGGAAGGAAGTTTTTCAAATTTTTTCTTTACTTTTCAAAGTCAATTTTAAGCCTAAAGCAGGAGGAGAAGATGGCGGTGTGATGCAGCGCGCGCAGCTCTCCGGTGAAATGATATTATATTTGTAAGTAGGATGCCGTACACTATTCTGATTTGATGGAGACAGACGTGAGAATGAACAGAGGAACATCTGGAGAAATTTCTGAAATGCCCGGGTTACTGCCACTGCTACTGTGCGATCGAGAATCTCTGGAGGGATGCCCTCAAAATCCCTGGCTTTGCCTGCTGCTAGCGACTGAGGCTGGGGTCGAAGCGTTTGGCAGAAATGGTGTTCGGTACTCAGTGTCGGAGGGATGATCGGAGCTCGAAGTTTTCGGATGTCTCAGAGCCAGACTGTGGTCGGGCATGGCAGGGAGAGTTTTCTTCCTTCTCCCGTCTGCATGAGATGTGGGACTTTCGAGAGACTTTGAACTTTTTTACTGGGCTCATGGCCTGTTCTTCATCAAGTTATGGTATTGTTGCACTGTTGTAACTATATGTTATAATTATGTGGTTTTTGTCAGTTTTTCAGTCTTGGTCTGTCCTGTGTTTCTGTGATATCACACCGGAGGAATATTGTATCATTTCTTAATGCATGCTTTACTAAATGACAATAAAAGAGGACTGCATGTCCTCATAATCTAATCTAATCTAATTTAATCCTCTGAGGTCCCTATTTGGTATTGTTGCAGGACAAGATATCAAGCTGAAGACATCTGATTTACATATTTTGTCCTTTAGCTCTCTTATAGCTAGGAAGGCATTTCTGTTTAAATGAAAAGATAATTTTCCTCCTACTCATGCTCAATGGTTATGAGACGATATGTGATGCTTAGATTTAGAGAAGATTTGCTGTTCAATTTCTGAATCTCATCAAGACTTTCAAACATTGTGGGGACCTTTTCGGAATTATTATCAAAACCTTCAATTTGTTGTTTAAATTCAGATGTTGGCTATTATTATTTTTTATTATATGAGAAGGTATTTTACCTTTTTTTCTCCTTAATAAACAGCTTTGGTCTTGGTAGGGGCTCGATAATTTTTTTTGTAATAAATTAGTATATTTCAATATAACTATTGATTAACTTACATGAATATGGGGCAATGAGATTGTTATTATGAATAGATATAATGTAATTGGTAGTTTTTAAAATCTTTTTTAACCTTTTATATATACCTTCTTGTACTCTGTATTCTTCTATGTAGAAACTAATAAAAATATTGGAAAGAAAATTATGTACAACCTATGTTATGTGTGCTCTACGTGCCTGCTGCAAGCAAGTTTTTTTAATGTAACTGTACCACACCATACTTTCACAATAAACTGGTAATAAACTTGACCTGACTTAACTTGACTCTTTCACCAAACCGACAAACGGCTCAATCATTGGAGGAGACTGAGAGGAGAGGGAATGACAGCCTGGTTCTCATCATTATCTCAGTCACTGCTCCTCTACAACATTGATATTTTCTATCTTCCTTGGCATTTCCTCTAGTTGTATATAGGGACCATGGTCCTCCTAGTTGGAATTTTAAAACCAGCGGTTCTTTTCACAAAGCATGTAACACTCTGCTGAAGCTAACTTCCTTCTGCTACACGGGTTGTTGAGGTCTGGCTATACATATAATAAGAAATAAAAATCAATAATTTTAGATCAAAGGCAGTTTGTCACATGTGTGTCCCAGTCTCTCTTCTCCTGGTCCTCCTGCACACAGCCAAACTCAACCCCCAACCTCCACTCCCCCAGTCCTTAACACCCTGTTACTTTTCCCCTCATCTATCCACTTGTTCCTTCCCACTGCTGTTCCCAACTGCCCACTCCACTTCCCTTACTTGGTTCCAAGCTCCACCCTACTTTCCTACCAGATTCCATCACCAGCTTTGTTTTATCCCCTCCACTTATCAGCCCGCAGACTCTTTCTCTAAGTCCATCCTCCCCTCTTTCATCCTCGCCTTGATCCACCTTTCACTTGTTAACTCATGTCCCACCTTCTCATAACAGCTATCTCTTCTTTATACTTTCAGTCTTGACCCAAATTGTTGACTGTCCAATTCCCTCCACAAGTGTTGCTTGACCCAGTCAGCTCCTCCAGGTTCATTTTGTTTTTTTTTCCACCTGAAGCATTGATTTGGTTTTTCCTCCATGGATGCTGCTTGACCTGTGAGAATTTCCACCGCCTTTCTATTTTATTTCAGATCTCCAACATCTGTAGCATTTTTTAAATTGTCATATTGAAGACAGGGATTGATTTCTGTACACAAGTAAGAGGGGTAGGCGTAATAAGCTACAGCTTCAGCCTACACCCTTTCGGTCTGTTTTGAAGAGTATCTATTTTTTTATTGTAAATTTGTCCTATGAAATCATCATTATGAAATCATCATTGAAAATGATGCTTTTTGTTATGTTTGTACTGACCGAAATAAATTTCATTCATTTATTCATTCATTCACAAATGGGCATGGAGAGCGAGGAGGAGTATGAGATTGAGACAGAGGATCACCAGTGATCATAGTTAACGGTGAAGCGGATGACATAGTCCTCCTCCAATTTTCTGAGTTTCTCTGAATGGTAACAGCAAAGTAGGGGAAGCTGAGTAACAACAAGCAGCAAGCTACTACAAACAAGTTTATTACAATGACCAGATCATTTAGGGGTGTTGGAAAAGGGATAAATATTGGTTGGATCGTCTGAAACGAACACTCCTATCTGGAGTATTATCATAGGTCCTTTTACGGCCACCTCTGATGCCAGGTATGGGCTCAGTTTAATGACTCATATGAAAGATGATAACTCTAACAATGCAGCAGTCCATCAATAATGCAATAGAATGTGTCCTCAACTTTACCTTTATTTCTGCCCATTGTGAATGCAAACTTCATCCAAGTGCAAACCAATGACAGTTAGCAAACACCAAAAAGTAAACCTTTTACTTAAAGGAATTGGCAAAGAAAAATGAAAAAAGACAGCTTTATAACAGACAAATAAGTCCCTTCTTGAACAGTTTGACTTTAAACAATACAATGGCGATTGATGTAACAAGCAGCCACCATCCCATTTTAAGCACGACATATGTTATCTAATAGTTAACTGCATAAATGGAATTTCATTTACCACTATGGAACTTGGTGTGCAGTGTTAGTACATTACATTCAGTACATTTTATTGACTGTGATCCCTGATAAACACAAAGAGAATCCTCTTGATGCGGTTGTCCAAATCCACCAGATTGTCTATTATTGCTTGGGAAGTATCTGTATTCACCATGTTAAAGACTTGTCTTATCTTTGGTATAGATGTGAGATAAGGCAGCAGAATGGTGAATTTATTGAAATAACTCAGCTGTGGACTAGTGAGGGGCTTCAATCCCCTTATGACAACTGAAGGCATCAGTTAGTTTTGCGAGACCATGGATCTGTGCCTGGAAAGTCTTCACTCTCCAGGGCACAGGCCTGGGCAAAATTGTAAGGAAGACCGGCAGTTGCCCATGCTGCAAGTCTCCTCTCTCCATCACACCGATGTTGTCCAAGGGAAGGGCAAGGGCCGATACAGCTTGGCACCAGTGTCGTCGTGGATTAATGTGTGGTTAAGGACACAACACACTGCCTCAGCTTCAGGTCGCTAGTCGAATGCCTTAACCACTTGGCCATGTGTCAACTAATGCACATAAATTTGAGTGATTACTGCAAATAAACCTTGAATCAAAAGGTAATGGTGAACAAAATAAATAGTATATTACGGTAAGACCCACCTTTTCACTAGCATCTTTAGAGAAAGGAAATTGTCTCACACCTCCAGCAAATCAGGGTTCAATCCTGATCTCCAGTGCTATCTGGGAGGAGATAGATTCATTTCTAACCCCCAACTATCGATGTGCACAAAGGAGTCAGCTGCTTGAATCACCTCCAAGTCTTCGGTTGCAGGGAGGATCAATCAGTAGAGATGAGCATGCACAGTGAGTGAGTTCTGCACGATGATGGACTGTGACCATGTGGGTTTCCATCACAACATCTGGCTTCCTCCTACATAGACATAGAATTCCAGAGCATGAAAACAGGCCCTTCAGTCTAACTCACCCATGCCAAATATGATGTTTATCCAAGGTAGTCTCATTTGCTTGCACTTAGCCCATATAACACTAAATCTTTTCTATCATGTACTTATGTAAATGTCTTAAACATTGTAATTGTACCCACCTCGACAGCTTCAGATTGCTCCCTCTATATATCCACCACACTCTATGTTAGAAGGTTTCCCCTCAGACCCCTTTTAATCTTTTCCTCTCTCACCTTAGATCTATATCCTCTGGTTTACCCTGGAAAAAGACTATGGCCTCCGACCTTATCTACACCCTTCATCATTTTAGAAACTTCTAGGAGCTCAACATCCAGCCTGGTGTTCTCCAGGAAAAACTGTCCCAGCCTATCCAGCTTCTTCTTAGATCATGAGCCCTCCAGTCCTCGTAACATCCTTGTGAATCTTACCTGGAGCTTAAAGACACCATTCCTATAACTGGGCGAACAAAACTGCGCACAGTACTCCAAGTGTGCTATCAACAACCTGCACAGTTGCAGACACATGAGTGATAGGTTAATTTGCCATCAATGTGCGGCAGAGTAGTAGAAATGAGAATGGGATGCAGGACTACTTTCCGTAAGGAGTTTGCATGTTTTCCCCATGACCGGATGGGTTTCCTTCAATCACTCCAGTTTCCTCCTTTATGCAAAACATGTCTGGTTAAGATTAGTAAGTTATGGCATGCTATATCTGCCGTGGAAGCATGGGAACACTTGCCCAGCACAATCCTTGCTGATTTGTATTGGCTCTGATGTTTTGATGTACATGTGACAAGTAAAGGTAATGAGGTTAATCTTTAAATACGCCAATAACAAGGCAGAGTACAGCAGGGAAATAGAGGACCGAGTGACATGGTGTCAAGACAAGACAACAACGGCCTCCTTAACGTCAGCAAAACAAACAAGCTAGTCATTGATTTCAGGAAGTGGGGCAAAACACATTACCCTCTGTGTATCGGCACTATGGCCTAGGAAGTACATCAGTGCGTCTGCTTCTTTAGAAGCAGAGGAAATCTGGCACGTTCCCGATGACCCTCACAATTTTTTATGGATATGTTACAGATACACCATAGAGAACACTCTCTCTCGATGCATCGCTGCTTGGTATGCCAACATCTTCGGCCAAAACTGCAAGAAATTGCAGAGAGTTGTAATCACAGTCAATATGTCATACAAATCTAACTTTCCTCCATTGACTCTTTCTGCATTTCCCACTGCCTTGGGAAAGCAATCAAGGATCCCAATTGCTCAGGTCCCACACTATCATCCACCTCATCAATGCTAGAGACCTGCCACCAAACTTATAGCCTTATTACCCACTTCTTACCCAAGATCCACAAATCTGATAGTCTGGGCAGGTCCATTGTGTCTGCCTGCTCCTGTCCCACTAAACTCGTGTCCACATACCTTTTTATCCAGCACAGTTCAGTGCCTTCCAGTCTACATCTGTGACTCTTCACAAACTCTTGACCTCTTCAACAACTTTCAATTGCCTGGCCCTGATTGCCTTATTTTCATCATGGAGGTGCTGTCCCTATACACTTCTATCCCCAATCAGACAGGCCTTAAAGCTTTCCATTTCTTTCACAACAACAAACCCCAACAGATCCCTTCCACCACCATCCTTCTCCATATAGCAGAACTGGTCTTCACACTCACCAATTTCTCTTTGGGCTCCTCCCACTTTCTCCTAACTGAAAGTGTAGCCGTGGGTATTTACATGGGCCCCAGCTATCCCTGCCTTTTCATTGGCTATGTGGGACAGTCCACATCCCAAACTTCTCCAGTAATGTTCCCCAACTCTTTCTTCACTACATTGGTAACTACATTGGTGTTGCTTCATGCACCTGTGCTGAGCTCATTAATTTCATCAACTTTGCCTTCAACTTCCACTTTGCCTTTAAATTTACAGTCCATCTCTGGCACATCTCTCCCCTTGATCTCTCTGTCTCCATCTCTGGGGACAAACTGTCTTCTGATATCTTTATTAAACCTACCTATATTCACAGTGAGTGAAGAAGTATATTCTTAAATATACCACTTCACTCCCTGTCACCTGTAAAAATGCCATTCCCTTTACTCAGTTCTTTTGTCTCCACTGCATCTGTTCCAAGGATGGAAATCAAGGATGCCCACCTTCTTCAAAGAATGGGTTTCCCTTCATTCACCATTGATGTGGCGTTCATCCACATCTCCATTTCTTGGACATCCGTCCTCACCACCTCCTTCCGCTGCCTTAACAGGGATAGTGTACCTCTTGTCTTTACCTACCACCCTATGAGCCTCCATCTCCAGCACATCATTCTCCACAACATCTGCAATCTTTAAAGCTATCCTACCACCAAATCCATCTTTACCTCACCCCACTCTCCGCTCCCTGGAGGGATCACTCTCTTTGTGATTCCCTTATCCATTCGTCCCTTCCCACTAATCTGCCTCCTGGCACTTATTCCCACAAGCTGGAGAAATGTGACAACTGTTCACTCACCTTCTCTCTCACCTCCATTCAGGGTCCTAAACAATCTTCCTAGGTGAGGAAACACTGCACCTGCAAATCCGTTGGGGCAGTCTATCATATGTGATACACCCGATGTGGGCTCCTCTGCATTAGTGAGACCTGACATAGTTTGGAGAACAGCTGTATCAAGCACCTTCACTCCATCCTCATAAAGCAGGATTTCCCAATTGCTAAACATTTTATTTCCAATCCCCTCTCCCATTCTGACATGTTGGTTCACAGCCTCCTCTATTGCCATGATGAGGCCACTCTCAGGTTGGAGGAGCAACACCTCATATTCTGTCTGAGTAACATCCAAACTGATGGCGTGAACATCAATTTCTCAAATTTGTGGTTATTTCTCCCTCCACATCTTCCCTCTCCATCCATTCTCCACTCTGACACAGTTCTTACCTCTTCTCTTATCACCTCCCCTTCATGGCCCTCCCACTTCCCCTTCTCCCATGGTCTACTGTCCTTTCCTATCAGATTCCTTCTTTATCAGCACTTTACCTTTTCCACCTATCACCTTCCAACTTTGTACTTCATCACCCCACCCACCTGGCTTCACCTATCTACTTCTAGGTAGTATTCCTTCCCCTCTTCCCCCCACCTTCTCACTCTGGCTTCTTCCCACTTCCTTTCCAGTCTTGATGAATGGTCTCGTCCCAAAACCTCAAATGTTTATTCATCTCTATAGATATTGCCTGACCTGCTGAGTTCCTCCAGCATTTTGTATGTGTTACTCCTTCCCACCTCAATCAATCTTATTTCTCCCTCCTTCCATCAGGCAGAAGATAGAAAAGCTTGAAATCACGTACCACCAGCCTCAAGGACAGCTTTTATCCAGATGTTATAAGACTCTTGAAAGAACCTCATAACATAAAGATGAACTGGATTTCTAAATATTCCTCTTCATCTCACCTGCACCTTATTTGTCTATTGGCACTATACTTTTTTCTGAAATTGTAACATTATATTCTACATTTGGTTGTTGTTTTACCTTTTGTACCTTTGTATAGTAGGGGAATTGAGGGTGATGAGGAAAGGACAGGTAAGTGGAGCTGAGTCTTTGGCCAGATCAGCCATGAACTTATTGAATTGCAGAGTAGGGTCAATAACCCAGATGGCCGATTTCTGCACCTATTTATATGTATCATGCACAATCTCGATCATTTATGTTTGCTATGATCTTGTTGCAAGGGGGACATTGGGAGCGTACCCAAATGCAAGACACAGACGTTGAAGTACTAGGAACAGGACTAGGTTTGTCAAGAAAGCAAGAGAAGAAACGACACTGGACATGGACACAGGCCCTGGACGAGACAAGGACACAGGGCCTGGGCTAGGACTAAGACTAGGAAAGCAGGACCTGGACAAGGAACATGGAACTAGGAGCCTGGACTAGGACTCCGAGCCAAAGACTGGACAGGGACCTGGAACATAGGTTTTGACTCGGGCTCAAAACCCAGATCCAGGTGAGGACTCGGGACTAGGAACAGATTAGACACTAGATAGTACTGGGAATACAAAGCCTGGACTGGGACTGGATGAGGTACTTAGACGTGCCTTGGACTGGACGAGGGACTCTTGGACGAATGGGCTCGGCTTTCAGATGCAGGGCCGGCAGACTGCTGAGGATCCTTGCCAAGGGAACTGCTGAGGTAAACTTCCGAGGATTCAGATGAGGACGATCCTGCACAGGACGAGGTAATCCTGGACTAGACTGGAACTTGGAACACAGGAACACAGAACACAGAACCGGGACTCCTCCTTGGGAACAGTAGATAGGGCCGGGACTCGTACATGGAACACCAAGCCAGGACCCCTCCTTGGGTACAGGACTTAGGGCCAGAGCTCTACACAGAGTCAGGACCCCTCCTTGGGATCAGGACATAGGGCCAGGACTCTTCCAAACACGGAACACTGAACATGAAGACACAAAGAGACAGTTCCAAAGTCAATGATAGATAGTTCCTTATCTTGACACGACAAGGATCCAGTCTCTCTCTGGCGGGTTAACTTGATGGGGAATTCTGACGAAGTAAGGTAGTGGGCGAGGGAGCAAGCATGGATTTAGAAGGAAGGGGAAAGGGAACAGTCCAGCTGGGAATCCTTCGTTTGCAGTGGTATTTATGTGCCAGCCCAAAAGGAGAATCAGATGCTTCAATCAAGGCACCCAGTGGAACAAGGGAAAACAGGAAAACCCGGGACTGTGAACCAGAATGCGGACTTCACGAACCAGACCATGACAAATCTGTCTTGATGGCATACAGAACAAAGTCTTTTACTCTTTCTTGGTACGTATGACATTAATAAAACTAATTACGACCTACTGGAGGACTAGTGCAAATGTGTATACTGTATGATGAATGGTGTCTGGTGTGCTAGATGTTGAGGGGTGTGAGGGAAGAGAAGAGAATGTAATTGCTATTACAAGGGAGAAGAAAGATCTAAGGGTACATAAGTCACCCAGACCAGATGAACTGCATACTAGAGTTCTGAAAGTGATAGCGATAGAGATTGTGGAAGCATTAGTAATGATCTTTCAAAAATCATTGGACCCTGGCATGGTGCCAGGGGACTGGAAAAAAGCAAAAGTCACCCCATTTTTTAAGAATGGAGGAAGGCAGCAGAAAGGAATTTATAGACCAGTTAGCCTGACCTCAGTGGTTGAGAAGATGTTGGAAACAATTGTTAAAGATGAGGGTATGGAGTACTTGGTGACACAAGACAAGATAGGACAAAGTCAGTATGGTTTCCTTAAGGGAAAATCCTGCCTGATGAACCTGTTGGAATTCTTTGAGGAGAATACAAGTAGGATAGATAAAGGGAATGCAGTGGATGTTGTATATTTGGACTTTCAGAAGGCCTTTGACAAGGTGCCTCACATGAGGCTGCTTACCAAGTTAAGAGCCCATGGTAGTACAGAAAAGTTATTAACATGGTTAAAGCATTGGCTGATTGGTAGGAGGCAGTGAGTGGGAATAGATTGATCCTTTTCTGGTTAACTGCCAGTGACTAGCAACAGCCACCAGCAAAAAAGCAATGGTAACCACCACTAAGCTCTCAAGCATGCAGCAAAGCATCAATAAAGACATAGACTTGCAGTAACCCCAAAGACTACTCCCTCACCCAATATTTGACATACCACAGGCTCTCTCTCTCTCCCTAATAAGGGAAAAAGAGGTGAACCCATTTCACAGTGAGAGGGGAGACATAACAAAAGATTCACTGATTTATGGATTAACAACCAACACACCTAAGGATGTATTGTGGATTGCTCAGAAGAGTCGCCATAATTCCAGCTCACAATTTAGCAGAACAGCACAAGCAACCCAAATAACATCAAAACAAGGTCCTTTCCCACCTACTGGTAAAGCAAGCTGTCAGCTATCCTAAAAAGGCTAATTCTAGGGATGTGAAGGTTGGCCTCTCATTAGCAGTTAAAGAAATTAATCTTCTGATGTTTAGAAAAATAAGGGATGATTTTACTGAAACGTATAAGATCATTAGGGTCTAGTCAGAGTCGATGTTGGGATGATGCCAAGAGAGGCAGAATCTGCAAAGTACGGACCATGATGAGGGGGTTGATTCTCAGGGTCAAAACTAAACATGGTGAAGCAGCTTTCAGTTCCTATGCTCCACATATCTGGAATAACCTTCCAGAGAATCTGAAGTCTGCCTCAACTTTAAGTTCTTTTAAGTCAAGGCTTAAAACTTTTCCTTTTGCAGGAGCTTTTATTTAGAATCTCCTGCACTGTAACTTCTATTTATCATATCTATTTTTGCGTGATGTTACTCTCTGATATTTTGTCTGAAATTTGATGTTTGATTTTTATACCTTGTTTTAAGTAAAGCACTTTGAACTGCCTTGTGTTTAAAAAGTGCTATACAAATAAACTTGCTTGCTTGCTTATAACTGAAATGTGTAGTAATTTCTAGCAGAAGGTATTGAATTTCTCCAATTCTACATTCCAGAGGTATCTGAGGGTAATTCTTTGGAGGATTTATGAAGGACCAAATAAATATTTGAAAAAAAGGGAAGTAAGGGCAATGAAGAACTGACAGAGGAAAGCAGATGAGGCCTGAGTAGATCAGCCGTGATTATACAATAGAGAAGCAGACTTGAGTGACTGAGTGGCCTATTGTTCTTCGTGTTTTCCTATATTGTCAGACATGGTCCTTATCTATTAGAGTAGAAGGAAGTTCCAAAATATGCCTCTATTGTAGAAGGAACAAAAGAGAGAGAAAAAAATTGTGAGACGCCATCCCCTTCTCGCAATTCCTCCGTCTCCGTCGCCGCATCTGCTCTCAGGATGAGGCTTTTCATTCTAGGACGAGGGAGATGTCTTCCTTTTTTAAAGAAAGGGGCTTCCCTTCCTCCACTATCAACTCTGCTCTTAAACGCATCTCCCCCATTCCACGCACATCTGCTCTCACTCCATTCTCCCACCACCCCACTAGGAATAGGGTTCCCCTGGTCCTCACCTACCACCCCACCAGCCTCTGGGTCCAACATATTATTCTCCGTAACTTCCGCCACCTCCAATGGGATCCCACCACTAAGCACATCTTTCCCTTCCCCCCCTCTGCATTCCGCAGGGATCGCTCCCTACACAACTCCCTTGTCCATTCGTCCCCCCCATCCCTCCCCACTGATCTCCCTCCTGGCACTTATCCGTGTAAGCGGAACAAGTGCTACACATGCCCTTACACTTCCTCCCTTACCACCATTCAGGGCCCCAAACAGTCCTTCCAGGTGAGGCATCACTTCACCTGTGAGTCGACTGGGGTGATATACTGCGTCCGGTGCTCCCGATGTGGCCTTCTATATATTGGCGAGACCCGACGCAGACTGGGAGACCGCTTTGCTGAACATCTACGCTCTGTCCGCCAGAGAAAGCAGGATCTCCCAGTGGCCACACATTTTAATTCCACATTCCAGTCCCATTCTGACATGTCTATCCACGGCCTCCTCTACTGTAAAGATGAAGCCACACTCAGGTTGGAGGAACAACACCTTATATTCCGTCTGGGTAGCCTCCAACCTGATGGCATGAACATCGTCTTCTCTAACTTCCGCTAAGGCCCCACCTCCCCCTCGTACCCCATCTGTTACTCATTTTTATGCACACATTCTTTCTCTCACTCTCCTTTTTCTCCCTCTGTCCCTCTGAATATACCTCTTGCCCATCCTCTGGGTCACCCCACCTCTTGTCTTTCTTCCCGGACCTCCTGTCCCATGATCCTCTCGTATCCCCTTTTACCTATCACCTGTCCAGCTCTCGGCTCTATCCCTCCTCCTCCTGTCTTCTCCTATCATTTTGGATCTCCCCCTCCCCCTCCAACTTTCAAATCCCTTACTCACTCTTCCTTCAGTTAGTCCTGACGAAGGGTCTTGGCCTGAAACGTCGACTGCACCTCTTCCTACAGATGCTGCTTGGCCTGCTGCGTTCACCAGCAACTTTGATGTATGTTGTTGTGAGACTAGTATGGTTTCCACTTGAGATCATTCAATGTAAGAAGCTGTTTGAGTTCTATCAGTGGCAAAGAATTTTAATAATGATGACATGCCATTTTATTCTCAGAAGTATTTTTGCGTTTATAGGGTAAGGCACAATCCATCTGAGCAAAATACAAGCAGTATAGCTAAAGAGTGAACATTTGATGAAGATAAATGACAGAAGCATTGTGTAACCAATAAACTCTAGTATCGGATGGCTGGGCTGAATAGCCTGTTGATATGCAAAATTATTTGCTTCACTTTCTGAAAGGTAATAATCCATGAAGAAGTTATCATGTGGGGAAGAACAATGTTGCAATTAACTTTAAGACATCCACACTTCTCAGGAGTAGAGAAGGCAAATCCCTCTGAAAAAAGAAGACCATAAGATATAGGAGTAGAACTGGGCTATTTAGACCAGTGACTCTGCGCTGACATTCCATCATGGCTGATTTATTCTCCTCCTCAACATCATTCTGCTACTTTCTCCCCGTAACCTTTGATGTCCTTAATAATCAAGAATCTATCAACCTCCTCTTTAAATATACTCAACGACTTGGTCTCCACAACCATCTTTGGCAATGAATTTCACAGATTTACCACCCTTTGGCTAAAGAAATTCAGCTTCATCTCTGTTCTAAAGGGACAACCCTCTTTTCTGAAGCTGTGCCCTCTGGTCCTAGACTCTCCTAATACAGAAAACATCATCTCCCAGTCCACTTTATCTAAGCCATTCAATATTTAGTTTTTTCCAGTCTCATTCTTCTAAACTCCAGCAAGCACAGACCAAGAACCATCAAACACTCTTCATACTCTAACCCTTTCATTACCGGGCTCATTCTTGTGAACCTCGTCTGAACCCTCTCCAATGCCAGCACATCCTTCCTTATATAAGGGGCCCCAAACTACTCACAATACTCTAAATGCTGTCTGACTAATGCCTTATAAATCCTCAACATTATGTCATTGCTTTAATATTCTAATCCTCTTGAAAAAAAAAGCTAACATTACAATTGTCTTCCTTACCACCAACTGAACGTGCAAGTTATCCTTCAGGAAATCCTGCACAACAACTCTCTAGTCTTTTTGCACTTATCTCTGTCCTAATTCGATGCAACTTCATGACTCCCGATTCAAGACTCACTCAGAGGGAAAATATCCTCTCAGCATTAAACTTGTCAAGCACCCATCAGAATTTTTTATGATTGAAAAAGCTGATGATTTTAAACTTTAATGACTATAAACTTAATCTTTCCTCATTAGGCAATACGTTCAACTTGCAAATTAATCAAGTGAATTTTCTGTACATCTCATCTAAGGTAAACATAACCTTACTGAAACAAGGAAACATGCTATTCCAGGAATAGTCTCACAAAAACTTCTGAAAAGGCGTGAGTTCCATACTTCTGCAGATTGTGCTCTTTGCAACAATGACTAATATTCCACTTACTTCTAGTATTAATCAAAAGGTTAACATTCACACTCCGCCAAACCCTTCACCAAATGAGATTTCTCCCAATAACACTACTCATTTTTGCACAGGGAAAATCAACCTTTATTCTGATTTGCTATTAACTATTAAACCATCTCACATATACCCTTAACATGATAGTACCCAACTTGATCTAAATTTTGGTCAGACTGTAACTGTATTATTATGTACAGTTGTGGTCTATAAGACCATAAAGCATAGGAGCAGAATTACGCCTTTCGGCCCATCAAGTCTGTTCTGTGCTTCTATCATGGCTGATTTATTAGCCCTCTCAATCCCATCCTCTTGCCTTCTCCCTGTAATCTTTGACACACTCACTATCAAACTCTACTTTAAATATACAGAAGTAATACATGTATATATCAATATATAGGTATCAAAATGGTTGTTGTGATGCATCTAGTGTAGTGGATAGTGCTTGTCGCTCTCACTTTCAGCTTCCACCACTGGCTAACAATCTTAGAAAAGGAGAACTGAATGTGTTAAGTCTCTCCCTGCCAGTACATAGCCTCTCCAACAGCAAGCCTCATGTAGTGCCTTCTCACCGGCGACACATGGAAACTGAACTCCTCTCAGTCTCAGGCTGAACTATAGAGGACGGGGAGGAGGTCTGCCCCCTGCACAAGTAGAATGCCGGCCCACTGGTGTGTGGACACGCCCTGGTGCTTGTGAACCAGATTGCCAGCTGTGGGTAAATAGCCCCACTGCCTTGTGGGCAGCCTCAGGAGAGATGAAAGCTACGGGAGTAAACCCAAACAACAAGTCTGGAGTGGAGCCCCCAAGGCGGCTGGCTGTCATTGAACATCCTTCTGGCAGCTCCTGCAGCCAAGCCAGTGCTAAATGTATTGCTTCATAAGGTTTCCTTTGGACTACACTGGTGAAGCTGAGAAAGGGATCTTGACATCTGGGCATCTCAGGATCTCCATATCTTCCGCTCAGGCTTGAAGAACCATTGTTCTTCAAGACAGACCGATACCAACCACCAAATATATATATGATTGCCCTGTTATAAAATAGACATTATTAAACTGGAACTATTCTGAAAGAGATTCACAAGTATGTTGAAGTGGTTGGGAAGGCTGGGACTTTAATCAGTGGAGTATAGGGGTCAGAGGGGTGTATAAAATGGAGAGGTGTATAACATTAAGAAGGGCATTGATAAGGTGAACACAAAGATTTTTTTTCTGAAGAAAGAGGAACTACAGGGCTTGTATTTAAGGTGAGGGGCAAAAGATTTAAAAGGGACCTGAGGGGATAAGGTAGTTAACACAAGTGCAATAATAACATTTAAAAGGAATTTTTGATAAGTACATGGACAGGAAAGGTTTAGAGGGACATGGACCAAATGCAGAACTAGCTTGGTTGGTACCAGAGTCAGCCTGGATGTGTTGGGCCGAAGGGCCTGCTTTCTTGCTGTCTTACTCTATAACTGTGACTAAATCAAATAATCCAATAGTTATAGAAATGGACAGTGTCAAATGCAATGCAGTCGGTCAAATGTCCTCCATTAGTATTCATTCTTCAGACTTCATCTGGGCGGCAGAGTGGTAAGGCTGCTGCCTCACGTTACCAGAGAACTGTGTTCAAACCTGACCTTAGGTGCTGTCTGTGTGGAGGTTGCATGTTCTCCCTGTGATCAAGTGGACATCCTCCAGGTGCTCCAATTTCATCCCACATCCTATTGACCTGTCGCTATGTACAAATGTAGGTTAATTGCTGTTGTAAATTGTCCCGTGTGTGTGTGTGTGTGTGTGTGTGTGTATGTGTGTGTGTGTGTGTGTGTGTGTGTGTGTGTGGGGTGTGTGTATGTGTGTGTGGGTGTGTGGGTGTGTGTGTGTGTGTGTGTGTGTGTGTGTGTGTGTGTGTGTGTGTTGGTGGGGGGCGGGAAGGGGTTGCTGCTAGAGCCATAGAGTCAGAGAGCAATACAGCACAGGAACGGGCTCTCAGGCCCAACTAGTTCATATTGAACTCAAACAAACATTGACTTCTCTAACTTCCACTAGGCCCCACCTCCCCCTCGTACCCCATCTGTTACTCTTTTTAATGCACACATTCTTTCTCTCACTCTCCTTTTTCTCCCTCTGTCCCTCTGAATATACCTCTTGCCCATCCTCTGGGTCACCCCCCCCCCCGTCTTTCTTCCCGGACCTCCTGTCCCATGATCCTCTCGTATCCCCTTCTGCCTATCACCTGTCCAGCTCTCGACTCCATCCCTCCCCCTCCTGTCTTCTCCTATCATTTTGCATCTCCCCCTCCCCCTCTAGCTTTCAAATCCCTTACTCACTCTTCCTTCAGTTAGTCCTGACGAAGGGTCTCGGCCTGAAACGTCGACTGCGCCTCTTCCTATAGATGCTGCCTGGCCTGCTGCGTTCACCAGCAACTTTGATGTATGTTGCTCATATTGAACTGTTACTTTTCCTAGTCCTATCTGCCTGCACCCAAACCATAGCCCTCCATACCTTGCTCATCCATGTAACTATCAAAGCCTCTCTTAAATGTTACAATTGAACCTGCATCTACCACTTATACTGGCAATTCGTTCCACATTCTGTTCCACCCTCTGAGTGAAGAAGCTCTCTCTCAGATTCCCCTTAAATATTTTATCATTCATATTAAATATATGAACCTTAGTTCTAGTCTCACCCAACCTGAGGGGAGAAAGCTACATGCATTCATCCTATCTGGAACCCATGTGAGGAGGTCAAGGTTGATGACAATGTAGGGAAAATTAAAACAATAACTAATATATTATTATTATAGATGGGTGTTTGATTATTAATACATAGTGACAGGCAAAAAAGGCCAGTTGGCTCTATGGCAATTCTTTCTAAGCTGAGGCCAAAACTTTACCTGCTCTATTTCAAAAATAGTCGATTACTTTGGTATGAAAGGTAATGGATAGTGATTACGGGGCCATAATGTAATCAAGGAGTTTGGATAATTTCTAAGCTCTGATAAAAAGCTTGATTGCTTTATAAATGTCAGCTGCACCTGAAGATTCAACAGCAAACTTAAATGCACTGCCTTCAGTAGGGCTTATTATTTGCAATCTATTAAATGGTTTTACTTGTGACATTAGATTCTGCTTGCAAAATAAGACAAGGGAAGTAGTGGATGAATTTCACACTGAATACTAACAACAAATTTAAAGCTTGTGGGACTCAAGTTACCTTCTTTCAGATGGTAATCTTCATGGTCTTTTTCTCTTATAATTGGAAAACCATGGTTGACATTTAGCTTGTTAGTGTACCGTCAGCAGAGACGCTGTTGTAGTCCAACTAGTAGAGATTCTGCCACACATGCCAATAATTCTTCCCTGATCTTTGTGTCAAGTTTGTCAGATCTTGAGTGACTGTTAGGGTTCCCCATGGGTGCTCTGGTTTCTTGCTATGTTCCAAAGATATAAAGTTCAAGTTCAAATTCAGTTTATTGTAATTCAACCGTACATATGATAACTGCCAAACGAAACAGCATTCCTCCAGTCCAATCACAAACAAGAGAAAATCCGCAGATGCTGGAAATCCAAACAACACACACACAATGCTGATGGTACTCACCAGGCCAGGCAGCATTTATGGAAAAGTGTACGGTCAACGTTTCAGACTGAGACCCTTGATCAGAACTGGAGAAAAAAGATGAGCAGTCAGAGTAAGAAGGTGAGGGGTAGAGTAGAGGAAGAAATACATGGTAGTAGGTGATAGGTGAAACCAGGAGGGGGAGAGTGGTGAAGTAAAGAGCTGGGAAGTTGACTGGTGAAATATCTAAAGGGCTGGAGTGGGGGGAAACTGACAGGGGAGGACAGAAAGCGATGGAAGAAAGGGAAGGGGGAGGAGCACCAGAGGGAGGTGATGGGCAGGTAAGGAGATTAGGTGAGAGAGGGAAATGGAATGAGGAATGGGAATTAGCAACACCTTATAATCTGTCCTGCTGTCGCAATGAGGCCACACTCAAATTGGAGGAGCAACACTTTCTACTCCATTTGAGTGACCTACAACCTGATGGCATGAACATCGATCTCCTGAACTTCAAGTCATGGTCACCCCCTCTTCCTCACCTTTCCCCATTCCTACATCATAACAATGGTTGCAGATAGGTAGGCTGCAACTAGGCGCGGATCATTAAAGGTATGATAACAGTGGGAGTCTTCCCTTTATAGTAGTTGCTGCAATAGTTTCTGAGGCAAAGGTCTTAGTGAAGGTCTGACAGGCATTGAGCTAACCCTGAATAACACTAACTTTTCCTCAAGCAGCACGTGAAACGCTTCAGGAACTCAATGGGTCAAGCAGCATCTGTGGAAGGAAATGGACAGTCTACAAACAGGAGAAAATCTGCAAATGCTGGAAATGCAGCCAACACACACAAAATGCTGGAGGAATTCAGCATCCTTCATGAGAACTCAGCCCGAAACATTGACAGTACTGTTTTTCATAGATGCTGCCTGGCCTGATATGTTCCTCCAGCATTTTGTGTGTATGTTGCCTAAGGCTATGTTCTGGGTCCAGATCACTCACCTAGGCAGATTATACTCCCAGCAATATACAAGCTGCCAAGTCTGGAGCTTACCTCTCCTTTTCATTGGTGCATGAGTAATTCTGGAGCTGGTAAATAGGAATAGAACATATGGGTATTCATGGTTAGCATGGGCAGAGTGGGCCAACGAGCCCTTTTCTGTGTTATTTGGCTCTCTGACTATGGGCAATACTGCAAAGGCTCCCTGTAATTATATGAGCTTCCCTCACTCATTACTGCAAAATGGTGGCCTGAAATTGGTGGCTTCAGAAAGCAGGTTCGCAAAATGGAGAATGGAGGTAGAATTTATCTCTGTCAGGATCAGCTTTGTAACATTCCAAATCGAGAATCCATTATTCAGTGGTCAATGGCTTTATATGTCTAACAAGAGGTAGAAAGAGTACAGTGGATATTTAAAGGACTTGAGTTATAGGGAAAGATTGAGCAGATTGGCTCATTTTTCAGTGGAGCATAGGAGAATGTGGCGTGATCTTAAAGAGCTGAATAGAATCATGAGGGGCATAGATAGGGTGAATGTATACAGTCTTTTTCCCCATTTAAAGATATAATCATTTCAGAAATCTGCCCTGTGCCAGGCACAACGTGTTCCAAAGCCAGAGATAATCATGTACCTCTTTATACATGCAGCCTTTTTCATGTAATATTCATTACCCTCTTCTAACTGGCTTGACACCTGAAATTATTCATTGCTACTCAGTTGTACACTTCACAATACTTTTTCTCTCATAGAGGAACAGATCTTGCTTCCCTCTACCCTGGAAAATAATGGCACCTAATGCTAGTTTTTCGTCTCACTTCTCATGATTGTCCTCACGTATTGTCCCAACGAATGAACCTGACACGCGTGAGAAGATTGGGGCTTGTCTATGAGAATTCTCTCAGTCTTCTACAGATGCCCAATGGAAAGAGTCCAGACAGCTCACACCTCCGCACCTCGTGGCAACTGTTCAGCTTGGTACCCTGTAGAGATGGGTAAAAACTGCTCAGCCCTTCACAGGCTCATCACTTCCTTCCATCTTTACTGTTGGATGCATAATGGTATCATCATGGAAGCCTGCCACCACGGACATTCCCTTTTCTCTTCTTTCACAAGAGAGAGGAGCCTGAAAGCCCAGATGTCCAGAATCAGGAACAGCTTCTTTCTCACTGTTCTAGGACCTGAACCAAACATCTCTGTCACATCCCTTTTCTAGTGGTGCTGCTATGTTCTCAAACCCTTCATTCTAATTATTCTGTTGTTATTATTACTTCAGCATTTCTTCTTACACTATCCCGGTTTCCAATACTATACCTTGCTCCATTCCATTATTCAGTGTTTGTCTCTCTAATTATTGTTGCATTTACTATTGTTTACTCGGGGATCTTCACATGAGCAAGGAATTTCATTGCACAAAGAAAGAAATCTGAACCCAAATCTGAAAAAATTCAATGCAAAATTGTATATTTAATATTTCAATAATATCTGAGTAATCTCGTATATATATATACTGGTTCATTAAGAATTGTTGTTCATTTTAAAAATGAATTACAGGTTATATGTAAAATATGTTAATTGCATATGTCATCACACTACCTCATGATATGCGCGCGCCTCGCTCAAAGTGAAAGACGATGTTAAACCTGAATTCCTGGACTCCCGCGTCTTTTCTTCAATTAGTGTAATGTTTTGGAGTTACAAAACATAACACCACTCAAGCTGTGTAGTTGAACATTCTTTTCATCTAAAAGTTCCTGCTACTCAAGAGTTCTTTCTTTCATTACAATATCACGGACTGTAGAGATATAGAATGGAATTGATTAAAATGTAAATGGTGTAGACAGAAGAAGGCTAGTTCTAGTAGTTAAAGGATGTGAAAGCAGAAAATGATGTACATATTCAGAAGGTCAACCAGCATCTGTGGAAAGAGAAACAGAGTTAATGTTTCAGGTCTGAAAGCCATCATCAGAACTGGGATAGACTTTTGTTGAGCGGTGCTATGGATATAAAATTAAATATAATGATCCAAAGATAAAGAAAAGCTATCAAAAGATTTCTGCAGTGGGATTGCATTCTGTTGCAATTGGACCATTGAATCCCTGGCACCTCCAGAATCAATGTTATCAATATCACCAACCAATCAAACTAATAATAATTCGCCCGCAGCAAGCCACCAAGCAAAGAGGATTTTTTTCAGCTTTTGTCATTTTTGAGAGAATCACATAAAATAATTAAAGCTGTTCAGACAAGGAATTAATTTCAGAACTAATAATTTCCTTAAGTTAATTCTTTCCCTTGTAACTTTCTTTAGACTTATAAACTCCAGAGAATACAAACCTCATCTACACAATCTCCCCTCACATGACAAACCCACCACCCACAGACCAGTCTGGTGAATTTTCATTGGCCTCCTTTTTTAGATAAGAAGACCAAAACTTCACACAAGAATGCTGGTATCAAGGCAACTGTGTAAACTGTGAAATTTCCCTGAGATGACATCAAGAAACAAACACGACATTTTTTCATTAATTCTTTAGCACTTAAGAGATTGGCAAGTAAAGAATATATTGACTAAGATAGTGCCTGAGGTATCATAAATAAATATATTAGGAATATTAAACATGTTCTTAAATATTCTGTAACGTTATTGTGATGAAAAGACTGGTTATGACACACATTAACTCCAGCCTCCCTGATGACAACTCGTTGAACTAAACCTACCACTGAAACAGGTCTACGCTCATCTCTAAATGATATTTGTTGACTACAGCTCCATCTTCAATACTATAATTCCAAGCAATCTCACCTCCTAACTCCTAAACCTGGGACTCAAAGCCTCCCTTTGCAGCTGGATACCTTCAGTTGCAGTCGATGGTCCAACTTACTACAGACTAAACAGCCTGCACTCAAAGGATGGGAAGAATTTGCGAAAGGATCAGAAGGATACCAATGATCAATGGAAAGAGTACATTCCTGAACTTCTTAACCACGACAATCAGATGCTGCTAACCAAATCCTCCAGAGACCTGTGAGAGAAGATATGGGACTTCCTCCTATTACAAAAGAGGTCCATGATGCCATTAGGAGGCCAAAAAGCAACAAAACAATTAGTCCTGATGGGATCCCAGCAGATATCCTTAAGGAAGGTGGACCATCACTCCTTCACTACATACATGACTTGCTCCTGAAGGTCTGGGAAAAGGAACAACTGCCCTCAGAGCTCAGGGATGCTCTGATAGTGACCATATTCAAAAAGGGAGACAAGGCAGATCTCAGAGGCATCTCTCTCCTGTGAACAACAGGCAAAGTGCTTGCACATATCCTTTTCAACAGAACACCTTCTGCTATCTGAAGAAGTACTCACTGAATCACTGTGTGGCTTCTGTTCATCCAGAGGCTTCTCAGCACATGAATTGCAGGAAAAATGCCGTGAACAAAGGCAACACTTGGCGTTCATAGAATTCACAAAGGCATTTGGTGCAGCACACCGCCAAACTCTCTGGTGTATACCAAACTTTTAGCCATGGCTGTCCTGACAAGTACTTATGAATACTGAGGCTACTGGATGATGGCATGTCAACCGCAGTACTTCGTAGTAGTGGCACTGTATCAGACCCCTTCACTGTCAAGACAGGATTCAAGCAGGGCTCTGTCATTGCGTCCACCCTGTTTGCCATCTTTACTTCTGCCATCTTTCACTTCATTGGTAAAGACCTGTCACCGGGAATCCCTGTTATGTATAGAACGGAAAACAGGTTATTCAACCTCAACTGGTTCAAGTCAAGAGCAAGGTCAGCACTACCACTGTCATGAGCTGCCATGGATGACAATGCCATTGCAGTACACTCTGAAGAAGACCTCCAATGTATTTTGGACATATTTGCTAAAGCATATAGAGCCCTGCGTCTTGTTTTGAATACAACAAAAGTTGATGATATCGCCCTTGAAGATGTAGACCACTTTCCATACTTTGGCAGCGTGGTTCCTTCAGAAGCAGACATCGACTCAAAGATCAACCACCTGAGTAATGTTAGCAGAGCCAATGCAAGATTAAGGAAAAGAACCTTTGAAGACTGTGACACATAGACCCAAACAAAACTTTTGGTCAATAGAGTAGCCGTCCTTTCTACATCACTGTATGGAGTTGAATCATGGACCACCAAAGGAGGCCAACAGGAACAGCATCTCCAACACAATAAAGCAATGCCAACTCCAATAGATAGGTCATGTCATCTGGACGCTAAACTCGTGTCTCCACAAACAGATCCTTTACTCCCAGTTGAAAGAATGATAGTGAGTCCCTGGTGGGCAAGGGAAACACTTCAAAGATAACATTAAAATTCAGCCTGAAGATATTCAACATTACATCTAAAAACTGGGAAGGCATTGCACTCAATGGATGCACCTGGAGGAAATCTGTGCAAGAAGGAGCTGCGCTACCTGACAGCGACCTCTGCTGTGCCACAGAGAACAAGCAGCAGCTGTGAAAGGAGAGAATGAAGACCTAAGAGACCCAACCATTAACCACAGCCACCACTAACTCGTGTCCATACTGCACTAAAATATGTGAAACCTGGATCAGTCTGAGTACCACAAATAGGCAATTCCCCAGGAGAACACCTCACTCAACTTTAGTGATCTACTACTATGAATCCTTGACTTCCTGACCGACAGACCACGAATATAGAGGACAAGCAGGATCACCTCTGTCATGATTATTCTCTGCACTGGTGTCCCACAAGGCTGCATCCTCAGCCCCAGTTAAAGCTTTATGCCGATCTCATTGATATAAACAAAGTGGAGTAGACTCTGAGAAGCAGTCCCTCAATAATTGTGTAAAGTAGGAAGGAATAGAGATGGTTTTACATCCATCTCGTTGATTAAACAGTGTGGAGTAGACCCGGAGAAGCCTCTCTTCCATACTTGATGTAAAGTGAAAAGTGAAAAAGAAAACCGATGGGAGTGAGATTTGCCAGCCTAGATAATCTTGGCTAAAGTACATCCCTGTGATGAAATATGCTCCTTTCTACTCCCCATATACTCATAACTGGATAGCAAATTCTGCTCTACCTCCATCTACAAGTTTCAGATGACACCATCCTCGTGCGGTGTATCTCAAATAACAATCAGTTGGAGAAAAGAACAGAGATAGAGGGGAGCCTACTGATATGTTGCCATGACAACAACCTTTCCCTTAGTGTCAGCAAAACAAAAGAGCTGATTATTGGCATCAGGAAGGGTGGGGGATGCACAACAGTGCTGAAGTTGAGAGGGTTGTGACTTTTAGGTTCCTTGGAGTGAACATCACTAATGGTCCAAGCCAAGAAAGCTCACCAGCACCTCCAATTCCTCAAGAAGTCAGAGAAATTTGGCATGTCCTCTTTGACCCTCTCCAATTTTTATCGACACACCATGGAAAGATCCTATCAAGATGCATCTCGGTTTGTTATTGCAACTGCTCTGCCTGTGACCACAAGAAACTTTAGTGAGTTGTGGACACAGCTCAGCACATCACGAGAATCAGCTTCCCTTCCATGGACACTGTCAAAACTTCTCTTTCTTTTCAAATCTTTTTATTGTTGTATTATACAAAAGAAATAACACAAGTACATCGAAGTAACAACACTTACAATGTCTCAAAGAAAAAAACAATATCTTAAAGATTGAAAAAAAATTGTGATAATAAAAGAAAACTCTACTAAGCAGAAAAAGTGGGGAAAAAAACCATCAGGTGTACAACCCCGGAGCCATGCGTCATACAAAAAGCTTCTAATAATAAACATCAAATGGCCAGCAAGAAAGAAAACTATACCAGAAAATTTACAATTAGGCCGTGGAGAAAATCTAGCAATTAGCTCAAATAATAATAATGAGCAAATGAACCCCATCTTTTCTCAAAATCAAATAAAGTTTCAAAGGTTCGACTTCTAATTTTCTCCAAACTAAGACATAGCATCATTTGAGTGAACCATTGTGACAAAGTGGGAGCTGATTTATCCTTCCACTACAACAAAATGGCCCTCCTAGCTATCAATGTAACAAATGCAATAACATGTTGGTCAGACACAGATTCTTTTAGATATTTAGGTGTTATAATTACCGTCAAAAGTTCTCATTGCCTCTGTAAAACAGTTGGAATAATGATAAATCCCTCTCTCTCTGGACAGTCTGTCTTCTCCATACTGAAAGCAAGTACTACCAGACCCAAGAACAGCTTCTATCCTGCTGTTATAAAACCATGGAATAGCTCCCTAGTACCATAAGATAGACTCTTAACCTCATAATCTAACTCATTGTGACCTTGCACCTCATCGTCTACCTGCCCTGCACTTTTTCTGTTCTGGAACACTTTATTCTGCAGTTGATTATTGTTTTATCATTTAGCAACTCAATGAACTGTTGTAATGAACCGATCTGTGTGAACAGTATGCAAAACAAGTTCTTCAATGTATCTTGATATATATGACAATAATCTACAATCTTCCTGCCTCATTAAAATTTTGAGTAATTTGTTTAAAATCTTACACTTTAGCATCAGTGTTGGGGACCAGCTAAAGTTTTATGCCCATCTTGTTTCAAACAGTGTGGAGCAGTCTCGGTGAAGCAGCTCTTCAATAATTAATGTAAAGTGAAAAGGGATAGAGAAAACTGGTGGGAGTGAGATTTGCTAGCTTAGACAATCATGCCTTAAGCCACTTCCCTGTGCTTAAATATGTTCCTTTTAATTGCTACATGGCAAGAAAACAGCTATGCAATCAACAAAGTTCAAGTGTGATTTTAACTGCAATCAAGACATTTTGAGGAAGTAGGAGAAGGAGTAGGCATTCATTCACTTTTTCTCTTCGCAAGGTGAAATCTATTTCTCTTCAAACCAGTGGAACAAGAATACCTCTGCATCAGGAGTGCAAAATGAATGAAGTGGAGACTCAGAACCAACTTGTTAATGGATATTTGTGAGGAAATGATAGGAAGAAGAGTTCATGTCAGATTAGCCATCATCAAGAATTGATTATTGACTACAAGAAGAGGAAGCTGGATGTCTATGAGTCAGTCCTCAACAAAAGATCAGAGGTGGAGAAGGTCAGTAACTTTAAGTTCCTTGCATTATCATTTCAAAGGACCAGCATATAAGTGTCATTACAAAAAAAGCATGGCAGGTCCTCTACACTCCTGGAAGTTTGTTTAGATGTCATCTAACCATGAGAAATTTGTGCCAACTTTGACAAACTTCTATAGATGTATAGTGCAGAGTATCCTCACTGGTTGCATCATGGCCTGATATGGAAACACCGATAGCTATGAACAGAAAAGCCTACAAAAAGTAATTTGTACAACCCAATCCATCACATGGAAAGTTCTCCACACAACTGAGGAGCACTGCCACAAGAAAGCAGTATCCATCAGCAAGAACCACCACCATCCAGGCCATACTTTGTTCTCACTATTACCATCATTTAGGAGATACAGAACCCTTAGGTCCCACACCACCACTTTCAGGAACAGTTATTACACTTCAGCCATCAGGCTCCAGATCCAGTGTGGATTACTTCACCCACCTCAACACTGAACCGATTCCACAACATCTGAGCTCAATTTCAAAGACTCTGCAACACATGTTCTCAATATTATTGATGATTTATTTACTTATTTGTTTGTTTGTTCGTTATTTTCCATATTTCTATGGTTTGCCTTCTTTTGCACATTGGTTGTTAACTGTCTTTGTGTACAGTTTTTCATTGATTCCATTATGCTTCTTTGTATCAAATGTGAATGCCCACAAGAAAATTGTGATATATATGTACTTTGACAATAAACCCACATTGAACTTTTAAACTTTGAAGAGTAATATTTGAAGGTGATATTGCAACTCTATATAACCCTGGTTGGACCACATTTGGGATATTATGTTCAGTTCTAGTCACTTCCTATTGGAAGGACACGGAAGCTTTAGTGACGATGCAGAGACGACTACTAATATGTTGCCTGGACTAGACAGCATGTCCTTTGAAGATAGGACATGTTGAGTGAGCTAGGGCTTTTCTCTTTGGAGTGAAGGAGGATGAGTGGTGACCTGATAGAGGTGTACAAAATGTTAGGTGCTATAGATTGAGTGGATAGCCAAAGACTTTCGCCCAGTGTAGAAAATATGATAAAAATGTTAATTCCCACCTGAGAAGCAACTTGGATCCACTCCAATTTGTTTACTGGAGCAAAGGGTCTACAGCAGATGCTATATTATTGGCTCTTCACTCAACCCTGGAACATCAGGACAACAAAGATCCATATTCAGGATGTCCTTTATCGACTACAGTACAGCACTCAATGCTATCATTCCCTCAAAACTAATCAATAAGCTTCAAGACTTTGATCACAACACCTCCTTGTGCAATTGGATCCTTGATTTCATCACTTGCAGACCCCAATAAATTCGGATTGTCAACAACATTTCCTCCATGATCTCCATCAGTTACAGGTGCACCACATGACCGTGTACCTAGCACCCTGCTCTACTCGCTTGACACTTATAACTGAGTGGCTAAGCACAACTACAATTCGATACCTCTTACTCAGTATCAGCAAGACCAAAGAGCTGATTATTGACTTCACGGGGAGGGAACAGAGGTTCATATCCCAGTCCTCATCAGAGGATCAGAAGTGGAAAGGATCAGCAACTTTAATTCCTCGGTGTTATTGCTTTGGAGAACCTGTCCTGGGCCTAGAACGTAAGTACAATTACAAAGAAAGCACAGTAAGTGCCTTTACTTCTTAAGAGTTTAAAAAGTTTTGGCATGACAGCTAAAACTTTGGCAAACTTCTATAGATATGAAGTGAAGAGTATATTTGTCACTTTATCATTTCCTGTCTGCTCATCTAACATCAATTTATTTACGTTTGTACATAAAATCAATCTTTGTCTACTGCATAAGCTAATCTGAAGAATATACAGCCATACTCAAATAGTTATTTGTACATTGTGTTTGCTGGATTGCTTTTATATTTATATTTATTGTAGGATTTTTAGTGTTTCTTAGTTATGTTCTTTATGCTTACTGTGTTTTTAAGCTGTATCAGATCCAGACTAACATCATTTCTTTCTGCTTTACACTGCTTTACTGAAGAATGACAATAAACAACCTTTAATCTCGAATCTCGAATTTCTGAAGCATGATTTTAACTGACAACTAAGCCCCAAAACCCCTTGTTACACATTTCCTGAGATGGTTTCATGCTCCGTCCTGAGATTAATGTGGTGAAAAGACTAGCCTTGCGGACAATCTGAAAAAAACTGCAGATGCTGGAAATAGAACATAGAACATAGAACATAGAATAGTACAGCACAGTACAGGCCCTTCGGCCCACAATGTTGTGCCGACCCTCAAACCTTGCCTCCCATATAAGCCCCCACCTTAGATTGCTCCATATACCTGTCTAGTAGTCTCTTAAACTTCACTAGTGTATCTGCCTCCACCACTGACTCAGGCAGTGCATTCCACGCACCAACCACTCTCTGAGTAAAAAACCTTCCTCTAATATCCCCCTTGAACTTCCTACCCCTTACCTTAAAGCCATGTCCTCTTGTGTTGAGCAGTGGTGCCCTGGGGAAGAGGCGCTGGCTATCCACTCTATCTATTCCTCTTATTATCTTGTACACCTCTATCATGTCTCCTCTCATCCTCCTTCTCTCCAAAGAGTAAAGTCCTAGCTCCCTTAATCTCTGATCATAATGCATACTTTCTAAACCAGGCAGCATCCTGGTAAATCTCCTCTGTACCCTTTCCAATGCTTCCACATCCTTCCTATAGTGAGGTGACCAGAACTGGACGCAGTATTCCAAGTGTGGCCTAACCAGAGTTTTATACAGCTGCATCATTACATCGCAACTCTTAAACTCTCTCCCTCGACTTATGAAAGCTAACACCCCATAAGCTTTCTTAACTACCCTATCCACCTGTGAGGCAACTTTCAGGGATCTGTGGACATGTACCCCGAGATCCCTCTGCTCCTCCACACTACCAAGTATCCTGCCATTTACTTTGTACTCTGCCTTGGAGTTTGTCCTTCCAAAGTGTACCACCTCACACTTCTCCGGGTTGAACTCATTCTGCCACTTCTCAGCCCACTTCTACATCCTATCAATGTCTCTCTGCAATCTTTGACAATCCTCTACACTATCTACAACACCACCAACCTTTGTGTCATCTGCAAACTTGTCAACCCACCCTTCTACCCCCACATCCAGGTCGTTAATAAAAATCACGAAAAGTAGAGGTCCCAGAACAGATCCTTGTGGGACACCACTAGTCACAATCATCCAATCTAAATGTACTCCCTCCACCACCATCCTCTGCCTTCTGCAGGCAAGCCAATTCTGAATCCACCTGGCTAAACTTCCCTAGATCCCATGCCTTCTAACTTTCTGAATAAGCCTACCATATGGAACCTTGTCAAATGCCTTACTAAAATCCATATAGATCACATCCACTGCACTACCTCCATCTATATGCTTGGTCACCTCCTCAAAGAACTCTGTCAGGCTTGTTAGACATGATCTGCCCTTCACAAAGCCATGCTGACCGTCCCTGATCAGACCATGATTCTCTAAATGCCTATAGATCCTATCTCTAAGAATCTTTTCCAACAGCTTTCCCACCACAGACGTAAGGCTCACTGGTCTATAATTACCCAGACTTTCCCTACTACCTTTTTTGAACAAGGGAACAACATTCACCTCCCTCCAATCCTCCGGTACCATTCCCGTGGACAACGAGGACATTAAGATCCTATCCAGAGGCTCAGCAATCTCTTCTCTCGCCTCGTGGAGCAGCCTGGGGAATATTCCGTCAGGCCCCGGGGACTTATCTGAAATAAAATCAGAAAACACTCTGCAGGACAGGCAACATCTGTGGAAAGAGAAACTAATGTTTCAGGTAACTAATGTTTTAACTCTTTGTAAGAACTAGGAGACAAAGAATACAAGCTAGCTTTAAATTGTAAAGAGGGTAGGAGAGCAATGGATAAGACAATGGGAATTCTTCTGATAGGGTAAGACTAGGCTTGAAAGGAGGATGAAGTCAGCCAGTTGATAGGTTAACAAAGGAACATAGAAGTTACTAAATGTAGGAAGTAGAGATTGAGAACACAAGCAAAGGAAAGATTCAAAGTACATTTGTTATCAAAGTATGTATCTAAACTAACTCCGAGATTCATCTTCCGGCAAGCAGCCATGAAACAAAGAAACACCATGGATCCCGTTCAAGAAGACATCAAACACCCAATGCATGAAAAAGAAGGATCAAATTGTACAAGTGGCAAAAATCGAGTGAACGATATTTAACATCAAGCTAGCAGTATTCAGCTTAGTTCTGTTCAGCGCTGTGGCACTATCCAATACGTGCTCCAGTCCGCTTCGGTCAAACTGTTCTAAAGCAGCTAGAAAAAGAGTAATCCGAAACCAGAAAAGTAAAAATCTTCCATCTTCAGAGTAGTGAAAAGCACCTGTGGGCCTTACAGTGTAACAGAAAAAGGAAAACTGGCACAATAATACAGATGGAACAGCCTGCAATAAGGATAATGTTCCCTAGGTCCTCATCTTCCACCCCACCACATCAACAGGTGTTCTGCCAGTAGTTTGCAGGAGAAATAGCAACATTTAAAAGATACTTGGACAGGTACATGGATCGGAAAATTTCTGAGGTATACGGACCAAATGAGGACAAATGGGGGTAGCTTAGCTTGACATTTTGGCAAGCAGTTCGGCTGAAGGATCTAGTTACATGAATTTGTGTCGGTTTCAAAGAGATTCCAGCACCGGACACATCTTCACATCCTTTCTCAGCTTTCTGGATGCACAGTCCTCTTGGTAACCCCTGATCCTGCAACAACCAACAATTACCCTTCTTGCTGCACCTTCCCATGCAATCACAGGAGGTACAACATTTTCTTTCCACAGGGCCAGGTGCAGGCTGACCTTCTGGGCGTTTGCGTCATCTTCTGCTTTTCTTTTATATATCCGTTCCATTCCTATCACACCGAACACATTATCAGTTTGAAAAATTGACCGTAAATTACATTGACTGCTGTAGAGAGACTGAAACCAAACCTTCATTGGAATAAGATGCTCATTTTGAAACATGTATTATTATTTGCCAGGGTACTGAAAGATAATAATTCAATTTTCTCATGTTACATAATCTGAAACAAAGCAATCTACAGCACCTCAATAACATTCATCTTAGATCTTGTTCAAGCAGGTCAATTCACTGTATGGATGTTCCTTGCTCTTCTGAATCGGTGGTCTCCCTCTAGTGTTGGAAGGGACACTTGCTGCTGCATCAAACTCAGTCACTGTGCATTGAGGAGGATTAATCGTTTCCGTTTTGCCCTCTGTTGCTGCTGTCCTGTAAATATGATGGAGTTCTGCAGAAGTGCAAAGTAAGCATGCTGTTGCTCCACAGGAAATGGAAAGAAGAAGGAAGAAAGAAAGAGAAAAGAAAAAGAGAGAAAAAGATAGGAGAGAGAATGAAATGGGGAAGGAAGAATAGCTGCAGAGAAGAGAAAGGAGTGAAAAACCAAAAGAGAGGAGGAAAGGATTGCATTTCTGCTGTGTCCCTCTTCTCTGCAGTGCATTCCAGAGGAACTTAATGCCATGTAGAGTATTTTAAATGGAGCCAGAGGTGGTGTTTGAAGAGAGAGCTGTGGTAGAAATGAAACTTCTCTGTGAAGGCCTGACAGTAAGAGCTACCAACAAGCTGCAGCCATTGGAACTGAACCAACACTGCAGCGTAAGCCAGGCTGTGTGTCAGCGTGCAGCACCCAGTGTTGCAAGATGGTGTGACGGAAGAGACGTCAAAGTGGCGTGCTTCTTCATTGCTGTAGGGTCTGTATTATAATAACAGCATGGCACTAAAACCAGGCTCTCAAAGCTAGTAATGTGTGCTGCCAAGCAAAGAACCGAGTCAGGCACTCAGAGTTAATGGCTGACAGTTGGTCACTGTCCCTTGGGCAAATGGTATGGTGGGTTTGGTGTGCTATACTTGGCAAAAAGTTGGGACCTCAAATCCCATGTCATCAACTTGAGCCCAAAACCCATTTCAGTCCTGAGAGAGTGCTGTACTGCCAAAGGAATATAATTAGGATGAAATGTTAAACTTAAACTCTGTTAAGCAAGTTCCTGGGTTGGGGAAAGGAAATGTTGTTCTGTGAAGCTAATATTCCCTTGTTCAGATTGTTGTGTATTTAATATTTCAGTAATATTTGAGTAATATGTTGTTGATTAAGCATTGTTGTTTGTTTAAAATAATTCATTATCTAATAATAAATAATTACATGTATAATTGTATAAATGTATATGCATAATTATAAATGTATAGTTATACATGTAAAAACTATATATATATATAAATACATGAATTACATATGTCACAACACTACCACGTGGTAAGTGTATGCATTGCTTAAAGTGAACTTGAAATTAGACCTGCATTCCTGGACTCCCATATCTTCCTTTGAATTATTTTAATGATTTGAAGTTACAAAACATAACACAGATCAGATCAGGTTAGTTTATTCTCATACACCACGAAGCAATAAAATTTGTTGCTCGTATGAAACTCACAAGAGTGCACATGTTACACAGTAGCAATAAATGTAACAATAAATACAGTGACAAGTGCAGAAGAATGGAACAGTGCTAATTACAGTTGTACAGACTGAAATAGTGTAAAACAAAAGGCTAAAGTATCAATAATAGAAGAGCAACACACATCAAAGTTGCTGGTGAATGCAGCAGGCCAGGCAGAATTCCTGTTGTTTGCGTTTAAATAATAGAAGAGGTAGGCTTTGAGATTCGACAGCTCTACTGAAAAAGGGGAGATTGGTTCAGAAGTCTTACAGCAGTAGGGAAGAAACTGTTCCTGAATCTGGTCATCCAGGCTTTCAAGCTTCTGTATGTTCCGCTGGAAGGTAGAAGAGAGAAAATTGAATGGTGGGTTGGCAGGTGCTATTGCCGATACTATCAGCCTTCCTGAAGGTGGACTGAATGGAAGACAGTGATGAACGTGCAATGGTCTGGGCAGGTCAGAAGTATAAGAGAACAATGTCACAAATTGTAAAAAAGTCCTGATGGGTTCAGTTTCAAGTTTAGATACATTGAAACATAAAATGAAATACGTCTTTTGTGTTAAAAACCAACACAACCAAGATTCCAACACCAACGTGACATGCCTGCTATACTCGGCAGAACACAGAACACAACAAAACAGGACCCACCAAGCAAGCCCAATTATTCCTCCCACGCACATACACAGTTTTCTGAGGTGATGGCGGTAACACCTGGGGTGCCTGAATGCAGGAGTCACAGTCTGAGACTAAGGGGTCCAGCAGTCCGAACAGGGATGAGGAAAAATTTCTTCATATTGAAGGTGATGATTTTTCAGAAATCTTCACCCAAGGGGCTGTTGAAGTTCAGTCAAAAGCATACAGGACAGAGATCGACAGATTCTTGGGTGTTAGTACAATCAAGGGATATGGGATTTGTGCAAGAAAAGCGGCACTGCGGTAAAAGATTAGACATGATGTTATTGAAAAATAGAGAGGAAACAATGGGCTGATGATCTTTGCCTATAATTCTAATTCTACTGATATCTGCTCCTTCAGTGAGTGCGAAGGATCCCAAGGAGGATATATACTCTCCCTTCATCTTGTTTAAAACAAAGTTTTTGTGACCATCACATTATTACTTAAATGAGCTTGTTCTGTGCATGTTGGATGTCCTGTTTTCTACCACAACTTGAGATCATGTCATTGGTTGCACACTGCCCTGCATGCTCCTGAAAAGAATGTGATAGGGGTTATATAAATGTGAGCACTTTGATTTGACAGCTTGCACTTCATTCTGTTTGATATACATTCAATGGAGGTTGCATTTCAACCTCAATCCATTACCAATATTGCCAAATTTATTGCCAAAACAGTTCACTCCCTCTTAATAGGATCTTTCTTTTCTCCAAGAATGTGCCATGGTTGCCAATGTAACAACAGCTGCTGTTGACTAATGGAAGCTATTGTTTATAAAATACCTCAAGATGTACACAGACGAAATTTACACCCTAAACTTTTCAGAAAGATATCCCACTCCAATGTTTCCAATCACTGCTTATGCAATGGTAAGGAGCCACAGAACATAAGACTGTAAACCTAACATTTGTCTTCCATTTTTAGAGTGCCTGTATAAACACACCATGAGGATATTTTCAAACTAACCTTGATGGTGAGACGCATTTTAGGCCAATTGACAAAAAGGATCAGATAATAAGGAGTACTTTGTGGGAAAAAAGATGGAGTAAAGGAGGGATGGAAGGGTAGAGAGATGGCGAGATAGTGAGCGAGATTGGTCGAGAGGTGGCGAGGTGATGAGATGGAGAAGTGGAGAGAGGGAGAGAAGGAGAGGTGGAGAAGTGGGAATGAGGAAAGATGGAAAGATGGAGAGACAGAGAGATGAGGAGATGAAGAAGTGGTGAGGTGGAGAGAGGGAGAGGTGGGGAGATGGAGAAGTGGTGAGGTGGTGAGGTGGAGAGGTGGAGAGGTGGTGAGGTGGTGAGGTGGTGAGGTGGTGAGGTGGTGAGGTGGTGAGGTGGTGAGGTGGAGAGGTGGAGAGGTGGTGAGGTGGTGAGGTGGTGAGGTGGTGAGATGGGGAGGTGGTGAGGTGGTGAGATGGGGAGGTGGTGAGATGGAGAGGTGGTGAGGTGGTGAGGTGGAGAGGAGGAGAGAGGGAGAGGTGGGGAGGTGGAGAGGTGGTGAGGTGGTGAGGTGGGGAGGTGGGGAGGTGGTGAGGTGGTGAGATGGGGAGGTGGTGAGATGGAGAGGTGGTGAGGTGGTGAGGTGGAGAGGAGGAGAGAGGGAGAGGTGGGGAGGTGGAGAGGTGGTGAGGTGGTGAGGTGGGGAGGTGGGGAGGTGGTGAGGTGGTGAGATGGAGAGCTGGTGAGATGGAGAGGTGGGGAGGTGGAGAGGTGGTGAGGTGGTGAGGTGGGGAGGTGGTGAGGTGGTGAGGTGGTGAGATGGGGAGATGGTGAGGTGCTGAGGTGGTGAGGTGGGGAGGTGGGGAGGTGGAGAGAGAGGGAGAGGTGGGGTGGTGGTGAGGTGGGGAGGTGGTAAGGTGGTGAGTTGGTAGGGTGGGGAGGTGGTGAGGTGGAGAGAGGCAGAGGTGGGGTGGTGGCGAGGTGCAGAGAGGGAGAGATGGTGAGGTGGGGAGGTGGTGAAGTGGTGAGGTGATGAAGTGGAGAGGTGGTGAGGTGGTGAGGTGGTGAGGTGGTGAGGTGAAGAGGTGGTGAGGTGGAGAGGTGGAGAGAGGGAGAGGTGGGGAGGTGGAGAGGTGGTGAGGTGGAGAGGTGGTGAGATGGAGAGTTGGTGAGGTGGAGAGGTGGGGAGGTGGAGAGGTGGTGAGGTGGAGAGGTGGTGAGATGGAGAGTTGGTGAAGTGGTGAGGTGGTGAGGTGGAGAGGGGGAGAGGTGGTGAGATGGAGAGGTGGTGAGGTGGAGAGGTGGGGAGGTGGAGAGGTGGTGAGGTGGAGAGGTGGTGAGATGGAGAGTTGGTGAAGTGGTGAAGTGGAGAGGTGGAGAGGTGGTGAGATGGTGAGATGGAGAGGTGGGGTGGTGGTGAGGTGGAGAGAGCGAGAGGTGGTGAGGTGGTGAGGTGGTGAGGTGGTGTAGGTGGAGAGGTGGTGAGGTGGTGAGGTGGAGAGGTGGTGAAGTTGTGAGGTGGTGAGGTGGTGAGGTGGTGAGGTGGTGAGGTGGTGAGGTGGTGAGGTGGTGAGGTGGTGAGGTGGAGAGGTGGTGAGGTGGTGAGGTGGAGAGGTGGTGAAGTTGTGAGGTGGTGAGGTGGTGAAGTGGTGAGGTGGAGAGGTGGTGAGGTGGTGAGGTGGTGAGGTAGAGAGGTGGAGAGGTAGAGAGGTGGTGAGGTGGAGAGGTGGTGAGGTGGAGATGTGGTGAGGTGGTGAGGTAGAGATGTGGTGAGGTGGAGAGGTGATGAGGTGGTGAGGTGGTAAGGTGGTGAGGTGGAGAGGTGGAGAGGTAGAGAGGTGGTGAGGTGGTGAGGTGGAGAGGTGGTGAGGTGGAGAGGTGGAGAGGTGGAGAGGTAGAGAGGTGGTGAGGTGGAGAGGTGGAGAGGTGGAGAGGTGGAGAGGTAGAGAGGTGGTGAGGTGGAGAGGTGGTGAGGTGGAGAGGTGGTGAGGTGGTGAGGTGGTGAGGTGGAGAGGTGGTGAGGTGGAGAGGTAGAGAGGTGGTGAGGTGGAGAGGTGGTGAGGTGGAGAGGTGGTGAGGTGGTGAGGTGGTGAGGTGGTGAGTTGGTGAGGTGGAGAGGTGGAGAGGTGGAGAGGTGGTGAGGTGGTGAGGTGGTGAGGTGGTGAGGTGGAGAGGTGGTGAGGTGGTGAGGTGGTGAGGTGGTGAGGTGGTGAGGTGGTGAGGTGGAGAGGTGGAGAGGTGGTGAAGTAGTGAGGTGGTGAGGTGGTGAGATGGAGAGGTGGTGAGGTGTTGAGGTGGTGAGGTGGAGAGGTGGTGAGGTGGTGAGGTGGTGAGGTGGAGAGGTGGTGAGGTGGTGAGGTGGTGAGGTGGTGAGATGGTGAGGTGGAGAGGTGGTGAGGTGGTGAGGTGGTGAGGTGGTGAGGTGGTGAGGTGGAGAGGTGGTGAGGTGGTGAGGTGGAGAGATGGTGAGGTGGTGAGGTGGTGAGATGGTGAGATGGTGAGGTGGAGAGGTGGTGAGGTGGTGAGGTGGTGAGATGGTGAGATGGTGAGGTGGTGAGGTGGAGAGGTGGTGAGGTGGTGAGGTGGTGAGGTGGTGAGGTGGTGAGGTGGAGAGGTGGTGAGGTGGTGAGGTGGTGAGGTGGTGAGGTGGTGAGGTGGTGAGGTGGTGAGATGGTGAGGTGGTGAGGTGGTGAGATGGTGAGATGGTGAGGTGGTGAGGTGGTGAGGTGGTGAGATGGTGAGATGGTGAGGTGGTGAGGTGGAGAGGTGGTGAGGTGGTGAGGTGGTGAGGTGGTGATGTGGTGAGGTGGTGAGATGGTGAGATGGTGAGATGGTGAGGTGGAGAGGTGGTGAGGTGGTGAGGTGGTGAGGTGGTGATGTGGTGAGGTGGTGAGATGGTGAGATGGTGAGATGCTGAGGTGGTGAGGTGGTGATGTGGTGAGGTGGTGAGGTGGTGAGATGGTGAGATGGTGAGATGCTGAGGTGGTGAGGTGGAGAGGTGGTGAGGTGGTGAGGTGATGAGATGGTGAGATGGTGAGGTGGTGAGGTGGTAAGGTGGTGAGGTGGTGTGGTAGAGAGGTGGTGAGGTAGAGAGGTGGTGTTGTGGTGAAGTGCTGAGGTGGTGAGGTGGTGAGTTGGTGAGGTGGAGAGGTGATGAGGTGGAGAGGTGGTGAGGTGGTGAGGTGGTGCGGTGGTGAGGTGGAGAGTTGGTGAGGTGGTGAAGTGGTGAGGTGGTGAGGTGGTGAGGTGGTGAGGTGGTGAGGTGGAGAGGTGGTGAGGTGGTGAGGTGGTGAGGTGGTGAGGTGGTGAGGTGGTGAGGTGGTGAGGTGGTGAGGTGGTGAGGTGGTGAGGTGGAGAGTTGGTGAGGTGGTGAAGTGGTGAGGTGGTGAGGTGGTGAGGTGGTGAGGTGGGGAGGTGGTGAGGTGGTGCGGTGGTGAGGTGGAGAGGTGGTGAGGTGGTGAGGTGGAGAGGTGGTGAGGTGGTGAGGTGGTGAGGTGGTGAGGTGGTGAGGTGGTGAGGTGGTGAGGTGGTGAGGTGGAGAGGTGGTGAGGTGGAGAGGTGGAGAGGTGGTGAGGTGGTGAGGTGGAGAGTTGGTGAGGTGGTGAGGTGGTGAGGTGGTGAGGTGGTGAGGTGGTGAGGTGGTGAAGTGGTGCGGTGGTGAGGTGGAGAGTTGGTGAGGTGGTGAGGTGGTGAGGTGGGGAGGTGGTGAGGTGGTGAGATGGTGAGGTGGTGAGGTGGTGAGGTGGTGCGGTGGTGAGGTGGAGAGTTGGTGAGGTGGTGAGGTGGAGAGGTGGGGAGGTGGTGAGGTGGTGAGATGGTGAGGTGGTGAGGTGGTGAGGTGGTGAGGTGGGGAGGTGGTGAAGTGGTGCGGTGGTGAGGTGGAGAGTTGGTGAGGTGGTGAGGTGGTGAGGTGGTGAGGTGGTGAGGTGGTGAGGTGGTGAGGTGGTGAGGTGGTGAGGTGGTGAGGTGGTGAAGTGGTGAGGTGGGGAGGTGGTGAGGTAGAGAGGTGATGAGGTGGAGAGGTGGAGTGGTGGTGAGGTGGTGCGGTGGTGAGGTGGAGAGTTGGTGAGGTGGTGAAGTGGTGAGGTGGTGAGGTGGTGAGGTGGTGAGGTGGTGAAGTGGTGCGGTGGTGAGGTGGAGAGTTGGTGAGGTGGGGAGATGGTGAGGTGGTGAGGTGGTGAAGTGGAGAGGCGGGGAGGTGGTGAGGTAGAGAGGTGATGAGGTGGAGAGGTGGTGAGGTGGTGCGGTGGTGAGGTGGAGAGTTGGTGAGGTGGTGAAGTGGTGAGTTGGAGAGGTGGTGAGGTGGTGAGATGGAGAGGTGGTGAGGTGGTGAGGTAGAGAGGTGGTGAGGTGGAGAGGTGATGAGGTGGAGAGGTGGTGAGGTGGTGAGATGGAGAGGTGGTGAGGTGTTGAGGTGGTGAGGTGGAGAGAGGGAGTGGTGGTGAGTTGGTGAGGTGGTGAGGTGGTGAGGTGGTGAGGTGGTGAGGTGGTGAGGTGGTGAGGTGGTGAGGTGGTGAGGTGGTGAGGTGGTGAGGTGGTGATGTGGTGAGATGGTGAGGTGGTGAGGTGGTGAGGTGGTGAGGTGGTGAGATGGTGAGATGGTGAGGTGGTGAGGTGGTGAGGTGGTGAGGTGGTGAGGTGGTGAGGTGGTGAGGTGGTGTAGGTGGAGGGGTGGTGAGGTGGTGAGGTGGAGTGGTGGTGAGGTGGTGAGGTGGTTAGGTGATGAGATGGTGAGATGGTGAGGTGGTGAGGTGGAGAGGTGGTGAGGTGGAGGGGTGGTGAGGTGGTGAAGTGGAGTGGTGGTGAGGTGGTGAGGTGGTTAGGTGATGAGATGGTGAGATGGTGAGGTGGTGAGGTGGAGAGGTGGTGAGGTGGTGAGGTGGTGAGGTGGTGAGGTGGAGAGGTGGTGATGTGGTGAGGTGGTGAGGTGGTGATGTGGTGAAGTGGTGATGTGGTGATGTGGTGAGGTGGTGAGGTGGTGAGATGGTGAGATGGTGAGATGGTGAGATGGTGAGGTGGTGAAGTGGAGAGGTGGTGAGGTGGAGAGGTGGAGAGATGGTGAGTTGGTGAGTTGGTGAGGTGGTGAGGTGAAGAGGTGGTGAAATTGTGAAATGAAATGATCCATGGAAGGATATTTGGAGCATGAGGCTAGCTAACAGAACAGTTATTATTCACGGAGCAATACTCTGGAGGCCAGAAATGGAGGAGAACTTCAACCCATTAGGATTGTAAAGCTGAAGGAGATGGAAGTAATAGTATCATAAGCAAAATACAGTGATTAAAAGTGCAATCTGATCCAGTGCTAGAAGCAATATACTAGGTGAATGTAGTTGGGCCAAATGGCTTTCATCAGACATGGAGGTCTAGGGAATTTAAAAACAATATGAGTGCCCTTACAAAATACTACATTTACAAAACATAATCCTCACTTCTGTAGCTGCCTGTTCAAGTAATTAAGAAGTCACACTGTGCAAAATGCACCAGCTTCTTGGGGGTTGTTTTGCACTCAGATTTTTAATATTTATAAATATTTCAGACGTTTCACATTTCTGTATAAAAAGCTATGTAGTTTGCTGATCATTCCTTGTACTGATTCTGCATGTGCAGGAGACAAATGATAAAGCACAGGTGCTTAGTCTGGTCTGATTAGGATCAACTTTTATCTGGCTGTATTTGTCTCCAAGCAGTTGCTGCATCTTTCTTTTTAATCATTATTTTCTGACATTTTAGAGCAACATTCTCTTCCTTCTCACCCTCAGTCACTTTTATTTTCTTTCTGACAACAGAACCTAGAAATTCACTCATATCCACCAGTACTCCAGCAAAATAACCATCTGATCCAGGTATCCAGGGGGATTATGGCCCTATGGTTGTAAGTTATACTCAACAAGAGCCAGGATTGGACAACCTTCGATAGGTATCAACACGCTCATTTGTAAAGACATAAGACTGTAAGACCATAAGATATAAGAGCACAATTAGGCCATAATGCCCATCGAATCTGCTCCACCATTTCACCATGACTGAGAGTAGTGGTGGCTAACTGTGTGTCAGGTTGGAGGACGGTGTGTAGCGGTGTGCCTCAGGGGTCTGTACTGGGTCCAATGTTGTTTGTCATTTATATTACTGATCTGGATGATGGGGTGGTAAATTGGGTGAGTAAGTATGCAGATGATACTAAGATAGGTGGCATTATGGATAATGAAGTAGGTTTTCAAAGCTGGCAGAGAGAGTTAGGCCAGTTAGAAGAGTGGGCTGAAAGATGGCAGATGGAGTTTAATGCTGAAAAAGTGAGGTGATACATTTTGGTAGGACTAATCAAAAGACGACGTACATGGTAAGTGGTAGGGCATTGAAGAATGCTGTAGAACAGAGGGATCTAGGAATAATGGTGCATAGTTCCCTGAAGGTGGAATCTCATGTGGATAGGGTGGTGAAGAAAGCTTTCGGTTTACTGGCCTTCATTAATCAGAGCATTGAGTATAGGAGTTGGGATGTAATGTTGAAATTGTACAAGGCATTGGTAAGGCCAAATTTGGAGTATTGTGTACAGTTCTGGTCACCGAATTATAGGAAAGATGTCAATAAAATTGAGAGAGTACAGAGGAGGTTTACTAAAATGTTGCCTGGGTTTCATCTTCTAAGTTACAGAGAAAGGTTGAACAAGTTAGGTCTTTAATCTTTGGAGTGTAGAAGGTTGAGAGGGGACTTGATAGAGGTGTTTAAAATTATGATGGGGATTGATAGAATTGACGTGGATAGGCTTTTTCCATTGAGAGTAGGGGAGATTCAAACAAGAGGACATGAGTTGAGAGTTAAGGGGCAAAAGTTTAGGAGTAACATGAGGGGGAACTATTTTACTCAGAGACTGGTAGCTGTGTGGAACGAGCTTCCAGCAGAAGTGGTTGAGGCAGGTTTGATGTTGTCGTTTAAAGTTAAATTGGATAGGTATATGGACAGGAAGGGAATGGAGGGTTATGGACCGAGTGCAGGTTGGTGGGACTAGATGAGAGGAGGAGTTCGGCACAGACTAGAAGGACCGAGATGGCCAGTTTCCGTGCTGTAATTGTTATATGGTTATATGGTTATATGGTAAGAGCAGAATTAGGCTCTAAGGCCCATCGAATCTGCTCCACCATTTCATCATGACTGATCCAATTTTCCTCTCAGCCTCAATCTCCTTCCTTCTCCCCATATCCCTTCCTGCCCTGATTAATCCAGAATCTATTAACCTCTGTCTTAAAATACATAAAGACTTGGCCTCCACAGCTTCCTGGGAGAAAGAATTCTACAGATTCACCAGCCTCTGTCTGAAGAAATTCCTTCTCATCTCTATTCTAAAAGGACACCCCTCTATTCTGAGGTCGTGTCCTCTGGTCTTAGACTATCTCGCCAAAGAGAACATCATCTCCACATCCACTTTATCAAGGCCTTTCACCATTCAATTTGTTTCAATGAGATTACCCCTCATTCTTCTGAATTCTAGTGAATACGGGCCCAGAACCATCAGACGATTTTCATGTGACAAGCCTTTCAATCCTGGAGTCATTTTCGTGAACCTCCGTTGAACCCTCTCCAGTTTCAGCACAACCTTTTTATGATAAGGTGCCCAAACCTGCTCACAAGTGAGGCCTCACCAGTACTTCATAAAGTTTCAATATTACATCCTTGCTTTTATATACTAGCCCTCTTGAAATGAATGCTAATATTGCATTTGCCTTCCTCACCACGGAGTCAAACTGCAAAGTAACTTTTAGTAAATCCTGAACAAGGACTCCCAAGTCCCTTTGCATCTCAGTTTTTTGTATTTTCTTTCTATTTAGTAAGTAGTCAACCTTTCATTTCTTCTACCAAAGTGCATGAACATGCAATTCCTGACACTATTCCATTTGCCATTTCTTTGCCTATTCTTCTAATCTCTCTAAGTCCTTCTATAGCCTCTCCAGTTCCTCAAAATTACCTGCCCCTCCACCTATCTTCATATTGTCTGGAAACTTTGCAACAAAGCCATCAATTCTATCATTCAAATCATTAACATATAACATAAAAAGAATTGGTCCCAACACAGACCCCTGTGAAGATCACTAGTCTCAGGCAGCCAGTCAGAAAAGGCTCCTTTATTCCCATGCTTTGCTCCGTGCCAGTCAGCCTCTGCTTTATCCGCTCTAGAATCTTTCCTGTAACACCATGGGCTCGTAACTTGTTAAGCAGCCTCATGTACGATACCTTGTCAAAGGCATTCTGTAAAGCCAAGTACACAACATCAACCAATTATTCTTCGCCTATCCTGCTTGTTATTTCTTCAAAGATTCCAACAGATTTGTCAGGCAAGATTTTCCCTCAACAAAACTATGCTGACTATTGCCTACTTTATCATGTGTCTCCAAGTACCCTGAGAGCACATACTTAATGATCGACTCCAACATCTTCCCAGCCACTAAGGTGAGACTATTTGGCCTATAGTTTTCTTTCTTCTGCCTCTCTCCCTTCTTGAATAGTGGAGTGACATTTACAATTTTCCAGTCTTCCAGAACCATGCCAAAATCTGATGATTCTTGAAAGATCATTACTAACGCATCCACTATCTCTTCATCCACCTCTGTCAGAACCCTGGGGTGTACACTATCTGGTCCAGGTGACTTATCTACCTTCATACCTTTCAGTTTCCCAAGAACCTTCTCTCTAGTATTGGTAAATTCACACACTTCATGCTCCCTGGCACCTCGAACTTCCACCATGCTTCTACTGTCTTCCATAGTGAAGACTGATGCAGAATACTTATTCAGTTTGTCTGCTATTTTGTTGTCCCCCATTACTACCTCTGTAGCATTGTTTTCCAGCAGTCCCATAACACTCTTGCCTTTCTTTTACACTTTATGTATCTTAAGAAAATTTTGCTATCCTCTTTAATATTATTGGCTAGCTTACTTTCGTATTCCATCTTTACCTTCTTTATGACTTCTTAGTTGCCTTCTGTTGGTTTTTAAAAGCTTCCCAATCCTCTAGCTTACCACTAAATTTAGCTCTATTATATGCCCTCTGTTTAGGTGAAGAGCAAGGCTCATACGTGGACTGAGTGGTGGAGAGCATCAGATTCCATCCGCTGGTGGACACAGGGTCAACCATCACTATCACCTGCCTGCGCGTCCTCCACAACATGGACCAGCCATCCCTGCCTGGGTGGACAACAACAGTGGTCTATCTAGCTACGGTCACTGACGCCTGTGCAATGATACGAGTGAAGAGGTGCCTGCACATTGCAGTCGGGAGAAACAGAGTGGAGCATGAGGTGTGGCGGGCTGACATCCAGGAGTCTTGCATCACTGGCCTGGGCTTGCTGTCCTGCTGGAAGATCCATGTGGATGTGCTAGGAGAACACCTTACCTTGGCATTGAAGCAGGGAAGCTCCAGAAAGCCGAAACGGCAGGGGCGGTAACAACCACCACTAGTCTCAAAGCAGCCCACCGCAGCGCAGCCCACCCTGCAGCGGCCCCACGCAACACAGAGGAACCAGAGGGAAGGAGCAGTGGCACCACTTCAAGTGGCAGCCTGCGACGGGGTCGATGTCCCCACCATGGACTAGCAACTGCGCACCAAGCAGCTGAGTGATCCCGTGCTGGCCAGGGTGCGGTTATGGCTGAGCTTGGGACAGCGGCTGGAGTGGGCAGAGGTCTCAGCCCTGGATCCAGAGACCAAAGCCCTATGCTCTCTTTGGGGAGTGCTGGTTGTGTGTGACCAGCTGATGTTTCAGCAGTGGCATATTTCCAAAGGCGACAGACATTTCCTGCAGCTTGTGGTCCCCTGGGGGCTCCGTGCCAAGGTGCTGCAGTCGGTGCATGCCCATTTCGAGGTCAGGTTGGGCAAGCTGCACAAACACTTCTACTAGTGGAGGCAGTGTGGCACTCCAGGGGAGGGATAGTTGGCAGCCTGCCCCAGCATTTCTAATGACCAGCGCTATTTATTGTTCTTGTGTTAAAATTCTTTTGTGGGAGCATAGTGGGATGTTCATTTATTGTTACATTTTAGCTTGGGTTATACAGTTACTCGCATGTGTGTTTGTGGGTCACCCTGACTGTAACTGGGGTGTGCAATAATCGCCTCCCCCATCTGTATGTGACAAAGTGGTTTCCCTCCCCGGGTCATAGTGCCCAGTCTGTTTCTGAGCTTGTCGCAGTAAGAACTGCTGTTGAGTGAAACGAGCTTTTCTCATCTGTCATCATGAACCGAATGCTCACCACAATATCAAAAATAAGGCTTTAGACATCAGACTATATCATAGAGCTATATCACAATGTTTCTTTCACCCCTCTCCTCCCAGCCCAAGCAAGGATTCCCAAGCAAAAGCTCTCTGTCCTGTTACTTTCCATCCCTACATTCTCCTGTTTACAGCCGATCATCTTTCACAATTTCCACTGCCTTTAGTGAGGTTCCATTCTTCTACTCTCCCCTCCTCTGAAAGGCCTACACAGTTTGCAGCAGCACGATTCACTCTTCCATTACCATTAAATCCCTCTCCCCTTCCCATGGAATTACAGAAGATAAAGTACCCTCCCTGTAACTTCATCCTACTATCCAAGTATCTGATCAGTCTCAAGCAAAATAATGGCTCACTTTCCCTTCTTCCAATCCAAAATTTTGAGTCCTCATGATTGAGTCCCCTCTGCAGTAGAGAAGTCCAACACAGATTCAGTGACCACTTTGCAGAGACCACATTTCAGTCCACAGCCATAACCCTGAGCCTCTTAGAGTCTTAGAAAAATACAACAGGGAAATCTTTGGCCCAGCCACTCTACACCGTTATCAACTACCCATTTACACAAACCCTACCTTAATTCTGTTTTCTATTCTTCCCACATTCTCATCGATTCCTCTCAGATTCTACCACACATCTACATGCGGGCAATTTACAGCAGCCAATTAACCTATAGTTGACATATCTTCCAAATAATTCACTCTCCCCTTTTGTATCAGATCATGTCAGTTCACAGCTCTTTCTATCTCCACAGTAACCGCTTAATCCTTTTGGTATTTCCAACATTCCTCTTTCAATTTCTTAATTCGAGCAGCAGCTATAACCTACAACCACATCTTTCACGTGTCCTCTTCTGTGTTTCCTCTCTGTCTCTGTATCTTTGCATCTCTGTCTCTGATTCTGTCTGTCTGCAAATTGCAGTGAGATAGCTGCCATTAGGATTTGGAAGTGTCTGATACACTGATTCGATAGAGTCATAGAAATGTACAGCACAGAAACAGTACCTTTGGCCCATCTACTCCATGCTGAACTACTTAAACAGCCTACTCCTAAACTGGGTCACAAGACAGGAAAAGCTGCAGCAACATACACAAATCTCGACCCAAAATGTTGACTGTATTTCTTCCTATAGATGCTGCCTGGCCTGCTGCATTCCACCAGCATTTTGTGTGTGTTGCTTAAATTTCCAGAATCTGCAGGTTCTCTCGTATCTGCATTTTTAAAAGTAGCAGCATGGGCAAGAACACAGCAAGGACACAGGTCACGTGAAATTTTTATGTTTTCATGCAAATGTTGTCAGATAGTCGATCAAACCTATGCTTATTATTATTCCATCAGTCCAATTTGTTTGCCTGCAACCTATTCCCTCAATTTATATCACAAACAAGAGAATATTTGCAGATGTTGGAAATCCAAACAACACACACAAAATGTTGGAAGAACGCAGCAGGCCAGGCATCCTCCTCCTCCAATCCCCTCCACCCCACCCCACCCCACATTCTGCTTTCCGCTGGGATCACTTCCTACGTGACTCCCTTGTCTATTCATCTCTCTCCACTGATCTCCCTCCCAGCGCTTATCCTTGCAAATCCTACATCTACCCTATACCTCCTCCCTCACTACCACTCAGGAGCCCAAACAGTCCTTCCAGGTGAGGCGACACTTTACCTGTGAATCTGTTGGGGTCATATACTGTGTTCGGTGCTCCCGGTGTGGCCTCCTGTATATCGGTGAGACCCAACATAGATTGGGAGACCGCTTCGCCAAGCACCTATGGTCAGTCCACCAGAAAAGTTGGGATCTCCCAGTGGCCACCGATTTTAACTCCACTTCCCATTCCCTTTCTACTATGTCAATCCAGGGCCGCACTCAGGTTGAAGGAACAACACCTTATATTCTGTCTGGGTAGCCTCCAACCTATTGGCACGAACATCGATTTCTCAGACATCTGGTAATACCCCACCCCCTTTCACCATTCCCCATTCTCATTTCCCTCTCTCACCTTATCTCCTTACAAGCCCATCGCCTCCCTCTGGTAAACTTCTCCCCTTTCTTTACTCCATGGTCTCTGTCCTTTCCTATCAGATTCCCCCTTCTCCAGCCCTGTATCTCTTTCACCAACCAATTTCCCAGCTCTTTACTTCACCCTTCCCAGTTTCAACTATCACCTTGTGTTTCCTCCTCCCCTCCCCCACCTTCTCACCCTAACTCCTCATCCTTTTTTCTCCAGTCCTGATAAAGGGTCTCGGCCTGAAATGTCGACTGTACTCTTTTTCATCGATGCTGCCTGACCTGCTGAGCTCCTCCATGTTTTTGTGTGTATTGCTCTCAGTTTATATCTTTGAGGCATAGATAGAGTGGACATCCAGCACTTTTTCACAGAGTAGCAATGACCAGTACCAGAGGATGTCCATTTTAGTGAGAGGTGGATGCCTGGAATGCACTGCCAAGGGCAGTGGTAGAGACTGATACAATAGGACATTCAAGAGACTTGCAGATAGGCTCCATGGATGTAAGATAAATGTGGGGTTATATGATGTGTGAGGTGAAAGCACCACTCTCACCCACTTATCACCTTCCTCTGGTGCCTCTCCTCTTTCCCTTTCTATCATGCTCCACTCCTTTCCTATCAGATTCCTTCTTCATCAGCCCTTCACCTTTTCAGCCAATCACTTCCCAGCTTCCCACTTCATCCCACTTTCCTCACCCACTTACCCTCCCCCTCACCTGGCTTCACCTCTCATCTGCCAGCTTGTACCTCTTCCCTTCCCATAGCCTTCTGCCCTTTTCCTGTTCAGTTCTGATGAAGGGTCTCAGCCCAAAACGTTGATCATTTATTCCTCTCTGTAGATGCTGCCTGACCTGCTGAGTTCCTCCAGCATTGTGTGTTGCTGAGGGTTAGATCAATGGTGAAACAAATATTAGTCAGCCCAACATCTTGGGCCAGAGGACCAGTAGTGTTCTGAGTTTTTCCATGTTCGATGCCAATTCAAACGTCCCTGATTCTGACAATAGTATCCCACAGTAACCAATTTAGTTTTGGGGAGGAATTCTCATATCAGATTCCTACCTCCCCAGTGAGATTAATAAGGATTTCTGAAGCTGGTGTTGAAAACATCATCAAATTTAAACAATAGCATTCCGACTCTTCATGCACCTGGGCGCTCTTTCCCGGACAAGAGCTTCCATGACAGCATGTTACACACTGAGATTTATCAGTTTAAATTTTAGGTACAGTATTTAAAGCACCGATTTCAAGGCATAATACCAATAGGTTTGCCAGCCGGGGTTGAATTCATAGGCATTATTGTCTGTCTGTGCCAGTCCTTTACCACCATTCTCCTTGCCTAAAGTACCATAAGGGTAGCAAAAAATCATTCAGTCTCTCTAAAGTTATTTCGTCGCTCAGCTGGAACTTGAATGATCTGAATTGAAGCTCCATCTATCCCCTTTGATCCATCAACAGGATTACCGTAAATAAGCAGGACAAAATGCACACACAAAGTGGATGGAAGAGTGTTGTTATGTGACTCTAAACCCTGATACATAAATAGCATCAATTCCAGTTTTGATATTCTCAATTGATTTGCCGAACTCAGCTCATTTTATGAGAATTCCTCGACTCTGCTAAATGGAAAACATAAATAGATAACTCTTCGCACAGATACTTTAGATTCTGGTTCTTTCCATTGTGACCTTGGAATAGCACAGTTAATGACTGGCTTTAATTTGTGTTCAGTGTCTATGGGGAAACCAGGACTACAGTAGCCAAGTGGTTAATTCATTCCACTGGGGTATCCAGGTTTTGAATCCCACTACGTAGGCTGGGCCAATGAGATTCAAGTCCTTAAGTAAATCTGGAGTTAATAGTTAGCACAAACAATGGTGACCATCAAACTGCCAGGTTATCATAAAGCTCATCTGGCCTGTGAGGGTCATTCAGGAAGAGAAAAATTCCAATGCTTCTTGGCTGATAAGTGACTCGAGGCAAAAGCTATAGGGCTGTCAACGTGCCATAATGTGAAGACAAACACAATTATAGAGAGGCTTCTGAAATGGACCAGCAAGCCTTAGGTTGAAAGGCATCTAGGAGTGGCCAATAAATACCGGTAGTGGGTGCATGCCATCATTGAGTGAAAGTAAAAGTAGGAAGCATAGAGACACAGCTGGAAGAGCCACAGCCATAATGAACTCAGTTCATTCCTGACCTTGGATGCTCTCCATGTGGAGTTTGCATGTGCTCCCTGTGACCAAGTGGATTTCTTTTAAGGGCTCCTGTTTCTGCACAGATCTCAAAGTCATGAGAGCTGGTAGTTTAACGGGCCACTGTAAGTTGCCTCCATATGTTGGTGAAAGACAGAATCTAAGAGGAGTTGATGGAAGAATAGGTTAGAACGAAAATTAATGGGAGAATGGAATTGTTCAATGGGCTAGCATAGACTAGATGAACAGAATGGCATTCTTCCTGATTGTCAGGAAATATAGAAAGTATTCTTGAAAGTTGAATGTGAACCACAGTCTCAAATGCTGTTATCATTATTGGCTTGGTCAACTATAAAGAAGCATCTTTACATGCAAACAGAAAAATGGTTAGGCCAAAATGTATCCCTCAAATGAAAATGCGAGAGCAAGGTATTTATCTCACTGAGACTTGTGGGATCTTGTTGTCCAATGTTCCATATGCTGTAACAGAATTCAAGCTACTGGTATGTGTTATAAAAACCATAAAGCCAAGACACCAATATGTGTATATGGAAACACTCAGCAAGTTGCAAGACATTTAAACCCATTGAGCTTGAAACATTCCACATGGGTAGCCTCCAACCTGATTTCTCCTTCTGATTAAAATAATTTCCCTCCTCCTCCCCTTTTCTTCTCTTCAAAAGTCTGGCCTCTTACCTCTTCTCACCTGCCTATCACCTCCCCCTGGGTCCCGTCCTCCTTTCTTTTCTCCTGTGGTCCACTCTCCTCTCCTACCAGATTCATTCATCTCAGCCCTTTACCTTTCCCACCCATCTGGCTTTACCTATAATCTTTTAGCTAGTCCTCCTTCCCCTCCCCCTACCTTATTATTCTGGTATCCTCTTCCTTCTTTTCCACTTCTGAAGAAAGGTCTCAGCCCAAAACGATGACTGTTTGTCCAGTTCCATGGATGCTGCCTGACCTGCTGAGTTCCTCCAGAATTTTGTGTATGCTGCTTTGAACTTGAATTATTGTCTATTTCTCCTTCCACTGATGCAGACTGACCTGCTAAGTGTTTCCAGCCTTTTCTGTTTTACCTTATGTTCCCAGCATCAGCAAAGCTTTTTGACATTCATAAAATATGTATTTTTTTAAAGAAGCAGGTAACTTAGACTAAGCAACAGCTTCTCCAAGTTATCAGTTCTTGTATCCATAATCTTATTTGTTCAGATAATCACACTCTAACAAGTGCTGATTTAAAATGCTTGAGAAGCCATACATTGCCAGTGAGCTGCAGAGCCTTAGTACAAGGAAATTGTTGCCACTTTCATATGGAATCTTCAGTATTTCCACAGAAAATCCTGACCAACGTGTCAAGAATATTTTACAGTTCATATGGTAAGGGTTTCATTTTAAATTCAGTAACAGGCACCAATAGGCAAGGTGGGAAGATACCCAATGATGTTCTAAGAAAAATGTGCAAATACAATATGTTATAAATGGCATCTTCACAACTGGTGTCCAAGGTGATGGTGAGTGATCGGTGTCGTGCACCCTGCTGAACGTATCATCAAATGCTGACAGCAAGAGGATGATTTGCACTTCATTCGATATACGAAGGGCTTTAAAACACACACAGATCATAAATACAAGTGTAGTCCTGCTGCAAGTTAGGGCTTGCAGTGGATCACAATAAACATGTGGAAAATCACACACCAGAAACAGTTACAAGTGCGGAACAATCTGTGGCATGATATAGAGTCCGGATCAGTGCACACTAATCACTTACTCACAGACCTGAGGGTAATTTCTAATGACCAGTCGAATCAGGAGCAGGAAAGGAAGCAACTCACAGGTCCATGAGCGAGATTCAAAAGGAGCATTCACGGGCTTTTGGCATGTCTCCTGTGGCCCAATCAAACTGGGAGCAAGAGAGAAAGCAACGCATCGATCTGTGAGTGAGATTTAAAAAGGAGTGTTCACAGGATTTTGGTGGCCCAATCAAACAGCGATTGATTAGCAAGGGCAAATAAAAATAAGGCAGTGACAAGTGGAGTAGCCATTGTTGGAGTGGACCACAGTCAGAGTGAGGAGGCTTTGGCTCATCAGGCTTGAGCGAGGTCAAGGATGTGTCAGTTCAGGTAAAGGGGGAGGGTGAGGAGTCAGAATCCTTGGCACCAATAACATAGGCAGGAAAAGGGAGGAGGTCCTGACGAAAGAGTTTAGGGAGCTAGGTAGAAAGCCGAAAAGCAATATTTCCATGGAAATAATCTCTTGATTGCTGCCTGTGCCACATGCCAGTGAGGGTAGGAATTGGATGATTTGCAGATGAACGCATGGCTGAGGAATTGGTGTGACGGGCAGGGTTTCAGATTTCTGGATCATTCAAATTTCTCTGGAGAAGATATGACCTGTACAAAGGGGATTCAATACATCTGAATCTGAAGGGGACCAATATTGTTGAGGGCTGGTTTTCCAGAACAGTTGGAGAGAGTTTCAATGAAACTGGCAGAGGGATGGGAAACTGAGTGATAGGGCTGAGGATGAGGCAGTTGCTATACAAGCTGAGCCAATGCGTAGTGAGACTGTGAGGAAAGACAGACAGATGATGGGACAAAATTGAATTGCAGACTAACAGGGGGACAAAATCAAGCAGGGTGACAAATACAGCACTAAAGGTGTTAGATCCCAAACAGGAAGAAGCCTACAACCATGGCTAACAGAAGTCAAAGCCAACATAAAAGCCAAAAAAATGCCATATCATAGAGCAAAAAATAGTGAAAAGTTAGAGGATTGGGAAGCTTTTTAAAACCAACAGAAAGCAGTTAAAAAGTCATTAAGAAGATAAGGATGGAGTACAAAAATAAGCTAGCTAATCATATAAAAGAGGATACCAAAGTTTCTTCAGATACAAAAAGTGTAAAAGAGATGAGAGTGGATAGAGAAGTCGGGAAGCAAGGATTGATGAGAGGGAAATCCAGGAGAGAACAAAGCATAGTGGGAAGAAGCACAGTTGGACACGGACACAGGCCCTGGATGAGACTAGGATTCAGGGCCTGGGCTAGGACTTGGACTAGGAACGCAGGACCTGGACGAGGACTTGGAACTAAGAGCCTGGACTAGTACTAATGGACCCGGATGAGGAACTAGGAACAAGGAGTCTGGGCTAGGAACTCAGAACTCCGGAACCAGAGTCTGGACAAGGACCCGGAACCTGGGTCTTGGTTGGGACTTGGAACCTGGGTCTTGACTCGGAACCGAAACCCGGGTCTAGGCTAGGACTCAGGACAAGGATCTTGGCAAAGACAGGACGTGGCTACAGGACAGGATGAGGTACTCCAGCACTGGGCTGGGCGAGGCACGTGGACTGGAAGAGGGACCAGAACTGGATGAGGGCACGAAGCTCAGACTTGGACAAGGCTGGAACACGCGCCTGGACTAGGTCTTGGAACACAGAAACACAGAGCCTTGGACTTGAGCACAGGAGCACAGGAACACAGAGCCGGGACGCCTCCTTGGGAATAGGACATGGGGCCGGGACTCTTCTTTGACACGGACACTAAAAACGGGGACACAAAGAGACAGTTCCAAACTCAACGATAGCTAGTTCCTTATCTTGGCATGACAAGGCTCCAGTCGCACGCCAGTGGTTGAACTAGACGGCGATACAGGCAAGGACGCAGGCGAGATTGCAGGCAAGGTAGCAGACGAAGGTAACAGACGAAGATTACAGATGAAGTTTAGCGCCAAAGTAACTGTTGAGATAAACCGCTGAAATAACTGCCAGGATTCAGCGGGGAGGAGAGAGGGGGCGAGAGAGAGAGAGAGAGAGCAGTCCAGCCACCAATCCCTGGTTTGCAGGGGTATTTATGTGGCAGCCCGAAACGAGAATCAGGTGCCTCAATTAAGGAGCCCAATGGAACTGGGGAAAACAGGAAAACCCGGAATACATATAGACGGACCAAATAGTGAAGCAGAATGCAGACTTCACAGACCAGACCATGACAGATATTTAGATTCAATTAGATTAGATTCAATTTTATTATCATTGTGCCGAGTACAGATACAAAACCAATGAAATGCAGTTAGCATCTAACCAGAAATGCAAAGAATAGTGTTATTTGCAAAATAACTGCGAATAAAGAGTAAGTGCTACAGCACACAAATATACAAGTACTGAGACAGTACAATATGGGTGCAATATTGCTTAGCGCTGTGATGTGAGGTTCAGCAGGGTCACAGCCTCAGGGAAGAAGCTCTTCCTGTGCCTGCTTGTGCGGAAACGGAGGCTGCTGTAGCACCTACCAGATGGGAGGAGAGTAAAAAGTCCATGATTAGGGTGAAATGCATCATTGATAATGTTTTTTGCCCTGCCCAGGCAGCGTTTATGGTAGATGTCCTCAATGGTGGGCAATTGGGTGCCAATAATCCTCTGGGCAGTTTTCACCACACGCTGGAGTGCTTTGCGGTCCAATACAGGACAATTGCCATACCACACTGAGATGCAGTTGGTGAGTATACTCTCAATGGTACAGTGGTAAAAGTCCATCAGTATCCTGGGACAGAGGTGAGCTTTCTTGATGCTCCGCAGGAAATAAAGACGCTATTGCGCCTTTTTGATCAGGATGGAGGAGCTCAGATACCAGGTGAGATCCTCGGAATTGTGGACACCAAGGAATTTGAAGCTTGATACATGCTCCATTGATGTAGGTGGGGACATTAGTGTGGCTCCTAGCATGCCTGAAGTCAACAATGATCTCCTTGGTCTTCTGGGTTTTAAGGGCCAGATCGTTGTCAGCACACCACGTGGTCAGGGTGCTGGACTTTGTCCTTGTAGGCCATCTCTGATCAGGCCAACCACCGTGGTGTCATCTACGAACTTGATTATGGAGTATACACCCCAGTGTTCTGAAAGAAGTGGCTAAAGAGATTATGGAAGCATTAGTATTGATCTTCCAAGAATTACTAGATTCTGGAATGGTTCCAGAAGACTGGGAAGTTGCAAATATCACTTCACTCTTCAAGAAGGGAGAGAGGCAGAAGAAAGGAAATTATAGGCCAGTTAGTCTGATCTCAGTGGTTGGGATGATGTTGGAGTCGATTATTAAGAATGTGGTTTCAGGGTACTTGTAGGCACATGATAAAATAGCCTGTAGTCAGCATGGTTTCCTCAAGAGAAAATCTTGCCTGACAAAACTGTTGGAATTCTTTGAAGAAATAACATGCAGGATAGACAAAGGAGAATCGGTTGATGTTGCGTATTTGGATTTTCAGAAGGCCTTTGACAAGGTGCCAGCCATGTGGCTGTTTGTGTGAAGAATGGATGTGGAAAGGATATTTCTTGTGGTAGAAGAGTCTAGGACCAGAGGACACAGCCTTAGGATAGAGGGGCATCCATTTAGAATAGAGTTGAGGAGGGATTTCTTTAGCTAGAGAGTGGTGAATCTGTGAAATTTATTTCCACAGGCAGCTGTGAAGGCTAAGACTTCATGTATACATAAAGCAGAGGCTGATAGATTCTTGTTTGGTCAGGGCATGGAAGAATAGGGAAGAATACAGGAGGTTAGGGCTGAGAGAGAAAATGGATCAGCCATGATGAAATGTCAGTGCAGATTCAATGGGCCAAAAAGCCTAATTCTGCTCCTATATCTTATGCTCTTATGGTTTTATTTGAATGCATGCATATATGGAATAAGGTAGATGGGATCTTGTAGTGAAGTTACAGATTGGCAGGTATGACTTTGCAGGCATCACTGAGTCATGGCTGAAACAAGATTATAGTTGTGAGCTTAACATCCAAGGATACTCACTGCATTGAAATGACAGGCAGGCAGTGGGGGTGGGGTGGCTCTGTTGGTAAAAAATGAAGCTTTTAGAAAGAGCTGAAATTGAATCAGAAGATGTAGAATTGTTGTGGGTAAAGTTAAGGAACTGCAAGGGTAAAAGGTCCTTGACGGGAATTATACACAGGCCTCCAAATGGTCGCAGGATGTGGGCTACAAATTGCAATGGAAGATAGAAAATACAAGTCAGAAGGATAATGTTACGATTATCATGGGGATTTCTACATGCAGGTAGTCTGGGAAAATCAGGTTGGTGCTGATATTGGATCCCAAGAGAAAGAATTTGTAGAGTGCCTACAGGAGACTTTTTAGAGCACCTTGTATTTCAACCCACAAGGGGATCAACTATTCTGGATTGAGTGTTGGGCAGTGAACCAGAAATGATTAGAGAGCTTATGGTAAAGGAACCTTTAGGAAGCAGTGGCCATAATATGATTGCATTAGTCTTGCAATTTGAGAGGGGAAGCTAAATTCAGATGTATCAGTATTACAGTGGTATAAAGGGAATTACAGAGGCATGAGAGAGGTGCTGGCCAAAGTTGACTGGAAGTAGCCACTATCAGGGATGACAGCAAAGCTGGAGTTTCTAGGAGCAATTCAGGAGGGGCAAGATAGATACATCCAGAAGAAGAAGTATTCTAAAGGCAAGATGACGCACCTGTAGCTGACATGGGAAGTCCATGCTAATGTAACAGCAAAAGTGAGGGCGTATAATAAAGCAAAAAATTGGTGGGAAGTCAGAGAATTGGGATGCTTTTAAAAACCAACAGAAGGCAACTAAAAAGCCATAAAAAGGGAAAAGATAAAATATGAAGGTGAACTAACAAATAATATCAAAAGGATACCAAAAGTTTTTCAAATGCTGTACATAAGGAATAAACTTGTACACTATTTTCTGAACAGGAAGAAAGTTCAGAAATCTAAGGTGCAAAGAGAATTGGGATTCCTCATGCAGGATACCCTGAAGGTCAACTTGCAGGTTAAGAAACGCAAATACAATTTTAGCATTCATTTCAAGAGGACTAGAATATAAAAACAAGGATGCAATGCTGAGGCTTTGTAAGGCACTGGTGAGGCTTCACATGGAGAAACATGAACAGTCTTGGGCCCCTTATCTAAGAAAGGATGTGTTGACGTTGGAGGTTTGTAGAAGTTCACGATATGATTCCAGGAATGAAAAGCTTATCATATGCCTTCTTGCTGGAATTTAGAAGAATGAGGGGGGATCTCATTAAAAGCTATCAAATGTTGAAAGGCCTAGATAGAGTGCACGTGGAAAGAATATTTCCTATAGTGGATGAGTCTATGACGAGAGAGTCTAGACAACCTCAGAATAGAGGGACACCCATTTCGAACGGAGATGAGGTTGGTGAGTCTGTGGAATTCTTTGCCATGGGTGGCTGTAGGTATCATTGGGTGTACTTAAGGTGGAGCATGATGGATTCTTGATGTCAGGGCTTGAAAGGTTATGGCGAGAAGGCAGAAGAATGGGTCTGAGAAGGAAATTGATCTGCCATGATCAAATGGTGGAGTAGACTCAAAGTGCAGAATAGCCTAATTTTGCCCCTTTGTCTTATGATCTTGTGGTCTTATAATAGCTCAACATCTTGTATGAATTAGGAATGGTCCTGACACCAGCCAAGTACTTCATGCAGATTGTTAATTGAATTGACGTGGTTATATACTGCAATGCTCTCTAATGTAAAGTAGAGGTCAGAACTGTAACAGTCAGTAAACAGCCGGTATAATCAAAGACCCACTCACCCCATACATTCTCTCTACTTCCCTCTCCCACTGGTAAGCCTGAAAGTACATACCGCCAGGTTCAAGGACAGTTTCTATCCCTTGGTTAAATAGTTCCCTGCATGATAAGATGCATACTCAACCTCACAACCTACCTAATGAACTTTCACCTTATTGTTGACGTGCATGGCACTTTATCTGTAGCTGCTACACTTTATTCTGCATTATCATTGCTTTATCTTGTTCTGTCTCAACACACTGTGCAATGATCTGATCTGTATGAAGAGTATGCAAGACAAACTTTTGACTGTATGTGAAAATAATAAAACAATTCAAGTTCAAAACTCCAGTCGCGAAGAGTTGAGCCACCAAATTCAGTCGCCAATGCTCATTGGAATCAGAATTCAGAAGGTCAAGAATTAATTGAGTAGAAAGCAGAAAGGCATAAATTTAGTTTCTATTGTCTGTATGAATGCATGAAGCTCAATATGCATATGCAGCTACATTGCACATGTAACAAGGAACAAAATTTCTGCCTCAGTGGCTGTGGTTGTGAATATTCCTGGTAAGATAAGGCATGATCACATAACACAGTTGTTGCAAGTACCTTCAATACTATGACAATGTTGGCTCATTTAATACAGACCTTATGTATGAAATAAACAGATGGTTATGCAAATGTGCATCAATCATTTCTACAAAATATTCAAACAGCAGGCTGACTCAGTTGTACTAACAGAATCTTCAGTCAGAGATGACATACCAGCCTTCATCACCATAAACCCAGGGTATGTCCTGTCACCACACCAGCAGGTTAGACCCAGCTGTAAAGTTTAGCATGGAGCTAACCCTGGGATTCCCCAACACTGTGTCTCATGGCATCAGGCCAAACACGGGCCTCCTTAGTAACACACACAAAATACTGGAGGAAAATCAGCAGATCATGCAGCATCTATGGAAAGAAATAAAAGTCGACGTTTCAGGCTGAGACCCCTCATCAGGACTCTTCGAAGATGAAGGGTCCCTTTGATCTTAGATGAAGGTTCTTTTCACCTTTGATAAAGGGATGCTTCATCAAAGCAACCTCTTTCTGATTTCCATTTAACATCTACCTGCAAGTGATGAATCAGTGGAAGCACTCAAGGTAGTGAAGGAGCAGTGTGCTCGAGGTCGGGGAATTCAATGTTGATCGCCAAGAGACAGATGGTGCACCACTACTGAATGGGCAAGATTGGACCTGCGGCAAGTCGTGAGTTAGCCAGTATGAGAGCTAGAAGTGTTAACCATTGTCCTCACAATCCATCCATGGCTGAAATACTTGTCCATGTCAGCACTTTTTGTTCTGATCATTTCACAGTCCTTGTTCTCCCACTGAGGATACTGTCCATCAAGTGAAGTGGATAGACCCAGAACAGATCTGGTAGCTCAAAACCAAATCAAAGTCAAGTTTATTGTCATATATACAAGTATACAATATACATGCACAGGTGCAATGAAAACTTTCTTACAGCAGTATCACAAGCCCATGACATTTGATACACAACATTCACAAAATAACATAAATTATGGAAAATTATGTCCAAAGCAATACAATTAGAACAAAAACTAACAAAGCCAATTGGAGTATAAAGTCACCTTATACTGAGGCAGTGATAGTGGGTGCACAGGTGGGTTCAAGAGCTGAACTGATCCTGAACCTGACGTTGAAGAGATGTAGCTGTTCTTGAACCTGGTGTTGAAGGGACATTGCTGTTCTTGAACCTGGTGTTGAAGAGATGTCACTGCTCTTGAACCAGGTGTTGAAGAAATATAGCTGTTCTTGAACCTGGTGTTGAAGTGATGTCACTGTTCTTGAACCTGGTGTTGAAGAGATGTCACTGCTCTTGAAGCTGGTGGTGCTACTATACCATTGCTACGTTGAGAGAATTCAGGCATCTGCAACCCCTTCCCACTGGTAGGTGTGAGCTGATGGTGGAGACCTTTCACGATACTTGTTGCCTTTCTGCGGTAGCACCTCCTGTAGATACTCCCGATGGTGGGGAGAGATGTGCCCGTGATATGCTGGGTAGATTCCAGTACCCTATGCAGCTCTTTATGTTTCTGTGCATTCAGATTTCCATAAGAGACCATGATGCAACCAGTCAGGATAGTTTCAACAATACACCTATCAAAATTTGTTAGGGTGTCCGGTAATATGCTCAACCTCCTTAACTCACTTACCTCCTATTGTAACCTCATAATATACAATATTATGATCTTGCATTTTATTGTTTACATGCACTGCACTTCCTCTATAGCTGTTACATTTTATTCAACATTGTTGTTGTTTTACCTTATTCTAGACAATGCTCTATGTAGTAATCTGATCTGCATGAACAGTATGCCAGACAAGCTTTTTAATGTATCTGGATACATGTGACAATAGTAAACCAAATCCAAAATAACCATCCAAAAAGTAGATACTGGTTATCATGAGACCCTGTAGACCATCAGCAAACGCAGTAGACCCCCACAGTCTGCAACCTCATGACCCTACAGTTCCCTTACTCTACCATTACTATTAATACAGGAAATCAATCAAGTTCAATAAGGCATGCAAGAAAAGAGCCTGACATACCTAGAGTTGGATTGCCACCTTGATAGAATTAGAACATTGGATTACAGCAAAAACTCCATGCGATGGACAAGAGCTAAGGAAACAGATCAAATTTCCACAGTCTGTGATGTAGAGTTGAAAGTGATGGTGGACTATTTAAGAATCAGATGGAGGAAAGGCTCCAAGAACATTCCCATCCTCCACAATGACAGCCCAGTATGTTGGTGCTAAAGACCGAGATGAACATCAGCAACAAAGTTCAATCAGAAATGTTAAGTGAGATCCATCTTGTCTTCTTCTGAGATTCCACCACCACAGAAACTAGACCAGCCTATGTGATATCAGGGAGCAACTAAGAGTAAGAAGTTCATTAAAGGGTTTGGGACCAGACAACATCCCAGGTAGAGCACTGAAGACTTGCATTCAGAAGCCCCAGAACTAGTCAAAGGCTGTTCTATTGCAATATCAGCAACCAACAATGTGTAAATTGCCCAGGTGTAAAAAGTTTGTACAAAAAAACCCAGTTTGGCAAATGATTGCTATCACAGTCTAATCAGCGATCAGTAAGGTAATGGAAGGTGCTGTTGACAATGTTAACAAGTGACCCCTACTCACCAGTAACTTGCTCTCTGATGACCCAATTTTGTTTTTTACTAAGGCTACTCAGCTCTAGTCTTCATCACAGTCAAAGTCTTGAGGTTAAGTGAGAATGAGTGTTCTTCACACATAAGCAACACTTCATAAAGTGTAGTCAATGGACTTCATAGCAAAAATGTACCAGCGTTTGGAGTCATAACTCACATAAACAACAATGGTTGTTGGAGGTCAATTATCCCAGTTCCAGCACGTCACTCCAAAAATTCCTCAGGCAGTGTCCTCAGCCCAACCGCCATTTGCTATTTCATTGGTGACCTTTCTCACATTGTAATGTTAGAAGGGGAATGTCTGCTGACAATTCCACAAAGTTCATCTCCAATCATTAACAAATAATCTAGTCCATAAGTGCACACAATCAAAACCCAATGATAATAAAGCATGGACTTATAATTAACAACAAGTATTCATTCAACGTAAGTGCCAGGCATTCGCCATCTCCAATTGGAAAGAACCTAACTACATAACTGTCCATTTCTTTGTTTCCAGTCACTTCAATGAAGCATCTACTATCAACTTCCTGGATCTCACCGTTGACCAGAACCTTAGATGAACTAGTCACATAGGCACATAAATCATGTGGCCACTCAGGCAGATCAGAGCCTAAGTATCCTGCAGTGACTGACCCATGTCATGACACAATGAAACCTTTCCTCCATCTGCAAATTGGAATTAAGGAGAGGGGATGTTCTCAACTCACTTAGATGGGTTCAGATCTATTGACTCTCAGGAAGCTTCATATCATCCAGGACTAAGCTCCTACTTGACTAATATCCCATTTGCCATTCTAAGTATTCATTCCCTCCACCACCAGCTTTCAGGTTACTCTGACACCTTCCAAGCCAATGGTCTCCATCAGTAAGGACAAGGACTTTGTGTGCATGGGAACGTCATGACCTGTAAGTTTCTCTGCAAGTTGTTTACCACCCACACTTGAAAATTTGTAGTCAGCCCTTCATTTTAAATGGTTCTAAACTGTGGAGGAGCAATGTGTTATCCCTTTCACCAGAGGAATTGTGGGGCTTCAAGGAGATGGATCACCACTAACTTCTCAAGAGCAATAAGAAATTGGCAATACATATTAACTATGCCTGTGATGTTCTGACTCTGAAAATGAATAAATAATAAAATGAATTATATGATATCTAAGTTTAATTCTCAAGAAAAGTAGCATTCATTGATCCTCCATGAATAATTTTGATGCCATTTATTTGCTCACCTGCACTTTATTATAAAGCAAAAATATAAACATCAAAAATCCATGGGAGGAGCTGAAAGAATCAATTTAGAAATAGTTTGATGCTATTGATATATGGAATGCAATAAAGCTGCAATTTATTCAATCAATTTATCATGGTGCTTTTAAATTTATTATGGTTTCCTTCTGTTGTTGAGAAGGTATGGATCTAGAAATCTCCCTGTTGATCTTGTGTATTATACATGATAGTGAACAAACATATTATTTTGGAGTAAATCAAGTAATAATACTTGAATTTACACTGAGGTGGTGAAAACCTCAAGTTCATTAACTATGTTTATAGATCAAATTTATCACAGTTAGTATTTTGTGTTTGTTCAGACTTTTTTTCCTAAACTTGCCTTGATTATGCTTTCACTGTGACATTATTGTTTACTTTACATTGATACCATTGAAAATTCAGAGCACCACTGAGATTAATGTTGAAAACTATAAAAATTCCTTGGAATTACTTCTGTAAATATACTCAATCACTTTTCTATTCACATAACCTTTTTTTTTTCTCTGAGTGAAGCTGTGATTAGCTTTGGTCCCAATTTTCTTTTCCAAAAGCCTTTGATAAAGTATCGCAACTCACACTGCCTTCTGTGGACCTGACCTCTCAGTTGCTTTAATTGTACAGACTGAAGTTACCTTACTTTTGAGAAGCCTTACTTGTTTTCATATGCACTCTATCATTAAATTTTCATATGCATTATATTCTCTGATGACTCTGCAATAGTTAGATGTATAAAGGAAGGATGGGAGGATGAATACAAGGCCCTAGTGGAGGTCTTTATCAAATGGTGCAAGCTGAAGCATCTGCAGCTGAACATTGGAAAGACAAAGGAGATGATGATGGACCTTAGGAAGACTAAGACTACACAGCTCCCTGTTACCATTGATGGTGAGAATACAGATATGGTGAGGACCTATAAGTACCTAAATGACAGACCTGAGTGGATCACCAACACAGAGGTTGTGTACAAGAAAGGGCAGAATCACCTCTACTTCCTGAGGAGACTGAGGCACTTAGGAGTATGCAGGTCTCACCTTCCTATGTTCCACCTAACTGTTGTTACCAGCACAACCTTCTATGAGGTGGTGTGCTGGGGCAATGGCATCAACACAGGTGATACCAACAGACTCAGTAAACTGATTAGAAAGGCTGGCTCAGTTATAGAAGTCAAACTGGACACATTGGAGTCTGTGGTAGAATAAAGGACCCTACGGAAAATCCTGGCAATTTTGGACATTTTTTCTCACCCTCTGCAAGCCGACTTGGCTGAACAGAACAGCATTTTTACTAATAGATTAAACCAATTGTGCTGCTCCAAAGAGACCATATGAGATCATTCTTACCCTTGTCCATTAGGCTCTATAATAAGCCAATCTATAGCTTGGGAAGTGATGACCCCCTCCTGTTGAACTGTTTGAGGTAACTTCCTCTTTTTTATTCTTTCTTCCTTCTCTTCTAATATTTGTGTATCTGTGCAGTTGTAATGCTACAGTGACACTATAATTTCCTTTGGAATCAATAAAGTATCTATCCATCTAACTACCTATCTATCATACCCACACCCTTAGCTCTCGCTCATTGCCTGAGGTGATGCTAATGACAGTTCTTCCTTTGCTGAAGAGACAGAAGAATTGTCCCATTTGTAATTGGCAATCAGAATCAGATGATAAAAAGCTAAACTTCTGAGGCTGAGGGGGGTTTGTAACATTATTAGATAAGAAAAGTCATTTTTCCCAAGGTGGAAATTTCAAATACTAGAGGGAATCATTTTAAGGTGAGAGGGCTACGTTCAATAGAGATGTGCGGGCTAAAATCCTATACATAGAGTAATAGGAGTGGTAGTGGAAGTAAACATGATAGTGGTATTTAAAAGACATTTGTTAGATAAATTTCCATGTCTCCCTATTTCTTTCTTTGCACTTTTTTTGTATTTTAAAGCACTTTTTGTCTTTGCACTGTTATGAAGTTACAAAACAACAAATTTCACATCATCAAAGGCAATGGTAATAAACCTGATTCTGATCCTGAACGAGTGTGGATCGTGTACAAGCAGATATATTTATTTAATTTGCTGGCACTGGTGAAACCCAGGGACCATTTATCAGCAGCAAACAAAACAAAGAATACAGGTAAACACTTTATTAATAATACTTTTTCTGGAAGCACTTCTGGTAATCGATCACTGCAAACAATGGAGAGGCAAGGCAGAGACGAAGTGAGTGTGTGCAAGGCAGAGTCGGGAGGTAAGGCGAACAGGGTTGAGGCAGAGTGGAAGCAGACAAAGGCGAGGCCTATCCACTAGAGCCGAGAATGATGAAAGGCCTGTGGTTTGATCGGTTGATCAAAGTGCCGGGCTGATTTGGAAAGGACTTGCTATGGGCGGGGGAGGGGGCAGAGTCCAGGCCCTGAGTCTATTGAAGCAACAGTGACCGGGTCCGAGAGTGAGGAATGACCCAATTTTTGGATGATTTGAACGCTTGACCAGATTGAAAAGGCAGGGTGTCGGAACCAGAGGCGAGATTCGGGGTAGTTCTGCTCGCCGCTCTGTGACATCTACTCGGCTCTGCGCTGAACTGATTCTGCAGCCTGCGCCGCTCGCAGAGATGCCTGACTTTGGATCTGAGGACTGACTTTCATTCTGAATGCTACTTGCTTACTTTTATTGTTGGCACAATTTGTTTTTTTTTCTCTCTGCTTGATGGGTGTTTAACAGTCTTCTTTATTTAATGGGTTCTTTTGGGTCTCTTTGTTTTGTGGCTGCCTGTAAGGGAACGAATCTCAAGGATTTTTTTAATCTATACATACTTTGATAATAAATGTACTTTGAACTTTGAATTTTGATGCAATTGTTGGCACAGACATCATGAGCCGACGGGCCTGTTCCAGTGCGATACTGATCAGTGTCCTAGATTTAAACCTCAGATCAAAACATACATCTCTCCAGCATCAGGGTTTGACATTGTGTCTTGAATCTACATGTTTAAATTGGTTAGGATCATTTCACTGAGTTAGACAGATTTAAGTGAGCAAGATGATTTCAGGATTGACATAAGTATTTCTTTCGGGTAGAAATGCATTAGCCACTGCCATTCATTTGCCCAGGGAAGGTCACTCCTATTACAGAAGGAATTTGTGTTAAATAACCAATCTAAAGCTCCTCAACGTCAACTGACCCATCCAGTGAGAGAATCAGGTAATACTCTCTGCAGTATCATTGACAATTACAAATAGTTTACAGTTGTGAGCTAATTAAGACGACTTTAATTAATGTGTGCTATAGCTTTCCCACTTTGCAGAATTATCTAGTTTCGTTACAATTCATTGATTCCATAATGCATGTTCCTTTCATTAGAAGTGGAATTAAGTTCCATAGTGCATATTCTATTCATTACTATCATCCGACAATTCATTGTGGAATATTATGTTTGGGGCACAGATGAGTGCAAGAGGATCAAACACAGAAGCAAATCGATAATGGTGAGCCTCCCTAACACCCTGGGTCAACCATCATTGGAAGATTTGGTCCCACACAGCCATTGTTGGCAATATTATAGATGACGATGAGGAGGTGTACAGGAGCAATAGAGATCAGCCGGTTGAATGGTGTTGCAGCAGTATCCTTACACTCAACGTCAGTAAGACCAAGGAGTTGATTATGGAGTTCAGGAAGGGGAAGTCGAGGGAACACATACCAGTCCTCATCAAAGAATCAGAGGGGAAATGTTGAACAGTTTCAAGTTCCTGGATATCAAAATCTCCAAGGATCTATCCTGGGCCCAATGTATTGATGCAATTACAAAGAAGACGCAATGGTGGCTATATTTCATTAGGAGTTTGAGGAGAATTGGTATGTCACCAAAGGCAGTCGCAAATTTTGACAAATGTACTGTGGAGAGCATTTTGATTTTCATACCAGATGTTAGTTATGAGAAACAGATACAATGAAGCAAGGGGCACAAATGCTCCTTTACATCAGGATCTCTCCACTTGCTACCTTAAAAATACTTCAGAGGGAGTGCTGTGATTTCTTCCTCTCCCATTTTAACTCCTACAATTAAATTGTCAATGCCTCTACACAAAAGCTGCCAGCATTGCTCTGTCAGTGCTCACTGAGAGGATAAGTCTATTTTGGAGTGGTTTTTGAATTCATATTCTGTCAGTTTTGAAGTTCAAAGTTCAAAGTAACTTTATTACCAAAGTAGGTACAGGTTGTCATGTACAACCCTGAGATTCATGTTCTTGAAGGCACTCGCAGGAAATTAGAGAAATGCAATAGAATCCATGAAAAAACACACATAACTAAGACCGTCAAACATCCAGTGTGCAAATAATAAAAAAAGTAAGCAAATTATACATAGAACATGAGCTGCAGAGTCCACTGGGTACAGAGTCAGTTCAGTGCTGCGGTGAGTGAAGCAAGTCTAGGACCCTGATGGCTGCAAGGCAACAATTGCTCTCTAACCTACCGGCGAGGGACTTGATTCCTGCACCTTCTGCCCCACAGCAGTAGTGAGGAGAGAGGGGGATGGGTCAAACGCAGGCAGACAGGACGGGCTCTGGTAGGGATCTTGGCTGGCACAGGGTAGTGGACCTGAACACCAGTTCATTTTCCACTCTCAGGCCCCAACACTTTAATTTGGCTTGAAGTCTGTCCCAAGCGAATCTTCTGCCATTCCTTCCATTGATAATGGTGAACTTCATCTGCTTCAAGGTAGGTTATCGTAAATAAAGTGGTAGAAGAATTTTAAGTTTAAGGGAAACCGTAACAACTCCTTTATTGTCAACCAAACGCAGGACATGAAGCACAGTAAAAATCTTCACACCATTACGTCATCACATCAGACCAACCCCCAACTTAAAGTCTGTGGTTGTGAATTATACATCTGTTTCCAGCCATTACGTTACCTTAATCTGTACCTATAGTCCTGAGTGTCAAGTTCATGTCTCAATGAGCCAATAAATGGAAGCAGATGAAACATCTCTCAATGGTATGAATATTTACACAGTATCCTCTCAGCCACCCAGCAGCCATGGGGAATGAAGGAGGATATCGAATGCAAGAATGCTACTTGCTTGAGAATTGGTCAAAACAAACTATTACTGTCAATTGCTCATTACTATTCTCTACATAAACCTGTCCTTACAGAAACACCTGCATGATGCTAAGCTAGGGCACATCATCAGTGATGTTACCTGGGGTCGTCAGGTGTTCCGGGTCTTTCAACATCATACACCCTCGCCCAGGCTACCCGACTGGGGTTGATCAGACCCCAGCCTGTGCCCTAGCAGCAACCCACAGATCTGCCCTCTTTATCCAGAGCCATCTTGATGCTTTCTCTGCTGCATCTGTGGTGGTAGAAATGGCTCTCCTTCTTCTCTCTCCCGTGATTCCAAGTACAGTGTATACTTTGCAGAGTGACTGGCCTGCAAAGCCAGGACATCTGACTCCCACCGCCAACGCTTTGCTGTCCAGCCTCTTCTTTGGCAGTTGTTCTTCAGATCTTCATACTTGGCTCTTTTCCGCTCGTAGACCTCCTTCAAGCGTTCTTCCCATGGCACGGTAAGCTCAAGTATAAGAACATGCTTCGATGAGTCGGACCACAACACAATGTTGGGCCGCAATGTAGTCTCTGTGATGTGGGGGGGAAACTGCAACTGTTTTCCCAGGTCTGCTTTTAGCTTCCAGTCCTGCGCAGTAAAGAGCAACCCGGTTGCTTTCTGGTGCTCTGGTGGTCTTTCCCCCTCTTTGACAAAGCAGAAGGTATTCTTGACCGGACTTGTTTTCCAGCAGATGTTAAGGGTGCTGCAGATTGTCTCAGCAATTGTCCGGAGGACCTGATCATGCCACCACCGATAACGACCATCGGCAAGAGCTCTGGGGCAGCTGCTCTGAATATATTCTAGCGTACCGGTCTTCTCACAGAGGGGCCAAGCTGGTCGTTCTGCAAGGCCCCAGCAGCACAGGTTGAATAGGCTAGGAAGTACGCCATAAACAGCCTGGATAAGGAACCTAATGCCGTGTGAATCCACCTTCCAGAGATCGTTCCACGTGAACTTTCGCTCAATCACCTGCTTCCATTTGGTCCAGGCTCCTTGCTGTTCCATTGCCACTGCTCTGCTGGTCCTCTCCTCCTCCACAGCTGCCCTTACTTCATTCTGGACCAGTTCTCGTCACCCTTTCCCTTGTACTTTGTCAAAATGGGGGACTTCAAGGCTTCCAAGTCCAACTCTTTCCTTGGCGACCGCTCCCACCAGCACTTTGTGGTGCAGTCACACCTCAGCTTCTTCCACTGCAGCTTCTGCTCTCCACTGTCTTCCAGTTCTCACCGCCACTCTTGCTCCGGCAACCTTTGGATCTGAAGATTCCCAGAACTGCAGCACCTCTCTTGCTCGCAAAACCTTGAACTCCTCCTCGATGGATTTCAGGGGGAGCCTCAGTTTGCAGTTATTCCCGTACAGAGCGATGCTGCTGATGTTCCTTGGTAAACCCAGCCATCTTCGCAGGAACCAGTAAATTAATTACCTCCTTACCCTTTAAATAACAATGTTTTGCAATGCGGTTCTGTATTTTAAGGCTAAACAATATTAATGTAATGTACAGCAAAACTAATTCAAATGAATAATTGTACTCATGATAACATGAAATGCTAAATCTTCACGGAAGATGCTGCTTTTAATCGGCCGTTAACTGTGCTGCCCTTAAGTATAATTAAAAATGGCTTTTCACACTTACTTTGCATAACACTTGAAATAAAATTCACTGCTTGAGCTTACTTTCATAAAAATGAAATTGTTTAATGTTCTTCAAAATTTGTGCTGTTTTCATGGGCATTATGGATGCATTAACGCTGGATAAATGAAAATTACTTTAGTCAGTGCTGAAACCTGGTCAGAAGTGGACAATAAGGCAGATTACCTCAAAATTCATCCCACTGAATATTGCCTTATACGTTGCACAATTGTGCCTGAAGAGTTATGAAATTCATGTCTAATGGCTACAATATTTCATGAATTTACATAGAATATAGAACAGGAACAGGCCCTTCAGGCCATGATATTGTGCTGGTCTAATTTAACTATTAATTAAACTCTTATCACGTCTGCTTGCACAATGTCTATATTCTTCTACTCTCTGCACATTCATGTACCTATCTAAGAGCCTCTTAAAATTTTCAGTCACCCTTGCCCCCACTACCACCCTTGACAGTACATTCCAGGCACCCAGCACTCTCTGTGTGAAAAACTTGTACTGCACACTTGCCTTATCAAATTTATTGCGACTAATGGCGAATGAGTTTCCAAATAAATGAACTGATAGTATTACTTTTGGGTTTCCCTAGGAGGTTTATCATGGCCAAAGAGCCTGCATTGTGCTGTAGGATTATTTTCTTAGCACACAGCAAAACAAAACTGTATCTGCAAACACCACAAAACAAATCTATTGATGCTCTACAAACTTTGGATCATTCAATTGTTTTGCATTCATCATTGTATTTACTGTTTTTTTTAAATTATCATGTACAGAATAGTGTTTACTCTGAGAGCCGCATACAAGCAAGGAGTTTCGTTACATGCTGAGGTAGCCAACAAAAACTAATCTGATCTGATCCTTGGTTTAAAAGTGCTAATGACTCCATTTACCCTTTATCGGCTGAGTACTCCCTTACTGCACTAAGGGTTAAATTATCTATTACAAGAAGGCGTGCATTTAAGGTGAGGGGGTAAAGTTAAAGTGAGATGAAAAGGGTAAGCTTTTACACGGAGACTGGTAATAGCCTGGACTGTACTGCCAAGGATATGGTAGAGGCAGATATGACAGAAATATTCAACAGGCTCTTAGGTAGATACATGAATATGCAGAGAATGGAGAGATATGGACCATGCACAGATCGAAAGGATTAGGCATCATTAGTCTGAAACAACATTGTGGGCTGAAGGACCTCCTCCTGAGCTAGACTGTCCTGTGTTTTGTGTCACAAACAAGAGAAAGTCTGCAGAGTAACACACACAAAATGCTGGAGGAACTCAGCAGGCCAGGCAACATCTATGGAAAAAAGTACAGCTGACGTTTCGGGCCAAAACCCTTCATTTTGTGTTTTGTGTTCTGTGTTCTGTTTTCTATGTTCCGTGTTCTATGTTCCGTGTTCTATTTTCTGTTCTATGACCTGTGTTCTATGTTCTCTGTCAGTATTTTCTAAGGCCAGACATTGATTACCCCTGAGTTCAAGGAGTAAGAGTTTGTTTGTTGGTCTGTCCATGTAATTTTGCTCCCTGCCTGCTACCTTGCACAGGTTGAATCCACTCCCTCCCCCGATCCTTCTCCAGTGCAATCACGGCCTTAATTTCAAAGTCTGAATGAGTAGCTGATAATATATCTATCTGCTCCTGCTCTTTAAATCTATGTAAAATCATTGTTATGTTTGTTGAATATTTCTTTTATCATTTTGCTTAAGAAACCGGAACCTTCATATATTCTCACTCCAAGGTCAAATCTGGTACAAGATCTCTGATGTATAGAAGCCTTTTTCCATACAGTAGCTTGGTCTTGCAATTTAATATGATATGCTCTCTGCTCTGGAATCCCAAGAGAAGATGATCAAATCAGTGTTATGAAAATCAAAGTTTATTAAATGTTTCCAGCTTCATTCTGGTCAATATCACCATGGGATAAAAACGTGTGAAGAATTGGGATATGAGCAGGATTAGACCGTATAATTTCTTGGCAGAATCACCTTTGTTACATTGCCAATTCAAAGCATCTGCAGGTTGAAATGTTAAAAGTGTTCAAGGTTCAAAGTTATGATTCTGATGGAGCTTAATAAGGTAGATGTTGAGAAGATGTGAAGATTATCAATCCCACTGTTAGCTTCATCTAATACCTGTGACTTTGTCTGTCAGTAGCTAGTCCTTTTTTTCTTCCATTCTCATAAAATCCTATTCTGATTGAGGTTAGAGATGGAATCGGATGCACATTAATGGGTTTGCGGGCCATTACTTCCTAAGAAGCGAGACCCAGCATCATGAGTGGCTGTGATGTTTCATTCCCAGATGAGCTCAATGCCTTTTATGCATGCTTTGAAAGGGAGAATGAAGTTACAAGTGTGTGAAATCCTGCAGCTTCTGATGACCCTTATGATCTCTGACTTGGAGGCCAATGTCAGAACATCTTTCAAGAGGGTAAACTCTCACAAGGCATCAGGATCTGATGGTGTAACTGGTAGGGCTTTGAAAACCTGTGCCAACCAACTGGCAGGAGTGTTGAAGGACGTCTTCAGTCTCTCACTGCTGCAGTCAGAGGTTGCCACCTGCTTCTAAAGGGCGACAATCATACCAGTGCCCAAGAAGAGCAGGGTGAGCTGCCTCAGTGACTATCACCCACATCTACTCTGATGAAGGACTTTGAGAGATTGGTCATAGCTCAAATTAACTAAGCATTGCCTGGGCAAGGACCTGGACCTGCTGTAATTTACCTGTTGCCACAGTAAGTCTACAGCGGGTGCAATTTCACTGGATCTCTGCATGGCCTTGGATCACCTGGAGAATAGAAATACCTACATCAAACAGCTGTTTATTGATGAAAAATCAGCATTCAACACAATCACACCCTGTTCCAATCAACAAGCTCCAAAATCAGGACCTCTGTACCCCCTCTGCATCTGGATCCTTGACTTCCTCTCTAGAAGATCACAAGCTGTGCAGATTGGAAATAATATTTCTCATCACTGACCATTAACACTGGCACACCTCATGGATGTGTGTTTAGCCCACTGCTCTACTCTCTCTACACTCATGATTGTGTGGATAAGCGCAGCTCAAACACCATCCAGAAGTTTGCCGCTGACACAAATATTGTTGGCAGAATTTCAGATGATGATGAGGAGGAGCACAGGAGTGAGATAGATCAGTTGTTTGAATGGTGTCAGAGCAACAACCTTGCACTCAATGTCAGTAAGACCAGGGAATTGATTGTGGACTTCAGGAAGAGGAATTCGAGGGAACACACAAATAACCTGTAGTGGAAGGCAAGAGCAGCTTCAAATTTCTACTTGTCTACACCTCTGAAGATCTATTCTGGCTCAACATTCTGATGCATTTATAATGAAAGCCCTTTGTCGGCTATATTTCATTGGAGGTTTGAGGAGAATTCACATGTCATCAAAGACACGTGCAAATTTCTACAGCTGTAACAATGTAAAGAGCTTTCTAACTGTTTGCATCAGCACCTGGTATGGAGGGGGCCACTGCACACGTTCAGAAAAGCAGCAGAAGGTAGTAAGCCCAACCAGCTCCATCATGGGCACTAGCCTCTTCTACATCCAAGACACCATGAAAAGGTGATGCCTCAGAAAGGGCATCGGTGGGGCAGAGCAAAGTTATGATGGCGTTAAATGGCCACTCCTTTGCTTGCATCTTCAAAAGCTGCTCTATTTCTATCTTTGATATCTCTTTTTTCCCTTTTCAAGGTTCTTTTGAAGACCGTGACCTGGAGTTACACTCTGACTTTGGTTCTTTCAGGGAATGGGACCCACTCTCAGGGCCTCATGACCGGCTGCTTTTTGATATCCCAAGGACGTGACCTGGAAGACTAGTGCGCCTTCAGGGTGCTGGATTTTCGTGGCTCTGGAGACATGCTAATTCTAGGCCAGTGCCCCTGACTGAAACGTCGTGGGAGAACATGGAACATCAGGAGCAGTGGGTTAGCCACCGGGGATTGTGTGTCCAGAGAGCTGCGCCTTTCTGGGGCCAATTCTCTGGGCGCAGAGCTAGGGAAAAGTGACACAACAGACTTCTAAAATCATAAATCGGTGAGGTGTTTGTTATGTCTCCTCTCTCACTGTGAAACGTGGACACCTCTTTTTCACTTATTAGGGAGGGAGAGAACCTGTGGTATGTCAAATCACTCGGTGAATGAGTAGTCTTTGGGGTAGTGCAAGTCTGTGTCTTTATTAATGCTTGCTGCACGCTTGAGTGCTCAGTGGAAGGTGTGGATGCTGCTTTTGTTGCTGGGGGTGTGGGGGGAGTCATTCCCTTGCCCCTGTTTATGTGTGGGAGGGAGACCTGGGGGGTGGCACTTTGGGTTCTAACATATAACTGACTTTCATTCTTTGGGGCACTCCTTTGTTTTCGTGAATGTTTGTGAAGAAAAAGAATTTCAGGATGTATATTGTATGCATTTTTCTGACATTAAATGTAGCTATTGAAACCTATTGAAAAGGTGGCATCCATCATTAAGGACCACTCACAACACACTGGAGGAACTCAGCAGGTCGGGCAGCATCCGTGGAAATGATCAGTCAACGTTTCGGGCCGGAACCCTTCGTCAGGACTGAAGAGGGACCCTCATCACACAGGACATGCCTTATCCTGTACATTTCCACCAATTATATTACCCTCATCCTCTTCTCATTGGTACCATCAAGGAGGATGTACAGGAGTCTGAAGACACACACTCTACACTCAATGTTTCAGGAACGGCTTCTTCCCCTCCGTTATTAGATTTATGAATGACAATGAACCCTGAACACTACCTCAGTATCTTTTTCTCCTCTCTTTATGCACTACTTACTTAAGTTTCTTCTTTTATTTATACTTATTGTAAATTATAGTTATTATTATTATGTATTGCAATGTACTGCTGCTGTAAAACAACAAATTGCACGACATGCTATATGTCAGTGATAGTAAATGATTCTGAATCTGATTCTGAAAAGGGCAACAAACATACCAGTACCCAGAATAGCAAAGTGAGCTGTCTTAATGACTATCACCCAGTGGCACTCACATCTACTGTGATGAAGTGCTTTAAGAGATTGATCATGGCAAGAATCACTTCCTACCTAAGCAAGGACCTGACCTGCTGTGATTTGCCTATTGACACAATAAGTCTACAGCAAATGTAATCTCACTAGCTTTCCACTTGGTCTTGGATCATCTGGACAATAGTAATACCTACATTTGGCTTCTGTTTATTGACTCCAGTTCAGTGTTCAGCACAATCATAGCCTCAGTTCTAATCAACAAGCTCCAAACCCTGGGCCTCTGTAACTCCCTTTGCAACTGGATCCTTGACTTCCTCACTGATTCTGAATTATTTCAACATTCTCACCAGCCTCTGAGTGAAGAAGTGATCCTTCATGCTCCCCTTAAACATTTCACTTTTCGCCCTTAACCGATGATCTCTAGTTCTAGTTTCACCCAGCCTCAGTGGAAAATGAACTGATCAGCTTGTTCACGTTCAAAGCGGCATCGGGGTCCTTGTATGCAAGTCACTGGCAGCCAAAATGCAGGTGGAGCAATTGATTAGGAAGGCAAATGGTACCGTGAATCTTCTTTGCATAAAGACTCAAATACAGGAGAACTGCAATGGCATAGGATCTCGGTGAGATTGGACCCAGAACACTTTTGGTCTCCATATCAGGAGGGAAGCACGAAGGAGTTATCATTATACAGCACAGAAGAAGACACCATGGCCCAACTGGTCCATGCTGACCACAGCATCCTCCCTGCTAGTCCCAGTTGCCCATGTTCGTTCCATAACCTTCCAAGCTCCTCCCCTTCCATGTACCCATTCAAGTGCCTCTTAAGTGTTGTAATTATACCTGCCCTGGCCACTTCCTCCAACAGCTCATATCAGGTACTCATTACCCACTGTGTAAAGAAGCTGCCTCTCAGGTCTCTTTTAAATCTCTTTCCTCTTAACTTGAATCTGTGCCCTATAGTTTTGAACTCACCAGCCCTGGGGAAAAGACTGTAACCATCCACTTTATCCAAAACTTTCACCATTTGATAAACTTCTATGAAGTCACCCATCATACTCTTGCACTCCATGGAATAAATGTCCAGTGTGGCCAACCTCTCCCTTTAGCTCAGGCCCTCTAGTCCTGGCAGCATGCTCATAAATTTCTTTCCAAAGACTAGTGCTTTTTAGAAAATCTACAGGCTTATGAGATCATTTCTGAGGCTGGGGGTAACCTGAACCCAACGACTGATATGAGTTGGCTGGAGGTGATCTAAATCAACCAGATTTCAAGAAGAACAATGGAAGAGAAGGGAGGCACGAGTCCTCATCTGGGAGCAGAGCAAGGGGAAATTCTGCCTGTAGCCATAGGTTAGATCCAATGGTGTGTAAGCACAGGCTAGCCTGATAAGACAGCATCAGCAGTCAAAACACAAGGATGCTTAACTGATAAGAATAAGAACAGTATAATTCAGGTGTATAAGCTGTGGAAACTCTGGAGACCAAAATTGTAGAAGTTGATGACCCTACCTCTGAGGCCTAGAGATTATATCAAAATCAAGAAGGATGCTTGGCCAGAGATAACTCATTATTCTCAGATATGACCATAAGACCATGGGAGAAAAGAGCATATTTAGGCCATTCATCCAATCAAGTCTGCTCTGTCATTCAATTATGGCAAATTTATTTTCCCTCTTAACTCCATTCTCCTGCCTTCTTCCAGAAACCTTTGATGCCCTTAACTAATCACCTTCGGTTTCAGTATACCCAATGGCTTGGCCTCCACAGATGTCTGTGGCAATGAATTCCAGTTACACTACCCTCTAACTAAAGAAATTCCTCCTTGGCACTGTTTTAAAGAGATTCTGAGTCTGTGTTCTCTGACATTAGACTCTCCCACTATTGGAAACATAACAGCCAAACTAGTCTGATTGACTGTCTGGGAAGTGTCAAGGAAACCTAGTAAACATGTGTACAGATAGTTAATCTTCTGTGGTGTTAACTGAACTGATAGATAGCCAATAATAAATACATATTCTCTCTGAGACTAACCAATCAATGTTACCGAGGGCTGAAACTTGCAATGCTAACCTCGGTAGCAGTGACATCAAACCTATTGATTTCTCTAACTTCTGGTAATTTCTCCCCCCTCCCCGTCTTTCTTTTTCAATTCCCCATTCTGGCTCCCCTCTTACCTCTTCTCTTCTCCTCACCTGCCCACCACCTCCCTCTGATGCCCCTCCTCCTTCCCTTTCTTCCATGGTTCACTGTCCTCTCCTATCAGATTCCTTCATCTTCAGCCCTTTACCTTTTCCACTCATCATCTCCAGGCTTTTCAGTTCATCCCTCCCGCTCTCCTCACCTCCTTATTTTGGATTCTTCCCCCTTTTTTTGCAGTCCTGATGAAAAGACTCAGCCCCAAACCTAAACTGTTTATTCACATCCATAGATGCTGCCCATCCTGCTGGGTTTCTCCAGCATTTTCTGGGTCGTTCTATCTGGACTTCCAGCATCTGCAGAATCTCTTGAATTTATGGGTTGTAATTAAATTGACTTACTTCCCTACCCAATGTGACCAGCATGGGGCTGCAGAACTACCAATGGGGTTGAACATTAACTGTTTCCTCAAGGGGCAATCCGTGATGGATAATGAATGCTGTCATTTTCAATGAAGCCCAATGAATAAATAAGGTAATGTAATATACATAAAAATATGAAGCAAGATGTATAAATGGAAGGCATTGTGTTAACAAGGGCTGGAGAATTCATGAGGGTGGCAGGGAGTACAGACCATAGGCATAGAAGCAAAATTATGCCATTCAGATCATTGAGTCTGTTCTTCCATTCCATTATGGCCATTTATTATCTCTCTCAACCCATGTCTCTGCCTTATTTATTTGTTTGTTTGTTTGGTTGTTTATTTATTTATTGAGATAGAGTGGAGAGTAGACTTTCCCAGCCCTTTGGGCCATGCTGACTACAATTCGCAATTTAACCCCATCCTAAACGTAGGACAATTCACAATAACCAATTAACCTACCATTCGGTATGTCTTTGGACTGTGGGAAGAAACTAGAGAACCCGAAGGAAACCCTCAAGGTCAAAAGGTGAATGTACAGACTCTTTACAGACAGTGGCAAGGATCCTCTCCCTGTAACCTTTGACACTCCTACTAATCAAGAATTCTGTTAACATCCACTTTAAATATGCCCAGTGACCTGATCTCCACAGTTGCATGTGGAAATAAATTTCACAGATTCACTACATAGAACATAGAATATAGAATGGTACGGCACAGTACAGGCCCTTCGGCCCACAATGTTGTGTTGACCCTTAAACCCTACCTCCCATATAACCCCCCACCTTAAATTCCTCCATATACCTGTCTAGTAGTCTCTTAAATTTCACTAGTGTATCTGCCTCCACCATTTACTCAGGCAGTGCATTCCACGCACCAACCACTCTCTGAGTAAAAAACGTTCCTCTAATAGCCTCCTTGAACTTCCCACCCCTTACCTTAAAGCCATGTCCTCTTTTACTGAGCAGTGGTGCCCTGGGGAAGAGGTGCTGGCTGTCCATTCTATTGATTCCTCTTAATATCTTGTATACCTCTATCATGTCTCCTCTCATCCTCCTTCTCTCCAAAGAGTAAAGTCCTAGCTCCCTTAATCTCTGATCATAATGCATACTCTCTAAACCAGGCAGCATCCTGGTAAATCTCCTCTGTACCTTTTCCAATGCTTCCACATCCTTCCTATAGTGAGGCGACCAGAAATGGCCACAGGATTCCAAGTGTGGCCTAACCAGAGTTTTACAGAGCTGCATCATTACCCCACGACTCTTAAACTCTATCTCTCGACTTACGAAAGCTAACACCCCATAAGCTTTCTTAACTGCCCTATCTACCTGTGAGGCAACTTTCAGGGATCTCTGGACATGTACCCCCAGATTCCTCTGCTCCTCCACACTACCAAGTATCCTGCCATTTAGTTTGTACTCTGCCTTGGAGTTTGTCCTTCCAAAGTGTACAACCTCACACTTCTCTGGGTTGAACTCCATCTGCCACTTCTCAGCCCACTTCTGCATCCTATCAATGTCTCTCTGCAATCTTTGACAATCCTCTACACTATCTACAACACCACCAACCCTTGTGTCGTCTGCAAACTTGCCAACCCACCCTTCTACCCCCACATCCAAGCCGTTAATAAAAATCACGAAAAGTAGAGGTCCCAGAACAGATCCTTGTGGGACACCACTAGTCACAATCCTCCAAACTGAATGTACTCCCTCCACCACGACCCTCTGCTTTCTGTAGGCAAGCCATTTCTGAATCCACCTGGCCAAACTTCCCTGGATCCCATGCCTTCTGACTTTCTGAATAAGCCTACTGTGTGGAACCTTGTCAAATGCCTGACTAAAATCCATGTAGATCATATCCACTGCACTACCCTCATCTATATGCCTGGTCACCTCCTCAAAGAACTCTATCAGGCTTGTTAGACACGATCTGCCCTTCACAAAGCCATGCTGACTGTCCCTGATCAGACCATGATTCTCCAAATGCCCATATATCCTACCTCGAAGAATCTTTTCCAACAGCTCTTCCACCACAGATGTGAGGCTCACCGGTCTATAATTACCTTTATAAATTCCTCCTCATCACTGTTCCAAAGTGATTCCAGCACTGTGCCCTCTCTCCTTGGTCTCTCCCACTGTAGGAATAACTTTTTCACATCCGCCCTATATAGGCCTTTTAATATTCAATAGGTAGATCCTACATTTCACTCTGTAAGTCAAGCTTTTCTGCTGCAACTGGCAGTATGCTCTTGTTCATGGGAAAATCCGGTGTGGCATAGTTCCTCAGAGTGGAATCTATAAATATGCACATAAAATAGCTTTCTCTTTATCCAGAGCAAGCAGCCTTCACCCCAGTCTCCACTGGAAGCTGTTCATAGTATTTGAAAATCAATTATTATGTCATGAATAGAACATGTGACCCCTGATGTCCTCAACACCACCAAAGTACACAGAAAACGCATCCAGCATTTTCTGAGACCATTATCTCTGGAGCAGAATGTGTTTACAGATAAGACTTTCTGAAAGCTTATACCTTCTGATAGACACTTTGTTTGCAAGTCCTTTAATAAGGTGAAAGCCTGTCGCCATAGGAACAATCTTCCGTGTTAGTTTCATCTGTTTCTTATTCACTGAAATTCAGTCAAGTATTTCTGAACAGCTCCTCTGAGGGAACCACACAGGAATTTATCAATCAATAGTCACCTCATGCCTGTAATCGCCAAGAATATTATCAACCTGCGTTTCCTATGCAACATTAATGGTGTTTCTCCACACCTGGCTTCATGGTTAACATCGCGAGTCCATTGTTTGGAGTCAACCTCTCACCCACTTATTCCATAGGCATTGTGGTAATACTGTAATTAATGTTGCTGCCTCACTGTTCTAACAGCATGAGTTGAACCCAAACCTTGGGTGCACTCTGTACGGAGTTTGTACCTTCTCCCTGTGACTATGTGGAATTCCTCTGGGTGCGCTGGTCTCCAGTCCCCACAAATGTGCAGGTTGTTTATGTATTTATTTATTTATTAGATATATAGCATAGAACAGGCCTTTCCAGCCCAATGAGCCAACACTGCCCAGAAACCCACCTATTTGACTCTAGCCTAATCAAAGGACAACTTACAAAGACCAATATTAATATTAATATTAATATTAAAAATTAAAGTCTGTCATGAGCCTTGTGGCCTATCAGGCGGTGCTTATGCCGGTTTCCAACCAATTAATGTACTGACTGGTAAATCTTTGGACTGTGGGAAGAAACTGAAGCAACTGGGGGAAACCTATGTTTTCACGTGGAAGATATACAGATTTGTTACAGTCGGCGTTGGAACTGAATTCCGATCTTCAACGCCCCAAGCTGTGATTGTGTTACGTTAACCACTACGTTGCTGTGCCGCCTATTGGCCAACTGCCCACTATAAATTATCTCTAGTATGCAGGGATAAGGGAGCAAGTTGATGGGAGTGTGTGGTGATGAAAATAGCATTGTTGTTATGTATAATTAAGAACAAGAGATTCTGCAGATGCTGAAAGTCTTGATCTACAAACACAAACTGCTGGAGGAACTCAGCAGGTCAGGCAGCATCTCCTGAAGGGAATAAACAGTCAATGTTTCGGACTGAGTCCTTTCATCAAGACTGGAAAGGAAGGGGGAAGAAGCCAGAATAAGAAGGTGGAGGGACAGAAAGGAGTACAAGATGGCAGGTGATAGGTGAGACCAGGTGAGAGGAAGGCGGATGGTTTGTGGGAGGAGGTGTGAAGGAAGAAGCAGGGAGGTGATAAGTAGAGAAGGTTAAAGGGCTGGAGAGGGAAGAATCCAATAGGAGAGGACAGTGGACTATGGACTGAAGTGAAGGAGGAGTAAATGGATGGTTGACGGTCGGCAGGGATTTAGTGGGCTGAAGGGCCTGTTTCTGTGCTGTGTCATTCTATGACTCGAATTCATAAAGAGATCACCAGCACAGTAGGGTCATGTGGTGTACAATGCTGATGGGTTACAGCACCCACAGATAAAGAATATTACCTGGCAGCAAGCTGAAGATAGACTGTCCATAACTCTACCTCTCTAAGCAGCGGTGGTGAACATTGTCCTTCAACGTGCCCATGATTTTCTTGGGCTTAGTTTCAGCTACCCTGATGGTAGGTTACTTGGGATAGTAACAATTAAGAATTTCCTGGAGAACAAGTGATACCAAAACATTTCCTTGACAAATGAGATTAAACTTCATCTGAAGACACAGTTTGCATTATTAATTGAACCTCTGAAAGAAGGACCACAGCTATTCACACTGACTTCTGATACAGACAAAGAAGAATGACAGAGATTTGCAACAGAGGTGTGTTAGGTTAACTTACCATTGTAAATGGCCACTAGTAAGTTACTGAGAGGTAGAAACTTGGATAAGACAATATGGGAAGAATTAAAGGATTTTAAAACATCCTAACGAGTAGCTCAGTGATAATTTCTGTTTGCTTATGCTCCTATCACCTGCCCTAAGAGTTATCATCACTTTAAATAAAAATGTAGACTGTTGTTAAGGCCATAGGAGAATTCTAAGATACGTCACATTGGGAAAGATTGGAAGTGGAAAATGGCTTGGATGAATTTCAAGGACAGAGGTGGAAGGGTTAGATTTAGGGAGCAGGTTTCAAAATTGTGGATTAAGATGGATGAAGATATGGAAGATCAAATGTTGAAGGGTATGAGAAGGGAGGGATAAAGAGTCCATGAGAAGTAAATGGAGAATATAGTAATGGTCACGTGGCTAGAGGGGATTAAAGGTTAAGAGAGGGATGAATCTACAGTTCTGTTCAAAAGTCTTAGGCAAATATATATATATAACTAGAGTGCTGAAGACTTTTGCACAGTACTGTATTTGTCAATGTAGAGGCAAGAGCGAGTTCATATATGTGGCGGGAGCAAAGGATGTTGGGAATGGCGAGGATGCAGTGCCACGAGAAGGGTGTGGAATAGATGGCAAAGATGAAGTACCTGGGGTGGGGTGTGTTTGTCCAGTTGTAGACACATCCAGCCCTGAAACACCAGGCAGTATCATTTGATTCCAAACAATTGGTTTATTGATCATTACAGAATGTCTCTCTGGTGCTTCCCTCCCTTCCTATTTTCCCAACCATAATTCCCTTCTCTCTGCCCCTTCCCGTTCTCAGTCTACAACAGAGACCCACATCAGAATCAGGTTTATCATCACTCACATACGTCATGAAATTAGTTCTTTTTTGTGGCGGTAGTACAATTCAATACATAAAATTACTACAGTACTATGCAAAATCTTGGCCATATATATGTGTATGTGTGTGTGTGCCTAAGACTTTTGCACAGTACTGTATGTTGGAATTTAAATGCAAAGACCTAGTAATGTTATTACATATAACAAGGTTTTGCCGGAGATACTTTTCTATATTACATCCTGCATTGGTAAGTGGGTTTAGAATAAATAGATGAGGTGGTGGGCATGGATATGATAGACCTAAGGGAATGTTTCTGTCCCCTGTGATGCTATGATACTAAATTCCTGCTGTGTAATTCAATACTCTGAATAGTTATTTCAGATGCCCAAAATCTGCTGTTCTTTTACTTTACAATGTTTATCTGAAAGAGGTTGAATTAGGAGGAGATGACTGAAATCTGAAATTAGCACACAAGGAGCGAAAAAAGGCACTGGAAGATAGAAATATGAGATAGACTGGAATGGTAGGTTATCTGAATTTGTGGAATTGGGTATTGAGTGCAGAAAGCTGTAATATGCCTAATGAGAAGATGAGGTTCCTTGAACTTATGCTGGAGTGTTTTTGGAAAAGTGTAGGACAGCAAGGACAGAGAGGTGGGAAGAAAAATAATGAAAGAGACGCAAGAGACTGCAGGTGCTGGAATCTGAAGCAAGACAGGATTTGCTGAAAGAAAGTGGGTCAAGCAATATCTGTCCTGATAAAGGGTTCCTTTCTTCCTACAGATTCTGCTCGTCCTGCTGAGATCTTCCAGCAGATTGTTTGCATCTGAAAAATTAATAGTTCAGACAACTGGATGGCTCTTTCATGCAGCTAGTGGTTCAGCAGCTCTGGTTCAGTTCTGATCTCCAGTGTTCTATATGTGCACATTCTTTCTGTGATTGCACAGGATTCTTCCAAGTGCTCCAGTTTCTCCCCATATCCAATATGAGGGGATTGGTCATTTAATCGGCCATCGTAAATTGCTCCTAGTGTAGATGGTTGGCAGAATCTGGGAGGAACTTATGGAAAATAAAATGGCATTAGTGTAAATGGGTGCTCACTGTTTCGAAGGACCTTTTTCAAATCTGTATCCGCTTGTGTGTCTATGGAAGCTTATGGTTGTACATAGAAATTGTCTGCAACTTTGTTGGCAGAACAATGCCATGGAGAGATGTGGGTCAGAGTATTGTAGCTATAGGTGGAAGGTAGAAACTCAGCTTAGTTTCCTGTGGCCAAATTATCATTTGCAGCTTCTATAAATGCGGGTATTTATCAGCCCCAGTTTTATTTGCATTGTTAGTAGTTTCCACTATGTTCCGAGAGTTTTGTTCTATTAAGCCATTCAGGGGAATAAAGGTTTTACAATAAATAATTAAAATCTTGATTTAAGCCAGTTGTGCACAAGGTTAGTGTTGCAGAAAGAAAATTAGTTGTTCTTTTCAGCGAATGTAATTATTTACATGATACTCCCTATTCAAACAGTATAGTAGCATTCAGTAACAGTAAGACTCCTGCAGTTTTGAAATCTCAGATTAATTAACCGTCACGGCATTTTATTTTTATTAGTGAGGCAATTCCATCTGCTTTTTGATGTTACGATGTCAATTGATACAAATTCTAATAAGCTCCTTCTGAATCTCCTAAATCTCAAAAATTGGACTTAATGTTTATAAACTCTCAACAATTGAAAACATAAAGTGTGAAACAACAGCAGACTGATCTATCCACAGACCACATACTGTCCTCACTGACTCACACACCACCTCAAATATGCTGACCAGCAAGTGAGAAAATATCCTGCAGCAGGTAATGGAATCTCAGAAAAAGATATGTCCCCCTCTCCCTCCCACTTTCAAAACTCTTACTATCTCTTCTCTCAGTTAGTCCTGATGAAGGGTCTCGGCCCGAAACATCGACTGTGCTTCTTCCTATGGATGCTGTCTGGCCTGCTGCGTTCCACCAGCATTTTTTGTGTGTGTTGTAAGAAAAAGACCTTCAGGATTTACCGATTAAGCTTCTCTGTTAACACTATGGAATCCTGACTCCTTTAAGTGTTCGTTGTGACTCACTAACTGAGATTTCAAAGATTCATGCTAATGATGTGAACACAAAATGAAGACTGACTTTGCAGTGCAATGTCAAAGAGAAGTTCTACAATTGGAGGTGGAATTGATCTCAGAAAAGGTATTAAAATGAAGCCTGACCCTCCCCCCCTATTCTTCTACGCTCCAGCAAGTACTGGCCTCGAGCCATCAAACGCTTCTCAAACATTAACCCTTTATTTCTTTGGATCATTTTCCTGAACTTCCTCTGGACCATCACTGAGGCCAGTACAATACTCCAAATGTGGTCTGACCAATTCCGTATAAATCTCCAGCATTACATCCTTGCTTTTATATTTAGTCCTACCAAAATGAATGACAACATTGCATATACCTTCCTTATTGCCGATTCAACATGCAAGCTAATCTTTAGGGAATCCTGCATCAGGACTTGCAAGTCCCTTTGCACCTCTGATTTCTGAATTCACTCCTCATTTAGGAAATAGTCTCTGTCTTTAGTCTAACTGCCAAAGTGCATGACCATACACTTCCCAACACTATATTCTGTATGCCAATTCTTTGTCCAGTGTCCTAATCTGTCTAAATCCATCTGCAGACCATCTGCTTCCTCAACACTACCTGCCCCTCCACCTATCTTTGTATCATCTGCAGAGCTACCAGAGCCCTTTAGAGCCACTGACTGTAATCAGCTAGATTCAGTCCAGGGGTTTCAATGGATTACATGGTGGCACAGCTAGTAGAGTCATTGCCTTGCATTGTTACCGTACTGCCAGTTGGATGAACATAAAAAACAGTACCAGTTGATAGTACTTCAGCAAACTACATTGCTTAGTGTAGACAAGGTATACATAAGATAACAAAAGTAAAATTTTCCAGCTTATTGTCGGCATGTACACTTGGTATACAGGCTAAACTCACCCAACCAGGTTCAATCCTGGCTTCAGGTCTGTCTGTCTGGAGTTTACACACACTCCCTGGGATCGTGTGAGCTTCCTCCCACACCTCAACTCTGTCAGGCTGTTAAGCAAATTGTCCACCGTAAATTGCCCCTTGTGTGCAATTAAGTCATTGAAAGCATCATATAGGTATAATCTGGGGAGAACTGATGAAAATACAGTATTTTGGGATTAAAGAAAATGGGATTGATGTGCGATTACTTTAAGTAGGTGATTAATGGTCAGAGTGGACTTGATGGGCCGAAAAGCCCACTTGCTCACTGTATCTCTGTTAACTCTAGGAGTCAATGCACTGGAATTCATTCTGCAAACACAACAATGTTGTATGTTGTACGGTCAGTACATGCAACAGGGTAAGGCTTCATCATCTCCATGTAGGTCAGTCCTCCATTCAATCCATCATATCCGTGCAGAAAAGCCCAGTGAATTGTTTTGGTTCTCCTTACCACTTGATCAACTCCTCTCTCTTCTGAGCCCATGAGGTGGTTTGATAGCTGGTAGCTGCTTTGCAAAATTTATCCTGTGTAAAAAAAAATCGTGTGCTGGCATTTTACACTCCTCAGAACTGGAGCAGAAATGATTTATCCTCAACACTGAGGGACTCCCTTAAAATAAAAAAATAAGTGTATGGAGAAACAACATTCTACTGTGAATGAGGAAGCTGCATCTAGAAATTAATCAAATCAGTAGTGCTAGATCAAAGTTCAAAGTTCATATTATCAAAATATGTAAATATTACTAAATTTACCTTGAGATGTATTTTCTTGCAGGCATTTACAACAAAATAAAGAAACACTATGGAATTTATGAATAACTATAAATAACTATAGATGTGTTAAACCAGAATAACAGAATATCCAAAAACACTTCAATGCAATTCATATGGGTGTTACTGAGACTGTTTTTAGATGCTATAGGATGTCTCCCACCCCTTAAAAACCAGTGGGCTATTTCTCTTCCAATGTATAATATTCTTTGACTAGCAATGCTTAAAAATGTCTTATGATATAATGGAAAGTTGAGCCATGTAATAAAAGTTGTGTAGGCTCCAATCCTTTATTGTTTTAAAGCTTTTTTTTAAAGCAGCACAAAAGAATGCATTAGACTGAATAACAGGGATGAACATTTGCAGATTTGTGAAGTAATGCCTCGGAGCCACTCGCCCCTCTCTGTCAAAGTAACTTGTCATTTAATTATTCATTGCAGTTTTGGTAAACCATTATTTCACATCCATCAATCAGACGCAAAGGCGACTGGAGTTTGTTTGAGAGGAGAATGTCTAAATCTAATTCATCCCTATGCTTGCACCTGTCAATTTGACGCTACAGCACAGCAAATATACGGGTATCAAAATTAGACACACGGGTTGTTGGAACTGATGTCCATGTTTATTGTTTAACTTATCATGAGAGCATGAATTTAATTAATTTATAGAGCATAGATCAGTTCAGTACAGGCCCCTCGGCCCACAATGTTGTACCAACCCATATAAACCCTCTCCATGATCATTCTAACCCTTTTCTCTGACACAGACCATATCCCTCCATTTTTCCTACATCCAAGTGCATGCCTATGAGTCTCTTAAATGTCCCTAACGTATCAGCCCTGGCAGTGTGTTACAGGCACTGTAATATACTAATCCCTGTGTGAAAAAACATACTTTCTTCTACTCAACTTAAACTGATGCCCTTCAATATTGACCATTGTCACCCATTTCAAGTCCAGAGGTCAGACAGCATAAATGGATAACATTTCAGAAATGGTCTGCTCTATTAATCCAAAGTTGTCCAGTAGCAACCTTTAACTGGAAAATTTCTCTGCTTTGCCAATGACACCTATTCCCTATCACAAAATGTGATAGGTGAGCATCTAGCACAGCTCCCATACTGCATTTAAGTTTGCTGATGACACCACTCTCAATGGCCAAAACAAAGGTGGTGATGAACCAGCATATAGGAGGAAGATTGAAAATCTGATTGAGTAATACCACAGCAACAACCTTTCACTCAGTGTCAGCGACCAAGAGCTGATTATTGACTTCAGGAGAAGAAAGCTGGAGGTCCATGATCCAGTCCCCATCAGGGGATCAGAGGTCGAGAAGGTCAGTAACTTGAAGTCCTTCATTGTTATCATTTCAGAGGATCTGTCCTGGGTCCAGCACATAAGTGCCATTATGAAGAGAGCAGGGCAGTAATTCTACTTCCTTAGAAGTTTATGAATAGTCGGCATAACATTTAAAACTTTGACAAACGTCTATAGTTATGTGGTGGAGAGTATATTGTTTGGTTGGAAACACCAATGCCCTTGAACAGAAGATCCGACAAAAAGTGGTGGATACAGCCCAGTGGACAAGAAGCTCAAAGACCTCGGCTTTCACCCTGCCTTGTGCAGCTGGATCCTGGACTTCCTGTCAGTTCGTCAGCAGATGGTGAGAGTGGACTCCCTCACCTCTGTCCCTCTGACCCTCAATACAGATGCTCCCCAGTGTTGAGTACTAAACCGCCTCCCTTACTCTCTGTATACCCATGGCTGTGTCACCACCCACAGCTCCAATCTGCTAATTAAATTTTCTGATGACACTGCATTGATTGGCCTAATCTCAAATAATAATGAGGCAGCCTACAGAGAAATCATCAACCTGACACAATGGCCACAATGTCGCAAAAACAAAGGATCTGGTTGTGGACTACAGAAGGAATGGAGCCAGGCTAGCCCCTGTTGACATCAATGGATCTGGGGTTGTAAGAGTGAACAGCTTTAAGTTCCTCGGCATAAAAATCACTGAGGATCTCACGTGGTCTGTACTTACTGGAGGTGTGTGAAAAAGACACAACAGCGCCTCTTTCACCTCAGACAGTTGAAGAAGTTTGGTGTGGGCCCCTAAATCCTAAGAACTTTCTATAGGGGCACAATGGAGAGCATCCTGACTGGCTGCAACACTGCCTGGTATGGGAACTGTACTACCCTCAATCACAGGACTCTGCAGAGAGTTTGTGCCCAATGCATCTGTAGATGTGAACTTCCCACTACTCAGGACATTTACAAAGACAGGAGTGTAAAATGGTCCAAAGGATCACTGGGGACCCGAGTCTCCCCAACTACAATCTATTCCAGCTGCTTCTATCCGGGAAACCTCACTGCTGCTTAAAAGCCAGGACCAACAGGCTCTGGGACAACTTCTTCCACCAGGCAATCAGAGTGCTTAATTAACACTGACACAACTGTATTTCTATGTTATATTGACTATCCTGTTGCACATACTATTTATTATAAATTCCACATTGTACATTTAGATGGAGACGTAATGTAAAGATTTTTACTCATCACGTATTTGAAGGATGTAAGTAATAAAGTCAATTCAAGGGGAAATTCATCCCCACTGTTGAGCACATCTACACAGAGTGCTGTCGCAAGGAAACAGCATCAATCATCGATCATTGACCCCCACCATCCAGATCATGCTTCCTTCTCACTACTGACATGAGGAAGAATGTACAGGAGCCTCAGAACCCACACCACCAGGTTCAGGAACAGATTTTGACCTTCACACATTAGGCTGTTGAATTAGAAAGGATAACTTCACTCAACTTCACTCGTCGCATCACTGAACTGTTCCCACTACTTTCAAGGATTTTTCATTTCATGGTCTGCTATCTCTTGCTTATTTATTTATTACTGTTATTTTTTTCTTTTTTATTTGCACAGTTTGCTGACCTTTGCATTGTTTGTTTGTCTGTCCAGCTGGGAGCTGTCTTTCATTGATTCAATAGTGCTTCTTAGATTTACTGTGCACGCATCTCAGGGTTGTATATGATGAAGTATATTTACTTTGATAATAAATTTGATTTGAACTTTGGAAATTTGAATAACGAGCAGTGTAGGGATGTGGGTGAATGCCAAGTTCTTTAGAAAACTAACAAAACATGTGCAACACATTTATTTACTTACTTGCTCTACATCTCACTTCATGTTCACATCATCACTTGCATCCTACACCGTACCACCTCCTTCTTTTTGAAAAAAAGAGTGATTCACACAATCACATTACTTACATATCTGACACCTCCACAGGTTTTCTCAGTCCTTGTGAGCTTCTCGAGCAACGAGTGTCAATGGCATTGTATCCTCTTCTTGGTTCCTATTCTTTGATTCATTTCAGTCAAATCCTGCCTCCTTTCTTCTAAGGTGTCCACTGATTCAACAATAGGACTATATGCAATCAGTTAACACTTCTATCATACCTTGTGCTTCTCTTGGAAGAGTTATATGATCTACATAAGCCCTTCTGAATGAATACAGTGATGTGCAAAAGTTTGGGCACCCCTGGTCAAAATTTCTGTTACTGTGAATAGTTAAGTGTGTAGAAGATGAACTGATCTCCAAAAGTCATAAAGTTAAAGATGAAATATTTTTTTCAACATTTTAAGCAAGATTAGTGTATTATTTTTGTTTTGTACAATTTTAGAGTGAAAAAAAGGAAAGGAGCACCAGGCAAAAGTTTGAGCACCCCAAGAGATTTGAGCTCTCAGATAAAACTTTCACCAAGGTCTCAGACCTTAATTAGCTTGTTAGGGCTATGGTTTGTTCACAGTCATCATTAGGAAAGGCCAGGTGATGCAAATTTCAAAGCTTTATAAATACCCTGACTCCTCAAACGTTGTCCCAACAATCAGCAGCCATGGGCTCCTCTAAGCAGCTGCCCAGCACTCTGAAAATTAAAATAAATTATGCCCACAAAACAGGAGAAATCTATAAGAAGAGAGCAAAACATTTTCAGGTAGTTGTTTCCTCAGTTCGTAATGTCATTAAGAAATGGCAGTTAACAGGAATGGTGGAGGTCAAGCTGAGGTCCAGAAGACCAAAGAAAACTTTCCAAAAGAATTGCTCATAGGATTGCTAGAAAGGCAAATCAAAACCCCGGCTTGACTGTAAAAGACCTTTTGGAAGATTTAGCTGACTCTGGAGTGGTGATGCACTGTTCTACTGTGCAGCGACACCTGCACAAATATGACCTTCATGGAAGAGTCATCAGAAGAAAATCTTTCCTGCATCCTCACCACAAAATTCAGCGTCAGAAGTTTGCAAAGGAACATCTAAACAAGCCTGATGCATTTTGGAAACAAGTCCTGTGGACTGATGAAGTTAAAGTAGAACTTTTTGGCCGCAGTGAGCAAAGGTATGTTTGGAGAAAAAAGGGTGCAGAATTTCATGATAAGAACACCTCTCTAACAATTAAGCATGGGGGTGAATTGATCATGCTTTGGGCTTGTGTTGCAGCCAGTGCCACGGGAAACATTTCACTGGTAGAGGGAAGAATGAATTCAATTAAATACCAGCAAATTCTGGAAGCAAACATCACACCGTCTGTAAAAAAGCTGAAGATGAAAAGAAGATGGCTTCTACAACAGGATAATGATCCTGTTTTTTATTTCCATCTTTTACAGTTTCAAAATAACAAAAAAGGAAAAGGGCTCGAAGCAAAACTTTGGGCACCCTGCATGGTCAGTACTTAGTAACACACCTCAAAATCCACAATGGACTACCTCAAGAGGCACAAGGTGAAGGTTTTGCCATGGCCCTCACAGTCTCCCAACCTAAACGTAATTGAAAATCTGTGGATAGACCTCAAAATAGCAGTGCATACAAGACGTCACAGAACTAGAAGCCTTTTGCAAGGAAAAATGGGTGAAACTCCCCCAAACAAGAATTGAAAGACTCTTAGCTGGCTACAGAAAGCATTTACAAGCTGTGATATTTGCCAAAGGGGGTGTTACTAAGTATTGACCATGCAGGTTTCCAAACTTTTGTTTCAAGCTCTTTTCCTTTTTTGTTATTTTGAAACTGTAAAAGATGGAAATAAAAAAGTAATCTTGCTTAAAATATTAAAGAAATGTGTCATCTTTAACTTTATGCCTTTTGGAAATCAGGTCATCTTTTACTTGCTTAGCTATTCACAGTAACAGACATTTTGACCGGGGAGCCCAAACTTTTGTATACCACTGTATCTTGCTGAGTAATACTTTGATGCTACTGAAGTTGACAATTACTGTAACAGTCCATTTATAAATGTCAGAATTACACGGTTGTGTTAAAATCCAAACTCTATTATGTTGTTTGAACTGTCTTTCTTTGTGCCTTCAACTGTAATTTGGTTATTATCTCAATTGTCTCTTTTTCCACAATTCTCTATAGTCTTGTCTGAAATAAGCTTAACATATTAAATACAGAACATAGAATATTACAACATAGTACAAGCCCTTTGGCCAATGATGTTTCGCCGACTCTTTAACCTACTCCTAGATGAGTCTAACCCTTTTCTCCCACATAACCTTTCATTTTTCTTTGCTCTACATGCCTATTTAAAAGTATCCAAAGAGCTTTTACATATATTAAGAGCAAAAGCATTGTAAGGGATAAAATTGGTCCTCTTCAAAATCAGAGTGGTCGCCTATGTGCAGAACCAAAGGAAATGGGGCAGATCTTAAATAGGTTTTTTGCATCTGTATTTATGAAGGAAACTGGCATGAAGTCTATGGAATTAGGGGAAACAAGTGGTGAGATCATGGAAACTGTACAGATCGAAAAGGAGGAGGTCCTTGCTGTCTTGAGGAAAATTAAAGTGGATAAATCCCCGGGACCTGACAGGGTGTTCCCTCGGACCTTGAAGGAGACTGGTGTTGAAATTGCAGGGGCCCTGGCAGAAATATTTAAAATGTCGCTGTCTGCAGGTGAGATGCCGGAGGATTGGAGAGTGGCTCATGTTGTTCCGTTGTTTAAAAAAGGATCGAAAAGTAATCCGGGAAATTATAGGCCAGTAAGTTTAACGTCGGTAGTAGGTAAGTTATTGGAGGGAGTACTAAGAGACAGAATCTACAAGCATTTGGATAGACAGGGACTTATTAGGGAGAGTCAACATGGCTTTGTGCGTGGCAGGTCATGTTTGACCAATCTATTGGAGTTTTTCGAGGAGATTACCAGGAAAGTGGATGAAGGGAAGGCAGTGGATATTGTCTACATGGACTTCAGTAAGGCCTTTGACAAGGTCCCGCATGGGAGGTTAGTTAGGAAAATTCAGTCGCTAGGTATACATGGAGAGGTGGTAAACTGGATCAGACATTGGCTCAATGGAAGAAGCCAAAGAGTGGTAGTAGAGAATTGCTTCTCCGAGTGGAGGCGTGTGACTAGTGGTGTGCCATAGGGATCAGTGCTGGGTCCATTGTTATTTGTCATCTATATCAATGATCTGGATGATAATGTGGTAAATTGGATCAGCAAATTTGCTGATGATACAAAGATTGGAGGTGTAGTAGACAGCGAGGAAGGTTTTCAGAGCCTGCAGAGGGACTTGGACCAGCTGGAAAAATAGGCTGAAAAATGGCAGATGGAGTTTAATGCAGACAAGTGTGAGGTATTGCACGTTGGAAGGACAAACCAAGGTAGAACATACAGGGTTAATGGTAAAGCACTGAGGGGTGCAGTGGAACAGAGGGATCTGGGAATACAGATACAAAATTCCCTAAAAGTGGCGTCACTGGTTGATAGGGTCATAAAGAGAGCTTTTGGTACATTGGCCTTTATTAATCAAAGTATTGAGTATAAGAGCTGGAATGTTATGATGAGGTTGTATAAAGCAATGGTGAGGCCGAATCTGGAGTATTGTGTTCAGTTTTGGTCACCAAATTACAGGAAGGATATAAATAAGGTTGAAAGAGTGCAGAGAAGGTTTACAAGGTTGTTGCCGGGACTTGAGAAACTCAGTTACAGAGAAAGTTTGAATAGGTTTGGACTTTATTCCCTGGAGCGTAGAAGAATAAGGGGAGATTTGATAGAGGTATATAAAATTATGATGGGTTTAGATAGAGTGAATGCAAGCAGGCTTTTTCCACTGAGGCAAGGGGAGAAAAAAAACCAGAGGACATGGGTTAAGGGTGAGGGGGGAAAAGTTTAAAGGGAACATTGGGGGGGCTTCTTCACACAGAGAGTGGTGGGAGTATGGAATGAGCTGCCAGATGAGGTGGTAAATGCGGGTTCTTTTTTAACATTTAAGAATAAATTGGACAGATACATGGATGGGAGGTGTATGGAGGGATATGGTCCGTGTGCAGGTCAGTGGAGCTAGGCAGAAAATGGTTCAGCACAGCCAAGAAGGGCCAAAAGGCCTGTTTTTGTGCTGTAGTTTCTATGGTTCTATGCTTCTATCTTAAACATCCCTAATGCCTTAATGTCCATCATCCAGTAGCACTCACATTTACAGTGATAAAGTGCTTTGAGAGGTTGATTATGGCTAGAATCAACTCCTGCCTCAGCATGGACCAGGACCAATCTCCACAATAGGTCAAGGTGGAAGCAATCTCATTGGCTCTCCATGCAATCTTAGATCACCGGGACAATACAAATACGTACGTCACATTGACTACAGCTCCACGTTTATCACAATCAATCTTACAATTATGATCGAAAATCTCCAGAACCTGGGCCTCTCTCTTTCCCTCTGCAACTGAATCCTCGACTTCCTAACTGGAAGACCAGAATCTGTGCGAACTGGGAATAACATCTCCACCTCGCTGACAATCAACAGTGGCATACCTCAGGGATGTGTGCTTAGCCCACTGCTCTACTCTCTCTACGCCCATGTCTGTATGGCTAGGCACAGCTTAAAAGTCATCTATAAATTTGCTGACAATACAACCATTGCTGGCCGAATCTCAGATGGCAATGAGAGGGTGCACAGGAGCGAGACATACCAGCTAGTCTGACATACGAGCAATGTCATAGCAACAACCTTGCACTCAACATCAGTTAGACCAAAGAACTGATTGTGAACTTCTAAAAGAGTAATACAAGGAAACAGACACCGGTCCTCACTGGGGGATCAGATGTGGAAAGAGTGAACAATTTCAAGTTCTTGGATGTCAATGTCTCTGATGATCTAACCTGAACCCAACATATTGATGCAGTTACAAAGAAGGCTGTATTTCATTAGGAGTTTGAGGAGATTTCATATGTCACCTAAAACACTCAGAGATTTCTACAGTTGATGTTTCAGACCAACACCCTTCATCGAGACTGGAAAGAAAGGGGACAAAAGCCAGAATAAGACAGTGAGGAAGGGGAAGGAGTACACACTGCCAGGTGATAGGTGAGACCAGTTGAGGGGAAGATGGGTAGGTGGGTGGGGGAGGGGCAATGAAGTAAAAAGCCATGAGGGTGTAAGAGGAAGAGGAAAAGATCAGCAGGATATGAGAGGACAGTGGGCCATGGAAAAAAGGGAAGGAGGTGGGGAACCAGAGTCAGATGATGGGCAAGTAAAGAAAAGAGAAGGGGTGAAAAGGGAATTAAAAAAGAGGAAGTGGGAGGGTGAGTAATTGCCAGAAGTTAGGGAAATTGATGCTCAGGCCACAATCCAGGCAGAATATGAAGTCTTGCTCTTCCAACCTGAGTGTAGTCTCATCTTGTCAGTAGAGAAGGCTATGAGCAGACAATTCAGAATAGGAATGGGATAGGTGGCCACCTAGATCCTGCCTATTTCCTTGTAACCTATTCCTTCTCACATGTCCATTAATTGCCCCTGATTCTCACGCCACAATCTACACACTGGGGAAAATGTACAGTGGCCGATTAACCTATTATCACATGTGTGCGCTATAAAAAGAAATAAGAAAACTAGGGGGAAGACCAGCACAATCACAGGCTGAAAATGCGAACTCTGAGGTCGGCTTCAAACTCTGATGGATGGACCTGTGAAACAGCTGTACTACTACCTGCTGGAGATTTGACTGAAAAGTACTACAAATATATAAAAATACCAAACCCTGACCATCCTGTTGCTGCCACAGATGCTGTTTGACCTGCAAAGCTCTTCCACCAGTTAATTTTGTTCTTTTTGCTTCGGATTCCAGCATCTGCAGTCTCTCCTGTCTCCAGTACTACAAAAGTGTTCTGTGTTAGCAAGTGGGCTATCGGGTCATAACTTTCTCCTTCAACTCCCGAACTGTATTATATTCCACAACAGGCAGCACCTCCGCTAAGTCACTATCTCACTGATGATTTGGAACATAAACGAGCTTTGTTCAGTCAAATTTTGAGGGGCAAGTGGAAGTGGGGCAGAGAGGCAAAAACTTTCAAGACATAGGGGGAGGGACAGTTCAGACAAGGTGATAAAGTTCAGATTTTAGCAGCACCGAGTAAATCTGACTCTCAGAATCAGAATGTTGAAACAATTGTCAAATGCTGTAATGTTAAAATATACTGCATTTGCATTCACCTTAATTTCAAGATGTTTTTCTTCCATTTGAATGAATGCATGCTTGCCTCTTGTGAGCGCCACATTGTGAACGTCGTCATCTGAACATCTAAACTCTATAATGAGTCAACCTATTGCTGGGGAAGTGATGAGACCTCCTGCTAGACTGTTTGTGGTAACTTTTTTTTAATCCTTTCTACTTCTCTTTGAATATTTGTATCTGTGCACTTGTAATGCTACTCTGACACTATAATTTCCTTTAGGATCAATGAAGTATCTATCTATCTATTCAGGTACTCGGGTAATCATTTCTCTATTTGGCCATATGTGCTGGTCCAGCTTTGAGGATGTTGTGGCCAAGAAAAAATATCAGTGTGTCTACTTCCTCAGAGGTTGAAGGAAACTTAATCTGTCTCCTGATGACTGTTGCCAATTTTTATAGGTGCGCTATAGAAACTAACTGAAGTTCAAAGTAAATTTATTATCAAAGTACATATATGCTATGATATACAACTCTGAGATTCATTTTCTTACAGGCCTATTCAATAAATTCACAAAATAATAATAATCATAATAGAATCAATGAAAGATCACACCAATTTGGGCATTCAACCAGTGTGCAAAAGATCATGAACTTTGCAAATACAAACAGAAAGAAATAATAATAATAAATAAATAAGCAATAAATATTGAGAACATGAGATGAAGAGTCCTTGAAAGTGAGTACATAGGCTGTGAGAACGTTTCAATAATGGGGCAAGTGAAGTTGAATGAAGTTAGTCCCTTTGGTTCAAGGGCCTGATGGCTGAGAGGTAATAAATGTTCCTGAACCTGGTGGTGTGAGTCCTGAGGCTCCTGTGGTTTCTTCCTGATGGTATCAGTGAGATGAGAGCATGACCTGGGTGGTGGGTGTACCCTAATGTTGGATGCTGCTTTCCTGCGACAACGACAACACCTCATGCAGATGTGTTCAATAGTGGGAAGGGCTTTACCCATGATGGACTGGCCATATTCACTACTTTTTGTAAGATTTTCCATTCAAGAACGTTGGTGTTTCTATACCAGGCTGTGATCCAGCCTGTCAATATACTCTTTACTACACATCTATAGAAGTTTGTTAAAGTTTTAAATGTCATGCAGAGCCTTCACCAGTTCCTAAGAAAATAAAGGTGCTGTTGTGCTTTCATTGTAATTGCATTTACGTTCTATGCACAGGGCAGGTCCCCCAAAATAAATACACCGAAAAACTTGAATTCCTGACCCTCTCCACCTCTGATCCCCCAATGAGGACTGAATCATGGATCTCTGGTTTCTCCCTCCTGAAGTCAATAATAATCTCATTGGTCGCGTTGACATTGAGTGAAAGGTTGTTATTGATTTTCAATTGTCCCTCTGTATACAGATTCGTCACCACCTTTGATTCGGCCTCTGACAGGGCTGTCATCAGCAAACTTAAATATGGCAGTGGAGCCGTACTTAACCACTCAGTCGTAAGTATAAAGTGAGTAGAGCAGTGGATAAACACACAACCTTGTGGTGCACCTGTGCTGACTGAGACCATGGAGGAGATATTGTTGCCAAACTGAACTGACTGGGGTCTGCAAGTGACTAAAGGTAGAGATATTAATATAACTGTTTAATTTATTTCCCACATGTACATCGAAATACAGTACACAGTGATATACGTCATTTGCATCAACACAATCTGAGGATTGTGCTGGGGGCAGCCCACAAGTTTCACCATCATTCTGACGTCAGCATAGCATTCCCATAACTCACTAACCCTAACACCAACTGCATGTCTTTTGATGCCATTCATTTGATTTGGAAAAGTTACATATAAGAACAAACCTGAGATTCTGAGTATTTCATCTTACTTCAATTGAGTCTATTGGTTAAACCAATGGTTTTCAATGTGGCCCATACCAGATTTGGTAGGGGTCACAAGTAAAATAACAAGAAACTGGGGTCACAGGACTTTCTGACTGGCCCATGGCAAGTTTAGTGTTTTAATGAAATATTCCTCAAATATATAAGTAAAAAAGAAATGAATGTATGTAATTTATCAGGATTCCTGAATAAAATGAACAGGAGAATATGGTAGATGATGCAAATGAGGCAACAAACCAGCTTTGCGTGTGTGCATGTGTGTGTGTGTGTGTGTGTGTGTGTGTGTGTGTGTGGGGCACCTCAGTCATTATCTCTCCTCCTGTTTGACCGTACGCAAATCACCATTCACACCTGCATGACGGCCCGTTGAGCCCCACTCCACATCCACCCCCAAATCACTGATTATACAGTGAGCAGTGGGGGTGACCCAGCAGGATACTCTGCAACGTGCTCCACCAGTGAGTGATTATGATTACTTTGCTATTGATAATTGCATGTTAACACGGAACCATCTGCATTGATTCCAACTGAAAGACTGCAAGAAGTTGCCAACCTCTCCATATCAAAACCCTTATCAGAAGGGCATTAATATGGAAAGCCTAGCATGGCCCATGTTGTTGTAATTTAATTAAAACCATTATGAGAAGACAGCTTAACATTACCTTGATAACAGAGGATTGGTTGCGAATTTTGAAGTTGGTTAACTCTTTTTCGATTTGCGCCAGTCATTCTTTAATTCAACTTAAAATTGTACGTCATTGTTATTTGACAAAGGAGAGACTGTCTAAAATATTTCCTAATGTTAATAATTAGTGTGATAGATGTAAAACTGAGATAGCTACATTGACACATATGTTTTGGTCATGTTCTGTATTGAAACAGTTTTGGAAATCTATTTTTTCTACAATTTCTAAAGCTTTAAAAATTAATTTACAACCTAATAAATTGACAGTTTTGTTTGGTATAATTCCTCAATATATTCATGGTATTTCTATATCAGATCAACATGTAATTGCATTTGTTACATTATTGGCTAGAAGGGCTATCTTATTAAAATGGAAAGATGCCTCTGCTCCCACTTTGATACAATGGTTCTCTCAGGTGATGCTATGTCTTAGTTTGGAAAAAATTAGAAGCCGAACTTTTGATCCTTGATTTGACTTTGAGAAAAGGTGGGACTCTTTTGCCTGCTACTATCATCTGATTTGAGTTAATTAAGATGGTCCCCTTCTGATTCTTGGGTAAATGGATTTGGTTGGCGGATTGATGTCTTTTTTTTAATAGAAGCTTGTATGGCGTATAGCTCCGGGTTTGTGCTCCAAATGGGTTTTTTTCTAGTTTTTTTTTGGTTAGCTGGGTTTTTTTGTTTTAGTTAGTAGGGGTTCTTTTTTCCTTTTCTTTTTTCCAAAAAAATAGCTTTAACATATTGTTTTTTTAAATTATTATTATTATTATTGATATACTGTTTAGCTAGGTTAGTAGTTTGAGTCTTATTATACATATTGATATATTGACTATATTGATTATTTTAATGTATTTTGTTGTCAATTTTCAACAATAATTAATAAAAAGATTTTAAAATGAAAACTGAAAACCATTATGAGTATCACAAATAAACTGGAAACTGGGCAGAGCTGTCTGCAGCAAGGCTTATCAGCCATTATGCAGCAGGAGGCTTGTTTTGGTAGTCTTCTACTGACTTGTGCGTGTTATAATACTTTACAAAACGGGACATGAAGGCTGCAGTTACTGCAGAGGGGTCATCTGCCAGAAGCCACTAAACTGCAGAGAGGTGAGAACACGTGAGGTCTACCACTTCATCACTATCTGGCATTACAATTTCCAATAACTCCCTGATAATTATCATATTTTGAAAGGAAGTTCAATTCACTTTCCTTGCAAGTTCAAACTCTTTATTACCACATAGAATTTGTGTATGTACAGTGTGTGTGTGTGTGTGTATATATATAAAAGCATCAAACAATTTTTATGACATGTATCCAAAAACTGCCAAAAAAGCTCATTTTGTTTTTACATGTTTATTCAATACTGATACACTGCTAGGTCTGACATATTTTACCTGTCAGATATATTTGAAAAACCGAATTTATTAAACAAGCACTTACAAGGAAAAATTTGCAATCTCATATCACGCAAAAGAGCTATTAACACTTTCCTTGGAAAACTCAAACTTTTCAGCAGCAATATTCACCGTAGCAGGTTTATGAAATTTCCTTCACTGGGCACTCTTAAAATAGAATTGCAAGATGATGATTTGATTGTTTATCTTGATGATTTGAAACAACTGCACCCGGATGTGGAATTTCGGTCCAGAGACCTGATCGAGGTAAATATTCCAGACTGGGTGGTGGATCCATTTGGGGTGAATGTGAATGATATTGACACCATGTTGCAAAAATGTCTTTATGAGCTGCAAGGTGATACAACAGCTCAAGCATAATTCAAATGCTGCAAGCAAAATTTCTGGATAACTAATGATATTCAAAATAAGCTCCCACAGTTCCAGAAGTAAGCAAATTTGTTTTTAGTTGGATTTCCCACCTCTTATCTTGTTGAATGCTGTTTCAGTCAAGCTCTTCACCTGCTATCAAAAGCTTACAACTATCTTGATTTTGTGAAAAGAGGTGATCTTTGATTCTCTTTAACCAAATTGCAACCAGATATTCAAAAATTCGCAAGTTTGCATCAGTCACAGGGATTTCACTGAATATCCAAAGTAACAATATCAAGTGCTTTTTTGGTGCTGATTTGAAGAATATTATATGTATTATAAATAGAATATCCTATTCGGAGCTTTTAAATAGTTTTATTTTCAAATGAACCCCTAACATTATATTTAATATATAATAGTTATAACCTGATAAAACCTAAACATTGACTGCATATTCAATAACTAGTTGACCAAAAGAAACTCTAGCAACTAGCAGATAATATGGAGAGTAAATGAAAGTCACAAGTGGGCCACAAGCAGAAAAAATATTGAGAAGCACTGGATTAAACTGCAAACAAGTTGATGTCAACAAATGTTGAAAATGTAGGCAAATCTATAACCACTGGCAGTCTCACCTGAATTTGATTGCTGGTTTTAAGTTTGTAAGTGTTCACATTTTCTAACAACTTTAAGACTGAATTACTCGTCTAGCTTCAGAAACAAAATAACCCTTTGCAAGACCTATTAAAACAATATTTTTTCCTGCACTTTTCTAGCATTGTTCTATGCCTGTGAAATTTCAGCAATATCCTTCACTTCTGCTAGCTCTTTAGGGCATTTCTCCCTGCCTTAGAGATGAAATAAAATGTTCATGCACTTGTAAATCTGGAGATTGGTTCCGAGTAGCCCGATTCATACAGCACAGAAAAAGAACCCTTAAGGTCTCACGCCTGTCAAACTCAGGATATCACACCAAATTTACCTGGTGTGCTTATTCAAGCCAATGCAGTAAGTTCATTAGCTTACTGCATTGCCATTTATGATGTGATTATTTTTGTCTTGCTTTTCTGTACCAATCCTTACCCACAGCTCTCTGTGATCTTTTTACTTCATGCACCAGCCAGCAATGAGGTTGGAACTCTCTTCCATGCCCACATCAGCTACTGCGTGGAGAATGTAAGCTAATGTGTTCACGCACTCAAAGTTTTGAGCTGTAAGGGTAGTCATGATTGCAGCATCCAAAGTTTACTTGTTCCAATCAACAGCCAGTTTGTGCTGAATATATGCCTTACAATCTAACTGTGTGGTGTTCGTTCATTCGTTTTGTGTCATGTAATATGATATTGGCGACCATGCTCTTTCCAATACCTAGATCGTCCTTGGCAAACGTTTTCTACAGAAGTGGTTTGCTATTGCCTTCTTCTGGGCAGTGTCTTTACAAGACGGGTGACGCCAGCCATTATTAATACCCTTCAGAGATTGTCTGCCCGCTGTCAGCAGTTGTACAACCAGGACTTGTGGTATGCACCAGCAGCTCATACGACCATCCACCACCTGCTACCATGTTTTCATGTGACCCTTCATGTCAACAGGGGGTGGGGTTGCTAAGCAATTACTACATCTTGCCCAAGGGTGACCTGCAGGCTAACGGAGGGAAAGAGAGCCTTAAACCTTAAACCTCCTTCGGTAGATACGTATCTCCACCCCACCACCCAAGTAGTATAGGGTTTGTTGAAGATACCTGAAAGCACCGTCAAAGCATGCACAAATTATTTAATCACTCACCCTTATCTCCACATATTCAAACCGCTCATGACATTTAGACGCAAGCGACTGCAGATGCTGGACTCTGGAGCAAAAACAGAAAAAGGTGCTGGAGGATCTCAGAGGGTCGACAATCCATTTCCCTCCACAGATGCTGCCTGGCCCATTGAGTTCCTCCGGCATTCAGTGCATTACATGGGGAAAGGTTCTGCTATTTAAGGAACAATTATAATATGCTTAAAATTTAGAATTTGAATCAGAACAATGAACAATGAAAAATAAAGTAACAAAAGGAAGAGAAAAGCAAGTAAGAAAAAGAAATAGAAAAGAATGAGATAAAGCAAAAGAAAATGAAAAGTATATATATGTGTTAGAGATAGAGAGGGGGGACGCTGTTCATGGATTTTGATCCAGTAATAATGAAGTAATGGAAACATGCACTGCTCTGATGAAAGGTCTTTGACCAAAGCCATTGACTCTGTTTCTCTCTCTACAGATGCTGCCTGACCTGTTGAGAACTCCTAACATTTTCTGTTTTCATTCCAATTATACCATATTTTAACCATCCTAAGATGCTTCATATATCTGTGATCAAATGATAAACTATATCCAACTTTTAGAGAAGGGCCTTAACCTTGCTGATTAATTCATGCAGCACGTTAGTGAAATGTGAAATTTCAGTTAATTATTTTTGCTGTGAATTCACTATGACAATCACCTGTGAGTGATCTTTAAATACATTTTAGGAATAGGGCAGATTTAGCCTTGATTTGGTTCCTGTGTTTTCCTTTTCATTCTCCCTGTTATAACAGCAGCAGTGATCCATAAGGAATGTGTTTATGTTTTTTCAGGTTAGAATTCACATGCCCGTATTTCATCATCCATGTACTCTCTGATTGGGCCTTAATGTTGTGTGGTATCAAGATGGATGAGTTAAAGTAAAATAAAATACCTTCCCACCACAATCCATGCATTTAGATTCATGCCCTCTATGTTTCTGTAGTCTCCATCCTCATTTTCTGAGAAATGATGTGTAGAAACTATGGGGAATGTATTTATCTCAGTGTTGATCCTGTCAAACCTTATCAGAATGTTGTTTCAAGGACATCACTCATCGGTCTTCTAAATTCTAGAGAAGCTAGTATCTAGATGCAACACCTGGCACAAAGCATCCTTCCAGTTTGTCCACGATTTGACAAGCTCCAACCTAATTCTCAGCCTTAAGAGCATATTCCACCCAGTCTGCATATTCCTGGATTTTCATAGTGTTAATCCCACTCTTAAGTATAATGAACTCTGGAGCTGAGAATTCCAAAGTTTCAGAAACTGTTGGGTAAAGTGGTTACTCCCATTTATTTACTTGTACTTATTTATTTAGAGATATAGCAAAGAACAGGCCATTCCTGTCCAACGAGCCACGCCAACCAGCAACTATCTAACCCTAGCCTAATCATTGGACAATTTATAATGACCTATTAATCTACTAACTAATACATCTTTGGACTGTGGGGGAAACCCACGTGGTCATGGGGAGAATGTTCAAACTCCTTACAGACAGCACTGGAATTGATCTCCGAGCCCTGACGGCTGAGCTGTAATGGCATTGTGCTAAATGGTATGCTACCATGGGGCCTCTGAGTTAAATATGGCCAACTATTGCTCCTAATGTAACCCCATGTTACTCATTTCTCCTTATACTACATTCCAGGAGTCAATCTTGTTCAGCCCACAGCTGGCATATATCCCTCAGCAGATAAGAAGCCAGGAACAATGCTGTGAATCCTGGCGTTGATTGAACAAGTGCACTTCATAGTTGCAGCTTTTGCAACCTGGCGTTATTTCCTCTCCTGTGGCTTTGCTAAGATCCTCAGTTACGTTGGATGTGATTTGTTCCAGAAGAGAATGACTGGCAGACTCTCCTAACGCTGCTGGAAGTGACAAGGCTCCTGCTGGGTCTAAAAAGGAAGCAGGAATGGCAGGGGCATTACAGATGCCCTAACTGGCCAACAATAATCCTCTCTCCATCTTCCTTTAGAGTGGGGTCCTGTGGGAAGAACAAGAAATAGAAAAATTTGTTAGATATACAGTAGAATTCTGATAAAGAGGTATGTTCAGTCCTTTTGCGCTACCCAGCTGGTGAATTTTCTATACTATTGGATATTATTCAGATATCAACATGCCAACATATTTACATTTAAATTGTAAAATGTCAATAGTATGAATCAGAAATTTGGTTTATTATTGTTACATGTTACATGCACATGTATTATTGATGCCATTCATCAGAATGTTTCATTACAGCATTGTGTGAAGTAGCATAATAGTGCTACAGTTACAGAGACAGTGTGGTGCAGGTAGACAATAAGGTGCAGAAGGCACAATGGGGTATACTGCGTGATTAAGAGTCCAGTTTATTGCTCAAGGAGACCATTCAATAGTCTTGCGAGGTGCTGTCCTTGAGGTTATTCGTATATTATTTCAGGCTTTTGTATATTCTACCCGATGGGAGTGGGGGTGAAAGAATGTCCAGATGAATGGGGATCTTTGTTATGCTGGTTGCCCTACTGAGGTAGCAAGAAGTGTAGACAGAGTCCATGGAGGGCAGCATGGTTTCCAATATGTGCTGGGGTATGTTCACAGCTCTCTGCAGTTTCTTGGAGCCCTAGGCAGAGCAATTACCATTCTCTCTCTCACACTCTCTCTCTCTCTCTCTCTCTCTCTCTACCCCCCCCCGTCTCTCTCTCTGTTCCCCCCCCTTTCTCTTCCTTTTTATTTGTCCACTTACAGTGGACTTCCTCTGTAACTGCAAGACTATATTCTTAACTCTATTTTGCCTTTTACTATCTCATTGAGCAGTCCTAATGGGCTGAATGGCCTAATTCTGCTCCTAAATCTTATGTACTTATTATATGGTATGATCTAACTGAATGGTAAGTAAAACAAAAGCTTCTCACAGTATCTTGGTACATATGACAGAAATAGGCCAGTAGCAATACTAATTCTGCCTCAAAATCCATCACAATCTTCCCAGGAGTCCAGTAACAATTCACTATCTGCATTCCTATTGGGCAAAGTAATCATATCATCTTTGATTCAGCCAGCCTGAGGATGTGTCTTCTGATATCCACGTTCTTAACCACAGAAAACCACCTCCCCATACCACTCCTGGTTCTAAGTATCTCTATTGATGCCTCTTGACAGCGTGCTAAATGTAAAGAATTTACATATTTTTGTTACACAGGATATACAAAGCCATTGAATCACATAGGGATATTAAATGAAAGGGGGATTGGACTCAGATTCTGAACTTATCTTGTGCCCACTGAGGTTTCAGCTTTGAACAATCCAATTATTTTACCCATGGTTAAATACAGCAGGTGTCTGCATTCTTCCCAGAAGGATGGGCTTAGCCTGAGAAACATAAATCAGCCTCGTGCTCAGCCAGATTGAAATAATACACCAATATAAGCCTCATGAGAATCTATGAAAAATGTACCAGTGTGAAAGATCTTTGATGAAGCGAGCATCGTTCGATCATCCGGTGATAAGGAACTGGTCAGCTGTGTAGGAAATAGCCTCAACGCAATCATCATCAGTTCAACGTTAAGCGCCTGCCTCTGAGCACACAGGATGCAACGCTGATGAAGAAAACCCATAGGTCCAAAGAATTATAGACAGAGATGGTGGCAATTCAGCCCATTGAAGTTGCCCCATTTTCCTGCTCTTCCCCTGCAAATTGTTCACGCTCCTGTTTGCTTTAAAGGCACCAATTTTGTTTCCAGCACCCTTCTAGGAAGTGAGTTTGAGTTCAGAAGTATTTTTGAATGCCTGAAGTATATCCTATGATACCAGTTCAAAGATTTAAACTTTTATCGTCTGGTCTACTTTGGCCAACATCACTAAAGTTGATCATCAAGCTAAAGTTTCTGTGCACAATGGAGTTATTAACCTTCCTGCATTACCACAGTGAGGGTGTTAAATTGCATACTTTTCTTTGCACTGAGCCCACTGTCAAATGGCACATATAGAGGTACTTAGGACTGCAAATGGTGCAGGGAGACAATGTTTCATGGTTAATAAGTTGGTCATCAGGAGTCGGTAATCAGCAGGCATAGGCTGATTGACAAGGGAATCCAAAGTGACGTAAGATCATAATAGCATTGGATACAGGAGCAGAAATAGGCCACTTGGCTCATCTAATCTGTTCTATCATTATTTTCCGTATCAACTCCATTCTTCTGCCTTCTCCCTGCAACCTTTGATACCCTTAGTGATAAAGGGCCTGGTCAAACTCTGCCTTAAATATACCCAATGATTTTGCCTCCACAGCTATAAGTGACAATGAATTCCATAGACTTACCACCCTCTGGCTAAAGAAATTCCTCCTCATTTCTATTCTAAAGTGTTATGTAACAATGAATATCAACCGAGTCAGGTTATATAAAAACAACCAAACATTTATTAAACATGAATAAACAATAAAAAAACAAACGAAAACCTTAACCGGAAGTTAACTGCTATGCGGCCATTCAACAAATCACCAATTGGTACTGGTTCTTAAAGCAATAAATGCAAAAACAGTTCTTAAAGCGGTAAAGTCAAACACAGTTCTTAAAATGGTGAATTTGAAAGTCCAACAGATTTAAGCATTCAGTTGGGAGAGACTTCTCTGGAGAAGGATTTCTTCATAGACACGACTTTCCTGCTGGTTCTGTCCAAAGGATTCACGGTGAAGGAAATAAACAGCTTAAAAACAACTGACCTTTCTTCTGGCGAGCAAATCCTGCATGAACTACCTTTCTCTTTTGGCAGAAGTTATCTCGATGCAGGTCGCTACTTCTTCAACGAAGACTCAATAAGGTCAATCCTTTGTTAAACTGCAGAAAGATTCCAACTTCTCTTAATCCTTCAGGTCCTGTACTTGATATAGTCTTCACTCTCCTTTACTACTGAAAAGGTACATCAACAAATCTGGCAAAAATGAGTAAACTGCCAGTTTAGCACTATTGTACCTTACAATAGAATGTAGAACTCCATCTTAAAAATGAAACTGCGTTATAAAAAACACACACAGCGGAGCAGAGCCTCAGGCTAACGTTCTAGCTGGAAAACTAACTGCGTCACCAGGGGTCTTCCCTTTTATACCCGTGGTGAAAATGTCATCACGTGATCTCACATCGGCAGGAAAATTACCTCAGGTGACCTCCAAAAGACCATTACATCATTCTCACAAGAAAGTCACAAGATCTCCTTGAGGTATGTAACAAAAGGAACATCTTTGTATTCTGAGGCTGTGCCCTGTGGTCCTAGGCTCACCCAGGAAACATCCTTCCCTCATACACTCTATCAATATTCGATAGGTTTCAATGATATTTACACATAAGATATGGTACTACCCAGAAGGAGAACAGACAATGAAATGGCACTAATATTCAGGGAAGGATTTTGATGGGACTTTGAGAAAGAGCTGCTGTTGGTATTGGGTTATTATTGTCACATGTACCAAGATACAGTGAAAAGCTTTTGTTTGCAAGCCATTCATTGTATAAATCTCTGTAGGATGTGAAGGGCATGATGCACAGATAAATGCAGACATTTATTCCTCCTCTTTTGCTCTTAGTGCAGAAGTGCATGTGCATGTTTCTGCTTTGCAGAGAATAGAGTATCACCCACACCTGACACTATATTCTACATTGGACAGAGAGCCTAGTAGGAGTTTCTTTTATCAAGGATCGAGGATCAACTTTATCTGTTGGTGAGGGCATAACACACAACAAAAATCAACATTACAAAATTATAATGAATAAAGATTTACATGAAAATAAAATTAGAGATTAAAGTACATATATGGAATAAAATGTGTATAAATACATAAATACCAGCATGTATTTACAATGTAAACAGTATTATTAAATGTGGTTTAAACTGTTTATGGTGCAGTGTAGTGGCTGAGGTAACAGATACAAGGGTTAGTGGGGGGGGGGCAAACTCAAATTGTTGATCAGATTAACTGCCTGGGATAGAAAGCTTTTAAGATGCCATGAAATTTTTTTTTGTTTTAATAGCCTGCAGAACATTCCAGAAAGGAGCTTACGGAAAAAGCAGTTTGCACGGTTGGTAGACCTCTGCAATGATTTTTTTCCCTTTCTTATATGTTCTGGATTTCTTGTTGTCTTTCTTCCCTCAATGACAGCATCTAACACAGCAAGGTCAGAGCACACTAGGGTCTTGAGTCGATAACTTGAACATGAACTTTCTGCAGTAATGGTCACCTCCTTAGTTGCCAACTATCATATCTGAACTGTAACCTTTTGTTTCTTTTCTCATGAATTCTTTTTGTTGTTGAATTACAGGTGTAACAGACTGGCAGATTTAAAACCAAGGTCTGGGAAGCCTGAAACCACATCTGACCTGCCGACCTCCCACAGAGAAGGGGAGAAGAGGGCTGGAGAATGACAAATAAACCTTAAACTTCCATTGTCTCTCCCACTAACCTCCTTATTCAACAGGCAGAGGTCAAGGTAAGTTTCAGGTAAGAGAGGGGAGGGGATGTGGGAGAATTAGGTCCCAACTAGAGAAGCTGCCTGATTCCCTTTGCTCATGCCACATGGCAACTCAAGATCTGGGAGCACAGGGATTAGTACACTGCAGATGGAGTCATCCTTGCCCGATGAAGTCAGTGCTCTTTGGCAAAGATAATAGTCCAGGTAGATCTGTGGGAATGGTTGGTGTTGGGGAACCTGCCATCAACAGGCAGAGTCCTGTACTGGGTGGCGCATTCCTGGATGGTTTCCATTGCTCACCTTGTATTCCACCCACACAAAGCTCCACCATAGCATGCTAGAGTAATATAACCAGCTGAACTAATGCCTTGTGTACAATGTTCAGCAGCACAAGAACTTTCGAAACTAGAAGGGACACAAGAGACCACAGATGCTGGAATCTGGAGCAACAAACAATCTGCAAGAGGAAGTTAGCAGATCGAGCAACATCTGTGGTGGGAGAGGAATTACTGACGTTTTGGATTAAAACCTAGCATCAGGGCACAGTGACATATGTGGTGCTGTTTGACCTGCTGAGTTCCTACAGCAGATTGTTTGAAACAGGAAGAGGATGAGTAGGTTCAGCCAAGGCACTTCCCTGTACCAACACCTATCTAGAGATTGCCTAACATGCAAAAATCATTTCCTCTCTGGTAAACATATACAGTAACTTGGTCCTTTAGGTTAAATATTTCCATTGCATCACTATGTTTCAGGAGAAGAAATTTCTTCACACCTCAGCTGTGAATTGCTGATCCTTTATTTTGAGACTGGACACCCCAGTCAGGACAAGCATCGTCTCCAAAGCCACCCTATCAAGCCCTGCCTTAATGAGATCGCCTCTCATACCTCTAAACTTCTCCTCCTTAATACTGTTTTATACGGTAATCATCCCACCCAAAAATCAATCTGGTCACTGAGGATCAAGATGCTGGAGGAACTCAACAGGTCAGACAGCATCTGTGGAGAGAAACGAACTGTCAATGTTTCAGGTTGAGATCCTTCATCTGGACTGACTCGTTGAATTCTTTCAGCACCTTTTGTGTTGCTGCAGATTCCACCATCCGAAGTCCTCATAGAGTTCATAGGGTCTTACATTATTAAAACAGGCCCTTTGAGCCAACTGGTCCTAGCTGAACAAGATGTCTCATCTGAGCTAGTACCATTTGTCCATAATACACTAATCTTGCTTAAAATGTTGAAAAGAATGTTTGATCTTTAACTTTATGACTTTTGGAGATCAGTTCATCTTCTACTCACTTAACTATTCGCAGTAACAGAAATTGATTTGTCCAATCAATGTACCTGTCCAACTGTCAATTAAAACTTGCTATTGTACCTGCCTCAGCCACTTCCACCAGCAGTTCATTCCACATATAGAATCATAGAAACATAGAAAATAGGTGCAGGAGTAGGCCATTCGGCCCTTCGAGCCTGCACCGCCATTTATTATGATCATGGCTGATCCTCCAACTCTGAACCCCGCCCCAGCCTTCCCTCCATACCCACTGACCCCCGTAGCCACAAGGGCCATATCTAACTCCCTCTTAAATATAGCCAATGAACTGATCTCAACTGTTTCCTGTGGCAGAGAATTCCACAGATTCACCACTCTCTGTGTGAAGAAGTTTTTCCTAATCTCGGTCCTAAAAGGCTTCCCCTCTATCCTCAAACTGTGGCCCCTCGTTCTGGACTTCCCCAACATCGGGAACAATCTTCCTGCATCTAGCCTGTCCAATCCCTTTAGGATCTTATACGTTTCAATCAGATCCCCCCTCAATCTTCTAAATTCCAACGAGTACAAGCCCAGTTCATCCAGTCTTTCTTCAAATGAAAGTCCTGCCATCCCAGGAATCAATCTGGTGAACCTTCTTTGCACTCCCTCTATGGCAAGGATGTCTTTCCTCAGATTAGGGGACCAAAACTGCACACAATACTCCAGGTGTGGTCTCACCAAGGCCTTGTACAACTGCAGTAGTACCTCCTTGCTCCTGTACTCGAATCCTCTCGCTATAAATGCCAGCATACCATTCGCCTTTTTCACCGCCTGCTGTACCTGCATGCCCACTTTCAATGACTGGTGTATAATGACACCCAGGTCTCGTTGCACCTCCCCTTTTCCTAATCGGCCACCATTCAGATAATAATCTGTTTTCCTATTTTTGCCACCAAAGTGGATAACTTCACACTTAGCCACATTAAATTGCATCTGCCATGAGTTTGCCCACTCACCCAACCTATCCAAGTCACCCTGCATCCTCTTAGCATCCTCCTCACAGCTAACACTGCCACCCAGCTTCGTGTCATCCGCAAACTTGGAGATGCTGCATTTAATTCCCTCATCTAAGTCATTAATATATATTGTAAACAACTGGGGTCCCAGCACTGAGCCTTGCGGTACCCCACTAGTCACCACCTGCCATTCTGAAAAGGTCCCGTTTATTCCCACTCTTTGCTTCCTGTCTGCTAACCAATTCTCCACCCACACCAATACCTTACCCCCAATACCGTGTGCTTTAAGTTTGCACATTAATCTCCTGTGTGGGACCTTGTCAAAAGCCTTTTGAAAATCCAAATATACCACATCCACTGGTTCTCCCCTATCCACTCTACTAGTTACATCCTCAAAAAATTCTATGAGATTCGTCAGACATGATTTTCCTTTCACAAATCCATGCTGACTTTGTCCAATCATTTCTCCGCTTTCCAAATGTGCTGTTATCACATCTTTGATAACTGACTCCAGCAGTTTCCCCACCACCGATGTTAGGATAACTGGTCTATAATTCCCCGGTTTCTCTCTCCTTCCTTTTTTAAAAAGTGGAGTTACATTAGCCACCCTCAAATCCTCAGGAACTAGTCCAGAATCTAATGAGTTTTGAAAAATTATCACTAATGCATCCACTATTTCTTGGGCTACTTCCTTAAGCACTCTAGGATGCAGACCATCTGGCCCTGGGGATTTATCTGCCTTCAATCCCTTCAATTTACCTAACACCACTTCCCTACTAACATGTATTTCGCTCAGTTCCTCCATCTCACTGGACCCTCTGTCCCCTACTATTTCTGGAAGACTATTTATGTCCTCCTTAGTGAAGACAGAACCAAAGTAATTATTCAATTGGTCTGCCATGTCCTTGCTCCCCATAATCAATTCACCTGTTTCTGTCTGCGGGGAACCTACATTTGTCTTTACCAGTCTTTTCCTTTTTACATATCTATAAAAGCTTTTACAGTCCGTTTTTATGTTCCCTGCCAGTTTTCTCTCATAATCTTTTTTCCCCTTCCTAATTAAGCCCTTTGTCCTCCTCTGCTGAACTCTGAATTTCTCCCAGTCCTCAGGTGAGCCACTTTCTCTGGCTAATTTGTATGCTTCTTCTTTGGAATTGATACTATCCCTAATTTCTCTTGTCAGCCACGGGTGCACTACCTTCCTTGATTTATTCTTTTGCCAAACTGGGATGAACAATTGTTGTAGTTCATCCATGCAACCTTTAAATGCTTGCCATTGCATATCCACCGTCAATCCTTTAAGTGTCATTTGCCAGTCTATCTTAGCTAATTCACGTCTCATACCTTCAAAGTTACCCCTCTTTAAGTTCAGAACCTTTGTTTCTGAATTAACTATGTCACTCTCCACCTTAATGAAGAATTCCACCATATTATGGTCACTCTTACCCAAGGGGCCTCTCACGACAAGATTGCTAATTAACCCTTCCTCATTGCTCAAAACCCAGTCCAGAATAGCCTGCTCTCTAGTTGGTTCCTCGACATGTTGGTTCAAAAAACCATCCCGCATACATTCCAAGAAATCCTCTTCTTCAGCACCTTTACCAATTTGGTTCACCCAATCCTAATGTAGATTGAAGTCACCCATTATAACTGCTGTTCCTTTATTGCACACATTTCTAATTTCCTGTTTAATACCATCTCCGACCTCACTACTACTGTTAGGTGGCCTGTACACAACTCCCAACAGCATCTTCTGCCCCTTAGTGTTACGCAGCTCTACCCATATCGATTCCACATCTTCCCGGCTTATGTCCTTCCTTTCTATTGTGTTAATCTCTTCTTTAACCAGCAACGCCACCCCACCTCCCCTTCCTTCATGTTTATCCCTCCTGAATATTGAATATCCCTGAACGTTGAGCTCCCATCCCTGGTCACCGTGGAACCATGTCTCTGTGATCCCAACTATATCATAATCATTAATAACAATCTGCACTTTCAATTCATCCACCTTATTACGAATGCTCCTTGCATTGACACACAAAGCCTTCAGGCGCTCTTTTACAACTCTCTTAGCCCTTATACAATTATGTTGAAAAGTGGCCCTTTTTAATGCTTGCCCTGGATTTGTCGGCCTGCCACTTTTACTTTTCTCCTTAGTACTTTTTGCTACTATATGTGCTACCTTTTGTGTTAAAACTGTCACCCCTCAAATTCCCAGTAATTGTTCCCCTCTCACCTTGAATTTATGCCCTCTAGAACAAGATTCCCCACCCTGGGGCAGAATTGCCCGAGTACATTCACCCTGTCTATGCCCTTCGTGATATTATATACTGTATCTCTAGAAGATCACCTCTCTGTCTCCTGCACTACAAGGAATAAAGTCTTATTCTGTCCAGCCTCTCCCTACAACTCAGTCCCTCAAATCCTGGCAACAGCCTTGTAAGTTGTTTCCTCCACACGTCTCTTATGTCTCCATTAATCTAAAAATCTCCCTTTTTGCATAGTATGTCAATGAAACTAGACCTGTAAGTGATATTTCAGATCTCACCCATGTACAATATAATTGGAATAAAATATTTCTGCTCTTTAAAGCAAATCTCCTTGCTTCAAAGGCCACTATCTCATTTGCATTCCTAATCAGATTCTATATCTGCATGTTAACTTTTAAGGTCGCACAGCTTCCTCTCGCACCAACAGTTTTAAAGCCCTTACCATTTAAAAATGCTTACTACTTTTATTTTCTCCTACCTTATATTTTTCCATATTATATTCCACCCTGCCTTGTTCATTCCCTAAACCTGGATACCTGAAACAACTCTACAACTTCCATGTAATACACCCTGCCACCCAATTTAGGAGCAAGTAGATTTATGTTAGCTTAATTTTTGCACGCCTGTCTATTTGTCATAGTTATCTTCAGTGATGTTTGTCATTCTTTAGATAATTATTGAGTTTAACACCCATTCATCTGGTAAGATATTTGGAGAATGTATCAGTGATTCTGACAGTTTCACAAGTTCTGCTGTAGTTAACTAAAAGCTATAAACCTCAGTTCAATTTACACATTGGTTGTTGGTGTGTAGTTTTTTTCATTGCATTTCTTTGTTCTTCTGTGAATGCCTGCAAGAAACTGAAGTCTAAGGTAATAAATGGCGACGTACAGTATACGTACTTTGAGAAACACATCCACTGTCGAAGTGCTAATCTCCCACCTTTCCTTGTTTGTTCTTTCTTGCCTTTACTCTGGAAGTATGTCAGACTTCCTTCTCATTGGTGGATCGCCATACAGAGGAGTGTCAATGGGATTGAGGACTGCCAATGCACACCTGTGAGAAGGGATCTGACATTGGTGGGATTGGGGACAGACGTGCAAAGTAGTTCACATTCCCATTTATGATCCGGGTGAGGGAACGTCTGAAAAACATGCTGAATGTTGAATCAGTCTATAAAATATGTAACTGGGTTGAGGTGATCTGTAAGCATAAGTAGTAGTAAAACCACATATTAATGGCATACCCACTGCTAATTGCCGAACCCACTGTTTGGTTGAAATTACACAGACAGTCCAAATCGCCAAGTGACCTTACCAGCTATGTACACACTCTAGAGACTACACAAACCCACAATGTGTGGTCTTTCATCTATTCAAAGCACAAGCAAGTTCAAAATCTAATTTGGCAAAGACACAAATCAAATGAATTTAATTTATCTCTTATTCAGTCAGATAAAATACACTCAGTGGCCACTTTATTAGACATGGACTAAAACCCAGTGTGGTCTTCTGTTGCTATAGCCCATCCACTTCGAGGTTCGAAATGTTATGCATTCAGAGATGCTCTTCTTCACACCCTTATTGTAACACATGCATATTTGAGTTACTGTCGTATTCCTGTTGGTTTGAACGAGTCTGGCTATTCTCCTCTGACCTCTCTCAATTAAAAAGGCATTTTTGCCTACAGAACTACTGCTCACTGAATTTTTTTTTTGCTTTTCACACCATTCCCTGTAAACTCTAGAGAGTGCTGTGCATGAAAATTGCAGGAGGTTAGCATTTCCTGAGATACTCAAACCACCCTGACTGGCACCAATAATCATTCCTTGGTCAAAGTCAGTAGATCACATTTCTTCCCCATTCTAATATTTGGTCTGAACAACAACTGCACATCTTGATCATGTCCTTTTACCGGCAGCTGAGGCATGAGGGAGTGAGTGTGTCGGTGTTGGAGCCCTTCAGAAATCAGGAGAGAGAGGTTAAAAGGAGCATATTCGGGCAAGGCTGCTACTTTGGGCTGCACAGGCGCAGAATGTGTCAGCATCCGAGGCCTACGGAAGTTTGGAGTGTGAGTATAAAAAGAGCAGACTTGGGTAAAGTTGGTCTCTTTTTAACGGCTCAGACACAAGGAGTGTGAGTGTTGATGCCAGACCCCTATGGAAGTCAAGAAAGAGAGGATGAAAAGAGCAGGTTCAGGCAAGGCCAGTCTTTTTGGGCTGTGCATGGAAATTGTCAGCATCAGAGGCTTAAACTCAGCTGCAATAAAAGCATAGCAGGTTCAAGCAGAGTGGTCACAGCTCGAGGGTGCCAGTGATAGATTGTGAAGGCTTTGCTTAACAGGCTTCAGCACGCACAAGCGAAGACACAGTTAAGAAGAGATAAGACTTTTTCTTTTTTAGTATCGAAACTCAGGATGCAATGATCCTCCATTCAGATGTGGGAATTCAAGATACCTGACGGTTTCCCTGATGACAACATCAGCGGGAAATGCACCCAGCTTCAGCACCTGACTGACCGGGTCAAGGAGTTGGAGTTGGAGCTGAACTTGGATGTACTCAGGATCATTCGGGAGGCTGAATACATTCTAGATGAGACTTCTGTAGAGGTGGTCACACCCAGAGTACAGCCGTTGGACAGTAGATGGGTGACCACCAGGAGAGGTAAGGGATTAAGAAGTCAGTGCAGGGTTCCCCTGAGGCCATTCCCCTGAGCAACAAGAATTCTTCTTTGGATATTGCAGGGGGAGGGTTTGGGTGGATGACCCATCAGATCACAGCAGCAGCAACCAGGCTAGTGGCATCGTGGCTGGCTCTGAGGCTTGTCAGTGAAGGGTAAAGTCAGGCAATATGGTAGTTATAGGGGACTGGATCTTTCAGGAGCAGGAGAGAATCTGTAGCCACAAAAGAGACGGCAGGAAGGTGTGTTGCCCCCTGGGTGCTAGGGTCCATGACATATTGGAGCGGCTGCAGGATATTCTCTATTAGTTCTTCGTATTTTCAAAATCTGCCTTCTAGCCATAGATGCTTTAAGTTGAACAGCCAACAACTTACCTGACTTATCCCCATGTATATAAAATTGACTTTTAGATTTCCCACCATTGAGAGCATCTACCATAAATGCTACCTGGGCAGGGCGAAAAGCATTCTCAGGGATGCACCTCACCCTAACCATGAACTTTTTTCTCTCCTTCCATCCGGTAGGCGCTACAGAAGCCTCCGCTCCCGCACCAGCAGGCACAGGAAGAGCTTCTTCCCTGAGGCTGTGACACTGCTGAACCTCTCATCACAGCACAAAGCAGTATTGCATCCGTATTGTACTGTCTCAGTACTTCTATATTTGTGTGCTGTAGCACTTCTTTTATTTACAGTTATTTTGTAAATAACATTATCCTTTGCATTTCTGGTCAGATGCTAAACGCATTTCATTGGCTTTGTATCTGTACTTGGCACAATGACAATAAAGTTGAATCTAATCTAATCTGATCTAATCTAATATAGATCTTCACTCGGTGTTACTGAATAAACTTTATCTATTTCTTTAATCCTGTTCGTAATCACTAAAAGTTCCACTTTAGTTTTCCATCTTAAAGCTACTGAATGAGATTATCTGTCCCCTAAGAAAATATTTCATTCCATCCCAAATAACCAAATGTGACATACCCTCAGTTGTATTTAATTCAAAAAATTGAGAAATTTTCTCTTTAATAAAACTTACAAATGCATTAAATCTCCACTGAGATGCACTCCGTATACTATCAGGAAATTTCAGTATGTTTCACGGGTGCATGATCCGACAACGCAATAGTGTCATACACACAGTCAGCAACAAAAGGCACCAGTCGCATATCTAACAAAAAATAATCAATTCTTGAATATTTATGATGTACATGTGAAAAAAAAAGAAAAATCCTTACCTTTAGGATGAAGAAATCTCCAAATATTGATCAAGCTGTATTTTAGTAAAAAAGAATTAATACAGGTCACAGCCTTATTAGGAAGCCACAGATTGGTTGATGACCTATCAATCAAAGGATTGAGACAACAGTTAAAGTCACCGCCCATGATCAACTTATCTTCATTTAAGTTCGGCAACGCAGAAAATAACTTCCTAAAAAATTCAGGGCTATCTACATTAGGTGCATACACACACACCAAAACCATCTTTTGACCACATAACAAACCAATAACAATTAAGTAACTTCCAATTGAATCAGTGACAGTATTAAGATGTACAAAAGGGATTTTAAAATTAATAAAAATAGATACCCCTCTAATTTTAGTTACTGACGAAGAGTGAAACTGGGAGCCCCTCTAAAATTAAAAAAAAACGGTTTTCATTCTCCCTGCAGATATGGGTCTCTTGCGCAAAAATAATATCAGTTTGGAGTGTCTTTAATTTCTTAAAGATCTTTCTACGCTTAATAGGTTGGTTCAAGCCATTCAGGTTCCAAGAGCTTATATTAATTTTATTAACATCCATAATAAAGCTTTAATTTAAGATTTTATAAAATAAGTTAGTGCGCCGGTACAGACCACACCTGCAGGGAAGAACAAATTATGGATCCGATCAGAGAGAAATAAAACAACACGATTGACAGGAAAACCTCTCAGGACTGCCCAGTCGAAAAAGCCTAAACTAACAACTCCACCCCCTCTGCTCAAAGACTGAAAACCATCCAATAGGCACTCAGCGTGCTAAATTATAATCCCTTAACCCCTGTCTCCAATAAGCAGACTCGTCTTAAAAAGTTATACCCTAACACCACTGACTAAGGACACAACAACACATACATAAAGAAATAAACAAATTCCAAATATTTTGATACTATGTCTAACAGAGGTTAAAACGTAGTTAACAGCGGCCATCTTAACTTCATTTAATAAAAATTGATCATATATTCAAAAAATATAGATTCAACCAAATAATATGTTATGACTAGTGTTATTACAAGTCCTAAAGGATAAAATAAAACAGCCAAAATGATGTCTGGGCAGTCATAAAACACAGACTGAATTTTCAACGATCCAGGTACGGATGACTCCCAGCCAAGGATTAAGAGTTTAAGTTGCTTGCAAGACAGGCTTAATCTCCTTTATAAATTTCCAAGCTTCTTCTGGGGAGTCAAATCATTTTGGGTGGGTGTTAGGCGGGGAAATTCTCAAACGAGCTGGATAACCCAAAGAGGGATGACAATTCTTCTTATAAAATTCAGCCATCACGTCCCGATATTTAATTCTTTCTACCTAAACCTCTGGGGCAAAATCTTCAACTATGTGAATCCCTACTCCATCATAAATTAGCTTTCCCCACCTCCTAGCTCCTCAAAGAATTGCTTCTTTAGTAGTAAAGTAATGCAAACATAGAATCGCAGGGCGAGGTTTCAACTCAACAGAAGATTTCAGGTGGAGGATTCGGTGAGCTCTATCTATCATTGGAGGAACTACAAGTATCTCACTAAAAAGCATATTCATGAAAAAATTTATTGGGTGACCGGTTTCCATGTTTTCAGGCAAACCCAGTATGCATAAATTCATCTTACGACATCTGCTGCCCAGATAAGTCATTTTCTTCTTAATTATTAATAATTCCAAAGAAAGCTCAACAATTTTCTTTTCCATAGTAGACATCTTTAATTCTTGTTCATTAATCACTTGATTCACCGTCTCCTGTTCTCTTCTGATTCTATTAGTGTCCTTTTTAAGTGTCTGATATTGAAATTCCAGATTCCTCAAAGATTCTTGGACAGCAGAAACAGTTTTTACAAGCTTTTCATTAGCATGAAATCCTGGTGTCTACCATTCTGATCTTGGTATTAATATCTTGTATCAAAGAAAACATTTTTTCTGAAATAGAGACTTCCTCTGGCTCCTTTGTTTGTTCAGCTTTGGAAACAATTTTGCGACCTTTTGATTCGATTCCAGTTCGGGTTCCAGACATCATAATTAAATCGTAAATCCTTCACTAAAAGTAATAAATCTTCAAAGTTTAAACAAAACTAGCAGTGGAAAGTAAGTTGTAAAAGTAAGGAGTAGCGCCAACACGCGTCTTACTCCATGGGTTGCTGAAAGGAGACGCTGCAGGATATTCTCAAGGGGAGGGGGTACGACCAGAGGTCTTGATGCATATTGGCACCAATGACATGGGTAGAAAAGGGGAAGAGGTCCTACACAGTGTGCATACACAGTTAGGAAAGAGGCTGAAGAGAAGGATCTCCAAGTTGCAATCTCCAGATTACTCCCTGTCCCACAGGCTAGTGTAGGCAGGAACAGGGCGATAGCATGAGTGGCTGCAGAGATGGTGCAACGAACAGGGTTTCAAGTTCTTGGATTTTTGGAACATTTTCTGGGGAAGGGGTGCCCCGTACAAGAAGGGTGCACCTGAACTAGAGGGGAGCCAATGTCCTGGCTGGGAGGCTTGCTGATGCTGGTCAGGAGAGTTTAAAATAGTTTTGCAGGGGGCTGGGACTTTAGTACCAGGTCAGTAAAGGAAGGAGTGGACAAGGTAGATTTTAGGAAAAGTATTGAAAGGCAAAATCAAAATTATAGGCATGATGAGTCGAATAGTTTGAAGTGTGTATATTATAATGATAGGAGTGTTATGGGTAAGAGCAATGGACTTAGAGCACAGATCAGTACATGGAACTACGATGTTGTAGCCATTACTGAAACTTGGTTAAGAGAAGGGCAGGAATGTACCAGGTTTTTTAAGTTTTAGAAAAGATAGAAGAGGAGGTAAAAAGGGTGGAAGGGGTGGGAGTTGCACTACTAATCAAACACAATATCACAGCTACACTCAAGGGAGACATAATACAGGGGTCATACACTGCATTTGGGTGGAACTAAGGAATAGGAAGGGTGTAATCACACTGATGGGATTGTACTACAGACCTCCTAATAGCCACCAGGACATTGAAGAGTTAGAATGTAAGCAGATTAAGGAAATGTGTATAAAATAGGGTTGTTGTTATGGGGGATTTCAACTTCCCTAATATAAATTGGGGTCTTCTTAGTGTAAGGGGTTTAGATGGGGCAGAATTTGTTAAGTGTATCTGGGAAGGGTTCTTAAATCAATATGTGGATGGTCCAACCAGAGGAGGGACTATACTGGGCCTGATGTTGTGTGATGAGCCCAGCCAGGTGACTGATCTTTCAGTAGGTGAACAGAACAGTGACAACTCCTACCTTGCAGGATAGCTGTAGTTAAGGATAGGTATGGTCCTTGCGGGAGAGCTTTAAATTGAAGCAGGACAAATTATAAGGGAATTAGGCAGGAAGTAAGATGAGTTAAATAGGAACACGTTTTTTTTTCCTGGCAAGCCCACATCAAACAAGTGGAGAGGGTTTAAAAATCCATTGCAAAGAGTACAGGAAAAGTATGCTCCTGTTAGAAGGAGGGACGGGGATGGAAAGATAAGAGAAGCTTGGATGTCCAGAGAGATGATGAATTTAGTGAAGTGGAAAAGGAAAAGTATGTAAAGCTTCGGAAGTTAAGATCAAACGGAGCACCTGAGGAGCAGAAAGAAGCCGGTAGAGAACTAAAATTAGGAATTATGAAAGCCAGGAAGGGCCATGAAAAGTCCTTGGCAAGTAGAATTAAGTTGAATCCTAAGGCACTCTATACATATATTAAGGACGAGAGGATAACTAGGGAGAGGCTGGGGCCTCTCAGGGATAAAAGGGGAACATTTGTTTGGATGAAGAGAATGTGAGTGAAATACTTAATAAGTGTTTTGCTTCCGTATTTACCAAGGAAAAGAATATGGAAGACCAGGAGATCAGTGCTGAGTGCATAAATATCTTGTGGGCATTTAGAGGTCAAGAACGAGGAGCTGTTGGGCCTCCTAACGAGTATTAAGGTGGATAAATACCCAAGGCCTGATGGGATTTACCCCACATTATTAAAGGAGGCAAGAGATGAAATTGCTGGGCCCTTGAACAGTATCTTCGTGTCCTCTCTAGCCACATGCAAGGTCCCGGAGGACTAGCAAGAGTCTAATGTACATCTATTGAAGAAGAGAACAAGTGAAAATCCTGAGAAATATAGACTGGTGAGTCTCATGTCAGTTGTAGGGAAATTGCTGCAGAAAATTCTTAGGAATAGCATATATGAAACCCATGGCCTCATTAGGAAGAGTCAGTGTGGCTTTGTGCATGACAGGTCGTGTTTTACCAACTTGATTGAGTTTTTTGAAAATGTGACATGAGTGATTGATGAGGGTAGGGCAGTGGATGTTGTCTACATGGGATTTAGTAAAGGGTTGGTCAAAGTCCCTCGCGCAGGCTAATCCAGAAGATTGAGATGTACGGGGTCTGCGGTGAATTAACTGTCTGGATTCAGAACTGGCTTGTGCACAGAAGACAGAGGGTAGTGGTTGAAAGGACTTATTCGAGCTGGAAGTCTGTAATTATTGTAGATTTGCAGGGATCTGTGCTGGAACTGCTGCTGTTTGTGTGTATATAAATGACCTGGGTGATAATGTAGATGGGTGGGTTAGTAAATCTGCGGATGACAATGAGATTGGTGGCGTTGTGGATAATATAGAAGACTGGCAAAGAATACAGCATGATATAGATCAGCTACTGATATAGGCTGAGAAATAATGGATGAAGCTTAACCTAGATAAATGTGAGGTGTTGCACCTTGGCAGGGCAAATGCAAGGAGACAGAACACTGTTGGGCGACATCCTTAAGAGTGTTGATGAGCAGAGGGATCTTGGGATCCAAGTTCATAGCTCCTTGAAAGTGGCTACACTGGTCGATAAGGTGGTGAAGCAGGTTTATGGAATGCTTGCTTTTATTAGTTGAAGCATTGAGTTCAAAGGTCAGGAGGTTATGTTGCAACTTTATAAAACTCTGGTTAGGCTACATCTGGATTATTGCATACAGTTCCGGGTTGCCCCACTATTGGAAGGATTTTGAGGCTTTGGAGAGGGCGCAGAAGAGGGATACCAGGATGCTGCCTGATTTAGAAGGTATGTGCTATTGTGAGAGGCTGGATAAATTTGGGCTGTTTTCTCTGGCGCACCAGAGGCTGAGGGGAGATCTGATAGATATTTCTAGGATTATGAGAGGCATAGACAGAGTGGACAGAGTGTATCTCAGGGTTAAAATATTTAATAGCAGAGGGCCTGCATTGGATGCGGGGGGGGCGGGGTGGTAGTTTCAAGTGGAATGTGAGTGCCAAGGATGCCTGGAATGCGCTGCACACTGCCTGGTATGGTGGTAGAGGCAAATACATTAAGAAATTTGGATAGACAATTGATGTAAAGAAGATGGACAGATATGGACATGGTGTAGGTCATTGGGATTAGGGTTCGGGTATTTTTGATTTGCTTTTTAGATAATTTGGCACAATATTGTGGGCTGAATGGCCCTTTCCTGTGCTGTGCTGTTACATGTCTGCTTGTTTTTATGCATTGAGTTGCTGCCATATGATTGACTGATTAAATATCTGCATTAACAAGCAGGTGTTATCTGTCGAATTCTTTGTCATAGGAAGCCGTGGACGCTAAGTATTCATCTACATTTAAAGCAGAGACTGAGAGATTCTTAATTGGTCATGGCATGAAGGGATGCAGGGAGCATTGGGGATTGGGGCTGAGAGGAAAATTGGATCAGCCATGATGAAATGGCAGAGCAGACTCGAAGGGCCAAATGGCCTAATTCTGCTCCTATATTTTATAGTCTTATGGTCTCAATGATGCACCTAATAAAGTAGACACTTAGGAGTCTATTCTAGCTTTGCAGCTGAGATTTCATTGCTCCAGATTTCAGTTGTTGTTTCTTCCCATTACTAAGCAATCTAGGGTTAAAATCATGCCTCAGGTGAGCCATGGAATAGGAAACACTTAACACAAGGTAATGACTAGCATTATGCTATTATCAGATACTTTCATTGCTAAAGGGGCTTTTATCAGCCTACTTAAGGAATTGCCTTTGAATGTCATTTTCTTATGGTGTAAATTGTTTGCAGAGACTTAGATTCAGACCAGAAGATTGTTCTTTCAATCTATCTACTGCTGAAATAGATTTACCAAAAGGATTATTGAGGGGCAGTTTAAACAATGAATTCTGTCAGTTAGATTAAAATAGTTTGCAGTGAAATGTGATTTCATGTATAAAATCAACTCTGCTTGCTGGTAGATTTTGCTCTTGGCTTCCTGTGACCTCGGATACCCAGCATGAATAACCACGAGATGGAAACATCCCATGCCTGTTTTTGTTGCTAGGAGATGTTGTTTCTGGTGAGGTGAGGTGAGGTGAGGTGAGGTGAGGTGAGGTGAGGTGAGGTGAGGTGAGGTGAGGTGAGGTGAGGTGAGGTGAGGTGAGGTGAGGTGAGGTGAGGTGAGGTGAGGTGGGGGGGGGAGGGGGATTTAGCCTCCTAGTAGAAGGGGAGAGGTTGTTGTATCACTGTTATTCAAAAACTTTTGCTGGTAAAATTATTGCCTATACACAGACATCCCTCCCTGCAAAAACCCATTTCAGGGAGGTAGCACCACCTCCCCCACCCCCCGCAATGCCATATCCACCCCCCTCCCCCCCCCCCCCCGGTTGACCTCTATGTGTGTATGTATACAGGACAGTTGATTATGACAGAACTCAACAATTTATTTGATCACATATTGAAACTATTTACACACACACATATATATATTCTTTGCTAGGTATTTTGTTGGCAGTCTCAATGCTAGTAGCTAATGAACAGATCCACTGTACATTCAGGTTCCAGTGCCGTGTTCACAATAGCTGCTGTCTTGGTTGATGAGCAAGCATAGTTTTTTTGCTATTTCTGAATCAGGAAACATTTTCCCAAAAAGCTTGCCTGTGTGCTTACACACCTGGAATGGCAGGTTATGCTCAACGATGAAAGATGTAAAGCACTCCTCAGCTCTAGTGACCTTCTCTGTCAGACTTTGGTTTTCTGCTGAAAAGAACTGTGAAATATTTGAGCAGCCTTCCCTGCGATTAGCCTCCCTAATACGTTGTGGTCCCTAAAAGAAATAAAAGCATAAGGTGTATCCTTATTATATTGTCTTATGCAGAAAATGTGACATTAAAATATGTAATTACATTATATTATATTATATTATATTATCATGGAGTCTTTTTTTATTCTATTACAACCTTAAGCAAGTCTACAGGGAGCTTGGCCTCATCACGTAGAACATGAATAGAGTACCTCCTTAGCAGCTAGTCAGCTAGTTTAAATAATGTTAGCTGTGTTAATGAATGAATGACACCTGTTAAACTCACCTCAACATGTCCTCTATTAGGCAGGGGTACACTTTAGTGTAGTCTGGGTGAAGTACGTTTTATATTTTCTTTTTTTGGAACACTCTGCCATGGCGCTGGAGGACACTAAACTGAACTGATAGACAATAAAAGAGAGAGAGAGAGAGAGAGGTCGACTGTAAAGCCCACCCACAGAGAAAACTGATAGGTCTACTTGGCACAAAGAGAGACCAATCAGGATGTCTCTCTGTCACTCTATTGCTATGTCTGTCACTCGCTCTCTCTGTTCTCTCTGTCTGTCTGTCTGTCTGTCTGTCTGTCTGTCTGTCTGTCTGTCTGTCTCTCTCTCTCTCTCTCTCTCTCTCCCCCCCCAACTCGCTCGCTCTCAAAAATTAATTTCTGGGATAGTGCATATAATTTGCGGGTGTCAGGGAGCCGCTATCAATATGTGGGAGACTTCTGGAACTTCCGGGAGAGGTGGAATGTCTGTGTACAACTTTAGATATATTGTATGTTGTGCACTAACTGGGTGCTGCATGGAGCATCAACACGGAATCAGAATTCACACAAGAAATAAAAACACAGGAATTGTGACATCCTAACTTTAAGAGGTCAATGTCATGTATATCAGCGGCTATGAGGAGTTTGTGCTGATTTGGTATATCACCAAAGACTAGCAAACTTCTACAGACCTACAGTGGACAGCATTCTAACTGACTGCATCATCGCATGGTATGGATGCTGTCATGTACAGGATTGAAAGAGGCTATAGAGGATTGTGGTCTCAGCAAGTTCGATTATGGGCACAAACCTTCTCCACCATTGAAGCTATCTTCCAAAGACAATGCATAAAAAATCAGTACATTTAAAAACCATCCCCATTCAGGACATGCCCTCTTCTCATTTCTACCATCAAGGAGGAGATACAGGAGTCTGAAGACCCACATTCAACATTTTTAGGAACAGCTTCTTGCCCTCCATCATCAGATTTCCAAATAGTCTACGAGCCATGCACACTACCTCACTATTTCTCTTTGCAGCATTTATTTATTTATGCTTCATTGTAACTTATAGTACTTTTTATGTCTTGCAGTGTACTGTTGCTACAAACCAACACATTTCATAGCATAAGTCAGTGATAATAAACCTGATTCTAATTCACCTCCCTTTAAAGCATTAGGACCCAACCTGGATTTTCATTGACAGCTGCTGATTTCAGATTCAGATTCAGATTAGCCTATTGTTACATACTCCAGGATGCAATGAAGTCCCTTGTTTGCACAAAGCTCAAAGAGTGTACAGTAGACATGATAATGACAAATACAACAGAGACAGCAATGAGCCAGAAACAATATAATGGTGAAAGATATTCTGGAGCAAGCTGAGGAAGTGCAAAATGAAATGCTAATGTGACTATAAGAAGTGGTATAATTGTGGGTTTAAGAACGTGGAGGCACCACTGGGAACAAGATATAAAAAAATGACTCTTTCAGAAGTTTGATGGCAGCAAGAAAGGAGTTGTTCTTGAGTCTGGTCGTCCAGGATTTCAGCCTCCTGTATCTTCTCCCAGAAGGCAGAGAGAGAAAATGGAATGGCCAAAGTGACAGGCATCGTTGATGATACTGTCTTTCTAGACTGGGAATGGATGTTAGAGAAAGAGGATGAGGGGGAATAGTGTATAAACGTCACTGACAAAGGAGTGGAGTGGAAGGTAAAACAAGGCAGGAGACTGTAACTGGTTTGAGAGAAATTTACTTGGCCATGAGCCTTTTTAAATCTCGTTGATTTATATTTTAATTCTTGTAAACAGGCACACTGAATCACTATTGTCTATCGATATTAATAGATGGTGAAGAAGGCATTTGGTATGCATGCTTCATAAGTCAGGACTCAGAATATCAGGGATAGGACAACTTATTGCACTGATTAGGGTGCACTTGGAGCATTATGTGCATCATTATCAAAAGTATGGGATTGCACTGTAGAAAGTACAAAGGCAATTCAACAGGATATTGCCTAGATTTGCCTACTTTAACTACTGGAAGGTTTGGATAGGTTAGGCTTGTTTCCTTGGGCTGAATGATGATCTGACAGAAAAATATTTTTTTCATGGTAGAAGTGTCAAAAAGCAAAGGGAATAAATAGGTTTAAGATGAGAAAATTGAATTTTAAATGTATTCTGAGTGTTATGTTTTATGTTACACAAAGAACAGTTGATATCTGGAATATGCTATTAGAGGAGGTGGTGAAATCTGTTACAATCACTACATTTAAGACATATTTTGACAGACATTTAAATGAACAAGACATTCAAGGATACACTCCTAACATGGACAAAAGGGGATAGTACAGATGGGGAAAAGGTTGACACAGATGTGATGGGCCAAAGAGCCCATTTCTGTGCTTGTACTGCTCTATGACTCTATTTCTCCCAACTTCATCCACACATTTTTCCTTCCTGAAAATAAAAGCAGGAAGTGCTAGAAATAATCAGCGGCTAGATTTAATTAGGAGTTTGAGGAGATTTAGTATGTCACCAAAGACTCTCACAAATTTCTGCAGATGTACTGTGGACAGCATTCTAAATGGCTGCATCTCCAGCTGGTATGGAGGGGCCGCTGCACAGGATCGAAACAAGCTGCAGAAAGTTGTAAGGTCAGTCAGCTCCATCGTGGGCACCAGCCTCCCTAACATCCGGGATATCATCAGGAAGTGGTGCCTCAAAGAGGTGACATCCATCATTAAGGACCTCCATCATCCAAGACATGCCCTCGTGTCATTGCTACCATCAGGGAGGGGGTACAGGAGCCTGAAGGCACACACTCAATGATTCAGGAACAGATTCTTCCCCTCAGCCATCAGATTTCTGAATGGACACTGAACCCATGAACATTTCTTCACTACTTTTTCTCTTTTTGCACCACTTATTTAAATTAATTTTTTATATATATACTTATCATAATATTCAGTTTTTTAATTATGTATCGCAATGTATTGCTGCCACATAAGAACAAATTTCATGACGTGCCAGTGGTAATAAACCTGGTTCTGATTCAGAACAGGCAACAACTATGGTGAGGGAAACAGAAGAGAGAACGCTTCATGTCAGTAAAGGGATGTTTGTTCAAGGTTTCCATATTTACTTTTGAAATAACAGCCCACTAAGATTGATCTGACAACTGAATCATGAAAAGAATTCTACATGGCATCCAAAGCCTGCATAATATTAACAAGAAAATCAAGGTAACTGAGTTTAATATAATCAATTGGAAGTGATCTTAGGAAAGACTCTGATTCCATTAACATTATTGACATCTAATGTCTGTATTTTCAAGGTGACAAATATATTGTGCGCGTATTAAAAACTTCAAGAATAATAGCATCCTGATGGGATTAACTTGGCAATTAGACCTCCAGAGTGAATTAGCACAGACCACTCTGGCATTGTAATATTTATGGAATGTCAGCCAGGACATTCCAGTCCCACATCTAGAGCAATTCTGAAACCACAGGCCGGATGGTGCTGGATTCAGTCCCATGCCTGAGGTTTGCCAGCCACACCATCACCCCATCCATCCAAATGTACTTTTCCTTGATGTGGAGGACTAGCAAGGCAGACCCTTTTTATCAATATGCACACTCTGTGACCATACACCCGTACACCTGTTCATTAATGCAAATACTGTATTTAATTTGCCGATCATATGGCAGCAAATCAATGCATAAAGGCATGCAGGCATGGTCAAGAAGTTCAGTTATTGATCAGACTAAAATTCAGAATGGGAAAGAAATGTGATCTAAGTGACTTTGAACGTGAAATGATTGCTTGTACCAGACAGGATGGTTTGAATATCTCAGAAACTGCTGATTTCCTGAGATTTTCATGCACACCAGTCTTTAAATTTTACAGAGAATGGTGAAAGAATCAAAAGACATCCACTGAATGGCAGATCTGTGGGTGAAAGTAACTCGTTATTGAGAGAAGACAGAGAAGAGTGACCAGACTGGTTCAAGCTGTCAGGAAGGCGACAGTAACTCAAGTAACTGATGAGAGGGGATCCGATTGAAACATATAAGATTATTAAGGGATTGGACATGCTAGAGGTAGGAAACATGTTCCCGATGTTGGGGGAGTCCAGGACCAGAGGCCACAGTTTAAGAATAAGGGGTAGACCATTTAGAACGGAGTTGAGGAAAAACTTCTTCACCCAGAGGGTTGTGGATCTGTGGAATGCTCTGCCTCAGAAGGCAGTGGAGGCCAATTCTCTGGATGCTTTCAAGAAAGAGTTAGATAGAGCTCTTAACGATAGCGGAATCAAGGGATATGGGGAGAAGGCAGGAAGAGGGTATTGATTGTGGATGATCAGCCATGATCGCAATGAATGGCAGTGCTGGCTTGAAGGGCTGAATGGCCTACTCCTGCACCTATTGTCTATTGTCTATTGTAACCAAGGGGTACAACAGAGGCATTCAGAAGAGCATTTTTGAATGCATAACTTTCCTAATAAAGTGACCACCGACAGTAGATTTTATTCAGTATGTACAGTATATAAATGGTATACTTCCTGCTCAGTATTTATTGTAGAGTCAACTGGATTCCCACCGCTGCTTGTCAGCTATTTGTACATTCTCCTATGATTGCATGGGTTTCCTCTGGGTGCTCCACTTTCCTCCCACAGTCCAAAGACATACCAATTGGTAGGCTAATTGGTCATGATAAATTGTCCTGTGATTAGGCTGGTATTACATTGGGGGATGGTTGGGCGGCATAGTTCAAAGGGCTGAAGGGCCTACACTGCGCTGAATCAGATTAAATAAATAAATATATACACTATTAACAGTGCATCAGTACTACTCATGTTTCCTCTTCAGTACACCCAATGCTGCAGGACCCTAGACTATGGATCTACCTCACAGAGCTTTAGTAGTGCCTGCACTGAGCTTCATTGTATCCCCCAGCACGTACTCTCACAGTCTGCAATGTTTCATTCATCAGCCTTTCCTTATGGACATCGTGTGGCACTACAAAGTCAAAAGGTTTCAGGCAGACTTCTCCCAAGGTGAGAATCTTTCTGCAGCAGTTAGTGTTTGTCTCAGTGCGCACCCCTTGGAACTGCCTGTGGATCGTAGAGTTCTCTATTAAGAGCTACTTGGGATGAATCTTGCAAAGAACTTTACATTGCTTTCCAAACCTCTCAGCAATCATACTGCCCAGAAGGAGATAGACAATCAGCTTGTCCTCATCACAGCCAGCTTTGTGAGGGAAAAGATCCCAAAGGAAATTACCCTGTCACGGTAGCATTACAATTGCACAGATATAAATTCTAGAAGAGAAGTAGAAAGAATAAAAAATAAGTTACCTCAAACAGTTTAGCGGGGTGGCAGGGGGAGAATTATCACTTCCCCCGGCTATAGGTTGACTCTTTATAGAGTCTAATGTCCAAGGGTAAGAATGACCTTATCTAACGCATTTTGGAGCAGGGCAGTTGCTTGTCTTAGACTATTACTAAAAGTGCTCCTCTGTTCAGCCAAGGTTCTATGCAGAGGGTCAGAAGCATTGTCCAGAATTGCCAGGATTTTCCGTAGGGTCCTTTGTTCTACCACAGCCTTCAGTGTGTCCAGTCTGGCTCCTATAACAGAGCCAGCCTTTCTAATCGGCTTATTGACTCTGTCGGCACCAAGGAAGTGGATTATTTGTTTCTGATTGAAAATTATGACAATGGACAGCCAATACACACCTCTGTATGCATAAAATGAACAAACACACACACATACAATGCATTGGCACACAGGTATCCATGCACATACTCATGCAACCCATGTTTGCACATACACACATAACAAGATGGCAGCAGCGACCAACAGCGCCTTTTGGCAGACAACTGATAATACCACTGGATACTCTAGCAGTTATTTCTTCTGAACTGTGATTGCTGCAGACGGCAGCCTGTAATTTCCATTTTAAGAATGTTCTTCTGAACCGGCAACCTGGGGATTCTGCGGTCTCCTGGGGGATTCGGTGAAGTGGACTCTCGACAGTGCAGGTACAGCCGGGTTGCATGCTGCATTGAGACCTGATGGTGGAGGACAAACCTGTGGTCAGCTCCATTACTCCGTGCCAATTAAAGCGTCGAGCAAGATTAAAATTGTCGAGGATGGGAGTGGAAAATGGACAGGTGTTCAGCACTGTCTGCCTGTGTTTTACTGTGCTTCCTTTCTTCCTGCTACTACCTTCGGATGGGAGGTGCAGTAGCTGCCAGGTTCAAGGGCAGTTGTTATCCTGTAGCCATAGGGTCCCTGGCTGACTTCATTCGCCTCAGCACTGAACAGGTTCCGCAGGTGAGGACTCACTTACAGGGAACCTGCAGTTCACGTTCTATGTCTTTGTTTACTTCTTTTATTATTTGCGTGGTTTGATCAAGATGTCAAGGCCAAGGGCGAAGGATGTATAGTGTTCAGCTCACTACTCTGTAGGTTTACTTGCTTCAGTGCTAAACTGCCTGCCACTGTGGCCTGCGGCCACCGGCACCGCAGTGCTGAACTGGCTCTGGCTGTGGCCTGCGGCCGCCGGCACCGCAGTGCTGAACTGGCCCTGGCTGTGGCCTGCGGCCGCCGGCACCACAGTGCTGAACTGGCCCTGGCTGTGGCCTGCGGCCGCCGGCACCACAGTGCTAAACTGGCCCTGGCTGTGGCCTGCGGCCGCCGGCACCACAGTGCTGAACTGGCCCTGGCTGTGGCCTGTGGCCGCCGGCACCGCAGTGCTGAACTGGCTCTGGCTGTGGCCTGCGGCCACTGGGCTCCTGGACTGGCTTCACTTGCCTCAGTGCTGAACTGGCTCCATGGCTCTGAGCTCACTTTTAGGCTCTCTGAGTTTCTTTCCTTGCGTATTGGGTGCTTAACCGTCTTGACTTCACTACACCTTCCTCCAATTCCAGACTCACTCCTTTCGAACACTCTGCTCTCCACTCCCTCTGCACCAATCCTAATCTTACTATAAAACCCGCTGATAAGCGAGGTGCTGTTGTAGTCCAGCGTACTGACGTCTACCTTGCCGAGGCACAGCGACAACTCGAGGATACCTCCTCTTATTTACCCCACGACCATGACCCCACTAAGGAACACCAGGCCATTGTCTCCCACACCATCACCAACCTTATCAGCTCTGGGGATCTCCCATCCACTGCCACCAACCTCATAGTTCCCACATCCCGCACTTCCCGTTTCTACCTCCTACCTAAGATCCACAAACCTGCCTCTCCAGGTAGACCCATTGTCTCAGCTTGCTCCTGCCCCACCAAACTCATTTCTGCATACCTCGACACTGTTTTATCCCCCCTTGTTCAATCCCTTCCCACCTATGTTCATGACACTTCTCAGGCTCTGAATCTTTTCAATGATTTTAAGCTCCCTGGCCCCCACCGTCTTATTTTCACCATGGATGTCCAGTCCCTATATACCTCCATCCCCCACCAGGAAGGTCTCAAAGCTCTCCACTTCTTTTTGGATTCCGTCTCCGCAGCATCTGCTCTCAGGATGAGGCTTTTCATTCTAGGACGAAGGAGATGTCCTCCTTTTTTAAAGAAAGGGGCTTCTCTTCCTCCACCATCAACTCTGCTCTCAAACGCATCTCTCTCATTTCATGCACATCTGCTCTCACCCCATCATCCCGCCACCCCACTAGGGATAGGGTTCCTCTTGTCCTCACCTACCACCCCACCAGCCTCGGGTCCAACATATTATTCTCCGTAACTTCCACCACCTCCAATGGGATCCCACCGCCAAGCACATCTTTCCCTCCCCCCCTTTCCACTTTCTGCAGGGATCGCTCCCTACACGACTCCCTTGTCCATTCGTGCCCCCCATCCCTTCCCACCGATCTCCCTCCTGGCACTTACACTTATTGCAAGCGGAACAAGAGCTACACCTGCTCTTACACTTCCTTGCTCACCACTATTCATGCCCCCAGACAGTCCTTCCAGGTGAGGTGACACTTCACCTGTGAGTCGGCTGGTGTGATATACTGCGTCCGGTGCTCCCGGTGCGGCCTTCTGTATATTGGTGAGACCCGACGCAGACAGGGAGACTGTTTTGCTGAACACCTACGCTCTGTCCGCCAGAGGAAGTAGGATCTCCTAGTGGCCACACATTTTAATTTCACGTCCCACTCCCATTCTGATATGTCCATCCATGGCCTCCTCTACTGTAAAGATGAAGCCACAGTCAGGTTGGAGGAACAACACTTTATATTCTGTCTGGGTAGCCTCCAACCTGATGGCATGAATATTAATTTCTCTAACTTCCGCTAATGTCCCTCCTCCCCTTCTTACCCCATCCCCTATTTTATTTATTTATTCATTTAGTATTTCCCCCCCTTTTTTCTCTCTCTGTTTCCCTCTCACAATCACTCCTTGCCTGCTCGCCATCTTCCTCTGGTGTTCCCCTCCCCCTTTCTTTCTCCCCTGTCTGCAGCTTTGTTTCCCTTTAGCCAATCAACTTCCCATCTCTTAGCTTCATCCCTCCCCCTCCTGTCTTCTCCTATCATTTCAGATCTCCCCCTCCACCTCCCTCTTTCAAATCTCTTACTATCTCTTCTTTCAGTGAGTCTTGACAAAGGGTCTGGGCCCGAAATGTCGACTGTACCTCTTCCTGTAGATGCCGCCTGGCCTGCTGTGTTCTACCAGCATTTTCAGTGTGTTGCTTGAATTTCCAGCATCTGCAGATTTTCTTGTGTTTGCGTGTTTAACAGTCTTGGTTGTGTTGATTTAATGGGTTCCGTTGTGTTTCTTTGTTTTGTGGCTGCCTGCAAGAAGACAAATGTCATGGTTGTAGACAATATACATACTTTGATAACAAGTGTACTTTGAAATATAAACTTTGAATCATGCACATGCATACAGACTCTCCCAGTTCTCCCCATGCTCTTCTCATCCAGCAAGCCATGCTCCTCCAACTGGCTGCTGCTTCCATTTCATCCATTCATCACTACTAATCGTCCCAGAAACCATGACACTGAAGGCCTGAGTGCTAACATAGGGCTCCAGCGGGCAAACTTCCCAGGGATTTCAGATATCCCTCAGATGATATCTCGGGCAGGCAGAGCAATACACTACCTGCAGATGGTGGATACAGGAAGAGTTGCTTCATGGAACAAAAGCAGCAACCAAGTGACAGCCGCAGGATAAATGTCTGAAGTCCACCACCCAGTAGAATGTTGTTCATGAGCCACTTTGAACAGTCACCTCATTGTCTAAGGGCAAGTGTATTCTGAGGTCATGGAGTGCGGGAGTCTGCACGGCACACCCTACCTGTATATGATGGCCTGAATCTCTGAAATATCTCCCTAGTTTATTCCAGTCCTCTCCCCTTTTCCTCACCACACTTCAAAAAATGTGATTTCAAATTTGTTCAGTTTGTCCTATCTGAATTGAGCAAGTGATCGAGTGCTCTGCCGTCCCAGGAAAGCTACCAGAAGGAGAGGCAGAGACAAGGCAAGGGGCCATGATCAACTACATTTATCACTAAGGAAAGCATCGAGGAAGATTGAAACATCAAGGCAAATGTGGAGGAGAGCGAACGGTTCTTGGAAAGGCAGCGGGCTCATGCTGCTTCCCCCAGAGGGGCTGCTGGTTCATGTCCCTCCTCTTGGAGAGGCTGCTAGTTTATGTTGCTTCCCTCAGGGGGGCTGTTTGTTCGTCTCCCTTCCATCAGAGAGGCTGCTGGGTCCCAATGCTCTTGGAGGTGTTACCAAAATTTGTGAGATTTATAGATTGGACATATTGACCTTTTTTCAGTTTCGTGTTTCGAGTTTCTTTTATGTTCTTGCCCATTGTTTCTTGTTACCAATCGTCGAGCTGAGGGTTTGGGTGATCAGTTAGTTTTTGTGTGAGGGAGGGCTGTGGGGGTTTGGGGTATACAAGTTTTTTTCTTTTTTTTCTTTTCGTATGGGGGACATGTTTGATGTCTTTCTTTCCAGTATTTCTGAGGTTTTCTGTATTTTATAGCTATTTGGAGAAGACAAATCTCAGAGTTGTACTCTACATACATACTCTGATAATAAAATGAGCCTTTGAAGTTTATCACTAAATTCACCAGCCTTCAGGGAAGTGCTTCTCAATCATTTCATAGAACAGCACAGTATACTATAGGCGTTTTAGGCCACAATGTTGTGCCGCCCTTCTAACCTACTGCAAGATCAAATTAGCTCTTCCCACCCACATCACCCTCCATTTTGTCCTTTTATCCATGTTCCTGTGTAAGTCTCTTAGATATCTCCAATGTATCTAACTCTACCACCACCCTGGCACTCGCTCCAGGCACCCACCACTCTCTGTATAAAGAACTTGTGTTTGATAAACTCCCCCCCCCGTTATACTTTCCTCCAATCACTTTAAAATTATGCTCCCTCACATTAGCCATTCTCCACCCTAGGAAGAGGTTGCTGGCTGTCCACTCTATCTATGCCTCATATAATCTTTTACACCTCTATCAATTCACTGCTCACGTTTTGCATGCCACAGTCCCGAGGAGACACCAGATTGCTTGGAGGAAGAGGGAGTTTAAAAGAAGTGTGTAGGGGTAGCGGACGCATTTTGTATGCTACAGTCCCAAGGAGACTTTAGATTGCACATAATTAGGTAGTTGGCAAGGACCATTAAAAAAAAGTTTGGTTTAAGTGGAGCAGCCTTTGTCAGTAGGCCAGTGTTGGAGTGGGGATTTGAGGCTTTAGTTCATCGAAGCTTTGCTGAGGAGAGACTAGACCATAGGTAGGTTTTATTTTTTTTTATTACTTATTCTTTCTTTTTCTCTTATTGCACATTTAGAGCAGTGGTGATGCCAGACAGGATACTGGAATGCTCCTCTTGCAGGACATGAGAAGGTAGGGAGCAATGTTGACAACGTGGAGTTTACAATGATTTGTCTGCTGATTTATAGTGCTTTTATTGAAAAAATTATTGTTTCACTATATCAATTTCCAGAGAAGTAAAAGGTGTGGATCCAGCATCCTGGTAAATCCCCTCTATGCCTTCTCTAAAGCTTTAACATTCTCCCTATAATGAGGTGCCTAGAGCTGAACACAATACTCCATGTATTTCTTCTCACCCCACTTAGGTTTTTGTGCTAATTATCACAAATCCAGTTTATAGCACTGAAGCACTCTACCTGCTGGCAGATATGTCCAAAAAGCAATATCCATGAAAGTACATTTGTCAACTGTTTGAGATTTGATTGGTTAATTTCTGGTTTTGTTGATTCCTATCACGTGAATGACTGAAGGTAAGTGTTCAGTAATATAACTGGATGAAGTAACATATGCTGGAACACAGGATGTATTTCCCGGAGGCACTAAATAGTGATTCTTAAAAGCAGGACTGTAATAATTCATAAACTTTTGCTTATGATAATACTTTTCCACAAAAAAATGTATTCGTGTGAATGATGGCCTTTGTAATTTGTGTTTTGTGTGATACTTATCAATGCATGGACTATAGTTTTATAACATAAAGTATTTAATTTTGTGAAAAATATGTCATCTGTAAGCTATTTATTTACTGTTGAGGTCTCTTTAAAGTCTAATTATTGAAAATAAACAAGTTCACAAATTGCTGAAAGGGATGACTATTCCTATCAGTCCTGTTCCAGTTTTATGCATAACCAAGTTAACTAGTCATACACAACTGACCTCTCATATCTCTGAAAATTTACTTTCAAGTACCTTTCCAGCTTCATTTAGAACGTAACAATTGAATCTGCCTTCAGAACACCTTTAGGGCCATGGATTTTTTGCCCCCTGAATAAATAAGGCTTTTCTTCATGTTACTTTTGGCTCTTTGGCTAGTCGAATATTTCACAATGTTATTTAGGAGCAGGAGTCAGTCGTACCTTTCCTTAAGGTCTGCCATTTAATACCTGACCTAACTGTAGCATCAACCCCAAGTTCCCTTTCTCAAAGAGTAAACTTTAGCCCCTTCGTTATCAAGATTCTGTCTACCTTTTCCTTGAAAGTATTTTGCTTCCACTATCCTTTATCATCCTTAGGGGGAAACAAATTGTTTCTTCTCTATCTTAAATGGGAGATCATTGACATTTAGCAGTGACCACTTGCCCTGTTTTTTTTCTCTCACCAGATAAAGCATTATCCACACATTCAGGTATCTCAGGAGCTTATTTGTTTCAATCAAGTTGCAATTATTCCATGTCCTTTTATTTCTGACCCCTCTGCCAATGGGAAGCATTTTTCTCAGCTCTTCCCAAGCACTTAAAGATATTAAATACTTCTATTAGAGCAGACGCACAAGAGACTGCAGATTCTGAAATCTGGGCCTAAAAGCATGTGTTTGGAGAAGTTCTGCTGGTCAGGCAGCATCTGCAGAGGCAGGGGTTGAAGCCTTTGCCTCCAGGGATGCTGCTGGAGCCACTAAGTCCCCCTTGCAGTTTATTTCTTACTTCAATCAAATCACTGTACTCTTGTTCACTATACCATTTATTTATAATATACAGATTCCTAGTCCAATTCCTTCAGCAACTGAGATGCATTCAATCTGACCCAGTTGACTTATCCATTTTCTGTATGGCTAGCCTTTTTTAGCACCTGAATTTTTTAGCTCATCCAGTACTCAACCACATCTTCCATTTCTGACCAGCAGCTCTTTCATTTGAAAAGACCGAATAATACCTTGGTCACACCCAACTTAAGTAGGTCCCTTTTTTGATTGCCATATTGCCCCTACTTATTACACGTTTATTCTGCAGAATACGTCCCTGAAGATATTTGGTTCTTGGTATTGATATGGTTGTATAATTGTCACATGCTCTGAGGTACAGTGAAAAGCTTTTGCTTTGCATGCCATTCAGTCAGATCCCGCCATTCCACAGCTGTCTGTAAGGAGTTTGTACATTCTCCCCGTGACCGTGTGGATTTCCTTTGGATGCTGTGGTTTCATCCCACAGCCCAAAGATGCACCAGTTAGTAGGTTAATTGGTCCTTGTAAATTGTCCCGTGATTTGGCTAGGGTTAAATTGGATGTTGCAGGCAGCACAGGTCAAAGGACAGGAAGGGCCTACTCCACCCTGCATCTCAATAAATAAATAAAATACATAATTACATCATTGTAGTAAAGAGAAAATAGAGGACAGAATATAGTGCTGAAGGGACAGAGAGAGTGCAATTAGACAGAAAAGGTGCAGACAGGTTCCCTTTTCTGTTTTCTGCCAGTTGATTCTCATGTTTGTTTTGGTCTCATTTCCTTTCTCGCTTCTCTTCTAATTTATAGAAGCAGCGTGTTTCTCTAGATTGTCAATCACAATGGACTCAGCACAATATATCATAAGCACATCCACCCCACCATTGGTCGTAACTACAGGGGGTGCTGCCTCAGGGAGGCTGCATCTATCATTAGAGATCCTCACCATCCATGCAATGCCATCTTCTTACAGCTGCCATTGAAGAAAAGGTACAGAAGCCTGAAGTCCCACATCACCAGGTTCAAGAACAGCTACTTCCCTTCAACCATTCAGTTCTGGAACCAATCTGCACAGCATTAATCACCTCTGTTCAGCAACACTATGATCACTCTGTACCAAAATAAACATTATTCAATTTTGTTCTAATTGTGTTTTTTCTTGTAAACAATGTGTTTAATTTATGTTTTTCTCATGAATGCTACTTATCTGACGATGTGATTAGCGGGCATGATTTTTTACAAGATAAAACACAATTAGAACAAAAAGTAATTTAGTGCAATGCGATCAAGGTGGTCCTAGTGTTGCTATCTTGAAATAATAATTAGTGTTGTGCAGATTGTTTCAAAAACTGGTTTAATGGTTTAAGGGAAGTAGCTTTTCTTGAAACAGGTGGTGTGGGACCAAGCTTCTGTACCTTCTACCTGATGGTAGCTGCAAGGAGATGGTATGGCCTGGATTTTGAGGCTCTCTGATGATGCCCTCTTGTGGCAGATCTTCTTGTAGGTACTACCAATGATGTGGAGGGATTAAACTGCAATGTATTGGGCAGAGTCCACTACACTTCTTCCTGTAGCTTCTTATGTTCCAGTGTATTTGAGTTGTTGTACCAGACCATGATGCAACCAGTCAGTACACTTTCAGCAGTACATTTGCTGAAGTTTGCTGGAGTGTTTGGTGACAAGTTAAGCTTCCACAGCCTCCTACGGACACAAAGTCACTGGTGTGTTTTCTTTGTGATTTCACCTACGTTCTGGGCCTAGGACGAGTCATCCAATATATTATCACCCAGGAATTTAAAATTGCAGACCCACTGTACCACCAAAACCCCAATGTAGACTGGCACCTGCTTGTCCTGCTTTCCCTTCCTGTAGTCAACAAACATCTCTTTAGTTTTAATGGCTTTGAGTGAGAGGTCGTTGCAGTTCCATTCAACAAGGTACACTTGTGATTCGTTCAACAACAGTGGTGTCATTGGAAAATTTGCATTTGGTTTTGGAGCTAGGCTTAGCCGCACAGTTGTGTGTGTATAGAGAACAGAGCAGGGAGCTAAGAACACAGCCTTGAGGTGCACCTGTGTTGATGGCCAAGAGGAGATGTTCTTACTGATTAAAGTCTACTGATGAGGAAGTCAAGTATCTAGATGCAGAGGGAGGTACAGAGGCCCAGGCTTTGAACCTTGATAAATAGTTTAGGTGGGCTGTAGTCGACATACAGCAGCCTGATGTATGAGTTCCTCTTGTCGAGATGGTTCAGATCAGAGCAAAGAGTCAGAGATATCACACCTGCTATTGACCTGTTGTGGTGGTCAACAAATTGAAGCTGCCCAGGTCATCTCTGAAGCAGAAATCAATTTGCAATATAATCAACCTTTCGAAGCACCTCATTACATTGAGACAGCTCACCATGCCTTTCTTGCACGCTGATGCTATTAATGCCTTTTTGAAGCAGATGAGAACCTTATTCTGCAAAAGTAAGAGTTTGAATATGCCTATAAATGGCAGTTTTCCATTGAAATGTGGAAATCCTCTATTTTCTTCCTCCAACATTGACTCAGGCATTGGAAAGTTTGAAGTTTGACCTTCATAAACCATTATATTCGTTTCAATGGGTTAGAAATACTGATGTAATTATAATGAGCACAACATTGGCAGAAGAGCTAAAGTCCTTCAGAGAAGTCTTAACACCAAATGCTAACATTATTTTTTATGCACTTATTCAACTTTTCAGACAGTATTCCCAATATAGTAAAACTCAATTTATCCAACAATTCAGAAATGATGGTAGTTCCGAAGACTTGCTCACCACAACACCACTGCCTTGTCATTCATGGACACTTGACTCCTACATTCCTATTCCACTCCCAAGGCCTTACTTCCTGCACTTTCTTTTCCATCTCCTGTGTCCCTGGATCCCATGGTCCCTCTCCATTCATTATAGCCCTGATGACTGTACTCTCTTTGAATCTGAGCAACACACACAAAATACTGGAGGAACTCAGCCGGTTAGACAGTATCAATGGAGGGAAATAAACAGTCGACATTTCGGGCTGAGACCTTTCATCAGGACTGGAAAGGAAGGGGCAGAAGCCAGAATATAATGCAGTGAGAGGTTTAGGAGCACAAGTTGGCAGGTAATAGGTGACTCCAGGTGATGCAAAAGGTATGTGGATGAGGGGATGATAATCAGAGAAGCTCGAAGGTGGGGGTGGAGAGGCAAAGGGCTGAAGAAGAAGGAATATGATAGGAGAGGACAGTGGACCATGGAATTAAGGTAAAGAGGTGGGAAACCAAAGAGAGCTGATGGGAATGAAATAACATTGGAGAGGGGAAGAGAAGGAGTAAGAGGCCACCAGAATGGGAAAATTCTGAGGGAAGACAAAGGGGGTGTGGTGGAAACAGAGAGGAGTGGTTACCGGAAGTTAGGAAAAACAACATTCATGCTGTCAGGTTGGAGACAACCAAGATGGAAAATGAGCTGCTGTTCCTCCAACCTTCACCTTGGCTGCAGAGGGGAGCATGAACAGACGTGTTGTTAGAATGGGAAGTGGAATTGAAATGGGTGGCCATTGAAATGGAGACCTTGGCTATTATAGAGGATGAAGAGAAGGAGCTTGAAGATGCAGTCCTCCAATCTGTGTTGGGCCTCACTGATGTAGAAGAGGCCACACTGGGAATGCCAGATGCAATTAGTGACCCCAGCAGGTCCACAGCTAAAGGGCTGCCTCATCTAAAATTACTGCTTAGGGTTTTGAATAGTGGGGAGGTTAGAGGTGTAAGGGAATGTGTAGCAGCTGAAGTACCAGGAGGGAGATCAGTGGGGAGGGATGAGTGGAGAAGGAAGTCATGCAGAGAATGATTACTGCATAAAGAAGGAGGGGGGAGTAAGGCGGGAGGGTTCAAGGAATGATGTTCCTTGTGGTGGGAACCCACTGAAAGTTGCAAAAAAATGTGTTGGATGCAGAGGTCTGTGGGGTTGTAGATGATGACAAGGGAAACGCTATCCCCGTTATTCAGGAGTGGGGAATGAGGTGACGTAGACATACTGAAATTGGAGGAGATAACAGTGAGGCAGCATCAATAGTGGTGGAAGGGAAATACCTCTTTTTTAAAAAAAGAGGAACATTTGGATATCCTGGAATGGAAATACCTCTTTCACCTTCTCACATCATTCTCTTTCATTCCCCCCCTCCACCACCCAACTACCTTTCTCCTCACTTGGACTCACCTGTCACCTGCCAGCTAGTGGTCCTCCCATCCCCCACCATTTTATTCCAGCTTCTACCCCCTTCCTTTCTAGTCCTGATGAGGGATCTCAGTCCGAAACATTAATTGTTCATTGAATATCTCCATTCATTGATGCTGCCTGATCTCTTGAGTTCCTACAGCATTTTGTGCATGTTGTTGAAGATTTCCAGGATCTGCAGAATCTCTTGTGTCACCCTTTAAATTTGCCTGGTTCAGTGAAAAAATTATTATAATACTACAAACCATTTTATAAAAATAGTGTGTGTTCATGCATCGTCGACGTCGATGAGGACCTCGACTCTATTATGATGATGTCGAGACTAGCGCGTGATTTGGATTTAAGTGAGGGAGAGTTGCGCAGCATCAGCCTCACTCTCTCTTCTCAATTCCCATCTGGATCCAGTGGCAAGACAGAGTCGAGATGGCTGGAGATGGGACTAGGCGCAGTGGATGACCAGGACGTCTTCTGTATCTTGTCCTGGTCTACATGTCCCACGACACTTGCAGAGACCGCCTTCTTGACCATTGGACCTTCCATTGTTCTCGTCCGCTCAATCCACCGGAGTCTGTCTTCACATGCTGGGATAGACAACTCCTTATCTCACCTAGGGTTTGAGACCTGCCGGCTGCCCTCACCTGGTTTAGCCAGCTTGTTGTCATATGCAAACAGCTACGGGGAGCCACAGGTGAGAGCTGAGTGCCTGGTGGGGAGCAAAGGTGGACTAACGGCCTTGAAAAGGACATGACATGTTCCCCCACCAGAGGTGCTACCCCTCCCTGACACCCCATACACCCCATAAAAATAGTACAGTAAAGCTGAATTGGTGTATTAGTAGAAATGACCTCTAATTGTCACAAAAATCTGTTTGCTTGAAGTCCCATGCATGCTATATTGTTGGACAACACACACAAAATACTGGAGGAACTCAGCAGGTCAGGAAGCATCTATGAAGGGGAATAAGCTGTCAACATTTTACACCAAAATACTTCATTAGGACTAGAAAGGAAGGTGGAGGAAGCCAGAATAAGATGGTTAGGGGAGGGGGAAGCTGGCAGGTGATTGATGAGACCTAGTGAGATGGAAAGTGGGTAGTTGGGTGCACTGGTTGAAGTAAGAAGCTGTGAGGTGATAGGTGAAAGGGGAAAAAGGCTGAAGAAGAAGGAATCTAATACTAAAGGGTGGTAAACCATGGAAGAAAAGGATGGAGGAGGGAAACCAGAGGGATGTGAAGGGCAAATGAGAAGGTAACCAGAATGAGGAGTGGAAAAAGAAAGAAGGAGTGAGGGGAGCAAAATTTACGAGAAATTAGGGAAATCAAAGTTTATGCCATCAGATTGGAGACTACCCAAATGGAATATGAGGTGTTGCTTCTCATCCCAAAAAACTGACTGTTTATTCTTCTCCATAGATGCTGCTTGGCTTGTTGAGTTTGTCCAGCACTTTTGTGTGTGTTCCTGAAGATTTCCAACATCTGTAGAATCTATTGTTGAGGATTATTGGAATTAATTGCTTGAAATGCAATTGAAAAGTCAGCAAACATGATAGTATATTCAAGGCAAAGCTATACACAGAAAGGGTCTGGTGCCAGGCACGGGACAGTATTGTGGACTGTGTAGATTCTATTGCCATCTCCTCCTCTTCATCCAGCTTGTCACTAACATTTATACATGTGCATGGAAAAATGGGAGACAGGTAGAAGCTTGGTGCCACTCACGGCTTGGTCTGCTTTGCAGAAGGTCCAGTTTGGCTGGCATTCTTGATCCAAATCATGTTAGTGTGGCAGGCAGGCACTATGGGCAGCATCATTAGGCAAAGGACCAGCAGGAGAATGATCCAGCCTGATATCACACCACTAATTAGGTTCTTTATATCAAACAGTTTCTCATAGATTTATTTTCTATTTATTGTCACAAGCCGCAGAATGTATACAATTGGCCTTTATTTTTGACGTGTTTGCTGCGTGACCTTGTGAATAATAGGACAATTGAACTTCATCCATCGATTCACACAGAGGTTGCCTCTGACAACCCTTCACTTAGTGCATGGAAAATTACGGGTTAGTTCAGCAAGCTACTGCATTAGTGCTTGCTGAGGAACTTGATATTTTAAAATGCTGTCACCTCAGTCGAGATGTGCCTCTTTCCCTTGAAGAGTCCTTTTAAAAAAGAATACAAGGTCTGTTCGAAAGCTAACTGGGGTTTCAGTACATTTTAACTTTGCAATTCTGTAAAGAACAAATGTTTGACTCTCGTCCATAATGTGATTAGTCCTTTTAAATTAAAGGATCCCACTTCCATTGATAATCAACAGGTTCACTAAGCTCAAAATGCTGGAGGAACGCAGCAAGGCAAAATGGATTGTGTCAGTTGCTGCTTGATGGTCGGTGTGGACTCTGCGTCAAAAACCCAATTCTATGCTATACCGGTGTATGATAATACAGTGCAATAGTCTGTCAGCCTCCTGCCTAATACAGGCAGTCCCAGGGTTGGATAAGAGTTCCACTCCTGAGATTGTTCCATTGGACCCAGCAAGGACTGACTGAGATAAAAGCCAGTGGACTCACATTCTGCAGTAATTTACAAAAGGGAAAATACTTAAGAGGGGAAGAGTTCTGGATCATGGAGCAAAATACATGGATTGGCTCAAATTGGGTAGATGTTCTAAAATCAGATGGGCTGACTGCCTCTTTCTGTTCTGTAGAACTTCATGTTATTATCAAGGAAGCAAAGACATCTGGACTTAATACTGAATTGTCCAATTTCTGGTAACTTGAATTCTCGTTCTGCACCAAAGTAGTTCAAAAAGTTCAAAGTAAATTTTATTATCAAAGTACATATATGTCGCCATATACAACCCTGAGATTCACTTTCTTGTGGGTATACTCAATAAATCTGTAGAATAATAACCATAACAGAATCAATAAAAGACTGCCCAGCTAGGGTGTTCAACCAGAGTGCAGAAGACAACAAAACTGCAAATACAAAAAGAAGAAACAATAATAAATAATAAATAAATATCGAGAACACGTAATGAAGAGTCCTTGAAAGTGAATTCATTGGTTGTGGGAATGATGGGCAAATAAATTTGAGTGAAGTTATCCCGTTTGGTTCATGAGCCTGATGGTTGACGGATAGTAACTGTTCCTGAGCCTAATGGTGTGAGTCCCGAGGCTCTTGTATCTTCTTTCTGATGGTGGCAGTGAGAAGAGACAAGTGGTGGTGGTCCCTGATTCCACTGCCATATTCCACTGCTGTTGGACTTCGGCCATATTCCACCGAGATACAACACTGGGAGGACGTTCCTGCCTGTGGCCATCGAACTTGCAGCTCCTTCCGTGGAGGATCAGACACCCTGAGCCAATAGGCTGGTCCTGGACTTATTTTCCATCTGGCATAGTTTGCATTTTGTTGTTTGATTGTTTGTGTTTTTTGTATTGCTATATTTATGCTCTATTCTTGGTTGGTGCGGCTGTAACGAAACCCAGTTTCCCTCGGAATCAGTAAACTCTATCCATCTATCTATCTATCTATGATGGATTCTGCTTTAGTATGACAGTGGTTCATGTAGATGTGCTCAATGCTTGGGAGGGCTTTACCCATGATGGACTGGGTCATATCCACTGCTTTTTGTAGGATTTTCCATTCAAGGGCATTGATGCCCAGAATCAGAATCAGAATTAATATCACCAGCATATGTCATGAAATTTGTTTTCTCTCTCTCTCTCTCTCTCTGTCTCTCTCTCTCTCTCCTCTCTCTCTCTCTCTCTCTCTCTCTCTCTCTCTCTATATATATATATATATATAAATCCTGAAAATAGTGTTTATGTGTTCAATGTCCATTCAGAAATTGAATGACAAAAGGAAAGAAGCTGTTCCTGAATCATTGAGTGTTTCCATACCAGGCAGTAATGCAGCCAGTCAATGTACTCTGCACTACACATCTATAGAAGTTTGTCAAAGTTTTAGATGTCATGCCAAATCTCCGCAAACTCCTAAGGAAGTAGAAATACTCTGTGCTTTCTTCATAATTGCACCTATATGCTGGACCCAGGACAGGTCCACCAAAATAATAACACCTTGGAATTTAAAGTTTCTATGCTCTCCACCTCTGATCCTTTCATGAGGACTGGCTTATGGTTTCTTTCTCCTGAAGTCTATAATCAGCTCCTTGGTCTTGCTGATGTACAGTAAGAGTTTGATACCTGTGCTGATGGAGATCATGAGGACATGTAGCTGCTAATCTGAAATGACTAGGATCTGCAAGTGAGGAAATCTAAGATCCAATTGCACAAGGAGGTATTGAAGATAAGTTCTTGGAGCCTATTGATTAGATTTGAGAGGATGATAGTATTGAATGCTGAGCTGTAGTCGATACAGCGCATCCTGGTGTACGCATCATTGCTGTCCAGATGTTCCAGGTTTGAGCAAAGAACTAATGAGATGGCACCTGCTGTGGATGTATTGCTCCGGTAGACAAATCGGAGTGGATCTAAGTTGCTTCCCAGGCAAGAGTGGATATGTTTATCACCAACTTCTCAAAATAATTCATCACTATAGATGTAAATGTTACTGGGCAATAGTGATTGAAGCAGGTCGTCATGCTCTTCTTGGGCATTGATTTAATGGAAGCCTGCCTGAAATAGGTGGGTACCACACACTGCTGAAGTGAGAGGTTAAAGATTTCAGTGAGCAGACCAGCCAGATGATCAGCACAGATATTAAAGTCTTGTCCAAGTATCCCATCTGGGCCGGTTACTTTCTGTGACAGAAACAGAAATCATAGGATCATTGATGATTTGGAAGTTCACAATGGTTCCTCCAGGTTTTAATGGTCAAAATGAGCACTGAAGGCATTAAGCTGATCTGGAAGTGAAGTGCTGTTGTTTCCTGTGTCGCTTGATTTAACTTTATAAGAGGTGATAGTATTCAAGCCCTGCCATAACTGTCGAGCATCCTTTGTTGATTCAACTTTGATCTGGAATTGCTACTCTGCCCATGAGATGGCTATCCCATTTTGTGTTTCTGTTTGTGTTTCTTCCCTATTTTCTTGTTCGTTCTTTGGAGTGGAGGTCGTAGTCAAAGAATAACAGAGCATAGAAGCAGGTCCTTCTGCGCAACTCATCCATGCTGACCATGGTACCAAACAAGCTAGGCCCATTTCTTCGCATTTGCTTTATATCCCTCTAAAACCTTCCTATCCATGTAAGTCTCTTGAATATTGAGCAACACTCAAAATGCTGGCCAAGTAGCATCTATAGAGGGGAATAAACTGTCAACATTTTAGGTCCCAGCCTGAAACGTTAACTTCATGTATACTAACTGACCTACTGAGTTCCTCAAGCATTTTGTGTTTTGCTCTGGATTTCCAGCATCTGCAGCATCTCTTGTGTTTATGTCATTTGAATAGTGTAATTGTACGTACCTTAACCACTTACTCTGGCAACTTATTCCACTTACCAGGGATCCCCTCTCTTTTTTATTGCATGGGCCCTTACTATTAACCGAGAGCTCTGTGGACCCCAGGTTGGGCACCCTCTGCATGAAGAAAACATTCACCTGGTTCCTTTTTAAATTTTCACCTCTCACCTTAAACCAGTGACCTCTACTTTTTATTTCCATGTACTTTGCATCCACACACTGCCTGTTACACCCACACACAAAGAGTAAGTCAGTGTTCGGTAGTTGGCATGGACTCTTTTCCATGATGCTGGCTGGCCTGCTGAGTTCCTCCACCATTTCTTGTATTACTTTGATTTCCAGCATCTGAAGATTTTCTCTTGTTTGTGTGTCACGTCAAAGAATGCCACTGCCTTGGAGTGTGCAAGTACAACCAAAAGTGTCCATGCTGCGCATTAGACTAGTGTGGGCAGGACTGCCAAACAGGGATAATGAGAATTATGGGGCTACTGGGGAGGCGGGGGGAGGGGGGAAATTACTTGTGGCAGACCTGCTCTGTCACAAAGCCATACAGTACAGAAGCAAGCCATTTCCTGAATCTGGTGGTGTGGGTCCTGAAGCTCCTGTACCTTCTTCCTGAAAGCAGCAGCAAAAAGAGAGCTGGATGGCGAGGTCTTTGCTGATGGATGCTGCAACTCTGCTCCTTGTAGATATGCTCAATGGTGGGGAGGGCTTTACCTATGATGGGACACTCGGACTGTTTCCATTACTTTTTGTAGGCTTTTCTGTCAAAGGTTATTGCTTTTTCCATACCACACTGTGATGTAACCAGTCAGTATCTCGCAGCTGTATGTCTGTAGGAGTTTGTCAAAGGTTTAGGTGTCATGTCAAATCTTTGAAAACTTTTTAGAAGTTAGAGGTGCTGCCCTGTTTTCTTTGTAGTGGCACTTACGTGCTGGGCCCAGGAATGATCCTCTGAAATGATAGCAATGAGGAATGCTAAGTTTGCTGACCTTTTGCACCTTTGATCTCCTGATGAGGACTGGCTTCTGGACCTTTGGTTTCCTCCTCCTGTAGTCAATAATCAGCTCTTTGGTGTTGCTAACATTGAGTGAGAGATTGTTGTTGGGGCATCTCTCAAAAAGATTTTCAATCTCCATCCTGCATGCAGATTCATCACAACTTTGTTTTTGGCAAATGAAAGTGGTGTCCTCAGCAAGCTTGAATATAGCACTGAATCTGTGCTTAGCCTCACAATCATCAGTATAAGACCAAGGAGCTAAGCACACAGCCTTGTGGTGCACCTATGCTGATGAAGATTGTGGAGGACATGTTGTTGACAATACAAACTGACTTTGGCCCGCAAGTGTGGAAATCGAGGATCCAGTTGCACAAGGAGGCATTGAGGCCAATGTCTTGGAGCTTATTGATTCGTTGTGAGGGGATAACAGTATTGAATGCAGAGTTGTAATCATTGAAGAACATCCTGATGTGTGCATCTTCCCTGTCCTGTTGCTGCAGAGTTTTTTTTTTAGATTATGAGGACACACAGTCCTCTTTTATTGTCATTTAGTAATGCATGCATTAAGAACTGATACATTGTTCCTCCAGTGTGATATCACAGAAACACAAGACAGATCAAGACTGAAAAACTGACAAAAACCTCATAATTATAACATATAGTTACAACAGTACAAGCAATACTGTAATTTGATAGAAGAACGGACCATGGGCATGGTAAAAAAAAGTCTCAAGGTCTCTCGAAAGTCCCAACATCTCACGCAGACGCCGCCATCTTCTCCGAGTTGATTGAAGAGCCAATGAAATAGCATCTCTGGTTGATCTGTTGTGACAGTAAGGCAAACTGGAGCAAATTCAAGTCACTCCTCAGGCAAGAATTGATGTACTTCATCATCAACCTCTCAAAAAACTTCATCACAGTGGATGTAAATGCTATTGGATGATAGTCACTGAGGTAGGTTCTCCCGTTCCTCTTGGCCAGCAGTAAAATTGAAGCCTCTCTGACTCAGGTCAGTATTTCAGACTGCCAAAGCAAGAGTTTAAAGATCTCAGCCAGCACTCCAGCCAGTTAATCAGCACAGGTCTTCAGTACTCACCCTGTTACCCTCTCTTCGCTGGATGCTTTCTGTTGGTTCACCCTCCGAAAGGATGCTCTCTCATCGGCCTCAGAGACTGGAATCACATGGTCATCGGAGGCTGTGAGAATTTGTGAAGGTGCTTCGTGTTTGTCAGTCAAAGCAAGCATAAAAGACATTGAGCTCATCTGACAGTGATACCTTGTTCTCACCTGTGTAGCTTGGTTTCACTTTGTAGCATTCAAACCCTGGCACCGCTGTCAAGCTGTGATTCCATTTTGGTCTGGAAATCCCACATCTCACAAGGTAGTTTTCTGGATGTTGTACCTGGACCTATTGTGGTTTATTTGATCACCAGACCTGAATCAGGCCCTCAGCAGATTGCTGATATTTTGGTTCATCCAAGACTTCTGGTTGGGGAAAACTCTAAATGATTTTCTGAAGACACACTCATCCACAACTGATTTTATGAAGTCCGTGACAACTGTTGCGTGTTCATTCACACCCTCTGATGAGTCCTTGTCAATAAATACTGATTATCAATCATTATGACTGCTGTTCATTCTTTTTTTCTTTTTTTTGGATCAAGGCATCACTAGCAAGGCCAGAAATTATTGCCCTTGAGAAGATGCTGGTGAGTAACATCTTGAACCACAGCCGTCCATCCGTTGAATGTACTCCCATAGAGAAGGTGGGCAAGCAGTTAGACTCAGCAAAGGAGTTGGCAACACTGAAGGAGCAGCGATATATGGCATAACAGCTTGAGATAGAATCTGTAGAATACAGTGTCCCCAGCTGCATGCTGTATATGTTCCTCTTTGTGGTAGAGGCCCTGGACTTGGAGACTGCAGCTGTAATATCTGTGGGTATTTTGCAGATGGTACATGTTGTCGCTGGGTAGAATGTTCAGGCTGGTTGATAAATCAAGAAGGCTGCTTTATCCTGCATGGTGTTGAATCTCTTGAGAGTTGCTGGAGCTGCACACTTCCAGGCAAGTAGAGATTATTTAATCATATTCTTGATTATGGAATATTATTATGCACTATAGGTGGTGATTACATATTGTATTGCACAAGTGGAACAGGTCAAAAGCTTCAAGTTCCTCTGGGTCAGTATAACAAATGACCTGACTTGGTCCAACTAAGCAGAGTCCACTGCCAAGAAGGCCCACCAGCGCCTTTACTTCCTTAGAAAACTAAAGAAATTTGGCCTGTCCCCTAAAACCCTCACTACTTTTTATAGATGCACTGTAGAAAGCATTCTTCTAGGGTGCATCACAACCTGGTATGGAAGTTGTCCTGTCCAAGACCGAAAGAAGCTCCAGAAGATATTGAACACGGCGCAGCACATCACACAAACCAATCTTCCGTCCTTGGACTCACTTTACACCGCACGCTGTCGGAGCAGTGCTGCCAGGATAATCAAGGACACGACCCACCCAGCCAACACACTTTTTGTCCCTCTTCCCTCCGGGAGAAGGCTCAGGAGCTTGAACACTCATATGGCCAGATTTGGGAACAGCTTCTTTCCATCTGTGATAAGACTGCTGAACAGATCCTGACCCGGATCTGGGCCATACCCTCCAAATATCCGGACCTGCCTCTCGATTTTTTTGCACTACCTTACTTTCCATTTTTCTATTTATGATTTATAATTTAAATTTTTAGTATTTACTATCGATTTGTAATCCAGGGAGCAGGAAGCGCAGAATCAAATATCGCTGTGATGATTGTACGTTCTAGTATCAATTGTTTGGCGACAATAATGTATAAAGTATACATGGAGTGTCATGGTAGTGTAACCATAGTATAAAGATTTACAGTGTCAGCAATCAGTGTTCAGTTCCTGCTGCTGGCTGGGAGGAGTTTGCACCTTCTCCTTGTGACTGCACGGGTTTTCCCCAGATGTTTTGTTTTTCTTCCACAGTCCAAAGGACCTGGAGGTAGGGTAAGTAAGCTGTGAGCAAGCTGTGTTGGTATTGGAACCATGGTGACTCTTGTGAGCTTCCCCAAGCACATCCCTGGATTCTGTTTGTTGCTGATGCATATGATGCATTTCACTGTATGTTTCAATGCAGCTGTGACAAATAAAGTTAATCTTTAACCTTTAAAAATCTGTGGGGTGTCAGGAGGTGAACCATTCTCCAGCCAATACCCAGTCCCTGACTTGGCCTTATTTTGTGTGACTGAGCCAGCTGGGTCACACTATTGGAGGATTATTTATAAAGAACAACAATCCTAGTTTAAAGTCAGAAAGTCATAGCCCAGTGGGAAAATCTGTGAGGAATTCCCAGTAAATTGGTAAAGAAGTTTCTTCAGAATGGGCTGGTTTTGTTGGACAGAATTCTTTGCCAGTACAGTTCTGGGTTGTGACAGGCAGCAAGTAACACACTATTGTGATCAGCACTTGCAAATAGAAACCCTTTGACTTGCAAGTATGTCTGGGCTGAGGAATACACTGAAGTTTCGTGCAGCCAATGCAGAGTCTCTTTAGGGAAGGATCACATTCCAGGCTTCTTCTGCTTCACCACCTGACTCACACCTGAGTCAGGTTTGGAAGCCCCTCAAATATTGAAAGGTAGCCACAGGAATGGTAATGGTGTTATAGTTTTTACCCTTAAAACAAAAAATACGGGTCCGGTCACGTCATCGTTCAGAATGGCAGCTTAAATCAACAGCTCCTGCGGAAAAATACATATTTTGCCTCATTAATCCATCAAATATAAGATCTTTCAAAGATATCTGAATTGATAAGGGGGGGCAAGAATGGGGAGAAAGAATCGAGATTAAAAAAAAACACCACTGCGGAGCCTATGGAAGAGAGAGATACAGCGTGCGGCTCTCCTACGCGTGCGCATGGCAGCAAGGCTGACATGGGGCCTTGTTCAGGCAAAGTGGTAAATATGATAAAGATTCTGGAAGAGATAAGGGAAGTCCAAGAAGATATAAAGCAGCAACTCAATGATATAAAGTCAGATCTTGCCAACGTCAATCAGGCAATAGCGGTGGCAGAGACACGAATTGAGAAGGTGGAAGATTGCGTGCAAAACGTGGAACAGATACTAAGTAAGACGATAAAAATATTAAATCAACAGGAAAGTAAATTGCTTGACCAGGAGGGAAGGGAAGGTTGCGACGGAAAAATATCAGGATGTATAATGTTCCCAAAGGAACAGAAGGATTGTCGATCTTTCTGGACTTTGTAGACAAGCTGTTGCGGGATGCATTGGAGATTCCCCCGACTATGGAGATTGAAATTGAAAGGGCGCATCGTTTGCTCGTCCAGTGGCCTTCCGGAGACAGAGAAGGTAAACCACACTCCATAGTGTTTAGATTCCTTCGATTCAAGAGCAAGGCGGAGATTCTATGAAAGGCCTGGGGTAAGAAGAGGGTTTTTTGGAAAGGGAAGTTAATATACTTCCATCAAGATTAACCCCCCCCCCCCCCCGGCGGTCCTACAGAAACGGAAGGAATGTTCCAAAGTGAAACGAATATTAAAGCAAGAAAAGATTAGATTCCAAACTCCGTACCCTGCTAAACTGAGGGTATTTTACCAAGAAGGGATGCGATTGTATCAGACGGTGGAGGAGGCGACTACAGACATGAACAACAGAGGACTGTCCATTAGCGTGGTCAAACCAAGGGAAACTCTGGCTGAGCTGTTGTCCCAAGCTGCTTAGGAAATAGTAAGAGAATCTAGAAAGCAAGGGATAGGAACAGGATGAGAGAGGGATTTTAGGAAGAGACTGTCAGTTCTCCGAGGGCAGCCCTCACCTCCTCCAGAAGAGCCACAAGATTTGGCTAACTTTAAAGGTGCTGATAAACTAAACGGAAGCAAAAATAGATGGTGATATACCTATCTTGAGAAATACGTGTTATAATGTGGATTTTATATTACTCAATTTTTTTTAAAAATCATTTATTCATTCCTTTTTCCCCCGCTAATTTGAGAATATATACATGGGAGGAATGCACAGGGAAATCATTTTTGTGTAATTTTTACTTACTTTGGGCCCTCAGCCCACAGGTAGGAGGGGCTATCCCCCATGGCTGGACTTTTCTTCTAGTTCAACCCATGGTCATCTAGAGACTCCAGCCTTGGAACCACATCTTCGTTACCTTTTTTTTTATTATTCACTTTTCTTGGTTCTTATTTGTTCAGGGAGTAGATCGATTAAGTTATATTCTTCAAATTTCAATGATATACTAACAGATAAATACACTTAGAGAGTAAGACCATATATTTTGGGTATATACCTCAAGAATGGTTGAAAAGAGATAAATATAAATATTTAATGAATGTACTGCTGGTGGCTGGTAAAAAGACCCTTACCAGGAAATGCTTATCTCAGGAGAGTCCAACTTTAAATGTATGGATGGAAGTTACAAAGGACATTTACAAAATGGAGAAGATAACAGCACCTGTTAATCATAAGTTGGAACAATTTTATTCATACTGGAAAAAAATCGTTTAACTACACAACACCTCATAGGCCTGATTTTATTCTCACGATCAATGAATATGTTGTAAAAAAAATCACTCCCTGCTCTGTTTATAGTTCTCTTCTTTCGATTGTTCTTTCTTTCCTCTTCTTTCTATAGGTGTATACCTCAGATAAATATTACGTGGAGATCTGTGACAAATATGATTATATGATATATGTACAGTATCTGAAATCCATCTTATAGAAATGTCTGTTTGATGATGAAACTCAATAAAAAATAAATTACAAAAAAAAACAAAAAATACACCACTGAATGTAATGGACCATGAATGTAAAAGTTTTTTTTTGTTTCTTCTCTTGTATCTACATTTTTATTATGAGGAAAGTTTACTTTAATTAAAATATACTAATCCTACACTAATTCTATTTTATTCTTCTTACATTTCCATTAATTCCACCACTCATCTACATACTAGAGGCAGATTACACTGGTCAGTGAAACTTTTGAACCATTCTTTGCACTTTAAACTCAAGAACTCAAATCAATTAAAGCCCAATCTCAGTAACAATAACTATAAAAATATCAGATTCTCATAAAACCACAAATGGTGGACCAATACACTTCATAAAAGGAAATTTCCCAGATCTGGGCTATGTGTGACACTGAGCTATCAAGCACATTTAAAAAATTGACCAGGGAACCTAATACATAAATATAACCACAAGGCTGAGATGGTTCAGCTTAAAACAATTTAGCAGAAAGCAATGAAGCTTTGAGCTGCTTTAAACCCTTGATAATATGGTAGAACACATTATGCGTGAAAGTACATTCCAACATGTTTTATATGTTCCGGAGCTGATTCTGATGTCACTGTCTTTGTTTTTGTATTAGCTAGATGCTTTGAGGGTTTTGTGCTGCTCATACTGCTTCATTGAGTCCTGAGCGAAGCAAGCTACTAAAAGAATGAGAGGTTTGGAAAGACTTTAAAATCTACTCACTCTCCTCTGCATTTGACCTCTTATTCTCTTAGTCAGTGTCTCTCTCAATCTCTCTCATTCTCTTGTTCTCTTGCCCTCTTGATCCCTTCCACTTTTACTCCTCTTTTCTTTCATTGTCTCATTCACCTGCTCCCTTGCTCTCACTTGTTTGTTTGATCTCTTACTTTCTCTCTCATTCTCTTGCTTTGTTCTCACCCATTCTCCCACTTTCTAACTCTCTTGTTCTCTGTATCTTTCTTACCCCAACTCCCCTTTCACTTATTCTATCTCTTACTCCCTCGTGCATTCTATCTCACTCCTTACACTCGAACTCTCTCGTACTCTCTTTCTCTACCCCAACTCTCATACTTTCACTTTCTCCCTTGTCTTTCTCCCACTCATTCGCTCTCCCACTCTCCTTCTAGTGAATAGGCAAGGGGAGGGCTGTAAACTCCAATCAAAAAGCAAGAGAAAATCTGCAGATGCTGGAAATCCAAGCAAAGCACACAAAAAATGCCAGAGGAACTCAGCCGGTCGAACAGCATCTATGGAAAGGGGTAAACAGTTAACGTTTTGGGCAGAGACCCTTCATCAGAACAGTTTTGATGAAGGGTCTCAGCCTGAAATGTCGCCTGTACTCTTTTCCATAGATGCTGTTTGGCCTGCGAAGTTCCTCCAGCATTTTGTGTGTGTTGCGGTAAACTCCAGTTAGCCATGGCTCCTTTCCACAGTGAGTAACAACAGGAAGGAGATGTCGAAAGGAACTGCAAGCTCTAAATATTAGTGCCTTTACAGAAGACCATAAGACCATAAGACAAAGGAGCAGAAGTCGGCCATTCGGCCCATCGAGTCTGCTCTGCCATTTTATCATGAGCTGATCCATTTTCCCATTTAGTCCCACTCCCCCGCCTTCTCACCATAACCCTTGATGCCCTGGCTACTCAGATACCTATCAATCTCTGCCTTAAATACACCCAATGACTTGACCTCCACTGCTGCCCGTGGCAACAAATTCCACAGATTCACCACCCTCTGACTAAAATAATTTCTTTACATTTCTGTTCTAAAAGGGCGCCCTTCAATCCTTAAGTCATGCCCTGTCGTACAAGACTCCCCCATGATGGGAAACAACTTTGCCACATCCACTCTGTCCATGCCTTTCAACATTCGAAATGTTTCTATGAGGTCTCCCCTCATAGAAGATCCTCAATCACAGTAGAAATAACCAGCGAACAAAAAATACTTTGCATCTTGTTAGTGGGTGGTTTGAAATCTTAAAGTAATGAATTGACCTCTATTCCTGGAACAACTGTTGTCTAATTCACAACATAAGCAGGTCATTAGGATACCAAGAACTGTCAAAATTTATTTCCCACAGATTCTTACTAAGCTCGCCATGGTGAAACAAACCTTTACATTCAAATTAGATTAGATTAGATTAGATTATGAGGACATTCAGTCCTCGCTTATTGTCATTTAGAAATGCATGCATTAAAAAATGATACAACGTTCCGCCAGAATGATATCACAAGAAAACACAGGACAAACCAAGACTAAAACTTACAAAACCACATAATTATAACATATAGTTACAACAGTGCAAAGCAATACCATAATTTGATACAGAGCGGACCATGGGCACGGTAAAAAAAGTCTCAAAGTTCCGATAGCCTCATCATCTCACGCAGACGGTAGAAGGGAGAAACCTGCCATGAACCTCTGAGCACCGCAAACTTGCCGACACCGCACCATTGGAAGCACCCGACCACAGCGGACTCTTGAGTCCGTCCGAAAACTTCGAGCCTCCGACCAGCCCCTCCGACACAACCTCTCTGAGCACCATCATCTGCCAAGCGCTTTGACCTCGCCCCGGCCGCCGAGCAACAAGCAAAGCTGAGGACTCGGGGCCTTCCCCCCGGAGATTCTGGATCACACAGTAGCAGCAGCAGCGAAGCAGGCTTTTCAGAAGTTTCACCAGATGTTCCTCCGTGCTCTCACATCCGTCTTCACCAAATCAGGATTGTGCACCACACCCTAATTGACAAATAACAGACGTCACCACCGGAGTGGCCGCTGCGAGCTGCGTTGCGCCGCTATCTTCTCCTCCCTCTATCAGATGCTAAAAAAACACTGAAGTAAAAGGAAAAATTGCTGTCAGTTTGATCAAATTCAAATATATTAAATGATGCATGAACTTGGGTAAGATTTTCAACTATTGATCTTACCCAAGTTCATGCATCATTTAATATTTTTGAATTTTATCTCCGAGAGATCAAATGGAACCCATTTCATGGCCAAACAGGATTCACCAGGCACCACAGCAGAAATCTCTGGAGGAGCAATTATAAAATTTAAGAGAAGTTTGAATAGGTACATGAATGGGAGAGGTATGGATGCTTATGTTCCAGGTGAAGAGATGGGACTAGGCAGAAAACTAGACTGGCGTGAATTTCATTAGCCAAAAGGCCTTTTTCTGTGTTTTAGAGCTCTATGATTACATGGTGTTCCCCAACAGTACCAGTTATACATCTGTGGTAAACCATATATATATGTTGTAACTGGGTTACCTGTCTGGACATGCCTGGATGCGCCCCTCTGCTGACTGCTCCTGTGGCTCCTCGCACAGACCCTGAATAAAGGCGATTGTGTCACCGCTCCTCCCTCAGTCCAGGGCAGATACTCAGCATGGACACTGGTCCATTTACTGTTAATAAAAGCCTTTCAGTAATTACTCTACTTCCAGTCTTTTGGAGTAATTGATAGTGCATCAACATCACCAATCTCACAAGCGTGTAGACCCGCAGAGTTGTAGAGTAGAAATAAAAACAACTTGCTGTAGGAACAAAATGGGTCAGACATCTATGGAAAGAAAAAGAAAACTTGATGTTCCCTTCCACAAACATGAATAATGACAACTAAGTGTCTAAGTTCAAAGTTGTGCATTTGAATTTATTCCAGCAGTTACCATACTATGAAACAAAACTCGATCACAAAACACACTGAAATATTTCAAAAAAAAGGTGAAGGATAGCAGAAATAATTTCTTCTTTTGCTCAACAAGGCAGCAGATATTGCTGCCACACCATGGCGAGGTAGTAAGAGAGGATCGCTCATTTCACTGAAATTTGTTTCCTTCCTTTAATTTGCCTCAACAAGCAAACTACTTAAAGCTTTGGAGTCTGTAACAATAGCAAACCTGTCAGAACCTACCGTCATCACTGAGCTAAACTGATGCTCTTCAGATGTTGATGCATGAACAGTTAGTAATTGTATGGGGTACATCACAGTCTATTCAGATGCCATCAAAGCAAATTCAATGAATTGATGCTCCTTTCAACTTCTTATTCTCACTGCAGAAGCAAAATGTTCCTGTAGCTCAGGAGGAACCAAAAATAGGAAAGCTAAAGTGAATGGAGTTGTATTAAAGCAAATGTGTTAACCATTCTGAAACTGAGGAACATTACTATAGAGGTTGGTCATTATCTCATGAAGCAGCAGAACAAGGTTGTGCCAGGAAATATAAAGGAGGCTTAACTTAAAAGCAGTGCAGCGGAGACGATTCAGCGATGATTGATAACTTTAATAATAGACTGTGAAAATAACAAGCCACAGGGGGCCACAAAACAAGAGAGAACAGATAATTAACACAGCAAGGCAACAAGGTAACTGGAGGCTACGAGTAAGTAGTTGGTTCCTATAAGTGAACAAGGACTGTCGCTGGGAGCTGGGTTTAAATAGATTGCAGGTGATGAGTTATAAATAAGTGGCAGCTGACTCCTGTTAGCTGGATGGAGACTGGGAGGAGCCTGTGTGTGCATGACTGACAGGTTCCCACCTTCACTAAGGCTGGCTCCTGATGGCCCAAGACGATCCAAGTGGGTCAGATGGAATTCTGCAATGAGTGAAGGATTCAAGACGTAACTGGACCTCTCCTCTTCCCAGTTCATCGGTTAATGTACACGGCAACCACGATGACACGAGTCCATCAAATGGCAAACCATGTACACTAGACGAGCTTTCACCATCCTAGGAGGTGTGGGCTCACGTGGGCTGAGTGGTCCGTGGACAACAGGCTTCAGGCAAGATACATGGAAGGCAGGTGTGATCCTGGGGAACAGTGGCAGCTGGAGATGGTAAGTGGCTGGAATGATGCAATGGGAAATCTTGAAGGGATCAACGAACCAGAGCCAGAGCTTGTGGGAGTCAGTGAACGGGGCAGGTCCCAGGTGGACAGACAGAAATGGTGCCCAGTCCAGAGTCATCTGGCAAGGTGCCAACAGCTGTTAGCCTGGCAGCAGTAGGCACGTTTGGCAGCTAGGATGGCCCTCTGCACACTCTTCCAAGCAGTCTGACAGTGACAAACCAGGATACTGGTGCAGAGGACTTCAACTATTGGTTCCTCCACAGGGCACAACAGGAGCTGGTAGCCATAAAGCACTTCAAAGGATAACATATAGGTGACAGAGGGTGTGTGTAGATTGTGGGACAGCTCGGCCCAGAGCAGATACTATTTCCACCTGAAAGGGTTAGAGATGGCGAAGCATCACAGAAACTTCGCTACTTGTTGATGATAGCCAGAGGACAAATTCGCTGACGTGTGGAGGAGGGAGCAGAAAGTTCACAAGAAGCAGGAGATGATTTGTGGGCCCCGGTCTGACACGGTGAGCTGGGGGAAACTGCGGAGGCGAGCTGATAGGTTGGATAACCAGGTCTGTCAACTCAACAACTGATGCAAGTTTGGGCCTCTTTGGGGAACTGGTCCATCACTATCGGGATCACTGTGGCCACATCCAGTGTGGAAAACCTGTGATAAAATTCATGTTGATGTGAGTCCATGAGTGTCAGGGGATCCGGAGTGGACATTGGTTGGACAATTTGGACCAGATATATAGTGAGAGCAGGTAGTGACAAACTGACATATATGTGAAATCATAATGGATCACCAGAGCCAAAGTTGCACCTAGATGGCCAGAGGGGGCTGAGGAGTGAGCCCACTGGAGTGGCTCAGAGCACACAGCCACTTGTTGTCAAGTGTGTCAGCTGGAGCAAGCTCATGCTGTAGGATCTAGTGGATCTGGTTTTCAAGATCCTAGATGATCACAGCGAGGATCTGGGAGGATGGGATGAGGGGCTGAGGGTCGATCTCCATTTCAGCTAGGTGAAACTGTCATGAGAGGGTGCCGACCTCACTGTTTTTGGAGCCGTGTTGGTAGGAGATGGTGAAGTTGAATTGCTGAAAGAAGAGGACACAGTGATTCCGAGTGGGTTGAGCTGGCAGGTCTTTCAATGGATATGAGGTTCTGGTGGTCAGTCCAGATGAAGAAGGGCTCAGTGCTTCCCATCAGCCAATTTCTCCCTTCCTCCAAGGACCTGTAAGAGGTTTCTTCTTTTATGTTACTGCATAGGCTAATTAAAATAGCTTCTTTGTTAGGTTATAATTAAAATGGCTTCTTTTTTATGTTAAATGCTGAGAAAGTCCTCTCGCTAGCAGCTTGTTTGGGTTATATTATTGGTAATAGCGAGAACAAACCAATTGGGATAGATGTTATTCTTTCTAGTGTGTCTGTAAGTTATTGTGATGCGTGGGTTCTTGGGCAGAAGGCGCGAGAGAGACGGAAAGAGAGGATGGGCAAGGTGCTGTGAGCTGACTAACGGGGGTTGGACTTCAAGCAGGAGTCCGAGGTCCAGGGTTTTCGGTGAAGAGAGAAGATGGAGACAGATTCGTGTGGAGCATTTGGTTGACCACCGTGGTTGGTTCCAGGTGGCAGGTCGAGGTGGTCAGAGGGGATCGAATGGTGAAGAGAGGATCGTTACTAGAGCTCCAACTGTTTGTGCACAAAGAGATTGAACTTTGATAAGTGTGGCACCTTTTATTTTCCTTTTATATTCCTTTTATATTTTACCTCTATTAATTATGTATTTCCAGTAATATCTATAAACTGTAATTCATTTAATCGTATATGATGTATTGTCTTTTTTTTTGGCAGGGAGGGGTACATCACACAGCATCCACACAAACTTAATTATCCAGTTTGGCAGGGTCGAGAGCTGTTTCCCTAGACGACAGCGAGTTGAGCTACCCTGAGGCTTGCCAGGGGGGCTACAGACCAATTGATGGTGAGCAGCTCCCTGTCTCCTACTCCATAATGGTGATGTGTAGATTTAAACTCGGACGAGAAGAAGGCACAAGGGTGTCACTTCCCAACCAGTCCAGGAGGAGGGCCCTGGCACCCAAGTGAGAAGCGTCATTCTCTACAACAAAATGTCCAGAGAGGTTTTAATGGTGAAGAATGGGAGCAGTGGTGAAGCGCCTCGTGAGCTTCTTGAAAGCATAGTCTGTGGCAGCAGACCAGTTTATCTGTGTGGTAGATGACCTGGTAAGGGAGGTGAGAGGAGTGGCAATTTAATGTAATTACTAATGAACAGGGTGGAAGCTTCAGAAACCCAAGAAGCACTGCAGGTGTGTGATGGAGCATGGTTGGGGTCATCCAAATACAGCGTGCACTTTGTCTGGGTCGATGGTTGTATCTCGTGATGAAAGGACATAACCCAGGAAGGGAATGAGTGGGTTTGAACTGACATTATTCCAACTTGCAGTGCAGTTAGTTTTCAAGGAGACCCTGAAGGACCAATCAGATGTGACAGGGGTGTACTTAGGGGGTCCTTGGAGAAAATGCGGATGTCGTTGAGGTAGATGAACACATATCTGTGTAGCATGTCATGAAGGATCTCATTGACGAAGATTTGGAAAATGGCTGGACTGTTGGATATCCAAAAGCATCACCCAGTATTCATAGTGGCCACTGGGTGTTATGAACACCGTGTTCCACTCATCTCTCTGGCGGATGCGGATCAGGTTTTACATGCTCCATAGATCCAGTATGGTGAGGTCTGGGTCCTCTGGAGAAGTTTGAATGTGCTATCCATCAAGGGGAGAGGGTAGGGGTTCATATTGTTATTTTGTTGAATCCACCATAGTCAATGCAGGGGTGAAGATCCCATCTTTCTTCTCGACAAAAATGATCCCTGTGCCAGCTGGGGGCTGGAATGGTTGAATGAAGCTCTACAGTAGCATGTCAGCAAAGCAGTCATTCATAACTTGGTCTCTGGAGGGGAGAGGGAGAACAGGTGACCTTGGGGAATGGTGGTGCCCAGGAGGCAGTCAATCGCACAGTGGTATGGTCTGTGATGTAGCAGAGTGCTGGCCTCCCTTTTACTGAAGGCAATGGCTAAGTCATATTATTCCTGAAGGAGTTTGGTGAGTTCAATGGATTCCTCCATCTCTACAGGTTGCATGATGAGGTTAACTGAGGTGCTGGCAGGTGGATCCCCAACTCAACAGAGAACCAGATAACCAGGCAAAGTGAGGGTCGTGAGTGGAGAATCAGCGATAACCAAGACGAGAGGAGTGCTGGGCGAGTCAATCAGGAATTGAATAGACTTACGTTCCAATGCTCACAGGCTGTTTGAACACTTCGGCCATCCAAGACCCCAAGGGTTGTCTATCAAGAGCCATGGTGCAGAAGGGGTGCGAGTTAGGTTCGGTAGGGAGCTAAGGCAACCCTCAAAAAATCCAGTCTAGAACATTACCTGCTGTGCCAGAATCCACCAGAACTTCCGTACTTAGAGCCACTGGGGTCTGGAGGAGAACAGAGAGAGTGAATCGGGCTATGGTGCTGGAACAAGGGGCCAGGGGGAGATTGTCAGATACAAGAACCTTCGTCTTTACCTAGTGGCGCCATTTTCCAGATGCAGTGGGCATTTAATTCTTGGGAGCTCGCGGCTCCGCAGTAACTGCACAAGGTATTTCTCCACCAACTTTCATGTTCTTGGAGGATTTTTGGTGGTGGTGGGGAAGGGGGAGTTTAAGAGAGCTCTCCCTAACTTTTTGAGTTCTGAAGGCTTTGATGATGAGGGTTCTGCATCCTGTAATGGTTCTGAGAACTGGAGTTCTGGCTGAATGTCCGGAAGGTCATTCCATAAGATGCTTCCCAACTCAGAGGGCCAGAGTGATGAGGCTTTCGAGGTCAGTGGATATCTCCCAGGTAGATTGCTCATCATTTAGGCACTCCAACAGTCCATGAAGGCCAACAGTGCTTCCGCCTTCCAGCCACACTCCGCCACGAGAGTCCTGAATTTCACTGTGTCATTCAGCACTGAACACAGGCCTTGATGCAAAGTATACAGTCTGCTGCCCCCCCCTTCCATGTTCTGAATGGTCGAAAACCCAGCACATCTCAGCGGTGAATTCTTCATAGTTATCAGATAGTTGTTTTATTGTCCCAGTTATTGGTGGCCCAGGTCCAAGCTTGCCCAGTCAAGAGAGAGACAATTTTGGCTCAGTCCACAAAATAGAGAGCTAACTGGAGCTCAAAGTGTAAGATGCACTGGGACAGGAAGACGCAGTAACAGGGATTTGTCAAAGCTTTCATGCACCAGACCTCAGAGTTCCAAGGGAGGAGGTTGACTGGCATGGAGTTGCTGTATCGTGATGGAGAGTTGGGTGAGAGTGGAGAGCAGATGGTCAATGGTTTCCGGCTGCTTCTGTATCGTGTACTCATGTCAGCAGACAAGTTCCTTTAAGTGAGTATACACTGATGGGACAATCAATGGTTTCCTCATCCTGTCAAGAAATGTAGAGGAGTCTTCACCCAAGAGCAGAATTCAGCGATGAACAATCATTATACTAATAGACTGCAAAATAAAAAGCCATGAGGGGCCACAATCTAAAGAGAACAGATACTAAACATTTGGGTAACAAAGTAACTGCAGGCTAGGAGCAACTGGTTGAAGATTAGGAGGAGCCTGCATGTGGAGAACAGACAGGTTGATAGGATGAATGTACTTTTAGCCTTGGATCTTGGGGGTAATTGAACTCAGTGCCACAAACCACCACACCCTTTGATACCAGAAATGTGAAATGATAACTCTTTTACGTGAAATAAAACGCAGAGCAATAGATCACAGGGACAAGCCCCATGGCCTACGATGTTGTGCTGAAGTAATTAAACTAGCAATTAAACAACTAAATAAACTAGCCCTTTCTACCTAATGTTTGGAATTCTCCATTCTCTACACATTCACGTGTCTATCTACTTGCCTTTTTAATGCCTCTATTGTACTTTCCTCAGCCAGCCCAACAGCACAATCTAGGAACCCATCACCCTCTGTGTAAAAGAAATGTTTCACACATTTCTCTTCTCACCTTAAATAAATGCAGTCTGGTATTAGAGATTTTGAAATGATTAAATACTAGCAGCCTATCTATACCTCTCATAATCTTAGAAACTTCTGGTAGATCTTTCCTTGGCCCCTGCCACTCCAGAGAAAACAGTCCGGCCTTTTACCGCCTCTTGTTGTGACCCCTTTTTGAGGCAGCATCCTGGGAAAGTCCAAAGTTCAAAGTAGATTTATTATCAACGTACATATAAGTCACCATGTCCTGCTTGAGATGCATTTTCTTGCAGGCTTTCACAGTAAATAGAAAGAAACAGAGTCAGTGAAAAACCTCCCACAACAGAGATGGACAAACAAACAATATGCAAAAGACAACAAGCTGTGCAATTAACAAAGAAAAAAAAACGCAACATCAAGAACATGAGCTGTAGTGTTCTTTAGAGTCCATAGTTTGTGGAATCAGTTCAGTGAGGAGTGAGTGAAGTTATCCCCACTGGTTCAAGAGGCCGACGGTTGAGGGGAAATAACCTGGTAGTGTAGAACTTGAGTTCTGTACCTCCTTCCTGTTGGCAGCAGCAAGAAGAGAGCATAGCCTGGATGGTGGGGGTCTTTGGTGATGGATGCTGCTTTCCTGCAACAGCACTCCTGTAAGTGTGCTCAATGGTGCGGAGGGCTTTACCTGTGATGGACTGGTCTGTGTCCACTACTTATTTAGGTTGTTTTTCTACTCAAGGTCATTCCAGGCCATGATGCAACCAGTCAGTATACTCACTGCTGCACATCTATAGAAATTTGTCAAAGTTTTAGATGAAATTCCAAAACTGTGCACGCTTCTGAGAAAGTAGAGGCGCTGCTGTGCCTTCTTTGCAGTTACAAGCTGGACCCAGGACAGATCCTCTGAAATGACAATACTGAGGAATTTAAAGTTGATGATTCTCTTCACCTCTGATCCCCAGATGAGGACTGGCTCATGGACCTCCAGTTTCCTCCTCCAGTAGTCAATAATCAGCTCTTCTGCACATTTTCCAAAGCCTCTATATTCTTCCTGCAATGGGACAACTAGAGATGAATGGAATACTCTAGATGTGGCCTCACCAGAGTTTTAAGAAGCTGCAGTGACTGGGATTAAGAATGCTCTTCTGATATCAGAGAAGGGATTGTAGAACTCAGTAGTATTGATTTGGCCCATAAAGTCTGCTCTTTTGTTCAATATTAAGTCTATAACAAAATTATGGTCAGTTCATATCAGCTCCTTCATTTCCCCAGTGACGCAAATTCCATCGGTGAAAACCTCAAGCTCTCAGATTAATGCGGAGCTTCAAACCGAAATGTCAACAATTCCTCTCTGCTCACAGATGCTGCTCAACCCACTGAGTTCCTCCAGCAGCTTGCTTTTTGTGTCAGATTCGAGCATCTATAGTCTCTTTTTGTCTTTGAGATCTTTATATTTAAATCCACTTTGAGGAGTTGGATCAAAGGTCAGGAGCTACAAAAACCTGAAGTCCCTCATCACCAAGTTCAACCATTCATTTCGTGAACCAACCTGCACGGTTAGTTACTACCTCAGTAAAGTAACACTATGACCACTTTGCACTATAATGAACATTTTTTGTTCTAATTATGTTCTTTATTGCATAATTTATGCTTAATTTATGTTTTTCTTGTGACTGTTGTCTCTACAGTCAGCATGGCTTTGTGAAGGGCAGATCGTGTCTAACAAGCCTGATAGAGTTCTTTGAGGAGGTGACCAGGCATATAGATGAGGGTAGTGCAGTGGATGTGATCTAGATGGATTTTAGTAAGGCATTTGACAAGGCTACACACGATAGGCTTATTCAGAAAGTCAGAAGGCGTGGGATCCAGGGAAGTTTGACCAGGTGGATTCAGAATTGGCTTGCCTGCAGAAGGCAGACGATCGTGGTGGAGGGAGTACATTCAGATTGGAGGGTTGTGACTAGTGGTGTCCCACAAGGATTGGTTCTGGGACCTCTAATTTTCGTGATTTTTATTAATGACCTAGATGTGGGGGTAGAAGGGTGGGTTGGCAAGTTTGCAGTCAAAACAAAGGTTGCTGGTGTTGTGAGGATTGACGAAGATTGCAGAGAGACATTGATAGGTTGCAGAAGTGGGCTGAGAAGTGGCAGATGGAGTTCAACCTGGAGAAGTGTGGGGTGGTACACTTTGGAAGGACAAACTCCAAGGCAAAGTACAAAGTAAATGGCAGGATACTTGGTAGTGTGGAGGAGCAGAGGGATCTGGGGGTACATGTCCAGAGATCCCTGAAAGTTGCCTCACAGGTAGATAGGGTAGTTAAGAAAGCTTATGGGATATTAGCTTTCATAAGTCGAGGGTTAGAGTTTAAGAGTCGCGAGGTAATGATGCAGCTTTATAAAACTCTAGTTAGGCCACACTTGGAGTACTGTGTCCAGTTCTCTTCACCTCACGATAGGAAGGATGTGGAAGCATTGGAAAGGGTACAGAGGAGATTTAGTGGGATGCTGCCTGGTTTAGAGAATATGGATTATGATCAAAGATTAAGGGAGCTAGGGCTTTACACTTTGGAGAGAAGGAGGATGAGAGGAGGCCTGATAGAGGTATACAAGATATTAAGAGGAATAGACAGAGTGGATTGCCAGCGCCTCTTCTGCAGGGCACCACTGCTCAATACAAGGTGGACATGGCTTTAAGGTAAAGGGTGGGAAGCTCAAGGGGGATATTAGAGGCAGGTTTTTTACTCAGAGAGTGGTTGGTGCGTGGAAGACACTGCCTGAGTCAGTGGTGGAGGCAGATACACTAGTGAAATTTAAGAGACTACTAAACAGGTATATGGAGGAATTTAAGGTCGGGGGTTATATGGGAGGCAGGGTTTGAGGATTGGGACAACAATGTGGGCCGAAGGGCCTGTACTGTGCTGTAATAGTCTATGTTTTATGTTCTATGTACAGTCATGTGATTGTGATAATGCTGCAACTAAGCTTTTCATTGGTTCCTTAAGTTGCCATAGACAAGGAGGTCTTTTAAATGCTCCAGTTGTGTGTGTCTCAAATAGCCTCTGAGAACCAGGTCCAGTGCCTGGCCTTCACATGTGGCTTAGCTACTAAGCCTGGCAGATCCGTTTCTACTTGTAGAAGGATCAAAAGCAGGTTACTGCTACCTTAACATCAGTCACTTTGGGCAGATGGGTCTTGTCAGCGCACCTAGGAGGAGGAAATCTCTGATCTTAATCATCCTTTGCCTTCTGGCTACATCTACTCTTACGGAAGGCTTCAGGAGTTAACTCCAAGGAAAAATCCAGAGCTGGAGTCCCTAAGGCAGTCCTACGTTAAGTTCAAGACAGACTGAGCTCCTGTGACTGCGTTGGTACCAAACTGTATTGGTCTCTGCTGTTCCTTCGGATTCATTCGCTGCATTGAGAGTGGGAGGCTACTGCATGGACAACAGCTTAGCCTGCATATCGTACTGCCCTGGCTTGTGTACTGATGCAGCTAGGATCCAGCATCCATAGTCAACCCAGACCACTTGAGGGCCTCAAGCTTTTCATTGTACCTGGACATACATGTGAGAAGAAGCTTAACTTTGACTTTGTATACACAGACCTCTTCTAACCCATCAGCCCTAGCTCTAACCTCTCATACTTCATTCTACCTAAACGCTGCAACACATCTCTGCCAACAACTTGGCAGGCTCCCATGCTCTAGAATTTTTTTCTTCATCTCCTTTCTCTTCATTTACCCTCCTCTAATATTCCTTACTTCATTTTAGTCCTTACTCTTACCATTTTTTTCTGTATAACATTTTTCAAACATTGTATAAGTGTAAGTCGTTCTTAATTTAAGTACCTTGAGACAGCATTGATCAATATTTGGTATTGTTATTGGTTTATTATTGTCAAATGTACCAAGATACAGGGTGAGCTTCTTCATACATGTCAAATCATTTTACAGTGCATTGAGCTAAAATACTATAAAATGATAACAATGCAGAATAAAATGTAAAAGCTACTAAAATGATAAAAGTGCAAGATAATAGCAAAGTATCTTGACAAACAACAAGTACTCATTCAACAGTTTGTTAATAGTGAGATAGAAACTAGCCTTGGGCTTTTGTATCTTCCACCTGATGGGAGAAGGGAGGAGAGAGAATGTCCAGAGTGTCTGAGGTCTTTGATTGTGCTGACTGCTTTACTGAGGCAGCGAGAGGTACAGACTGAATCCACAGAGGGGAGTTTGGTTTCTGCGATGTGCTGATAATCAAAAATTATGTTTCTTATTCATTCCAAATGTGGATATTCTTTGTCTAGTCAAGATCTTTTGGGCCTTTTGGAGAGAAATCGAGATTCAAGCACTTTGAATTGGGTCTGAAGTTATGTCTACACTGGGCAGGTGAAGAAGGGCGGATTTCCCTCCCTAAGAGGTATCTGTGAACCAAAAGGGAATTCACAAGTAATGCTGCAATTACTTAGCAAGTCAAGCATCATCCATGGAGAGGGAAACAGCATATTTCAAGTGCAAGACCTTACAGTAACTGAATGTCTCTAGTATTTGCTTCTTCTATTTTAGACTTCTGGTGTTTGCAAATCTTTGCGTTTGAAATTTTGCGTAACCAGTATGCACACAAGAACACAAAAGAACAGGAGCAATATTTAGTCACTCAAGTCGGCCCCACAATTCAATATGGTCTCGACTGAGCTAAGCTCTTCTTTACCAGTTCTCCGTAACCATAGTGTAAAGGTAAATAAACCTTTATTTACCTCTACCTTAAATATCTCCATTGATCTACCCTTCACAACCTCTACAAAAGAATTTCTAAGCACTTTAAATCACCTCATCTTATCTCGTAAATTTATTCTCTTGCTTGACTTTCTCCCACTAATGACATTATGTCCCCTCAGGATCTAACATGTTTCAATAAGGTCTCCCCTCATTCTTCCAAACTCAAGAGAATACAGGACCAAAATTTAGAGAGATGCAGCATGGTAATAGGTCCTTCTGGCCTAACAAACCCATGTTGCTCAATTACACACATGTAACCAATCAACCTACAAACCTGTACATCCTTACAATGGGGGAGAAAACCACATCATTTGGAGGAGAATGTACAAATTCCTTGCAGACAGCAGTGGGAATTGAACCAGACCACCTCTGCTGCAATAGAGTTACACTACCCTGCTACAGAGACAGGATTTCTTATAATGTGGAAGGAGGTCATTCAACCTATCAAATCTATACCAGCTCACTGAGCAATTTCATCCCCCACTACTTTTACCTGTTTTCTATTCTCCTCATATTCCCATCAACTTCCTGGATTTAACACTCACTTGGAACAATTTACAGGGGACAATTAACCTAACACCCTACATGCCTTTGCAGTGTGGCATGCCCAGACACTGAGAGGAAATCCATGTGGTCATGAGGAAAATGTTGCAAGCTCCATGCCAGCAGCAGCGGAGGTAAGGATCGAACCTTGAGCAGTGGAGCTGGGAGGCAGCAGGTCTGCCAGTTGTGCCAACATGCCACACTATTCTTCTAACTAAATTAACTGAACTTGAATTCTGAAGGACTGGGATTTGAACTCATATCTCCAAATCATTTCTCTCAGAGTCCAGGATTACTAGACTAATTCGCAAACAACAGGAATTCTGCAGATGCTGGAAATTCAAGCAACATACATCAAAGTTGCTGGTGAACGCAGCAGGCCAAGCAGCATCTATAGGAAGAGGCGCAGTCGACGTTTCAGGCCGAGACCCTTCGTCAGGACTAACTGAAGGAAGAGTGAGTAAGGGATTTGAAAGCTGGAGGGGGAGGGGGAGATGCAAAATGATAGGAGAAGACAGGAGGGGGAGGGATGGAGCCGAGAGCTGGACAGGTGATAGGCAAAAGGGGATACGAGAGGATCATGGGACAGGAGGTCCGGGAAGAAAGACCGGGGGGGGGGTGACCCAGAGGATGGGCAAGAGGTATATTCAGAGGGACAGAGGGAGAAAAAGGAGAGTGAGAGAAAGAATGTGTGCATAAAAATGAGTAACAGCTGGGGTACGAGGGGGAGGTGGGGCCTAACGGAAGTTAGAGAAGTCAATGTTCATGCCATCAGGTTGGAGGCTACCCAGACGGAATATAAGGTGTTGTTCCTCCAACCTGAGTGTGGCTTCATCTTTACAGTAGAGGAGGCCGTGGATAGACATGTCAGAATGGGAATGGGATGTGGAATTAAAATGTGTGGCCACTGGGAGATCCTGCTTTCTCTGGCGGACAGAGCGTATATGTTCAGCAAAGCGGCCTCCCAGTCTGCGTCGGGTCTCACCAATATATAAAAGGCCACATCGGGAGCACCGGACGCAGTATATCACCCCAGTCGACTCACGGGTGAAGTGATGCCTCACCTGGAAGGACTGTTTGGGGCCCTGAATGGTGGTGAGGGAGGAAGTGTAAGGGCATGTGTAGCACTTGTTCCGCTTACACGGATAAGTGCCAGGAGGGAGATCAGTGGGGAGGGATGGGGGGGACGAATGGACAAGGGAGTTGTGTAGGGAGCGATCCCTGCGGAATGCAGAGGGGGGGAGGGAAAGATATGCTTAGTGGTGGGATCCCGTTGGAGGTGGCGGAAGTTACGGAGAATAATATGTTGGACCCGGAGGCTGGTGGGGTGGTAGGTGAGGACCAGGGGAACCCTATTCCTAGTGGGGTGGTGGGAGGATGGAGTGAGAGCAGATGTACGTGAAATGGAGGAGATGCGTTTAAGAGCAGAGTTGATAGTGGAGGAAGGGAAGCCCCTTTCTTTAAAAAATGAAGACATCTCCCTCGTCCTAGAATGAAAAGCCTCATCCTGAGAGCAGATGCGGCGGAGACGGAGGAATTGCGAGAAGGGGATGGCGTTTTTGCAAGAGACAGGGTGAGAAGAGGAATAGTCCAGATAGCTGTGAGAGTCAGTAGGCTTATAGTAGACATCAGTGGATAAGCTGTCTCCAGAGACAGAGACAGAAAGATCTAGAAAGGGGAGGGAGGTGTCGGAAATGGACCAGGTAAACTTGAGGGCAGGGTGAAAGTTGGAGGCAAAGTTAATAAAGTCAACGAGTTCTGCATGCGTGCAGGAAGCAGCGCCAATGCAGTCGTCGATATAGCGAAGGAAAAGTGGGGGACAGATACCAGAATAGACACGGAACATAGATTGTTCCACAAACCCAACAAAAAGGCAGGCATAGCTAGGACCCATACGGGTGCCCATAGCTACACCTTTAGTTTGGAGGAAATGGGAGGAGCAAAAGGAGAAATTATTAAGAGTAAGGACTAATTCTGCTAGACGGAGCAGAGTGGTGGTAGAGGGGAACTGATTAGGTCTGGAATCCAAAAAGAAGCGTAGAGCTTTGAGACCTTCCTGATGGGGGATGGAAGTATATAAGGACCGGACATCCATGGTGAAAATAAAGCGGTGGGGGCCAGGGAACTTAAAATCATCGAAAAGTTTAAGAGCGTGAGAAGTGTCATGAACATAGGTCGGAAGGGATTGAACAAGGGGTGATAAAAAGGGGTGATTTTTTTGCACACATCCTTTCTCTCACTCTCCTTTTTCTCCCTCTGTCCCTCTGAATATACCTCTTGCCCATCCTCTGGGTCACCCCCCCCCCCGTCTTTCTCCCTAGGCCTCCTGTCCCATGATCCTCTCGTATCCCCTTTTGCCTATCACCTGTCCAGCTCTCGGCTCTATCCCTCCCCCTCCTGTCTTCTCCTATCATTTTGCATCTCCCCCTCCCTCTCCAGCTTTCAAATCCCTTACTCACTCTTCCTTCAGTTAGTCCTGACGAAGGGTCTCGGCCTGAAACGTCGACTGCGCCTCTTCCTATAGATGCTGCTTGGCCTGCTGCGTTCACCAGCAACTTTGATGTGTGTTACTAGACTAATTGCCTGCCCACTGGTATCCTACCCAAACATCAGCACTAAGTGTCCTCCAGCCTCTTTTGAAAGCTTCCATATTGATGAGACAGGCAGGACTAACTAAAGAATGCAAGTACTGTTGTTGAACACACAGTTCACTTTAATTAGGATTAGTTCAGTCACAAGGGATAGACAAAAACTGAACCCAGCAAGACTGGAAAGCTGATTAGTTGTTGCTACATTAACCAATACTGGAGCTTCAAACTACATTGTTCTTCAATCATTTATTACCATCTTTGACAGAAATATTTTGTCTGCTTTTCATTAACATTTCTCCACAGTTTCCTCGAGATACTGCAATGATCTATTGCCAATTATTCTAGCAGAAAATACCAACAAGATAGTCAACTGCCTGGGACACAACAGTTTCCAAGCAAGACATAGTTAGAACTACAGATATTACAAGAAGGAACTATGTTTGATGTTAATGCAAGTGGAGTACTCAGTCTCTGGTGTGAGTCCTTTCATGCTCCATCTTGTTGGAATATGTCAAATCATTGATAATCACGTTATTTTCTTTTGAAAACTGTAATTATTGATTGACCTTTTCTTTCCCAACTGTATCCGCTGAAGCTGGAGATCTCCATGCAGGGGAATAGAAGACAAGAATTGGCTGCATTAGGACAAGAATTTGTCTTCTAGCAGAGTATTACTGATGCTGCACTCCAGAGTTGTTCCTGCACTTGTTTGGTCACTGACTGCCTTCGATTTGCAGTCCCTGCCCAGCTGCACTGTGTGATCTCATTCAATATTCAAGATACCCACAGACCCTTATATTTATTCCTATCATTGCTTTGGTGACACATTGAAATTTTACCTCTCTCTTGAGGGCTGAAAGGGGCCCGATTCTAAGACAATACCAAGATACTGGAGGGATAGACATGTTCAGTCCTGAAGTAGGGTCTCGGACTGAAACATCAACTATTTATCCATATATCCTGCTTGACCTGTTGAGCTCCTCCAGCATTTTGTGTGTGTTGTCTATGTGGAGAAATAAGCAGTTTTCCAGAGGATGGGAGATAACAGAAGGATGGGATCGGAGAGAAGGCAAAGAAATAGCAGATGCAACATAGCATAGGGAAGTGCAAGGTTCTACACTTTCAAAGGAAGAATAAACACGCAGACAATTTCCTAAATAGGCAGAGATTCCAGAAATTGGAGGTGCAAAGAGACCCAGGATTCCCTTATGAAAAGTTGCAGGTTGATTTGATAGTAAGCACTGCAAATGCAATATTAACATTCATTTGGAGAGGACTAGATTGTAAAGGCAAGGATGTAATGTTGAGGCTATATAAGACATTGGTCAGACCGCACTTGGAATATTGTGAGCAATTTTAGGCTCTGGATCGAAGGAAGGATGTGCTGGCCCTGGAGATTCACAAGAATGAAAGGCTTAACATATGATGAGTATTTGATGTATTTGGGCCTGTACTCGATGAAATTCAGGAGAATGAGTGGTGATCTCATTGAAACCGTTCGGATACTGAAAGGCCTAGATAGAGTGGATGTGGAGAGGAGATGTTCATTAGTAGGAGAGTCTATGATTTGAGGGGACAGACTCCAAATAAAGGGATATCCCTTTAAAACTGCAATGAGGAAGAAGTTATTCAGCCAGAGGGTGAGTAATCTGGAATTTGATACCAAAGAAGCTGTGAAAGCCAAGCCATTGGATGCATTTAAAGTAGCGATTGATATGTTCTTGATTGCTAGAGAGGTTAAGGGTTACAGAAAGAAAGTGGGAGAATGGGGTAAAAAATAAATTAGCCATTGTCGGATGGTGGAGCAGACTTTCTGAGCCAAATTGCCTAATTCTGCTCCCCTGTCTTATGGTCTTACTGGATTTCTCTTTATCTGTGCTGAATGTGTAATAGCTCTGATATCCAGACATCAAAAACTATGATAGAGTTCTAAAGCCATACAGCAAAGAAACAGGCCCTTTGGCCCAGAATGAGCATGCTAATCATTTTGCCCACCTACACTAATCCCTTTTGGCTATATTAGGACAATTAATACCAATGTAAATAATTTATAAAATATTTAAAATACATATTAAATATAAAATTAATGAGTATCTCAAAACAAGTTAAAACTTTTAAATGTAAAACAAATAAGTAAAAATAATTTAAAAGTATTAAAACAATTAAAGACAAGAAGCAAGTAAGCAAATATAATTGAGCTACACAATAAAAGAATTCAAAATATAAAATAAATAATTAATAATAACCAAAATACATAATTAAATAGTGCAAAATAATTCAGAGATCAGATAGATTATGAAAACATTAAAAAAGGAAAACAAAAGAAAAATGCATTATATAATTAAATGATTAAAAAAAAGATAAAGCTTTAAAATATGAGGAAAAATTCAGATATAAATGCCTTTATCCCCATCATCTGCAGGCTGGGATTCCCATTGAAAGTAACTATGAAATCCGTTCCCATATCAAGTCAGTAGGCTTGGGGTCAAATAAGTGAATTCCTGAGTAAAACACAAAGGGATCTTGGCATGGCAGCAACTCACAAAAAGTTCTGCAACAAGGCAGAATGAAGGACCTGCTGCGGGCCATCTTAAATTCCTGATCGAAATGACCTCACCTTGTGTGTTAGGAAATGTAAAGGAGGCTTGACCCAAAAGCAGAGCAGCAGAGACTAATTAGCAATAAATGATACTTTAATAATAAACTGCAAAATTATAAGCTCCAAGAGGCCACAAAACAAGAGAGAACAGATACTTAATGCAATGCAGCAACGTAACTGAATGTTAGGAGAAATTTGTTGAGGTTGGCTTGTTCGATTGGTGAACAAAGGACCATGGATGAGAGCTGGGTTTAAATAGGCTGCAGGTGATGAGCTGGGACTGGCTGCCAGGTGGCCCCTGTTAGCTGGTTGGAGACTGGGAGGTACCTACTAGTACAGGCCAGACTGGAACTCCCTCTCGTACAGCCAGCACCTGATTGCACAGAACGACTTGATGATCAATGGATCCAAGATGAAACTGGACAGCACCCAAAACCTTTCCTTAGTGCTGTAAACTTCCCAGGTGACCAGGTGCTGCACATCTGTACGCAACAACATTACTCCATCAACCAGCAAACTCTGTACTGTACACTAGACCATCTTTCCCCATCCTTGGTTCCAGAGGAGCACACTCAGGTGAGTTGAGTGGTCCAAAGACGATAGGCTTGAAGTAGGATATGCAGAAGGTAGGTGTGATCCTGAGAGATATTGGCAACTTGAAAGTAAGTGACTGGGTTGATATGATAGGTAAGCTTAAAGGGACCAAGAACCGGGGAGAGAGCAAGCGGATATCTGTGATCCGGGGCAGATCTCGAGTGGACAGCCAGACATGGTCCACAGGCTGGAGTAGTCTAGCTTGCCTCTCCGAACTTCTGAAATGAGAGACCCGGTTCTGTAACATGTAGTTTGCCTCCACTGTTTCCATCAAGACATTGTATCAGACTGGGGCCCACAATTTTTGTTCTGCTTCTGGTGAGCTTTCTGCTGCCTCCTCCACACCTCGGTGAGTTTATCTTCTGGCTATCATTCGCAGACCAACAGACAATCAGAAAGGGCCAATCAGCAAGTGGAGAAATATCTGTGATGCTTCACTGCCTCTGACCTTTCCAGATGTCCAGATGGAAGAAGTATCTGCTCTGCCATAAGCCTGTCAGCAGTAGGCACAGTTGGCATCTAGGATGGCTCTTTGTGCCCAATTCCAGGCATTCCGGCATCAGCAACAAAGGGTTCTGGTGGACGGGATCTCCACAATTGGCTCCTCTGCAGGGAACAGCAGGGATGGTAGCCATGACATACCCATGATCGAGAAGGTGCGTACTTTGTGGGATAACTTAGCCCAGAACAGATACTTCTTCAATCTGGAAGGGCTAGAGGCGGCAAAGCATCACAGAAATTTCTCCACTTGCTGATCGGCCCTTTCTGTTTCTCTGTTGGTCTGCGAACGATAGCCAGAGGACAAACTCACTGAGGCATGGAGGAGGCAGCAGAAGGCTCGCCAGAACCGAGAGACCAGTTGTGAGCCTCAGTCTGACACAACGTCCTGAGGGAAACCGTGGAGGCAAACTACGTGTTGTAGAACCAAGTCTGCTGCCTCAGCAGGTGACAGAAGTTCAGGGAGGGCAAAGTGTTGGGCTGCTTTGGTGAACTGGTCCATCATGTCACAATCACCATGGCCCCATTACAAGGTGGCAAAGCTGTAATTAAACCAAGGGTGATATGGGACCATGGGCATTAGGGGGACCGGTAGCTGGAGGATTGGGACTGGGCACATTGAGAGCAGGCAGCAATGAACTGATTTACATCTGCGATCATGGTGGGCCACCAGAACTGGTATCACAGAAAATCCAGAGTTCATTGTGCACCTGGATGGCCGAAGAGGGGTGAGGAGTGGCCCACTGGAGTTTCTCAGAGCACACAGCCTCCTGCATGCACATGCGATTGTCAGGGGTGTTGACCAGAGCAGGCTTGTCCTATAGTGCATGTGGATCTGGTTCTCAAGATCCCAGACAATCAGGGAGAAGATTTGAGAGGATGGTCTGATGGGCTGTGGGTCAATCTCTGTTTCAGCTGGGTCAAACTGTGGTGACAAGGCGTCCACTTTAGTCTCTTGGAGCCAGGCCGGTAGGAGATGGTGAAGATGAGTTGCACCAAGAAGAGTGACAAGCAAGCCAGACAACTATTGAGTTAGCGGGTGTGGTATATGGAAATGAGGTTCTGATGGTCAGTCCAGATCAGGAAAAGCTCGGTAGTTCACATCTGTTGATGTCTCTATTTTTTCAATGCCCATTTAATGGTGAGTAGCTCCCTGTCACCTATTCATGCGAGAAGAAGGTGCAAGGGTGCATCTTCCCATCTGTTCCTCACTGTGAGAGGATAGCCTCTGTACCCATCTCAGATGCATTCACCTCTATCATAAAAGGACCAGAATAGTTCAGGTGCTGGAGAAGTGGTGACACATCTCTTCAGCCCCTCAAAAGATTGATCTGTGAGGTAGATGATTTTCCTCAGGAGGTCAGAGGCTGGAGTTCCTGATGAAGTAGCAGTAGAAGTTGGAGAAGCCCATGAAGCACTGTACCTGTTTGAGAGAGTGTGGTTGAGGCCATTAAACAATAGTGCACAATATCACTGGGTCCATTGTTATGCCTTGGGGTGAATGGAAGTAACTAGGAAAGGAAATAACTCGGAGGTAGAACTGACAGTTTTTCTAACTTGCAGTCTGGTTGGTTTTCAGGGACACACTGAATTGAAGAGACATGACAGACGTTAGGGAGAGAAAATATTTAAAAAACAGAGCTGTAAAGGGACTTGGGAGCCCTTGTTCAGGATTCCTGCAGGTTAATTTGCAGGTTGAGTCTGCGATGAAGAAAGCAAATGAAATGTTAGCATTCATTTCAATAGGACTAGAATTTAAAAACAAAGATGTAATGTTGAAACTTTATAAAGCACTGGTGAGGCCACACTTGAACTATTGTGAGCAGGTATGGGCCCCTCATCTTAGAAAGGGTTTGATGAAACTGGAGAGGGTTCAAAAGAAGTTCACAAAAACGTTTCCAGGATTGAATGGTTTGTCATATGAAGAGAGTTTGATGGCTCTGGGCCTGTATTCAATAGAATTCAAAAGAATGAGGGGTGATTTCATTGAAACCTATCGAACAGTGAAAGGCCTTGATGGAGTGGATGTGGAGAGGATGTTTCCTATGGTGGTAGGGTCTAAGATCAGAGAACACAACTTCAAAATAGAAGGGCATCCTTTTAAAATGGAGATGAGGAGGAATTTCTTCAGTCAAAGAGTGATGAACCTGTGCAATTCTTTGTCACAGGCATCTATGGAGGCTAAGTCTTTATGTATATTTAAAGTAGAGATTGAGAAATCCTTGATTGGTCAAGGCATGAAGGAATGTGGGGAAAAAGCAGGAGATTGGGGCTGAGAGGAAAATTGGATCAGCCATGATGAAATGGCGGATCAGACTCAATGGACCAAATAGCCTAAACCTGCTCCTGGATCTTATGGTCTTAAGGAGATCTTAAGAATCCTTGGAGAAGATAAGAATGCCGTCAAGCTAGATGGACACATACCTGTGTAGCTTTTCTCAGAGGATCTCGTTGATGAAGGCTTGGAATACAGCTGAACTATTGGAAAGTCTGGAAGGCATCACCAAGTATTCATAGTGGCCAGGGGTTTTTATGGATATTGTTTTCCACTCATCTCCCTGGTGGATGCAGATCAGGATGTACATGCTTCATAGATCCAGTTTGGTGAAGATCTCAGCCCTGTGGTGTGTTACGAATGTGCTATCCATCAAGGGAGAGGGTAGCAGTACTTAATGGTGATTTTTTTGAGTCCACAGTAGTTGATGCAGGGACAAGGACTCCCACCTTTCTTCTTGACAAAGAAGAATCCTGCACCAGCTCGAGACTGGGATGGTCAAATGAAGCCTTGCTGTAGCACTTTAGTGATGTAATCATTTATGACTTGAGTATCAGGAGAGGAGAGGGAAAGGGAGAACAGACAACCTCGGGGGTTTGAGAGTTTCCTCCGTCTCCACATATTTATGAAGTGATCTCAGGTGAGGTTGCAGACAACTGGGACCACAGCTCAGCAGTGAACCAGATGACCAGCTGAAGTGAGGGTCATGAGTGGAGAGCCAGGGGTAACCGAAGATGAGAGGAGTGTTGTGTGAGTGGATAAAGTGGAATTGGATGGGCTCGCAGTGCTCTCCGATGCTAATATGAGTGCTCTAACCGCTCCAGCCCACAAGGCCGTGGTGCAGAAGGAGTGAGGGATAGGCTTGGTAGGGAGTACAAGCTGCACAGGGAGTCCCGTCCAGAAAGTTGCCTGCTGTGCTAGAATCCACCAGAGCCTCCTGCGTGTGTGGAACATGAAGCCAGAGTGGGTTGCTTACTAGACAAAGGGTCCCCGATCTCTACCCAGTGGTGCTGCTTCCCTGGCCACAGTGGGCATTTGATGCTGGGGTGCCGGCAGCACCACAGTAGGTGTACAAGTTGTTTCTGCACTGACACTCAGGATCTGAGGGTTAAGGAAGCTGTCCCTACCTGCATGGGTTCTGGAGGGATTGCTGATGAGGGTCCTGCAGACTGAAATGGTTCTGGGAATGGAATTGGGGTGCTGGCTGATAAACTGGAGGGTTGTTCTTTCAGGCACATGTCAATTCAGAGGGACAGTGATGAGGCTTATGAGGTCAGTGAGTATCTTTCAGGTAGGCGGCTGCGATGGTAACGCGTTAGCCGCACTTCTGCATTCCAGCTGAACTCTTCCGCAAGAGTCCTGAATTCCACCGTGTATTCCAGCAATGAGCGTGAGCCTTGCCACAGGCAAAATAATCAATCTACTGTCTCCCTTCCGCTTCCTGAATAGTCAAGAATGCATTCCAGCAATGAATTCCTCATATTTATTGCAAATGATGGTTTTATTTTCCCATTTAGCGGTGGCCCAGGTCAGAGCTTACCCAGTCGAGAGATGATGAAGGTGATTTTGGTTCAGTTTATAGAATTCAGAGACAGCTGGAGGATTGAGCTCAAAGAGTAAAACACACTGGGGCAGGAAGTTGCAGCATCAGACCGGGGATCCACAGAAACATTCAAGCACTGAAATCCAGGGCTCTGAGGGCAGAGGTTGACTGGTGCAGAGTTACTGTATCAAGACGGAGGGTTGATTGAGTGTAGTGAGCAGATGATTAATGGTTTCCTGCTACTTCAGGAATGTGTGGCTCCTTTTGATAGATGATTTCCTTTAGGTGAGCATACTCTGCTGGGTCAACCATTGGTTGATCCATCCTGCCAGGAAATGTAGAGAAGGTGAATTAGCAGTAAACAATATTTTACTAACAAACTGCAAAATAACAATCTACAAGGGGCCACAAAACAAAAAAGAACAGATAATTAACATGACAACACAGCAAGATAACTAAAGGCTAGGAGCAACTGGTTGAGGCTGGCTGGTTTGATGGATGAATAAAGGACTGTGGATAAGAGCTGGGTTTAAATAAGTTGCAGGAGATGAATTGGGAACGAATGGCAGATAATTCCTGTTAGCTGGATAGGGACTGGGAGGTGCCTGCCTGTGCAAGCCTGACATTGGGTGGCATGTTTGTATATCAGCTATCATGAAGTTATTACAGTGCCAGTAACCCAGGTTCAGTTCCGCTGCTGTCTGTAAGGAGCTTGTATGTTCTCCCAAAATCCGTGTGGGTTTCCTCCAGATGCTCATTGACCTGGAAGGGCGTATTACCCTGCTGTATCTTTAAATTTAAATAAATCTAAAATGATCTCATCACTTTCCTGCCGCTCAGTATATTATCCTTTATCATAAGAGATGGTCTTGAAACTTTCTGTCTTTGGACAGAATCCATATTTGAGTGGAAGATGTAGGAGCAGGACCAGGTCATCGGCTGTTCCCATCCGCGCCACTATTCTGCAAGGTCATAATCAAGAACTAGTTGACCTGCTCCTGCAGGTCATATTCTGATCTGGATAGATCAGCATCGTTGGCAATCTCAGCACCATTCCTCTGAGACGATAGAGATGGCAGATGCTGGAATCTGGTGCACAAACAATTTTTACTGGAAGAACTCTATGGGTCGAGCAGCATCTGTGGAGAGAAGGGGATTGTCAGCTATTTCTTTGCTCCTGCAGATGCTGCTCTGGTCACTGAGCTCCTCCTGAAGAGAGCTTGTTGCATGATTTCTCAGAACTGTCCTATAAAATGTTCATCAGTAACTCAGTCTCTGTTTTGAATGACTGAGCCTCCACCTCCCTCTTGAGCAGAGGATTCCAAAGTGTCATCATCCTCAATGTGTAAGAATTTCTCCTCATCTCAATCCTGAAAGGTCAGCCCCTTATATCTGAGACTCCTCAGTTGGGGAAGCACCTTTCCTATATTTGACCTGTACGAACTGAAGCAATTCCTGAAGCAGACAGAACTGAGGTCATCTAGTTCATCACCACTTTCCGTGTGAAGTAAACTAAGGCTCCCAGTGTATTAGTTACCTGTGAATCAGTAGGTAGGAAAGAAAGTTCAAGTCCCACCTTAGAGACCTGAGCAGAAAATTCCCAGCAAATGCTGCAATATTTAAGGTACTCTGTTTTGGGAAAAACATTCAACCAATATCTATTCTTTTCTCTCAGGAAGGCGACAGCTCAGAAGAGTTATCTCCGACACTTTAGTCAGCACATATCCGTCAATCAATAGCACTGCAGAAACAAATCATTTAGGCATCATCGCACTGCTGTTTGTGGAATATTGCCATGACATCATTAACTGCTGCATTCCCAATTATCTGGCTGTGATTTAATAGGCAGGCAAACACTTTGGTCATGGAAGGAGATGAACTTAAGGTTGTGGAGCATGAAGAAGTATAACCAGTAAGTGCTGGAAAGTCTCAGCAGGCCAGGCATTATCTACAGGAAGAAAAGCAGTGTTAATGTTTCAGGTTGACGGCTCTTGGCTCGCATTGGGGAAGTGAGAAAGTATTGAGTTTTAACCTGCAGGCGGTTATGGGGAAGTGGTAGATCAGACAAGAAGAATGTCTGTGAAAGGGTGAGGCAAGACTTGGGACAGGGCTGGGGTGTTAATGAAGCAATTACAGCATGACATACAAATGTGATGTGTTGCAAATAACAGTCAGGATGTCAGAGAGAGTTACAGCATGGAATGTGTGTGTGTGTGTGTGTGTGTGTGTGTGTGTGTGTCTGCACGTCTGAGGGAGAGAGGAGAGAGCTTATACTGTACGAGAATGAAAGACAGAGACGGGTAAATTGTTTCACAGGGATTATGTGAATCTTTTAAATTCTCTCCCCTAGAGAGCAATGGTGATGCAGTCACTGGGTACTTTCTGGACAGTGATCAATAAATTCTTAGGTACTAAGGGAGACAGAAGTTATGCGGTTAGTCCAGAAAACCAGCACTGAGGTTAAAGATCTGCTTTAATTTTATTGAATAATGGAACAAGCAGAAGGGCACAATTGGGCTTATCCTGCTTCTACTTTTTATATCCTGAATATACTTCGCTGATTTTTGGCCTTGGGAGTGAGAGCTGCAGGAAGCAGGGGGTTAAAGCTAGGCTGGCTCAGTAATAGTTAACCCTTCCAGAGCCATGATCTAGGCCATTAAGCCCTGTAATGGGAACCTGCTTCAGAAAGACACTTTGTAAATTGATGTCTTTGCTTCACGGCCCTAGCATCCATGCAATTTGAATGCATTCTTTCAACCTGGTGACATTCTTGGCTTTGTGCTGCCACTTCCCATTCAATCTCCTCCACCAAACCCCAAAGCCAATTTGGAGCTGCTGGATGCAGAGATGATGTCTTCTAAAGCATTCATTGGAAGTCATGCAAGAGGCACAAATCTTACGATTATAGCCGTTTTATTGGTCATCTGTGTACAGGTCAGGCCATCATAGTACAGGTCCGAGATGGCGAGCCTCCACCAGCATAGATGTCTGAAAAGTAGGAAAGGAGCGGTAACTTTAACAAACTCTAAGTGGCTGTTCCTGGCTTTAACTGATTGACTGAAACTATTCTGTAACAAAGCCAGTCCTGATGAAGCATCTCGACCCAAAGTGTTGACTGTTCATTCCCCTCACTCCTCCTAACCTGCTGAGTTCCTCCAGCATTTTGTGTGTTGATCATAAACAAACTAGTAGGTTTTTTTTTCTTAAACACTTATATGTCTTTCTGGTGAAGGGAGGAGGTCTGACATCTGTCATCCTTACCCAATCTGACCAACATGTGACTCTGTACTCAGCCTATGTACTTGAATCTTAAATGCCCTCTGAAGTGGTCAAACAAGCTAGTTAGTTGTTCCATTACTTTTGCAGTGTGAGCGCTCAGAGAAGACTTTCGATTTTTGAAAACACACCATTCATTTAACTTGCCTCAGGCAGGAAAGAGCTCCTAAGCCGTTATGTTTTATTTATGGAGATACAGGAGTCTGAAGATGCTGGAGTCTGCTTCAACAAACAATCTGTTGGGGGAATTCAGGCTGCTGAGCAGAAAAGGGATAGTTGATGATTTAGGTCAAAACCTTGCATCAGAAAGTTTATTTATGGCCTTTCAGTATAGATTCACAATAAGCTGAAATATTATCCTACTGAACTTTATCACTTTAAAGACTGCTGCCAGCATACATTTCCTCTTATCAATGAACAGTGACTACAAGTGTGTACCAGCCATGGAATGCACTGCAGCCACTTGCCCAGACCTCTCTGACCTTCACCACCAAGAAAGACAAGGGGCTGAATCAGATGGGGTATCTCGTGGTTAATTTGCTCCTGCACCTGGCCAAGGTGGTCATTCACAGATCTCGGTGATGGACAATCAAGGGGTTCCAACCATGATGATTACCTGCCCCTTTCGCAGGATTACTTCTATGTCTGCAGGCTCTGGAAGAGGAGCACACAGTTTCCATGGGTACATCGGGACTTTTTAGATTAGGTTAGATTAGATTATGAGGACACTCAGTCCTCGTTTATTGTCATTTAGAAATGCATGCATTTAAAAAATGATTCCGGTATGATATCACAAGAAAACACAGGACAAACCAAGACTAAAACTGACAAAACCACATAATTATAACATAGCGTTACAACAGTGCAAAGCAATACCGTAATTTGATAACGAGCAGACCATGGGCACGGTAAAAAAAAGTCTCAGAGTCCCAATAGACTCATCATCTCACGCAGGCGGCAGAAGGGAGAAACTCTCCCTGCCGTGAACCTCCAAGCGCTGCCAACTTGCCGATGCAGCACCATTGGAAGCACCCGACCGCAGCGGACTCTGAGTCCGTCCGAAAACTTGGAGCCTCCGACCAGCCCCTCTGACACAGCCTCTTCAAGCACCATCCTCTGCCGAGTGCTTCGACCCCGCCCCGGCCGCCGAGCAACAAGAAAAGCCGAGGACTCAGGGCCTTCTCCTCTGGAGATTCTGGACCACACAGTAGCAGCAGCAGTGAAGCAGGCATTTCAGAACTTTCATCAAATGTTCCTCGGTGCTCTCATGTCCGTCTCCATCAAATCAGGATTGTGCAAGGCACCCTACTTGACAAATAACAGACATCACCAATGAAGTGGCTGCTGCGAGCTGCGTTACGCCACCATCTTCTCTTCCGGGATCGTCAGCACTACAGGGGCTCAAGTATGTGCAGGGTAGAGATGACAGTGTTATAATTTGAAACTACTGATTGTGCAGAACAAGTAATACTGTAGTATTGTAATGCTATAATTACTGAATCAACTTTCTTTGGAAATAAGAGAGAAATAAGAAAGAAATTCAACAGCTACATTGGAATACAACCACCACCTGCAGGATTTCCTCCAAGTGCCCCACCATCCAGACTACCATCATCCTACCCCAGCAACGGGACACGGCAGCCCGACTCTACTGCCCTGGCAGTGTGTTGTGTACCAAGCTAAGCAGGGAGTTAAACAACTCCTCAAAATCACCCAAGCTGGATCTTCTTCTTCAGGGCTTTCAATGAAACTGTAGAAAGTTAAGTAAAACATGTGTCAGATTTAATACAGAATTGTTGTGCCTGAGTATTCTAAAATTATTGATTATTCTCGTGATCAGCATTAAACAAGGTAATACAATGCAACATTCCATACCTGTGCCATGGACTAGAGTGAACTTGTGGTGCAACGGAAGATCAATAGTGATGGATGATAAACATAATATGTCCTTCAAAGTTCAATACGTCCACTAAATGTTTACCAATATTGAGAAAGATTAAGACTCACAGATATGCTCTTTCAAGGGCAAATAAAGAGTGGGTAGAGATGGATGTCTTTCAATCATGTTTACTCCATGTCAAAATCCAAATTATCATCATCATTATGTACTGTGTCTTATGACATTGGCGAATATAGTTTATGACCATGATTGTTCTAGGCAAATTCTACAGAAGTGATATGCCATTGACTTTTTCTGGGCAGTGTCTTTACAAGATGCTTAACCCCAGCCATTATCAATACTCTTCAGAGATTGTCTGCCTGGCATCAGCGGTCACATAACCAGGAAGAGTGATATGTACCAGCTGCCTTACACCTCCTTTGGTCGGGACGTATCTCCACCTCAGCACACCGTGCAGGAAATGATGTAAAAATAGCTTATGAATAGGATGTGATGTTTTTCCAAAACAGTCTGCATACAAGAAGTGCCTCTAGAGGCAGGACACCAACCCTTACTCTACCATGAACTTGTCTCTGATTCTGCCTTTTTTGCAACAGTTTTGTTTGTGCACAGTCTCGTCACTGTCTTGCATAATTTATGCATTATTTATGCTTAGTGCTTGTTGCCTGAACTTACTGTATGTTCATGTGATATTGCTACAAGTAAGTTTTTCATTCTAGCTGTGCTTCACCAGGTTTTTGCATGTGACTGCATTGTGTTTGTTTCATCCCCACTGTATCTAAGCTCTGGGAGTTTGATGCATGGGCGAGTATCTTCACCAGAAGACCCGTAGCAGTTATAGATGGAGTCAGAATCATACAGCATAGAACCAAGCCTTTCAGCCCCACTGCTCCATGCTAATCAAAATGTCCCATCCAAGCTAATCCCATTTGACCACAACATCTAATCCTTTCCAGTTCATGCACTTGCCAGTTGTATTTCAAAAGTTGTTATTTTATTGCCTCAACCACTTCTCCTGGCAGTTCATTCCACACACAATGCCTATTAAAAGTATTCTCCCTCCCCCCGGAAGTATTCATGTTTTATTGTTTTACAACATTGAATCACAGTGGATTTAATTTGACTTCTTTTGATACTGAACAACAGAAAACGACTCTTCCGTGTCAAAGTGAAAACAGATCTCCACAAAGCGATCCAAATTAATTACAAACATAAAGCACAAAATAATTGATTGCATAAGTATTTATCCCCTTTAATATGATACATCAAATCATCACTGGTGCAGCCAATTGGTTTAAAGTCACAAAATTAGTTAAATGGAGATCACCATCTGCAGTCAAGATGTTTCAAATGATTGAAATAAAAATACACCTGTATCTGGAAGGTCCAATTGTCGGTGAGTCACTGTCCTGACAAAAACTACACCATGGAGACAAAGGAACACTCCAAACAACTCTGCAAAAAGGTTACTTAAAGCACAAGAGATGGATACAAGAAAATTTCCAAGTCACTGAATACCCCTTGGAGTCCAGTTAAGTCAATCATCACCAAATGGAAAGAAAATGGCACAGCTGTAAATTTGCCAAGAGTAAGTCGTCCTCAAAAAATGAGCAACTGTTGAAGAAGGGGACAAGTGAGGGAGGCCACCAAGAGGCCTATCACAACTCTGAAGGATTACAAGCTTCAGTGGCCGAGATGGGAGAGACTGTGCGTACAAACACAGTTGCCCAGGTGCTTCACCAGTCGTAATTTTATGGGGGAGTGGCAATGAGAAAGCCACTGTTGAACAAATCCCACATGAAATTTCAGCTAGAGTTTGCCAGAAGGCATATGGGAGACTCTGAAGTCAGCTGGAAGAAGGTTCTATGGTCTGATGAAACCAAAATTGAGCTTTTTAGCCATCAGACTAAGTTCTATGTTTGGCATCACCCAAACCCCACGCATGATCAAAAACACACCATCCCTACCATAAAGCATGGTCGTGGCTGCATCATGATGTGGCAGACCCTGGAAGGCTTGTGAAGGTAGAGGGTGAAATGAATGCAGCAAAATACAAGGAAATCCTGGAGGAAAACCTGATGCAGTCTGGGAGAAGATTTGTTTTCCAGCAAGACAATTACACCAAGCATAAAACCAAAGCTACACAGGAATGGCTTAAAAACAACAAAGCTAATGTCCTGGAGTGGCCACGTCAGAGTCCAGACCTCAATCCAATTGAGAATTTGTGGTGAAACTTGAAAAGGGCTGTTCAGTCACAATCCCCATGCAATCTAACAAAGCTTGAGCAGTTTTCTAAAGAAGAATGGAGGAAAAATGCAGTGCCCAGCTGTGCAAAGCTGATAAAGACCTATTCAAACAGACTCAGGGCTGTAATTGCTGCCAAAGGCGCATCTACTAAATACTGATTTGAAGGGGGTGAATACTTATGCAATCAATTATTTTGTGTTAAAAATTATAATAAGTTTAGACCAATTTGTAGAATTTTTTTTTTCACTTTCACGTAAAAGAATCTTTTCTGTTGATCAGTGTCAAAAAAGCCAAAGTAAATCCACTGTGATGCAATATTGTAAAACAAGAAAACATGAAACTTCCAAGAGGGCTGAATACCTTTTATAGGCACTGTATGTGACTGATGACAAATATGATTCTGATGTGGGACTTTATTGTGGACTGAGAGTGGAATAGGGCAGTGACAGGGGAGTCATAGTTGGGAAAAAAGGAATAGAGAGGAGAGAGATCAGGAAGCACCAGAGAGACATTCTATAATGACAAATAAACCAATTGTTTGGAATCAAACAGCCTTGCTTGGTGTTTCAGGGTTTGGTGTGTCTGCATCCATGCCAGACCCTGCCCCTGACGTTCCTTCTCCCCCATCTGTCCCACACCCCTCCCGCGGTGCTCACCCTACTATTCTCAACATTCTTTGTCCTTCTAGATTTACAAACTTGCTCTCCATTCCACATTGACAAATACAGTACTATGCAAATACACACACATAAACAATCACACATACACTCCTTTGCTAAGGAACTGGAATTATATCAGGTGATTCAGAAGCATCTGGTACAAATCTGGAATAGGATGCATTTAGAAGACATTACAAATACATAACCTCTGTTTGACTTTCTAAGTTTGTGGAAGTTCCTCCTGTCTTTGATTCTCTCAATGTCAGGTAGCTTTGTCCCACTCCAGGAAAGTAGAGAATGATCCCTTCTTAACAGATGACAACAAAGGTATTCCTTCAAAATAATTGCAAGAAGTCATGCAGTCATAGTTCTATAGCACAAAAACAGACCCTTTCATCTACTTTGGTCAACCAGCTAACTTTACTAATCCTATTCACCAGAACTTCGTCCACAGAAGTTCATAAACTGAATTGTTCCAATGGAATGGGCAAACATCTTTATTGATTCTACCTTCAAACTGTTGGCATGCAATGATGGAACTCCATCAAATGCATTCATGACTCACAAAGTTGGGCAAGGGTAGTCCCCTTCACCTCTATTACTTTCACCACTGGTGATCAAGATTTTGAACATCTAACCTGAATAGATCTCTGGTTTTTAATGCTGCGCCACTTGGTTTACCAGTGTCACTGACCAGCATAAAATATCACTCCATTTTGCTCCCAAGAGTGGATTATTCTGGATTCAACACAGTATGTTATAACTATTATAGGGGCTGATGTGCTGCAGCATTAAGTCCCAAAATCAAACCCTTTCAGACTACACGAGTAGTGAGATTGGCATTTGCATTGCTATTATTGACTTTCCAGGGGTCAAAATCAGAACCAGAATCAAAACCAGGTTTATTATCACTGACATGCAGTATTTCATGAAATATGGTGTTTTTGGCAGCATTACAATTCAAGACATAAAAAAATATAAACGTTACAATAAAAAATAAGTAAATGGTGAGGACTAGTGAGGCGGGGTTCGTGAGTTCATTGTTCATTCAGAAATCTGATGGTGGAGGGGAAAACCCTATTCCTAAACTGTTGAAGTTGAGTCTTCAGACTCCTGTTGCCCCTCCGCGATGGTCATAACAAGAAGAGGACAAGTCCTGGATGGTGAGGGTCCTTCATGATGGATGCCAGTTTCTTGAGGCACCGCCTGTTGAGAATGTCCCTGATGCTGGGGAGGGCTGCTCCCATGATGGGAGCTGGCTGAATCTACAAGCACTCTGCAGCCTCTTCCATTCCTGTGCTTTGGAGCCTTCATACCAGTCAAACTTCAATGAAAGAGGGTATGAATGTCTGGACTTGAAGTGTCAACTATCCATCGCCCTCTTTAGATGCTATCTGACCCTCTGAGTTCCTCCAGAATTTTGTGTGTTGCTTTAGACTTCGTAGAATCTGCTTGTTTGGGCTGAATGATTCCTCTGTGTATGCTAAGGAATCCTCACGAGTACTGGTGATGATGCTGAAACAATGTATTTCCTACCTCTCAGTCATTGTGAACCATCAGGACTGATCGGCCATTTGAAGCAGAGAATTATTTTGCAAGTAAGAAAATTGATAATATTACTATTATGGCCCAGAAGATACCATTCAGCCGGACACATCATAAACGTATCTTCTGGTAAAGTGAGACGGATAGTCCCATTCAGTTATCTTTTCCCCTAAATTCTCTCAAGAGTCTATCCAATTCCCCTTTGAAGACACTGATTTCTTTTGTTTCTAGTATCTTACACTATCCTAGTATAAACATTTTCCTCACATCTTCCTTCACTAAAATTTTAATCTTTGCCTTTTGGTCCTAAAATTATCTTCTCACAGTAACGGTTTCTATCTAAAACAAGTCAAGATCTTCTACAGCTCTATGGAATCTCCTCCCTAAACAGGTCAAGATCTTCTACAGCTCTATAGAATCTTCTTTCAATCTTCTTTACTCTGTGGTGAACTGAGCCAGGTTCTCTAGTTTTGCCTTATTTTATTCTATTGAATGATACATACACTATTGGTGGATGAAGACTGCCTTACTCAAGCTTTTTTGTAGCCGTTGACAATTTCAGGAAAGCTGTTTTGGATGTAACTGTAAACAGGAGTTAAGGTTTTCAGGAGAGAGTATTGGTGAGAGACTACTTGTTGTTACCTCTTTGTATGGGTCCTTGTCAGATAAATATCAAACTCAAGTGATGTGGGAGCAGCCAATCGCCTTCCAGATAATTTTCTCACACTGGTGGCAGAGTTGTGGAGTTAGTAGGACCTCTGTCTCTCAGCTGTAGAGAACCAAGTTCAATCCCAATCTTGGATGCTGTCTGCATGGATCTTATATGTTCTTTGTGTAACCTTGTGGAATTCTGTTGGGTGATCTGGTTTCCTCTCATCTCCTAAAGATGAACAGATTGGTAGGTTAATTGCTTCTTGTGTGTTGGTGAGTGGTAGAATCTGGGAATTCAGAGTGACTAAAATGTGGGATTAATGTACACTTAGTGTAAATTGGATTGACAGTGTGCTGAATAGCCTATTTCTGTGCAATTTCTCTGTATAACTCTCTTGTGCGGTAGGGTCCTCAGGGGTACTCTAAGGTAATCAGATTATCTCTTTACTACCATCCAGTAAAATTCTCCTCCTCTGGAATAGGTAGAGTTGCAGGCATATCCTCTGGCATGTCTTATTGAAAGATGGACCTTGTATTGTCAGGCCCTGTGATTTAATGATTGTAGATTGAATAATTTGAGCACATTAATCTGTGGGAAGTAAAATGATTTACCAGTGTGTGTTCATTCAGATAGCACTCAACGAGTCTTATTAATTATGAGACTTTAATTTATCAGATTCCAAGTGTACATTTTGCCCATCTGCATAATGTGCAAAGTAAGCCATTTGTGAAGAAAGTGCTGTGATGAAGAAAGGCTTCTGTCCCTTTCATGCCGTGGGAACTGGAAATCCTTTCTTCATCATGACCCAGTCAGTTAAGTCCCTAAATTTCCTTCAGTCAATTGTTGTGTCTAGACTTTCTCGACCTGCACAACCCTATACCTACCTCAGCAATGCAACACTATGGGCCACCTCTCGCGCTACCATGGACTTGTATCTGATTGTGTATTTTTTTGCATCAATGTTTTATTTTTCACAGTCTTTCTTTCCCTCATTGTCTTGTATAATTTATTCATTCCGTGTGTGTTGGTTTGAACCCACATGCCTGTGATGTTGCTGCAAACAAGTTTTTCATTGTACCTGTACCTCACTCTAATTGTGCATATGACAATAAACTCAGCTTGACTTAATCTAAGCAGCAACCATTTCCTCATTAACCAGGAGGGGTAATAATGCATAAATAAATCAACCAATTAAAACCCATACTTAGAAGACTCATTATATTAATTAAAATTATATATCTTGATAATAGGATCTTAATCAAATAAATATGGAATATATCAGGCTTAATCATTTCAAATTGCATAATGCAAGCAACTTTAGACTTAGGAAGCATTAAAATGATTGAATGAAATTTCACAAAATAAACAAGTAGGCGATCAGCTTTCTTCATGTTCTGGGGAGGAGCAACCTTGCTTCATTCCATCTTACTTATTGCCCTTCACTCTTTCTTTCAGCTCTGTTGTTTGCCAAAGTTAACTTTCCACTTCCTTGCTGAAGAGTCAGAGCACAGGAGATGGTGGGTGGGAATGGTTGATGCATAACTTACCACACAGAATAAAATTTGCCTCCTTCAGTGAATTGGAGATTTGCTCCAGCAGCTGCATAGACATGATGGGGTGAATGTCAAAGGGGAGTATGAGAAAAATAATACATGAGGAGATCTTGAAGGCAGATGTATGATTTGTTAGGATTGCAGAGATTTAAATGGTTAAATGGGCCTTTTCAACAAGTCCACACCATTGTGTGGGAAAGGAATCAAAACTTCTCATCTTTGGAACAGAGCATGTTATTGAAGGATTAAGAGCTGCTCATTACTTCTTGGCTTCCTAGAAGAGATAACCGTGCATAATAGTCTTCAGCTTCATTCTTATTTGAGCACTTTATGAACCAAAGTGGTATTATGCTCACTCTTACTTCATCATATTATATCACATGAAATGGTACGGTTAAGAGATCAGAGGGAATTGTGACAAAGAAGTCAAGTGTCACAGGGTGTTCAAGGTTGATAATGTGACATCAGTGAGCATTTTTTTTCTTTCTTGCTATAGAATGAAATCACTTACCTCAACAGGTTTTATCCCTGCTATTATTACAGAAGTATCAGGTTCCCTGGTAGACACATCCAGCAAGTCTCCAGGCATGTAATCCAGGGAAATTTAGCTGAATGGATTCGGGTTTGGCTTGCCCACAGAAGGCAGATGGTGGTATTCTACCGGCAGAAGGCAGGAAAATGCGATTGAGAGGGATAATATGGATGTATGGAATGCTCTGCCCCAGAAGGCTGTGGAGGCCAAGTCTCTGGATGCTTTCAAGAAAGAGATGGATAGAGCTCTTAAAGATAGCGGAATCAAAGGTTATGGGGATAAGGCAGGAACTGGATACTGATAGTGGATGATCAGCCATGATCACAGTGAATGGCGGTGCCGGCTCGAAGGGCTGAATGGCCTACTCCTGCACCTATTGTCTATAATAAATCAGCCATGTTGGAATAGTGGAGTAGACTTAATGGGCCAAATAGCCTAATTCTGCTCCGGTGTTTTGTGGTCTTATGGTCTAAATAATGTACCACATAATAAGATTTCCAGACCAGTAGATTATAAAATAACAAAAAAGGTTATCATTTTCAAAATGTTTTTGATTTTTTAACCTTCTGCATCTATCTTACATGTAACAGCTATTTGGTGCTCTATAAAAATTCTTGAGATATTTTTCTTATTTTGCTTCATATTTCTTAGTTTCCTGTGAGAGAAATTCTGTAATTAGATTTTTTAAAAATCATTGATAACATCTTGATGTCACAGGCAAAGCCCATGAAGCCAATAAATATACAGTATTTATTGCCTACTCCGAAATATCCCGAATTAAGGCGGCGGCAAAGTGTTAACCATAAGAGATGTAACCCAGACCAGGGTAAAGACTGCAGATTTCCTTCCTTGAAGGACAATAGTGAGCAATTTTAATGTTTATGACAATCTGTTAGTTTCATAGTTATCACATCCCAGACATACTTCATTACTTGAATTTAAGTTCACCATCTGCCGTTGTGGGATTTGAACTCACAATTCTGAATCTGTGGCTCAGGTTTCTAAATACTTGTCAATTTGACTACTTTTGCTAAATGACAAGTATCCTCTGAATGGATATCTGGTGGCAACCCAGTCTGCATTGCATGGATCCCTTAATTTTGTAGTCAACTTTCACTGGAGTCTTTCACATCACTGCTAACAGAAACATATGCACTAATGCCTTTCCTGAATGATCCTCAGGCCAAACTGTGACTGTCAGAAAGTTTCTTCAGAGGAGCCCTCAAAAACTGCAACCTCCTCTGCTGAGAAGGATGAGGAGATTGGCTCTACAATCACCGCCAAATCATGCATCATCTCAGCTTGGGAAACATCATTCTCAGGATTGGGTCAGTTCTCTGGTGCTTTCTATCCAATACAGTGGGAGCATCTTCACCAGATTCTCAGTGTATACAGATAGTCTCTAAGCTTGCTGATGAAGCCTATTTCCTGAAAATGGGACATCTTTACGGAACCCACAATTGTCTACATTTTCTTCAAGACACTGGATGGGTGTCCCTTAATTCTAGAGAACAGTGGCACACAATGTGTGGTACTAGACTACTGGGGCTACTAGCAGGGCACTGAACATGAGCAGATGGAGTGGGTAGATTCATAGTTATTGAACTGTGCTTAGTATACTTGGACTTCTGTCTGGATCAGATTTGAGCACTAACATTAATTGTGAATTAATGAGTTAGTAATTTAGTTGTTTAGTATTTAATTGTTGTCCTTTTTTCTCTCTAAGTTCTTATTAATCATTACAATTTAATTCATATTGATATACAGTCTATATCCTGCATGAATGTCTTTCCTCTGCCCATTTTAAACCGAGTCTGAGATTGCATTGGTAATACCTGCTGAATCCAATAGTGCCAATTGCCTCTCAACAGAGTGAAGCATCTCTTGATCTCACCACTGGCTGACAGGCAAGGAGGCTGGACCTTTCCAGTGGGCCACGTCCTTCTGAAAAACCCCCATTTAAATCCAGAATCACTGCAAAATTGAAAATAATGAGAAGAAGGAAACATATCTATGAAATATGACGCAGTCATGTGAAATGCCACTAGAGGCTCATGATTTCGTTTACAACCTCTGACAGTACTTCATTGCGGTCAAAACAGTCAGAAGAAGCGCAGAGCTTGTAAATATACCCAATGGCGTCATCTTGTTCATGAACTTGTTCTGCAGGCATAACTGCACAACCTCTGCCTTCTGCTTATGAAAATCCCCTAAAGCACAATTTCACTCTCTGAAGAAAGATGATGACTGAACTGATATCTGGAGAGACAAGTCAGGCCAGCTTGATTGCATTTAATTAAATCACTAAAGTTGGCTTAGATACAACTGTTCCTATTAGAAGGATTGAACCCTGGTCACTGGGACTGTGAGGCAGGCCCTCTACTAGCTGCAAGAGCACCCTATCCAGATGCATTGCAGCTTGGTCTAGCAACTGCCCTGCACAAAGCCGCAAGAAATAACAGAGTTTTGAATGGGGTACAGTCCATCATGGAAATCAGCCTCTGCTATGCTGAAGACTATGATTCCTTCTCCCAAAGAGCATCAGCTCACACTTCACTGTGTTTAATCTTGTCCAAGTCATTTGTCATTCAGTTCTGCTCTCTAAGCTCTAAAGGTATCATTTGGGCCAACACCTCCAAACTTATTTTCGTTGACAAATTTTGAAAAGTCCCTCTGCATTCCAATATGCAAGCCATTTATTTGTATCAATCTGTAAGTGTCACCAGCACTCTCCCATGGGGAACTCCACACTCTATCAGATCCCGTGTGAAAAACAACCGCTTACCACATCTCACTGCTTTCTGGCCATAATCCAGTTCCTTTCTCCAAACCAATGCTGACCCTTCTGATCCATGCACCTTAATTTTATTAGCTAGCCTTTTATGTAGCACTATCTAAGACCCTTTATGCCAATTTATATCCACTAAAGTCCATTCATCACACTTTATTTCTACAATATTTTACCACCATCATCATCTTTCACAGCGAAGAGCCGATACCAAGTGCTCAGTAAATATATCAGCCCCGCCCTGTATTTCTAAGCTTACAGAATATCACCTTCTTTTCTCCTAACGTATCCCACCCCATCTTTTGTTATATACTTGCAAGATTTATGTTTATTTACATTTATATGTTCCCCCTAATATAAATTTCTTCTGTTTTCTTTTTGTCAGTCTTACATATGTCATGTGTGACACTGAGCAGAGATACCGGACGGATGATGCTAATGAGAGAGATAACGGAAGGCAATGGAGAAACATTCAAAATGCTAATGAGAGAGAAGGGAGAAATTAACGAGAAAGAAACACAATTCAGATATTGACAGACCGGTTGCTTTGAACCTGAACTGTTTGAAGTTTGATGTACAGGTGATACCCCAGCAGGAGGATAAAAAGAGCAGGTTTGCTAAGGCACGAGACACACCACAAGACCCTGGAAAGAGCAGTGTGCCCACACAAGTTGGTGGGAGTTTGGAGGACCGGTACGCGGGAACCGACCAGAGGCTCACAGGGTGTAAAGGTATGATTGGTGGGAACCTGGGGTGTGTGTCCACCCTTGCCTGGGTGCCAGGTTCACCGCGGAAGAACAATCGTATCCAGAACTGAGGGGTCACAGTCGGTGACCACAGCAGGATTAGAAGACATCAAAAGGTCTGCCCGAAACCAACTGCAAAGACATCAAAAGGTCTGCCCGAAACCAAATTGCATCTCTCTCTCTCTCTCTCTCTCCAACGGTACGACAACAGCGATTACTGTGAACTGCACTAAACTGAACTGAACTCTGCTTCACTTAAGCCTGATCATTTTACCCCTAGACTGCGATAGAGCTTGGTTGATTCCTATTACCCTGCTTCTGTGTATATGTGTGTATTATCATTGATAACCTGTTACATTTATATCCTTACGATTAGTGTACTGTATTACTTATTTCTTTAATAAAACTTTATTAGTTTCCAGTAATCCAGACTCCAACGAGCGTTCCATTTCTGCTGGTTTGGCAACCCAGTTACGTGGGGATAAGTGGGGATCTCGTCCAGGATTTTGAACGCCAAAAATTGGGACTGGGTAAATTGATTTGGGTTAAAATTCCCCCAAAAAAAGGGCAAACAGCAGAAATGGAGATTGAGGAATTTCTAAAAGTGCCAGCCTTGGAGGCATTAGAGGATGCCAGGAAATCAGAATTGGCAGCTGTTGCAAAACAGTTGAATCTTTTTAAGGGGAAGCTGACAATAAGGAGAGCAGAGATGCACAGAGCTATTGTTGAGCATTATGTATCTAAAGGTGTGTTTCCCCACGGGGAGCTGGAGGTTGTGTCTATGAGCAAACCTGGTGGAGAAGCAGTGCAGCTGCAGATGGAAAAATTAAGACTTGAGCATGAGTTCCGAATAAAGCAGTTAGAATGAGAAGAGAGGCAGTTAGAACGGGAAGAGAGAAAGAGGGAAAGGGAGTTTGAGCTGGAGAAGTTAAGGATGACACTAGAGAGGGGCCAAATGCCGAACCAAGGTGGAGGGTTCAGGGCAACCCAGGAGGTTAGGCTGGTTCCCCCATTTGAGGAGGCCGATGTTGATCAGTACTTTCCACATTTTGAAAAAGTCGCTGCAAGTCAGGACTGGCCGAGGGATAAGTGGGCTGTTTTGCTTCAGAGCGTACTTAAGGGGAAGACTCAGCAAGCTTACTCAGCATTGTCCGCAGAAGATGCCCAGAGGTATGATGTGGTGAAAGAGGCCATACTCAGGATTTATGAGTTGGTCCCAGAGGCATACTGGCAAAGGTTCCAGAATGTGAGGAAGCAGTGGGGCTGCACATATTTAGAGTTTGCCCGTGAGATGCAGATGTATTGTGAGCATTGGTGCGCCTCGAAAGGGATCACTGGAAATTATGACACACTGCTACAGCTAATACTGATTGAGCAATTTAAAGCTTGTGTCCCTGAAGGTATAAGGCCCTATTTAGATGAGAAAGAGGCAGAAACCTTAGTCGCAACTGCTAAGTTAGCGGATGAGTACGCGTTAACACACAAAGCAAAGTTTACCCAAGTAAAAGCTACCAGAAGGGTGGTCGAGAGGGCGGAGAAAGTCCGCCGGAAAAGCCAGAAAGTAAGCCGGGGACTAGTGAGAAGGATAAGGAATGGGAAGCAGTTTGGTAGGAAGTCTCCTGGGGTCGTATGCTATAACTGTGGGAAAGCCGGTCACACTGCATCCAGGTGTTTTGCCCCAAAGAAGGAGATGGGGAAAGGAAAAACGGCGACTCCGACTGGCTGTATTGAGCCGGCAAACAAACCACTAGGGGAGAAGATGTCTGATAGAGTTCAGGAAGGGCGCGAGAAGTTTATTTTGGCCGGATTGGTGTCGGTGAAGGAGGGGTCAAACCCAGTTCCAGTACGGATCTGGAGAGACACTGGGGCTTGTCAGTCATTGATCTTAAGGAGGGTGTTAGACCTTAGTTCAGAGACCGAGACTGGGGAGGTCAGTGTAATAAAAGGCATTGGAAAAGGGACCGAAGCAATACCTTTGCACCAGATACACCTAAAAAGTGACTTGGTCTCCGGACTGGTCACGATAGGGGTGAGGCCCGAATTACCGATGGAAGATGTGGAGGTCTTACTCGGTAACAACCTTGCAGGTGGAGATGTGTACCCAGCAGTAAAGCTGACAAGCAAGCCTGCCAGGACTGAGGACCCGCTCACGGACTCACAGGTTTATCCCGTTTGTGCAGTAACTCGGCGCATGTCATGAAAGGCTGCCGAAGCGAATGTAGATTTAGCTGAGACGTTTTTACCAGCCTTGTACCAGGAGGGGTTAGAAAAGTGAGAAGAAGGAGCATAGTGGAGTGGAAGGAAGTGAGGGAGTTGAGGTAGATTTATCATTAGCGAGGAAGGAATTTATACAGACACAGGAACGAGACGAGGAGCTGATGGTTTTGACGGAGACAGCTCTCTCCAAAGCAGAAATAAAAAGGGAACCAGTGGGCTATAATGTGAAGGAGGGAGTACTGATGAGGAAGTGGAGACCAAGTACCGTGCCCGCAGATGAGGAGTGGGGGGGTGGTACACCAGGTAGTGGTGCCAAAAATTTATAGGGACGAGATTTTTAACCTGGCCCACAAGATACTCCTTGGTGGACATTTTGGGGTGAGGAAAATAGTCAATCGAATTATGAAAGAGTTTTATTGGCCGAACATGAGGAAGGATATTATTGAATATTGTAGGCGATGTCATTTATGTCAGGTGGTAGGAAAGCCGAACCAGGTCCTGCCTAAAGCGCCCCTGCGACCAATACCTGCTTTCGGGGAACCTTTTTCCCGAATAATTGTGGATTTTGTCGGTCCCACGCCCAGAACTGCAAGTGGGCGAGAGTATGTGATGACTATGACGTGCGCCGCCACCAGGTTTCCGGAGGCTGTGCTCCTGGCAAGCAACAAGGCTCCCGCGGTGGTAAAGGCGCTTGTGAAATTTTTCACTACGGTGGGGCTGCCCAGGGAAATCCAGTCAGATCAGGGGAGTATCTTCACATCTCACACATTCAGACGGATGTTGGATGAGATGGGAGCAAAGCAGATTTTGGCCTCCGCGTACCACCCGGAGTCCCAAGGGGCTTTGGAAAGATTCCACGCAACATTAAAGACCATGATTAAAATTTATTGTCAAGAGAACGCTAGGGACTGGGATGATGCCTTGCCTCTTCTGTTATTTGCCGCAAGGGACATGGTTCAGGAGTCATTGGGGTTCAGCCTATTCGAGCTCATCTTCGGTCATCGGCCCAGAGGACCCCTGACCTTACTGAAAGAGCAATGGTCCAGTCTGGCAGTACAAGTTAATGTGATTGACTATGTTTTAAAATTTTGTGAGAGGCTTAAAAGGATCTGTGACCTTGCCAAAGAAAATCTACGACACTCCCAAACTAAAATGAAACAGTGGTATGATAGACGTGCCCACGAACAAGTGTTTCAAATGGGCGATTGGGTCTTAGTTCTGTTTCCAGTGGTAACCAACCCCCTCCAGGGGAGATTCCACGGTCTGTACAAAGTGATTAAAAAAATAGATTCTTTGAATTATGTTATCGAAACGTCAGACAGATGTAAGCCAACCCAATTAGTACACATTAATATGTTAAAAGTTTACCACGATCAGAATGCAGATCTAGTTGGTGTTATCACGAAAATTAATGAGGCTGGGGTGCCAAATGATAAGGAGAAAACCCATCTTGAAAAGACAAATATGGTGCTGACCAGATTGGAGAACTCTATTGTTCTGGCCAACTTTGCTGATAAGGTCTCTCACTTAACCCCTCAACAGAGCGAGCCACTGATAAAGCTAATTAACCGGCATGCAGATATATGTCCGGATTTCCCGAGGCGATGCAAGGGGACGGCACATGATGTTGTTGTCACATCAGACTAGCCTATTAAGCAACACCCCTATAGGATGAACTTGGAGAAGGGCAAGCTAGTGGAGAAAGATTGAACATATGCTAGCCACAGGTATTATTAGGCCATCCAAATCGGAATGGACGTCTCCCTGTGTGGTTGTCCCGAAAGCCGATGGGAGCATACGATTCTGTACAGATTACAGAAAGGTGAACGCAATCACAAAACCTGATGCTTACCCCATCCCAAGGGTAGACGATTGCATCGATAAAGTGGGGAGAGCTAAGTACATCACAAAGATCGATTTGCTAAAAGGGTACTGGTGCGTCCCTTTAACTGACCGGGCTAGAGAAATCTCAGTATTTGTCACTCCATCCGGGTTATACGAGTATAATGTTTTACCTTTTGGCATGAAAAACGCCCCAGGGACCATCCAAAGGATGATTAATTCAGTGATAAAAGGGTTAAAGAACGCAGAAGCATATATTGACGATTTAGTGGTCTGGAGTGACACGTGGGAGGAGCACATTGTGGCAGTAGAGGAACTATTTAAATAGCTGTCTGAAGTCAACCTGACAGTGAACCTCACAAAAAGTGAGTTCGGTCACTCAAAGGTCACTTATCTGGGGTATGAGGTAGGACAGGGGCAGCTGCCACCGATGCAGGCTAAGGTGCAGGCTATCTCTGAAGCTCCCATCCTGATGGACAAAAGAGCCCTGAGAAGGTTCTTGGGGATGGTGGGGTACTATCGGAAGTTTTGCAAAAACTTTGTGGATATTACCCTCCCTCTTACTAAGCTCTTGCCGAAGAATGCGAAGTTTGTGTGGAACGACCTTTGTCAACAAGCCTTCAAGAGTCTGAAGGTGATCCTGTGTCACCACCCTGTATCGAATGCACCTGACTTTTCAAAACCCTTCTCCCTAGCAACAGATACTAGCTACGAAGCGGCCGGGGTGGTGCTGTTGCAGACAGACAAAGAGGAGATTGAACACCCAGTAGCTTATTTTTCTAAGAAGCTTTATGTCCATCAGAGAAATTACTCCACTGTGGAGAAGGAATTACTAGCAATCATACTAGCATTACAACATTTTGAGGTTTATATTTGTCCGGTATGGAAACCACTGATAATTTACATTGATCACAATCCTTTAGTGTTTTTGGCCACAATGAAGGATAAAAACAAATGCTTACTAAGTTGGAGCCTGGTCTTACAGGAATTTGATATTAAGATACAACATATAAAAGGAACGGACAATGTGATTGCTGATTGTCTGTCAAGGTGTTAAAAATTAAAGTTCTCTGTATTAGCCGAATAGCTGATGACTACTTGTATATTAGTGTGTACCTTATAATGTGCATTCATGCCCATAATTTTTACCCCAGTAAAAATCCTTTTAAGGTTGGGGGTGTCTCATGTGTGACGCCAAGCAGAGTTACCGGACAGATGATGCTAATGAGAGAGATAACGGAAGACAAAGGAGAAACATTCAAAATGCTAATGAGAGAGAAGGGAGAGATTAACGAGAAAGAAACACAATTCAGCTATTGACAGACCGGTTGCTTTGAACCTGAACTGCTTGAAGTTTGATGGACAGGTGATACCCCAGCAGGGCGATAAAAGGAACAGGTTTGCTAAGGCATGAGACACACCACTAGACCCTGGAAAGAGCAGTGTGCCCCCACAAGTTGGTGACAGTTTGGAGGACCAGTTCGTGGGCACCGACCAGAGGCTCACAGGGTGTAAAGGTATGATCGGTGGGGACCTGGGGTGTGTGTCTGCCCTTGCCTGGTACCAGGTTCACTGCGGAAGAACGATCGTACCCGGAACGGAGGGGTCACAGTCGGTGACCACAGCAAGATTAGAAGACATCAAAAGGTCTGCCTGAAACCAACTGCGAAGACACCAAAAGGTCTGCCTGAAACCAAATTGCATCTCTCTCTCTCTCTCTCTCTCTCTCTCTCTCTCTCTCTCTCTCTCTCTCTCTCCAACGGTACGACAACAGTGATTGCTGCGAACTGCACTAAACTGAGTTGAACTCTGCTTCACTTAAGACTGATCATTTTACCCCTAGACTGCGATAGAGCTTGGTTGATTCCTATTACCCAAGTTCTGCGTATATGTGTGTATTATCATTGCTAACCTGTTACATTTATATCCTTACGATTTAGTGTACTGTATTACTTATTTCTTTAATAAAACTTTATTAGTTTCTAGTAATCCAGACTCCAACGAGCGTTCCATTTCTGCTGGTTTGGCAACCCAGTTACGGGGTACGTAACACATACCTCTCTCTCAATGTAATATTTCCAGCCTGGAAGACTTTGTATCATAATTTGTTTTTTTTTAAATTTCTCTTCTCCCTTCTTATTCTGGCTTCTTTTCCCTTTCCCGTTTCAGTCCTAATGAAGGGTCTCAGCCATAAATGTTGACTGTTCATTCCTCTCCAGAGATGCTGAATTCCTCCAGCATTTTGTGTGTGTGTGTTCCTCAAAATTTCCAGTGTCTGAAGAATCTTGTGATCTTATTATTTTGTTCTTATTCTCTCTCACCCTGGCCATGATTCCCCTCTCTTTCCTTCTTGTAGGAATGTAGCTGGGGATAGATAATAAATGTCTGTGATATCCAGAACCCAAAAATGAATATTTTAAAAAAGTCTTGGAAGACAGCTCAAAGATTACCTTTTGTTTTGATAACGTTGATCTTATCAGTGGTTGGTTTTATTGTGCCCCAGCAGAATGCCTTCCTATTCTTTTGCAGTTCGCTCTTTTCCAATATAAAATGTCTACTTTGGGTGAACTCTTGCTTTTCCCTGTTACAGAAAAAGCCTTACAGTGCATTGATCCCTTTTCCCCAGGTGGTCAGAAACACCATTGCCCAGGAACAGAATAGTCTATAAAAATTGATGGATACAGCCCAAGTCCATCATGGGAAATGCCCTCTCCACTGCTGAGCTCATCTGCAAAGAGCGCATCAAGAAGAAAGCAGCTTCCATTATTAAGGACTCCCACAGGAACTGTTCAACCATCAGACTCCTGAACCAGCATGGATAACTTCTCACCTCAATGCTGAACTGGTCCACAACTGATAGACTCACTTTCAAGTTCTCAAGAGAATTTATTTACTTATTTCAATATTATTATTTGCAGGATTTGTCTTCTTTTGCACACTGTTTGTTGATCTTTGTTTATGTATAGTTTTTCATAAATTCCATTGTATTTCTTTGTTTTCCTGTAAATGGCTTAAAAAAAATAGAATCTCAAGGTAGTATACAGTGACATACATTCAGTGACTACGTTATTAGGTACACCTGCCCATAAATGCAAATATCTAATAAACCAATCATGTGGCAGCAACTCAATGCATAAGGGCATACAAACATGGACAAGAGGCTCAATTCTTGTCCAGACTAACATCAGAATGGGGAAGAAGCATAGTCTAAGTGACTTTGACCATGGAATGATTGCTGGTGCCAGACAGTGTGGTTTGGGTATCTCAGAGACTGCTGATCTCCTGGAATTTTCACACACAACAATCTCCAGGGTTTACAGAGAATGGTGCAAAAAACAAAAGCCATCGAGTGGCTGGTGGTTTTGTGGGGGGAAATGCCTTGTTAATGAGATAGGTCAGAGGAGAATGGCCAGATGCTATATTGGTTCAAGCTGACAGGAAGGCAACAGTACCTCAAATAAACACATGTTACAGCAGTGGTGCACAAAAAAGCATCTCTGAATGGATAGCACATCGAACCTTGAAGTGAATAGACTGCAGCAGCAGAAGACCATGAACATACACACAATTGGATACACATTTTGTAATAAACTTACTTTGACTGTGACTGCTACCATTTTGTCCACTTAGCCATTCCATTCTCTAGCACCAGGTCCAGACCCTTCTTCAGAAATGGTCCAAAATCATATGTATTAAAAAATTTCTCCTGAACACCTATTCAGAAACTCTTTCCCCTTTTCCCTTTACTCTTCTTATCTATTTTAAGGGGAGTAATCTCTCAAACACTAATACTCTTTTCATTTTTGTATACCTCTAATTTCCTCTCAGCAGTAGGGTGGGATAGTAACTCAACTAGCAGGGGTGCTGCTTCACAGTTCTAGTGACCTTGGTTCAGTCCCGACCTCTGGTGTGCACTCTTTATTTGACCTTGTGGGGTACCTCCTGGTGCTCCAGAATACCTCCACATCAAAAGAACAGGTAGATCGATGGATTAATTGGGAATTGTAAATTGTGTCTGTTGTTCAAGTGGCTGGAGGAACCTGAGAGCTGATGGGAATTTGGGCAGAATAAAATGGAATAGGATATGATCCATGCAAAAAAGTATTTGATGGTCAAATTTGATTTGCTAAAGGACTTGTTTCAAGTTCGGATCACTCTATGACACTAAATGCTCATTCACATCACTATTTTGAAGCCAATAAAATACCTCCATATTTTAAGATACTACCCATTTGTATTTCCCAACTCTAACCAAATGTATTCTTCCTTTGACCCTGCAAGGACAATGTCCCTTTTCCCCACTTTGTGTATTCTGAATACTCTACATCCAGAAACATTAATGTTTATTGTTTTTGAGTCATAATGTTGAAGCTCAATGTAACACTGAGTTTGAAGGACCCTCACCATCTGGGACATATCCTCCTCTCATTACTACCACCAGGGAAGAGGTGCAGGAATCCAAAGTCCCACACTCAAATGTTGAGGAACTTTTCCTCTTCACCATCAGAATGGTCCATGACTTCATCAATAATGCATCACTAATCATTTTTCTCCAGTATTTATTTGTTTGTTTGTTTATTGATAATTTATATATTTGATGTAACTTAGAGTCTGGCACTGTACTGCTGCTACCAAACAACAAATTTTATGACATGTGTCAGTGATAATAAACTATATTTTTGATTCTAAGTCTCCAGGGCATTCAGTTTGACTTCCCCATCTCAGTTGGGAAGGTTGCTATGCTCTCCATTCAAAGAACAGAAATTTCTATTCCACTCCAAAAGTAGTGGATTTGTAAGGATTGAAGGAATCACTGACTGTAGTTCAAAGCTCAAGCTCTGGATAAACCAATATAGTACTCCTACATTCAGAAAGTGCATGACCACCAACGATGAATCTGTGGAATTCTCTGCCACAGCAAACTGTTGAGGCCAGTTCATTGGCTATGTTTAAGAGGGAGTTAGATATGGCCCTTGTGGCTACAGGGGTCAGGGGGTATGGAGGGAAGGCTGGGTTCTGAGTTGGATGATCAGCCATGATCATAATAAATGGCGGTGCAGGCTCGAAGGGCCGAATGGCCTACTCCTGCACCTATTTTCTATGTTTCTATGTTTCTATGTTTAGTTCAGGGGTCCCCAACATTTTTGCACCGCGGACCGGTTTAATATTGACAATATTCTTGCAGACCGGCCGACCGGTGGGAGGGGGCTGTTTAAACTCACCTCAGCATGTCTTTTTACAGTTAAGGTTGCCAACTTTCTTACTCCCAAATAAGGGACAAAAGTAGCAGTCAAATCCTGGGACACTTTACCCCAGGAAAGACTACCATAACCATGAAGCCTTGTGCGGGCACCTGTGTGCGCATGTGTGCGCATATGTGACGTGCTCATGCGCGTACGTGCTGATTTTTTTCCACAAATCGGTTTTGCCTTCATCTTCTCGACTACACTATACATACATTATTTCTACTTTATATAGGCTGTGTATTTATCATATTATTCCTGCTTTGACTATATTTTAGTGTTATTTTCAGTTTTCTGTGTTATTTGATATGATTTGGTAGGTTATCTTCTGGGTCTGGGAACGCTCAAAAAGTTTTCCCATATAAATTAATGGTAATTGCTTCTTCACTTTACGCCATTTTGGCACGAAAGGTTTTATAGGAACACGCTACCTTAGCAGGGGAAATACGGGACAAGGGCGATCCCAAGGGACAAACCAATTTAGCCCAATATACGGGATGACCCGGCTAGTACGGGACAGTTGGCAACCCTATGTTCAAGTTCAACAGTGCGTGACAGGGAATGAGGAAAGGTGCAGCTGACTCATATCGTTTCCTCACGGCCTGGTAGCACATGCTTTGCGGCCCGGTACCGGTCCACGGCCCAGTTGTTGGGACCTGAGAGATACGCATGACACCTTCTTTCTGAAGCATAAGACGATAAAACATCGGAGCAGAAATTGGCCATACAGCCCATTGAGTCTGCTCCACCATTCCATCACGACTGATTTATTTTCTCTCTCAACCCTATTCTCCTATCTTCTCCTTGTTACCTTCCATGCCCTTACTAATCAAGAACCTATTAACCTCCATCCTAAATGTACTGAATGACTTAGCCTCTGCAGCCATCTATGGAAATGAGTCCTACAGATTCACTACCCTCTGGCTAAAGAAATTCCTCCTCATCTATGTTCTACATGGACATCCTTGTATTCTGAGGCTGTGCCCTCTGGTCCTAGACTCTGTAGCTATTTGGAAACAATTTCTTCATGTCCACTCTATCTAGGCCTTCTAATATTTAATAGGTTTCTGTGAGACCACCCCACCCCCACCCCCCACACACACACATTCTTCTAAACTGTAGTGAGACAGGCCCAAAGCCATCATCCCCAGGAATCAGTGTCATAAACCTCACCTGGGCCCTCTCCAATGCTAGTATAGCCTTTCTCAGATATGGAGTCCAAAACTGCTCACAATATTCCAAATGTTGTCTGACCAATGCCTTATAAAGTCTCCAATATCCTGCCCTATTTCAGGAACCATGCAGAACAAATGGATGTCTCTTAGGTTCTTGGATCACCTCCTTTATCCTTCACTCCTCACTCAAGTCAACGCTATTGGTTATTGAGACATTGTCAATGGCGGGGGGAGGGGTGGTGCAGGAAATACTGATGAAATTCCATTGGCTGCATCACTTCAAAAAGTACCTCACAATTCATTCCATTGGTGGACATCTCATTGCTTATAATATCCTGAGAATCTACCATTTTCCACCTGCGTAACATCAGGTAAAAAGAGGGAGGGAGGAAGAGGACAGAGAAGAGACCATTCCTTTGGGATAAACCTCTGTTGAATTAATCCTGTTGAATACCCAGGTCTAGAAAAATCTTAAACACTTTGAGACTATGGAGTTTACCAATACTCATCAGGCTAATGAAATTGTCGTTATTTATAGTCTTTGCAGGAACATTATAAATTGAACAATTTTTCAACTGTCATCTTTTAAAGATGTGTATAAATGCCCTGTGCTTTTATACACAGTCCTTAAATTGAGCAATTTTATTTTCCATAACTCGTAGCTACAGAAAAATAGTTCTAAAATATTCAATCTCAAAACAGGCCTGTCACCGGATCAACAGGATAATTGTGTCGTTTTCAGAACCCAAGTGTTGACATTAAGATAGCTGAATTGCTTAGAAAATACCTGTTTTGTTTCAAATGCAAAATTACAGGTCTATCATTCAACTTGGAGGAAGGTTTAGTGGAGATGTCAGAGATTAGTTTTTTACGCAGAGAATGGTGAGTGCTTGGCATGCACTGCTGGGAATGATGGTAGAGGCTGATGCAACAGGGATATTTTAAGAAACTCTTTGATGTAAGAAAAATGGAGGATTATGGGCTGTGTAGGAGGGAAGGGTCATAGTTATCATAGATCACACATCAAAGTTGCTGGTGAATGCAGCAGGCCAGGCAGCATCTCTAGGAAGAGGTACAGTCGACGTTTCAGACCGAGACCCTTCATCAGGACTAACTGAAAGAAGAGCTAGTAAGAGATTTGAAAGTGGGAGGGGGAGGGGGAGATCCAAAATGATAGGAGAAGACAGGAGGGGGAGGGATGGAGCCAAGAACTGGATAGCTGATTGGCAAAAGGGATATGAGAGGATCATGGGACAGGAGGCCCAGGGAGAAAGAAAAGGGGGAGGGGGGGAAACCTAGAGGATGGGCAAGGGGTATAGTGAGAGGGACAGAGGGAGAAAAAGAATGTGTGTATATAAATAAACAACGGATGGGGTACGAGGGGGAGGTGGGGCATCAGCAGAAGTTTGAGAAGTCAATGTTCATGCCATCAGGTTGGAGGCTACCCATATGGAATATAAGGTGTTGTTCCTCCAGCCTGAGTGTGGCTTCATCTTTACAGTAGAGGAGGCCGTGGATAAACATATCAGAATGGGAATGGGACGTGGAATTAAAATCTGTGGCCACTGGGAGATCCTGCTTTCTCTGGTGGACAGAGCGTAGGTGTTCAGCGAAACGAGTCTGCGATGAAGCCACACTCAGGTTGGAGGAACAACACCTTATATTCCGTCTGGGTAGCCTCCAACCTGATGGCATGAACATTGACTTCTCAAACTTCCGCTAATGCCCCACCTCCCCTTCGTACCCCATCTGTTATTTATTTATATACACACATTCTTTCTCTCTCTCTCCTTTTTCTCCCTCTGTCCCTCTCACTATACCTCTTGCCCATCATCTGGGTTTCCCCCCTCCCCCTTTTCTTTCTCCCTGGGCCTCCTGTCCCATGATCCTCTCATATCCTTTTTGCCAATCACCTGTCCAGCTCTTGGCTCTATCCCTCCTCCTCCTGTCTTCTCCTATCATTTTGGATCTCCCCCTCCCCCTCCACTTTCAATTCTCTTACTAGCTCTTCTTTCAGTTAGTCCCGACGAAGGGTCTCGGCCTGAAACGTCGACTGTACCTCTTCCTAGAGATGCAGCGTTCACTAGCAACTTTGATGTGTGTTGCTTGAATTCCCAGCATCTACAGAATTCCTCATGTTTGCATATTTATCATGGACTAGGTTTATAAGACACTGGAGCATAATTAGGCCAATCGGCCCATCATGGTCAATTTATCTTTCCTCTCAAACCCATTCTCCTGCCTTCTCCCCGTAACTTATGCCCTTTCTAATCAAGAACCTATCAACTTCCATTTCAAATATACCCAATAACTTTGCCTCCACAGCCGTCCATGGCAATGAATTCCACAGATTCATCACCCTCTGGTTGTGGAAATCCCTCCTCATCTATGTTCTAAAGGGTTGCCCCTTTACTCGAAGAATGTAAGGGACATCCTTGTATTCTGAAGATGTGCCCTCTAATCCTAGGCTCCCACACTTTCAGAAACATCTCCTCCATGTCCACTCTATATACTGTGCCCATACTGTGCTGTACTGTTCTAGGTTCAATGATCTACCTCATTCCTACCTTGTGACAGATCCAGTTTTTGAAATACATTCTGAAGCAAAAGAAATATAGGCACAGCAAACAAATGTAATTGTCATCATGGCAGAAGGTTAATTTTTCAGTTGCCTTGGTAAAGCTTTTCAGGCTGGGAATCAGAGAAGTGGAACGTCAAGCTCCTCTGGCAGATGTGTTAGCACAGATGAGTTGTTTTCAGACTCTTTCCCGAGGTTGTGCCCTGTGTGAATAGCCCGGCTGAAACCTGTCAAAGCTCATCATCCTTTCCCTCTGGTGCCGGCTCTGAGTGTTGTCCTCTGCTGGGTCTTTAATGTGCAAGAGTACAGATGAGGATGAGTGCTTTACAAACAGAGGGGTCAGTGGCTCTGAGTGTGAGGGGTCAGGTGCGCACAAACTCCTGAGCAGCACACTGCCAAAGACCAAATGAAATTGAACATCTGATGAAAGCAGACTAAAAATAAAGAGCAGCACGACACTAAAATGCAAACTGTAAAAATATAAGTCAAGCAGCATCCTCTGTAGACAAGCCTGCAGTATGAACACAATTAACTCAAATTAAGCCAACATTACAGAGGTCAAGCAGCAGTCTTGGCCACCATGCTTAAAGGCAACGACATTTCCTATCTCATCATGGCATAGGGAATGGCCAGAGCTTTTAGGAAGCATTAGAAATTGACTGCAATTTGAAAGATCTAAAAAATAACAGTTGTTCATGCAGAGACTTAAACCATAAGACCATAAGACATAGGGGCAGAATTATGCCCATCGAGTCTGCTCTGCCATTACATCATGGCTGACTTGTTGGAAATACCTTTTCCATGACCACTCTATATCTCAGCCTTTTAATATTCACAAGGTTTCAATGAGTTCTAACACTGCAAAGGAATTAATTTATATGCTTTCTCCACAGACCTTTCATGGTATGGCTGTCCATAGGATTCACAAGTTAACAGAAAAATGAAGTAATTCATTGAAGTAAATATTTTTCAAAGCGCTGACAAATTTGGGGTTCATCCTCGTCATCAGAGCTCTTCTGTGAAAACCGATGACAAGGATGTTAAATCATGAACTTTAAAAACTAGACTGGATGCAGTCACCACAGTTGATCCGGGGAAGTATGAATCAATCAAAATTGTACTGGACATTTTTAAGAAGAGATATTCTGGGAGAAATTTAGTCGTGCAAGGAAACTATGGACAGGGACAATTGCTTGAAGAGGTGGACTGGTCTTGTCAGAGTGATCATAACAGTGAGCTATATTCAGAGTCAGCATAAGAGAAAAGTGACTTAGTTACAGGTACAATCAAGAGTTGAAACTGCAGTGTTGAGTCTCTGTGTGGAGTCAAGTTAGTGAAGGGTATTTTGTAATGTTCTGTTACATACACTCAGTGGCTACTTTATGAGGTACATTTGTACACCCCATTAATGCAAATATTTAATCAGATAATCATGTGGCAGCAACTTAATGCATAAAAGTATGGTCAAGAGATTCAGTTGTTGTTTAGAACCAGCATCAGAATGGGGAAGAAATGTGATGGTAATAGTCGGATAAGACTGCGCAGACTGTTTCAAACTGATAGGGAGGTGGCAGTAACTCAAATAACCATGGGTTGCAACAGTGGAGGGCAAAAGAGCATCTCTGAATGCACAACACGTCAAACCTTGAAGTGGATGGGATACAGAAGTGGAAGACCACACTGGGTTCCACGCCTGTTCCTAATAAAGTGAACGGTGAGTTTATACTGTAATATTTTATATTAATCCCTTCAATTGCATTTATGTGATTTTATAAACAGCATGATTCTAGTTTTAAGAAACTTCTAAGAGCCCTGAGTGAAATCTGATGTGTCTTACCTAACCTGGGCAGGTTTCAAGAGAGGAAGAAGGGATTAGCTACCAACACTATTAAAATTAAATCATGTGCTTTACTTAAAACTGGAAATAGAGAGTGTCAGCAGACTATTTGTATACTAGCCAAGGCACCTTGTAGCTTGGAATTCAAAACATAGGTTTTATTTTTCCCGAAGTTTAGATTAAGAAACAGAAGATTCTATATATTTGAGAAATTTGTCATGTCACTCAGAAAGATGATAAATAGTCAAGGGGAAAAGGATGTTAGTTGCAGACAATCAAATGATAGGCTTCTGTTCACTGCCTCTTTACATCACTGTGCTCTCCTCCTCACTGTGGAATCAATGCACTGTTGGAAGAAACTTGACTGGTTGCATCATAGTCTGGTACAGAAGTGAAAACGCATAAAAATGGTCAAAGTTGTTAGCTGAGTAGTGGACTCAGCCTAATCACTCCCTGTCAGAAATCCTCTTCATCTGGGTTATGCCATCTTCTCACAGCTACCATCGGGCAGGAGATAACTGAAGCCAGAAATCCCACATCACCGGGTTCAAAAACAGCTATTTCCCTTCAGACACTTGATTCTTGAATAAAACCTGAGTATAGAAATACTGTGACTGTTCTGACCATAGTGAAGTGTATTTTTCCCTAGGGAATGAGACCAAAGGGATTGGAATTGGTTTATGATTGTCACAGGCATTGAAACATTGTAAAGCTTGTCTTCCATACTGTTCGTACAGATCAGATCATGGCACAATGCATTGAGGTAGAACAAGGTAAAACAGTAACACAGGATAAAGTGTAACAGCTACAGAGAAAGTGTAGTGCAGGTAAATAATAAGATGTAAGATCACAATGAGGTTGATTGTGAGGTCAAGTCCATCTGAACATGTTAGGGAAATGTTTAATAGTATTATAACAGCAGAATAGAAACTGTCCTTGAATCTTAAGCTGCATAATAGCTGCAGATTTGATTGCAAACTCAATATATAAGTTTGCTGATGACACAACAATTGAAGGCCGTATCTCGGGTAATGATGAGTTTGAGTACAGAGAGGAAACTAAGAACCTGGTGGCATGGAGCGAAGACAATAACCTATCCCTCAACATCAGCAAGACGAAGGAATTGGTTGTTGACTTCAGAAGGAGTAGCGGACCACACGACCCAACTTACATCAGTGGTGCGCAAGTGAAACAGGTCAAAAGCTGTAAGTTCCTCGGGGTCAATATCACAAATGACCTGACTTGGTCCAACCAAGCAGAGTTCACTGCCAAGAAGGTCCACCAGCGCCTTTACTTCCTGAGAAAACTAAAAAAATTTGGCCTGTTCCCTAAAACCCTCACTAATTTTTACAGATGCACCGTAGGAAGCATTCTTCTAGGGTGCATTACAACCTGGTATGGAAGTTGTCCTGTCCAAGACCGGAAGAAGCTGTAGAAGATTGTGAACACGGCGCAGCACATCACACAAACCAATCTTCCATCCGTGGACTCACTTTACACTGCATGCCTTCGGAGCAGTGCTGCCAGGATAATCAAGGACACGACCCACCCAGCCAACACACTTTTCGTCCTTCTTCCCTCTGGGAGAAGGTTCAGGAGCTTGAAGACTCGTACAGCCAGATTTGGGAACAGCTTCTTTCCAACTGTGATAAGACTACTGAACGGATCCTGACCCGGAGCTGGGCTGTACCCTCCAAATATCCGGACCTGCCTCTCGGTTTTTTTGCACTACCTTACTTCCCATTTTTCTATTTTCTATTTACGATTTATAATTTAATTTTTTACTATTTACTAATTTTAACTATTTTTAATATCTTTAGTATTTAATATTTGTAATCCAGGGAGTGGGAAGCGCAGAATCAAGTATTGCTGTGATGATTATACATTCTAGTACCAATTGTTTGGCAACAATAAAGTATAAAGTATAAAGTAAAGTAAAAGATAAGTTAAATTTCTTACCAGTAAACTCATATATCTAAGATTCACAATTTAGTCTACTGGTATTGATTGTACTGACCCACTTTCTTACCAAAGTATAACGCAAGCCTTGTTCCGGGTCCCAACAACCTCCTGTATAAGTGCAGAAGTTTCTTTATTTTTGTATTCCAGCCACAGGTGATGTAATTGAAATGCACAGAACTTCTCCAAAACTTAACACGGTCAAGGTGAAGCTGGCTGGGGTATCCAGGGGTCAACATGTCAAGACAACAGGTCTGCTGTTCAGGATGAGAAGAAGTTTTTTTCACACAGAGTGGGATGAATCTTTGAAATTCTCTGCCCCAAGAGGGCTGTGCAGGCACAGTCGCTGAGTATATTTAAGATTTTGGAATATTAAGGGAATTTGGGGTATCAGGTTATCAGAGCAAAGTGGTGCAGAAGTTAAGGAGGCAGCAACATCCTTTACAACATCCGGGCCATGCCCTCTCTTTATGGTTACCAGGGAGTTGAAGGTACAGAAGCCTGAAGTCCCACACCACCAGTGTCTCGAAAAGATGCTTCCCTTCAACCATTTAGTTCTTGATCTGAAGAACTCTAATCATTACTTTGATCTGCCAGAACTCTAATCATTACTTCAGTGTAGCAACAACATAACAATTTCACACTACAATGGACTTCGTTCTTTCGTTCTAATTGTGTTTTTTTCTTGTGAAGACTCTGTATAATTTATGTTTTTATGTGAATGTTATGTCTCTGATGCTCTTTAGGGTGATGCTACTGCAAGTAACTTTTTCATTGCAATTATGTACGTATGCACTTGTGCAAATCAGAATCAAAATCAGCTTTAACATCACGGGCATATGTAACGAAATTGGTTGTTGTGCAGCAGCAGTACAATGCAAAACATAATAATCAAACTATAAACTACAGTAATAAGTATATATATTTAAAAAGTTAAATGAAATAAGCAGTGCAAAAAGAGAAAAAGAAGTAGTGAGGTAGAGTTCATGATTTCCATGTCCATTCAGAAATTTGATAGCAGAAGGGAAGAAGCTATTCCTGAATCATTGAGTGTGTGTCTTCAAGCTATGTGTACTTTCTCCCTGATGGTAGTAAATAAGAAGAGGGCATGTCCTCGGTGATAGATATTGCCTTCTTGAGGTATCACTCCTTGAAAATGTCCTGGATGCTGGGCAGGCTAGTGCCCATGATGGAGATGAATGAGTTTACAACTTTTTGCAGGTTATTTTGATCCTATGCAGTGCCCCCCCCCCCCATACCAGATGGTGATGCAGTCAGTTAGAATGCTCTCCACGGTACATCTGTTGAAATTTGCATGTGTTTTGGGTGACATACCAAATCTCCTCAAACTCCTATTGAAGTATAGCCACTGAAATACCTTCTTTGTAATTGCCCTGATATGTTGGGCCCGGGACAGATCCTCAGAGATGTTGACACCCAGGGACTTGAAATTGCTCACCCTTTCCACTTCTGCTCCTTCGATGAGGATTGGTGTGTGTTTCCTCACCTTATCTTTCTGAAGTCCAAACTCAGTTCTTTGGACTTACTGACATTGACACAAGGTTGTTGCTGTGACACTACTCAACCAGCTGATCTGTCTTGCTCCTGTACACCTTCTCATCACCATCTCAAATTCTGCTAATAGTGCTGAGTCATCAGAAAATTTTTAGATGGCATTTGAGCTGAGCCTAAGCCACACAGTTATTGTCGTATGACAATCAACTCAACATTTTCATTTAAATGGTACCACGGGAATGAGGTGCAAAGTGACCTACTCCAAATTCTCATGGAATGCTGCAAGTCCTAATTTCCAGCCTATGATCACAAGGACTCTGCAATAACAACATAATAATAATTTCAGAATTATACCTGCATTTAGTGCATTTACTCACACATTTAGCCCTATTTATTTTCAACTTTATTTGACACTGAGATGTGTAGATCATTGTTAGGCCATTTCAGAATGCACCTACCAGCCATCCACATTGGCCAGCGTGGACAGGCCCTCAGGCACAGGTCACATGATTAACAATGTCAGATTTCTCACCCTGAAGAGCATTATCTGGCTTTTCATACAGCATTCCAGTAGCAGCCCAGGTCAATGAGTCACTGATGCATCGAGTGATACCAAACAAAACAGGCCCTTTTATCCACCATGTCTACAGTGACTTATCATGTACTTATTGATGCTTACCTTATTGACCCACAATTGATCCATAGTCTCCTGTGCTCTGGTCATTAAAGTGCTCATCCAGATGCTTCTTAAAGTGTTGTGAGCGTTCCTACCTCCATCACCTTCACCAAAAGTTCATTTCAAATTGCAACCATCCTCTGAATAGAGCAATTCTTCCCTCATACTCCTCACCTTAAATCTGTACTCTTAGGCATCTTAGACATGCCTGATATGGAAACACCAATGCCCAGGAACAGCAAAGTTTACAAAATGTGGTGGATGGATTCAGCCCAATCGATCCCAGCTGAGCTGTCCACATCACTGAGCACACTTACAGGGAGCGTTGCCATAAGAAAGCAGCATTCATCAAGTACTTCCATCATCCAGGTCATGCTCCCTTCTTGCAACTACCATTGGACAGGAGGTACAGGAGCCTTAGGTCCCATACCGTCAGGTTCAGGAACAGTTATCAACTATTAGGCTTCTGAACCAGCTTCAATAACTTCACTCACCTCATTGCTAAACTGACTCCACACTTACTTTCAAAGACTAAAACTCAGTATTATTTATTTTTTTTTATAATTATTTGCATGCTTTGCCAGTGTTTGTTATTTATAGTTTTTCATAAGTTCTATTGCATTCCTTTATTTTCCTTTAAATGCTTGCAAGAAAACAAATCTCAATGTAGTATATATTAAAATATAAGTAATTTGATAATAAATTTACTTTGAATGTTAAACATTGAACTTTGAACCTATACCACAGGAAAAAGTTTATCATTGTAACTTATCTATGCCAAGAAAGGTATTTAATGTTCTTCATATTTCATATTTTCATACAACTTTATGACTAATCAAGTCTTTGCTCTCAGGTCAATCCTATAAATTTCAGTCTCACTGTAATCTCTTCTCTCTTCAATGCTCTTTGACTTGCTCACATCTATACACTAAGAACCACTTAGAGGGGCTAATTAACCTCCCAACCTAGGCATGATTGAGATACGAAAGGAAACCAGAGCACCAGAAGAAAACCCTTGGACACAAGAAAAGCGTAAAAGCTCCACACAGTCTCCCGAGGTCAGGATAAAACTGATTCAATGAAGCTGTAAGGAGCAGCTCTACTAATTGTACTCCTAATGTAGTTAGTTACTTAGATTTAACATACCCAGGTGCCATGGTGGGACTTGAACCTGCATCTCCCAGTCAACAGTCCAAATATCTTAAAAATTAGCTTTATTTGTTACATATACATCAAAAATTACAGTAAAATGTATCATTTTGTGTCAAATCAAATCAGTGAGGATTGTGTTGGGAAGCCCGCAAGCGTTGCCACAGTTCCACGTTATCGTAGCAGGCCAACAAGTCACTAACCCCAATCCGTACATTTTTGGAGTGTGGGAGGAAACCAGAGCACCCAGCTGAAACCCACACGGACATGGGGAGAAGTGTATGGCTTACCGACAGCAGGTAAAATTGAACACTGATTTTATAGCTGATCCTTTAATAGTGTTAAGCTAACCACTACATTACCATGTCAGCTTTCCTATTGTAATTACCTCCGAGTTTCATTCTAGTCTAACAATTTAACCAAACACTCCAATATAGCTGCTGAAAAGTATATGCATAATAATGGCTACATTAAGTTTGTCTTTCTCATCAATTATTTCCTCCCATATTCTTGTGCAGAAAGAATATGTGGTTTGTTATAATATGCAGTAGTTTAGGAGAGCTGCATGGATATATTTAAAGTGAAGCTAAATAATTCTATATATAAGAGGCTCTGGGTAGACATTGAGGAGATGAAGAATAGTGGGGAACCTGCCTGATGAATAAATACCAGAATGAGTTAGGTGGGCAGAGTCGTCTACATCTGGGCTTAGGGTCCAGTAAAGCAAGTTATCTCTCAGGACATGATGATGGTAGCAAAAAGGTTCTAAACCCAACTGAGAGATACATAAGACTATCCAGGTACTCCATCTGAACAGTCATTCACTCTAGATTATGAGGACACGCAGTCCTCTTTTATTGTCATTTAGTAATGCACGCATTAAGAAATGATACAATGCTCCTCCAGTGTGATATCACAAAAACACAAGACAGACCAAGACTGAAAAACTGACAAAAATCATATAATTATAACATATAGTTACAACAGGGCAAGCAATACCGTAATTTGATGAAGAACAGACTATGGGCACGGTAAAAAAAAGTCTCAAAGTCTCTCGAAAGTCCCATCATCTCATGCAGATGGGAGAAGGAAGAAAACTCTCCCTACCATGAGCTTCCAGCGCTGAAAACTTGCCGATGCAGCATCCTGGAAGCACCCGACCACAGTCCGACTCTGAGTCGATCCGAAAACTTCGAGCCTCCGACCAGCCCTCCGACACCGAGCATCGAGCACCATCTCTGCCGAGCGCTTCAACCCCAGCCCCGGCCGCCAGCAATAGGCAAAGCTGAGCATTTGGGGCCTTCCCCTCCGGAGATTCTCAATTACACGGTAGCAGTGCCCTCTAGTTCTGGATACCCCAACATTGTAAACATCCACTTCACATCCACCCTATTTAGTCCTTTCAACATTCGGTAGGTTTCAATGAGATCCTCCTACAATATTCTAAATTCCAGTGAATACAGGTCCAAAGCTGCCAAATGCTCCAAGTCATTTCAATTGATCTAGTTTCATTTTCAATTGACCATAGGAGCAGAATTAGGCCATTTGACCTGCTCCATCTTTCCATCACGGCTGATTTATTATCCCTCTCAACCCCATTCTCCTGACTTCTCCACATAAACTTTGATGCCCTGACTAACCAAGAAACTATCAACCTCTGCTTTAAATATACTTAATGATTCGGCTTCCAAAGTTGTCTATGGAAATGAATTCTGGCTCAAGAAATATCTCCTCATCTCTGCCCAAAATGGACATCCCTCCATTCTGAGGCTGTGCCCTCTGATCCTAGACCAACCCACTATAGCGAACATCTTCTCCACATCCACTCCGACCAAGCCTTTCAATATTTGATAGATTTCAGTGAGATCATCCCTTATTCTTCTCAATTTCAGTGAGTACATGCCCAGAGCCATCAGACGCTCCTCATATCGTTCCCGGAGTCATTCTTGTAAACCTCCTCTCGAATACCAGTACATAGTCTTTAGATAAGAGGCCCAAAACTGCTCAGAATACTCCAAATGTAGTCTGAACAATGCCTTATAAAGCCTCAGTATCACATCCTTGTTCTAGATTCTAGTCCTCTTGAAGTGAATACTAACATTGCATTTGCCATCCTTACCACCAACTCAAGCTGCAAGTTAACTTTTAGGGAATCCTGCACAAGGACTCCCAAGTTTCTTTGCACCTCAGACTTCAAAATTTTCTCCACATTTAGAATATTGTCTATATCTTTATCCCTTTTACCAAAGTACATGACCATACACTTCACTAAAGTGTATTCCATCTGCTAATTCTTTGCCCATTCTCCCAATCTGTCCAAGTCCTTCTGCAGACTCTTTGCTTCCTTAGCACTACCTGAGCTTCCATCTGCCTTGTATCATCTGGAAACTTAGTCACAAAGCCATCAATTCTGTCATTGAAATCGTTGACATATATTGTGAAAAAAAAGTCCCAGTACCGACCTCTTTGGAAGACCACCAGAATACATCCCCTTAATCCGATTCTTTCCCTCCTGCCCATCAGGCAATCTTCTGTCCATGCTAGTATCTTTCCTATAACGTAGAACTCTTATTAAGCAGCCTCATGTGTGGCATCTTGTCAAAGGCCTTCTGAAAATCCAAGTATTCAACATCCACTAACTCTCCTTTGTCTATTCAGCCTGTTATTTTCTCAAAGAATTCCAACAGATTTGTCAGGAAAGATTTCTCCTTAAGGAAACAATGCTTACTTTGGCATACTTTATCATGTGCCTCCAAGTATTCCAAAACCTCCTTAATGATTGAATCCAACATCTTCCCAACCACTAAAATGAGGCTAATTGACCTATAATTTCCTTTCTTCTGCCTCCCTCCCTTCTTAAAGAGTGGAGTGGCTTTTGCAATTTTCCAGTCCTCTAGAGCTATTCCAAGATCTAATGGTTCTTGAAAGATCATTACTAATGCTTCTACAATCTCTTCAGCTACCTCTTTTAGAAAGCTGGGGTGTAGTCCATGTGGTCCAGGTTACTTACATATCTGCCTTCAGACCATTCAGTTTTTCAAGCACTTTCTCTTTAGTAATAGCATCTACACTCACTTCTGCCCCTAACACTCTGAAATTTCTGGCAATTAGCTAGAATCTTCCACAGTGAACACTGACTCAAAATACTTATTAATTCATCAGCTATTTATTTGTCCTGCATTACTATCTCTCCAGCTTCATTTTTCTGCAATCCAATATCCACTCTTACCTCACTTTTACCTTAGATATATCTAAAATAACATTTCATATCCTCTTTGCTATTACTGAGTGGCTTATCTTCATATTTCATCTTTTCTCTCTTTTTTTTATCAATTGCCTTCTGTTGGTTTTTAAAATTTTCCCAATCCTTTAACTTCCCCCACAAATTTATGCTATACTGTATGCCCTCTCTTTTCCTTTTATGCTGGCCTTGACTTCCTTTCTCAGCCACGATTGCCTCATTCTCCATTTAGAATACAGCTTCATTTTTGTTACGTACCTATCCTGCGCCTTCCAAATTGCCCCCAGAATCTCCAGCTATTGCTGTTCTGTCACCTTCCCTACTAGAGTCCCCTTCCGATTAGTTTTGGCCAGTTCCTCTGTCATGAATCCGTAACTCTCTTGACTCCACTGTAACATTCAGTCATCTAACTTTATCTCTCCCTCTCAAACTGTAGGGTGACTTCTATCATATTGTGATCACTGCCTCTCAAAAGTTCCTTTACCATAAGCTCCCTAATCAATTCTGGTTCATTATGTAATACCCAATCCAGAATTGCCTTTCCCCAAGTAGGCTTGACTACAAGCTGCTATAAAAATCCATCTTGTAGCCATTCCACAAATTCCCTCTTGGGATCCTGCACCAACCGGATTTCCCCAACCTACTTACAATATATGTTGAACTCCCCCATGACTATTTTAATATATGGTAATATAATGGGTGTGAGATATTTTTCATAATATAAACTGTTCTACATAATTCACAAACACTATCATTGAGCTGTGTTCACTTTCAGAGACTATGTTTGACTCAATGACATCAGCGTAATGCAATTGTTTTTGATTTGTTCGTAATGGAAGTAAAAGGCTGAGGTTTTTGTTAAGTACAAAAATTTATTCACAAAATCCAACAGTAACATTGCCCATATTACAGCCCTTTTCTATTTCCCATTGAAATTTATATTCCACATCCTGGCTACTGTTTGCTGGTCTGAATATAAGTCCCATCAGGGTTTTTTTATCCTTACAGTTTCTTAACTCTACCCACAAGGTATCACTATGTTCGAATATGGCCCAAGTGCAGAGCGAAAGACACTGAAGCAGGTCAATAGTTCACAGACTTTAATGTGAACAGAGTTAGAGGGAAAATAAATCAATAAACGCTAGGCCAAAACAGAGCCGCTAATTAAAATTCTCAAAGGGAAAATGAAGCCAACACTGCAGCTGAAAGGAATAACTAAATATAAAACGAATACCACTAGTCATCAGAGTCAGTTGACTTGACAATCCAATCTCTCAGGCAAGGCCGAATGCAAGCAGGCAGTGAAATGTTGCTGTGCTTTGCTCAAGTCTTGACAAGTACTACAACAAAAAGAACGGAGTAAAATACCATCACAATGAAATAATAATTAGCTGATGTGTGCATATTCAGGAGCACAATTGTTGTACTTGCTGTGCTGCCGAATCTGTGGTCTACATCTACGTCACCTCTTTCTAAGAATTTAGTTTCATTTTTAACCAACGGAGCCTCCCCAATCTCTCTGCCTACCTGCCTGTCCTTTCAATATCCTTGGATGTTAAACTCTATAATCTTCTTTCAACCACATCTCAGCAATGGCCGCATCATACCTGCAAATCTCTAACTGTACTACAAGATCATCTACTTAAAAACACTCACAGCACGCTGGAGGAACTCAGCAGGTCAGGCAGCATCAGTGGAAATGATGAGTCGACGTTTTGGGCCGGAACCCTTCATCAGGACTGAAGATATAAGGAGGGGGAAGCATTTGAAGAATGCTTGTAGTTTCAGTTGAAAAACCAGTAGTTTGAAAGACAAAGGGATGGGGGAGGGGAAGCAGGGACGTCATAGGCAGGTAAACAATGGGTACTAGAAGAAGGAGGCGGAACCATGAGGGAGGTGATAGGCAGCTGGGGGAGGGGGCAGAGTGAAATAGGGATAGAGGAAGGGAGGGGGATGGAATTACCGGAAGTTGGAGAATTCTATGTTCATACCAAGGGGCTGGAGATTACCTAGACGGTATATGAGGTGTTGCTCCTCCAACCTGAGTTTAGCCTTATCATGGCAGTAGAGGAGGCCATGTATGGACATATATGAATAGGAATGGGAAGCAGAGTTGAAGTGGGTGGCTACCGGGAGATCCTGTCTGTTGTGGCGGACGGAGTGGAGGTGCTCGACGAAGTGGTCCCCCAATCTGCGTCGGGTTTCACCGATGTAGAGGAGGCCGCACCGGGAGCACCGGATGCAATAGATGACCCCAACAGACTCACAAGTGAAGTGTTGCCTCACCTGGAAGGACTGTTTGGGGCCCTGAATGGTGGCAAGAGAGGAGGTGTAGGGACAGGTGTAGCACTTACACTTACAGGGATAAGTGCCGGATGGGAGATCCGTGGGGATGGACGTGCAGATAAGGGAGTCGCGGAGGGACTGATCCCTGTGGAAAGCGGAGAGAGGTGGAGAGGGAAAGATGTGCTTAGTGGTGGGGTCCTGTTGAAGGTGGCGGAAGTTGCGGAGGATAATGTGCCGGATCCGGAGGCTGGTGGGATTGTAGGTGAGGACAAGAGGAACTCTGTCCCTGTTGTGGTTGCGGGAGGATGGGGTGAGGGCTGAAGTGTAGGAAATGGAGGAGATGTGGGTGAGGGCATCATTGATGACGGTAGGAGGGAAACTATGATCCTTAAAGAAAGAGGACATTTGAGATGTCCTGGAATGGAAAGCCTCATCCTGGGAGCAGACACGGCGGAGACGGAGGAACTGGGAATAGGGAATGGCATTTTTGCATGTGGCAGGGTGGGAAGAGGGAAAGTAGAGGTAGTTATGAGAGTCAGTGGGCTTGTAGAAGATGTCAGTGGACAGTCTGTCTCCAGAGTTGGAAACCGAGACATCGACAAAGGGGAAAGAAGTGTCCGAGATAGACCAAGTGAATTTAAGGGCTGGGTGGAAGTTTGAAGTAAAGTCGATGAAATTGACGAGCTCAGCATGGGTGCAGGAAGCAATGTAGCGAAGGAAAAGTTGGGGAGCAGTATCAGAATAGGTTTGGAGCACAGACTGTTCCACATAACCAACGCGTTGCTGGGTCCCATTCCACTTCCAATAGCTACACCCTTAGTCTGAAGAAAGTGGGAAGAGCCAAAAGAGAAGTTATTAAGTGTGAGAACCAGTTCCGTCAACCGGAGGAGGATAGTGGTGGTGGGGAACTGGTGAGGTCTATTATCCAGGAAGTAGCGGAGGGCTTTGAGGCCTTCTTGATGGGGAATGGAGGTGTATAAGGATTGAACATCCATAGTAAAAATGAAGCAGTTGGGACTGGGGAACTGGAAGTTATTGAAGAAGTGCAGGGCATGGGATGTATCCCGGATGTAGGGGGGGAGAGACTGACTATGGGTGACAAAATGGAGTCCAGGTAGGTAGATACAAGTTTGATGGGACAGGAGCAGGCAGAAACTATGGGTCTACCGGGACAATTAGGCTTGTGTATCTTTGGGAGGAGGTAAAACCGAGTGGTATGGGGTCTGGGAATAATGTTTAGCGGCTGAGAATAGAAGGTCTCCGTTTGTGTTTAAGATCATCTACTTATTCTGCATACCGTGTGCATTCAAATACAATACCTTCAGCCCCGTATTCATCACGCTTTTCGATTTTGACCCCATGTTGCACTTTACCTCATCTCACTGATTGCAATTTTGCCCTATCATCTGCATGTCCTTCCTGACAGACTGACCACACACTGCATCAACTTGTATACCCCATCCTCAGCCCTATCACTCCATTTCCCAGCTCCCCTGCAGCTTAGTTTAATCTCTCCCCAACAGCTCTGGCAAACCTGCCTGCATTTGGTCTGGAAGAACACTGAATTTTTAAGCACATATTTTTGCATCTGAGGCTTTTATTTTAGCTTAGGGTACAATGCAAATTACTTCTAATTTTAAGTATATTTAATAACTTATTGTCTCAGTTCACCCAGAGGGATATCTGCATGGAGATTTGACAGCTATGCTCTCCTCATTAGTTTTGTTCATGTGTTGACACAGGAAGAGAATTTGGTTTTGAGCTCTATTGTCCAATTTTTTTTTGCCAGCTATTGAGTTACAATGGTCAAGATTCCTTTATTACATAAAGTTTTCAGCTTCTTATTTGCAACATTACAGGCACAACTTTTTAAGGTCCTTTGTAATGCTAACTAATATGGGAAGAGTGCAAGTCTCATTCAAATCAGGGAATAATTATCAGGTAGACTCCAACTGTATGGCAAGAACATCGATTTCTCTAACTCCCAGTAACTGCTGCTCCCTCCTTGTTCTCTCTTTTTCCATTCCCTTCTTCTCCTCACCTGCTCATCACCTCCCTCTAGTTCCCCTTCCCCTTCCAATTACTTCATGGCCCATGGCTCTCTCCTATTAGGTTCCTTCTTCTTCAGCCTTTTGTCTCTTCCACCTATCACCTCGCAGCATCTTACATTATACCCCATCCCTTACTCACCTACCTTCCCCTTCACATGGTCGCATCTATCACCTGCCAGCTTTGTACCCTCCTCTCACCTTCTTATTCTGGCTTCTGTGCCCTTCCTTCCAGTCCTGATGAAAAGTCCTGGTCTGAAACGTCAAATGCTTATTCAACTCCATAGAGGCTGCTTGACTTGTTGAGCTCCTCCAGTATCTTTGAGTGTTAGTCAATATTTATTAAGAGACATTAAATGCATTAAAATTACCAGTTTAATGGGTTTGTGTCATAATGATTAAAGTTCCACCATAAGGATTAGACAATAACGCAATAAATCTAGATGTCAAATGTCAAGACTTCTTGAGAGTTGGCTCACCAATTGGTACTCGTGATATTAGGACCCAAACATTAGGCTCATGGGCTGAAGACAAGAACTCCATTTAGTCTGAAAGTGGAGGAGAGAGGAGCAGAACACACTCCAAAAGTGATATGAAGAAAATGCATATAACACAGTGAATAGTTATGAGCCAGAATAGATTGTCAGGTGGTAATAGAAAAAAACAGATATAACTATAGTGTTCAAAAGGGTCAATGTAAGTACCTGACTTGATGGACCAAACAGCCTCCTTCCATGATGTAACCAGTCTCTGTTTTAAGGATTCTACACCTCTTGTCTGAAAGCAATAGAAGATTCACTGAAAGGAGAAAGCTTTATTTAAAAGAATCAGAATATGAAAAGAATGCAGACAGTATTTCATCTCAGGGTTATTGGCCAATGCAAGGGGTGTCGCTCACATCTCAGAGTTCGAAGGTTTGAGACCACTCCAAATAAAAATACAGCAAATCTAGACTAGCATGCCAGTGAGGTCCTGAGGGAGCATTTCACTGTCAGCACTGATGTCTCTCAGATCAGACATTGAAGCATAAACCTGTCTGTCCTCTCAGGTGAATATAAAACAGAAGTGCAAAGGGCTTCATGTTGAATAAAGCATCAAGACCAACAATAATCCCCAAGCCAACTTCACAGTGCAGATTTACTGTCTAAATAAATTTGGCAAAAATGATACTTCTCTTGAAAAAGAACCACTGCGGTTGCCAGGAAATGTTTCATGATAGTGGGTGTGAATTTAACTCAGAAGATTTAAATGGAGGTAAAGAAATATCAAGGAGATGAAATGTAGGTTCATTTACTTATGTTTATGCTGCTGTCTTGTGGTAACTGATAACTGGTTATTTAATGTCACATGTACTGAAATACAATGAAAAGTTTTATTTGCTTGCAATCCAACAGGTCATTCTATGCATAAGTATATTGAGATAAATATAAAAGGAAATAGAAGAATGCAGAATTTGGTGTTACAGTTACAAAGAAAGTGCAGTGCAGGAAGACAAATAAAACACGAGAATCATGACAAGGTAGAGTGGGAGATCATCATTGGTATATAAGAGGTCAGAATCAGAATCATGTTTATTATCACTGACTTATATGATATTAAATTTGTTGTTTTGCAGCAGCAGTACTGTGCAAAGACGTAACATTACTACAAATTACAAAATGAAATGAATAATGCAAAATTACACAGGAATAGAGAGGTAAACTCCATGGGTTCATAGACCATTCAGCAATGAGATGGAGTTGGGGAAGAAGCTTCCCTGAATCATTGAGTGTGCATCTTTAAGCTCCTGTACCTCCTCCCTGATGGTAATCATGAGAAGAAGCACCAGACAGTCTACAGGTACTGGAAATTCAAAGCAGCACACACAAAATGCTGGAGGAACTCAGTAGGTTAGGCAGCATCTATGGAAATAAATAAACAGTTGAAGTTTTGGGCCGAGATCTTTCTTCAGGACTGCTTCCCCCTTTTATTTCAGTCCTGAAGAAAGGTCTCATCCCGAAACATCAACTGTTCATTCATTTCTATTGATGCTGCCTGACCTGCTGAGTTCCCCCAGAATTTTGTGTGTGTTGCTTTGAGAAGAGCTCAGGATGGTGAGCATCTTTAGTTATCTTGAGGCATTACCTCAGAAGCTGTCCCTGAGCCTGCTGGAACATGTTCTTAAGTTTTCTTAGCTTTGTCCTGGTGGAAGGGAGGAGGATAGGTTTTGGAAGGAGTCCGTGATTATGTTGGCTGCTTTCCAAAGGCGATGGAAAGTGCAGACAGAGCCAATAGAGAGGAGGTTGGTTTAGGTTATGCTAATGAAGCCAGCTCCTTCACATGGTTTTTAATTTAGCAGAGTTTATTTACTGTTCACTGTTCACAAAGAAGATGGGAGAAAACTTGAGTAGACCAACCATATAATCAAATGGCTAGGCATTCAATGGCAAGCAACGCATGTCCCGAGGTATTTAATGGGCACGTCAGATATGTAATGAGATCACTTCCATCTGCCTGGGTGAATGCAGCACCAACAGCTTCTGAGAAACTCAGCACTATCCAATCTACAAGCATCGGTTTGACTGGCAGCCCGTTGAACACATGGAATATTTCTTCCCCCTGTGGAAGTTGTACAAGGAAAGGGTTAAAATGTTGTGCTTGCAGAACAGAGCGCAGACGCTTTATACTGCATTTTCTATGTGTGGCAGTTCAGTAAGGCCGATGATAATCTGACTGAGCCATTGTGCAGATGTAGTGCAGTCACCCAGGCTGAACACAGCCCTGAAAGCCCAACTCCCCTTTCTGTTTAAGCCTGGGAGCCAAGATCACCAGGGAATCAGATCACCAGGCATACCAAGACAAGATAAAGATGCAAATGAAGGATTCTGGGACACCACTTACTATTGGTCAGTTATTCTATTAATGTTATTCTCAAGTATTATTTGCCTTTAACAAATGGATTTGATTGGTTCTTAATATCTGAAATGTGTATTAAGATTGATTCTGAAATATGCAGCAGATGGGATTAAGAAGGGCACAACATTTCTATTGGATCTATGTCTGATTTCAACTAGATAGTTTCTGGATAAAAATGGTATTTCTTTGTTCAGACTTCAGAATAATGTGATGATAGGGGCCACGCTGGTCTCCTTGTGAACAAGTAAACCAAGTATAACTGAAGAACGAGTGCAAGTTAGTTGGCAATAACACTCCCACCACATTCTTCCCTGTGGAACCTTTAACTTATGGGTTGAATTGTCATGTGAGAAAAGCAGGCTACATGTAAACTCCACCGTTCTCCACACCTGCAATCACAGAACAAAATGCCACAGGAAAGAACAGAAGAACTAAAAAATCTCCAAAAAACACTATGGTCTGGCATTAGACAGGGCAATAAGTTCAAATCAGTAACGTAGGGTGACAAGGTTGCATAGCATTTAAATTCGGCCACTGTCTGTAAGGAGTTTGTACATTCTCCCCTGACTCTGTGCTTCAATTTCCTCCCGCATTCCAAAAATGAATGGTTAGCAGGTTAATTGGTCACATGGGTATAATTGGGTGGTGTGAGCTTGCTGGCCGCAAGGGCCTGTTACCAAGCTGTTTCTCTAGTTAAATTAAAATAAACCACGGCAGCTTCAGGATGTATCATCTACAAAATTAACTGCAGTAACCCACACTACTCTAACAGAACAGGCTTAACTTTACTGCAGAGAAGACCAGTTGCAGATTCCCCTCCAAACCGCAACCCGCCCTGACTTGGAAACGTATCAGGATCTTGGGTCCAATCCCTGGACACCTCTGTAACAACATCTGTGAGGAGCACCTTCTCCAGAAGGACTGAAGTTGTTCAAGGCAGCTCACCATCATCCTATCAATGGGAATAAATTATGCCCAAGTTCTAAAACTAAATTTAAACAACTGGAGGGCATTTCTCATATTAGTGATGTGGAGATGTGAGTTCAAGTCCCATCACTGATGCAGGTGAATTATAATTTTGTTAATTCAATAAATCTGGAATAATAAGCCTTGATTAATAATAGGGATTGTAAAACCACTGCTGTCTGAAACCATCCATCCAGTTCTGCAGTGGCCTTCCAGTCCTGCTGAAGGTTTTGGCCCAAAACGTCGACTGTACTCTTTTCCACACATGCTGCCTGGTCTGCTGAGTTCCTCCAGCATTTTGTGTATGTTGCTCGGATGACCAGTATCTGCAGATTTTCTCTTGTTTGTGATTAGAAAGTAAATCTGTTACCCTTACTCATACTACCTGATTCCAAGTCCTATTTAAAGCAGCACTCAACACTTCAAGAGATCCCATTCACAGGTATAGTTGTTGGAAAGACATCTGGGAGACCTTGTCATTTGAAGAAGGTTTACTCTGGAAATTCCTCCAAGAGAACCACAACCTTGTTGTGGTTTGATGGCTTTCATGCCTCATTGACCTGGAGAGCCATGTTGGCTGGAGCCAAGAATTTTTGCTTTGGCTCTTGGTAAGGTCACCCATGCCAAACAGGTCAAAGAGTGGAGGCTAGACTAAGAGTGGTCCACTGATCCTCCGGGTTCAGGGGTTCAGCTCAAGGCAAACAACCAAACAAATTGTTATGGAAACAGCAATGAAGAATTCTACATCCCAGTGCAATGGTATTCCTGAGTCTCCACCTGGCTGTAGTGAAAATCGATACTAATACGATGAAGGAAGCCGTGAACACCTCCAGAGATGAGGGACTTTCATTGTTGCCTTAAACGCCAGTGGTGTACCAGGAAAAGAGAGAATGAGACTCTGGAAATTGTCACAAGAATTGCCATAAACTGATTGAGTATTGTTCAACACCATCATACTGAGCATTAATATAGGAGTCCTCAGGGAAAGGGAGACCTGAACTTAGAGGACTAGAATATATAATCAAGGGTGGAATGCTGAGGCTCTATAAGGCAATGGTCAAACCCCATTTGGAGTATTGTGAGCAGTTTTTGGTCCCTTATCTAAGAAAGGATGTGCAAGTATCGGAGAGGGTTCAGATGAGTTTCATAAGAATGATCCCAGAATGAAAGGGTTAACATATGATGAGCTTTTGCTAGTTCTGGCCCTGGACTCGCTACTGTTTAAAAGAATGAGAGGGGGATCTGATTGAAACCTACTGAGTGTTGATAGGCCTAAATAGAGTGGACATGGAGAGGGAGTCTATAGTGAGGGATCTAGGACCAGAGGGCACTGCATTACAATACAAGAATATCCTTTTAGAACAGAGGTGTGGAGGAATTTCTTTTGTCAAATGGTGGTGAATCTGTGGAATGCATTGCCACGGATCACTGTGGTGGCCAAGTCACTGGGTATATTTAAAGCGGGGATTGATATGTTCTTGATTAGTAAGGGCCTCAACGGTTACTGGGAGAAGGCAGCAGAATGGGATTGAGAGAGAGAAAAAAATCAGCCATGATGAAATGGAGGAGCAAACTCAGTGGGTCTGATTGGCCTAATTCTGCTCCTATGTCTTATGGTCTCATGGGGTCTTTCAAGAGATCTCCACCATTTGGACAAGATTTGGTCAAGAGGGCATGATGTCAGACAGCACAGCAACTGATATGGGAGAGAGATACAGAAGTGTAAAGAGAAAGACACATTTCCCTGAACTTCACTTCCCCTTCCAATCTATGCAGGCACCAGGCCATCTCCTCTACCTGACCATCTCCTCCATTAGAACCTGTCATGTTATATCTAGGAATCTATGAATCATTTATCCAAGAACCATGTTTCAATGCGCCATTCAGAAAAAAAAATCACTCTATCAGATGATTGTACTCACACACATTGCAAATATTGAAATTGATGGAACCACACACCAGGAGCAAAGTGGACAGTCAATAACACCATGCTTGTTCGCTCTGGCAACCAAATGAATTTCTCTCTCTTTGCTTCCCTGTAGACATGGGCTGGACCTGTAAGTTTCAACCAACCTTGCACCCAGCAATAAGGAACTCTACAAAATGAGAGAGATAATCAGATACTCATGCAGGGTTTTGTTGAATGTTTGCTTGAATAGTCTGACTGATGCAGGCAAAGAAATATCCAAGTAATATTTCCATCTGTAGACATTATTTATTCCTTTCATCATCACAAAAGTTATGATGCACATTCGGACCACAGCAGGTGAATTTTTATACATCCCTGAAAGATCTTTCATGGCCAATTTAGCCAAGTTAAAAGGTCCTATTTCAGCACAAGACAATGAATGGTGTGTTTTCCTTCCTACAGACTTAAAGATCAAAAAACTTGTGCAGTTTCAAAGTTCAAAGTTCAAAGAAAAATATATTATCAAAGTACATGTCGCCACACACAACTGTGATTCTTTTTCTGCAGACATACCCAACAAATCTATAGAACAGTAACTGTAAACAGGATCTGTAAATTGTAAACATCAGGAACTGTTAACTATAAACAAATTGTGCAAATGCAGATATAAGTGAATAGCAATAAATAACGAGCATGAAATAACAATATAACAGAGTCCTTCAATGAGTATAGCTACCCTCTTTTGTTCAAGAGCCTGGTGGTTGAGGGCTAGTAACTGTTCTTGAACCTGGTGGTGGAAGTCCTGAGGCAGCTGCGAGAAAAGACCATGGCCTGGGTGGTGCGGACCTTTGATGGCAAATGCTGCTTTTCTACATCAATGTTTCACGTAGATGTACTCAATGGTTGGCATACTTGTGACGTACTGGGCCGAATCCATTAACTTTTGGAGGATATTCCACTCAAAGGCATTGGTGTTCTCATACCTGGCTGTAATGCAGCCAGTCAGCACACTTTCCACTGCACACCTTTAAAAGTTTGCCAAGGTTTTCGATGACATGCCAAACCCCCACAGACTCCTGACGAAGTAGAGGCGCTGTGATGCTTTCTTCACAATAATATTTATATGATGGGTCCAGGGCAAGTCTTCTGAGATAGTGACACCCAGGAATTTAGAGGTATTGACCGTCTCCACCTCTGATCTTTGGATGATGACCGGCTCATGGACCTCTGGTTTTCCTCTCTCGAAGCCTACAATCAGTTTCTAGTTCTTATCAACATTGAGTGAGAGGTTGTTGTTATTAAACCACTCAGTCAAGTTTTCAGTCTCTCTCCTGCATGCTGATTCATCACCACCTTTGATACAGCCCACAACAGTGGTGTCATCAGCAAACTCGTGTATGGTGTTGGAGCTGTACTTAGCCACACAGTCATAGGTATAAAGCGAGTAGAGCAGGGGCTAAACACACATCCCTGTGGTGCTCCTGTGCTGATGGAGATTCTGGAGGAGATGAAGGCATGCAGTCATTATCGAAGGATCAAACAGAGGGTCATTTAAGATAGGAACATAATAATGTTATCTTTGTAACTTATTTAACTCATTTTAGTTATCTGACATAATTCAGCCCATATTATGGTGCTAATTTTGTCTAATTTCCTCTAAACTGTACTTCAATGTTCTAAACTGTATCTGAACATTTTTAGCTTCAAAAGGTGGGTGTCTCAAGAAGGTGGCAGTCATGGTCTGGTCCGTTGACTACTCATTTCAGTTAATTTCTTTTTCCCCATGTTCCACCGGGCTCCTTGATTAGGGCACCTGATCCTCATCCAAACCAGCAGCATAAACATTCCAGCTTACGTCTACTCAGGGCTGTTCCATCACCGTAGCCAGGGCGGCGATGAATGTTCTGAGCCACCAAGAATAAAGGACCGTCTTCCAAGCTGCCAAGAATAAGAGATGAGCTTCTCCGCGTCAAGATTCTGTATCGTCTGTTGTTGTTTATTTTTGTTGTCTCGTGTCCAGCTGAGTGTTGCCAGCTGTTTTGCCGCTGCTCCGAGCTGGGATGCTAGTGGCCTGTCATTGTTTTGTTTTGAAGGCTCCAAGTCCCAGTCCAAGTCAAAGCTCCGGGTCCAAGTCCAAGTCAAGGCTCCGAGTCCCAGTCCATGTCAAGGCTCCGGGTCCCAGACCAAGTCCAGGCTCTGTGTTCCAGTCAAGTCCAAGTCCAGGCTCTGTGTTCCAGTCAAGTTCAAGTCCATCTCCATGCCTGTCTCTGTTGGTCTGCACCCAACTCCCCAATGTAACAGTGGCATTCATCATAAAGAACCCTCACCATCTGGAACATATCCTCTTCTTATTATTACCATCAGGGAGGAGGTACAGGATTTTGAAGAGCCACACCCAATATTTTATGAACAACTTCTTGCCCTCCACCATCATATTTCTGAATGGTCCATGATCCCATGAATACTGCTCACTATTCCTCTTTAACACTATCTATCTATCGATTATCTATCTATCTGTCAGTTTGTTTGTCTGTTTATTTGTCTGTTTGTCTGTCTATCAATCTGTCTGACCATCTATCTATCTAGGTATTGATCTATCTGTCTATCTACTCATCTATCTATATAATTAAACCTACAGTGATTTTTAATGTCTTGCACTGTTCTACTGCCATAAAACAACGAAGGTCGTGATATATTATGATAATCAACCTGATTCCCTTTCTGTTATCCGATAAAAATTGTAGTGCTAGGTTTATCCAGTTATCTCTAAACTGCAAATCAGTTTTAGAAACAGTATCCATGCATTTTTAGTGGTTGCAGTAACAGTTCTTTTAACAGCAAAACCATTCATTGTCCATTCACTAGCATCCATGATTTGGCAGCCTTTTTCATAGTCATACTCATAGTCATAGTCATACTTTATTGATCCCGGGGGAAATTGGTTTTCGTTACAGTTGCACCATAAATAATAAACAGTAATAACATCATAAATAGTTAAATAATAATACGTAAATTATGCCAGTAAATTATGAAATAAGTCCAGGACCAGCCTATTGGCTCAGGGTGTCTGACCCTCTAAGGGAGGAGTTGTAAAGTTTGATGGCCACAGGCAGGAATGATTTCCTATGACGCTCAGCGTTGCATCTTGGAGGAATGAGTCTCTGGCTGAATGTACTCCTGTGCCCACCCAGTACATTATGTAGTTGATGGGAGACATTGACCAAGATGGCATGCAACTTAGACAGCATCCTCTTTTCAGACATCACCGTGAGAGAGTCCAGTTCCATCCCCACAACATCACTGGCCTTACGAATGAGTTTGTTGATTCGGTTGGTGTCTGCTGCCCTCAGCCTGCTGCCCCAGCACACAACAGCAAACATGATAGCACTGGCCACTACAGACTGGTAGAACATCCTCAGCATCGTCCGGCAGATGTTAAAGGACCTCAGTCTCCTCAGGAAATAGAGACAGCTCCGACCCCTCTTGCAGACAGCCTCAGTATTCTTTGACCAGTCCAGTTTATTGTCAATTCATATCCCCAGATATTTGTAATCCTCCACCATGTCCACACTGACCCCTTGGATGGAAACAGGGGTCGCTGGTACCTTAGCTCTCCTCAGTCTTTTTCACATTAAGCTGCAGATAATTTTGCAGACAGAGCTGTTACAGAGGACATGAGCAGATGGGCATATACATCAGGGAAGTTTGCCAGACTCTCTCTGCTTCATCACAGTGATCTGGACAGAAATTTATCAAGTGCAGTGTAACACTTGGCTAATCAACAGCAACTCCCAGCCCGTAACACAGATCCAGTGACCTGGGTTTGATTGTGACATCGGTTGCTATCTGGAGGTAGTTTGCACATACTCTCTCTAACCTGTACAGGCTTCCCTCCAGCGTGCTCTTAATGCCACCTACACCCCTAAGATGTATGGCTGATGTTAAGTCGATTAGTTTCTGTGCATCAAGCCTCCATGAACTACAATCTCCACCATCAAAAAGGACAAGGGTTGTAGCTGCAGGGAAACAGCATCTGCAGCAGAATCTTCTCCAAGTTTGACCTCATCCCAACGTGGAGCTTTATGACATTGACATGACAGTCCTAGTAAAAACTAGTTATTAACTTGCCCCGAAGCATTAATGTACTTAATCAAGGTGCAGGATTTCTGGATTTGGAGGAATTGATGAGGTGAAATGTTCTAGACCCAGTAATCAGGGCCTATCTTCTGTCTTCTGTCTCAAAGAAAATGAAAAATCCAGGAATTGGCAGCTAACTCCCAATTACAACAGCACTGTACAGATGCATTTGTATTTCCTATGCAGACTGAACTTTGTAGTTAATTTCAGGACCTCTGTGCATCTCAAAACCCATGTACTGTAGAATCATAGGGAACACGGTGTTCCGTTTGCACACAACAAGTTTCCGCAAGTAGTAATATGCTAATCACCCTGAAGTCCTTTGATTAGTGCTGTTGATTGAGTGGCAGTGACACATTAATCCTTCGTCAAAATGGTCCATGGCATCCGAGAGAGCAAATGGGCTGATAGATTCACAGATCATACAGTGCACCCCAAACAGACACATCTGGGTGAAATAATGAGCTGAATGTTGCGATCTGGACCGGTGGGTGAACTCAGACCGGGTGTCCTAGGTGTGTATGTCACCAACAGAGCTACTGATACGTCTCTCTGCTACATGCTATCTGACCAACAGTTAGTGAGAACTGATTAGTTAATCTTCAATGAGGTGAGGTGAACAAAACGGTTCCAAGTTCTCTGAAGACCATAAGACAAAGGAGCAGAAGTCGGCCATTCGGCCCATCGAGTCTGCTCCGCTATTTTATCATGAGCTGATCCAATCTCCCATTTAGTCCCACTCCCCCGCCTTTTCACCATAACCTTTGATGCCCTGGCTACTCCGATACCTATCAACCTCTGCCTTAATATACCCAATGACTTTGCCTCCACTGCTGCCCGTGGCAACAAATTCCATAGATTCATCACCCTCTGGCTAAAAAAATTTCTTTGCATCTCTGTTCTGAATGGGCGCCCTTCAATCTTTAAGTCATGCCCTCTCGTACTAGACTCCCCAATCATGGGAAACAATTTTGCCACATCCACTCTGCCCATGTCTTTCAACATTCGATATGTTTCTATGAGGTCTCCCCTTCATTCTTCTAAACTCCAAGGAATACAGTCCAAGAGTGGACAAACTTTCTTCATATTAGTGAATTCTTCATTCTAGTGAATCTTCTCTGAACCCTCTCCAATGTCAGCACATCCTTTCTTAAATAAGGAGACCAAAACTGTCCACAGCACTCCAAGTGAGGACTTACCAGTGCCTTATAGAGCCTCAACATCACATCCCTGCTCCTATACTCTATTCCTCTAGAAATGAATGCCAACATTGCATTCGCCTTCTTCACAACCGACTCAACCTGAAGGTTAACCTTAAGGATATCCTGCATGAGGACTCCCAAGTCCCCTTGCATCTCAAAACTTTGAATTCTCTCCCCATTTAAATAATAGTCTGCCTGTTTATTTCTTCTGCCAAAGTGCATAACCATACACTTTCCAACATTGTATTTCATTTACCACTTCTTTGCCCATTCTTCCAATCTATCCAAGTCTCTCTGCAGACTCTCTGTTTCCTCACCACTACTGGCCCCTCCACCTATCGTTGTATCATCAGCAAACTTAGCCACAAAGCCATCTATTCCATAATCCAAATCGTTGACGTACAACGTAAAAAGAAGTGGCCCCAACATGGACCCCTGTGGAACACCACTGGTAACCAGCAGACAACCAGAATAGGATCCTTTTATTCCCACTCTCTGTTTCCTGCCAATCAGCCAACGCTCTATCCACGTATGTAACTTTCCCATAATTCCATGGGCTCTTATCTTGTTAAGTAGCCTCATGTGTGGCACCTGGTCAAAGGCCTTCTGAAAGTCCAAATATACAACATCCACTGCATCTCCCTTGTCTAGCCTACTTGTAATTTCCTCAAAAAATTGTAATAGGTTTGTCAGGCAGGATTTTCCTTTAAGGAATCATGCTGAGTTCTGCCTATCTTGTCATATGCCTCCAGGTACTCCGTAACTCATCCTTGACAATCGACTCCAACAAGTTGGACTTTCTTCTGTTGCTTCTGTTGTTCTGTTGTACATTGTGGGCATGCTATCCTGGCATCAGAGTATGCAGCAACACTTAAGTGCTACACCCAACACACCCTTAGGTTATGTTGGTTGTTAGAGCAGATGACACATTTCACTGTATTTTTTGATGTATATGTGATAAATAAATGAATTTGAATCTGACATCTCAGAGAATTTCCACACTCAATGAAGACTTAAATTAGGATAGTGATGGAATCTTCATCACTTGCCTGGATGAGGGCAGCTCTAACCACACTCGAGACACTCAATACCATCTGGGGCAACGCAGCCTGCTTCATTGGCACCTAATCCCACCACCGTAAACATTCATTTCTTCTGCAACTGTGATCCATCAAAAAAAAATGCACTTTAGTGAGATGCTTGTCTGATCTGATATCCACATAGTGATCTCCTCCATCTGGAAGCATGTGGGACTACCAGCACCTACAGATTCCCTCCATGTCACACACCACCCTGCTATGGAATCCTATTTCTGTTCTTTCTTCATTGCCAGGTCCCTCCCCAGCAGCACTATGACAGTAGAAGGTCAGTAACAGTTCAACAAAGCAACTTAAAACTATCTCCACGGCAACTGGGGATGAGTAATAAATGCTGGCCTGAATGGAGCAATGAAAGAACAGCGATCTATTTCCACGTCTTCATTGTGTGTGATATAGTGGTACTCCAGAGACAAAAATGGTCATTCTTTTGATGATATACTTGCCAGATAATATTTTGGAGGTGCCTTCACATTTTCCTAGTTGAATAAGAGCAGTGAAATTTGCAGAGGGTACACATGTCAGTAACTATGCTTGAAGTTGGAGCAAGTGAATGCTTAGGAAGGTGCCAGCTCTATCCTCCAAGTGATGGTAACACAACCGGAAATGTTCTTCCTCTTTAGTCTACTGGAACATATTGCATTATCTGTGGAACACATTGGCACTCTGATCCTTCCAAAATTTCCTTTTCGTTTTACTATCAGAGACTTGAGCATAAAGTCTGTACTGCTCTCCGTCACTGCAGTGTGAGAATGCTGCATTGGTGGATGTGAAATGTTTAAGACAAGGTGCTACCTACTTACTCATACTCCAAATCAAATTTCCAGAATTGAAAGCCAGGATCTCCCGGTGGCTGCCCACTTCAATTTGGCTTCCCATTGCATGTCTGTCCATGGCCTCCTCTACTGCCATGATGAGGTCAAGCTCAGTGTGGAGGAGAAACACCTAATATTCCACCTGGGTAATCTCCAAATACATGGCATGAACACTGATTTCTCAGAATTCCAAAAATTTTACCCCTTCCATTCTTAACTTTTCTCATTACCCATTCTGATTACCTTCTTCTTCAGCTCTTCACCTCTTGCACCTATGCTCTCCATTCCTCTTACTTCATACCCTTTCCCCCACCCACCCATCTGGACTCACCTATCATCTGCCAGCTTCCCCTAACACCCCCCCCCACCTTCTTATTTTAGATTCTGCCCCCTTCCTTTCTAGTCCTGATAAGGGTCTCAGCCCAAAATGTTCAAATAATGCCTTACTCCCCACCACAGATTCTACCTGACTTGCAGAGTTCCTCCAGCATTTTGCTCAGATTTCTGGCACCTGCAGAGTTTCAAAAACAAGAGAAAAGCTGCAGATGCTGGAAATCAAAGCAGTGCATATAAAGTGCTTAGCAGGCCAGGCAGCATCAATGGAGAAGAGTAAACAGTTGATGTTCTGGTGCCGAGATACCTCATCAGGACTGGAAAAAAGATGAGAAATCAGATTAAGAAGGTTGGGGGAGGGGAGGAAGAAGCATACGGTGGTAGGTGATAAGTGAAACCAGGAGTTGGGGAGGGAGTGAAGTAAAGAGCTGGGAAGTTGATTGGTGAAAGAGATAAAAGGCTGGAGTGGGTGAAATCTAATCAGAGAGGGTAGAAGACTATGGAAGAAAAGAAAGGAGGGGGAGCATCAGAGGGAGGTGATGGGGAGGTAAGTAGATAAGGTGGGAGAAGGAAATAGTAATGGGGAATGGTGAAGGGAGGGTGTTCTTTGGTGTATGTGTGTGTGCAGGTGTGTTCGTGTGTGTTTATACTGTACGTGTGCATGCATGTGTACATATGAAGGTGTCTAGTATCTTGGGGAATGCTTATATCTCAGCAATATCAATAAAACCCAAATGTCCCAGAGGTGCAAGTTTGACATGTGAGTACCAGTAAAATACATCACTGACTGTTATGTATTCTGGGGCAAGGTGCTAGATAAATCAACATTCATTGCTCCTGGTTCTGGGCTGAATCTCCTAACATAGTAGCTGAATCACTTGATCTTTTCATTGAAACATCTCCCTCATTGTTGTCACTGTCTCAAAGCTTTTCTTGAACCATCTCCTCTGTCTGCCCTTATCATCATGATACCTAGCAATTTAAATCAAATGAAGCTCTTCACTCAATCTCATCTCCCTGCTTCATCTGTTTTTATCCATTGTGAATTTCTAATTTTATCTCTCACAGACTGCCAACTGGTGACAGCTTCACCTTGCTATGTACAAAATGGCAGAGCAGCAATTTACATAAACGTTACAAGTGGAATTTGTACAGATATTGGGTAATTGCAGTCTACATCAGGGGAGAAGAATGCAGCAGACATTGCGTCTGTCTAGTTGAAGGGTTCTGAGTCTCGGTGGGACATTATCTGTGCTGACAGCCTATCATTGTCATTCTCGGTAAAGTGCCAATGTATTTTCGTGTATCGCTCTGCATTTATTTTCTTTAACTTGTCTATCTTGCTCTTCATGAGCTGTTGCTAGAACTTTCACGGAAAGTGATGCAGCGTTTGCTATCAGGGACATGTTGTGAAAAGAAAAACAACCAAAAAAAACATGCTACGTTGGTGCCAGAAGTATGGTGACATTTACGGGCTGCCCCCAGCACATCTTGGACTGTGTTAGTGAGTGATGCAAACACGTTTCACTGTGTGTTTTGATGTTTCAATGTACATGTGACAAATGAAATTCATCTTTAAAAAAAACTGTAGATGCAAGAAATCTGAAATAAAAACATAACATTTTCGATAAACTCAGCAAGTCAGGCAGCATCTGTGGAGACAGAAGCAGTCAACATTGTGGGTCTGTGACTTTCAAGACTAAAAATGTTGACTGTTTCTTTTTCCAGAGATACCAGATGCCTTGAGTTTCTCTGACAAAGGATATCTGGTGCCCGTTAGTGAGAGAGGCAGTTTTCATAATAGTCTTTGTCGTGGGCAGTACATACTCTGGGAATGAGAGCAACATCCATGCCCTGTATAACCTCTTCCTTTCAAATGATGTGTGCCTAAATTCCCTTCAGTCTTACAGACAAGAGTAACATGATGGCAAGAGTGACCAACAATATGCTCGGGAACTCCATGGGCATCTATGGAGGGAAATGGGCAGTCGACGTTTCAGGTTGAGAACTGCACCTGGACCTCCTCGCAGTCTTGGCCACAAAGCCATTACTTTTATCATCCAGGTCAGTAACATACAACCTGAAAAGGAGCAAACCAAACAATGACCCCTGCGGAACACCACTAGTTACCAGCAGACAACCAGAAAAGGCCCCTTCTATTCATTCTGCCAGTCAGCCATTCCGCTGTTCATTCTACTATCTTTCCTGTGATACCATAAGCTCTTATGCAGTTTAGCAGCCTCATTCCACCACCTGGCCAAAGGCCATCTGAAAATCCAGGCAGACAATATCCACCGACTCTCCTTTGTACCTATATCTTTCTTGTTAACTTTTCAAAGAATTCCAACAGATTTGCCAGGTATGATTCACTTTAAGGAGACCATATTGATTTTGTCTACTTTATTGTGTGTCTCCAAATACCCTGAAATCTCATCCTCAATAACAGACTCTAACATCTTGATTTATACTTACGACTGTGAGGTTAGGCACAGCTCCGATGCCATATTTAAGTTTGCTGGTGATATCACTGTTGTAGGCCGAATCAAAGGTGGTGACAGATCAGCATAGAGGAGGGAGATTGGAAATCTGGCTGAGTGCTGCCACAACAACAACCTCTCACTCAATATCAGGAAGACTAAGGAGCTGATTATTGACTTCAGGAGGAGAAAGCCGGAGGTTCATGAGCCAGTCCTCATTGGGGGATCAGAGGTCTAGAGGGTCAGCAATTTTTAATTTCTCAGTGTTATCATTTCAGTGAATCTGTCCTGGGCCCAGCACATAATTGCAATTACAAAGAACGCACAGCAGCACCTCTACTTCCTTCGATGTTTATGAAGATTTGGCATAAAATCTAAAACTTTGACAAACTTCCGTAGATGTGGGGTGGAGAGTATATTGACTGCATATCACAGCATGTGAGGAAGCACCAATGCCCAAGAATGGAAAATCCTCAAAAAGTAGTGGATGTGGCCCAGTCCCTCACAGGTAAAACCCTGCCCACCATTGAGCACATCTAGACAGAGCACTGTTGCAGGAAAGCAGCAACCGTCAGCAAGGGCTCCTACCACCCAGGCCATGTACTCTTCTCACTGCTGCCATCAGGAAGAAGGTACAGGAGTCTCAGGACCCACACTGCCAGGTACAGAAACAGTTATTACCCCTCAACTATTAGGCTCTTGAAACAGAAAGGTTAACTTCACTCAACTTCACTTGCCCCCATTACAGAACTGTTCCCACAACCTACAGAGTCATTTTCAAGGACTCTTCATCTCATGTTCTCAATGTTTATTGCTTATTTATTTATTTTTTTTTTTTTGTCTTTTGCACAGTGATTGTTTGTCCAATCTGTTGGGTGTGGTGCTTCTTGGATTTACTAAACATGCCCACAAGAAAATGAACCTCAGGGTTGTATATCATGATACATATGTACTGTACTTTGATAATACAATTACTTTCACCTGCTAAAGTTTGGTAACTGGCATATAACTTTCTTCCTAAACTGTGTTAAATTATCGCTGCAAACAGTGAAGGGGCAAGCATTGGTAAGGCGAGTTCAGGGGATGAGCTGGGATGGTGTGTTGCAGAATCGATGAAGCTGGAGTGAGCTATTTGGAGAGGGAGATGTCAGAGCGGTGGAGTTCTGATGCCCGTACAACTGCTCAGGTGTGAGATTGGATCACTCTGGGTGCCAAGCTGACCTGAAGAGCTTGAGAGCGGCTTCAGTCTGGGCGGTGAAATCAGGACCCACAGTGAGTTGCTTGGTGGCGTGGTCTAGGCCCTGAGCACCTATGCAAGGTACGATCTGCTATTTAGACAATTTAAATGCTGGCCCGGATCAGAGACGAGAACCTATTTCACCCACACTCCGCGATGTGCACTCCTCTCTTCAGATTGCCAGAGCCTTTCACTGTTCTGTCGTTGGGTCAATTTAAACACCAGCCCAAATAAACTGAAAAGACAGGGTGTTGGGATCTGAGACGAGAGCAGAATTTACTGCTCTCTGCAATGGTAACTCCTCTCTCCATGGCACTGAGGCAGTGAAGACTGCCCCCAGCTGCTGTGCTCCATGCCCACTAATATGATGAACTGATAGTGAGGTTTTGGGCCTTCTCTGGGTTTCTCATCTAAGGACTCCATTTGGTTCAGAATGTTGTTGTTCACTTCAATTGTTTACAAGTTTTGTGTCCCCCGCCCCCCTTTCTCTTGCTCATCGCGTGATGGTCTTTCAATTTTATTCTTCTCTTTCTCTTTAATTGGGTCCTTTTGGGTGTCTTGCTTTGTGGCTACCTGTAAACAAACAAATCTTAAGGTTGTATCATTTATACATTATTTGATAATAAATGTACTTTGAATCTTTGAATACTGAATCCTTTGCCTCCATACCTTCTTAAAGAATAGTGACATTGTGATTTTCCAGTCAGTCTGGAGTGATTCCAGAATCTACTGATTCTTGAGAGGTCACTAATAATGTCTCCACAATCTCTTCAGCTACCTCTTTCAGAACCCTGGGATGTAGTCCATCTGATCCAGGTGAATTATTTACCTTCTGACCTTTCAACTTTCCAAGCACCTTCTCCCTCATAATAGCAACTCCTCAGCCTCCAACACTCTGGGCAGAACAGCCAGAATGTTGTCTTTAGAACTTATACCCTATAATCTGAGCAGCAATTGGTAAACCTCTTCTGCTTCCTTTCCACAGTCTGTATGTTCCTCCTGCCAATCTATTAGGGTGACAAGAACTACATCCAGTACCCCAAGTGCAGTCTGAATGAAGTTTTATCCAGCTGCACCATAACTTTCTTATACTCAAAACCACAACCAATGAAGGCAAGTAAGTCACGTGCCTTCTTTACTCTCTTACCTACTTGTATAATCACTTTCAGTGAACTATGGACCTGAACCCTAAGAACCCTCTGCACCTCAATGCTCTTAAAGGTCTGAACACAAACTGTGTCCTTTCATTTGATCACCCAAAGTACAACACTTCACTTACCTGGATAAAATTCCATCTGCTATTTCTCTGCCTGGATCTGAAACTGGTCCACATACAGTGTTGCTTTTGATAGTCTTTTACATTGTCCACAACTCCACCATTCTTGGTGCCATTCAGAAATTTGCTAAATCACCCATCTGAATTTGTATCCAAACCATTGATATATATCATAAACAACACTGGTAAAGTAATTTCAAGGTAAAGGACATGGAGTCATAAATACAGAACAGAACCAGGGCCTTGGGCTCAACTAGACCACGTCGACCAAGAGGGGCAGCATAGAAACATAACCGTTAGCGCAATGTTATTACAGCACCAGTGCTTCCAATTCCACCACTGTCTGTAAGGAGTTTATGTGTTCTTCCTGTGACCATGTGAGTGTCCTCTGGGTGCTCTAGTTTCCTCCCACATTCTAGATGTACAGTTTAGTAGGTTCTTTGGTCACATAGGATGTAAATGGGCAGCTGGGGCTCATTGGGCTGGAAGGGCCTGTTACTGTGCGATATCTCTAAGTCAGCTAGTCTGATTTAAGACCGTAAGATATAGGAGCAGAAATAGGTCATTTGGCCCATCGAGTCTGCTCCGCCATTTCTTCATGGATGATCCAATGTTCCAATCACCTGTCTTCTCCCTGTATCCCTTCATGCCCTGACCACATCTGACCCATTTCCTTCCAGACCTGACCTATCCATGTGTATTTTAAATGTTCTTATTGTACCTTTCTTGACCACTTACTCTGGCAGATATACTCACCACCTTCTGACTGCCTGAGAAACAAATAGGGAAAGTACAACCCTCCCTTTGCTTTCCAAAAGGAAGCAATCCACTTACACACTATGAGATGCCAGAGCATAATTTATGGTAAGGCTCCTCTCATCTTCCTCTCACTACACCTCACTCCTCAATAAATTGAAGTCAAGAGCAATGGATTACTGAAATCAGGGAAGAGGGACTCGCAGCTGAAGAAGCCAGGAAAAGAACTGGTATAATTCTAAATAGTAGAATCCCTCAGCATGTTATCAACTTTATAGGAACATAAATTTTGATTTGAATTCAGATTTCTGAATGGTCCGCAAACACTACTTCATTATTTTACTCTCCTTTTACAATAATTATTTATATTTTTATACCTTTCTTATCATTACTAATAGTACTTTAATGCATAACACTGTAGAGCTGCCACAAAGCAACACATTTCAGAATATATGGTGCTAAATGGTGACTCCTTCGCTTGCATCTTCAGAAACAGCTCTATTTCCATCTTTAATATCTTTATTTTTCCCTTTCAGGATTCTTCTGAAGACCCTGACCTGGAGTTACACACAGACTTGGGTTCTTTCTGGGAATGGGACTCATTCTCAGGGTTGGCTGTTGTCTTTCGGCATGGCAAGTGTTCTGCCTTTGAGTCCGGCTTGAATTCGAAAGCCTAAGATCTCGGGGCTCTGGAGACGGGCGGATCGAGGGTCGGGGTCATGGCAGGAGACTCGTGTTGTTGGGGAAGCCGGAAAAACTTCCGAAGACCCAAGATCTTTGTGATCTTCAGGCATGGAGCTTGTAAGAAGCAATGAAGCAGACTTTTTAACATTGTCAACCAATGGGTTATCGTTATCTCTCCTGCCCACTGTAAAAATGGGGGACACCTCCTTCTCCCTTATCAGGGAGAGAGAGAACCTGTGGGTTGTCAAAAGCCGAATGAAATGCGATAGTCTATGGGGTAACTGCAAGGTCTGCGTCTTTGCTATCGCCTGGCTCATGCTTGACTCAGTAGCCGGTGCGCAAGTGCATTTTTTTTGCGGGGGGAGGGGGGATTGTTGTTTGCTGCCGCTTACGCATGGGAGGGGACTTTGGGGTTCTTACATTTAACTGTCGTTCATTCTTTGGAACACTTCTGTTTTCGTGGATGTTTGAGAAGAAAAAGCATTTCAGGATGTATATTGTATACATTTCTCTGACATTAAATTGGACTTTTGAACCTTTGAACATTTGTCAGTAATAATAAACCTGATTCTGATTCTCAATTTGAAAACCACTCTCTGCCTCTCAACTGCAGAGGATTCCCTCCACTGTATAAATGAGACAACCCCAGCTCCTATGGTTCTTTGCTGGTAGGAGGAACCTGATTCCAATGCAATAGAGCAATAGATGACCAAAAAAAATGGATAAAGACAGGCTGGAAAATGATCATCAGTTGGTAGAGTTTCACCTTCTTTTTGACTGCATCTGCTGAAGTGGGAACAAAGCAAAATTTGAAGGTTGGCCACAGTAAGAAGCCAAATCATATATGGTGCAATTCTGTGAACGTTGCCCTTCTCTCCAAGCTCCACCTCAGGTATCAGAATCAGGTTTAATATTACTGACATATGTCATGAAATTTGCTGTTTTGCAGCAGCACTACAGAACAAATACATTAGAAATATACATATACTACTACATCAATAAAAATTTGCTAGAGTCTTTGGTAATGTCATTTACCCCCTGAATTTCAGAGGGTGATGCTACTGCACTTGGCTATACCAACCAGAGATGGACTTCCAGGTACTTGTTTCCAAGTGCAGTTTAACCTAAACTCCCAGGAAAGCAGTGTGCAACTTGGTTCATTTTCCATATCCTATTTTAAGTCAGCCTTATTGGCACCCAGTGCTTTGATCACTGTGATAATCCAGGTCTATTGTCCAAACTCCAGAATTTAGGCATTCAAAGAGCTTATTACACCACATTGTTTATTACAGATCTTTTGTAATTTTTAAACTGCCTATTCAATTACCTAATTATATCATTATTTAATTACAGCATTCAATGAAATAAAAGTTTGCAGAAAAACAATGAGTCATTAAGTGGGCCAGTCCTGCTCTCACACTGCAAAGGCACTCTAAGACGGATTGTGCGGTACATTGACATCAAAGGGAAATTAGCAAGGCTGAAAGGGACAAAGGAGTGGGATTCGTAATTGGATAGTGCTGTCAAGGAGCCAGGACAAGCATAATGGACAAAGTGGCACCCTCCTGAGCCACATCCATCCTCTGTTCTATGAGCAACACACTGGTCCAACTCAAATGGTGCAGAACCAGTATTGCATGATTCATGTGGTACAGCTGCAAGTGCTGTAGTCCAAAATTGACCATTTATAGTTTGACAAAATTGATAGTATAGTTTATGTATCAACTTTTCTTGATCGGGGCATCACCAGAATGCATCTACAATGGATCATGGATTAGCCAACCATACTAAACTGATTTCAGATTTGCTCACACTAGTTTAGCCATTGACTGCAGTTAGCTAACCTGCTTGGAGTTCTTTAAGCAAGGATGCTACGTTAATTAAAAGAGGAGTTGAGTGGGACAGAGGACCTCATCAGTGAAATTCTACTGCTCAGGAGGTCATGCACAATTTGTTCAAAGGTGGCCCTTTCTTGCATCTGCTGTGCCACAAGGAGAGGGGAGGAAGAGACAAAAAGGGAGGCAAAAGAGAGTGAGAGGAGTGGGGAAACATCAGATCCAGGGTTGGGACCAATAGTGGGAGAACTGGCAAAAAGTGGCAATAGGGTCCTGGCTTGGTACGGAAATTCCAAATGCACAGGATCTCAAGAGGCTTGGGTACATCCCTCACCTCCATTGACAGCATCTGCAGGTTGCACTGCCTCCATCACGCGTCTCTGCTGTACATGTGATGCCTTCTAGTTGCTGCTACCATCAGGCAGGAGATATAGAAGCCTGTGGTCCTACATCTCCAGTTGAAGTAACAGCTACTTTTCTACAAGTATCAGTTTCTTGAATCAACCTGCACAAACTTCAGCCTACTTCGGCAACAGTACATTTACAGATCATCTTTTGTGTCACCATGGACTCAAGTTTTTTGTACTAATATCTTGTTTGAACTGTCATTCTCTTTTTCATGGTATTGTATAAGTTGTGTATAATTTATATCCTGTGTATACTCTGAACCTACATTCAGTAGCCACATTATTAGGTACACCTAATCCCAGGTGATCTCAGCTATTTCTGAGATACTGTTATCACCCCATCTGGCACCAACAATCATTTCATGGTCAAATTCATTTAGATCACATTTCTTACCCATTTTGACGTTTGGTCTGAACATCAGTTGAACCTCTTGACTCTGTCTGCATGCTTTTGTGCATTGAGTGGCTGCCACATGATTGCCTGATTAGATACTTGAATTAACAAGCAGGGATTTTCATGGACAACAGCCTTTGGGATTTACAGAAAATGGTGTGAAAAATAAATAAAAAAGAACATCCAATGAGCAGCAGCTCAGTGGGCAAAAGTGCCTTGTTAATGAGAGAGGTCAGAGAAGGATGCCAAGACTGGTTCAAGCTGATGGAAAGGCAACATTAACTTAAATAACATGTGTTACAACAGCACTGCACAGAAGAGCATCTGTGAATGCTCAGCAGCTCGAACCTTGAATTGGATGGATTACAGCAGCAGAACATCATGAATGTACACTCAGTGGCTGCTTTGGTGCCTACGATGCTCCTACAAGCAAATTATTCATTGTACCTGCCCCCTCCATGCTTGTGTATATGACAATAAACTTAGTTTGGCGATGGAGGTGAGAGATTGTAGGTGAAAAGGATGCCAGTGAATGCTGGGTGTAGTAGAAGTGATGGGATGGCAATTGGGTCCATAATCTGCTTTTAAAAGACCATCGACAACAAGGGAAGAACGGGAACAAATACCAAGGAATCTAATTAAAAGAGGAACTACCCAGCACAAGATAAAGGACTCCACTATTATCTCAGCATTGGCCCAAGTGGAATTGTGCACCCTTTAAGTACCTCCAAGTTAGGCCTCTACACTACAATTAACGCTGGATTCAATGTGCTTTATTCATGTGTGAACATTTTAAAACCGTGGATTCTGGAAACCTGAAATAAAATCAGAAAATGCTGACAAAGCTCAGCAGGTCAGCCAGCCTCTGTGGAGAGAGAAACAATCCCAACGAGTGCTTCCTGTTTATCTCTCCGCAGATGCTGCCTGACCTGCAGAGGTTTCCCAACACATTTGGCATCGGTCATAGGCTCTGAATGTACAAGAAACATCATGTAAGTGATATTTAACTGTACAAAGAGGCATTATGGATGCCTGATACATCCATGTGCATTTGGTTAACATGCAGTGGAAACTAGGGTCAAATGCACAGAAATATACTGTATAATGCAAGTGGAAACAACCTGAATGGGTGTCAGAATATGTGACAACACTTGTGGGCTGCCGCCAGCACATCCTTAGGCTGAATTGGTTATTAACCAAAAGATGTATTTCACTGTTATGTTTCAACATACATGCCATAAATAAATGAATCTGAATCTGAATCGCACAGTAACACAGGGCTAGATAATCCTTAAGTAGCATGTAAACACACTGCACTGCATATCTTCCAGCCCAAAGTCTTGCAAGGTATTAACTACTTCCAGATTACTTCTCACTATCAGTGCAGTGAAAGCTCACACTGGTAATGTTTTCTTCAGTTAATGAAACACTATTTTTGATACGAAGTGACCCTTAAATGAACAGCTGCATGATGTGTGACTTAGTTCAACGACATTCCCGTCTTCTCTTGTCTTGATCTTGGTTGCAGCTTAAATGAAGGGCCATGGAAATACTTGAAGAGTAAACTCAAACCCATGGCATACTGACAGAAAGGTATTGATTTAGAATTTTGAGAACATATTGTCTGGCTTATACTGTATAGATAAAGTCTCATGGAAACTTAGCTACTGCTGTATGCTAAATGCTTATACAGGTTGAAGCTTGAAGCTCTCCAGTCTGGAACCCTTGAGTCCTAACCGATGCCAGACCACAGAAAGTCTGGACTAAAGGAATTGCCCTCAACTATCTTCCTCTGAACAGAACTGTACTTTTTAAGTATAGACACTACTATTTGACAAAATTACCTTTAATCCAGTGGCTATAGAGCTAATATTGATGCAGAGTGGATTAGGTATTCTTTGGACACCAGGCACAGTGACAGGGGCATCATCTGAGGGAGCAGCAAACACAAGCAGTGCAAGAAGCAGAAACATGGCAAGAGAGCTGGGGCATTAACTAGGCTATGAGCTAATCCGATGAGGCTAGGAGTATTCCTGGCCACATCAGCTCGCTAGAAAGCAAAATGAGTCCACTGAGACTGAGACTGAACCGAGGGAGAGAGATAAGAAACTGCCGCATTCTGGTTTTCACTGAAACATGGCTAAACACGCTTAAATTGGTGCTTCAACGCAATTGGATGACTCTATTTTGCACAAATAGGAACTCCCTGTCAGGGAAATCCAAAGGAAGTGGACTATGTGTGTATATTAACAAAGGCTGGTGCACAAACTCATCTGTAGTTAGCAGTCACTGATCTGGGACAATTGAACATTCTACAATTAACTGCTGGACAGACTACTTTCCCTCCTGAACACTAACACCCAGGATATACTGGGAGAGATTTACAGTATCTACAAAACAAGCATTTGGATGGTTTCTTCATAATCACTCACACAATTACTTGTACAATGTGGATTGCTTTTATCCTTATTTTGCACTTTTTATTGTTTTCTTTGTACTTATTGTGATTTTTAGATGCTCTATCTGACCCAGAGTAACAATCTTTTTGTCCTCCTTTCACTTGTGTACTGAAGGATGACAACAAACAATCTTGAATCTTGATTAAGAGTTCCAAGAATTGTTTGTAGGCCAAAGGTTTGCTAATTCTAAAATACTGTTAGCTGAGATAACAAAAGTTGTACAGATAGGTAAATTAGCTAGATTAGTACAAAGCTTATTTCGTTTTAAATATCAGTTAGAATTAGTTAATTAGTACAGATCTGAACATAGAACATAGAACAGACAGCACAGGAACATTCCCTTTGGCTCATGATGTTGTAATAAACTAATTGGACTAGGAATTATAAGAGTAGCTAAAATAATCTCTCCTGCTTACACTATGTCAATATCCTCCCTCCCCACTAGATCTTAAATATCTCTATCATACTTGCCTCTACTCACACCCCTGGAAGCACATGCCTGACGACAGCCATTCAACTGTAAAAAACTTGTACCATACATCTCCGCTGAACCTACCCCCTCTCACCTTAAATGCGTGCCCTCGAGTGAGAAACATTTTGACCCTGGGAAGAAAGATAGCAGCTATCTACTCTACCTATGCACCTCATAATCTTATAATCTTCCATAAAGGCTCCTCTCAGATTCCAGCACTTAGAAAAATCCCAAGAGACCTGACACTACCCCTTTCATTTTCTCCAAAATTCCCCAGCATATTAGCATGCTCCATACTGACTTCACTATCCTTGGTAAAAACTGATGAAAAGTACCCAAAGGACCATGCCTACATTATCTGCCTCCAAGCACATGTTCCCTCTTTTAGTTTTGACTGGTCCTACCATTTCCCTAGTTATCCTTTTGCTCTTTTTGTATGTCTAGAATGCGCTGGGATTTTCTTTAATCCAACATGCCACAGACATTTCATAGCCCCTCCTGGCTAATCCACTTCTTGAGCTCTGAACTACAGAATCAAAATATGCTGGATTGTGGGACTGTTGACTGAACTTTGTAATTTGATTTCATTGACATCACAGAACAATTTTAGAATTGAAAACCTCTACATCAGGGGTGGCCAACCTCTTACATTCCATGCGTCAATTTTTTCACGCACAAGTTCAGATGCGATTTTCTTCACGCACGAGTTCTATATTAACATAGTTTTACAAGAATTGAATGGGGGTACAAGAGTTGTATGGTGCATCTGAACTCGTGAGTGAAAAAGTTGACGCTTGGAATGTAAAAGGTTGGCCACCCCTGCTCTACATGAATATTGCAAGTAGCCAGTGCACTTCTAACCCAATCCCTTTCCAGCACCATAGAAAATGAACTCAAAACAACTCTGATTGAGGTCATGTGGCTTTTCTTTAGTCTAAGATATTTTGATAAGATTTTGTACTGAAGGGATGACCTTTTGACATTTTCCATGTGGGTAGCTAGTTCTACATCTGAAGAGTCCATCGGAAATTTGTGCACTTGATTGAAATTGCAGTCATACCGCACAGAAACAGACCTTTGTTCACACCAGGCAAGATGACCATCTAAGATAGTCCTATTTGTTCACATATTACCCATACTCCTCCAAACCCTTCCAATCCTTTAACTGAATATTGACCAGAAACATTAATCCCAGAGGACACAGCCTCAGACTAGAAAGACATCCCTTTAGAACAGAGATGAGAAGGAATGTCTTTAGCCAGAGGGTGGTGAATCTGTGGAATTCATTGCCACGGGCAGCTGTGGAAGCCAAGTCATTGGGTATCTTTGAAGCAGAGGTTGATTGGTATTGATTAGTCAGGGTGTCAAAGATCACAGGGAGAAGGCAGAAGAACGACATTGAGAGGGATAAAATGTGGGGCGGACAATGAGCCGAATGTCCCAATTCTGACTCATATCTTGTGGTTTTATCTTAGTATTTCTAGTCATTTCTTGAGAGGTAGGGTCCCTAGCCACAAATGTTTAAGTCAAAAATTTTTCCCGTTTATAAAACAGATGCAACACAGGTGAAAGCATTAACCTGTGCATTTAAGTCACAAGATTTGAATTTTCAAATTTATGATTTAGTTTCACTGCACTAAGGAGCAAATGCATACCAATTTTTTTGAAATAAAGGACACCCTGCTGCAACTGTACGAGATGTGGGTGAGACAATGCCTGGTGTACTACCAACAAATCTGGTCTTCTTGTTTGGGGAAACAAAAGTCAGCTCACAGAAAGTTCACGAGATTATTTCCTTGGATGAAAAAATGAGAGCAGGTTGGGTCTATGAATTACACATAAAAACAAGAGATGATTTAATTGAAAAGGTTTTGCCAAAAGACGCTGAAAGGCTGTTTCACCTGGGCGGTATTTAGAACCAAAGGGAATACTTTCAGAGAGTCATGATCTTTTAAATGGCAGAGTGGTCTTATGAGACTATGCAGCCTACTCCAGCTAAAGGTGCTGATGTCTTGCAGTGCAGTCTATTTGAAGACAATACAGCGAGGGCTATTCATGTAGGTACTATCAGTGACATCCAAACCTTCTAAGAAACACGAACTAGGAAACTGGAGACAGCAGCTTTAGATTTTCCATCCAGATAAATTAACAGATGAAAAATTAATAGGAATAATTTAATATGCTAAATGTGACTCTGTTCCTTTATCAAGTAGCCAATCAGAGATTTTCCTCTTCCCTGAAAACATACTATTATTACATGGCATTTTGTAACTGGTCTAGTAAGCCGTTAATGAGCATTACTATGAAAAAAAGTTTTGCAAAGTAGAGATTAAAACAATGTAAAGGTTTTCTAACAACCTGGCAGCAAACAAAGCCACTGCTTAACAACTGGAATGACTAATTATGATTGCAAGGGGTATCAGATGTTTTACAGGTAGCCAACAGCCGGCTGTGTATACATCACACTGTTCAACAGATATTAAATCAAAACACAACCCTGGGAAAAAGTCAGTTCAATTCTACACACACAAATATCATTCATATTCACACTGTTCAACATTCTTAATGGTGATCTTTGTTCTTCAGACGTTAAGCTGGACAAGATGTCAAGGATTAGGTTAAATCCATAAAGAAGTGTAATTATCCACACTCTCAATGCTATATAGCATGTTGGCTTTTAAACAGTGGCACCTGCAGCAAATCTCAGGATAATGGAATAAACAGTTTGGCTAAACAAGCAAAAGATCAAGAATTCAGCTCAAAACATTCGCGTCTGGCCGTTCAGTCAATCTCAGCCTTGGGTCCTGTCAGCTAAGATGTTTTCAATGGTCACAACCATGAGTAAGGCAGCTAAACGGTGAAAACACTTGTGGTGTGGCTCCTGCTTGGTTCAGGTTTTCGTTGGTATTATTCAAGTACCTCCTCTTCTGCTGCAAATAAAAAGAAGGATTTGGTTAGGATGCATATGAGAAAGTAGATCGCACAGGATTAATTACGAATATTGGAGCAAATTTACTTCAATAAAAATAGAAAACACTGCAAACACTTTGCAGGTCAAGCAGGAACTGTGGAAAGAGAAAGAGGGTTAATATATCAGGTCTGGGACCCATTGTCTGAGCTCTTGTTCCTGAAATTCTGACTCTTTCTTTCTCCCAAATGCTGCTTGACTTGTTGAGTGTTAACAGTGTTTTCTGATTTTATTTTGGATTTTCAGCATCTGCAGTTCTTTTATTAAAAAGATGATTTCACTTGCTACTTATCCAGGAAGACTGTCTCAGTGGGTTTGTAAATTGGATCTTGCTGGGTGTGGTCAGTTATTCCAAATTTCCCCTGATGTGCTGTAAAATTAAGAAGTTCAGGCAAACTGTCATTTATCCCACCATGTACTGGTGGTTCCACTTAGAAGTACTGTATTAGCAAGCAAGATCCAGTAGGCTGAATCTGTTACTAGGGTTGACAGTGTTCCACTGGGTAAATTGCCCCTCCGATCCCATTACAAATTAGACCTGGCATAGGATGTGAAATTCTAATGATTTTGCTGACAATTACAAGGTTATCACAGATAGATGGCATCACAGGTATAGGGTCAGAGGGCTTTTAGCACATTGGTCTTTATAAATCAGGGCACATGAGGTGGGTTGTTATGTTGACGTTGTACAAGACGTTGGTGAGGTTGAATTTGGGGTATTGTGTGCCATTCTCACTATCTTCCTACAGGAAAAGTATCCATAAGTTTGAAAGAAAAATTACAAAGGTGTTGCCAGGACTTGAGTTATAGGGAAAACTTGAATAGGTTGGGAATTTATCCCTGAAGCACGGAAAGAGGGGAGATCATATCATTGCATACAAAATTATGAGGGGCATAGAGGGGTGAACGGTTGCGGGCTGGGTGAGACTACAGAAGTTATAAGTTTAGGGAGAAAGGTTAAATAATTCAGGGAACACGTTTTCATTCAGAGAGTTGTATAAGTGTAGATCGAGCTGCCAGTGGAAGTGATACATTGTAACATTTAAGAGAAGTTTGCATAGGTACATGGATGAGACAGGTATGGAGGGCTATGGTCCAGGTGCAGGTAGATGGGACTTGGAAGAATACCAGGCCAGCATGGACTAGATGGACTGAAAGGCCTGTTTCTGTGCTTAGTACTCTAGCATTTAGGAAGCAAAACAGAAGTTACATTATTATTTTTTAATTAGTTTGCTTAGATTTATGTGTTTTGACTTTTAATTATTTTAGTAGTCTTTGGAGGATAGCTCAGTACTGGGAAGGTTTAAATGAGAGTGGCAGCAGGGTGAGAGTCAGGGCAGGGTTGAAGGGAAGATAGATGTTATAGCCAGTAAGTCTGAAAGGAGTACAGACAGGGCTAGATTAATGGACATGATGGGCTGTATTTTGTTTATTTAAATGAACGGAGTATTATGAATAAGGCAGATGAACTTAGAGCCCGAAAAAAAGATTTTTTATGCACCATTACTGCAACTGGATAGTTTATAAATGTCTATGAAAGGCAGGTAGTGCGGCATTTATGGACTGAGGAAGACAGTTAATGGTTTGGGCTGGTAAATATTAAGCAGAACCTTGATCAGATAAATCTATTCCTCTGCTTTGAAACCTCCCACTTATTCAACATCCGATGGCTTTTACAGTGAGAAATCTTAGATTTGCTCCATCTACTATATAGAAAAGGAATTTGTAATTCTTTTTCTCTAAATGGATCCATTCTATTTTTCCAGTCCTTTAAATTAGTAAATTGGATTATTATTGTCACACCTACTGAGGTAGAATCTAAAACTTTGTTTTGCATGCCATCCATACAGATCATTTCATCACATTAGTACACCAAGGTCGTACAATGGGAAACACAATAACAGAATGCAGAAAAAAAAATACATTTACAGGGAAAGTGCATTTCAGGCAGAAAATAAGGTGTAATGCCATAATGAGTGAGATTGTGAAGTCAAGAGTCCATCTTTCATACTAGGGGGCTGTTCAATAGTTTTATAACAACAGGACAGAATTAGAATCAGGTTTATTATCACTGATATATGTTGTAAAATGTGTTTGTGGTATCAGTAGAGTTGCAATTGATGGGAAGGTGGGAGAATAAAATGGGAATAATGGGCTCAGTGGACCAAAGGGCATGTTTTTGCTTCGTGTGACTCTATGAGATTGCAAATTATTTCAGAGATACAAGGCCAGCAAATGAGCTGAATCACATTCTGATGAATCTCACCTCCTACACTGGTGTCCACCCCCAGAATAACTACTTCCCCATTTGTACAGTGCATTGGTGAAACAAGCATGCCTAAGATATTTCCCAGCAACAGTCTTGAAGGAGCTCTCTCAAAAGAATCCAATGGTAGAGTTCGTTCTGGTGGCAATTCCAGTACCTTGGTAGTGAAGGCATGGACACTCAGCTTCTTAGTGTAAATATCACCAACAGTTTGTCATAGTCCAGCTACATGGATACCACAGCAAAGAAAGCACAACAGTACCTTGACTTTGTCAGAAGGCTACGGAACTTTGGTATATCCCCAAACACCCTCACGAATTCCTACAGATATACCATTGGAAGCATCTTATTCAGATGCAACAGACATTAGTATAGAACCTGCTCTGCCCACGGATGCAAGGAACTCCAGAGAGTTGTGAACTCAGTGCAGGCCATCACACAAACCAATCTTCTCTCTCTTAACTCTGGCTACACCACACTGCCTCGGGAAAATAAGCCAACATAAGCAAGGATCCTTCCCACCCTGGTGTTTCTCTCGTTTCCCCTCTTCCACCGGTTTCAGAATCTGGACCATCAGGCTCAAGGACAGCTTCCATCCTGCTATGATCAGACTCCTGAATGGACCTCTCATCGGCTAAAAGGTGAACTCTTCGCCTCCCAATCAACCTCACCTTTGTCCTTGTACTTTATTTATTTACGTGCACTGCAATTTCTCTGTAGGTGTAACACGGTGCTCTGCATTTAGTTTTCCTTTTACTGTTTTGGTATACTTATGTACGGAATACTCCATCTGAATGGCACCGAGACAGTTTTAGACTACATATCCATACATGTGACAATAATAAAGCAATTAAGTGCAGGGTGGATTTAAAGAAACATCATCTGAGGAGGTTGAGAGGTCTGGAGGAGGCTGCAGAGATATGAAGAGGAGAGATGATGGAGGGACTGGGAAACAAGTATAAGAATGACACGTGTTTATGCTGCAGAATGCTGTCATAAACTAGTCTTAGTTTTTAAATTCATGAAAAATTATAATGGTTCACGAACCATAAGATTTTGCCAATTCATTTGAATATTTTCCAAGTGAGGTCTTGGGCCAAAACTGAAATCTCAGTCTTCATTGTTTAACAGTTAACCTCTGCAAAATACATACTTACTGCTTAGGTAAGTTCTTTCTGCTGAATTAAGTTGCCAGTTAATGTTCTGGGAAGGATACAGTTCCACCAGTCAATTGTACATGGTAAACATAGCTATACCAACTTCAGTAGTGAAACAGATCATGTCAGGGTGAAACTGGTAGAGTTGCTGCTGCACAGCTCCACAGGCCAGGTGTAATCCTGATCTCCGGTGCTGTCTCTGTGGAGTTGGAACGTTCTCCCGGTGACCATGTGAGTTTTCCCTGAATGCTCTGTTTTCTTCCCTCAATCCAGAGGCATGCAGATTGGTAGATTAACTGGCTGCTATAAATTACTCCTTATGCGTAGGGGAGTGGTGGAATCTGTGCAGGGCTTTTGGGAGTGTGGGGAGAATGGCAGTAGTGTACAACGCGTGGCTGGTGGTCAGATGGACTTGGTGAGCTGGAGTGTCAAACTTCATTGATATATGACTCCATAATTCTTTGGCTCATTCAGCCAAACAGCAGGAGACTAGCTCTGTCAAAGATGCTATCTTTTCACTGTGCCCAAATACATTCTAAAGTGGACAAGGTTCCCAAACCTTGAATTGAATTGACTTTATCTCTTACATCCTTCACATATATGAGGAGTAAAAATTTTTACATTATGTCTCTGTTTGAATGTGCAATGTGCAAATTATAGTAATTTGTAATAAGTAGTATGTACATTAAGATATACAACAGAATAGTCATACAGCTTAGAAATACAATTGTGTCAATGTGAGTTAATCAGTCTGATGGCCTGGTGGAAGAAGCTACCCCGGAACCTGTTGGTCCTGGCTTTAATGCTATGGTACTATTCCTGGATAGTAGCAGCTGGAACACTTTGTGGTTGGGGTAACTCGGGTCTCCAATGATCCTTCGGGCCCTGCAGAGTCCTGCGATTGAGGGAAGTACAGGTCCCATACCAGGCAGTGATACAGCTAGTAAGGTTGCTCACAATTGTGCCCCTGTAGAAAGTCCTTTGGATTTACGGACTCATGCCAAAATTCTTCAACCATCTGAGGTGAAAGAAGCGCTGTTGTGGTGTTTTTGCAATACAGCCGATATGTACAGACCACGTGAGCTCCTGGGTGATGTGTATACTGAGGAACTTAAAGCTGTTCACCCTCTCAACCCCAGATCCATTGATGTCAATAGGGGTGAACCTGTCTCCATTCCTCCTGTAGTCCACAACCAGCTCCTTTGCTTTTGCGGCATTGAGGGAGAGACTGTTTTCTTGAAATCACTGTGTCAGGGTGATGACTTCTTCTCTGTAGGCTGCCTAGTTATTATTTGAGAGAAGACCATAATATATAGGAGCAGAATCAGGCCATCTGGCCCATCGAGTCTGCTCTGCCATTCAATGACGGCTGATTTTTTTTCTATCTTCTCCTCAACCCCAGTTCCTAGCATTCTCCCCATAACCTCTGATGCCATGTCCAATCAAGAACCTATCAATCTCTGCCTTAAATACACCCAATGACCTGACCTCCACAGCTGCATGTGGCAACAAATTCCACAAATTCACCATCCTTTGGCGAAAGAAATTTCTCCGCATCTCTGTTTTGAAAGGGTGCCATTCTATCCTGAGGCTATGCCCTCTTGTCCTATACTCCTACCAGGGGAAACATCCTTTCCACATCTTTTGTCTCGGCCTTTCCACATTCAAAATGTTTTAATGAGATCCCACCTCATCTTTCTGAATTCCAGCGAGTACAGACCCAGAGCCATCAAACATTCCTCATATGATAACCCTTTCATTCCTGGAATCATCCTTGTGAACCTCCTCTGGACGCTCTCCAATGCCAGCACATCTTTTCTAAGATGAGGGGCCCAAAACTGTTCACAATACTCAGGGTGAGGCTTCACCAGTGCCTTATAAAGCCTCAGCATCACATCATTGCTCTTGTATTCTTGACATGAATGTTAACATGACATTTGCCTTCCTCACCACTGACTCAACCTGTAAGTTAACTTTCAGGGTGTTCTGCACAAGGATTCCAAGTCCCTCTGCATCTCAGATTCCTGGATTTTCTCCCCGTTTAGAAAGTAGTCTGCACAAAGTACTACCAAAGTGCATGACCATGCATTTTTCAACATGGTATTCCATTTGCCACTTTCTTGCCCATTCTTCTAATCTGTCTAAGTCCTTCTGCATCCTACCTGCTTCCTCAACACTATCTGTCCCTCTTCCAATCTTTGTATTGTCTGAAAACTTGCCAACAAAGTTATCTATTCCATCATCTAAATCATTTATATACAGCATAAAAATAAGTGGTCCCAACACCGACCGCTGAGGAACACCACTAGTCAATGGCAGCCAACCAGAAAAGGATCTTTTTATTCCCACTCGCTGCCTCCTACCAATCAGCCAATGCTCTAATCATGTTAGTAACTTCCCTGTGATACCATGGGCTCTTAACTTAGTAAGCAGCCTCACATGTGGTACCTTGTCAAAGGCCTTCTGAAGGTCCAAATATACAAAATCCACTGCATCCCCTTTATCCATCCTCCTCAAAGAATTCCAACAGGTTTATCAGGCAGGAATTTCCCTGAAGGAAACCATGCTGACTTTGTACTACCTTGTCCTGTGTCACCATGTACTCCATCAGCTCATCCTTAACAATTGATTCTAATATCTTGCCAACCACTAAGGTCAGGCTAACTGGTCTATAATTTCTTTCCTGATGTCCTCCCCTTTTCTTAAAGAGTGGAGTAACATTTGCAATTTTTCATTCCTCTGGCACCATGCCAGAGTCCAATGATTTTTGAAAGATCATTTCTAATGCCACCACAATCTCTCACACTACCTCTTTCAGAACCCTAGGGTGCAGTTCCTCTGGTCCGGGTGACTTAGGTACCTTTAGGTCTTTCAGCTTTTTGAGCACCTTCTCTCTTGTAACAGTAACTACACCCACTTCTCTTCCTTCACACATTAAAACATCAGGCATACTGCTAGTGTCTTCCACAGTGAGGAATGATGCAAAGTACTCATTTAGTTCATCAACCATCTCCTTGTCCCTCGTTATTATTTCTCCTGCCTCATTTTCTAGCAGTCCTATATCCACTTTCATTTCTCTTTAACATACTTGAAAAAACTTATACTATCTACTTTGATATTATTTGCTAGCTCGCTTTCGTATTTCATCTTTTCCCCTCTAATGATTTTTTTAGTTGCTCTCTGTAGATTTTAAAAACTTCCCAATCTCTAGCTTCCCCCTAATTTTTGCTTTGCTCTATGCCCTTTCTTTTGCTTTTACAATAGCTTTGACTTTCTTTGTCAGCCACAGTTGTACTATTTTACCATTTGAGTATTTCTTCAATTTTGGAATAGACACGTCCTGCACCTTCCTCATTTTTCCCAGAAACTGCATGCCATTGCTGCTGTACTGACATTCCTGCCTGCAGCTGGGGTAGCTTAGGAATTGTTGCTGTTGTTGGTTGCTTGCGTGTTCTGCAAAGACAATGGGCATGCTTTGTTGATGCCAGAATATGTGGCGACACTTTTGGGCTGCCCCCAGCACACCCTCAGGTTGTGTTGAAGGTTAACACAAGCAATGCATTTCACTGTACATTTTGATGTACATGTGATAAATAAATGAGTCTGAACCTGACTCTAAATTTAGAAAGAAGCATTCAACAGGGGCTCATAATGGCTACTATGAAAGTGGTCAAAGAAACTGAGGAAAGCTGCTGAGAGTTCACTCATCAGTACCTCTCCTAGCCTCCATCATCTCCTCATGAACCTCTTCTCTCCCAGCTCATCTCCAATTGTCCTTCCTATCTACCCCATTTCTCTCCCCTTCTTCTGTCTTGTCCTCTGAATCCAATCTCCCTCACATTTTCTTTCATATCTCCACTCCTTTCTTAGTGCCTCATTCCTCTGTCTTTCTCTCTCTCTACCTCTTATTTCCTCTTCTCTTCTCTCTTCTTCCTTTCTATCGCCACATCTCCTTCCCACTAATCCCAGTCTTTCTCTGAAACTGGCTCTGGCTCATCACTATCCTATTTGGCTGTCTAGAGTTTGAACAATTAGAGCGTGGCTGGTGGACAAAGTTGAACCAGTTTTCATATACATATGCAAATTTTCATATACAATCAAACTTTTATATATGACAACGGAGATTATAAAAGTCAAAATTTTTTCATTGAACCATTCATTTAAAGTCAAAGTAGTTTTGCTTCTACCTTTGAAAAATACTGTTTAAATTGTGTTTAATACTGTTTAATTTGTGTTTAAACTGCACAATTTATAGAAATTTTAATGGCCTGTTTTATCGGACTTTCATTACACTATACTTCTATTATGTATGACAGTCCAATAAAAGAAGCAATTAAAATTTCTTTATATTATGTATTAAAACAATGGAGAATCCCAAAGATTTCCAAGGATAAATGCAAAAATGATGAAAATTTAAAACAAAAGTAAAAAATGCTGGAAATACTCAGCGGGTCAGGCTGCAGCTTTGGGGAGGGTAGCCAAGATGATGATTCCAGTAAAAGACTCTTCATTATGATGTCCTGACAAAGGCACGTTGACCTGCAACATCACCTTTGTCTCCTTCCCACAGATATGGTTTGACCTGCTTGAGTGCTTCCAGCATTATCTGTTTTCCTTTTAGAAATTTCCAAGCCTGATTTTTATTATTGATCCTTTGTTACTTATTGATATGAAAAAGTGAAATACTGCAGTTGCTGAAAAGCTGAAATAAAAATAAATTGGTAGCAATACTCGGCAGGTCAGGTGCTTCTACAGAGAAAGAAGTGTTTCAGATCAATTATCTTTTATTGGAACTGTTTTTATTTTAACTTTGTTAAAAATACCAAGGCAACTGTTGTCCAGTTGCTTCCACTGACAATAGACTTCACATGGAGCCATTTAAATGAGTCTTGAAACTTACTTGAAGTATTTTTTCCCATGAATCAGCACTGTGAGCAATCAGTAGCCAGCAGTTTTCTAGAAATAAATCCTTTGATTCAGATGGATCTTTTTTCCTCACGCACAGCACTTATAGGTCACTTCAGGGGTTTCTTTTCCAAACACTTTATTAGTATTGCCAGTGTGACTTTGAAAGTCTGCGTACGTGCGCAGAAAAATAATAAAAACCAACTTGAGAAGTTAACTTTCTGGAGGAAGTCCAAATGAAGTTTTCTGATTTATTCACTGTCCTTTTGACAAGTGGAGCAAAATACTGAGATCGCTGGTAGGGAACCAGTTCCAAACAGCAAAAGAAAAATTTGGGATCCAGATCAGGTGCATGTGCAACATGCAAAGGGGAATCAGCATTTAATATGGGCACCATACACAGCAGGGGCTTGAAAACGCACACCAGGAAGTTGAACTCAAACTCTAGCCTGATTCTCAGGGATGGTGCTCAGGGAGTGCCACAGTCTTGGAAGTGCCATTGATATTAGCTTGTTGACTTTTTAGTTTATTCTTCTCACATGTATTGAAGTAACAGTGAAAAGCTTGTCTTGCATACTGTTGATACTGACCAGATCATTACATAGTGCACTGAGGCAGAACAAGGTAAAACAATAACAATGCAAAATATTCTTTGAAATATAAATTATTATTTGCTTTTCTTTTCGAAATTGCAGTTTGTCTTCTTATGCATGACTTTGGGCATAGTTTTACATTGATTCTAATATGTTTCTTTGTATCTACTGTGAATGACCACAAGAAAATTAATCTCCGGGTAGTTTATGATTTCAAGCAGCCACGAAACAAAGAAACACCATAGAACTCACTAAAGGAACCCACACATCGAAGAGCATCAAACACTCAATGTGCGCAAGAAGGAAGAAATTGTGCAAAAGGTAAACAAAAAACACAGAACATGAACTGCAGTGTCCCTGAAAATGAGGCTACAACCATGGAGCCAATTCAGTGCTGCAGCTGGTCCAGGGGCCTGATGGCTGCAGGCCACAGTTGCGGAGCCGGGTAAAGTGCCTGCAGCCAGTCCAGGGGCCCCGGTGGCTGCAGGCCACAGCTCTGGAATCAGTTCAGCACTGTGGCTGTTGCCGATGGCTTCAGGTCACAACTGTGGAGCCAGTTCAGAACTGAGGTGAGTCAAGCTTATTGGAGTAGTCAACTGAACACCAGTTCATTCTTTGCCCTCTGCCTCAACACCTTGATCTTTTTAATCTGGCTCAGTGCTTAAATCAGCTAAACATTTGTAAAATGTCTCCTGCTCTTGGGCCAGGGCCCCGCTGCCTTGATCAACCTGAAGTTTGAGTCCAGTCCTAAGTCTACCCGAGCAATGCCATACCTGCATTCTTGAGAGTCAAATTTGACAGACATTTGAGGATACCACAAAAGCACCAGGTCATGCAGACAGTTCAAAAGCACAACTCCCAAAAGGAAATTACAGGCTGCGGATTGCAGTGATCATAGTCCAGAAAAAATATAATCAATTGAATAGCTATTAGTTTTGTTTGCCACCCACAAAATGTCACTGTGTCCTGCTGATGACATCTTGACTTTGCAGGCCTTTCAGCCCACCATGTCGGTGCAGACCATGATCCCAAATCAAACAAATTATATCTGGTTACACATGGCTCATATCCCTCTAATGCCTGCCTGTTTATGTGCCTCTCTAAATGCCTCTTGGAAGTTGCTGTCATATCAGTTTCTTCCAGCTGGTGATGTACTCCAGACACCTACAGCTCTCCCTGCAAAATACTAGCCTTACAAATCTCCTTTAAACTTTCCCCCTCTCATTTTAAATCGATGCCCACTGGTATTTGACATTTGTGGAAAAGGCATTCTACCCTATCCATGCCTCTGGTAACTTTATATAATTCTAACAGGTTGCCCCTCATCTTCCAACATTCTAGAAAAAACAACCCAAGTTTCTCCAACTTCACCTATAGTTAATGCACTCCAATCCAGGCAACATCCTGATGGGTCCCTTCTGCAAAGCTTTCACATCTTTCCTGTAGAGAAAAATGCATTCTTTCCTGAAGCATTATCCAATAAATAAATTGCTGCGCCTGTCTTAAATTCCTCCCTGGGCAGTCTTACAAGAAGCAGAGAGCCTATATATGAATAATCTCATTGAGTATCCTGATTACTAAAGGGGTTCATAAAAACAGAATCCTCATGATGTGTATTGTTCTCTCATTGACAGCATTGATGTTCACATGCAAACCCACAATTAGTAGTCACGCAGTAAGGTAAATTGCACCATCTCATGGTCCCAGCGTGAATAGATGCTTGAATGGTCAAAGAATTTGTCTAACAGCAGGCAGCTCTTGCTTAGAGGCCAGCGTCTGTCTGGAGCTGCTCTGTCTTGCCAACATATCCAAGGCAAGGTGAAATCGGGTTGGCAGTCCCAGTCTCATTCATCAGCCCGGTTCATCACAGGCAAAGTCCTTCCCACCATTGACAGCATCACTGTGAGGCCCTGCCTCAGGGAGGCAGCATCTATCATCAAGAATCTCCACTATCTGGTTCATCTCATCTTCTTATTGCTACCAGTAGGCCTGAAGAACTACACCATTAGATTTAGGAACAGCTACTTTCCTATAACCCTTAAAATGGTGCAGTGCTGTGACCTCCACTGAGGTCGCGGCTCAGTTTTGGTTGTTTTTTTTGTGAGGCCATGAGGATGGTTTTGGGGACAGAGGGGAGAGTTAGGGGTCAGGTTAAGGTTTTAGGAACAGGGATGTAGGTGAATTAGAGGAATTTGAGGACAGGCTGGAGACTTGGGACAGCCTTGTGGACATAGGACATCCCCAGATCTGGCCGGGACACCTGACCAACAAACGGAGTTTGGAGGTATCCCAGAGACAGCGAGTTGCCAATGGGTTCGTGTTGGAGTTCCGTACAGGCAGGAGGAACGAGGTCCATTAGCCGCCTGGTTTAGCGGGTTGGTGAGAACAGGACTTGAGGCTTAGTGTTCGGTGATCAGTGAGTCCTGTGGATGAAGTTGAGGATCGAAGACGGAGGGTTGAATTGGAAGTCCAAAAGTCAAGGCCCATTGTCTGGAAGCCTGGGATTACAAGTCCACCGGGGTAGTTGAAGGCCCAATGTCTGCGTGTCCACGACTGAATCCGAGTCTAAACCCAGGTGTGCTGGAGACTCGAGGCCAAAGAATATAGACTTTCTTGGGGCTAGAGGGCTTTGTATGTGCATGGATGGGAGGAAGAACAGGGGTCATTTTGTGCAACACACATAAAAGTTGCTGGTGAATGCAGCAGGCCAGGCAGCATCTATAGGAAGAAGTACAGGCCGAGACCCTTCATCAGGACTAACTGAAAGAAGAGATCATGAGAGATTTGAAAGTGAGGGGGCGGAGGGGGAGATCAAAAATGATAGGAGAGGATCATGGGACAGGAGGCCTAGGGAGAAAGAAAGGGGGAAGGGGGAAGCCCAGAGGATGGGCAAGGAGTATAGTGAGAGGGACAGAGGGAGAAAAAGGAGAGAGAGAGAGAGAGAAAAAAAAAATTAATAATAAATATATAAATAAATAAGGGATGGGGTACGAAGGGGAGGTGGAGCATTAACGGAAGTTAGAGAAGTCAATGTTCATGCCATCAGGTTGGAGGCTACCCAGACGGAATATAAGATGTTGTTCCTCCAACCTGAGTGTGGCTTCATCTTGACAGTAGAGGAGGCCATGGATAGACATATCAGAATGGGAATGGGACGTGGAATTAAAATGTGTGGCCACTGGGAGATCCTGCTTTCTCTGGCAGACAGAGCGTAGCTGTTCAACGAAACGGTCTCCCAGCCTGTGTCGGGTCTCGCCAATATATAGAAAGCCGCATCGGGAGCACCGGACGCAGTATATCACACCAGCCGACTCACAGGTGAAGTGTCGCCTCACCTGGAAGGACTATCTGGGGCCCCGAATGGTGGTAAGGGAGGAAGTGTAAGGGCATGTGTAGCTGGGAGGGAGATTGGTGGTAAGGGATGGGGGGGGACGACGAATGGACAGGAGAGTCGTGTAGGGAGCAACCCCTGCGGAAAGCAGAGAGAGGTGAGGAGGGAAAGATGTGCTTAGTGGTGGGATCCCATTGGAAGTGGCAAAAGATATGGAGAATTATATGCTGGATCCGGAGGCTGGTCGGGTGGTAGGTGAGGACAAGGGGAACACTATTCCTAGTGGGGTGGTGGGAGGATGGGGTGAGAGCAGATGTGCGTGAAATGGGAGAGATACGTTTGAGGGCAGAGTTGATGGTGGAGGAAGGGAAGCCCCTTTCTTTAAAAAAGGAGGGCATCTCCTCGTGTAGGGGTCATTTTGTTGTTGTTTCATTGCTTGTAAATTAACTGCTTAACTATACTAATCCCTTTTGCCTACACAATATCCATATTCCTCCATTTATTGCACATTCCTATCTAAGAGCCTCTTAATTGCCTCAATCAGAGTTGCCCCTGGCAACACATTCCAGGCACCCACTACTCTCCATGTAAAAAAAACTTGCCCTGCACATCTCCTTTGAACCCATCTCTTCTCACTTTAAGTTTATGCCCTGGGTAAAGATCCTGGCTGTTTCTTCTGGCTATGCCTCTCATATACATAAAGAGCCATGACAAGCAGGGTTATAGGCCTAGCACAAGATGGACAGATTGGGCTGGATAGGTCTTTTGTGAATGGCACGTATGTAAAGGATTGAAAGGCCTTCTGTAACACAATTTTTTTAATAATTCCATAAAAGCGAACTTTCTAACTCTTAATCTACAAAACCATTTATGCTTCTGATTAAAACATCCCTGTTCTTCCAAACACTAACTGTTACTCACAAAAGAGAGCAATTTATTTCACAGCAGAGAACGATGCTCCTCAAGGGAAATTAATATGCTCCATTTATCTTTTTTGTAAATGACTATCACATATATTGTAAGCAATCAATCTCAGCTCTAACCACACAAGCTCAAAATCTATGGGAATTAGCTCTGGTACAATGGATTAAACAATCTGAAATTAACATGTGCAGCCCTTCCCCGTTTATTAATTAATCCTGGGTTACTCAATTGCTATTATATCTGTTTATCGATGGAGCACACATAATTACAGTGGGCCTCAAGTCACATATAGTGTTAGACAGCAAACTTCCTTCGCTGAATTATAATAGTGAATTAAATGAGTTACCAGCTTCTTAAATTCTAATATTTATTTAAAATATTTATTATACTGCAGCCTTGGTATAATGCACTTCATTATCTCATGGTTTCAGGTATATTGTGGATATAACATTAAACCTTTGAGAATCTGCTATTTTACTCTCTGGGAAGTCCAATGGCCCAGCACGTGGTTCCACTCTCCACCTGACTCAAAAGAGGTTTGACGAAATGTCTTTGTAGGAGCCACATATCTATTTATTGTCTGTCTGATTTGTATTTGTGTTACGCATGCTCACTCTGTATTAAGGTAATTTGTCACTTGAGCTTGGGTGGCAGTAAAAATAAATGAATATAGTCACCTGCTCACCCGCATGGCGGCATAGAGAGGGGGTGAGTAGGGAGCGCATGTTTTTTGTTAATCGCTAATCTTTGTTTGAATTTGATGCAATTATGCTCATTCCGCTCATCTTTGTCCTTCATAAATTACAGAAAAGTTGCGCGATTTTGTTGTTGGCTTGGAATAAAGGATTAAATGTACTTTTTCGATTTGCAATCCAGTTAATTAGAAATGTGTCATACAGTGTGATACTCTCAGCCTCTCAATGACTTTTAGTTTGTTTTCAAGTAATTGCTACAGTCCTAAAAGAGCGAGAAAGGCAAGAAGTTTATGGAGGGAGTTCCAGAGCTTGGGAAACTAGTAGCAGAAGGCACTGGTATCAAAATTGGAGCAATTAAATAGATTTTTCAGCCCTATATCTTCCAATCACGTTTTTCATACAAATGTCAATTGATGGAGCATTCCTTCCTTAGCTGGACATTCAACTGTTTTACCAATTCCAAGGAGGGGCAAGTCGATGTAAAAGCTCAGAAGTATGCTTTGCCACAGTCTGAATAAATGACACCACTCTGATGGGAGAACAGTCGAGGGGGTGCCTGAAGCCAATTCTCAATGACCAATGAACTCTGACCACAAGAACAGAGGAACGGAAGGAAACAGGAGGAGGAGTATGCCACTCGGTCCCTCAACCCTACCCTATCATTGAATATGATCATGGTTCATCTATGCGGACTTCAATCCTACTTTTGTGACAATTCCCTTTGGCCTTCAATTTCACAACCTTTCAAGAATGTATTTACCTCCTCTTTAAATACCCTCACTGACCTGGCCTCTGTTCATGCGAATTTCAGAGATTCACCACTATCTGCAAGAAGAAATTCTGACACAAATGACCTGATCTTGTAACTATGTCTCTCAATCAAGGGTCTCCAAATTGGTGAAACATCCCAACATCTATCCAGTTCCTCCTTAGAATCTTTCATATTTCAATAAAATCCCTGCCTCATTCTTCTATACTCCAAATGACACAAATCTAACTTTTTTGTTAGCATTTTATGACTGGACAACCTTCTCATCCTAGCAATTATCCTCTTCAGGATTGCCTCCAGTGCCAGTGTATCCTTTCTCAAATAGAGACCAAAACTATAATCCAGTCTCACCAACATCCTGTGCAACAGTAACAATACTTCCCTATAGCTATTCTCCAACCCTCTTGAAATTAAAGCCAACAAACCATTTGCCTTCTTACTTACTCGCTACCCCTGCCTGCTAACATTTTATGTTTCATGTAGAAGGATATCTCTGTACTCTATTTTGTTGCAGTTTCTCTCAATTTATTAAAGATAAAGATAAAAGCAAGGCTAGCTTTATTTGTCACATGAACATCAAAACTGCAATAAAATGCATCGTTTCCATCAAATCAAATCAGTGAGGATCATGTTGCCACATTTCTGGCACCAACACAGCATGCACGTACTCACCAACGCCAGCCATACATTTTTGGAATCTAGGGCAAAACTGGAGCACTTGGAGGAAACCCACGTGTTTACAGGACGAATGTACCAACTCCTTAGAGGCAGCAGCGGGAATTGAACCTGGATTGGTGATCACTGGCGCGGTAATAGTGTAATGCCAAATACTACAATACTGTGCTATTTAGATAACAACCTGCCTTTTGATTCTTCCCACCAAAGTCCATGACCTCAAATTTCCCCACATTAAGCCTATTTGTCAAGATCATGCTCACCTACTCATCCCATCTATATCTTGTTGCAAAGTCCAATGATCTTCACTGCAGGATGCCTTCCTATCTATTTTCATGTCTCTGGCAAAGCAGGCATTTTACTTTATTCATTCAAGGATGTGGGCTTTGCAAGCTGAGTCAACATTTAAGTGACTAAGTTGTTACTGAGAAGCTTGTGATGAGCTGCTTTTTTGTACCACTGAGGTACTTGAGGAGTGGGTACGCCCAGAATGTTGTCGGAGAGTTAGTTACTGGATTTTGACCCAACGATAGTGAAGGAACGGCAATATTCTTCCAAGTCTTGCTGGTAGTGCCATTAATTGTTTTTTCTTATGTATCTTCAACAAGTTACATGTGCTCCTTAGGAGACAACATTAGTGAGCATAAACTTGACTTACTCAGCTGTGCAGATGACTCACAATTATATATCTCAGTTGAGCTGGTATGGCTGCTCTAAACAAACAGAACAGCAATAATTTCCAAAAACTAAATGAAGATAAAACTGTAATACATTTGGCTGGTTCTAAAGCCAAAAGTGGTAAACTTCTTGATAAACTTGGGAACTTGGCTCCTCTTGTAAAATCAGAAATAACAAGAATGGGTGTTATCCTTGACTCCGATCTGAATTTTAAATCCCACACAAAGAAAGTGACCAAAGCAGCATTTCTTCACTTAAGAAATATTGCAAAGCTAAGTACATTTCTGTCACATAATGATTGTGAAAAACAATTTCGTGCTTTTATATCGAATAGACTAGATTGCACTTTTTACCAGCCTTGAAAAGCAATCTTTTGACAAACTCAATTCAGTCAGAATGCCGCTGCTAGTCTTTAACTTAAACCGGGATGAAGTAACATATCTCTCCTGTCTTAACTACTCTACATTGGCTTTCTGTATCTGTTAGAATTGATTTTAAAGTTCTCTTACTTGTTTTTTGAAGTTCTTAACGGACTGGGATGAGACTATATCACAGAATCGTTTTCATTTTATAAACCTGCAAGAGCTCTCAGGTCTTCTTTTGCCAGTCTCTTAAACAACCTCCCCCTTAGTAAAGCTAAGAAACTGTAAGGATAAAAGGACCCTGATGGGGGTTACATACAGAACTCCGAACAGTAGCAAAGATGTGGTCCACAAATTACAATGGGAGATAGAAAATGCATGTCAAAAGGGCACTGTTAGTTGAGTCATAGGGGATTTCAATATACAGGTTGGAGCTGGATCCGAAGAGCGGGACTTTCTAGAATGCCCATGAGATGGCTTTGTAGGGCAGGTCATGTTGAGCCTACGAGAGGACCAGCTATTCTGGATTGGGTGATGTGCAATGAACCGGGATCAATTAGAGAGTTTGAGGTAAAAGAACCCTTAGAGTTCACCCTGCAATCTGAGAAGGAGAAGTTGAAGTCAGATGTATCAGTATTACAGTGGAGTAAAGGGAATTTCAGAGGCGTGAGAGAGGAGATCAAAAAAATTGATAGGAAGCGAACACTAGCAGGGATGACAGCAGAGCAGTAATGGCTGGAGCTTTGGGGAACAATTTAGAAGCCACAGGATAGATACATCCCAAAAAAGAAGTATTCTAAAGGCAAAAAGACACAACCATGGCCCTCAAGAGAAATCAAAGCCAACATAAAAGTCAAAGGGAGGGCATAAAATAGATCAAAAATCAATGGGAAGTTAGAGGATCGGGAAGCTTTTTAAAGGCAATAGAAGGCAACTAAAGAAGTAATAAAGAAGGAGAAGATGGAATATGAAGGTAAGCTAGCCAGTGATATTGAAGACGACACCAAAAGTTGCTTTAACTATATAAAGTGTGAAAAAAGAGAGAAGAGTAGACATTGGAACGCTGGAAAATGATGCTGGAGTGGTAGTAATGGGGGACAAGGAAATGGAAAATGAACTGATTAAGTATTTTGCATCGGTCTTCACTGTGGAAGACAATAGGAGTATGCTTGAAGTTCAAGAGTGTCAGTGAGCAGAAGTGAGTGAAGTTCACATTATTAGGGAAAAGGTTCTTGGAAAACTTAGCCGGCTGGTGGCATAGTGGCATCAGCGCCGGACTTCAGAATGACGGCTCCCGAGTACGAATCCAGCCGGCTCCCTTGCACGCTTTCCATCCGTGCTGGGTTGAGCATTGAGCTAGCAACTCGGCCTCGTAAAAATAAGAAAGCCTGCTAAAAAAAAAAAACGCCATCACGACTCCACTTAGAGTTATGGGCTTTCTTCTTCTTATGGTCTACGTCCCAGGATTCTGGCATAGTTCTGGAGGACTGGAAAGTTGCAAAAGTCAATCACTCTTCAAGAAGGGTGACTGGCAGAAGGAAGGAAATTATAGGCCAGTAAGTCAGACCTCAGTGGTTGGGAAGATGTTGGAGTTGATTGTTAAGGATGTGGTTTTGGGGTACTAGGAGGTACATGATAAAACAGGCTGAAATCAGCATGCTTTCCTCAAGAAATCTTGCCTGACAAATCTGTTGGAGATCTTTGAAGAAATAACAAGCAGGATAGACAAAGGTGAATCAGTGGATGTTGTGGACATGGGTTTTCAGAGAGCCTTTGACAAGATGCCACACATGAAGCTGCATAACAAGTTAAGAGCCCGTGCTATTACAGTAAAGATACTAGCTTGGATACAGCAATGACTGATTGGAAGGAAGCAAAGGGTGGGAATAAAGAGTGCCTTTTCCGGTTGACTACCAGTGATTAGTGGTGTTCTACACTGACCTGTTGGGACCACTTCTTTTGCCTTATAGATGAATGATTTGGATGATGGAATTGATGGTTTTGTGGGCATGTTGGTGGACTATACAAAGGTAGGTGGAGGGGCAGGTAGTGTTGAGGAAGCAGAGTGGTGACAGAAGGATTTAGACAGAGTAGGAGAGTGGGCGAAGAAGTGGCAGATGGAATGCTGTGTGGGCAAGTGTATGGTCATGCACATTGGTAGAAGAAATAAAAGCGTGAACTATTTTATAAATGGAGAGAAAATTGAAAAATCTGATGTGCAAAGGGACTTGGGGGACCTCATGCAGGATTCCCTAAAGGTTAAATTGCAGGTGGAGTTGGTGGTAAGGAAAGCAAATGCAATGTTAGCATTCATTTTGAGAGGACTAGAATATAAAAGCGAGGATGTAATGGTGAAGCTTTATAAAGCACTGGAGAGCCCTCACTTGGAGTATTGTGAACAGTCTTGGGCCCCTTATCTAAGAAAGGATGTGCTGACATTGGAGAGGGTTCAAAGGAGATTTACAAAAAATGATTCTCATCATATGAGGAGCATTTGATGGCTTTGGGCCGGTGCTACTGGAATTCAGAAGAATGGGGAGGGAATTTCATTGAAACCTATTGAACGCTGAAAGGCCTTGCTAGAGTGGATGCAGAGAGAATATTTCCTATGGTGGAGAGTCTAAGGCCAGAGGACACAGCCTCAGAATAGAGAAACGTCCATTTAGATTGGCGATGAGGGGGAATTCTTTAGCCAGAGAGTGGTGAATTTGTGGAATTCATTGCTGCAGGTGGCTATGGTGGCCAAGTCATTTGGTATATGTAAGGCAGAGGTTTATAGATTCTTGATTAGTCAGGGCATGAAGGGATACGGGGAGAAGGCAGCAGATTGGGGCTGAGAGGGAAATGGATCATCCATGATGAAATGGTGAAGCAGACTCGATGGGCCAAATGGCCTAATGCTGTTCCTATATCTTATGGTCTTAAATGATACTTGGCAGGTCTGCTTTTTTGAACTATGCTCCTAAACTGTGGAATTCCATAACTAAAAATTATAAGAGAGGTAGAATTGGTTGATACTTTTAAATTCCAGCTTGAAACCTATTTATTTAACCTTGTTTTTAACTAACATTGTTTTGTCTTTTATTTTCATATTTGCATTTTATTGCATTGTAAAGCACTTCGAACGACATCATCTCTATAAATAAGTTATTATATTATTATTATTATAAATCAGAATGATGTGCAGCTTGGAGAGCAACTTCCAGGAGGTGGTGCGATAATGATTTGCTGCCCTGGTTCCAAGTGCAAAGCACAGATTGTAGTGCAAAGAGAAATGTAGCAAATTGGGTCAAGGCGTGTTTCGCACTGGGTGTCACAGTGCATAACCCACAGCCTCTGACTAACATGTCCTTCGTATGCTCGAAGGAATTTCTGGTTTGATGATTTCACAATAGAAGCTGCCTTCCGTACTCCCCACTTGCTCTAATTCATCATTATTCCCCATGGTGCAACAGCACTGGAAATCACCTGGTAAAAATGTTTTAAATTAAGTTGGGTTAGATAACATTCATGAATTGTATTAAAAACCATTTCTCTGCTTAATCTGCACCCTGCAGTTAGAAGAAATTGGATCCTAATATATTGTTACTTAAAAAACAGACCATAATTCACTTTCCAGTATAAAGGACACATCCCAAGGGAAAAGCTGTAAAATTGAGATATTCATCTTCTCTCAGTATGCAGTTATAATTGGGACAGCCACAGATCTGCAACCTTGGGTAAAAACTACAACCATTACTATTTAAAAAGCAATCCTTAATGCTTTTCTTTTGTTCTAAAAAAGATTAAAATATATTACATTAAGAATGGATTTGTAGATAACCTTTGACAGAATAAAAAGTGAAGAGTGTGTTCTTATCTTTTAATATCCACTTGGTTTTGCTGGTTGGGAATTTCAATGCTTCCCTCAAAGCAACATTCATTGGTGATATTAAAAAAAAAGTCTTAGGGAAGCTCTTTTCTATTTGTATCTATGAGCAATATGGTTGTACAGAGGTAGTTCTGTTCCCTCAAAGCTCCAGGGACTCAACATCAATCTGAACCTCTGATGCTGTCCATGTGGAGTTTGCATGTTCTCCCTGTGATTCCATGAGTTTCTTACTGATTCGTTGATTTCCTCCTGCACTCCAAATATATACTGGTTGAATAATCGGCTACATTGGTATTGGTTTATTGTTGTCACATGTACCAAGATTCAGTGAAAATCCAGTCTTATAAAAATCAGAAACCTGAAAACACGTACTACCTGCAGGCTTCACAGCACATTGAGTTAGAATAAGTTAAAACAATAACAATGCAGAATAAACTGTAAAAGCTACTAAAACGGTGTAGCACAGATAAACAATAAAGTACAAGATGATAATGAGCTACATTGTCAGGCCAAGAGTCCGTTCATCATACAGGAGGTCTGTTCGATAGTCTGATAACAGTGAGTTAGAAGCTGCCCTTCAGGGTGATGGTATATGTTTTCAGGTTTCTGGATCTTCTGCCTGATGGGAGAGAAGAGAATGACCAGGGTGGATGGTGTCTTCGATCATGCTGGCTGTTTTCAGAGTCCATAGAGGGGAGGTTAGTTCCTGTGAAATGCTGAGCAGTCTCTTGCAGTCATATCTAGAGCAGCTGCCATGCCAAGCCATTGTGCATCCCGATAGAATGCTTTCTATGGTGCACTACCGAAAATTGGTAAGAGTGGATGGTGACATGCTGAATTCCATGAGCCTTCTGGGGAAATAGAGGTGTTGATGGGCTTTTTGGCCATGACATTGACATGGTTAGATCAGGACAGACTATTTGCTATGTTCACACCTAGGAACATTAAGTTCTCAACCCTCTCAACCTCATCAGCATTCATTCCGACACGAACATGTTAACTGCCCCCTTTTCTAAAGTCAATTAGCAGTTCTTTTGTTTTGATAACATTGAGGGAAAGGTTGTTGTCATGACACCATGTCACTAAGTTCTTTATCTCCTTCCAGTACTCCGACTCATCCTTACTTGAGATATAGCCCACTACGGGGGTATTATCTGCAAACGTACGGATGGAGTTAGAGCAGATTTTGGTCACACCATCATGAGTGAACAAGGAGTAGACTAGGGGGCTGAGGACACAACAACATGGAGCATCAGTGTATTTTATGTGGGAATATGTGGTGGAAGTCTTTTTCATACATAATGGTGGGTGTCTAGGAAGGGCTTCCAGGGCATAGGTAGTGTAGGAAGCAGATACCATTGTGGTGTTTTCGAGATTGTTGGCCATGTGAATGTGTAGGGACTGGAGGGATAGTGATCAAGTAGAGGTGGAAGAGATTTTGTTTAATTTGGCACTCAATAAAGGACTCATCTGAAAAAGGTTACAGGCTTAAAGTGAGTAAGACAGTTGGAGATGATCAAACAAAATTCTTTTGCATGTAGAGGGATTTAGAATCTTGCTCGTACTGCCTGAGGAGATGGAGGAGGCAGGTACTCTCACAACATTCAAGAACGAGAATTTAAATTGCCAAAGCATCATTTTCTATAGATCAAGTACTGGTAAATGGGATTACAGAAGTACTTGATGGTCAGCAAAGATATAGTGGGCTGAAAGGTCTGTTTCTGTGACCCATATAGAGTCATAAAAACACACAGCACAGAAATACGACCTATGGCCCATCGAGTCCATACTGAATCATTTAAACTGCCTACTCCCATCGAGCTGCACTGGGAGCATAGCCCTCCGTACCCCTACCATCCCTGCACCACTTGTGCTGGCAGCTTGTTCCACATTCTTAAGACCATCTGAGTGAAGAAGTTCTCCCTCATTTCCCCGTAAACCTTTCACCCTTAACCCATGACCTCTAGCTGTAGTCCCATCCAACCTCAGTGGAAAAAGCCTGCTTGCATTTACCGTATCTATACCCCTCATATTTGTGTATACCTTTATCAAATCTCCCCTTTATCTTCTACGTCCCAAGGAGTAAAGTCCTCACCTATTCAATCTTTCCACATAACTCAGGTCCTCCAGTCCTGGCAACGTCCTTATGAATATCTCTGTACTCTTTCAACATAATTTACATCTTCTCTGTGGGTAGTTGACCAAAGCTGCACACAATACTCCAAATTAGACCTCATCTACATCTTAGAAAACTTCAACATAACAGCCCAACTCCTGTACTCAGTACTTTCGTTTTGAATGCCAATGTGCAAGAGCTTTCTTTATGACCCTATCTACCTATATTAAGTATAAATGCATTGGACTGATTCATAAGAGACTCCAAGTTTGATATATCTTACGTAGAATTCAGAAGGTTTCCAGTTTTCATTAGGGAATGCAACTTTGGGTGATAAGTGAATTTCTCCTTGGAGGGAAGATATTACTGATGGTTTAACGAAAAAAATCATAAATATCAAGGCATTTTGGTGTATTTGGTTACTACAGGCACTTTGTGTACAGCCAGCATTAGACATAAGAGAGATTTAAATGAAGACTTAATTAAACCTGGAACACTCCGTGGAGACCTAAACAGCATACCTTCCTCCTTTCCACTTAAAATGATAGACTTGCATGTCAATAGAATGGCTAATGACCACCGGATATCTCAAGCACATAACAACCAGTGAGATGCACCCTTAAAATACAATCACTATTGTAAAGTATGCAGCAAAAATTGTGTACAGTAAGCTCCAATAAACAACAATGCAGTAAAGTCCATGTATCACCTGTATCACCACTCCCATCTTCTCTAACCTGGACACAAATATCGATGCAGCTATAAAGAAGACAAGACAGCGGCTATACTTTATTAAGAGTTTGAGGAGACTTTGTCAACTAAAACAGGGGTCCCCAATTTTTTTGTGCTGCAGACCGGTTTAATATTGAAAATATTCTTGTGGACTGGCCGACTGGTGGGTGGTGGGGGGGGGGGTGTTCATGTAGGGTTAAACTCACCTCAATACGTCTTTTACAGTTAGGGTTGCCAGCTTTCTCACTCCCAAATAAGGGACAAAAGTAGCAGTCAAACCCTGGGACACTTGTGTTTACCCCAGAAAGACTACCATGACCATGAAGCCTTGTGCGGGCACCTGTGTACGCATGCATGCGTGACATGCATCTGTGACGTGCGCATGCGTGTAGTGCCGATTTTTCCTCCATAGATCGGTTTTTGGCTTAATCTTCCCAACTATACTGTACACACATTATTTCTACTTTATATAGGCTGTGTATTTATCATATCATACCTGCTTTTACTATATGTTAGTGTTATTTTAGGTTTTACGTGTTATTTGGTATGATTTGGTAGGTTGTTTTTTGGGTCTGGGAATGCTCAAAAATTTTTCCCATATAAATTAATGGTAATTGCTTCTTCGCTTTACGACATTTCGGCACAAAAGGTTTCATAGGAATGCTCAATCTTAGCAGGGGAAATACGGGACAAGGGCTGTCCCATATGGGACAAACCAATTTAGCCCAATATACCGGATGTCCCGGCAAATATGGGACAATTGGCAACCCTGTGTTCAAGTTCAACAGTGCGTGACAGGGAATGAGGATAAGGTGCAGCTGACTCATATCGTTTCCTCACGGCCCGGTAGCACATGCTTTGCGGCCCGGTGGTTGGGGACCGCTGAACTAAAATACTCAAAGACTTCTACAAATGTACTATGGAGCGCATTCTGACTGTGTGCATCGCCATCTGGTATGGGGAGGGGGTGCTACTGCACAAGATCAAAGTAAGTTGCAAAAAATTGTAAAATTAGTCAGCTCCATCATGGGTACCAGCCTCCGTAGTATTGAAGATACCTTCAGGCAGTGGTACCTTAGGAAGGCGGCAGCCATCACTAAAGTCCCCACCACACAGGACATGCTCTATTCACACTGTTACCATCGGGAAGGAGGTACAGAAGTCTGAAGGCACACCCACTGCCATCCAATTTCTAAATGGGCATTGAACCCATGAACACTACCTCACTACTTTTTTATTCTGATTTTTTTCACTACTCATTTTAACTTAACTATTTAATATATATATATCTATATACACTTCATGTAATACTTTTTTTCCCCGATATTTATATATCATGTATTTCGTTATACGGCTGCCATAAAGTTAACAAATTTCATAACATATGCTAGTGATATTGAACCTGATTCTGATTCTTTTTATACTGGCCATCTCTCCTCTTCAATCTCAGACCTGATGCAGGATTTCGACCAGCAATATTGACAGTTCCCTTCTTCCCTCAGATGCTGCTCGATCTGCAGAGTTCCTCCATTGCTTGTTGCTCCATGCTAGTGATATTCATTGAGGGATAAAATTGGTTAGGACTCCATGTAAACAGAGATCTGCCACTAGGGTTTTACACATATTGAGAGAGAAACAGACTAGCAAAGATGAGGGCTGGGAGTCCCCTCATGTCAGCGGGTCATCAGCGAGATCGGAGTTCCATGTGGGTGGGAGGCATGAGGGCTAGTGATCCCCTAGGTTCGTGATTTGGTAAAACCAGAGTTTGAGGCCTAGTGGCCTGTCATTGCTGAGTTCAGTGTTCGAGGCCTAGTGTTCAGGGCCCTCATCCAGGACCATCATCAGCCAGTCCAGGGCTCAGTACCAAAGACTGAAGCCCAAAGATTGATCAGAAGTCTGCTAACGTGTGGAACCATGAGTCTGCAAGACCGTGAGAGTCTACTGTGGAAGTTGAACCCCAATGTCTGTGAATACCACAGCCTGCTGGAGGCCAAAGGCAGAATGCCCTGGACTTGGAGAACAGAGTCTGTGTGAGGGAGTAATGTGCCTTGTTTTGCTGAAGTTGTCTTGTTGCTTGTTGTGTTCTGTGCTGTTCGGCTGAGCATCGTGGGCAAGGTATGTTGGCACTGGACTGTGCAGCGACACTTGCGGACTGTTCCCATCACATTGTAAGGTTGAGTTGGTTGTTAATGCAAATGACACATTTTTACTGTGTGTTTTGATGCAGAGATAAGAAAGAAATAGAGGGAGAAGGAGAAAGGGAGAAAGAGAAAGAAAATAAACAAAAGAAAAGCTACATCTTGTTTGATCTACCCAAATAAATAGGGAAGGTTTTCAGTTTAGCATCTTATCTAAAAGACAATGTCTTTGATTGTGCGGAACTCCTGTACTGAGCTACAGGCTCAGCCTCACTTTCTCTGGTTAAATCTCTGGACTATGACTTCAACCCACAAACCTGACACGAACATTTGAATTGGGAAGAGGAGTAGTTCGCTTGGCTCCTCGGGCAATTTAATAAGTTCATGTCAGGTTTGATTATATCTTCAGCTCCATATCCCTGTCTACCTGCAATGACCTTTCCCTACATGCTTACTACAAATCTATCTACCACTGGATCATTGGTATCTTGTGAAGAAACCCTTATTTTAAATAGAATCCTGAACTATGGTTATGGGTTCTCCCACACAAAGAATTGTTATACAGTCTGTGGCCACTTTATTAGGTACAGAAAAGGAACTCAGTGTGGTTGCAGAAAATCTACTTCAAGGTTAAATAGGTTAATTAAATAGGTTTATTCTCTGGAGTTCCCTGGAAAATCAGGGGAGATTTGATAGAGGTATACAAAATTATGAGGTGTATAGGTAGAGTAAATGCAAGCAGGCTTTTTCCACTGAGGTTGGGTGCAACCAGAGCTAGAGGTCATGGACTAAGGGTGAAAGATGAAATGTTTAAAGGGAACATGAGGGGGAATTTCTTCACTTGGGTAGCATTGGGAATGTGGAACAAGCTGCCAGTAGAATGGTTGGATGCAGGTTTGATTTCAACACTTAAGAGAAATTTGAATAAGCTCATAGAGGGGAGGGGTATGGAGGGTGATAGTCCGGGTGTAGGTTAATGGGACGAGGCAGAATAATAATTCAGCATGGACTACATGGTCTGAGGGGCCTGTTGCTGTGCTGTAGTGCTTTATGACTCTAATATGGTCGTGGCCTCTGTGATCACTATTTGATTACAGCTTCCAAGCCTCTAGAAAGTGGCAGATGGCAAGGCAGATGTCCATCCAATTTAGCACTTAAAAGGAAATTATTACTTATAACTTCTCCCCTCTTCATTGTTTCTTCCATCTAACAGAAGCAGGTGGAATTACGTCAGAATGGAATACTTAACCTGTCCACTTCATGTTTCTACAATGGTCAGTTCAATGGTCAGTTCAAGGACACTAATTTGCCGCAATTTCAGGCAATATTCAGACTTCCATTCATTTTTGAGAAAAATTGTAAAACAGAATGAAGAGATGGCACTGAAAGGCCAATGAGAACTAGTTTTAAATTATGTCAGATTATTCACCACCTGCTCTGGCAATCTAACAGTCTCCTGGTCACCATTACTTATGCTAGTTATTTTAATTCCAAATTTAATTACTTGAATTTAAATTGCCCAACCACTGGGGTGAGATTCAAACTCATGTCTCTAGATTGCTGGTTATTAGTCCGGCGATTTTAACAATTTTGCTGTCATACTTTTAATTCTGATGAAAGGTCAACAAGCAGAGATATCACCTCCCGATGAAAGGTCTCGTCCCAAAGAATTTTTCTGTGTATTTAAGTCTTGTCCTAAAGAAATGACTGTTTATTTTCCTTGTAGATGCTGCCTGACTTACTAAGTTCCTCCAGCATTTTGTGTGTGTTGATTTCTAGCATCTGCAACATCTCCCCTAGCTGGAGTGCCATGAAGTTGTCAGGTCAACGTTTCTTTACAGAAGCCATCTGTAAGATGGAGGTTCAATACCCACTGCTGTCAGTAAGGAATTTGTACATTCTCCCAGTGATTACATAGGTTACCTCTGAGTGCTCCAGTTTCCTCCCATATTGCAAAAATGTATGGGTTAATGCTAGTGAATTTGGGCTTGCTATGTTGGTGCATGAAGTACACAATACTTGCCGGCTTCCCGACACTATCCTCGCTGAGTTAACTTGATGCAAACAATGCATTTCTCTGTATGTTTCAATGTACATGTGACAAAGTACAGAAGAACTCAAAAGACTGCAGGTCCACACCACCAGCAAGTTGCAGACTATCAGAGATAATGAAGGAGCTGAACAATGTGTCGCCTGAGTCGATGGGGACTTGCAGTCAAATAGCAAGTGGTTGTCATGGTCACTTTTCTTGTGATCCCAAGAGCCCCTTGGACACTGTTCATCTGGTACGCCACAAGTTCAATTCGCTGACTTATTGGATGTGAGCAGGGACAGATGGAGGGGGCCCAGTCCTGAGTTGTAGTGAGGATTAGGCCTGAAGCCACGGTGTCGCCTGATTGCAGCTGCCCGGAGTGAGGGGATGAAGCCGTTGTACTTCACTGGGAGCGGGATGGTGCGGTGTCCAGAAATGAGTTGGAACTGCCCTCCCAGACTTCCGCTCGGCAGACGACAAGCTCTGCTGTGGCCGACTGCAGATTTCTTAGTGCTATCAGTGGACTTGGGCCTCAAACTGCAGGGTCACTTTCTTTCAGCTGCTGGAGGTGAGGCGTTCAAACCACTGCACTCTATCGGGGCGGTGTAGTGCATTTGTGGTAACTGAAGATTGTTACGTACCCCGTAACTGGGTTGCCAAACCAGCAGAAATGGATCACTCTGTTGGAGTCTGGAGTACTAGAACTAAGAAAGTTTTATTAAAGAAACAAGCAACATAGTAATCGAAAGGATAATAAATGCAACAGTTCAGCGATGCTAAACACACATGTGCACAGAATTAAGATAACAGCATCAATCAAGCTCTATCGTTGTCTAGGGGTAAATGACCAAATTTCAAAGTGACTCAAAGTTCAGTCCAGTTTAGTAGTTCAGTTCGCAGTAATCGTTGCCATGGCGATGGACAACGTGGGGGAAGAGAGAGAGAGAACAGGAACAACTGATCATTCAGCACGGCTTCACTCACAGACCGGCGAGATGGCTCACAAGCAGCTTTTGGGCGGGTCCTTGGTGATGTCACCTGAGGTCACCGACTGTGACCCCTCCTCCAGATGCGGTCGATCCTCTGCAGTGAACCCGGCACCCAGGCAAGGGCGGACACACACCGGGTTCCCGCTGATCGTACCTTTCCACCCTGTGCGTTGTCTGGTACTTCCCACCGACTCGTGAGGAGCGTACCGCTTCCAGGGTCTCGTTACCTCGGGTGGCATGTGTGTTGCCTTAGCGAACCTGTCCCTTTTTATCCCCCTGCTGGGGCATCGCCTGTCCACCACTTCAAACATTTCAGGGTTCAAAGGGGGAGCCGCTCCAGACAGCTCTCTCTCCCACGTCCCTTCATTACACATCTCCAGACGCTGCTCCATTGTTCCTTATCTCTCCTTCCCCTGAGGGCAGGTGGCAGACCACTTGCTGATGTCACTGATGCTAACCCAGGCCAGCAAACATCTTAATTTTTATGTGTATTCTCGTCACAAGATTTAAAATGGACTGAGAGCTGTCGACTACATACATATATATTGGTCTGGTTGTGTTTTTACTAATATTCTATATGTGCTGTATATGTGATGACTGAGCCTCAAAGTGACGGATTTGCCTAGCGAGAGTCGGGCATCGGGACTAGAAATGGCCCTCAAAGCCATGGTGTTTTGCTAGCGGGCAATGACAGATGTTATCAGTGAGCTGGGGGGGGGGGGTCTGGACTGTATATATACATGCATATTCTGCATTGTTCTACTTCTACTGATATTCTATGTGGGTTTGTTGCCTTGTATGAATCAAGCCACAGTGACACGGGGGGACGGGGAGGTGGGTCTTGGGACTCTTATTACGTAATTGTGATCTTGGGTGTGCTTACTGTGTGTGTGACAGTTGGTAATGTGTCTTTGCACCTTGACCTGTAGTAACATTGTCTCGTTTGATGGTACAGGTTTCCCCCGCCATCCGAAGGTAGAGCATTCCTATGAAACGGTTCGTAAGCCGAAGCATCATTTCGTTAGGTTTCTAATTTCAGATTAACTGGTTTGTGTTCATTCTTGATTGGTGCTTGCCAGAGAGGATGTTTTTGTCATACAAAGGATTTCCTCACAGCAACATAGAACTGAAATGTGAAATAATTCAACCAATGCCATGTCTGTTCTCCTCTGCTTGGTCTACCCTTCCTACACTTTGTTCTGTTATACAGGTTTCCCCTGCCATCCGAAGGTAGAGCGTTCCTATGAAACGGTTCGTAAGCCGAAATGTCGTAAAGCGAAGAAGCAATTACAATTTATTTATATGGGAAAATTTTGTGAGCGTTCGCAGACCCAAAAATAACCTACCAAATCATGCCAAATAACACATAAAACCTAAAATAACAGTAGCATATAATAAAAGCAGGAATGATATGATAAATACACAGCTTATATAAAGTAGATATACTTTTCCACAATCATTGCCAGAAATGTTCTCCATAGCGAAAATCTCACGTAAGCGCTGTTGGCAAAAACACGGCGCAAGCGCTCTCCAGTAACCTTTAAGCTATGAAGCTGCCAAATCATACCAAATAACACGTAAAAATACACAGCCTATATAAAGTAGAAATAATGTATGTACAGTGTAGTATCACTTACTGGAATTGGGAAAACAGCGCAGAGCACATTGATGATGGTGTGTTAGACTGAGTCGTTGCAGGTTGGGGTGGTGCAGTGGCCCCCACCCTCCAGGCCGCCGACCGATACATTGCCACGAAGCGTGCAGCAGTAGATGGAAGGCACACGGCACATCTTTAAGAAAAAAGCCGAAATAAACATGCTAATTAATTAGGTGCTGCCTGACACGTAATCGTCGGCCCAGATCAGTGCCGATTGCCGATTGCATCGCCTCTGATCTGGGACGACATTTACGTGTCGGGCAGCACCTAATTAATTAGCATGTTTATTTCGGCTTTTTTCTTAAAGATGTGCTGGGTGACTCCCGGCTACCACTGCATTCTCCACGAATCGGTATCTGCCCATGGCCCGGGGGTTGGGGTGGTTGGACACTGGGGTGTCATCTCATCATCGTCTGTTTCTATTAGAGTAGGCGGCTCATCTTCTCCTATGACTGCCCGCCTCGATGTCAAAGGTCGAGGTTCGTTTCGTCGTCTGCTGTGGCTGGGAAGGCTTGCTTGACTGCTGAGCCTCGCGCATTTTTCTATCATACAGTTCTTTGTAAACACTCAAACCATCTTGCAAATATCCCCTAAACCTACGTACCCTTTCAAAATTAAAGTCGTACTTTATCATTGCAGCGAAAATCTCACGCAGTTGCTTCACATTCATTTCGCTACTGAATTTGGTTTCGATTGTTATCCTTTCCTCTTCCAATTGCATCAGCTCTTCATCTATCAGTTCTTGGTCATGGGATGCCAAAACCTCTTCAATATCATCTTTGTCGGCTTCCACAAGCCAAACTCACGTTGTCCTTACTTCGTTCACCACGATCGAAACGCTTAATTATGTCTAGTTTTACGCTAAGTGTAACACCCTTACGAGCTCTTTTAGGCTTTCCCGACACCTTAGAACTCATCTTGCAAACGGCTGCTCACAGGCACGTGTTTAAGCAATGCCGTTCTGAATCCGGGGGAGAGCGGCTGCTTGGGCCACGCGCTGCCTTTTATCGCGCGCTGATTTTTTTCTTAACAGTGAAAACACCTTCTGAAAGCGAAAACAGGGTACTAATGTAGGTCTTTCGTAACAGTGAGGTTTCGTAAAGCGAGCATTTGAAAAGCAGGGGACAACTGTATTCATGAGTATTCATGTATGATTAATTGACAATTAAACTTGAATTGAATTGAAGCTAATCTTTAAATATTACCTCCATTGCCCTCTCCGTTGACTTTCACTGACTCACTGAATTGGATCCTGATGTTCTCCATTATTAACAGAGGCCACCAACGAATCTAAATACTACTGGCCAAAGTGTACAACAGTCATATTGAAAGGATGTGATAGCTTTGGAGAAGGAGCTGAGATTCATCTAGATGTTGGTGCTTTTTGGTTATAGGGAGAAATGGGATAGGCTGCTTTCTTTGGAGAGGAGGAGGCTGAGTGGTGAAGGATATGCATGAGCTGGACATGGAGGTTGCCTCTCAGCCTATTCTAAAGACATGCTCCTCATGGTTCACATACGGAGTGTGCAGGAGCGCCAACAGATCTTATTGGCCTCTTCGTCTGTAAACGATAAACTCTGCAAAGAGCTCTGGTCTCTTATTGGGTCGATAGTATATTTTTCTTACGATGGTGGTATCGCAAGAGGGCATAGTTTTAAGGCGAGAGGTAGGAGGTTTAGATGAGATCTGAGGTGGAGTATCTTAATAAACATTGCTTGGAATGCACTGCCTGAACTGATGATGAAAGCAGATACTCTCATGGCATTTATGAAGTATCTGGATTAGGGGTGGCAAACCTTTATGAGAGCGTGTGCCCAAATTGGCAAAGTTTTAAAAAATTCTCTCATGTCCCACGGTAATCTTGAGCAGAGATTATCATTGAGTAATAAATTAGTAACAATAATTATGGACATTTTAAAGGAAAGAGAATGAATCCTTTTGCTTATTATGCATACTTATTGTTTTACTATTAATAGATAGATAGATATACTTTATTAATCCCGAGGGAAATTTGGTTTCGTTAGGGTATACTTAATAAAAGTGTAACAGAAACAGATTGAAATAAATAAAGCATATTTAAAAACCTGTTCAAAAATTATTAATACTAATCTTTTAAAAAGACAATTGAAAAATAAATATTCCTGCAGATGCTGAACTCTGCATAGTATTTATTGTTATTATGACTGACTATCCAATCTTCACTCATGAAGAAAAAGTATACAACTTTATTGGCTAGGAGAGCCATTTTACTGAAGTGGAAGGATTCTGATCCACCTACTGTGTTTTAGTGGCTCTCCTCCATTATGTCCTGTTTAAGTTTAGAGAAAATAAGAAGTCGGACATTTGATACATCCTTTAAATTTGAGCAAATATGGCGACCTTTTATTCAATATTTTCATTTAATTTGATTTACTGACGAAGGGTCTCGGTCTGAAACGTCGACTGCACCTCTTCCTAGAGATGCTGCCTGGCCTGCTGCATTCACCAGCAACTTTGATGTGTGTTGTATGATTTTGATAATGTTTATTTCAATCTCTGTTTGGATTGTTATTGATATATATATATATATATATATATATATATATATATATATATATTTGAGATAATTCTCCTCTTGTTTGTATCTATGTTCCTTTTAAATCAATAAAAAGATTAATAAAGAAAAGAAAGAAAGAAAAAATATAATCAGAGCGAAGCTGATGCCAATTGGCCCAACCATTTAATGCCCAAATACTGACACATACACTAAATCTATGAGGATTTGAAATCATACCATTCAACGCCACGTGCTGGCGCTAAGCCAGCGTGAAATGTTTTCTCAGAAAACATCTCTCAGCTCTCGGGTTGTAAAGAAATCATTCACTGCTTCCTTTGGCAGTAAAGATAATCATTAATTTTTATTAAAGATAGGGTTTAAGGAATTGAGGGGTGCCACATGCCAACTAAATAGTTTTGCATGTCATCTTGGGCATACATGCCATAGGTTCACAACCCCTGAAAATACCTTGAACTGTGAAGACATTGAAGGCTATGGACCTACAGCTAGAAAGTGGGCTTAGTGCAATTAGGTACAAGGGGTGGCATAGACATAATGGGCTGAAGGGCCTACTTCTGTGCTGAACAACTCTACAATTGTTCATCTTAAAATATCATTCAATGCCAATCCAGAACATATCAGGTCTATCAGAGAATTAAATTGTATCAGTAACTTAATAGCTTAGAACATAGACCAGTACAGCATAGGAACAAGCCCTTCAGCCCAAAATGTTGTGCCAAAACAATTAATTTAGTAATCAAATGGCTAACTAAACTAATCTGAGAGATCTTGGGGTCCATAGGACACTCAAAGCTGCTGTGCAGGTTGACAGTGTTGCTAAGAAGGCGTATGGTGTGTTGGCATTCATCAACCATGGGATTGAGTTCAAGAGCTATGAGGTAATGTTACAGCTATATAAGACCTTGGTCATACCCCACTTGGAGTATTGTGTTCAGTTCTCGTCACCTCACTACAGGAAGGATGTGTATACTATAAAGAGAGTGCAGAGGAGATTTACAAATATGATTCCTGGATTGGAGAGTGTACCTTATGAGAAGAGGTTGAATGAACTTGGCCTTTTCTCCTTGGAGCGACAGAGGATGAGAGGTGACCTGATAGAGGTGTGTAAGATGATGAGAGGCATTGATCGTGTGGATAGCCAGAGGCTTTTTCCCAGGGCTGAAGCGGCTAGCACGAGGGGGCATTGTTTTAAGGTGCTTGGGAATAGATACAGAGGGGATGTCAGGAGTAAGGTTTTCTCACAGAGAGTAGTGGGTGCATGGAATGCATTGTTGGAGGCGGTGGTGGAAGTGGATACAATAGGGTCTTTTAAGAGACTCTTAGATAGGTACATGAAGCTTAGAAAAATAAAGGGCTATGTGCTCGAGAAATTCTAGGCAGTTTCTAGAGTAGCTTACATGTTTGGCACAACATTGTGGGCCAAAGGGCCTATAACGTGCTGTAGATTTCTACGTTCTAAGTGCCGGGAGGGAGGTTAGTGGGGAGGGATGAGTGGACAAGGGTATCACAGAGGGTGCGATCCCTGCAGAAAACAGGGGGAAGGGGGCGGGGAGGAATGTAAAGATATATTTAATGGTAGGATCCCTTTGGAGATGGTGGAAGTTGTGGAGGATAATTTGTTGGATGGGGGGGCTGATGGGGTGTTCATATCATTCTATTTCCCTTATATTCATGTGCCTATCTAAACGTCTCTTTGCCAGGCACCCACCAATCTCTGGGTAAAAAATTTACCTCTCATCTCTCCTTTGAACTTTGACCTCCCTCACCTTAAATGCATGCTCTCCAGTAAAGGACATTTCAACTCTGGAAAATAATACTGTACATTATTCCTCTCATAACCTTCTAAACCACAGTCATGCCTCCCATCAGCCTCCAGGTCAAACAATACAAGTTTGCCCAGCCTCTTATGATAGCTCATGCCCTCTAATCCCGCCAGCATCCTGGTAAACTTCTTCTGCACCCTCTCCAAAGTCTTGCCATCCTTCCTATAATGGAGTGACCAGAACTATATGCAATATTCCAGATGCAACTTAACTAGTGTTTTATAAAGCTATAACATAACTTCCTGAGCTTTGATCTCAATGCCTCAACTAATAAAGGCAAGAATGCCATATGCCTTCTTAAACACCCTAAAGACCTGTACAGCCTCTTTCAGGGAGCTCTGAACTTGGATCACAATATCACCCTACTCATCATTTGGAAGGTTAAAGAATTTCCAAATATGATAAGGCAAAATTGCAGCTTAAACTTTGTCTTTGGTCCAGTATTTTAGTTGAAGTGACAGTCTGCTGTTTAATAGCATTATGGATTACTAGAGTCAATGAAAAGAAACATCTAATTCTGCTGTGAGCAAAATGACTGTTGAATTTTGCCAATGGAACATCGATTACAAAGTAATTATCTGGTCATTATTACTTTGCTGTTTAAAATACTCTGGACGTTCTGAAGGTTGGAAAGGTAGAATAAAACTATACATTCATCTTTTCCTAAGTGGTCTAAATTGAAGAAAATTGTGCAGTGTTTAGCAAGAACACATGCCGAGCAGCCTACAGATCATTTTGGCTAAACGTGATACCATTGCATTACAGTGACATATCCCTAACATTAACTTGGCAACTCAGACGTTCTACATTTTCATTCCATCAATGAGATGCCTGAGTGCAATGCTCCTCCACGTTACACTTATATACTCAGTGTCCCCTTTATTGTGTATACCTGTGTATCTGCTTGTAAATATCTAACCAGCCAATCACTTGGCAGCAAGTCAATGCATAGGAGCATGCAGACATGGTCATGAGGTTCAGTTGTCTTTCAGACCGAACATCAGAATGGTGAAGAAATGTGACCTAAGTGACTTTGACTGTAGCATGATTGTTGGTGCCAGACGGGGTGGTTTGAGTACCTCAAAAGCTGCTGATCTCCTGGGATTTTTACTCACAACATTTTCTAGAATTTACAGAGGATGGAGTGAAGAACCAAAAAAAAAAATCCAGTGAGTAGCAGTTCTGTGGATGAAAACACTTTGTTAATGAGAGAGGTCAGAGAAGAATGTGCAGACTGGTTCACGTAACTCAAATAACCACGTGTTACAACATGAACGCACATCAAACCTTGAAGTGGATGAACTACAATGGTAGAGGATGTTGGTGCACCTAATAAAGTGGTCACTGAATGTACAGCATCTTCACCTGTCTCTGGACTTCCCAAAGCACTTGGCAGTCAATTAACTAATTTTCAAAGTATGGCCACCATGGTCAGAAACAGAATAGGGAAGGAACATACAACCTCGCATTTACTTCATTCTTATTCAAAGGGTTCTTAATAACTAATAGCAAAGATTATACAACTGATCAATATTTATAAAAGCAATTTTGTGGTAACTCCTTATAGGCATTACATGCATATAATATCATATATATGTTTACCATATTTAAGAGCCTCAAGCAGAATGCTCTTTCCATTCATGTGTCTCTCCAAGAGCTTCTTAAATGCTTTTTTCTTATTTGCTTCCACTACCACATCTGGCAACACATTCCATTCACCCACCGCTCTCTGACCCTTGTTAGTCTCTTCCTTTTTTACATAACCAAAAAATGCCCTTATTGTTTACTTTCATGTTTTTCTCTGACCTTTCTTTGTCATTTTCCTGGTTTTACTTTGTGAGTTGCAAAGTACTCCCAATTCACAGAGCTTTTGCTACCTCTAGCAGCTTTTCCTTTGATTTAATACTAGCTTTACGTTCCAGTATCAGCCATGAGTGAATCACTTTTAATTTGGGGTGTTTATGGCTTAAAATAATACACTTCTTTTGCAACATATGCATAGTCTGTTTAACGGCTAACTACCTGTCTGTGCACCACCATTGCTTTCTGCAGATGAGCCAGCTTTCCTCTTTTACATTTATAGTTTCCTTAGTTTAGATTTAAGACCCCAGTTTCAGCTTGAGCTATCTCTTTCAAAATCAGTATAAAATCCTATCCCATTAGGGCTGCACTTCCCCAAAGGCCCCTTGAATAAGATCATCAATCATCCCTTCTTTTTGCACCCAAATGAGATAGAAAATAACCTTTTCCCTAGTTGATTCCTCTGTGTGATCTGAAATGTCCCTCATTTGCATTCCACAAATTCATCTTTTTCCGTATTAATTTAATTTGTCCAGTCTGTATGTGGGTTACTATTGCCTGTTACATTCACATCTAATTTCTTGATTGCTGCCAAATTTACAACCATTATTTGGTACCTATAAATAACTCCCAACATTTTTTCTTCCCTTTGCTATTTGTAAGCTGAACCCAAATACTCTAGTTCTACCCACAATATATCCTTCTATGCAAAGCACTTTTTCCTTGCTAATAGTGCTGCACCAACCGCATATCCTTATCTCCTAACCTTCCTAAATATGGAATATCCTAAAATACTTATTTATTTAGAGATACGGCACGGTAAGAGGCTCCTCTGGCCCAGTAGGTCTGTGCCGCCCAATTACACCAGCGCGTCCAATTATCCTGCTAAATTGTACACCTTCGGAATGTGGGAGGAAACTGGAGCACCAGGAGGAAACCGACGGAGCAGAATCATGGTGAGAACGTACAAACTTTATACAGAGAGTGGCAGAATTGAACACAGGCCGCTGGTGCTGTAACAGTGTTACATTAACCGTGACACTACCACTACATTCCCAGTTTTGGTCACTTTGCACTGAAATGGACATCATTTTATTTTCATTCTCCCTGTGTTTGGTTCCTGGAACAATTGTTTGTAATTCATATTTGATTTATGTTCCTGATATAAATGGGCGATCTGTTAGTTTTTGGTGTGTGAGAGAGGGGTTGGGGAGTTTGATGCCATTGCTGCTGTTGTTTTTTGAGGTTTGGGGTTTTAGATGTTTTAGCTGCCTAGCTGCAATCTTAGGTTTTGTTTAAGCGAGGGGTTGGGAGGTTGCCATTTTCCTTGTGGAAGATATCTTAGATTTTGTGTGACAGAAGTTGGGGGGGGGGGTTTAGGGTTTGCTAGTTTTTGTTTCTTTTTCATTTTCATGCGGGGAGTGGGGTGGATGTCTTTACATTCAACAAATTCCCATGGTTTTTCTGCATCTTATGGCTATCTGAAGAACACGAATAATCAGAGTTGTATTGTACATGCATACTTTGACACTAAAATGAACCTTTAAATGCTGCTTTTACAGTTTGAAGCTATGTGGCCTATGATGTTACTGCAAGTATGTTTTTCATTACATCTGTGCATGCACTTGCTTGTGCATATGACAGCAAACTCAAACTTTATTCACACTAGTCACATTTCAGTGGTGGCCATTTGATCACATCATAAAACTATTTAACTTGTTATGAGCTGTGAGCATTCAGATACAGTGCACTTAATTTGTCATTTTAGTCCCTAACGTTGTATTTGCAGATTATTTGTTTCATTTACTGCTTTTACTTACTTTCTGTTCTCTTTCTAGTTTACTCATTCCAGAATCGCCTTTGAGTTATGCAAACCTGTCACTGGGCAATAACACAAGCTACTTAAGGCTGGGGTGGATTTTTAGAGCATATTCAACAACTTGAACTTGTCAAAAGCAAATACACATTCCTCAATATGGGGTGCACAACACTGGCTATCAGCCATTTGTATGGTGTATAACAAAGGGCCACTTTATTTTTTTTTATCTTTATTTAGGGATACAGCACAGTAAAAGGCTCTTCTGGCCCCATGGGCTTGCACCACCCAATGGCACATATTGTGACTAATTAAGCTACCAACCGATATGTCTGGGACGTGGAGTGAAACAGGTGCACCCGAAAGAAACCCGCACAGTTACAGGGAGAACGCACAAACTGCTTACAGACAGCCGTGGAATTGAGGCTAGGCTGTTGGTGCTGTGATGACATTCCGCTAACTGTTGTGAAGAATGAGAGGGGATCTCATAGAAACATTTTGAATGTTGAAAGGGTTGGACAGAGTAGATGTGGAAAAGCTGTTTCCCTTAGTGGGTGAGTCCAGGATAAGAGACCACCATCTTAGAATTAGAGGGTACCCATTTAAAACAGAGATGAGGAGAAATTTTTTTAGCCAGAGGGTCATGGATTTATGGAATTCGTTGCCACATACCGATCATTGAGGGTGTTTAAGGAGGAGATTGATAGGTATATAACTAGTCAGAGTATCAAGGAATATGGGGAAAAAGCCGGAAATTGGAACTAGATGGGAGAATAGTTTAGCTCATGGTGGAGTGGTGGAGTAGACTCGATGGGCCGAATGGCCTACTTCTGCTCCTTTGTCTTGTGATCTTGTGATTGTGCCACCATGTCACCCTGTTGTGGTCTGCCATACATATCATACAAATACAGGCAGATGGATATGGGTGAGTATGTAAATAGACAGAAAAGAGAAAATTACAGGGAGAAACAAATCGGACAGCTGCAGAGAGAGGGGGGGGAATGAGAGAGGTAAAAAGAGATTGAAAGAGAGAAGCAGGGAGGGAAACAAAGGAAAAAGTGAGGAAAGGGGAGAGAAGATACAAAAAAGAATGAAAGAGTAAGGATACAGAGACAGAGGAAGTAAGAGAAGAAGGAGACAGAGGCGGAGAAAGGCTGAGAAAGAGGTCAACTGAGTTGACAGCAGGAGAGACAGAGCAAAGGTTGTGATAGAAAAGGAGCAAAAGTGAAAGAAAATATGTTGGAAAGTAAGATAGGAAGAAAAGTAAATATATTTATATATGAATGAAAATAAAATCATTTATATGTGGATGGGAAAGAGAGAAAGAGTGAAATTAATGTATAGAAAGGGGGATTAGATTGCAAAAGAGATGGAAACATCTGGAGATGAGGGTGAGATGAGAGGGAGAGGGAGGGGAGGGAGAGTGAGAGAGACAGATATAAATACATAAAATGAGTAAGAGGATTGCATTAACTTTTCTCTCCTGTTTCAGTCTGTGAGATTACAACTGTTGCATAGAATTACACAATATAACAAGATTTGGCATTGCAGAAAATTCGAGCAATTCTTTCAGAGGTGAGGAAGATCCATTACTCGTGAGAATGGCATGGAAAGGTGAGCAATGACGATCCATCACACCAACAGGTAGTTTATTCCCTTGACTCTGTGGGCACAGGCAGAACCTTAATTACTTTTATAAACCAACTCCATAATGGAAAAGTACTGATACTGACCATTAATTGGCAAGAATACAGAATGAGGAGTGAATCAATGCTTCTGGAATGTTGATAAAATTGGTATTCGATGGAACCATTATTAAAAATGTGTTATTGCAAGACTATCATTACAAATGTTACACAAACCCACTGGCTCGTCAATCAGCAGCAGTCTGCAACAAGATGGCATAGTCAATGAAAACATACACAGCACTGTTCCACTAACGTGCACTCCTTACCAACTGGGACTCTATAACAACACAGTTATTTTGGATACTATTATAGTCTCACTGCTGCAGTTGACCAAGCCAACATGCCTGAAGTGAGAGATGATAATGAATCCCTCAGGCATAGTAATGGCCTATTTACTCATCCCTCTCATCCCCACTAAAATAATGTTTTTGAATCAAAATCGTACAACTGTGGATTTCCCTAGTGTATAGATGTTTTATGTTGAACAGATACATTTATCAAGTTGTTCGTAACACAAAACCAAAGTAGCATGGATAATGGTAATCTGGAGCAGAAAAGGAAAGTGCTCATTAGACCAGGAAGCATCTGGAGAAAGATAAATTGAGCCAAGGTTTCAGTTCTGATGGCAGGTCACTGATCTGAAAAGTTAACTGTTTTTCAAAGCATAGACGTGGCCAAGCCTACTGCACATGTACAGCATTTTCTGCTATTAATTCAAATTATCTCTCCATCATAAACACAGGTAGAGGCAGCCCCCTCTACATTGGAGAGGCCCGAGATTGATGGGGGAAATGGCTATGTCGAGGACCTTCTCTCTGTGAAGCCTCCTCTACATCGAGGAGACCCAACGTAGATTGGGGAACTGCCTTGTCGAGCAATTTTGCTCCATCTGCAACAAGCAGGATTTTGCAGAGGCCAACCATTTTAATTCTAATCCCCATCCCCATTCCAACAGGTTGGTTCACAGCCTCCTCTACTGCCATGATGAGGCCACTCTCAGGTTGGAGGAGCAACACCTCAGATCCTGTCTGGGTAACCTCCGACTTGATGGGATGAACATCAATTTCTCTAACTTCAGGTAATTTTCACTCCTCCCCCTTTTCTCTTCTTCTGCTCCCCACTTTGGTTCCCCTCGTACCTCTTCTCTTTTCCTCACTTGCCTATCCCTCCCTTTGTTGCCTCTCCACCTTCCCTTTTTAACATGGTCTACTTCCCTCTCCTATCAGATTCCTTCTTCTTCAGTTCTTTACCTTTTCTACCTATCACCTCTCAGATTCTCACTACATCCCCCATTTTCAGCTATGGCCTTCCAGCTTGTATTCACTCCCCTCTCCCCACGTTCTTATTCTGGTTTCTTCCCCCTTCCTTTCCAGTCCGGATGAAGAGTCTTGGTCTGAAATGTTGACTCTTCATTCCCTTCCCGAGATGCTGCCTGACCCGCAGAGTTCTTCCAGCATTTTGTATGTGTGCCTCTATATCATGTTGCAGCTGTACAAAACTTCGGTCTGTCTGCACCTGGAGTACTGTGTGCATTTCTTGTCACTTCAGTACAGGAAGGATGTGATGTCTTTGGAAAAAGTGCTGAAGTTGTTTACCTAGGTATTATCTGGATTGGAGGGTATGAGCTATAAGAAGTGGGTGGGTTGTTTCCTCTGGAGCACCGGCAAGTGAGGAGAGAACTGATAGGTTTACAAAATCCTGGAGTGGTGAGAGGTGATTGGTGGACTGGTAAAGGGTGACAGCTGATGAGCAGGATGTGAGAAGGACCTGATAAGTACTGGCTTAAATATTGGTTTATTATTGTCATATGTACCAAGATACACTGAAAAGCTTGACTTCTATACTGTTTATACAAGTCAAGTCACTACACAGTGTATTGAGATAGAATACAGTAAAACAATAACAATATAGAATGAAGTGTAAAGGGGAATGTCGACTCAGACCATGAGAGGCCTGCGTCGGGCATTTTCATGCCTTACAAGGCACAGATTGGAAAGTGTAAAGGCCACCAAAACAGTTCAGTGCAGATCATAATGAGATAGATTGTGAGGACAGGAGTCCATTTTAATGCAAGGAGCTCTGTTCAAGCCTCTGGTAATAGTGAGATAGAAGCTGTATTCAGCCTGGTGGTACAATACTGTGCAAAAGTCTTAGGCACATATAGCAAAGGTGACTAAGACTTTTGCACAGTACTGTATTTGTCAACGTGGAGCAAAAAGCAAGTTTGTAAATCTGGCAGGAGCAAAAAAAAATTGGGAATTGTGAGGGCGGAGTGCTGCACAAGGGGTGTGGGACAGGTGGCAGAGAAGGGATGCTGGGGGCAGGGTATGGTTGCAGACATACTCAGCTCTGAGACTCCAGACAGGGTCATTTGAAGCTTGGTTCAAACCAAACAATGGGTTTATGGATCATTACATAAGGTATCTTTGGTGCTTCCTGCTCACTCCCCTCTCGCTTCCCTTTTTCCTACCCATGATTGCCCTCTCTCGGCCTCCTTCCCACTCTCTGTCCACAATAGAAACTCTTATCAGAATCAGGTTTATCATCACTCCATGTATCATGAAATGTTTTTTTTTGTGGCAGCAGTACAATGCAATACATAATATTACTACAGTACCATGCAAAAGTCTTCGGCACCCTAGCTCTAATTATATATATATGATATAGGTTTGCACAATACTGTATGTACCTTCAGGCTTTTCTGTCTTCTGACTGGCAACATTAGGGGAAAGGTGAATGGCAGAAGTAACTAGAACTAGTTAGAGTGAAGTGGGGGCAAGAAGAGATCTGGGGGTAGGGAGGAAGCCAGTGGGTAAATTGTCTTTCTTTTTCAATCTTTTTATTGGTTTCATAATGATAAACATACCATAGTAGTGATACAAAATTATTGGGATTACATTGTTATAATTAACATAGTTAAATATAAACCCAGTTGACACATGGGTATTAAACCTCCCAATCATACAGGATACAAATATAATATATTAAAAAAAATCATGAAAAAGGAAAAAAAGTAAAAATGTACCCAGGTGAATTGTCTGTAGAATATGATTTCCAGTATCTGCAGTCTCTTGTGTTTCCTTGTTATCAATCCACTATTCGATTCTTGACCTCATAATATACCTCATTATGATCTTGTACCCTCATGTCTGCCTACACTGCACTTTCTCTGTAACTGTATCTCTGCATTTTGCATTCTGTTATTGTTTCCCCTTGTGCTACTTCAATGCACTGTTGTAATGAATTGATCTGTATGCACAGTATGCAGGATCAGTTTTCAGAATCAGAATCAGGTTTATTATCACCAGCATGTGCCGTGAGATTCATTAACTTAGCAGCTGCAGTTTAATGCACCTCACTGTACCTCAGCACATGACAAAATAAACCAACTTACCAATTAGTCAATTTCCATTTGCTATCATGCATTCAGCTGCCAAGGTCTTACATTTCCTGAACATCCGCACTGCCCTACACTTACACCTCCTATCACTTTGTTCTTGCCTTTTCTCACCGCTTTCAATACCTTGCAGGCCAGCACCAGTCTTCGTTTGATAGGAACATGAAGCCCTGTGGAATTTTTAAAGGCATGTTATTGGTTTGTTGCTACTTTGCTAATGTAGCCTCTAGGACACTAAGAACTCCCACAGATGAATTTCCTGTTATCAAGTTTAGGAAACTTACTTGGACCCATCCAGATAAAGGGTTTCACCCAAAACATCAACTGTGCTTTTCCTTCTCTAGCATTGTGTTGTTTGCTTAGGGAAGCAAAATACACTCAGTGGTCACTTTATTAGATCCAGGAGGAACCTAATAGAGTGGCTGGTAAGCATATGTTTGTGATTTTCTGCTGCAGTAGCCCATCCATTTTAAGGTTTGATGTGTTGTGTGCTCAGAGATGCTCTCCTGTACATTACTGTCGTAACATCTGGTTATTTGAGTTGTTATCACCTTCCTGTCAGCTTGAACCAGTCTGCCCATTCTCCTCTGACCTTTCTCATTAACAAAGTGTTTTTGCCCACAAAACTGCTGCTCATTGGATTTTTTTTTTTTCTTTACACCATTCTCTGTAAACTCCGGAGACTGTTGGTGTGGAAATCCCAGGAAATCAGCAGTTTCTGAGATACTCAAACCACCCCATCTGGCACCAAAAATCATTCCACAGTCAAAATCACTTAAATCAGAATTTCCCATTCTGAACAATAACCGAACTTCTTGATCATGTCAGCATGCATTTATGTATTGACTTGCTGCCACATGATAGGCTGATTAGATAATTGCATTAATGAGCAGCTGTGCAAGTATAGCAAATGAAGTGGCTACTGAATGTATAAAACAATAACTGTGAACAGAGAGTTGGGTCACAGTTGATTCGGTCAATACAGAAACAGTAGGCCTAATTGTCTCCTTCTGTTTCACAAAATTTCTGTGATTCTAATGATGGTTTGAGGGACTGCAGGGAATTTGAGTGAGTCAGTCATTAACTGAGCTTAAAATGCATGCAATTGTCCACAGATTTGAGCTAATGAATGAAAATAACACTGGAAAGAAGGAGATGGGCACTTAAAATAATTGAATTATCAGACAATTCCAATGGAGTGCAAACAATGAGATGCAAGAGGCACTGCCCTCCAGTTTTCAGCATATCATGAGAAGCCAAGATGTTTACGGAATTCTAGCAATGAATCTCTTCTCTGTCAAATCCTGGAGGTTTATTTTGATAAACTTAGAGCCCAGTGTTAAATTAAAGCAGCAAGTCTATGCTGGAAGCCCTCTATCATGTTCCCAAAGGTAAATGAGGGCAGGGAATAGATGTGTCATTGCCCATGTGTGTCAGTTCCAGGTGTGCAGTGATTGGATTGATTACAACAACACTGGGAATTTGGTCTGAGAGTGTTTGACACGTCTAAACCAATGATGACTAATTTCTAGAGAATTACACAGAACTTACAGGCCACCGCAGGATAGTGATCTGTTTTTGCAAACGTCCTTAAGTCTATGTTGTTTGTATGTGGGAAATCGCACAAAAATCAGGTATTATGGTAATCACACTTCCATAGTTTTACAATGAAACAAAAACACACAAGACTGATAAGAAATCACTACTACTAATACTGGAGAGAAAGAGAAAGGACATTAGCTCTCCCATTCATAGGAATGAAAATATACCAGACTTTTGATTTTATTAATATTATGGGATCTCACTCATCTCTAGAAGTATGGATAATACATTGTTAGTCTGCACCACATTCAACTTAACTGATTATATTTAAGCTCTAAACAAGGTTTTTCCCAACACTTTTTTTTAGCTGAATGAAGAGGGAAGAAAAGTCCAAAGTGTTTCTCACAATAAACACTCACAAAGAGCTTTATTGCTATAATAGGCTTACTTTTGTAGTTGCATCTGCACCTACACTCTGGCAGAAATTTATGGGCCAGTTGCTGCGAGCTGCCCAGGCACTCAGTGTTACTTAGATTACATCATAGTTACTGGTAAGGATGACAAGGAACATCTCCAAAATCTCAAAACAGTGTTAATTAGATGAGAAGATTATGGGCTCACAGCGTGACACAATAAGCGTGAATTCTTTAAACCAAGATCACTTCCTGTAGTCACACCATTTATGCACAAGGATTACACAAGTGTGCTGAGAAAGTTCAAGCAGTGGTAGATGTCCCAAGGCCAAAGGATGTTTCACAGTTGCAATTCTTTTTACGAATTGTCAATTACTGTAACAGGTTTCTGCCAAATCTGGCTACTGTGCTCCATCCCTTGAACCCATTGTTGCAGATTGGGAAGAATTGGCAATGGACAAAGGAGGGGAAGTGGTTGGAGTGAATTCGAGGCATGTTCGAGATAAAGTTGGAATCAGAGGTGGAGTGAATTGGAGAGGAATTGGAGTGGAGGAGTTTCAGAGCCTGCCCGCTGAACCAGGAGCAGGGTTGGGTCAACCTAAGTGCCAATTTGGAAAGGGCAAGTAAGGGTCAGAATATAGTGGTGGCCACAGGCTGGGCGGTGGGGTCTAGGCCCAGAGCATATTGCTGTGGTAGGGCCTGAGTCCTGTTGCGGGAGATGACCCAGATTGACTGAAAAAGCAGGGTGACTGGACTGGAGATGAAGGTCAAGCCAATTCTATTTGCCCTTTCACAATGGTTATTCCTCTCTCCACAGCGCTGAAGCTGTGACACTGCTCCGGCTGCACCAGGTTTTGTATCTGCGAGCTACAGGGCAATTTGCCCTGCCGTGTGATGAACTGAGGCTGGTCAACTCCGGCTGCTCTGGGCTTCAGGTCAATGGGCTCAATTTCATTCTGAATGCTGTTGCTTGCTTTCATTGTTTGCACAAGTTGTGTTTTCTCTCTCTCTTTCGCTGTACATTGTGTACTGGTCTTTTTAAAATTAGATTCTTGCGGGCTTCTTGTTTTGGAGCTAGTTATAAGTAGACAAACCTCAATATTGTATAATTTATGCATAATTTGGTAATAAATGTACCTTGAACTTTAAATTGATCCCAAGCTCTTGGAGGGCATCTGGATTCGAGATTGTGACGCTTGAGCTAAAACAATAGTATGACAACCTACACACTGAACTTGATGCGAAGGATTGGCAGAGGGACCCTGAAAGGTGGCTCCCAAACTTGCAGTCACTAAGCTATGATACTTATGAGAACACAGTTCACTGCCTTACCCAAGTAACTTCTAGATGCAAAAGAGACTGCTGAAGCTGGAAATCTGGAGCAATATACAAAGTACTGGAGGCAGCAACTTTGAAGGGAAATGGCAGTCAGTGATTCAGATCAAGATCCTTCAGCTGGACTAAAGTTTGATGAAGAGACTTGAGTCCATTTCCCTTCATACATGTTGCCTAACCTGCCGGGTGCTTCATGTGTTGCTGAAGCAACATCTAGACAGAGTTCAAAATAAACTCAGGCTGTAGGAACTATATTGAATAAATAAGTTTCCAGAGTGAGAAGAGGAACGCTCACCTTTGTCTTCAGTACTTTCCAAGGGCTTCATTGCTGTAAAAATTAAAAAAAAGGTCATGGTTACTGAAGAGTTGAATTTGATGTTTTACTTGGAAGCATTTCCAAAAAAAAATCAGAAAGAGGACTTACTAAAATTAAGAGAGGCATAGATGGGGTAAATAAGGGCATCCGTTAGTCTTGCGAGACCATGGATCTGCGCCTGGAAAGTCTTCATTTTCCAGGGTGCAGGCCTGGGCAAGGTTCAGTGCAAGCATCATTGGTGAAAGGGTCTGTTCCTGTGCTGTACTGTTCTGTATTCAATACATTGCATTCAAATAGTTTTTTCCTGATGAAGGGAGAAGCCTAGTAATGCTGAGCAGTACATCTGGCCTGAATAATTTACTGAGTTGGGCTGACTAGGCTAGAGCCGACCCATGTGAAGTTTTCAGCATAAGTTCTACCCAACTGCACCAAGTTTTTATATGTTCACACACTGTTGTGTCTGTTATTGAGGGAGAGTGGATAGCACACCTGAATGCCAGCATGCAGGATAATCAGCAGGATTTTACTGATAATGCTGCTTGTACAGTATGTGAACTCCTCCCATGTGGGAGCGGCCAACTGAGTGATGGAGGAATAAAGCTATTAACTACCACTACATCTCCCTTTCTTGAAAAAGAATAAAACTAGTGTGTACTTCTTGTCTATAATGCTGCATTGAAATTCTAGTCATTGAAATTGAGCAATTCAGTTCATTTTACCCATAGTGCGTAACTTATGCTCCTTACATAAACATAAAAATGAATTGCCAAATTTATAACCATCTTTCTTTAATAGCTGTTATTTCACCTTGTGATATTCTGATCAGAAATGATCATGGTGCATGCGGCCAGACTATTATTCCTTTGGTGAATTGGTTTGAAACCCAAACAGCTTCAGCATTCCTGAGCAGTGACACAGAATGCTCTCCATCTTTTCGCTTTGTCTGACAACAGTAATAGCTTTCTCTAGTGTGAGATTTTCCTGTAACTGAAGTCTCTCTGACAATTTGGTGTCTAGAAGCCTGACAACGATACTGTCTCTAATGAACTCATCTCTCAGATTTCCATATACACAGTTGTCTGACAGGGCGTACAATGCGGTGATGACGTCATTTACACTTTCATCTGGATCCTGTTTTCTGGGGTTGAACTTTACCTTCTCCTATATCATATTTTGCTTTCCTGTGCAATATTCTTCTGAATTTTCCCTGCACTGGTTTGTACTCCTTTTTTCTGAAAACCTGTCAATCCTAATCCATTTAATGATGTCATCTGCTTTGTCACCCATGCAGTATATCAGCATGCTTACTTGAAGCTCCTCTGAAGCCTGACTGAGATTGTTTGCAACTCTAAATCTCTCAAAGCATCTGAGCCAATTGTCAACGTTCCCTGTTTTAGAGAAGTCAAATTTCTGGGGGGCTTTCTTAGGTAAGTAGCTGTCGGTACTGTAGGTATTTGCTCCATTTTCCTGTTTGTTTGTTTGTTTATTTTTCTTTTGTTTGTTTGGACTACAAATGTCTTTTTCTCTCCCTGGGAGTTTGACTGACTTCTCTGCTGTGTCTGTGTCTCTGTGCACTTCTCCAGGCCAGTGGCCCATAGTTTATTATTATGTATCCACTTTTGCATGCAGCTTGAAAGTGATGCCAAGCAATCCTGACCTGGTCTCAGCTTATGCCTCATGGTGCATACAATTAGTAACTAGCATGTGCAGTTTCGGTTGATAAGTCTCTAGATATTTTTCATAGATATATATGAACAAGAACAGTTTTATTGTAAATTCTTTCTTGTTGGGGATATCACTTGGTTTGTAGCACCAACTCATTGACCACTTTGTAAACTATGTTGTGTTCATTATTGAGGGATAATACAGAGCACACCAGGATACCAGCATGAAGGATACTCAACTGAACTTTATCGATCACTCTGCTTGTGCAGTATGTGAACTCCTCCCATGTGGGAGTGGCTAACTGAGTAGCATAGGAATAACACTATTAACTACCACTCCAGACACAAGCCAAAACATGATATGTACACTCACTGGCCACTTAATTAGGTACACCTGCACACCTGCAAATATATAATTAGCCATCATGTGGCAGCAGCTCAATGAATAAAAGCATGCAGGCATGGTCAAGAGGTTCAGTTGTTGTTCAGACCAAACATCAGAATGGGGACGAAACATGACTTTGACCGTGGAATGACTGTTGGTGTCAGACAGGGTGATTTGGGTATCTTGAAAGCTGCTGTTCTCCTGGGATTTTCATGCATAACAGTCTCTAAGGTTTACAGGGATAGGACAAACAAAAATCCAGTGAGTGGCAGTTCTATGGGTGAAAATGCCTTGTTAATGAGAGAGTTCAGAGAAGAATGGCCCCACTGATTCAGGCTGCCAGGAAGTCAACAGTAACTTAAGTAGCTATGCATTACAACAGTGGTGTGCAGGAGAGCATCTCTGAATGCACATCTTGAAGTGGATGGGCTGCAGCAGCAGAAAACCACAAACATACAGAAAAGCACCCAATGGCCACTTTATTGGTTACCTCCTGTATCTAATAAAGTGGTCACTGGACGTAGCTGGACTGAGTGGCAAGTTACAGACGTCATGCTCAGTTGATTGGTAAACTGGTTTCTTGCATGCTATCACACAGATCAATTCATTGCAACGCTGCACTGACGCAGTACAAGGTAAAAAAAATAACAGTGCAGAATAAGGTGTTTCAGAGGAAATGCAAGTAGAGAATAAGATGCAAAGTTAGAACAGGGTAGATTGCGGCCAAGAGTCATTTATCTTGATAGAGGTGTATAAGATGATAACAGGCATGGATAGAGTGGACAGCCAGTGCCTTTTCTCCAGGATGGAGAAAGGATATACTTTTAATGTGATTGGAGACTTTTCTATAGAGGGGATGTCAACAGAAGGTTTTTACAGAGAGAGTGGTAAGTGCATGGAACACAATGTCAGGGGTGGTGGTAGAGGCAGATACGTTAGAGACATTTAAAAGACTCTTAGATAGATACATGGATGAAAGAAAGATGGAGGGCTTTGTGGGAGGGAAGAGTTAGATTGATCCTGAAGTAGGTTAAAAGGTTGGCACAACATTGTGGGCTGAAGGGCCAGTACTTTATTGTTTAGTGTTCTATGTTTATCATGCTAGAGAATCACTTAACAGTAGGATAGAAGAAATCTTTATTTTAGTTAGAGAAATAGTATTGATTAGAGTGAATTATAAACTACCTTCAAGGATTTCTGTACATCTGAACGTAATGTAAATCAATAAGACTGCCACCAAGCACAATTATAATCTCATGGTGACATAAGCTGATTAGGGATAGTCAGTATGACTTCAATAAGGGCAGGTTATGCCTTACGAACCTGATTGAATTCTTTGAGGATATAACAAAACACACTGATGAAGGTAGAGCAGTGGATGGAGTGTATATAGATTTCAATAAGGCATTTGATATGGTTCCCCATGCGAGGCTCATTCAGAAAGTAATGAGGTAACGGATCCAAGGAGACGTTGCTTTGTGGATCCAGAATTGGCTTGTCCACAGAAGGCAAAAGGTGGTTGTCGATAGTTCATATTTGCATAGAGGATGGTGACCAGTGGTGTTCTGTCGGGATCTGTTCTGGGACCCCTCCTCTTTGTGACTTTTATAAATGTGTCATGGTCCGGATCGAGTTCCCTTTAAATGTACTTTGTTTGTGTTACGATCCGGACCGTTGACTCCCTGTTTCCCTTTGGTTCCCTGTTTTCCCGTGTCCCTCGGGCTTGGGGATTAGAGGCAATTTACTCTCGGCTGAACTGGCAGTTTATAAGACTCCGGCTTTCAGCCGTTCGGCGCGAGAGCGTTACGAAGTCACCGAAGGTAGTGCGAGCCAATGTCATCTGGCCGGAGCCAACTAAGTTTCTTGCCAGAGCAAGCCCAGTCTCCTCCCGAAGCAAGTGCCAGCAAGCCGCCTTCCCTTGCCAGAGGAAGTCAGTCAAAGTTAACCCGCTGGGGTGAGTCAAGAGCTCGCCGCTGCTTGGAGTGTACTTGTGCCCAGTTATAGTATTGTCCATCGTTGTGTGGTCTCCGTATCCATGTCCTGCATCTAAAAGGGGTCCTGGCCCTGTACCCTGGATGAGTCCTGACCCTGTGTCAAGAAGAGTCCCGACTTCGTCCTGTGTCTAAGGAGGATTCCTGGCTCAGTATTTTATGTCCTCTGTCTGAGTCTGTCCAATGAGTAAGAAGAGTCCCAACTCCATCCTGTGTCTAAGGAGGATTCCCGGCTCAATGTTTTATGTCCTGTGTCTGAGCCTATCCCGTGAATAAGAAGAGTCCCTGGCTCCAGGGGTTTCAAGTATCAAGTCCTGGCTCCGGGGTCCGTGATTCCGAGTCCTAGCCCAGACCCTTAATCCCAGCCTAGACCCTTAATCCCAGCCTAGTCCAGGGCCTGAGTCCTTGTCCATTATGCTATTCCCGCTTCTGCTCTGCTCTCCTTGTAACGAGCAATAAACTCAATTTAGTTAATTTCACAAGACGTATTTGTGTCTTGCATTTGGGTCCACCCTTGCTCCCCACCTTGTGACAAAATGACATGGATGAGGAAGTAGAAGGGTGGGTTAGTATGTTTGCTGATAACACAAAGGTTGGGGGTGTTGTGGATAGTCTGGAGGGTTGTCAGAGGTTACAGCAGGACATTGACAAGATGTAGAACTGGGCTGGGAAGTGGCAGATGGAGCTCAACATAGATAATAAGTGTGAAGTGGCTCATTTTGATCGGTCAAATTTGAAGACAGAATATAATATTGATGGTAAGACTCTTGGCAGTATGGAGGTTCAGTGAGATCTTTGGTCCATGTCCATAGGGCACTCAAAGCTGCTGCGTGGGTTAACAATGTTGTTGAGAAGGCGTATGGTGTGTTGGCCTTCATCAATCGAGGGACTGAGTTCAAGGGCCGTGAGGTATGTTACAGCTATAGAAGACCTTAGTTAGACCCCACTTGGTGTGTTCAGTTCTGGTCACTCCTCTACAGGAAGGATGTGGATGCTATAGAGAGAGTGCAGAGGAGATTTTCAAGGATGTTGCCTGGATTGGAAAGCATGCCTATGAGAATCGGTTGAGTGAACTTGGCCTTTTCTTCTTGGAACGTCAGAGGATGAGAGGTGACCTGATAGAGGTGTATAAGATGATGAGAGGCATTGAAAATGTGGATAGTCAGAAGCTTTTTCCCAGGGCTGAAATGGCTAACATGAGGGGGCATAGTTTTATGGTGTTTGGAAGTAGGTACAGAGGGGATGTCAGGGGTAAGTTTTTCACACAGAGAGTGATGAGTGGATGGAATGCACTGCCAGCGAAGATGGTGGAGGCAGATACAATAAGGTCTTTTAAGAGACTCTTAGATAGGTACCTGGAGCTTAGAAAAACATATGGCTATGCCTTAGTGAATTTCTATGCAGCTTCTAGAGTAGGTTACATGGTTGGCACAACATTGTGGTGCGAAGGCCCTGGAATGTGCTGTAGATTTTCTGTATTTCTATGTTCTCTATTTAGAGGGCTGTATGTGAGGATGCTAAGCTGCTTTGTCAGCAAGAGTACTGCTTTGTATGATGTTCTTTAGGGAGGAGATTTTGCCAACAGTCAGCAAAAGTTAGGAGCTAATTTGATCTTGTTCAGTGATAATGCAATAATTAGCTGTAGGCTTTTCCTACAACGGCTATGTGAAGATACTTTTGAACAATACTGCTAGAATTTGGACTGTATTAGATCAATTGCGAGAATGTGCCATGCACCAGCCAGCTGACCGGTACCAAGTGGGATAAATACTTCACCTTTTTTTCTCAGTTTAGCACTCTATTCCTTTCCTCTGTAGTTCCGATGTATTGCGGAGAGGGTAGAACCACATCAGATCGATTGCGAGAACCAAGTGATCGCACAGTGAATCGATTGAGCCTGCTATGTGTAGAGGGCAATCTCTTTTGAGCACGGACTTTCAAGTGTGCATGTTTTCATCTCGGTGAAGTTTAGTTCATTGCTCCTGCTCTGTAAGTTGCCCAGCGTGTTCTGTAGCTAATATCACTCAATAAAATCATTTAATCTTACTGCTCCGTTGTCAATCTTGCTCTGCGCATACGTAACAGAATTGATTACGTCAGAGCCTTGGCACCTGTGTGCAGGAGTATTCTTATATCTGTAGCTTGGACGAAGTTCAAGTTCAGTTTATTGTCATTCAACCGTACATATGTATACCGCCAAATGAGACAACGTTTCTCTGGACCAAGGTGCACACACGTTACAGTACATACAGTATAATTTATACAGTGCATGAAGTGCATTACACAAATAAATTAACAAATATTAAGGTGCATTTAAAACACAAGTTAAAAAGTAAACCGTATAATGCTACTGGTGCTTCATACTTGATCAGCCAAGAATGGTAGCAGCAAGTCGAATAGTCTTACAGGTTGAGGGAAGAGGCTGTTTCCCATCCTTACAGTTCTTGTTCTAATGTTATGGTACCTCATGCCCAATGGTAGGGGGTCAAAGAGATTGTTGGACAGATGAGAATGATTACTGACTCTGCATACGCAATGCTTTAGATAAATATCTCTGTTACATGGAAAAGATGATCTTCTCAGGAGAACTCACAAGCCTTTATAAGGACTTCTGGTCATATGCCTTGCAATACCTGTACCAGATAGTAATGCATTTGGTCAGAACACTCTCGATAGTGCTCCTGTAAAATTGGTTAGAATGGGGGGTGGGAGTAGGTAAAGCCTCGCTCATACTAATCTCCTCAGGAAGTGGAGATACTGTTGTGCTATCTTGACCAAAGATATAGTGTTGAGTGACCAGGTGAGACCATGTGTTATGTGCACTCCCAGAAACGTAGTGCTGTCAACTCTTTTCACGAAGGAGCTGAGTATTTGAAGTGAGTAGTGGTCAGCCTGTACTTTCCTAAAGTCCACAATCTTCTCTTTGGTCTGGTTCCCAAGGCACCTAGTTCCCATGGCAACAGCAGCAGGATAGTCATCACCAGTACTTGAAATTACAGTGGACACATATGATGAAGGGTTGTAACCTGTTGGCCAGAAAGAACTAGTCTACAAATCAGTGACTTCGAGGATAGTGGAAGCAGACAGACCAATTGTCTTTGTTCTTGCTGTATACTTAGAGATGGAGGCTGCCATTTTATGAAGACATTCTGTTCTCCAATTTGTGAGTCAGTCACTTGGCTTGATCAGTGTTTTAAAGTAGACACAATGATGCCTCAGGTAATCTGCTGGACTGGAGATCATTTTTAAATAAGAAGTTACTTGTGAGATGTTCTTCGGTTGGATATAACATGCAGGTTTTTGACTGTTGGGATCTGTATTTGTTCTGCATGATTCAAACTATTTGCTGATTGAGAAGAGCCATAAATTACTGTTTGTCTCTTGCTGGAAAGCGGGCAATAAATGGTTGCAGAGCCACTTAGAAAGGTGTTAAAGGTCAGACACATGACCTACAGCTAAAGACACTGGAATGCAGCTGGAATGAAGCTTCAAGAGTGCTGGTGACGGTAGCTCTGTAGGAGACCAACTATCACCATGTGAGATGCCCCAGGGACACATAAAAATTCAAAACGGGACTACAAGGAATATGTGGCCAGCAGCAGAAACTCTTTCTTAACTGATAATATCTTTTCTGTTCTTTGACTGTTCATGGAATGTCAGGAAAACTTAGTAGGTGTGCACACAAGTACTGAATGTGTAAGTTCACGTGTTTTTCTGTTGAGACAACAAAGGTACTTGTCGGTAAATTCAGATCACTCTGTACCTCTCTGGTCATTATTACAAGGGATGATTCTTGTAACAAACTGAAAACATTTAACTCCGTTTCCCTCTCCACAGTTGCTGCCCAACCTGCTGGGTGTTTCTAGCAGTTTCAGTTTTTATTTCAGATTTTCAGCATCTGCAGTTTTTTTTTAAATCTTCACTTCCAGCACTTGGTTTGTCCTTTGGTTCACAGCTGATGTGCACCTCATTTACTGTATCTCATTTCCAAATTCATTCCAAATTTTAAATAAGAAACACAAGAGGACTGCAGGTAATTCAGACAGAGCAACACAAAAAACAATTGAGGAAATCAGTGGATCAGGCAGCGACTGTGAACGGAAATGGACAAATGATGTGTTGGGTTAAGACAAAGGGATAACTTCACTCAACTTCACTGCCCCATTATTAAAATATTCCTACAAATAATGGACTCACTGTCAAGGACTCTTTATCTGATGTTCCCTTTATTTATATTTGCATTTGCACAGTTTGTTGTCTTCTGCACTCTGGTTGAAAATCCTAGTTGGGCAGTCTTCGACTAATTCTGTTATGGTTATTATTCTATAGATTATTGAGTATGTCCACAAGAAAATGAATCTCAGGGTTGTATATGGTGACATACATGTACCTTGAAAATAAAATTACTTTGACTTCGAACTTCAACTGGATTTAAATTATCCCTCACTCTCATAACCTCGCAGATGTGCAAAGCCATTTGATGTAACATCTCAAAAGCTATTTCATCAGTGTCAAATGACTGCCCCCACCTCTAAGACACAAATGGAGGCTCCGTGTTCAATCCTGAAGGAAGTTCCTCACTAGGGGTTACCAGCTTTTCTCAGTTGCCTAACCACTATGATCAAGCCAGTAGCGCATGTGGTAAATTCTAAACTGCAAATGAGCAAAATCGAAACCACCACAGCACAACAGTCAGCCATTTCTCAGTGCAGGTACACCTACCTCAATTGCTAATAAACTTCTTGCAAAACATTAGACACAGCAGTCACCAGAAGACACCAAAATCAATTGGAAGTGTCAGGTCAAGAAAAGCATAATCAAATGCCCCCAGCTGACAGCATCAATCCTACATCATTGACTCAACGTGGCACCATTTTGCAAGGAATTAAGCAATCATTGCAAATCTGTTAATATGCCAACCTTGTCTAAGACAAGGTGTCGAGGGAGGATTGTTATAGGGCAAAGGGCAACATGCAAGAGAAGTTCAAATATTCATATATGTGCAGCCATATCAAGCACTGGGGTTTTGGCACACATCCCAATGATTGGGCAAAATAACAGTCCACGCCTTATCACATTCCTTGATGGGCTTTACAGACAATTCTTAGCATTCAAGGAGGAACAGGATGCCAAGATCAATGACCCACACTATGTCATCATATAGGACAATGTATCTTTCCACCACGCATCTGCAGTGACAGATCGGTTTTATGCTCATCCATACGTGTCCATGGAATTCCTTCCACCATACTTCTCATTCCTCAACCCTATTGAGGAATTTTTCTCCCCTCCTGGAGATGAAAGGTCCATGACAAGCATCCTTATGACCAAAGGTCACTGATGAACACTATGACTGAAGCTTGTCGGATAATCACTGCGTCAGACTGCCAGGGCTGGATCAGGCATTCCAGCAGGTAATTCCCTTGCTGCATCGCTAGGGAGCACAGTCCATGTGATGTTGATGAAAAAGTGGCCCAACATTAGGGACAGAATAGATCAAAGATGTACTGTACATTAGTTATCAGAGATAAATGTGAAGTGTGAGCAATTTTGTCTTTGATTTCCATGTAACAAAAGATAGTAAATTGCCGAATGTGTTCTTGCATCTCATTCTGTTGGTCCTTCAATGTTCCTACTCATGATTGGAGTAGTAATCATTATATTTATAATAATGGACAAATGTACTGATCTCTGGCATTAGACACAGTCAGGAGCAAGCATCACAATGTATAACTTACTAAAATGTTCATGTTATGCCTCAGTGATAAGGATGATCAGTGTTTCGATGGCGACTATGCAATAATTGCTGGTACACTCTGATCCTCCACATGGCTAAAAGTCTTACCATTAATACTATATTCTGCCATCATATTTGACCTACCAAAATGAACCACCTCACACTTAGCTGGGTTGAATTCCATCTGCCACTTCTCAGCCCAGTTTTGCATCCTTCAGATGTCTCGCCGTAACCTCTGACAGCCCTCTATACTATCCACAACACCCCCAACCTTTGTGTCATCAGCAAATTTACTAACCAATCCCTCCACTTCCTCATCCAGGTCATTTATAAAAATCACGAAGATCTATGACCAAAACCAAATGTCCGCTCCATTGTATTGAATTTAACCCTTCCAGTATCACAAATATTGGAAGGGTGTGAGAAAGGGGTATGGAGGATGCAAGAGGGGGAGAGGGAGAGAGAGGGGATGAGGAGGGGACAGGAGGAGAGGGAGATGGGGAGGGGAGGGGAGAGAGAGAGAGAGAAAAGAGAGAAAGCGAGAGAGAGAGAGAGAGAGAGAGAGAGAGAGAGGTTTGTTTAGAGTTGTCACCATCTGTTAACAGATGTCTCAAGTCATGTAGAAGTTTCCATTCTTGGGCAAGTTACAGACAATTGAAGCCATTAACAACGACCTTGCACATAAAACTCAGCAATCCTTACAATTCACAAAAAAGAAATCTTCTGGATGTGTGTCAGTGTGTTTTTCTTTATAATTGACAGCCGCCAAAGATGAAATAATGCAGACATCTCCTGTGGATGTGTGGCTGATTCAATCTGAATCCTGCAACACAGCTCAGAAAATCTGAATAGAATGTTCTTCGTAATTCTGCAATCTCAGCTCATTGATTCTGCTTTTCATCTGACAAAATGCCAAAGAGTGGAGAGGTGGACAGTTGTTAAGTCGGCCAATACAATAACACTGTTGAAATGGGTTACAGTAGTTCACAGTGAAGAGCTGACTAACTACAGGGATTAAATTGGAAGGCAGCTCAGTGGGTTCCTTGAACATTATGAAATTTGACCTGCTTGACTTTCCTATGTTTGCCTCCTATATCTCACACTCTGGGAGATTTTTGAAGTCACTCCTACTGATTCCCCCATTTCTGCCTCATTGTGTACATCTGTGAGATGAAGACACCATTGGCACAACCAGAATTTGCCACCTAATTTGCACAGCCTCAAAATAAGGAGGTGTCCATTTAGAACAGAGATGAAGAGGAATTTGCTCCCACTACTGATAAAATAATCCCCATGCCGTGCGCCTCCCCATGGCTTTGTGTATCCAGACAGCTAGGTCACAACATCCATGGTCGACCCTGACCAACGAAGGCCTCAGAGATTCTCGCACCACTCACCAACACAAGGGGTCATTTACTGTGGCCAACTAACACACCAGAACATCTTGGGAATGTGGGAGGAAACCAGAGGAAATCCATGCAGAGACAGCAGCAGAGGTCAGTATTGAACCAGGATCATTGCATGTAGAAGCTCAACCAGATGTGTCACCAAACACCCTCCACACCACTCGTCCAAAACCGCTGCTAAACAAAATCACAATGTGGACAGGAGAAAGTAGTGATGCATCACTGTGGAGACTCACCAGGTTCTCAATGTAGAAGCGTTCAGATTATAAATTGAGGCCACACTCTTCACTGCTGCTGCTTATTACTGTGGGTGCCAGGCTATGCCTGATCCCAATTCAATCCAGTTAACCATGGAGTTGGCATATAATTTCTTCACAGTTCGTGTGTCTTTTCCTCATTTATAGACCATTGAAAATGAAAGGAGCAAACAGTAAATAGGAAGGATATTATAAGCTTTAAGTTAATCTTTGGGTTTTAAAAGCATATCAATAAAAATTATACTGACTTACACGCTCACTCTGGAGTTCAAAGACTTCTATTAACTGGAAACTGAATTTCAATTCTACTCTGAAGCTTTTGAAAGGTTTTAAGTCAGACTTTTCCAGTTAACATAATGAGGAAAAGATGCAAATAAATAAACGGGTTCAAACTCACTACTGATAACTTGGCAGTGAAAATGTATTTGTCACTTGATGTTTGCAAACTGACTCATCCAATTAACCTCGGAATTCTTGATTTTCTCCGCTTGGGATACTGTCACAATTTCTTCAAAAGATCCAATTGTATAAAAATGCATGTAATTGTGACTGGTCAGAAAGGATTATTCAGTCACATCTTATTGGTACAGTGACTCTCGATCAACTGGAAGGGCAATTGCATCCTCTGGTGAACATCTAGATAATTCAAGAGCTCTTCAATGCAAGCTGGATGCCAACTCCAAATTTCTCCCAGGCCACTTCCTGAAGCTGAACCAGACTGATCACAATGTTGGTGATAAATGCGACACTAAGCTGAACTTCAAGTTACATATCCCACACCTAATGTTTCCAATAAAGTAAGGTAAGACCATAAGACCACAAGACATAGGCAGAGAATTAGGCAGTTCAGCCCATCAAGCCTGCTGCACCATTCCATCATGCCTGATTTACTATCACTCTCAAATCCCATTCTCCTGCCTTCTCTCTGTAACCTTTGACAGCCTGACTAATCAGAACTTAAACCTATCACTTTCAATATATTCAATGACTTGGCCTCCACACTTTTCTGTGGCAATAAAGTCCAGGGATTCACTACAGTCTAGCTAAGGAAATTCCTCCTCATCTCTGTTCGAAATGGGCATCTCCTTATTTTGAGGCTGTGCTCTCTGGTCCTAGACTCATCCATGACAGTAAACATTCTCTCCACATCTAGGCCTTTCAGTATTTGGTAGGTTTCAGGGAGATTCTCCCTTATTCTTCTAAATTCCAGCAAGTACAGGCCCAGAGCCATCAAACGCTCAATTTTTGTTAACTCTTTCATTCCCGCAATCAGTCTTGTGAACCTCCAATGGATCCTCTCCAATGCCAGCATATCTTTTCTTAGAAAAGGGATCAAAAACTGCTCACACTGCTCCCAGTGTGGTCAGAACAAGGCATTATATAGCCTCACCATAACATCCTTGCTCTTATATTCTAATCCTCTCGAAATGAATGCAAAAATTGTGTTTGCATTCCTTACTACCGACTCAACCTACAAGTTAACCTTTAGTGAATCCCACACAAAGACTCCCAAGTTCCTTTGCACCTCTGATTTTTGAATTTTCTCGCCTTTACTCTTTTTACAAAAGTGCATGACCATATACTTCCCTACACTATAATCCATCTGCCACTTTTTTTGCCTTTTCTCCCAATCTAAATCCTTCTGCAGACTCCCTGCTTCCTCAACACCACCTCTCCCTCCACTTATCTACCTCACCAAATTTGGCCACACAGCTATCAGTTCTATCGTCCAAATCATTGACATATAACAAAATTTTTGTGGGACGATGGCACCAGCGAATAACGTGACCAACAGCGACATCCTGCTGACAGATCACGAAACTACTCTTTTTACTTCTCTTATTTCTTTTCTTTTCGAATATGATTCTTCTACTAAGCTGTGAGTGATTGGAAACTGTGATTTAGATTTTGATGGTGTGTTTTGCGGCCGATTGAGAAATCTGGCACTCTACTGTCTCTGCGGGAGTTCACTGAGGTTTGGAGCGGAGTGCACGGCCTGGAAGCATTGAGGCAGGGCGTGGGCCCATGATCAACTCTATTGCTTCTCTCTGAATGAGGCATCAAGGGCGCGAGCCCGTGATCATCTCCATTGTTTCCCTCCGACTGAAGCAGCAAGCAAGGCTGAAGTCAATGCGGACAAGAGTGGAGTATAGGTGGGTTTTTGTTGCCATCCGCCTGCATTTGACCAGTCTTCCTCTCTTTCTATCTGGCTGCCGTCAGAGGAAAGTGCAAGAGTCTTGGGATCCATGTTGTCAGAAAATGGAGAAACCATCGCAAATCCCTCATAACTCCTGATCTTTGGTCTCAGGATCTGAAGATGACATGCAGGCTGCCTTCAGGTGGGTGAATCCAAGGAAAGCATCCAGTTCGAAAGTACTGGCCAAGAACTAAAGACCAGTGTTGACCAACTCGATGGTGCGTTCATGGATATCTTCAAGCTCTCGCTTCAGCAGAGTGTGGTTCCCATCTTCTTCAAGTGGGCTTCAATCATACCGGTGCCCACGAACATCATAGTGACCTGCCTCAATGACCATCACCCAGTTGCACTTACATCCAGAGTGATGACGTATTTTGAGAGGATAATGATGAAGCATATCAGCTCCTCTCTGTGTGGCGACTTGGATCCGCTCCAATTTGCCCACTGAAGCAACAGGTCTACAGCAGATGCCATCGTATTGGCTCTTCATGGAACCCTGGAACATCTGGACAGCAAAGGTGCATACATCAGGATGCTCTTTATCAATTACAGCTCAGCATTTTCCCCTCAAAACTAATCAGTAAACTTCAAGACCCGGGCTTCAATACCTTCTTGTGCTATTGGATCCTGGATTTCCTTACTTCCAGACCCCAGTCAGTTCGGATTGGCAAAAACATCTCCTCCATGATCTCCATCGGCACAGGTGCAGCACGGGGCTGCGGTGCTGGGCTCTGCTCTACTCACTTTACACCTATGGCTAAATACAGCTCCGACACCATATTCAAGTTTGCTGATGATAGCACCATTGTGGGCTGTATCAAAGGTGGTGACACAGCAGCATAAATAAGGGAGATTGAAAATTTGGCTGAGTGGTATCATAACAACAAACTCTTCCTCAATGTCAGCAAGACCAAGGAGCTGATAGAAGATTTCAGGGGAGGGAAACCAGAGGTCCATGAGCCAGCCTTCATAGAAGGATCAGAGGTGGAGAGTGTCAGTAACTTTAAATTCCTGGGTGTCACTATCTCAGAAGACCTGTCCTGGACCCATCATATACTGTAAATGTAATCGCAAAGAAAGCACGACATCAACTCTACTTCTTCAGGAGACTGCGGAGACTCGGCATGACATATAAAAACTTTGACAAACTTCTATAAATGTGTCGTGGAAAGTGTATTGACTGGCTGCATCATGGCCCAGTATGGGAACAATGCCTTTGAATGAAAAATCCCACAAAAGGTAGTGGATTCGGCCCACTACATCATGGGTAAAGCCCTCCCAACCATTGAGCACATCTACATGAAATGCTGTCATAGGAAAGCAGCATCCATCATCAAAGATCCTCACCACCCAGGCCATGCACTTTTCTCACTGCTGCCCATCAGGTTAAGGTACAATTGCCTCAGGACTCGCATGACCAGATTCAGGAACAGTTACTACCCCTCAACCATCAGGCCTTTGAACAAAAGGGCATACTCACCTATTGAGATGCTCCCACAACCAATGGTCTCAATTTAAGGACACTTTATCTTGTTATTTCATGCATAAGAACATAAGAAACAGGAGCAGGAGTAGGCCATCTGGCCCGTCGATCCTGCTCTGCCATTCAATAAGATCGTGGCTGATCTGGCCATGGACTCATCTCCACGTACTTGCCTTTGCTCCATAACCCTTTGTTCCCCTGCTATGCAAAAATCTATCCAACCTTGTTTTAAAAATATTTACTGAGGTAGCCTCCACTGCTTCTTTGGACAGAGAATTCTACAGATTCACCACTCTTTGAGAAAAGAAGTTAACATAGAATAGTACAGCATAGTACAGGCGCTTCAGCCCACAATGTTCCTTCTCACCTTCATCCTAAATCTACTTCCCTGAATCTTGAGGCTATGTCCCCTAGTTTTATTCTCACCTACAAGTGGAAACAACTTTCCTGCCTCCATCTTATCTATTCCTTTCATTATTATGTTTCTATAAGAACTCCTCTCATTCTTCTGAATTCCAGTGAGAACAGTCCCAGACAACTCAATCTCTCCTCTTAGCCTAACCCCCTCATCTCCGGAATCAACCTGGTGAACCTCCTCTGCACTGCCTCCAAAGCCAGTTTATCATTCTTCAAGGAAGGAGACCAGAACTGCACACAGTACTCCAGGTGCGGCCTCACCCTTACCCTGTACAGTTGCAGCATAACCTCCCTGCTCTTAAATTCAATCCCTCTAGCAATGAAGCCCAACATTCTCTTTGCCTTCTTGATAGCCTGCTGTACCTGCAAATCAACCTTTTGTGATTCATGCACAAGCACTCCCAAGGTCTTCTGCACAGCAGCAAGCTGCAATTTTTTTTACCATTTAAATAATAATCTGCTCTTTCATTACAGATATACTGTATAGAGAGTAAAAGAGAATGGATAAGTAAAAGACTGCTCAAAAATGACGCTGGAGGGGTAGCAATTTTGGACAAAGAAATGTCAACAAATATAATAAGTATTATATTATTATAATATTACTGCTCTTGTTATTTATATATATTTGCCTTTGCACAGTTTGTTGCCTTCTATGCTCTACTTGATCTTTCATTGATCGTATTATAGTTACTATTCTATAGATTTGCTGAGTATACCCACAGGAAAAAGAATCTCAAGAGCTGTACATGGAGACATATACTGTATCTACTCTGATAATAAAATTTACTTTGAAATTTAGGATTGATCGGCAAGGCTGTGGACTAATTTTGGGGGACGTTCTGGCTCGCGTTTCATGTGCTCCTGGAATCTGGTTACTCTTCTGTTTTAGAGCAGTTTGATCAGGGCCATCAATGTGGACTGGGGCACTCTGGCAAAGAATGGGCCTGTGGCCTTCAGTATACAGGGTGATACCAAACTGAACCGAACTGAATATTACTGATTTGATGTTTGACATTCTATATGTTGTTCACTCGCTTTTTACCATTTGCGCTATTTTTTTCCCGCAAGTTGGGTGCTTGACGTCTTCTTGACTGGGTTCCATGGTGATTCATGGCTGCCTGTGAGAGGATGAATCTCAGTTGTATACATACTTTGATAATAAATGTACTTTGAATCTTTGAAAAGAAACGGTCTCAACACCAACCCTCTGCGGAACATCACCAGACACCAGCAGCTAACCAGAAAAGGCCCCCTTTACTCTCACTCCTTCCAATCAGCCAATCTTCTATCCATGCTTCCATCTTTCCTGTAATACCATGCACTCTTATCTTGCTAAGTAGCCTCATGTGCAGCACCTTGTCAAAGGCCTTCTAAAAATCCAAGTGAACAACATCACCCTGCCCGTTGTTTCCTCAAAAGGTTCCAACAGATTGCGAGGCAAGATTTCCCCTCAAGGAAACAATGCTGACTTTGGCCTATTTTATCATGTGCCTCCAAGTACCCCGAAACCTCATCCTTAATAAAGAACTCCAACATCTTCCCAGTACTGAAGTTAGGCTAACTGGCCTATGATTTCCTTTCTTTGGCCTCCCTCCCTTCCTAAAGACTGGACTGACATTTGCAGTTTCCCAGTCCTCCAGAACAATTTCAGAATCTAGTGTATCTTGAAAGATCATTACCAATGTCTCCAGAATTTCTTCAGCTGCCTTTTTCAGAACCCTGAGGTGCAGTCCGTCTGGTCCAAGTGATCTACCTACCCTCAAACCTTTCTGTTTCCCATACACCTTCTCGTTATTAACAGCAACTACACTCACTTCTGCCCTGTGACACTCACAAATTTCTGGCGTTCTGTTTGTGTCTTCCACAATGAAGACTGATGCATGATACAAAATACTTATTATATTTGTCCAACATTTCTTTGTTCTGTTTTACTACCCCTCTAGTGTCATTTTCTACCAGTCCAATATCTACTCTTGCCTCTCTTTTATTCTTTGTACAGAATATCTGTAAAAATTTTTGGTATCCTCTTTTGTTTCATTCTCTAGTTTTCCTTCATACTTCATCTTGTTTCCCTTATGACTTACTTAGTGACCTTCTGTTTGTTTTTGAAAACTTCCCACTCTTCAAACTTCCCAGTGAATTTTGCAATATTTCATGCACTCTCTTCACCTTTTATGCTGTCGTTGACCTTTCTTGTCGGCCACATTTGCCTCATCCTCCCTTTAGAATACTTCATCTTTGGGACGCATCTATCCTGTGCCTTCTGAATTCCTCCCCAACACTCCAGCCTTGTTGCTATGCCATCATCCCTACCAGTGCCCCTTCCAATTAATGTTGGCCAGCTCTGCTCTCATGTCTCTGCATTTTCCTTTACTCAACTGTAATTCTGATACACCTGACTTTACCTTCCTCTCAAACTGTAGGGAGAATTCTATCATATTCTGTTCACCGCCTCCTGAAGGTTGCTTTACCATAAGTGCCTAATCAAATCTAGTTCATTATACAACATCTAATCCAGAATTTTCTTTTCCTCCATGGGCTGAAGCATAAGCTGCTCTAGAAAGCATCTCGCAGACATTCTACAAATTCCCCCTCTTGGGATTCAGCACCAACGTTAATTTCCCAATCTACCTACATGATCCCCCAGGACAATTGTAACATTGCCTTTTTTACATGCGCTTTCTGTCTCCTGTTGTAATTTCTATCCTGTATCCTGCGTAACTTTCAATATATAATTCCCATCAAGATCTTTTTACCCTTGCAGTTTTTCAATTCTACCCATGAGGATTCTATATCTTCTGATCCAAGATAACCTCTTTCTCAGAATTTGATTTCATTATTTATCAACAGAGCCACACCACTCCCTCTGCCCACCTACCTGTCCTTTCGATACAATGTGTATCCTTGGATATTAAGCTTCCGACTATGATCCTCTTTTCAACCATGACTTATTGCTACTTATAACATCATACCTGCAAACTCTAACTGGTTTGAGACCATCTACCTTATTCTGTATGCTGCATGCATTCAAATATACTGTATTCATCAACCTTTTCGATTTTGCCCTCTTGTTACACTTCAACTCATCCAACTAACTGCAATTTTGCCCTGTCATCTGCCTGTCCTTCCTCACAGTCTCAGTACACACTGCATCTACTTGCATACCAACTGTCCCATCTTCAGCCCAATCACTCCAGTCCCATCCCCCTGTGGAATTAGTTTATTGCTTTCCCAACACCTCCAGCTAACCTGCCCTTAAGGATATTGTCCTTCTTGGGTCCAGGTGTAACCTGTCCTTTTTGAACAGATCATACTTTCCCCAATGATCCTAAAATCTGAAATACTACCCCCTGCACTAATTCCTCAGCCATGCATTCATTTGCCAAATTATCTTATTCTTACCTTTAGAGGTGCATAGCACAGACAACAATCAGGTGATTACAACCCTAGAGGTCCTGCTTTTCACTGTTCTACCTAATTCCCTATATTCTCACTCCAGGACCTACTCCCATTTCCTATCTAGGTTGTTGGAGCCAATGTGTACCACAAATACTTGCTGCTCAACCTCCCCCTTTAGAATGCTGTGGACCTGATCTGAGATATCCCTGACCCTGGCACCTAGGAGGCGATATACCATCTAGGTGGCTTTTTCACATCCACAGAATCTCCTCCCTGTTCCTTAAGCTATAGAATCCCCTTTAATTAGTGCCTCCTCTTCTCCCCGCTTCCCTTCTGAGCCACAGAGTTAGAGTCGGTGCCAGAGCCCTGGTCACTGTGGCTTTCCCCTGGTAGGAAGATGATTCAACTCTGGTCCCGCCTCAGTGCATTTGCTTTTATCCCTGACTGTATCACCTCTCATTCTGGACAATTGCCTTGGTTCTATCCTCCAGGAACCTAAAGTTATATCAGGTTCATTTCCATCCCACCCTTATACTTTCCAACTTACAGTGACTCCTGTCGAATGCACACAGTCTTTTTCCATGAAATTGGGAAATCAAAAACTAGAGGGTATAGGTTTAAGGTGAGAGGGGAGAGGTTGAACAGGAATCAGAGGGGCATCTTCTTCCCACAGCAGATGGTCAGTATATGGAATAAGCTTCCAGAGAAGTGGCTGAGGCCAGACCATTAACAACATATAAAATGCACTTGGACAGGAAAGGTATTGGATTTGCACACTAGTATGCTTCCATGGGTGTGTTCATCTGAAAGTTTTGCAGAGGCAGGAAGCCCAACTTTGTGCCTGGCCACAGAATACCCTGGATGGAGATCACCGAATAAGTTGCAGATATTTCAGCTGATTTCCCACAAAAGACGACATTCAAAGCATGGCATTTTATCCTTTGCAGGACCGCTGAGGCAACAAACGATGTTGTTGAAGAAGGTATAGCATTTCACTGTAACTTTAATACAGTGCTGTAGAAGATGACCAGTACCCTGGTATGTACCTTGCGTCCATTTCCATGAGCAAATACACACCTGTGGGGCAGGATCATGCTCCAAGCAGCTACTATTTTACAGTGTGAATTACATACCAACAATCTAAGTGGGTGCTCGCACTACAGGATGTTGCACACTCACATGGTGCACACTCCACATACTGATATGGTGCATACTCACACACTCACTTGGTGCACATTCACACATTTTCATGGTGCACACTCACATTCTGCACACCCACACACTCATAAGGTGCATACTCACATTGTGCACACTGTACACTTCGATGTACATGGGACAAATGAACTCCTCTTTGCACACTCGCACAATGCACATTCACTTTCAGGGACTCTACAACTCCTTTTCTCGGTGTTATTTATTTATTTACTTGTTTACTATTGTAATTGCAGTTTGTCCTCTTTTGCACACTGGTTGTTTGTTAGTCTTTGGATATGTGTAGTTTTTCATTGCTTCTATTGTATTTTGTTTTACTGTGAATGCCCGCAAGAAAATTAATCTCAGTGTAGTATATGGTGACATATGTACCTTGATAATAAATCTTCTTTGAACTTTGAGAGAGAGAGAGAGATGAGCTGGACTGTTAGCGCTAAACACACTGAGAATTTTTCATGTCAAGTCTTTCCCAGGTCAAGAACAGCTAGTGGGAGTGAAGCGTTAAGGGGCGATGAATGGCCTCCTACCTTGATCCTTTCAATGTGTTTACACCTAATGGATATTGTTGGGAAGAGTAGTCACTTTTACAATGTAGAAGGGGTCTCCTCCCCTCATTACCGGCCAATGAGGGAAGAAGGTGGTTATTTAAGGCACCCGACGGATGAATAATGTAGCAGAGCTCTGAGACCCATTAATTTTCAGGGTAGGTTATGTTGATCAGGTGAAATGTCTTGCAGTTTGCAGAGCCTCTCGTAGTGGCAGAACTCTTTGTATTTGGGAAGTTCAGTTGCATTCCAATAACAAATGTGTTTAACTTAAAACTTAGTCTGAACATTCATTGCATCTAGCAATTTTGTTTCTAGGCATTCAATCATCAATGGCATTTGTTGAAAGCTTAGAGCTTTCACCTTGTGCTTTGACAGGTCCATTATGGTGCTGGATACGAAGTCACTTCCATGAAGGCCAGGAGTAAAGATTTACATTTTTCTAGCACCTCTTGCATCCCTTTCAGGGCATCCCCAAACGCTTTACAGCCAATGAAGTACTCTGCAGTCATTGCCAGAATGTACTATGCACAGAAAATAATATGTTGTCCCAAAACGGAAAATGCATCAAGTTCTTCCCGAGACAAAGTGAAACCGATGATGCACTTGCCCTGTTTGCCTTTGGCTTAATGCAGATCAAAAATTATCCACAGAGGGAACTGATAGATTTTGCATTGTTTGTCTAACCCTCTGCAGCGTTGTCACTTGTTAACCAGCATGAGTCATTAAACAACTGTGACCTTTGGAGACAACTACTGTCAGCTTTCCTTTAACAAGAGGCTTACATTTTCATCTTCAGAACTGCGTATTAGCTCCCAAGATCCTACATAACAACATTTGGCAGAGAAGATAAATGTTTAATGAGAAACACTAGTAAGAGGCAATGATCAATTGAGGATTACAGTTTTATGACAAGCACCAAGCATGCCTTTCTCCAGTAATCTACTCCGTCAATCTTGAACAAAGCATTGTATTTTAAATCCAGAAAGTCAGGATGCTGAAAATAAATGATAAAATCCGAGATTTTGTATGTCCATTTATCTTGTCTATATTTTCTTTGTGGATAACTTTATTATTTATTTTAATGCTGGCACAGTAGTGTAGTGGTTAGCACAATGCTTTACAGTACCAGAGACCTGGGTCCAATTCCCTCCGCTATATGTAAGGAGTTTGTACGTTTTCCCCATGACTGCATGAGATTCCTCCGGTGCTCCTGTTTCCTCCCCCAATTCCTCCTACGTTTCGGTTGGTAGGCTAATTGGTCATTATAAATTGTCCCATGATTAGCCTAGGGTTAAATCAGGAGGAGGGGTGTTTTCTGGCAGTGCAGCTCTAAGGGCCGAAGGGCCCGTTCCGAGTTGTATCTGAATAAATAACAAAGTAATGTGCCAAATTCGAGTCTCCCCTTGGCAGCTTATGGAGTAAGGTGCGTTTCTCACAGCTCCATCTTTTACAACTCACTTTCCACTTCGTTTAAAGTTTGAAGATTTATTACTTTTGCTGAAGGATTTACGATTTAATTACGATGGCTGATATTGGATCTGGAATTGAATTAAGAGGTGGCAAAACTCTTCCCGAAGCTGAACAAACAAAGAAATCAGAGGAAGTCTCCACTTCAGAAAGAATGCTCTCTTTAATAGAAGATATAGATGCTAAGATTGGTATGGTAGACACCAAAATCGATAAGCTGACGAACGCTAATGCAAAGCTTCAAAAAACTATTTTCGCTGTTCAGGAATCTTTGAAGAATCTGGAAGATCAATATCAGAGCACTCATAGAATGGAAAGAGAACAGGAGTCAATGAGTCAAACTATTAAAGAATAAGAACTGAAGTTATCTTCTATGGAAAAGAAAATTAATGAGGTTACTTCGGAGTTATTAAGAATTAAGAAGAAATTGATCGTTCTGGAAAGCAGAAGTCGCAGGATGAATTTACGCATACTGGGTTTGCCTGAAAATACGGAAACCGGTGAGCTACTAAAGTTCTTTTTGAACATGTTATATTCACTTTTCAGTGGGATTCTTGAAGCCTGTCCGCTACTGGACAGAGCTCACCGAATTCGACGTCCCAAGCCTTCAGCTGAAATGAAACCTCGTCTTATTATAGTATGTCTGCATTACTTTACAACCAAAGAAGCTATTCTTTGAGATGCAAGGAAAAGGGATAAGCTAATTTATGATGGAGCAAAGATTCGTATAGTTGAAGAATTTACCCCAGATATTTATGCTGAACGAATTAAATGCCAGCAAATCATAGCTGAACTTTATAAGATTAACTGTCATCCCTCTCTGCGTTATCCGGCTCGTCTGATAATTACTCCACCTAATTCTCGTTCAAAACGGATTGACTCCTCAGAAGATGGTTGGAAATTTGTAAAGTCTATTTCGTAAGCAATTTGAATAGTTAATCCTTAGCTGGGAGCTGTTTGTAGCGGCTTTGATGAAAGTCCGTTCCATGTTTTATGAGTGCCCAGACATGGACTTGTTTGATTTACTCAGATCCGTTGTTGATTGCTTTAATAGTTAATATAGTTTTGGACTTAATAATGTGCCAAATTCAGTTGGTTTTCTAGTAGTTACATCATTTGACTTGACACTTCCTTTACTTTGAAAATGACAGTCACTTTCTGTGGTCACACTCAACACTGAAAATATTTCCAAAGAAAACTGCTAATTATTTCTCCAGTGAGATTGAGAGTTAATTCTTTAACAATGAATGAAATTAACATTTCGAATGCTGTCAATACTCAGGAGCTGGAGAAATCATCTCACATTACAATTATTTTCTTAAAGTTAGGGGACAACTAAAAGCAAATTGATGAAATCAATTCAATGAACGTTTCAGCACAGCAATGTTGGGTGTGTGATCAACAGCTTGGAGAGGATGTCAATAGCTGTGCATAGTAACAACTGGGGAAGAAGACTGGGTAGACCGGAACTAGGGGGTCACTGTTTAAAAATCACAGTCAAGTCATTTGGGAATGAAACAAGAGGACTCCACAAACTGTGGTAAAAATTAGAATTCTGTAAATGGCAACCAATGATAGATCAATCATTAGTTGGAAATCTCCAACCTAATAGATTATGAACATATCAATCAATAGTAAGCCCTCAGAACTACTCTATCAATTAATAAAATCATGGCTGATCTAACTGCAAACATCTCCAAATTCCCTCTTGGTCTCAGTAACCGATTACCCAATGGCTTATTGAGAATGCATCCATCTCTATCTTACAAACCTCCAATGAGTCTACTTCTACCATCTCCCAAATCAAAATGCAGCCAGCGAAGTAGATCTTTTGAACTGTATGAAGGGGAACAACTGATTGATGGAGATTGGCATTTGGGAAGTTTAACAATGGTAGCAGCCCCAGTACAGGAATGAACTAACACAAGGAAAATGATTCAGTTTTGAGACCATTCTAATGACTTTAATGTCAGACAACACTAATGTCCTTATCAAACTGTACTGCAAATGATAAGCAGTAACATGGGTGAGGTGCCTCCAAGACTTACACATAGTGCATCATCATGTCTTTAGCAGATGCTAGAAGGGTGGAGATATGTCACTACTGAAGGAGGTATAATGCGCTCCTTCCCTCCGCTAGACTACAGGTCACCCCTGGGCGAGGTGTAGCACCTGTGTAACCCCCCAATCACGGTCATGTGACACCATGGGAGCAGGTGGTGGATGGTCCTATGAGCAGCTGGTGCATATCACAAGTCCTTGTTATGCGACCACTGACGCCAGGCAGACAATCTCTGAAGAGTATGGATAATGGCTGGGGTCACCCATCTTGCCCAGAAGAAGGCAATGGCAAACCACTTCTGTAGAAAAATCTGCCAAGAACAATCATGGACATGGAAAGACCACGGTCGCCCCTGTCATATGACATGACACATAACAAATGAACGAACGCAGTTCACTTTCTCTGCACTAATCGTGTAATAAATTTCTTAATTCAGCTATGTGTTTCATGCGCTTTGCAAAATTCCAAGGCTGGCAAAGTGATGCAGCTAACGGAGCTGCTGTCAGACTGTGCCAGCAACCTGAGTTCAGTCCTTGCCTCGAGCTCTGTGTGTGTGTGCTTGCACCTTGGTGTTGGTATTGAATTTGCTTTATTATTGTCACATGCACTGAGGCACAGTGAAAAGCTTGCCCTGATACTGTTCATACAGATCAGATCATTACGCATTGCACTGAAGTAGAACAAGGTTAAACAATATCAACACAGAATAAAGTGCAACAGCTACAGAGAAAGTACAGTACGCGCAAACAGTATAGTACAAGATCATAATGAGGTAAATTGCCCCGAGAGAGTGGTAGAATTTGGGGGGGGGGGGTTGATGGGAGAGTGGAGAGAATAAAATGGGATTAGCGTAGGATTGGGTGCTCGCTGGTCATTGTGGACCTGAGTTGAAGATCCCATTTCCTTACTGTATAATTTTGTGACTGTACGGGTGTGCTGGAGTATGCCTCTGTGAAATGAAGCTCAGGCAATGATACTGCTGTTACAGTATGTGCTAACAGAGTCAGAGTCATATAGTACTACAACATAACAACAGCCTCTTCTGTCCACGTTGTCCATGGCAGCCTGGTCTTCTGCCTATTCTCATCTACCTGTACCATTGCCCTCCATACCCCTCTCATCCATTACATATTCAAACTTCCCTTAAACGTTACAACTGACATACCTGTCCTTGCTTCCGCATCCTCTTCCACACCATGCTCTGCAATTAAACAGATAAGCCTTGTTAAACATGGTTGTCTGAGAAAAGGCAATCAAGCTTAGTTAGTGCTCAGGTTCAATCGATTGTCATTTGTTCCTGAAATAGAATACACAATTACTGAGCTCTTTTCCGCATGTGTCCAAATGACAAAAATAAAGTTTATATATATATACAACACCTCTTGCATCTATTTCAGAACATCCCTAAATGCTTTACAGAGGCTTGCATTTATCTACCATCTCCCGCCTCTCTTTTAGGACATCCCCAAATGCCTTACAACCAATCGAGTACTCTGTCTTCTCAACAGATGCTGAAATCTGAAGCAACATACGAGATATTGAAGGAATTCAACAGTCAGGCAGCATCTATGGAAGGAAATGAACAGTCAGCATTTCAGGTCAAGACCCTTCATCCCATCTGGAGTGGAGGCAGTTCAGGAAAGGTTCACTTGATTGATTCTTGTAATTAAGATATTGATATTGGAAGAACAATTGGTACATACTGCGATTTGGAAGAGCAAGAGGTGATTCTGAAGGAACTTGTCATGGCAAATGTTAAGTGGTTCAGCAGGGGTATTTCACAAGAAGTTACCCAAGCTCTCTTCTTATTCAGTGAAGAACTTAGGTCCCACACCACCAGGTTCAGAAACAGTTATTACCCTACAACCATTGGGCTCCTGAACCATCATGGATAACTTCACTTACCTCAAATTTGAACTGATTGTACAACCTATAGGCTTGATTTCAAGTGCTCATTTCCTCAGTTTTTTATATGCACAATTTGTCTTCTTCTGATCATTGTTAGTTTGTCATTCTTAACTTATGGATAGTTTTTCATAAGTTCTACTGTATTCCTTTATTGGGCTCACTTTCAAGGGTTCTTCAACTCATGTTCTTGACATTTATTGCTTATTTATTTTGTATTATTATTATTATTATTTCTTTCTTTTTCTACTTCCAGTTTGTTGTCTTTTGCACGCTGGTTGCACACCCAGTTGGTGCGGTCTTTTATTGATTCTATTATGGTTATTGGATTTATTGAGTTATGCCTGCATGAAAATGAATCTCAGGGTGACATAGTACTGTAGTATTTTTATGTATTGCACTGTACTGCTGCTGCAAAATGAAAACAAATTTCATACCATATGTGTGTGATAATAAACCTGATTCTGATATGGGTCTCTATTGTGGACTGAGATGGGAAGGAGGCAGGGAGAGGGGAGTCATGGTTAGAAGAACAGGAAGGGAGAGTGGAGGAAGCGGGAAGCACCAGAGAGACATTCTGTAATGTTCAATAAACCAATTGTTTGGCTTACCTGGTGTCTCAGGGCTGGGTGTGTCTGCACCCGTCCCGCACCCGTCCCACATGCCTCTCGCCATTCCCAACACTCTTTGCTCCCGCCAGATTTACTAACTCACTCACCGCTCCACTTTGACACATACAGTACTGTGCAAAAGTCTTAGTCACCATATATATGTATATCTGCCTAAGACTTTTGCACAGAACTGTAAACGGTGACAGGTATGCACTTTGGTAATACATTTACTTTGAACTTTGAACTTTTGTACATTGGTTGTCAGCTTTCGTTTGTGGGTAGTTTATCATGATTCCATTGCATTTCTTTGTTCTGCTGTGAATACCTACAAGACAATGAATCTCAGGATAGTATATGGTGACATATACATACTTTGATATTAAATTTATTTGGAACTTTGAGTCAGTCCATCAAGCCTATCCCATGTTCAAAACAATCATGGCTATTCCGCGCTGGCCTCAACTCCACTTCTGTGCCAGTTCCCCAGTCTTCAATTCCTCTATTCTCAAATACTCGTTCATCTTCACTTTAAATATATCTAATGATAATAAGACCATAAGATTTAGGAGCAGAAGTAGGCCATTTGGCCCATCGAATCTGTGCCACCATTCAATCATGGGCTCATCCAATTCTTCCAGTCAACCCCATTCCCCTGCCTTCTCCCCATACACTTTGATGCCCTGGCTAATCAGGAACCAATCTATCTCTGACTTAAATGCACCCAATGACTTGGCCTCCACAGCCACTCATGGCAACAGATTCCACAGATTTACCAACCTCTGACTAAAGTAATTTCTCTGCATCTCTGTTCTAAATGGACGTCCTTCAATCCTGAAGTCATGACCTCTTGCCCTAGACTCAACTACCATGGAAAATAACTTTGCCATATCTAATCTGTTCAGGCCTTTTAACATTCAGAATGTACGGCATCCACCACCCTTGGGCGCAGAGAATTCCAGAGATAAATCATGCCTTTCAATAAGGAATTGGTGTGAATAGTTTCTGCATTTGATCCAGATTGTTTGTTGCATCGGAGCAAACAAACCAGGTTCACAAGTATCAGGGTTACTCTGATTGCTCTTTCAAATATGCATTACAGGCTCATGTACTACACAGACTGACCTTGGGCTTCATACAAACAATATTATTAAATTCAAAAGTTCAATGTGTATACACACACACACATTCATGCTTATGAATAGCAGAACTGGTTTCCTCTCTCCCTCCACTTTAGGTAATTATTTTTCTTATCACTTTGATGCCAATCATTACTGATGGATAGATAAGATACCTTATTGATCCCAAAGGAAATTACAGTGTCACAGTAGCATTATAAGTGCACAGATATACAAACATACAACCATCAGAAGAGAAGAAAGAAAGAAGAAAAAAAAAAGTTACCTCAAACAGTCTAACAGGAGGTGTCATCACTTCCCCCAGCAACAGATTGACTCATTATTGAGCCTAAAGGCCAAGGGCAAGAATGACCACATATGACGCTCTTTGGAGCAGCACAGTTGTCTTTGTATGTTACTAAAACTGCTCCTCTGTTCAGCCAAATTAGCATACAGAGGGTGAGAAACATTGTCTAGAATTGCCAGGATTTTCTGTAGGTCCTTTGTTCTACCACAGCCTCCAGTGTCCAGTTTGACTCCTGTAACAGAGCCAGCCTTTCTAATCAGGTTATTGAGCCTGTTGACATCACCCATGTTGATGCCATTACCCCAGCTCACCACCGCATAGTAGATTGTACGGACGACGACAGAGTAGTAGAACATGTGAAGGAGAGGCCTGTAGACTTCAAAGGACCTCAGTCTCCTCAGGGAGCTGAGGCGACTCTGGTCCTTCTTGTACGCAGCCGCTGTGTTGATGCTCCACTCAAGTCTGTCATCCAGGTGCATCCCCAGGTACTTGTAGGTCCTCACCACATCCACGCCCTCACCATCAATAGTAACAGGGAGCAGTGCAGACTTAGTTGTCCTGAAGTCCATCATCATCTCGTTTGTCTTACTGATGATGAGCAGCAGATGATTCAGCTTGCACCATTGACAAAGGCCTCTTCAGGGCCCTATATTCATCCTCCTGCCAACTCTTTATACACCCAATTATTGATGAGTCATCAGAGAATTTCTGCAGACGACATGAACCAGTGTTGTATCTGAAGTCCAAGGTATACAGGGTAAACTGGAAGGGAGCCTGTGGGGTGCCAGTGCTGCTTATAGCCATGTCTGACACACAGCTCTGAAGCCACATAAACTGTAGTCTGCCACTGTAGACGTGTGACTACCATACTGAGTGATTTTTGCTTATTTTAAATTTAGGGACAAATACAACTTATGGATGTAAGGATGTTTTAGGGGGATGACTTGCAACAGTTCCATATACTTTCAAATATTTCTCTTCACACATTTTGAGCAATCTTTAGTCCAAGTATTATGTTTAAATACAAAAATATAATTAAGTTGAGATTGGTGAGATTTAACTCAAGGATGCCACATCACTGCCTCACAAAACCAAAGACCCTGATTCAGTCTTCCGCCTCCAGTGCTGGCTGTGTGGAGTTTGCACGTTCTTCCCATGACAGTGTGGGTTTGCTCCGGGTGTTCTGATTTCCTCCCACATCCTAATGACGTGCTGACTGTAAAATTAATTGGCCATGCTAAATCATCCCTTGTGCACAGGTGAGGGGGGGGGTTGGAACTGGGGGGTTGGAAGCATGAAAAATATTAGGGACCAACAAAGGATTAGTGCAAGTGATGGTGGATAGTCAGCACAGATTCAGTGGGTTGAATTACTTGTTTCTGTGCTCTCTCTCACTCTCTCTCTGTATCATTCTATAATTTATTGAAGTATTTGATTAATCAGTTAAGGAGAAATAATTCCTATGGTAAAAGAAGAGGACAATATTAAAAGTAGGTAGCAAGAATGGTGAAGGAGAATGTTTCTCTTATGCATTTAGACCCAGAATGTCCTGTGTGAGGAAAAGTGACATCACTAAACAGTAGTATCTGATGAAGGAGAAAACTGCAGAAATCTGTTGCACTTGGAAGAATAACAGTTCAGCACAGACTAGATGGGCTGAAGAGCCTGTTTCTGTGCTGTAAGGCTATTTCACTCTGTAACTATGGGGGGAAAAGCAGGATACTGGAACAATTCAGATTTACGTTCAGATTAGTTTATAGTCACGCACACCGGGGTGCAATGAAATTTTTGCTCCTGTGAAGCTCACAGAGTAAACAGTACACATGTTAAGAATAAATACAGGGAATACAACAAAGGGCCTGTGCTGTGTCTGTAAGTGTTCTATGTTCTATTTAAAGTGACAATAACGAACGAGGTAGAATAAGGGTTTGAGAATGTGACAGTACCACTGGGAAGGGGCTATGAAAAGGGAGATTGGTTCAGAAGTCCGATAACAGTGGTGGAGGAGCCATTGTTGAATGTGGTCATCTGGGCTTTCAAGTTCCTGTATCTTCTCGGAGAAGGTAGAAGAGAGAAAAGGGAATGGCCAGGGTAGCAGGTGTCCTTGATGACTTTGTTAGCCTTCCTCATGCAATACACCGTGAAGATGGGTGGAAGGATAAGCCTGTGATGGACTGGGTAGTGACGGACGTTCAAGAAGCTGACCTGGGCATAGAGTTTCCTCATAAAATGGATCATTTTATGATTCTAGTACTGTTGCTCAGTTATCCATTTTCTGAATACATACACACTGGGAGATAGCTTGTTTATTTAGAAACTAGTACTGTTAGCTTGCTGAATCTATGAAGAAGTAAATAAGGAGATAAGGATAAATCTATACTCACCTTCTGGAAACTGCAATTCGCATGCATTTAACAGGGCCATATTGCACTATTGATCATCTCTTTACAGTGCTACGTACATTTTTACCCTTGAGTATTATGTCACTTCTTTAAAGTCCATGTTTTCAACAGGGAAGGTGACATGTAATGCCAGAGGAGAAACCTTGGAAAACAAGCAGCTGATTCTATAAACGGGATTTCAAAATAGTATCTGTAAACTGTGCTGAATTGAACTGAACAAAAATCAAGGAGTTGTAGATTCAATCTGACACAGATCTAGTTTACAGCTGAAGTTAATTAAGATCTTCATCACTGACAGTAATCTGCACATGAGGGTTGTTACAGAAAGGGAACATTGTGAACTCATTGAATTATAAAGCTTGGGCAAAGGCCTGCTGGCCAATTTGACAATGCCTGTCAAGATGCCCATCTAAGTTAGCCCCATTTGCCCATTTTTGGGCTCATATCCATCTGTACGTTTCATATCCATGTACCTGTCCAAATGTCTTTTAAATGTTGTTATTGAACTTGCCTCAACCACCTCCCCTGTCAGCTCATTCCATATATGCAATACCCTCTGTATGAAGATGTTGCCTCTCAGCTTCTTCTTTTTAATTTACCTTCTCAATTCAAACCTATGTCCTCTATAGTTTCTTATTCCCATTCCCTGTGTGTATTCTCTCTATCTATGAACCTCATGATTTTATACCTCTCTATAAGGTCACCACTCAGTCTCCTATGTTCCAAGGTACAAGGTCCATACCTGTCCAATCTCTCCCTACAACTTAATCCCTTGAATCCTGGCACCATCCTTATTCATCTTCTTTGCACTCTTTCCATGTGAATAACATCTCTCCTCGAACTAAAACTACACAATACTCTAAATACAGCCTCATCAATGCCTTGCACAATTGCAACATATTGTCCCAACTCCTATATTCAATGCCCGTACCAAGATGCCTGCTCAGATTATCTGTGTCAATTCAATCAAGCTGATCTTGATCCTGAACTCACACTGATGAAACTGGCCTCACTCCTATACTGTGCAAGATAGACATGGTTCCTTTGGAGAATCGAAGAATTGATGGTTACGAGGACCAGACACAGAAGAATTGAGGCCAGCATAGTTCAGCCGTGATCAATAACGTTGAGTTTACTGTCAGATGTGCAAGTATGTACGTAAAGCAGGTATTTATTTATTGAGATGCAGAATGGAATAGGCCCCTCTGGCCCCTCGAGTCACACTGCCCAGTGATCCCTCAATTTAATCCTCGACTAAATCACAGGACAATTTACAATGACCAATTAACCTGCCAACTAGTACCTCTTTGGAATGTGGGAAGAAACCGGAGCACCAGGAGGAAACCCAAGTGGTTTCAGGGAGAACGTACCAAATCCTTACTCCCTTACGGGAATTGAATCCAGGTCACCTGTACTGTAAAGCGTAGTGCTACCCACTACACTACCGCGCTGACCAATGTGAATGCACAGGTGTACTTGCAGCAGCATCACAGGTGCAGAGCATCATATAAGCAGCATTCACAAGAAACTAAACATACTTTTTACAAGATCACAATTAGAGCAAAAGAAAAACAAAGGTTCATTGTAGTGTGACGTGGTCATCATGTTGCTAAACTTAGGTAGTAATTAGGGTTGTGCAGATTGGTTCAAAAGCCAAATGATTGAAAGGAAGTTCTTGAACCTAGTAACAAACAAGAGAAAATCTGCAAATGCTGGAAATCCAAGCAACATGCACAAAATGCTGCCTGGCTGCTGAGTTCCTCCAGCATTTTGTATGTATTGTTCTTGAACCTAGTGGTGTGGGACTTCAGGCTTCTGCTGCTCCTGCCAAATACTTGCTGCAAAAAGGTGGCATGTCCCAGATGGTGGGGGAGTCTTGATGGGCCAAATGGCCTATTCCAGCTCCTGTTTTCTTGCATTCATTCATTACCTCAGGACATTCCAATGCATGCCATAGCCAAATGTTGTTAAGTATATTCAGACTGAGGTATTGCTTAGCTAGCAGATAGTATAGGTCAGCAAACCCAAGCATGGCTGGTAGAAGACTTGCATTAGAATTCTACTTAAGAAGTTAGAACAGAGATAGAAACAAACAGGTAGCAATCCCATGGAAACAAAGCTCACCTGTTGTTGCTTTGTAGATAGGAACAATGAAAATTATCCCAGAATTGGATTACATGGTGCTATCATTTGTATATTCAGATCCTGCCACAACAAAAAAACAAAACCTAAGGGATTTGTGAATGTTGCACACATTTTATGCTTTACTGATAATATTTATTATTTGTTTATTTCCTCATGTCTTACAAGGAGGCCATTGAGCCCATCCAGACCATGAAGACACCTTGTATGATCCCATCAGACCAAGTCTCTCACTTATTTCCCTGAAGCTTTTTCTTCCTTCACCTTCCCCATTCACCAGCCACTGAGCCACATTCACTGGAGTTAATTTATAACAGCTAATGAACCTGCAGAATTGTGATGCTTTAGGACGTGGGCGGAAACTAGAGCATCTGGAGGAAACAGGGAGGACACATTAGCTCCACGCAGACAGCGCTGTGGGCCAGGGTCACTCACACATCATGAGTTCGAGATCTTCTGTGGCTCTGTCACCTTAATATCAGCGACCCCTCTCCTGATACAAATACTGGCCACTGATTGTATTTCATGACTGTGGTTGTCAATAGCTTGTGTATGACCCACCTTGTCCCGAGGGCATTCATCCAGGATCCGCTCCTCAGCGCAGGGTGACACCTCTGCGTCGCCAAGTAGGACCAGCTGATCTCTGGCCACAATGGGAAACTTACACAACTGGGCACTCTTCCAAGGGGATGCACAATAATTTACTTTTGGATGACCCTATCCCTCCCAAATCTCTCACCGCCAAACCCAAAACTCCACTGGATACAATCTGCTGAGGATACTCAATCCCTACTAACATCTACTGTATCCCCTTCCCACCCCTGATTACAAAGGCAATCCCAATTATTGACTAATTCTTGCCCCCATCTCCACCACTCTCAATACACAGAAGCAATGAATCATCAAAATTCCTCAATGTTTTCCCTCACTACTCTACCCCTCCCTGGGCATCTCTGACCCTTGATCAAGCACAAACCTCAGATCTACTTCAGTTCATTGAGGTGCCTGAATTATGTTAAGGAAAAGATTGAAGAGCCCAACATATATTTAATATCCTTAGCCTCAGCCACCATTGAAATTCCCAATGGTGCCACCACAGACAAAAGGCATGCCAGTGGCTAAATTTCCTTATGAGTTTGAGGAGATGTGGTATTTTTTTGTTTATTTATTTACTTCGAACTACAGATTGGAACAGGTCCTCCTGGCCCAATAAGCCACACCACCCAGCTCAATAAGTCAAATCTCTTACTTAATATCACCAAAGACTCCAGCGAATTATATACTAATGCACAGTGGAGAGCATTCTGACTGGTTGCATCACCGTCTGGAATAGAGACGCTAACACACAGGATGGTAGCAAGCTGCAGAGCGTTGTAAACTCAGCCAGCTCCACCATAAGCACTAGCCTCCCCACCATCGAATACACCTTCAAAATGCAATGCGTCAAGAAGGTGGCATCCACTTTAAGGACGCTCACGATCCAAGACATGCTCGCTTCTCATTACTGCTGTCAACAGGGAGGCATGTGAGCCTGAAGACGCACATTCAATCTTTTAGGAATAGTTTCATCCCTCAGCTATGAGATTTCAGAACAGTCAAAGAATCCGTGAACACTACCTCATCATTCTGCTCTCTTTTTTATATATTGTTAATGTAATTTATAGTAATTTTTATATTCTGCACTGTACTGCTGCTGTAAAACAAAAAAATTCACAGCATACATCAGTGATAATAAATGTGATTCTGATTCTTATTCACTGCTTATTTCTGAATGCTCTAACTAATCCAACTCTAGTGTGACCAACTGGTCTCCAGCCAATCCTTTCCGCTCTTTCATCTTTTACTTTCCTTCTTCAGCTCTGAAGTTCTGTGATACCACAAACGCTAGAGTACTTTTTCTACTTCCTAAAGTTGATTATGTAAATTTATCACGCAGAATATGCATTCACTTTGGAGGTGAAGAGCAGAATACTCAAGCTGATGCCGATAAATGGTGACTCTTTGCATGCAGCTCCAATGGGAATAGTCAAACACAGTGGATTCCAGATAATTGGAACACATCGGGACCAATACATTTAACCTCAATTAAGCGGCTGCCCCAACTAATTAGAGTTTCTTGAAAATAGTTATAAAGGTATCAAAACACAATCTAATCTGAACTAACAAATTATGCATTACAATGAAATACACAACCGATTAGAACACATCCAATATACGACAGTATTACAAAACTGTGTATTAATTCCTAATAGTTATTGACAGAGGAATTGTATGCTGCTGTGTTCGTTTGATTGAATGTAATTCAGTGTGGACAATAGAAAATAGGTGCAGGAGTAGGCCATTTGGCCCTTCGAGCCAGCACCGCCATTCACTGTGATCATCCACAATCAGTACCCCGTTCCTGCCTTCTCCCCATATCCCTTGACTCCACTATCTTTAAGAGCTCTATCTAACTCTTGCCTGAAAGCATCCAGAGAATTGGCCTCCACTGCCTTCTGAGGCAGAGCATTCGACAGATCCACAACTCTCTGGGCGAAAAAGTTTTTCCTCAACTCCGTTCTAAATGGCCTATCCCTTATTCTCAAATTGTGGCCTTTGGTTCTGGACTCCCCCAACATTGGGAACATGTTTCCTGCCTCTAGCGTGTCCAATCCCTTAATAATCTTACATGTTTCAATCAGATCCCCTCTCATCCTTCCAAATTCCAGTGTACACAAGCCCAGTCGCTCCAATCTTTCAACATATAACAGTCCCACCATCCTGGGAATTAAGCTCCTGAACCTCCGCTGCACTCCCTCAATAGCAAGAATGTCCTTCCTCAAATTTGAAAACCAAAACTGTACACAATACAGTACTCCAGTGTGGTCTCATCAGGGCCCTGTACAACTGCAGAAGGACCTCTTTGCTCCTATACTCAACTCCCCTTGTTATGAAGGCCAACATGCCATTAGCTTTCTTCACTGTCTGCTATACCTGCATGCTTACTTTCAGTGACTGATGAACAAGGATACCAAGATCTCGTTGTACTTCCCCATTTCCTAACTTGACCCCATTCAAATAGTAATCTGCCTTCTTGTTCTTGCCACCAAAGTGGATAACCACACATTCATCCACATTAAACTGCATCTGCCATGCATCTGCCCACTCACCCAACCTGTCCAAGTCATCCTGCATTATCTCAACATCCTCCGCACATTTCACACTGCTACCCAGCTTTGTGTCATCTGCAAATTTGATAATGTTACTTTTAATCCATTCATCTAAATCATTAATGTATATTGTAAATAGCTGCGGTCCCAGCACCGAACCTTGTGGTACCCCACTAGTCACCACCTGCCATTCTGAAAGGAACCCCTAAATCCCTACTCTTTGTTTCCTGTCTGCCAACCAATTTTCTATCCATGTTAGTACCCTACCCCCTATACCATGTGCTCTGATTTTGCCCACTAATCTCCTATGTGGGATCTTATCAAAGGCTTTCTAAAAGTCCAGGTACACTACATCCACTGGCTCTCCCTTGTCCATTTTCATAGATACATCCTCAAAAAATTCCAGAAGATTAGTCAAGCATGATTTCCCCTTCATAAATCCATGCTGACTCGGACTGATCCAGTGTAGATACATAATGCCTTCAAATAATGCTTTCAACGATTGCATCCTCCAAATCTTCAGTTTCACTCTAACATTCAAGATGATTGTTGATGCTTTCAAATTCTTCATAGTTCCTAACTTGTTGAAGGAGTGAAATCATTTCAATTTCACTCGCAGCAGTTTCTCACACCTCCAAGCCTGAAGCCTTGAAACCACAGTGAGCAAAACAGCTCAAGATTGTCTTATTGATTATTTCTCGCCAACTTTCAGTGACAAAAATCACTGCTCTTTGAACACAAATACATGCAACTAATGCTATTTTAATACTGTTCGCTCTAAGCACAGTGTAGTGTCTAACAGCCACACAGTGCACGGCACTGAAGCTAGTTAGAAACTGTTTGACAAAGTCTCCTGTGCCAATTAAGTGGCATAGTGTCCTAAATAAACAAAGGGAATGCCAGCTATTTTGTCCCAAGCAAATGGTTGCTCTGATTAACTGGAATCCACTGTATTCCCTTTAGGACTGCCTCAGCTGAAATCCACAGGCACAACTATGGGCACTACAGTAAGCAACATTGTTTCAAAATGTTTAACAAATCTATCGATACTCAAATCTGGAAATATCAGTGGACCCTGGTCAACAGACTTGAGTCAAAAGTGCAGTTCCACTTTAAGAAAATGGAAACATGTAATCCGATCTGGTCTGCAGGTACAATTGAAATGCAAAGGCTTTAGGCTCCCTGCTGGTGAATATACAGTCTCTGGAAAATAAAATTGAAGAGCTCTGAGCAAGATTGCTGTACCAGAGGGACGTCAGGGACAGCCATGTACTTCGCTTTATGGACACATAACTCACACCCACCACTTCGTTCGCAGTGCTGCAGCTCGATGGCTTCACTATTCTCCGCAAAGCCAAGACAGCTCAGCCTTTTAAAGGCAGAGAAGATGGAGTCCGCATTATGATTAACTCATCGTGGCGGTTCTGTTTCAGTCCTGCTCACCTGACCTCAAACTTTATCTGCCGTCATCCTGGTAGTGGTGTAGATTCCACCTCAGGCCAACGTCAGATAGGCTCTGGAGGAGCTGAACACCGTAATCAGCAGTCATGAAAAAGCATGCCCTGTTGCCTTAACCATCATTAACCAGGCCAGCTTGAATAAATCTTTGAACAACTACCATCAACATAATCACCTGTGGAACCAGAGAAGCTGACAACTTGACCACAGTTATGCCACCATCAAGAACACTTACCATGCCATCCCACGCCCACACTTGGAAAGTCCACTCACCTGGTTATACTTCTACTCCCAGTTTGTAGGCAGAGACTAAAGACTGCAGCACCAGTGGTGAGGATCAGGAAGGTAAGTTCAAGGGAGGCATCGGAGTGCTTACAGGACTGCTTTGAGTCAGTGAAATGGACAATATTCAAGAGCTCATCTTTGAACTTCAATGAATATGCCACAGTTGTCACCGACTTCATCAAGACCTGTGTGGATGAGTGCGTGCCTTCAAGAACAAACTGGACTAAAAGCTGTGGGTGAACCAGAAGATTCGTAATCTGCTGAGGGCTAGATCTGTAGCATTTAAGACCGGTGATCCAGAACTATACAAGAAGTCCATGTACAACCACAGGAAAGCTATTTCAAGGGTGAAAAGTAAAATTCTGCTTTAGGTTAGAGGTGGACTCCGGTGCACATCAGCTCTGGCAGGGTTTGCAGGCCATTACTCGCTAAAAAGCAAAATGTAACATCATGAATGGCTGTGGTACCTCACTCCCAGATGAGCTCAATGCAGGCTTTGAGAGGGAGAATAAAACCACATCTGTGCCAATCTCTGTAGCATCTGGTGACTCTGTGATCTGTGATTTGGTAAATGATGTCAGGACTTCTTTCAAGATGGAGAACTCTCGCATGGTGTCAGGCCCTGATGGTGTACCTGATAGGGTACTAGAAACCCGTGCCAAAAGACTGGCAGGAGTGTTGAAGCACATCTTCAATCTCTCACTGCTGCATTCAGTGGTCCTCACCTGCTTCAAAAGTGTGATTATCGTTAGGTGTCCAGGAAGAGTAGGGTGAGCTACCTCAATGACTATCACCCGGTTGCACTCGCATCTACTATGATGAAGGGCGTTGAGAAGTTGGACATGGCCAGAATCAACTCTTAAAAAACTTGCAGCGCTTTAGAAGTATGTAGATTCAGGAAACACACAAAACATAAGTCATGAAATGCAGGATCAAAGGTGCTGTTTATAAACTCTTAAAACAAAAGATCTGCCATCCCTTATTGTTGTCAATCTTCTCATTTGAGAAAATGCAAGATGCATCCAGGAGCATACAAAATGATGGAGGAACTCAGCAGGTCAGGCAGCATCTATGCAGGAAAATGGACAGTCAATGTTTTGGGTTGAGATCCCTCAGCTGGACCAGTGCTAATAAAGGGTCTCAGCCCAAAACGTCATCTGTTTATTCCCTTTCTTTGATACCACCTGACCTGCTGAGTTCCTCCTGCATCTTGTATATTGCTGTTGAATATATATTCCTGGAAGTATCCTGCACTTTCCACACTCACTCCAATTACTTTTTCATAAAAGGACTCAAACACAATTAGAATTTTCATAATTGGCCTTTACTAGTTTATACAGGAAAAGTTCAGAACTAGAGGACCAAAGACTATAGCCATGGAAATGCACAAAGAAAAGTTTTGTTCAAATCTAGTGATGTCTTTTCATGTTTTTTTAAGGCAGAAATCAATGTCCATTCATTGCTGGACTTCTGCACAGCAACTTAACAGCAAAGAAATATTGGGTAATGCTTTTGTTATCTTACTGCTGTTACATTCTCCCTGACCACACTTTCTTTATGAGTGACATGAAGGCAACTTAGCTATATTCTCCTCAGGGGAACTATTGCCACATACTGTGATTACTTTGCTAAATTGTAGACAGACAGCTGTGTTGCAAATGACCTTAATGTAAAGATTATATATATATTGTTACGAGAATACACATAAAATTAAGATGTTTGCTGGCCTGGGCTAGCATCAGTGGCATCAGCAGTTGGTCTGCCACCTGCCCTCAGGGGAAGGAGAGATAAGGAACAATGGAGCAGCGTCTGGAGATGTGTAATGAAGGGATGTGGGAGAGAGAGCTGTCTGGAGTGGCTCCCCCCTTTGAACCCTGAACTGTTTGAAGTGATGGACAGGCGATACCCCAGCAGGGGGATAAAAAGGGACAGGTTCGCTAAGACAGACACACACGCCACCCGAGGTAACGAGACCCTGGAAGCGGTGCGCCTCTCACGAGTGGGTGAGAAGTGCCAGACAACGACAAGGGTGGAAAGGTACGATCAGCGGGAACCCGGTGTGTGTCCGCCCTTGCCTGGGTGCCGGGTTCACTGCAGAGGATCGACCGCATCTGGAGGAGGGGTCACAGTCGGTGACCTCAGGTGACATCACCAAGGACCCGCCCAAAAGCTGTTTGTGAGCCATCTCGCTGGTCTGTGAGTGAAGCCGTTCTGAATGATCAGTTGTTCCTATTCTATGTCTCTCTTCCCCCACCTTGTCCATCGCCATGGCAACGATTACTGCGAACTGAACTACTAACTGGACTGAACTTTGAGTCATTTTGAAATTGGTCATTTACCCCTAGACAACGATAGAGCTTGATTGATGCTGTTATCTTAATTCTGTGCACATGTGTGGTTATCATTGTTGAATTGTTGCATTTATTATCCTTTCGATTACTGTGTTGCTTGTTTCTTTAATAAAACTTTCTTAGTTCTAGTACTCCAGACTCCAACTGAGTGATCCATTTCTGCTGGTTTGGCAACCCAGTTACGGGGTACGTAACAATATATATATATATATATATATATATATATGTGTGTGTGTGTGTGTGTGTGTGCGTGCGCGTGTATACACACACACGCACACACACACACACACACACACACACGTTCGTGACAAGCAAAGACTTTTTACAGTACAAATAGTCGGCTTTCTATTCACCTCCGATAACTAATAAGGAGGCCACTGAGTTTATGTCATGGTCTTCTGCTGCTGTAGCTCATCCACTTCAAAAGTCAACATGCTGTGCATTTAGAGAAGCTCCTCTCCACTCCACTGTTGTAATGTGTGGTTATTTGAGTTACTGTCAACTTTCTGTCAGCTTGAACCAGTCTGGGCATTCTTCATTGACCTCTTTCATTCAAAATGTGTTTTCACCCACAGAACTGCCACTATCTGGTGTTTTTTTTTTGTTTCTCGCCACATTCTCTGTAAACTCTATAGACTGTTATGCGTGAAAATCCCAGGAGATCAGTAGTGTCCGAGAAACTCAATCCACCCTGTCTGGCGCCAACAATCATTCCACAGTCAAAGTCACATATATCACACTTCTTCTCCATTCTGGTGTTTGGGCTGAGCAACAATTGAACCTCTTGACCATGCCTGCACTGAGTTGCTGCCACATGACTGACTGATTAGATACTTGCATTAATGCTGATGTACAAGTGCACCTAATAAAGTGGCACTGGGTGTGGTTTGTAGCCTATATTAACAAGTCACAACTTTTAGGAATCCAACTAGAAAACAGGGTTTACTACCTCAAGAAATGGGAAGAGAGTCATTTAAGTTCTGATGCAAAAACAACCTTCAGTGGTTGTGGCACATTTAATTCTCTTGCACTTAATCACAGGATGCTGAGCTCACATCGATTCTCCAGCTCTAATTGTGCCTGAACTGAGCAGCTCACTCAGCCATTTAAGTTAAGTCAAGCACGTTGTTATGGTTCTGGAGTCAGACCTGGTATGGAATACTTGGTTTCATTCCTAATGAACCCGATTAGTTTTCACAGCCATCAGCTCCTCCATTGCTGATGCTACCTTCACATTTAGTAATGAATTTACATGTCCAACTTGCAATGGTAAGAGAGGGGCCCATTCCTCTGGATGATAAGATCAAGCCTCTGATTTACTAAACAGAAAGCTGCCATAGTTTATCGTATGTCTCGATATAATTGCTACTTTCAAAATGGATCACAGGAGTATTATCAATTATGTCATTCAGCTTATCAATACTGTTAAGCCATTCCATCGTGGCTGATTTTTTCAAACCTGTTCTCCAGCTCTCCGAAATTCCTTAATCCCTTTCTAATCAATAACCTATCAATTCTCTGCCTTAAGTATACCCAGTGACTTGCATCCATTGCTTTCTCTGACAACTAGGTCTGCAGATTCATCAACCTATGACTAAACAAATTCCTCTCTTCATCTCAGTTTTAAAGATATATCCCTTTATTCTGAGGCTGTGCCCTTTGATCATAGATTCTCAAACTCATGGAAACATCCTCTCTGTCCACAATATCCAGGCCTTTCAGTATATGATAGGCATTGATTAAACATACAAAGATATCAAGGTAGTTGATCAAAATCCTAGTCTTAAAGGTAGATTTTTATGAAATTCTCAGTGGAGGTGAGAGAATCTCAGGGTTCCGGTGCCTATGGCTTTGGGAGCTGGAGGTAAGAGCACCAGTGGTGAACCATTAAAACCCAAAGACATGAAAGAGTTGGAATGGAAGGCCTGGAGAAGTTACAAGGTTGGGGAAAGGAAGGGGTGGTCAAAGCATCTCTAACCTAGTTCCACAGGTCAGACTCTCATGAGCAATCAGCGGACCTGACTGGCACATTTTAGAGATGCATCTACGCTTTGCATTTACCTGGAGACTTTATTAAACAAAATGAAAACTTCTCAAATTGAGAAAGACTTCCATCCCTCTCACCCCATTGAGAGGGCCAAGCCTAGCCTCATAAACCATTTCTCTGTCAAAACCAACAAACAAATGAACCACTGACACAAAATGCTGGAGGAACTCAGCAGAACTCATTGCTAACTGCCGACGAGACATCAACTATCTTGACTTCATCACTCCTTTCTCCAAATCTAACTTCACTCCTTCCGAACGCACTGAGCTCCAATCTCTTGGCACTAATCCTAATCTCGCCATTAAACCTGCAGATAAGGGAGGTGCTGTAGTAGTCTGGCGGACTGACCTCTACTTTGCTGGGGCCAGGCGACAACTCTTAGACACCTCCTCTTACTTACCCCTCGAACAGGACCCCATTGAGGAGCACCAGGCCATTGTCACCTGCACCATCACTAACCTTATTAAGTCTAGGGATCGCCCATCCACTGCCACCAACCTCATAGTTCCCTTATCCCATACCTCCCGCTTTTGCCTCCTACCCAAGATCCACAAATCTGCCTGTCTACGTAGACACATTGTTTCTACTTGTTCCGCCCAAGAGAACTTATATTTGCATACCTCGACCTATTTTATCCTCCCTGGTTCAGTCCCTTCTTAGATATGTCTGTGACACTTCACATGCTCTGGATCTTTTCAACTAGTTCAAGTTCCCTGGCCCCGATTGCCTCATTTTCACCATGGATGTCCAGTCCCTATACACCTCCATCCCTAATAAGAAGGTCTTTAAAGGTCTCTGCTTCTTTCTAGACAACAGACTCAACCAGCTCCCCTCCACCACCAACTCTGCTCCATCTGGCGGAAATGGTCCTCACTCTCAATAATTTCTTGTTCGGCTCCTCCCTCTTCCTCTAAACCAAAGGTGGAGCCATGGGCACTCACATGGGTCCCAGCTATGCCTGCCTTTTTGTTGGTTTTGTGGAACAGTCTATGTTCCAAGCCTACACTGGTATCACTCCCCAACTTTTCCTACACTACATCGACGATTGCAATGGTGCTGCTTTCTGCACCCACGCTGAGCTCGCTGACTTCATCAACTTTGCCTCCAACTTCCATTCTACCCTCAAATTTACTTGGTTCATTTCTGACACCTCCCTCCCCTTTCTTGATCTCTGTCTCTATCTCTGGAGACAGTCTAACTAATCATATCTTTTATAAACCCAGTGATTCTCACAGCTACCTGGACTATAATTCTTCCCACCCTGTTACTTGTAAAAACGCCATCCCCTTCTCTCAGTTCCTGTGTCTCCGCTGCATCTGCTCTCAGGATGAGGCTTTTCATTCCAAAATAACTGAGATGTTCTCCTCATCACTCACCTGCATCTCTTCCCATTTCACACACGTCTGTCCTCATCTCATCCTCCCGCCACCCCACTAGGGATAGGGTTCCCCTTGTCCTCACCGAACACCCCACTAGCTTCCGCATAAAGCACATAATTTTCCAAAACTTGCACCATCTCCAATATGATCCCACCACCAAGCATATCTTTCCTTCCGCCCACTTTTGGCTTTCCACTGCAATCATTCCGTATGCGACTCCCTTGTCCCTCCCCACTAATCTCCCTCCTGGAACTTATCCTTGCAGGCAGAACAACCTGCCCCTAAACCCCTCACTCTCATTACCATTCTGGGCTCCAAACAGTCCTTCCAGGTGAGGTGACACTTCACCTGTGAGTCTGTTGGGGTCATCTACTGTGTCCGCTTCTCCCAGCATGGCCTCCTGTATATCGGCAACACCCGACGTAGATTGGGAGACTACTTTGCTGAGCTCCAATGCTCCATCCACCAGAAAAAGCAGGATCTTCTGGTGGCCACCCATTTCAATTCTACTTCCCATTCTCATTCTGATGTGTCAGACCATGACATTATCTACTGCTGTAATGAGGCCACACTCAGGTTGGAGGAGCAACACCTTATCTGGGTAGCCCCCAAGCTGATGACATGAACATTGATTTCTCAAACTTCCAGTAACCATACCCCCAACTTCACCATTTCCCCCATTCCTGTTTCCCTCTATCACCTTACCTCCTTACCTACCCATCACCTCCCTCTGGTGCTCCTCCACCTCCCCTTTCTTCCATGGTCTTCTATCTTCTCCTATCAACTTCCTCTCTCCAGCCCTTTATCTCTTTCACCAGTCAACTTCCCAGCTCATTACTTCACCCCACTCCTCCCAGTTTCACCTATCACCTACCAGCTTGTACTTCTTCCTCCCCTCCTCCCACCTTCTTACTCTGACTTTCCATCTTTTTTTTCCAGTCCTGTTGAAGGGCCTCAGCACAAAATGTCGACTGTTAACCCTTTTCCATGGATGCTGCGTGGCCTGCTGAGTTCCTCCAATATTTTGTGTGTGTTGCTTGGATTTCTAGAATCTGCAGATTTTCTCGTGTTTGTAATGAACCATTGACTCTATGTCACATACACTGGTCAAGTACTGGCAAGCAATAAGACAGTCACCAGGATTCAACATTGCCTCTCATTGTCAAGCAAATAGAAAAAGGTGATTAGGTTAAAACACAAACAATTTTTTAACATTATTTTATCCTAATATATCTACCTCTACCACCACCCTGGCAGCATGTTCCTGTTAGCAATGATGGGGAGGACGTGGATGTGGTGAGGACCTACAAATACCTGGGGTTGCACCTGGATGACAGACTTGAGTGGAGCACCAACACAGAAACTGTGTACAAGAAGGGCCAGAGTTGCCTCCACTTCCTGAGGAGATTGAGGTCCTTTGGAGTATGCAGGCATCTCCTTCACATGTTCTACCAGTCTGTTGTCGCCAGTACAATCTTCTATCCAGTGGCGTGCTGGGGCAATGGCATCAATATGGGTGATGCCAACAGGCTCAATAAGCTGATAAGAAAGGCTGGCTCTGTTATAGGAGTCAAACTGGACATTGGAGGCTGTGGTAGAACAAAGGACCCTACGGAAAATCCTGGCAATTCTGGAAAATGTTTCTCACCCTCTGCATGCCACCTTGACTGAACAGAGGAGCACTTTTAGTAATAGACTAAGACAACTGCACTGCTCCAAAGAGAGCTATGTGAGGTCATTCTTACCCTCGGCTATTAGGCTCTATAATGAATCAACCTATAGCTGGGGAAGTGATGACCCCCCTCCTATTAGACTGTTTTGAGGTAACTTATTTTTTAATTCTTTCTTACTTCTCTTCTAATATTGGTATATCTGTGCACTTGTAATGCTACTGTGACATTGCAATTTTCTTTGGGATCAATTAAGTATCTATCTATCTATCTATCTATGTTCCATGCACCCACCACTCTGCATAAAATATCTACCTCTGACATCCCCCCTTATACTTTCCTCCAATCATCTGAAATGTATGTCCTCTCCTATTAGCCATTCCCACTCTGGAAAAAAGACATGCTGTCCACCCTACCTATATCTCTTAACGTCTTATACACTTTTATCCTGTCTCCTCTCATCCTCTTTTGCTCCTCAGCTTGCTCAACCTTTCCTCATAAAATATGGTCTCCAATCCAGGTAGCATACTTGTACATCTCCTCTGTACTCTCTACAGCTTCCACATCCTTCCTAAAACTGAACACAATACTCCAAGTGTGATTTAACCAGTTTCATGGAACTGCAGTATTACGTCGCAGATCTTGAAGTCAATCCCCTGACTAATAATGGCCAACACACCCTATGCCTTCTCAATCACCGTATCAACATGTGCAGCAACTTTGAGATATCTATAGATTCAGACCCCAGGATCACTCTGTTCTACACTGCTAAGAATCCTTGAGACTCAGTACTTGATACTCAGCTATTAAATGTGAATAAATACATATTTATGTGACCCATGCAGCCTTCTAATGAAGTGGACACAGAATGGGAGTATAATGGCAGCAGGATGCTAAAATCTATTTCTATTCACATTGTCAAGTCATACATCGTTGACTACTTATACAAATGTTTCAAATTTATCCAGTTTTTGAAGTTAAGCAGTAAAAACAGGATCCAGGAAGTGCAAAGCAGAACTGGATACAACTCTGCACTTAATCTACAGCACATATGTGGAAATGAGTGGTTTAAAGTGTTCATTGTTTTGCCAGTACCAATCAAAGCATGCAGTTCCATCAGGCAGTTAACGTAAGCAACATTCATTATAAATGTAGAAGTAGGAACTTATAATTGAAATACTGGTACAAGATTCATTGCAAAGACATGACATGATGAAGTAAAGCTTTGTAGACAGAGGAATTCATATTTGATATATGATAGATCTGGTAAGATGTATCCAACAAATCATCCCACCATTCCTTCCTGTCTATTCCTACTGTCACCTTATGTACATATCATCGATCAAAGTACTGTACATAAGGTAGCTTATGCATTTATACAGTACTGTGTGAAAGTCTTAGGCACATATATACATATCTATATAGATAGGATGCCTTAGACTTTTGCACAGTACTGTATATTATGTCTTTCCAGTTACTAAATAGCACTTAATACGACTGAGCTAATATGAAGTACTCTTTTTCTGTTTCACAACCTTCCAATTTTAACCAATATACATTACGGGTGGAGGGCTGCAGATACGTCTCTACCAAAGGAGGTGTAAGGCGCTCCTTCCCTCCGCTAGCCTGCAGGTCACCCTTGGGCAAGATGTAGCAACTGCTTAGCACCCCCATCAGGGTCATGTGAAACCATGGGAACAGGTGGTAGATGGTCGTATGAGCAGCTGGTCCATATCACAATTCCTGGTTATGCGACCACTGACACCAGGCAGGCGGTCACTGAAGAGTATTGATAATGGCTGGGGTCACCTGTCTTGTAAAGACACTGCCCAGAAGAAGACAATGGCAAACCGCTTCTGTAGGAAAATTTGCCAAGCACAATCATGGTGTTGAGATAAGACCATGATTGCCTACATCATACCACATGGCACATAATGATGATGACAAAACTGTGCAAAAGCCTTAGTCACCCCAGCTATATATATGTGCCGAAGACTTTTACACAGGTCTGTATTTATTGTAAAGAATCAATTTGATAAATTATTGTATAAGTTACTGTGGTAAAGTATAACATCCTTTATAGCCAGCGCCTCTTCCCCAGGGCACCACTGCTCAATACAAGAGGACATGGCTTTAAGGTAAGGGGTGGGAAGTTCAAGGGGGATATTAGAGGAAGGTTTTTTTACTCAGAGAGTGGTTGGTGCGTGGAATGCACTGCCTGAGTCAGTGGTGGAGGCAGATACACTAGTGAAGTTTAAGAGACTACTAGACAGGTATATGGAGGAATCTAAGGTGGGGGCTTATATGGGAGGCAGGGTTTGAGGGTCGGCACAACATTGTGGGCCGAAGGGCCTGTACTGTGCTGTACTATTCTATGTTCTATGTTAAATTAGAATTAGGCACAGAATCATAACAAAATACCGCATGAAAACCCTTTACTCCATCAACCTCTCCCCCATTTTCAACAATCCAAAATTAATCCGTTTTTATTTTCCTTACATTTCTCTCACTCCTCACAGATTCTACCATCACCCTACTCACTAGGGCTGATTGAGAGTCATCCATTAACCTACCATCCCACGTTGTGGGATGTGGGAAGACCAAAGCATTGATTTAACTACAGGAGTGTGCCTGAGACTTTTTCAGTGCTGTAACTTGTTATTTTAGATCATTTCCTGCATGGGTTCATTTTGATTTGATTTATAGCACATTGTAGAAAGACATCCATCTCCATTCTCTCTTTATTTGCCATTGAAACTGCAATATATGTAAGTCAAAAGTTTTTGTTAATGTTGGTAAACATTTAGTAGATACTGTACTGTGCAAAAGTCTTAGGCACATGTAAAAACATTCTGTAAAGCGACGATGCCTTCAAAAATTCTGAATTAAAAATATCTAAATATCAAAATGACTATAAAGACCAGTAAACAGTAAAAAAAAGTCAAATCAATATTTGGTGTGACCCCCCCCTCCCCCTTTGCCCTTAAAACTGCATCAATTCTCTTGCGTGTTGTGCTGTTTTACAAGAAAATCGGCTGGCAGATTGGTGCATATTGAAGAGTTTGCCATTATTCTTCTCAGCCATTGGCTGTCTGGCTTGTTTCTGTCTCACCAGTTAATCCCAGACAGCACTGATGATGTTGAGATCAGGGCTTTGTGGAGGCATTCCATCTGAAGCCATATAAAAATCTAGGGTACTTTTGCACAGTACTCTATATATATGTGCCTAAAACTTTTGCACAGTACTGTACAGTAACATTTTTGTACTTTGATAATAAACCTGCTTTGATCATTGAAATTGGAGCACCAGGAAGAGACCCACCCACTCACCAGAATAACAATCGGTGCCTAAGGTCAGGATCAAACCCCAGTCTCTGGCATTGTGAGACAGTGGCTCTGCTAACTGCACCACAACTCCCCCATTTCCCACTACAATTGGCATCCATCCCAAACCAGGGACATCTATTAAGTACTCTCTTGTATAATTAAGGATTTTAATACAGGTGCACATTCCTTTATCCGAAATTCTGAAATCCAAAAAGCTCCGAAAACCGAAGTTTTTTTCGCCAATAGCTAACGTCACTCAGGTGTGACGTGGCAGCATTAGCAGAGGCCGCCAGACGTCAGTTGTGGCTCAGCGCTTGTACTGGTTACACGTGCATTTGCTGTTTGCTAATATTTTGTGTTCACTGTTGACTTTGTGTTTAATTTCACTGTGAAAATGTCTGAAAGAGCTGCAGATACCCCTATGGGTAACAATGAGAAAAAGAGAAGGAAGCATCTATCATTATCAATAACACAGAAAGTGGAGTTATTGCAGAAGCTTGATCGTGGTTGTCTGTGCGGCGTCTTACTGAAGAAAACGGTGTCGGACCTATCACTGTATATGATTTAAATAAACAGAAAGACAAGTTACTGAAGTTTTATAGTGACAGTGAGGTTCTACATTTACCATATTCCAGTAAGTCATTTACCATGTGCTTGATTTGGTTCGTTTGAAGCTGTATGTTTTTATGTTTTATTGAATGTTTTTGTTGGAAATACATTTTTTCCTTGTCATTATTCCCTAAACAATACAGTATGACAACTATTTACATAGCATTTACACTGTATTAGGTATCATAAGTAATCTAGAGATGATTTAAAGTATATGGGAGGATGTGCGTAGGTTTGGTGCGCCGCCAGGTCCTAAAGTCCACCGCATTGAACTGGCTAAATAAGGGACTTGAGCATACGTGCTTTTTGGTAGGGGGGGGGTTGTTATCTGAAATCCAAAAAATTCTGAATTCCAAAATGCAACTGGCCCCAAGGATTTTGGATAAGGGATTGTGGACCTGTACTGATTGTCTATTTCTTCCTGTTTATCTTTGTTTTTGAACAGTAAGGTCTAATGCTGTCACTTTTAACCATCATTGAGCTGAGTATGTAAGAGTTTAGATTGTGAAATAGTGGTTGATGATTTGAAGTGTCTGTCTCCCTGCTGTATCTTTCAATGCGTCTCTGACGACTGTGATATGTGGTTCCACAGTGTCCAAGATTGTTACTCTGTATTCAAAAACAGTCCAATCAAAGGCTTGTACAAAATTCTTGCAAGAGCAAATTAAGTTTTGTAATGTGGTTTTCTGTCTATCTTCTTATCTGTTTATCTTATCTTTGTCTTTCCTTGCCTGCTTCAGTTGACCCAAACCATGGTTAAAAACAGATATCTAAAGTGACCTGCTGGTCAATGTTCACCCTCAATTAACCGTCAAAAACAAGCAGCTTGTGTGGTCTTGCCATGTTAAAGATTCTGCAGTGAGGTTGATTTTAAAGCAATAGTGCCTGTAGCTCAAAATATTTTTTCTTTGGCTGTGAAGTACTTTGGGATCATCTGAGAGTGTGAAATGCACAGTATAAATTCTACTCAAGGAGATAATAAAGTCACTCTACAGCACTGCACCAGCTATGCAGGATGGAATAAATATGCTCTTATCATGATCGTAATTACAATTCAAAGATACTCTCATTGGCAGCTGTGGCTCAGTGGAGAGCTTCTTCACTTATCTGTATAAAGGCTGTGCATTCATGTACCAATCCAGAAAATTGAGCACAAACACTGCTTCAAGAAGGCAACACCTATCATCAAAGGTTCCCAGCATCTTATCACAGCTACCATCAGGCAGGCAAACAGAAACCTGAAGTCCCACATCACCAGGTTCAAGGACAGCTACTTCTCTTGAGCCAGTCTGTTCTTGAACCAAGCAGCACTGCCCAAATCCCTACCTCAATATCATAAATCTACAACCACTTTGATTCACCAAAACAAATTTTATTTTGTTCTTTCTTGTAAAATTATGTTTGTTTCTTTTTTTGTGTGAATGCTGCTTATCTGATACCATGTCTCTATGATGCTGCTGCAAGTAAGGTTTTCATTGTACCTGTGCATATGACAATAAACTTGACATTGACTTTCCAGCGCTTGGGGGTGCCGCAGCATTAAGCTGTTTCCCAAATAACCGCAAAAGATTTAATGATCTTCTTTTAAGGAAGAACAGGGGAGAAACATCCGATGTTCTAGCCAATACTTAATGCTTGCCCAACATCCAGAGCCAGTACAGGAGAGAGTCGCTCTCCAGTGTTTGCTCAAGGAAAATGAGTCGGACTGTATTCGTCTGTGTCTGTACTTATGCGTGCGTGTGTGTGTGTGTGTGTGTGTGTGTGTGTGTTTCTTTCTCTCTCTGCTATCATAACTATATGTGCTGTGTGTGACTGTTGATATTGTGTTTTACACCTTGACCCCGGAGAACGCCATTTTGTTTAACTGTAATCATGTCTATAGTTGAATGACAATTAAAGGTGAAGTTAAACATCAGTTCTGATCTCCAACTAATTTCTCTGCTGGTAGGAACTTCCAATGCATGAATTGACTCCTGTGTTCCTACATTACAAATATGACTACACTTCAAAGTAGTTCAAAATTTGTTAATGGCATGGGACACCTAGGGGTTATGAAAGGGATCAAATAGTACAATTAATATTATTTCATTTTTAAAATAGTTCTAAATTGTGAAAAATGTCATGTAAATTATTTTCCCAGTCTTGTGTCGGCAAATGTAAATCTATTGCACAAAGTCATTGGTAAGGGATTTATTACTGTCATATGTACCAGGACAGTGAAAAACTGTGTTTCGTATGCCACTTGTACAAGTCATTTCAAAACATAAGTGCACTGAGATAGTGCAATAACTGAATGCAAAACTTAGTGTTCCAGTTACAGAGAAAGTGCAGTGTAGGTAGACAATAAGATGAGGTAGATTGTGAGTTCAAGAATTCATCTTGATCACACAAGATGTCTGCTCAAAGGTTGGAAACTGTCCTTCAGCATGATGGCACATGCTTTCAAGCTTTTGTATCTTCTGCCCAATAGAAACGTGGAGAAGAGAGAATGATTGGGGTGGGAGCGGTCTTTGGCTATGTTGGCTGCTTTCATAAGGCAGTGGAAAACGTAGAACGGTGCCACTGGAGAAGAAGCTAATTTTTGTGCTGGAAGTAGCTGTGTCCATAACTTTCTGGTGGTTTTGGGCAGAACAGTTGACATATCTAAGCTCTGAAACAACTGGATAGGATGCTTTCTGTTTGTGTCATTACATAACAGCCAATCCAGAATTGCTGTTCCCCCAGTGGGCTCAAGCACAAGCTGCTTTGAAAAGCCATCTTGTAGGCATTCTACAAATTTCCTACCTTGGGATCCACATCACCCTGATTTCCCCAATCTACCTAAATATTGAAATCCACCATTACTATCATAACATTGCCCTTTTACATGCATTTTCTACCTCCTCAAGTAATTTTTATCCCAAATCCTGCCTACTGTTAGGAGGCCTGTATATAACTCCCATCAGGGTCTCTTTACCCTGCAGTGTTTCTTTTAAACTCTACCCACAAGAACTCTACATCCTTTGATCCTATGCCACCTCCCTCTATAGATTTGATATCATTTTTTACTGTTGCCCCACCTCTTTCTATACAATGTGTATGATTGAATGTTAAGCTCCCAATTGAGACATTCTTTCAGCCACACCTCAGTGATGCCTACATCATCATACTTGCCAATCCCTAATTGCGTTACAAGATCATCTACCTTGTTCGTATATTGCTTGCACTCAAATATAACAACTTCCATGCTGTATTATTCTCCCTTTATGATTTTGCCTTCATGTTGCACTTCAACTCATTGGATTGACTGCAATTTTACCCTGTTACCTGCCTGTCCTTCACCACAGTCTCACTATACACTGCATCGACTTGTATACAAACTGCCCTTTCCTTAGCACGACCACTGAGATTCCCAACCCCTTTCAAACTTAGTTGAAAGCCTTCCCAATAACTCTAGCAAAACCTGCCCGCTTGGATACTGGTTCCCTCAGGTTCAGGTGGAACTCGTCCTTTTTATACAGGTTATAGCTTTCCCAGAAGAGATCCCAGTGATTCAGAAATCTGAAACTTTGCCCTATGCACCAATTCTTCATCCATTCATTCATCTGCCAAATCATCCTATTCTTACCCTCACTGTCACGTGGCTTAGGGATTGCTAAGCTGGAGGTCCTGATTTTCAGTTTTCTACCTAATTCCCTATATTCTCTCATCAGGACCTCCTCCCTTTTCCTACCTATGTCGTTGGTACCAATAAGTACCATGGCTTCCGGCTGATCACCCTTCCCCGTATAGAATGCTGTGGACCCAATCTGAGAAATCCCTGACCCTGGCACCTAGGAGCAGCATACTATCTTGGCAGACACGAGGAAATCTGCAGATGCTGGAAATTCAAGCAACACACACAAAAAATGCTGGTGAACGCAGCAGCAGGCCAGGCAGCATCTATAGGAAGAGGTACAGTCGACGTTTCAGGCCGGGACCCTTCATCAGGACTAACTTCATCTAGTCCTGACGAACAGTCCCGGCCTGAAACGTCGACTGTACTTCTTCCTATAGATGCTGTCTGGCCTGCTGCGTTCACCAGCATTTTTTGTGTGTGATACCATCTAGGTGTCTCTTACACGTCTACAGAATCGCTGCTTGCTCCTCTAACTATGGGATCCCCTATCACTACTGCACTCCTCTTCTTCCCCACTTCCCTTCTCAACCCACAGACACTGACGCAGTGCTAGAGACCCCTTCGCTATGGCTTCCCCCAGTAGATTGTGCCCTCAGAGTATCCAAAATTGTACACAGTGCTTTTTTATTGAGGGGAATGGCTAGAGGGCTACCTGGCACTGGCTGCCTATTCCCTTTCCCTCTCCTAACAGTCACCCAACTACATGCCTCCTGTAACCTTGGGGTGACTATCCACATGTACCTTCTATCTATCACCTCTGCATTCTCCTGTGTGAGCCAAAGGTCATCGAGCCACAGCTCCAGTTCCTTAACACAGTCTCTAAGTGTTGCAGCTCAATGCACTTTGTATAGATATAGTTATCTGGGCACATGGCCAAGTGGTTAAGGCATTGGACTAGCGACCTGAAGGTCATGAGTTTGAGCCCCAGCCGAGGCAACGTGTTGTATCCCTGAGCAAGGCACTTAATCACACATTGCTCTGCGATGACACTGGTGCCAAGCTGTATGGGACCTAATGCCCTTCCCTTGGACAGCATCAGTGTCGTGGAGAGGGGAGTCTTGCAGCAAGGGCAACTGCTGGTCTTCCAAACAACCTTGCCCAGGCCTGCACCCTAGAGAGTTAAGACTATCCAGGCGCAGATCCATGGTCTTGCAAGACCAACGAATGCCTTTAAAGTTATCAGGGAGTTAGAAGGTCTCCCAAAGTTCCCACATCTTACACAAAGAACATACTCTGGACCCATTCTCAGTGCACTAGCTACGGTATGTACTAATAGATAGTGAAAATAAACTTACGGGAAACTTGCCTAAAACTTCCGCCTGTGCTTGCCGAAGCCTTTTGAGCCAAAGCCTCCCACCCCAACACTGGTCCACACCAACAACAACTGCTGCTCCTCTTACACCTCCCTTCTTTTTATTGGCTCAAATAAAACTCACTCTCGCCGAGCCTTGTTCTTTTCAAATGGCTCCCACCTTGCAAGGATATCTCTCTCTCACTACCTATTTCAAATGCTGACTCACTGCAGATGAGATGTGTTCTTTTCAAATGGCTCCCTCCCTGCAACAAGGGTTCTCTCTTTCACTCACTACTTCAAAAGATAATCAGCATAATCTTTCCATTTACAGATAGTTGAGAGATCAGGTAATAGGAGCTTTTATAAATTCAAAGTTCAAAATTAAAAGTAAATTTATTTGCAAAGTACATATATGTCACATTTTCTTGCATGCATTCACAGTAGAACAAAGAAATACGATAGAATCAATGAAAAACCACGCACAAAAACTGACAAAACAACCAATGTGCAAAAGACAAACTGTGAGTACAATAAAAGATGTAAATAATAATTAATAAAAATAAATAATATTGAGAATATGAGTTGTAGAGTGCCTGGTGAGACTATAGGTCGTCAAGTCAAGTCACTTTTATTGTCATTTCGACCATAGCTGCTGGTACAGTACACAGTAAAAACGACACAACGTTTTTCAGCACCATGGCGCTACATGAACAATACAAAAACTACGCTGAACTATGTAAAAAAAACAACACAAAACTACACTAGACTACAGGACTGCATAAAGTACACAAAACAGTGCAGGTACTGCAATAAATAATAAACAAGACAACATGCACAGTAGAGGGCAGTAGGTTGGTGTCAGTCCAGGCTCTGGGTATTGAGGAGTCTGATGACTTGGGGGAAGAAACTGTTACATAGTCTGGTCGTGAGAGCCCGAATACTTCGGTGCCTTTCGCCAGATGGCAGGAGGGAGAAAAGTTTGTATAAGGGGTGCGTGGTATTGGTTCAATGTTGAGTTGAGTGATGTTATTCACTCTGGTTCAGGAGCCTGATCGTTCAACTGTTCCTGAACGTGATGGTGTGGGACCTAAGGCTCCTGTACCTCCTTCCTGATGGCCTGAATGGTGGGGGTTATAAAGGGTGGATGCTGCTTTTTTGTGGCAGCGCTCCTTGTAGATTTGCTGAGTGGTGGGGAGGGCTATTCCTGTAGTGCAGGGGTCCCCACCTTTCTTGCACCGTGGACCGGTTTAATATTGACAATATTCTTGCGGACCGGCCGACCAGGGTGGGTATTCAAGTAGGGTTAAACTCACCTCAGCATGTCTTTTACAGTTAGGGTTGCCAACATTCTCACTCCCAAATAAGGGACAAAAGTAGCAGTCAAATTCCGACACCTCCCTCCCCTTTCTAGATCTTTCTGTCTCTATCTCTGGAGACAGCTTATCTACTGATGTCTACTATAAGCCTACTAACTCTCACAGCTATCTGGACTATTCCTCTTCTCACCCTGTCTCTTGCAAAAATGCCATCCCCTTCTCGCAATTCCTCCGTCTCCACTGCATCTGCTCTCAGGATGAGGCTTTTCATTCCAGGACAAGGGAGATATCCTCCTTTTTTAAAGAAAGGGGCTTCCCTTCCTCCACCATCAACTCTGCTCTCAAACGCATCTCCCCCATTTCACGCACATCTGCTCTCACTCCATCCTCCCACCACCCCACTAGGAATAGGGTTCCCCTGGTCCTCACCTACCACCCCACCAGCTTCCGGGTCCAATATATTATTCTCCGTAACTTCCGCCACCTCCAACGGGATCCCACCACTAAGCACATTTTTCCCTCCCCCCTGCTCTGCTTTCTGCAAGGATCGCTCCCTACGCAACTCCCTTGTCCATTCGTTCCTCCCCATCCCTCCCCACTGATCTCCCTCCTGGCACTTATCCTTGTAAGCGGAACAAGTGCTACACATGTCCTTACACTTCCTCCCTTACCACCATTCAGGGCCCCAGACAGTCCTTCCAGGTGAGGCAACACTTCTCCTGTGAGTCGGCTGGGGTGATATACTGCATCCGGTGCTCCCGATGTGGCCTTCTATATATTGGTGAGACCCGACGCAGACTGGGAGATCATTTTGCTGAACACCTACGCTCTGTCCGCCAGAAAAAGCAGCATCTCCCAGTGGCCACACATTTTAATTCCACATCCCATTCCCATTCTGACATGTCCATCCACAGCCTCCTTCACTGTAAAGATGAAGCCACACTCAGGTTGGAGGAACAACACCTTATATTCCGTCTGGGTAGCCTCCAACCTGATGGCATGAACATTGACTTCTCTAACTTCCACTAATGCCCCACCTCCCCCTCGTACCCCATCCGTTATTTATTTATATACACACATTCTTTCTCTCTCTCTCCTTTTTCTCCCTCTGTCCCTCTCATTATACCCCTTGCCCATCCTCTGGGTTCCCCCCTCCCCTTCTCCTTCTCCCTGGGCCTCCTGTCCAATGATCCTCTCATACCCCTTTTGCCAATCACCTGTCCAGATCTTGGCTCCATCCCTCCCCCTCCTGTCTTCTCCTATCATTTTGGATCTCCTGCTCCCCCTCCCACTTTTAAATCTCTTACTAGCTCTTTCTTCAGTTAGTCCTGACGAAGGGTTTCGGCCTGAAACGTCGACTGTACCTCTTCCTAGGGATGCTGCCTGGCCTGCTGCGTTCACCAGCAACTTTGATGTGTGTTGCTTGAATTTCCAGCATCTGCAGAATTCCTCGTGTTTGCGTTGTTAGTCAAATCCCGCGACACTTTACCTTGGGCAAAGACTACCATGACCATGAAGCCTTGCGCGGACACCTGTGTGCGCATGTGTGATGTGCGCATGTGCATACGTGCCGATTTTTTTACCCACAAATCAGTTTTGCCTTCATCTTCCGGACTATACTGTACATACATTATTTCTACTTTATATGGACTGTGTTTTTATCATATTATTCCTGCTTTCACTATACATTAGTGTTATTTATTTTTGGTTTTATGTGTTATTTGGTATGATTTGTTAGGTTATTTTTTGGGTCTGGGAACGCACCAAAATTTTTCCCATATAAATTAATGGTAATTGCTTCTTCACTTCACGCCATTTCATCAGAACGCTCTACCTTAGCAGGGGAAATATGGGACAAGGGCGGTCCCGTATGGGACAAACCAATTTAGCCCAATATACGGATTGTCCCGACAAATATGGGACAGTTGGCAACCCTATGTTCAAGTTCAACAGTGCGTGACAGGGAATGAGGAAAGATGCAGCTGACTCATATCATTTCCTCGCGGCCCGGTAGCACATGCTTTGCAGCCCGGTAGTGGTCCGCGGCCCGGTGGTTGGGGACCACTGCTGTAATGGATTGGGATTTATACACCACTTTTTATAGGTTTTTATGTTTTTGGGCATTTGGGCTTTTAAAAGTTGAAAGCAGAGTTACTGCAGACATGATCCAGGGCCAACTGTGGATTATTAGTCTTTGTGTCTCAGTGAGAATCCTCCATACATTACTGTTCTAAATCAACACTGATGAAGCTCATAAAAATCAAATGTTTGCATTACTGTGGGGAACGTCATCTTGATAAATTGAAAGGACTTGAAAGAACTTACTTTTATACTGTCAATGGCTGTCTCAGTCACAAATTTTTGGCCTTCCAAGGCTAACTGATATTGAACCATGGATTATTGAGTGTTATATTTCAAATAAATTACATTTAAAAAGAATAAATAATTGATAATAAGATGGATAAAGTAGTATTCAGCAAGGTTGGGAGGGATATCTATGTTATGTTGTTACAATGTCCAATGCATTTCACGGTTTTCAGGGCAAGTACTGTATTGAGGGGCTGCTGGTGGCAGTTGATAAAAAAAATAGCATTATTCAATAACCAAGAATTGTTACCCCTTTTTTGTACTTACACTAAAAACGTTTAACAGAACAAATATAAAGATTCAAAGGTTCATCTTATTGTCAAATTATGCATGTACAATACAGATCTGATATTCGTCTTCTCCAAATAGTCATGAAATACAGAAAGGCCATGGGGGTCGTTGAAAGAAAAGACATCAGCCCCCTTCACCGCTCAAAAAGGAAAAAATAAACAAAACTCACAAGCCCCAACCCCCCCCCCACCTCTCTCTCACAAAAAAAACTAACAGATCGCCCACATGAAAAATGGCAGCTGGACCATCAAAACACCCAAACCGCAACCCCCTCCCTTGCAACAAAAACAAGGCAGTCTATAATATCACTGCATACTTTTGCCAACGATAACTTTGCCTTGGAGAGAAGCAGGTGGAATTATAATGCCGCACATTTTCACAGGTAGTTTTCATCACACCTATAAACATAAGCATGTGTGTGAAAGAAAGTTCTCACAAAATGCACTCAGGAACAACACTTTGAATGAAGGTACACCACTAGAAAGCATCTGCTCCCAACCCTGAGTGGGCTCAGTCTCCCAGAGGAGGCCAGCTAGAATTTGAAGTGACCAGCAACACTTTGACCGCAATAAGATTATTGCTCCATAAACACAAGAGATTCTGCAGAGTAACACATACAAAATACTGGAGGTACTCAGCAGCTCGGTCAGTATCCGTGGATAGAAATATGGAGCTGACATTTTGGGCTGAGACCCTTCAGCCGGACTCAACTCGAAACATTGACTCTTTATGCCTCTCCATTTATGCTGCCTGATCTGATGAGTTCTTCCAGCATTTGTGCATGTTACTCTGAAGTCTGTTCCAATTTTTTGACAGAATTTCATAACAAACAGATGTGATTATTAAATTAGCTGCACTCATATTTGCAAATTTACACCCGCTGATGGTCTTAATTAACTGTTCTGACTTTGGTTTTCAATACTTGACAAATTAAATAAACCACTAACAAGACAAAATATCATTGCACAACTAACATCCATCCCAGCAGCAAACTGAACTGTTGATGGTTCGATGAAAACCAACAACTTTTCACAGAGAATCTGTATTTATGTTCACTCGAACTGATTTGCATAAAAAGAGTGGGCCACAGTTTTTTTTAACTGAATAACGTGTTAAATCTGAGATGATTTGCAAAGAGCTTGAATATGATGTGCCTGTGAAATTATCTGATCAATAAATATGGAACAAGATTCAATAATAAATGAAAGTTGCAGACATTGAATATAAAACCAGAGAGCGCCGGAAACACTCAACAGGTCAGGCAGCATCTACAGAGGGAGCAACAGAGTCAATGTTTCAGGCTGAAAGTGACCTCTCTGATAAAGGATTGCTAGCCAGAAATGTTAACCCTGTTTTTCACTTCCACAGACGCTGCTGGATCTGCTAAGTGCTTCCAGCATTTTCTGCTTTTGTTTCAGCTTAAACTAATTTAAAAAGGGCCTCAGGTTCTCTCCTCACTAAATGAAAATACATGAGAAGTGATTGGTCCTCTGGCTGTATTCTTGACCAATGAAATCAAGTGGAAAGATCTGGAAGGCCTGACGAAGGGTTCCGGCCCGAAACATCGACACAGTCCTGACGAAGGGTTCCGGCCCGAAACGTCAACCGACCTTTTCCACGGATGCTGCCCGACCTGCTGAGTGCCTCCAGCATGTTGTAAGTGGAAAGATCAGCTGAGAGCTAACTGGCAGGATAGGGAGAGAAAATTAATGGGTTGGAGGGGGATCCTTGATTACATTAGCTGCTTTCCCAAGGCAGTGGGAAGAGTGCAAGTTTCACACTGAAATGCCTTGTTTCAAAACAGGTCAACAATACACTAGGGTACTCTCAGCGGACCTGCACTCTCTGATCACTGACTAGTGTGCCCTGGTCACTGGCCAGTGGAACAGTTGGCAAGACTTAGCAGAGGGGTTGGTTGAGCCAGTTTGCGGCATGAGGGGAGTACAGATACATTAAAGAACACTGTAATTCCATTCCCTTATACTTCCCCTCTTGACAGCTCTACTTGACGTTGTGAGCTCTGAACATGAATCCCCACCAGAAGTACCAAAGTCTGTTTTTAAGGCACAAATTCGAGAATAGATGGCACAGTGCTTCTTTTGTCCAATTTTTCAGATTTTTCCAGGAGACCAGAGTATACATCATTACCAACTTAGCAGGTGAGCTCCAATTTAAAGGCAAAACCTTGAGGCATTTTGACAGGTTAGATGCCCCTTCAATGATTCCATTCACAGGGGAGTACAGAATCAGGGAGAATAGACTCACGATAAGCTGTTGCCTCTTATTTAAGTCTGAGAGCAGAAGGGATTCGTCCTCTGGGCATTTCCTGCTCCAAAGAGATATGGAGGTTGAGACTGGATTATGGAGAAATCAAGGGTTATGAGGAACTGGAGTTGAGGCTAAGATTTGATCAGCCACGACCTTACTGAATGGTGGAACAAACTTGAGGGACTGAACAACCCATTCCTGCCCCCATTCTTGAAAGCAGATATCAAGTGCCTTGGAGCAAGAAACAAGCTGTATCTGGAATTTAATCCACATGTTATGAATGGGTTAGTTTAAAGACTTGCTGCTGTTCTGCACTCCACATTTTGTGTCCGTTGTGATTCCCACCATGTTTCCTGGATCATTTTATGCGCTGATATGGATTTTTATTTTATTATCCTTAACTTCAAAAGGAAGTTGAACACGTACATCAGAAATAATACTCTGGTAAAACTAAACAAGACCCTTGGCCACTCTTGTAGAGATTTGATGTGAGCTTAATGGTCAAAATGATCTATTCACGTGCTGGATAACCTTTTGATTCTGTTTGCTTCCAAGTTAGAGTTAAAGATCTTAAAGATTCACTTTATTTGTCACATAAACATCAAAACACGAAGTGAAATGCATCATTTTGCGTCAATGACCAAAGCAGTCCAAGGATTATGCTGGGACAGCCTGCAAGTGTTGCCACGTTCAGGCACCAATGTGGCATGCCTACATCTCATTAATCCTAACCCTACCCATGCATCTCTGGAGTATGGGAAGAAAGCAATGCCCCTGGAGGAAGCACACACAGTTCTGGGGGAGAACATACAAAAACTCCTTACGGAGATCAGCAGGAATTGAACCCCCATTAGTGATCACTGGCACTGTAAAGCAATTGTGTAAACTGCTACATTAATGTAGCACCAGCAATATATGCTGCCCTCCAACTTACAGATTGTAGCTTGCAGAGCATACCTTTACATCTGAGTTACCATCTCCCTATTGCATGATATGTGCCCATTCTGTAGTTTGTACCAATGCACTGCAGTCAATGCCAGTCTAGCCCATCCAAACATTGTACACTGCAGACACAATGACAAGAACATCCAAAGGGTTCATCACAGACTTCTGATCTTTTAGGAAGAGGCAGATGACAAACGTGCAGCAAATCACTTGTTTCCACTAGTCTTAACGAGTCATTTAGCACACTAAGAAGACAGGCTGTTAATGAAATGACAACCAGATGCTGTTTATCTCCAAAGCTGAAGACTGATCCTGTTGCTGCTATTCTGTGCGCACTTGACAAATTAATTTGAACACTCCAGAGCTATAAGAACTTCAAATAAGGAACCAGTATTTTTGCTGTAGGCACACACAGTCTCTGCTCAAAAGGCCTGGACCCTTCTTCAGCACGGTCTCTGGGTCAAAATAGTCCAGAATACCTAGGAGGAGATCAGACTCAAGTGTCTGAAAAGTTAATGCTGTCAGTCTCCATGAGGAAGGAACTGGGCCTGCACCTGCTGCAGGGGCACCGTGGTGTAATTGCTTAATCTAACGCTGTGGTGTACAATTAGAACAGGAGAGCTATTTATTTGGCACTAAATGGAAATGCCCATATGATACTACAAGACTGTACTGATCAAAATCAGAATCAGGTTTAATATCAGTATGTGATAATTTTGGCAGTTTTGTAGTAGTACAGTGCAATATATAAAAAACTATAAATTACAATAATGGATTCTCAATATTCCTGGATTTCAGTGCTTTAAAAGGGATAGACAGGGCGGAAAAAGGGGAGGAGGGGTGGCATTACTGGTCAGGGATAATGTTACAGCTACAGAAAGGGTGGGTAATGTAGCAGGATCCTCTTTTGAGTCAGTATGGGTGGAAGTCAGGAACAGGAAGGGAGCAGTTACTCTATTGTGCATGCGCCGGTCATGCATGCAGCCTGTTACAGCCGTTCTGACCAGTATTCTTACTTTTTAACTTACATTATTTTTTTTTGGCACGGTAAAACGTCGAAGCTGCACCCTCTCTAACATGCTGGTAGAGAGAGTTTTATTTGGGTTTTTAGCGCTGGAAATAGTTACATTCCGACATGTCTCATTAGCGGGACAGAAGCATGGTAGCATTGTGTATTCCAGGGACCAGCTGATTGCGCTTATGTCGGCCAGTTTAGCGAACGGAACAGCGGACACCCCGGCTGAAATCTGGAGGAAAACACACAGAGGATCACAAAATCGAGGAAAGAGGACCGGGTCGAGACAACAGAGACTTATGGAGAAGAGGAGTTCGGTGGGTAATAAAATGGACGAGTTCACGGCGCTAGCCACGCGTCAGAGAACATTTCGGGAGTGCACTGTTATGTGTTTCACTGGAACGGGGCTGCACGAGGACATACCCAATCAAAACTTCTCCATGGATGCTTCCAGACCGTTCGGGCTGACTGGAAGTGCATGGAGAGCAGTAAGCGTAAAGGAGTTGGGTGCTTACTGCTCTGGTTAACAACAGATGGTGCAATCCGGGTCATATTACGACCGAGGAACGTGTTTGTAGACCGGATATTGAACTTTTTGCTGTTGGACTTCGGCCATGTTCCACCAAGATACAACACTGGGCGGCACGGGAGGTTGTTCCTGCCTGTGGCCATCGAACTTGCAGCTCCTCCCATGGAAGGTCAGACACCCTGAGCCAATAGGCTGGTCCTGGACTTATTTTCCATCTGGCATAGTTTGCATTTTGTTGTTTGATTGTTTGTGGGTTTTGTACTGCTATATTTATGCTCTATTCTTGGATGGTGAAGCTGTAAAGAAACCCAATTTCCCTCGGGATCAATAAAGTATATCTATCTATCTAATAGGGTATTCTATAGGCCCCTTGGTAGCAGCAGAGATACAGAGAAGCAGATTGGGAGGCAGATTTTGGAAAGGTGCAAAAATAACAGGGTTGTTATCATGAGTGACTTTAACTTCCCTAATATTGATTGGCACCTGATTAGTTCCAAGAGTTTAGATGGGGCAGTTTGTTAAGTGCGTCCAGGACGGATTCCTGTCACAGTATGTGGAAAGGCCGACCAGGGGGAATGCCATACTAGATCTAGTACTAGGTAATGAACTGGGTCAGGTCACAGATCTCTCAGTGGGTGAGCATCTGGGGGACAGTGACCACTGCTCCCTGGAAAAGGATAGGATCAGAGAGGACAGGGAAATTTTTAATTGGGGAAGGGCAAATTATGAGGCTATAAGGCTAGAACTTGCGGGTGTGAATTGGGATGATGTTTTGCACGGAAATGTACTATGGACAAGTTGTCGATGTTTAGAAATCTCTTGCAGGATGTTAGGGATAAATTTGTCCTGGTGAGGAAGATAAAGAATGGTAGGGTGAAGGAACCATGGGTGACAAGTGAGGTGGAAAATCTAGTCAGGTGGAAGAAGGGAGCATACATGAGGTTTAGGAAGCAGGGATTAGATGGGTCTATTGAAGAATATAGGGAAGCAAGAAAGGAGCTTAAGAAGTGGCTGAGAAGAGCAAGAAGGGGGCATGAGAAGGCCTTGGCGAGTAGGGTGAAGGGAAACCCCAAGGCATTCTTCAATTATGTGAAGAAAAAAACGATGACAGGAGTGAAGGAAGGACCGATTAGAGATAAAGGTGGGAAGATGTGCCTGGAGGCTGTGGAAGTGAGTGAGGTCCTCAATGAATACTTCTCTTCGGTATTCATCAATGAGAGGGAACTTGATGATGGTGGGGACAATATGAGTGAGGTTGATGTTCTGGAGCATGTTGATATTAAGGGAGAGGAGATGTTGGAGTTGTTAAAATACGTTAGGACTGATAAGTCCCCGAGGCCTGACAGAATATTCCCCAGACTGCTCCACGAGGCGAGGGAAGAGATTGCTGAGCCTCTGGCTAGGATCTTTATGTCCTCGTTGTCCACGGGAATGGTACCGGAGGATTGGAGGGAGGCGAATGTTGTTCCCTTGTTCAAAAACGGTGGTAGGGATAGTCCGGGTAATCATAGACCAGTGAGCCTTACATCTGTGGTGGGAGAGCTGTTGGAAAAGATTCTTAGAGATAGGATTTATAGGCATTTAGAGAATCATGGTCTGATCAGGGACAGTCAGCATGGCTTTGTAAAGGGCAGATCGTGTCTAACAAGCCTGATAGAGTTCTTTGAGGAGGTGACCAGGCATATATATGAGGGTAGTGCAGTGGATGTGATCTACATGGATTTTAGTAAGGCACTTGACAAGGTTCCACACGTTAGGCATATTCAGAAAGTCAGAAGGCATGGGATCCAAGGAAGTTTGGCCAGGTGGATTCAGAATTGGCTTGCCTGCAGAAGGCAGAAGGTGGTGGTGGAGGGAGTACATTCAGATTGGAGGATTGTGACTAGTAGTGTCCCATAAGGATCTGTTCTGGGACCTCTACTTTTCGTGATTTTTATTAATGACCTGGATGTGGGGGTAGAAGAGTGGGTTGGCAAGTTTGCAGATGACACAAAGGTTGGTGGTGTTTTAGATAGTGTAGAGGATTATCAAAGATTGCAGAGAGACATTGATAGGATACAGAAGTGGGCTGAGAAGTGGCAGATAGAGTTCAACCCGGAGAAGTGTGAGGTGGTACACTTTGGAAGGACAAACTCCAAGGCAAAGTACAAAGTAAATGGCAGGATACTTCATAGTGTGGAGGAGCAGAGGGATCTCGGGGTACATGTCCACAGATCCCTGAAAGTTGCCTCACAGGTGGATAGGGTAGTTAAGAAAGCTTATGGGGTGTTAGCTTTCATAAGTCGAGGGATAGAGTTTAAGAGTCGCGATGTAATGATGCAGCTCTATAAAACTCTGGTTAGGCCACACTTGGAGTACTGTGTCCAGTTCTGGTCGCCTCACTATAGGAAGGATATGGAAGCATTGGAAAGGGTACAGAGGAGATTTACCAGGATGCTGCCTGGTTTGGAGGGTATGCATTATGATCAGAGATTAAGGGAGCTAGGGCTTTACACTTCAGAGAGAAGGAGGATGACAGGAGACATGATAGAGGTATACAAGATAATAAGAGTAATAGATAGAGTGGATAGCCAGCGCCTCTTCCCCAGGGCACCACTGCTCAATACAAGAGGACATGGCTTTAAGGTAAGGGGTGGGAAGTTCAAGGGGGATATTAGAGGAAGGTTTTTTACTCAGAGAGTGGTTGGTGCGTGGAATGCACTGCCTGAGTCAGTGGTGGAGGCAGATACACTAGTGAAGTTTAAGAGACTACTAGACAGGTATATGGAGGAATTTAAGGTGGGGGCTTATATGGGAGGCAGGGTTTGAGGGTCGGCACAACATTGTGGGCCGAAGGGCCTGTACAGTGCTGTACTGTTCTATGTTCTACAATAATAAATAAATTAAGTAATAAGTACAAAAAAGAGTGAAAAATAGGGAGGTATTGCTCATGGGGTTGGTTCATTTTCCACTCAGAAATCTGATGGTGGAGGGGAAGAAGCTGTTCCTAATACACTGAGTGTGTATCTTCAGGCTCCTGTACTTCTGCCTCCATGGTAGCAAAGGGAAGAGGGGTATGCCCTGGATGATGGAGGTCCTTCATGTTAGATGTCACTTTTCTGAGGCATCACCTTAATATGGCATAATCTAGTGACCTTGGTTCTGATTCAGGGTATTTTATTGTCATATTGACCAAGGTGCAATGAAATTCCTTGCCGGAATGAAGCTCACGGAGTTAAAAGCATAATAATCAATACAGTGACAAGAACACAATGCTACATGGTAATGCAAAAAGAAATACTGAGGACAAACGCTCAGAGATGTGAGGGCATGGCAGTGACCCTGTCCACTTAGCTGTTGGTATGGAGCTTGCACATTCTCTCTGTTTTTTCAGATGCCCATCGGATCCTTCCTGATTGTCCTACCACCTACCTACAGCAAGGGCAATTAACCCACTTCCCAACCCCAGGAAATACTGGGGTAGATTTGAAAGACATTTGAAGTAGAATAAGTTAAAGAGATGGGGGAATGAGTGCATGGGAGGGCTAGGTAAGGACAGCAGCCAGGCAAGTGAAGATATGGGGTTTATGGGCAACAATGCAAATACTCAAAACCATACAGACAGAATATGGGGTGTTGCTCCTCCAACCTGAGAGTGACCTCATTGAGGCAGTAGAGGAGGCCATGGACCAGCATGTAGGAATGTGAAAGGGGACAGAAAAGACAGACTGGAAAAGCTGTCGGACACTTGCGGTTCCCTCTGGAATTACATTGTATAAGTCGCTTATTGATTGGCTGATACGTATTATTTTGCCTCTTTTACTACTCAATTAAGCAGTTTTATTTCTTCTATTTGCTCTTTATATTACCCTAATAAAGGAAATGTATTTTAACCTTGAACACATGTACAATGCCTCCTTTGTTTGCATTACCTCTTGCTGCTGAATCTGAAAAGAGACAAGGATGAATTTTAAAATATTTTTGTTACAGCTGTCTTGGTGCTCACAGATTTAGGAATTTGTTCTTCAGTATTTCCTCCCATAACTTTGTTGCCCTTCAAGAAGAAGCACCAAGAAGAAATCAACTACTTATCACATTCTTCCTGCCATAATTATTAAGAACTGTTGTGTATCCCTCATTCCTTGTCGCCAGTGTAGTGCACTTGGTTTCTCTGGGTCTGTGTTGTGGGACTAACAGCTCACTCAGACTGGAAGGTCCGAGGAGTATCTGCATATCATGAGGCAGATCTTAAATGTACCATATTTCTGCGATAGTGAACTTTGTAGCATCGTCCTTAAGAGGATAGTGACCTACTAACTTCACTGGAGTAGATGCCCTTGTAATTAGTGTCACTGCTTAATATCCTGCATGGGGATTAAAGGAACTCTTTCTTAGCTGAGCGATCTGAAATAATGCATATGGGGCAGAAAAACAAAACAGATTAGTTTCAAGATTTCACCTATCTCCAATCAGTTTCTCAGTAACACCTCCCAGTGCCAGATCCTCCTCACTTTCTCCAGGATTTCACTGTCCTATAGTCACCTTATCTCTGACCAAGCCTTTTACAACCTGTTGAAGTATACTTTTATTGAAATAGACATTACCTGTGAAATGCCTAAAAGTGTATTCTTAGAGCAATGGAGCTACAAAAATAATTTTACTCATAATTTGTGATATTCACAAAGCTGACATTGAGTACTCATCCATAGTATTATCTAGACTAGACTGCACTGCCATCTACAAGCAAGTTTTACATGCACGGGCATACAAGTTGTTCCTTTTTTCAAAGTTGAACATTAATGTATCTGTGCTGGACTATCTCGAAACACACAAAAACTAACAGCAGTAGATTATATTGTAGAATACAAGGACAGAAAGATAAAGATTAGATTTACATCACATGTACATCAAAACATACAATGAAGTGAGTCGCTCTCATTAAATCAAGCCAGCAAGCATTGTACTGGGCAGCCAGCAAGTGTCACCGTGTGTCCTGCACCAGCATATCATGTGCACAACTCACTAACCCTGACTGTACATCTTTGGAATGTGGGAGGGACCCGGAGCACCCAGAGGAAACCCACACAGTCACAGGGAGAACATACAAACTCCTTTCAGGCAGTGGTAGTAATCAATGATCTGTAATCACTGGCGTGGTAAAATGATGCGCTGAATGCCATGCTGCTGCACTGCTCCATTCCTCAGTCTTCGGAGGAAACAGCTCAAATTTAAGCATGATTACATAGGCAAACAACAATAAAACTGAATCCTGCAATGATTGCATGCATACAGCTCTTTTAGAATATCCCAAATTATGTTGCAAGCAGGACAGCAATTACTGAAGCGTAGTAATTGTTGTAGAGTTAAAATATTCCAAGGTTAATAATTTATTTGTTTGTTTTGGCTGGTTGTTAGAACATAAAGTTATAAAGCTCGTTGAGCAGATGGGTTGTATTATGCAGGCATTAAAGTACTGCTATTTATTTATCCCCCTTTGTAAAAAACAATAAATGCTATTTTTTCAGAAAACAATCAAAATATTGCATAAATTCCAACAAGAAGGCTTAGAAACAATTCCATTTCTCTTCCTAAATCTAAATCCAGTCATCAGGTAATAATAATGGGCACTATAAATTGCACTTTAATCACTTTTTATAATGCAGTTTACACTGCAAGTACATGGTGATATTTATGTATTTATGCATATTTTCTTCTATAATCTGTGCTTCTAACTTTATTTTTTTTAATAATTTTTTTTTGCTCTGTGTAACAAAACTGTCAATTTCCAGATACACTTGCATTTACATTTCTTCCCCTCACAGATATCAGGTATCAGAACACTTCCATCAAAATATAGACATCACCAGAACATCCTATACAAAAGCCCTTATTAGTATAGCAGACAGGTTTGCATCTATATACTGCAGAAAAGGTCGCCATGTTTTATGAAAACTATTTGTTTTTGAATGTACCATACATGTCAAAAAGTCCAAAGGAATGTATTCCATGATTAATTTACACCAACCAAAAAGTCCGAGGGAACTTATTGGCTATCCAACAAAGTAAAATGTTCTTCCTTGCACAGAAAGTCAGGATGTTAAAAAGTTGTTTCTGATGTGCATTAATAATACGAATGCTGGGTAAGCCTAAGAAAAAAGACACTGGGTCCAGTTCAAGCTCCGTCTTCAGAATCTTTTCCATTTCACCCAAAATATCACTCCAGTATGCCTGAAGTTTGGGACAAGTCCAAAAACAGTGGGTGAAAATTCCAGTATTTACTTTACATTTAGAACACATTGAAGAAACCCCCATCTTAAATTTCGAGAGACGATCTGGAGTAAGATGGGCTCTATGCAGAATTTTGAGTTGCAATGCTTTAGTTCTATTACAAACTGAAATCTTCTTTGCATTATCACAGATGTCTTCCTGTTTCAGCTGTAATTTCTACTCCCAGCTCTTCCTCCCAGACCATTCCCAGCTGCTCAGCCTCTCCACAAGAACATTCCCTCAGGATGCTGTAAAAAGTACTAATAGAGACTTCACCTTAGAACAAAACACCCTCTTTTCTACGTCAGACCTATAGAAATCAGTTAACAATTATGTTTTTTTCTGTATATAATCTCTTACCTGAAAGAAACAAAAAAGATCCTTGTTGGGTATGTTAAATTTCTGTACTATTTGACTGAAAAAACATCATCGTTTCTTCATCAAATCTCCTAGATGGAAAATACCCTTAGAAATCCAAAGTTTAAATCCAGAATCCATTATGCCAGGCTGAAAATCTGGACTGCCGGTTGTTGGAGTGAAGGGTGATATTTTCGCTGCGTTGCCCTCAATTTGTCGCACTGCCCTCCAAGCCCTGACTGTATTAATTGTTATTGGATTGCGACAATATTCCTTAACTAGTTTCATCATATTGAGGAAAAGCAAATTAATAAGAGGGCATTTTGCTTGTGAAGCTTCAATGTCTAGCCAAATTGAGGAGGGGTCCCTGCAAACCCAGTCAACCACATAAGCTAAAAACAAACTTAATTAATATTTTTTGATGTCTGGAAAATCCAGACCCCCGAGACTACTGGGAACCTGTAACTTAGACATTTTAATACAGGGTCTTTTTTTGTTCAGATGAAAGAAACAAACCAGCCATTTATTTTTTTAAGTATTTGTTGAGTAAAAATGACGGGATCATTCGTATTGGGTAGAGCAGACGAGGAAGAATGTTCATTTTTGAGCAAGGATATTTGTCCAAGCCAAGAAATGGTAAGAGTGCTCCATCGCTCAAGATCCTGTTTGATTTTATCAAATATCTAACTTTATTTTTATGTAATTCTTTTCTCGGTACAATTGTTGAATGTTGCCGTTTTTGTTGCATGTAGTGCATACACACCATAGCAATTTCCTAATACATGTAAATGCAAATGATCCTTGCCCCTAGTTGTGGATCAGTGGTAGATCTGGATGAAGTTAATGGAAATGCAGGGAAAAGAAACCAGAGATAATACAACTTTAATATAAAAGAGGGGTTGATCGTCTGCTCTGACACTGTGATTAATAATTTGCTTCCATAAGAGCAGAATTAGGCCATTCAGTCCATCAAATCTGCTATGCCATTCACTCATAGCTGAATTTTCTACGACCCCATTCTCCTGCTTTCTTTCCACAACCATTAATTTGCTTCCCCCTACCAATTAGGAACCTATTAACCACTGCCTTAAATACACCCAGTGATTTGGTCTCAGCAGCACTCTGTGGCAATGAACTCTATAGAACCACAACCCTCTGGCTGAAGTAATTTCTCCTCACCTCAGTTTTTAAGGGATTGTGGCTTCAGATGCTAGAATTTCCAGCTAATGGAAACATTCTCTCTCTGCCTAATCTGTCCAGGTCTTTCTGCCGGTAGATTTCAATAAGGGATACCTCCTCATCCTCTGGATCTTCACTGAGTGCAGGCCCAGAGAAATCAAATGCCCCTCATATGTTTATGTGCTGTATAACTCCAGGGAGAATCAACCTGTTGAATTAATACCCCATCCACAACCCTAAACATTCACTGGTTCCAACAGCAGCACATAATGCGCCATCTACAAAGATCACCACCTTTACCTGCTTGGGCTACTCCGACAGCACCTGCCAAACCCATAAGGCTCCACCACCAAGAATTATGAGGAGCTGCGTCATCCCCTCGAGGCCCCATCTAACTTGGAAGTACGCAGTCATGTGGGGAAGCGTGCAAACTCCACACAGACAGCAACTTAGGTCAGGATTGAACCGGGGTCTCTGGCGTCACTGTGCCTCCCTTCTCATCAGAAAGCCATCACACTCTGAATGCTGTGCTAAAGCGCCAGATGACATTTCTCTTCTGAAGCCTCTGTAGCAGAGACGGAGCTCACAACCGCATCATTCTGAGCCAAGAATGCTGCCAGCTGCAGCTGACAGTATTTACCACTTGGAAATGCTGCGATAACACAAAGATACTGAGGATAGAATTCTATATTCCAAATACTGAGCCCCAAGGCACTCAACACACTTTGCATTTAAGTGAAACTGTAATTCAAGATCCATGAGTTAAAGTTGCCTATTCTCATTCTTCAGTACAGGAGTGTAAAGGAGAACAAAATGATTGTTATTCTGGACCCAGTGCAGCATAAAATATCACAATAAGCATATAGAACACTAAAAAACCCATAATGAATACAAATATAAAAGCAAGCCTATAAAATACATTGTACAAATAATGGTTATAGATATAGACAGATTGTATGTACATAAACTGATGCTAGGTGATATATTTAGAGGTGGTGGGAGGTGAGTTAATGGTTGATCAGCCTGATGGCTTGGGGAAAGTACCTGTTTTTGAATCTGGTGGTCAATATATGCCAGACTGCTGCTTGTAGAGTTCAGCTTGGTATTCAACACCATCGTACCCCAGAAACTGGTGGGGAAACTGTTTCTGCTGGGTCCCTGCAAATGGATACTGGAGCTCTTAACAGCAAGGCCACAGCCAGTCCGTGTGGGCAGCAACGTCTCTAGTTGCTGAGCACTGGTGCTCCCCGAGGCTGTGTGCTTAGCTCGCTGCCGACACATGACTGTGTCACAGGATCCAGCTCAAGCCGCGTTATCAAGTTTGTGGATGAGACAACCGTGGATGGCCTTATCAAGAACAATGATGAGAAGGAGTGAAGAGAGGAAGTGGAGTGACTGGTGGATTGGTGTGAAGAAGAGCAACCTAAGCCTGAATGCTGAGAGGAGCAAGGAAATCATTATGGACCTTAGGAACGTGCAGGCGAACCATCCCCCTCTGCGAATACATGGCTCTTCGGTAGACAGAGTTAAATGCACCAAGTTCCTGGGAGTTCACATCACAGATGGCTTCACCTGATCCCCTAATAACACCTCCCTGAACAAGAAGGCACAGCAGCACCTCCACTTCTTAAGAAGATTGAGGTAAGCAAGACACTCCCCCCAACCTCCACCTGAGCTACGTTTTACACTGAGAGTGTTCTGGTATGGGAGCTGTTGAGCATGGCACCAGGAGTCCCTGTAAAGGACTGTGAGAACAGCTGAGAGGATCATAGGGGTCTCCCTAACATTCATCGGGGTCAGTTGTCAGATGCAGGCCCCTTAGTATTATTAAGGATCCCACCCATCCATCTTTGACTTTTTACCAATAGATCAGAAGTCAGAGGGGGAAAGGGAGGAAAATGTGTAACTTCTTCTTAACTTATCACCTTACTTGCCCATCACCTCCCTCTGGTGCTCCTCGCCTTCCCTTTCTTCCAAGGCCTTCTGCCATCTCCTATCAGTTTCCCCCTTCTCCAGCCCTTTATCTCTTTCACTAATCGACTTCCCAGCTCTTTACTCCACCGTTCCCCTCTCCCGGTTTCATTAATCACCTGCTACCTTGTACTTCTTCCTCCCTCCCCCCCCCCCCACCTTCACACTCTGACTTCTCATCTCTATTTCCAGTCCTGATGAAGGATTTCAGCCTGAAATGTTGACTGTTTACTCTTTTCCATAGATGTTGCCTGACCTGCTGAATTCCTCCAGCATTTTATGCGTGTTACTTTCAGACCACAAAATGAGATGTAACCATCAACCACTCCTTTGTGACAATTATTCAGAAATCAAATTTCTTACTCTCCGCACTTTCTGACCAGCCGCTCTAGAGAGGATGTCGAAGCTTTGGAGAGGGTGCTGAGGAGATTTACCGGCCTGCTCCCTGGATTAGAGCATATATCTTCTGAGAAAAGATTGAGTGAGCTAGAGCTTTTCTCTTTGGAACAAGCGATGGAGAGAGGTGACATGATAGAGAAGTACACCCACTGATTCTACCACTCACTCTTATACTGGAGGTAATTGGCTGTGGCCAATGAACCTACCACTCTACACAGCTTCAGGATGCAGCAGCAAACTCAAGTACCCGGGGGAAAACCCATATAGTTACGGGGAGTGCATGCCATAACATGATCAGAATCATAAATATTATCACTGACACACAATGCCTATAAAAAGTCTTCATCTCCCTTGGAAGTTTTCATGTTTTCATGTTTTACAATATTCTATTATAGTGGATTTAATTTGGCTTTTTTGACACTGATCAACAGAAAAAGACACTTTCATGTCAAAGTGAAAACTTCCAAGGGGGTGTGGGGTTAATACTTTTCATCGGCATTGTATGCCATGAAATTTGTTGTTTTACAGCAGCAGTAAGTGCAATAAGTAAAAACTATAAAAATATAAAAAAATAATAAATAGCGCAGAAAGAGAGGCAGCATTCATGGGTTCATGGTCCATTCAGAAATCTAATGGCAGACAGGAAGAAGCTTGCCCTAAAACATTGTGTGTGTGTCTTCAGGCTCTTGTACTTCCTCACTGCTGGAAGCAATGAGAAGATGTCACGTCCCGGCTGGTGAAAGTCCATCATGATGGATATTGCGTTCCTGAGGCATTGCCTATTCACAATGTCCTCAGTGGTAGGGAGGCTAGTGCCCATAATGCAGGCCTGCACAGATGATACCTGAATCCTGGATTGAACTTGGGTGTCTGATACTATGAGGCTTCAGCCCTTCCAGCTCTACATCTAACTTTTTGCTCAATAGGCTTTCCAAAACCATTCTAACAGGCAGGTTCAAGGGTGTGACTAGGTGAATCAGTTTACTGTTTGATCAAGGAATGAAAGCAGGACATACTAATATGCTTGTCAGCTGTTGTTTATTGGTCAGTCCACTTGCCTCCCAACTGGAAGTAGGACATCATGTCTGACTCCACTGGGCACAAAATTCTTCACCGCTAGAGCACCAAAGGTGTTGACTCTTACCTGAAGGATTAAACTATGGTCCCATCTCACTACTCAGGTAAGTGAAGTGATCCCATGGAAAGAAGGGGAGTCAAGGGCAGTGATCATCCCTGTTCAGATCATCTAAACATAGAATTGATTTTGGGACCCTGCTCTGCACAAATTAGTAGTAACTTTCCAATAGCAAATGTGCATCCAAAATCAGCTGTAAAGTGTGCTATAAGGCTGTAAGTCTTTCCCTTTTTTTGCCTACAATTATCATTCAGTGCAAGTTGATCCATTAATTCCAATACATAAACATTTGCAAATTTGTTCTGCAGATCCACCAAGTGCATTAACTTCACTTCCACCTTTAAAGGGAAAGTGCTTTGATGTGAAGTTTCTGATAATTAATACTTTTTAATTCATGAGAAGCCCCAGTTTCTGAGAAAAACAGCCAGGCCCTGTGGGATTTTCATCAAAGGATTTTATTCTTCCTTAGAATGCACAAGATATGTACATACATAATGATTACATATAGATATAGGGCATGCACATATTATGCAGGTTTATTTCTGAACTAAAAGAATTAATTTTAGTCCATTAAATGTGATGAGAATGTATGGGTTAAGTTCAATGAGTTGCAGGCACGTCAGGTTGGTGCTGGAGGCATGGCAACAGTTACAGGTTACCCCCAGCACAATCCTTGCTGATTTAATTTGACACAAATGAAACATTTCACTCTATGTTACGATGTATGTACATATTAACAATGATAAATAGGCTGGGTCTCTTCCCTCAAGAAAAAGCAGCTGATGGAAGTCTAAATAGTCATCTTTAAACCTGCTAAGGATTTTGAGGAGATGGCTGCCGAGAGAATACATTCTCCCATGGTGAAAGGTAGATTTACAGTCCATCGATGTAAGGCAATCCCCAAGAAATCCATCAGGGAATTCATGAAGCCTCTTTAGTGATAATGTGGAGTTCAGCCTGGATAGTTTAAGTCTGGTCCTTGTCTTATGGTCTTGCTACCATAATGGCTGCTGAAGAGATCCCATACATTTAAGAGGAGGATTGACAAGTACAAATGTAAGAAATGAGCAGAAGGTCACATTGATGGATTTGGATTAAGGGAGAGGCTTCATTGCAGAGTGGTTTGGGAGATCAGACATAATCCGAGGGATCAGTCCCTGCCATGTGACCAATCAGATCACTGCTCTCTTTCAATCTGTATATCCAATCACAAATACCAAGTCATTGGTTACCCATGTTGTCAACTGCCATATTCAGATACGAATGTTAGAAGTGGGTGCAATACAACCAAGTAGCCAATACATAGTGCAGATATAGCTAATAAAAAAAGAAAATGACCTCCGCTAATACATCCAATCTGAGGGGAAATGCCTGCCTGCATTTACCCTAGCTACATAATTTTGCATACCTCTATAAGATCTCCCCTGCTCTCCAGGGAATAAAATTCTAATCTATTCAATCGTTCCCTATAACTCAGGTCCTCAAGTTCAAAATTTCTCTGCACTCTTTCCTGCAGGTAGATGACCAGAATTGCACACAATATTCCATACTTGGCCTCATCATGTCTTATACAACTTCAACATAACATCACAACTCCTGCACTCAGTGCCCTGATTTATGAAGGCTAGTGTGTGAAAAGTTCTCTTCACAGCCATACCTATCTGTGATGCCACTTCTAAAGAATTATTTATCTGTATTCTCACGTCCCCAATAAAAGAATGAATTGTCAATTGGCTTGTTATGGCTCTGGGCAGTAAGACAATTGCACCTGGTGTTTAATATCCCCCAACAATTCTAAATTTCCACTATATTTGGATTACATTCTTCATTGCCCTCAGTGCAATTTCATTTGCCCTTATCAACTCCAGACTGGGGCTCGGAGGTACATACAGTACTGTGCAAAAGTCTTAAGCACATATACTCCATGTAGCTAGGGTGCCTAAGACTTTTGTGCAGTGCTGTAGTAATTTTACATATTGCAATGTACTGCTGCCACAAAAAAAAAACAAATTGTATGACATATGGGAGTAATAACAAACCTGATTCTAATATGGGTCTCTATTGGGGACTGGGAGTGGGAAGGGGACAGGGAGAAGCGATTACAGTTGGGAAAAGTGGAAGGGAGAGAGAAGGGAGTGAAAAACTCCAAAGAGACATTCTGTAATGATAATAAACAAATTGCTTGGAATTAAATGACGTTGCCTGGTGTCTCAGGGATGAGTGTGTCTGCACCTGTGCCAGCCCCTGTCCCAGGCACTCCTTCTCTGCCATCTGTCCCACACCGCCTCCTTTGGCACTCCACCCATGCCATTCCCAACATCCTTTGATCCCGCCAGATTTACAAACTCACTCCCCGCTCCACATTGACAAATACAGTACTGTGCGAAAGTCTTAGGCACCCTAGCTATATATATGTGCCTAAGACTTTTGTACAATGCTGAACATCTAGTTCCTGATAAAGCAGCAGTCATGTTTAGCATAGACATGGAGGTGCCATCTTGACAAGACTTAAACTGGGGTTCACTAATATATCATAAAATATTCAATGGGACAGGCTCTTTGGCCCACAATGCCTGTGCTAAGCTCAATGCTAAATTAAACTAAACCCCTTCTGCCTGTATATGATCCGTATCTCTCCATTCATGTGTCCTCATATTCATTTGTGCTTTTTAAAAATATTACTGGGAAAATAATTATGAACACAAAATTTTCTGCAAGTTCTGGAAATCTTGAACAACAGACACAAAATGTTGGAGGAACTCATTGGGTTCTGCAACATCTATTGGGAGAAACAAATAGTTGTGCATCTTGTCCATCCCAAGGGCCTACCCATTTCAGTCTGACTTCCCATTCCCATTCTGACATGTATTCACTAGGATTCAGAAGAATGAGGGGTGATTTCATTGAAACCTATCGAACGGTGAAAGGCCTTGATAGAGTGGATATAGAGAGGATGTTTCTATGGTGGGATAGTCTAGGAGTAGGGGACACAGCCTCAGAATAGAGAATCATCCTTATAGAACAGAGATGAGCAAGAATATCTTTACCCAGAGAGTGGTGAATCTGTGGAATTAATTGCCACAGGCGGCTGTGGAGGTCAAGTCTTTACATATATTTGAGGCAGAGGTTGATAGATTCTTGACTGGTCAGGACATGAAGTGATATGGGCAGAAGGCAGAAGCTTGGGTTTGAGAGGGAAAATGGTGGAGCAGACTCAAAGGACTAAATGTCCTAATTCTGCTCCTATATCTTATGGACTAATGGTCTTATGTTTATCAATGGCCATGATGAGGCCAAAATTAGGTAAGAGGAGTAACACCTCATATTTTGCCTGGGAGGCCTCCAACATTGATTTCTATAACTGCCAGTGATCTCTAAGACTTAACTCCTTCTCTCTTTTTGCATTCCTCATGCTGGTTACCTCTTCTCTTTTCCTCACATACTCATCATCTCCCTCTAGTTGCCCTCTTCCATGATCCATTTTTCTAGCCTATTAGATTCTTTCTTCTTCAGTTTTTACCTTTTCCACCAATCACCTCCCATCTTGTTACTTCATTCCTCTCCTCTACCCAACCACCTTCCTCCTCACCTGGTTTCATCTATTACCTTCCAGCTTCTTATTTCATCCCCCCCCCACACCTTTGTCACTCACCCACCTTCTCCCTCGCATAGTCTCACCCATCATCTACCAGCTTGTACTCCTCCCTCTCTCCCTCACCTTATTCTGGCTTCTGCTCACTTCTTTTCCAGTCCTGCCAGAGCGTCTCAGCCCAAAACATTTATTCCTCTCCATAGACGCTGCCTAACTTACTGAATTTCTCCATCAATTCATGTGTGGTGGGGAAATTATTAAATCATGTATAATAATTATTAATCCAAAGAGTGGAACTTGCCGCTGTAGGAAATGGTCAAGGTGGATAAAGTCAAATGAGATATCTGATAACAATGTGAGATGACTTAAATGCTATCTTGCAAATTCATGAATATTGCACTGGAAGTCAGTCTAAAGCATTTGTGAAGAGAACTGTCTCAGCAATTTGCTTGACATTTTACTCAACTGAGTTTCACTGCAAGTATCTCTAAGTGGGTTAAGAGGAAACTCAACCAGCACTTGAAGCAAAGGAGAAGAAGGATGTGATGGTACTCGATAAAATGAGGTGAAAGAGGGCTCAGAGGATCTGTCACTCAGCCAGGAACCAGTCTGTAGTGCAGTCTATGCCTGTGCTATAAGTACTCTGTAATCGTGATTCTTTATGACTTGCACCTTAGCATCAGCTATTACCACATTACTTATAGCTTTTATGATCTGTCATTTTTCTTCAGCAGTGGTAACAGACTGTTTTCACAGCCTGTACACTGCGCCAGACCTGAAATGCATATTCTATGAATTGAAAGACAGCGCTTCAACAAACAGTGAAATGTCATCATTGCACACCCTATTTTCAAGTATTCCTGAGCACATTTGTGATTAGTATCACTGCTGTATTGAACCATGGCTCTAAAATTCATTTACGCTAAAATGAAAGGTTTAGAAGCAATGCAATGTATATTAACTATTAAAATGTTGAGGGGCAAAACACGATGATCAGGTAAAACTAAATATCATGCTAAATACAAAGAATGTACTGAAATAGAATCATTTAATTACGGCACGGCGGCCTCAAGCCTATGCCAGCTCTCCAATGATTCCTCCGCACCACACTCTCTCTCAAAGTTCAAAGTTCAAAGAAAATTATCACCAAAGTATGTACATACAGTAGATGTCACTATATTCTACCCTAAGGTTTGTTTTCTTCCAGTTATTCACAGTAGAACAAAGAAATACAATAGAATGCAAACAAAAAAATAAATAATGAGAAACAAGAGTAAATTTGTAGATGCTGGAAATCCAGAGCAACACACGCACACACACACACACACACACACACACACGCACGCACGCACGCACGCACGCACGCACGCACACACACACACACACACACACACACGCACGCAATGCTGGAGGAAGTCAGCAGGCAAGGAAGCATCTATGGAAAAGAGTAAACAGTCGACGTTTCGGGCTGAGACCTTTCAGCAGGACTGGAGAAAAAAGATGAAAAGTCAGAGTGAGATGTAAATAATGAGAGAATGTGAGTTCTCACATGCCCATCAAACCCTCGTCCTGCCACCTACCTAACCTAGGGGTAATTTACGTTCAATAATTAATCACCAGCACGTCACTGAGATATGCCCGGAAAATGGAACAGCTAGAGGAAACCCCTAGGGTCATATGAAGAAGAAGCAGACTTTCTATAGACACTACCGGGATGAAAACCTGTCAAAGCTGCTGTGCAAGTGTAAGCCTGTGCTGCTTGCGACACTGTGTCATCACAGATCTTACAAGATGAGCAAATCAGGGCGCTAATTTAGACTCTAGTGATACGTTAGACATAGAAATCCCGAGAGAGAACAAGTGCATTATATCTACCAGGAAGATGGCAATGAAATAAGCTCCTTGAAATAAGTCAGATCAGAACACCAATTAAGAAACAGAGACAAAGAAAATGTTGAAATGTCCAGGGGCTCTGTGTTACTGAAGCAAGCAACATCTGTGGCAGAGCTCGGGGATATTTGTATAAGGTTGGCATTTTAAGACAAGCTCATCCCTGTGAGTGAGTGAAAAAGGAACGGCTCAATCTGCAGACAGAGATCGGGGAGGGGCCCAGAATGAATACTGGAAGTTTGTTAGTTCGATCAAAGTATAGGATTAAACAGGATGAGAAAGAGAGAGAGAGAGGAAATGAAGCAGGAGAAGGATTGAGGTACAATCAGATTAGAGAGGAAAAGGGGGCATGAAGAAAGGGAGGGAAGGGAGAAAGGGAGAGAGGAAGAGTGGGGGAGAGTGGGATAAGGAGGAGGAAGAAAGAAAAGAGAGAGCACAGGGAAGAAGCAGAGAGTGGGAGGAGGGGGAGTGAGAGCGATGGGAGAAGGAATGAGCAGGGGAGAAAGATGGGAGAGAGAGGAGTGTGGAGAAGGTGAGGGAAAAGTGAGACAGAGGGGAGACAGAGACGTTAGGGAGGATGGAGACAGAGTGAGAGAGAGAAAGATCAGAACTAGAAGGGAGGAGAAAATTCAGTAAAAGGGATGACTTGAAACATCGACAATTCCTTTCCTCCCACAGATGCTGCTCAACCCGCTGAGTTCCGCCTGACACGAGGAAATCTGCAGATGCTGGAATTTCAAGCAACACACATAAAAGTTGCTGGTGAACGCAGCAGTTCAGGCAGCATCTATAGGAAGAGGTACAGTCGACGTTTCGGGCCGAGACCCTTCGTCAGTTCCGCCTGAGATTGTTTAATGCTCCAGCATCTGCAGTCTCATGTATCTCCTCCTCCGGGTGTGGTCTCCCACAGACAGTAAGTTTCTCAGTTAAATTGACGTACAGTTAGCATCAGGTTATCTATTTGGATATACAGCATGACAACAGGCCCCTCTGGTTCAACGTTTCCATGCTGCCCAATCACACCCAAGTGACCTACGTACTGTCCCGTATGTCTTTGGAATGAGGGAGGAAACCAGAAGATCATGGGAAGAAGGTACAGACTTATAGACAGGGGCAGCATTGGACCCGTGTTGCTGGCACTGCAATAGCGTTATGCTAACCACTACAATGCTACCATGCCAACCCCGTCAAGGGAACATCATCCGGATGATTGATTTGCCCTCTCCTTCAGACCGCAGACTCTCAAGCTTTTCAATCTGCACGGGTGTGATGTAAATCACAGAATCAATGAGTCAGTCTTCAAAGCATATCTCAGCAGATGAATATTGATAATCCACTGATCAATGGAGAACGCGGTATAGGCAGTATTGAGCTGGTGCAGTTAATGGCCCTTACAGAAACTAAAACACAGGACTCACCTCCCTCATTCTCCTTGCAACTCTGCTGTATCTTCCGCCTGCACACATAGCCCAGGGCACCCAGCAATGCCAGCAGACACACAGAGAGTCCAATCGTCAGCCATAAAGCAACGGCTGGGAATTTCAGGTGCTGCCCTGTGGAAAGGGATAGAAAGCAAGTCAGTCACTGCGCTGAAAAATAACAACAGAACTTAATTCTGATATGTTTGCAGCTGAGAACATCCGATTCCTTGTTGAAACATATTACAGCAGAACTCCAATAATCTGCAGCCCGATGGCTCGAAAATCACAGTGTTTCATCAGTGAACACACATAAAAGTTGCTGGTGAACGCATCAGGCCAGGCAGCATCTCTAGGAAGAGGTGCAGTCGACGTTTCAGGCCGAGACCCTTCGTCAGGACTGCGTTCACTAGCAACTTTTATGTCTGTTGCTTGAATTTCCAGCATCTGCAGAATTCCTGTTGTTTGTGATTCATCAGTGGTTCACCCATACCAGACCATGTGTTCCCTTCAAACATATTGTGGTCCCATTACCCTCACTCCCTTGAAGCTCACCGGGCCCTAGTTCCTGCATTTTCTTGAAACTTCACCAGGATCCTGGTCCCCACACTCTTCTGAAACTCGCCAGTTCTGGTTCTCCAAAGCCTTTGAAAATCATCCAGTTTGTAGAGGCAGATATCATCACAATATTTGAAAAATATGAAGGATATGTACCAAATGCAGGCAAACAGGATTAGTCGTATTTAGGCATCTTGATTGGCATGGATGACTTGGACTAAAGTGCCTGTTTCCATGCTGTTTCACTCTATGAATCCCCTCTCTTCCTACAAAAACACCTCTCTATCCAGGTTTTTGGTCATCGGTCAAAATATGTGGCAAGTACATGAGAGATGTCGCAAATGCTCTAAATCCGGAGCAACATACTCAAAATGCTGGAGGAACTCAGCAGGTCAGACAGCATCACTGGAGATGAATAAATGGCCAATGTTGCAGGCCAGGGCCCTTCAAGAGGCCCTGATGAAGGGTCTCATGCCGAAACAGTGAGGGTTTATTCATTTCTATTGATGCTGCCTGACCTGCTGAGTTTCTCCAGCATCTTGTGTGTGCCTGTGGCTTTGTATCAAGTGCTGTCTCTCAACCTTTGAATATTGGACATCTTACTTCATTAAGGTACCATCTCAATGGCAGTTATTTTTGGATATAAATATGGGCAAGACGCATAGCTGAGAAATAAATTTAAAATAGAAATTAATTAGAAGGCATTCCTTCTGAAACCGCTCATGTTTCTGCCAATTATTCCTTACTCACAAATGTGCATAGGCACTATTGATTATGTTGAACTCTAACATAATTTGCTAATCTGCATTGCCATTTGGTCATTGTTGCTAGTGCCTACCCTACAACACTATGGAAGCACCTTCAGTAGAAGGGCTGCAGAGGTTTATACGTGGCTCAAGGGAAACTAAGGATGGTTAATAGGTTCCGGGGCTATCAGCAATACTCACATTCTAGTGAATGAAATAATCAAAAATTCTTTCTCCACATTCATATCAGCAGACGGGACATTTTTCATTCCACAACGTTTTTTTTTAGTACAAAAATCTGTCCTTAATGTTAATGGCTCTGCTTTGTACTAGTTTAAAGCAGCTTAAGACTCTGAGCTTGATTTAGCATCTGCGTATTACCTCGTAAGTGAGAGCAGATTGTATGTGGGTGTCTGCTGATCTGCATTAATTAAACCAGGGTTCTCCCCAAGCAAATCAGGCCTGTTGTCATCACTTACAACTGCTCAAGCATTCCATTTAAAATCTCAATGTCAAAGCCTTTAAAAATAATTGTTCCCTCTTGTGGGCAGCTTAAAAGATGCAATACATCTGTGCTAGAAACTGGGATGTTTTATAGTCCGTAACACACCCCCGGCTGAACTCGTAGCTAGCATCTGTAAAAAGATGTTGCTAAACAAAAGCCCCATTAACAACACAGGTCTTCTTCAAATTTAGAAGTTACATGTTAAAAGACAACTTGTCTACAAGCGCCAGTAGTGATTTCAATTGGTGTTTGGATCACTCTGCAATTTGTATTGCAAGCATGGGTCCTTCAACGGTCTGCTCTCTGCTACCAAATTAATAGAGTTCAACAGAGTCATTGCAATGACATCTGCATGGACTACCATCTGGGCAAATGGCCAGGGTCTTGCAAGGTCCTTCACTTGAAAAGAAAGAACAAAAGCAACTCTAATTGCCACAAGGATGAGCAGATTAGGAAAAAGTAAAGTGGGGCTGGCTGAGGGCTTCATTCAGAAAATCGAAAAAAAAAGCAGGTGCTGAAAATCTGAAATAAAATAGAAAATGCTGGGAAAACTGCAGGTCAGGAAGAGGGAAAACAGTTAACATTATCAAGTCAAAGGTCTCAGGGTTATAGAGTAATGCTGCATGAAAACAGGGTCTTGGACCCATTAGGCTGCACATCTAAGCTAGTCCCATTTGTCCGTGTTTGACCCGACACAATCATCTCTGATCTGGGCCGACATTTACGTGCCTGTTGGCACTTAATTAATTAGCTTGTTTATTTGGCTTTTTTCTTAAAGGTGTGCTGGGTGCGCTCTGGCTACCGCTGTACCGCTGCATTCTTCGTGGCAATATATCTGTCCGCGGCGCAGAGGTTGGGGACCACTGCTTTAGAGCAAATGAAATAGCGAATGAGGAAGAAGTGCCAGTTTTGCTGCGTGCATTGCATTTAGAGGCATATTGTTTGCTTCGAAGTTTGACAGATCCAACCAAACCAGCAGGCTTGAGCTTTGCTGCTATTGTCAAAATAATGCAGGTATATTACAACTGAAGTCATTGTTGATTCCAGAATGCTTTAGGTTTCATAAGTGGAATCAAAAGAAAGGGAAGTCTGTTTCAGCATACATGACTGAGTTAAAGAGATTTTCTGAGCACTAACAGTTCAGTAATGAGCTTAATTATCCAACAAGAGATTGGTTAATTACAAAAAAGCACTCAAAAATGACTCTTAACTGAAGCACAACTTACACTTAAATGAGCAGTTGAAATTATTGTTTTAATGGAAACCGCAGAGGCGCAATTGCCTAGCGGTCAGGAATGGAAATAAGTGTGAACAAAATTGGAGCTTCTACATGGAAACCAGCCTGGATGAACAAATTGTGTTACTGTTGTGGCAGGGGTTCACATACACCAGACCAATGTAGGTTTATAGGTGAAATTTGCAGAAAATGCAACAAAGTCAGACACAATCAAAGAGCACGTCAGGCAGACATAAATAAGTGGACTCCACAAGGAAGAGAAAAAGCTAAAAAGTTAAGTTACAGATTCATAAAGAGCACTAATCTGCATGGGTTAGTGAAAAATCTGATAACGATGACAATGACACAGAACTGTGTAGCATTGAGATTTACAGTCCGAAATTAACAACAGATAAGCAATATTGGTTATGCCAGAAGTGAACAGCAAATTAATTAAAATGGAATTGGACACTGGTTCAGTTGTAATTCCACAAAATGAGTTTGAACAGCATTTCAACGATACTAAATTATAGACCCGCATTCCTGGACTCCCGTGTCTTCCTTTGAATTAGTTTAATGTTTTGGAGATACAAAGCATACCATTATGCACCTCCATAAAGTGACTCCTCAGTCTCCTAAATTCCATGTAATAACCACCCCCTATAACTCAGGCACTTAAGTGCAGAAGGTAAAGAAACCTGATATCCCACAACACCAGATTCAAGAACAGCTTCCCATCAACTATTCAGTTCCTGAGCCACCATAACAACCCTAATCACAAGGGTTTAGCAACACTTTTGCTGACCTAACGGTAAAACTGACTTTGTTCTTTTTGTTCTAATTGTGCTCTTTCTTGTAAAAATTGTGTTTCATTTAGATTAGATCAGATTAGATTTATGTTTAATTTTTAGTTTGCTTGTGAATGCAGCGTATTGATGCTATTTTCTCTTAAAGCTGCTATAAGTTAGTTTTTCATTGCACCTGTGCATACATGTACTTGTGCAGATGACAGTAAGCTTAACTTTGACGAAGGACTTCATCAACACCTGAACAGTTTTAGTTTTCTTTTTACAGATGCTTCCTGACCTGCAGAGGGTCTCTAATATTTTCTGCTTTGATTTTGTAAATCTGAAGCGTAACCTCGCTGATGAGGGTTTTAATGGTGTGTGAGATGGCACAGGACAGATCCTTCCTGCTTCTCTTGGCAAAATAACATCAGCAGTTGCCACAGCAAAATTCTGGGAGAGGTTACTTGGGAAGTATGAATTAGCATCACCCACCCCACATCAAAGTGAACTGGAGGTTAGTTGAAAGCAGAGATTACATGTTCACTTTCTCAACCTCAACCTCATAAGCAGCCATGTTTATTGAACTGAATTTCATAATAGTGGGTGGTAGCTTGTGTGGCGCGTGGCCAAGTGGTTAAGGCGTTGGTCTAGTGATCTGAAGATCACTACTTCAAGCCTCAGCTGAGGCAGCGTGTTGTGTCCTTGAGCAAGGTACTTAACCATACGTTTCCCTGCAACGACACTGGTGCCAAGCTGTATGGGTCCTAGTGCCCTTTCCTTGGATAACATCAGTGGCGTGAAGAGGGGAGACCTGAAGCGTGGGCAGCTGCCGGTCTTCCATACAACCTTGCCCAGGCCTCAGTCATCATCGAAAATCAATGGACAGCCGAAGAAGAAGAAGAGGATGGTAGCTTATTCTATGTTCATACCACCCTCTGCATGAAAAAGTTGACTCTTAAGTCCCTTTTCTTTTCCCTCGCACATTAAACCTATAGCCTCCGGTTTTTTGATTCCCTATCTCTAGGGAAAAGGCACTCACCCTATCTATCCCCTTATGATTTTATGCACCTTTCACACCCCTCAGCCTCGGCAATTCCAAAGAATGACCTCTGATCATTTCACATCCTAGTCCAGAACTCGGTGATGGCGCAGGGGGCTGGACGGTGGTGCTATATCATCTCATTGCACCAGTGACCTGGGTTCATTACTGACCCCTGGTGCTGTGTATCTATGTATGTGGAGTTTGCACATTCCTCTTGTGACGACATGGAGTTTCCCTGGGTACACCAGACTCCTCCCACATCCCAAAGACACGTGGATTGGTAGGTTGCTGTAAATTGCTTCTAGTGTGAGTGGTAGAGTCTGGGAGAAGTTGATGAGAAAGTGGAGAGAAGAAAATGGGATTAAGATCAGGTTAGTGTCAGAGAATGCTTTGTGGACACTGAAGAGTTGGCCAAAGGACCAGTTTCTGTGCTGTGTGATTTTATGAACAGATTCCTTTATTTGTTATTTTGTGGAATCTTATTGTGTATAACCTGGCTACTGTACTTAATTACAAAGAGCTTTTGAAACATTGGCAATTTATATTTGACTCTTCATTATGGGCAGGTTGTCACTTGTAGGATTAAATACTGATGTACTCTAACAGTCCTTTGAGAGTAGAGGACTTTGAGATCAAAAGTGTTTCTGTCAAAATCCATCAAGACAAATGGCTCACCTCCCGTTTTCCAAATAAAACATCCAATACTGGTCCAAACTTGCATTACAGTTATGGTCCTATAAAATCACTAAAACACTGCATTGAACAAGTCACTGATTAGATGAGCCAAAGTTTCCTCTAGTTCAACAAAGGGAAAACTGAAACAGCTGTCTTTGGCACCAAAAAAGAACATTTAAAAATCAGTGCTTACTTAGAATCCCTGTTGTTACAGATCACAAACCAAGTCAGAAATCTTGGTGTTGTGATGGACTCCAACTTAAACTTTAACTGCCACATTAACACAATTACAAAGTCAGCCTACTACCATCTTACAAATTTAGCATGAGTTAAAGGTCTCAGCAAGATCACAGTTTCTGTGATATCTTTCTGGAGGAACATTGTATCATTTTTTAATGCATGCATTTCTAAATGACAATAAACAAGGACTGAGTGTCCTCATAATCTAAAAAAAACTCATCCATGCATTTATTTTTAGTAGGCTTGGCTACTGTAATGGTGCTTTCACAGGTCTCCGTAAAAAATCCCTCAGACAGCTACAGCTCATTCAGAACGCTGCTACTAGAGTAATCACGAAGACCAAGAAAGTAGAACACATCACCCCAGTTCTCAGATCACTACACTGGCTTCCTGTCCATCAGAGGACTGACTTTAACATATTACTATTGGCTTATAAAGCACTTAATGACCTAGGGCCACAATACATCTCCCATCACTTGCTTCATTACAAATCTTCCTGAGCTCTCAGATCATCTGGGGCGGGTCTGCTTACCATCCCCAGGGTCAAAACTAAACATGGTGAAACAACTTCTAGTTACTATGCTCCACGTATCTGGAATAACCTTCCAGGGGATCTGAAGTCTGTCCCAACTTTAAGCTCTTTTTAAATTGAGACTTAAAACCTTTTGCTGTAGCTTTTAATTAGAATGTCCTGCACTGTAACTTTTATTTCTTTTTAATTTGTTTATCATGTGTATTTTTGTGTGATTTTATTCTCTTTCATATTGTCTGAAATTTGATGGTTGATTTTTATATCCTGTTCTATGTGAAGCACTTTGAACTGCCCTGTGTTTGAAAAGTGCTATATAAATAAACTTGCTTCACCTTACAGTTACATTTTCCCATTGTAGACAGCTCCGCACAAGCCTCCTCAGACCCTTAGCAGTGTGGTCACCTTCCGCCCAACAGTGTGGTGACCAGAACTGTATGTGGTGTCTTACCTTGTCTTCTGCACCTCTGCAAGAGCAGTCTCACTTCCAGCACTTGCATCATTAGCGCTACAAGACATGTCTTTAAGCACACTTCAGAATATCCTTTAGCTTTTGATAAGGGTTTCTGCCTGTTATACCTTGTCAAGTCATTGATATTTAGCACCATCTCAGTTAGAAATATTGTCATGCCTTCCCTCCAATCATTTCTCCAGTGTTTTAACTCTATATCGTTCAGAATTCAATGTTCATACCAAGGTGCTGGAGACTACCTAGACGGTATATGAGGTGCTGCTCCTCCAACCTGAGTTTAGCCTCATCATGGCAGTAGAGGAGGCCATGTATGGACATAGCTGAATGGGAATGGGAAGCAGAGTTGAAGTGGGTGGCAACCGGCAGATCCTGTCTATTGTGGCGGACGGAGCGGAGGTGCTCAACGAAGCGGTCCCCCAATCTGCACTTATTACAGAGAAGTTATGTTTCAATAGGAGTTGGAGATTTGATACATCACCAAAGACTATAGCAATTTTCTACAGATGTACTGTGGAGAGCATTACTGAAGAAAAAAGCTGCAGAGGGTTGTAAACTCAGCCAGCCCCATCATGGGCACTAGCTTCCCCACCATGGAGAACACCTTCAAAAGGCAACATAAATGATCCCAAAGGGCTACAGAACAAGAGCTAGAATGTGAAATTGGTCTAAATAGCACTTTTCAAATAACGTGGGAGGCACATGGTGCAGCTAATGGACTCGCTACACCACAGCTCCAGAGACCCAGGTTCAGTACTGGTCTCCAGTGCTGTCTGCGTGGAGTTTGCCCGGTCTCCCTGTTACTGTGTGGACTTTCTCCGAGTGCTCTCCATTGTTCCCAAGTCACAAAGATACGCAGTAGGCAGATTAAGTGGCTACTGTACTGTAAGCACAGTAGCATAGCGGTGAGCGCAATGCGTTACAACACCACTGTAGGATGAGAGTTCGGTTCCCACCACTGTCGGGAAAGAGTTTATACATTCTTCCATGACCGTGTGGGCTTCCTCCAGGTGCTCCAGTTTCCTCCCACATTCAAAAGATATACAGTTAGGGTTAGTGAGTTGTGGGCATGCTATGTTGGCACTGGAAGCGTGGTGACACTTGCAGGCTGCCCAGCACAATCCTCGCTGATTTGGTTTGATGCAAACAACATTATTTCACTGTATACTTCAAAGTACATGTGGCAAATAAAACTAACCTCTTTCCCTAGTGTGTAGGTAAGTGGTACAATTTGGAGGAATTGAAGGGAGAGTAAATTTCGATTACTGTGAAAGCATGTTGATGGGTGGCATGGACTAGATGGGCTGAAGGGCTTGTTTCTACGAACACGATGGACCCAAGGGCATCAATTTCTACCAGAGATTAATCAGATTTAATGATCCTTCTTTCAAATTTCAAATATTTTCTTGCAATGTATGAGACCAGTTGGGTTCTTAAGTCTAAGTTGCTTCTTAGAGCAATTCCATCGACCCCATTTCCCCAATAATTCCTTGTGACCTCTTCGTTCTCACATGCTGTTCGACTACCTCTTGATTGCCCTACAACCTGACCACAATAGCGGCAAATCACAGTTGCCACCTAACTCTCTAATATGCCTTTAAGAAAGTAAACTGGAGTGCATGGGAGGAAACCCACGTGGTCACAGGGAATATGTGCAGACTCCATGTGGACAGCACTCGAGGTCCTGGCTCTCAGGAACTCTGAAGCAGCAGCACTAACCACTGCTCTACTAGCCGAAGCTCCCTTTATTACCTGGCAGGGTGAGCGTACTTAATACCATCTCCTCTATCCACAAACTCAAGTCTCTTACAACAGAAACTTTGTCAAAACTACTCTGAGCACTGAAGGGCAATTTATATTTCAACAGACTCAACATGTTACAATCAGAAGCCAAGAATAAATAACTTTATTATTGAATGTTTAATTATATCCCTGAATGAATTTGTTACACACAGAAATCGCTTTTTTGACAAATTGGGATTTATTTGCCCAGCTGTGTGCAATAGTTTGTGCTCCCATCCCAGGCCTCTCGCTCTCTATTGCTCCTCCGAGTGTGATTATCTGATTAATGTCAAATTGCAGCCAGTATTTATTGCACCACAGACTCTCATCTGTTTGAAATTGGGTAGTAGCAGTCTGAAATTTATAGCAATAGCATTTCAATACAACAAATCTAATGAAGAGAAGGGAGACCCAATCACTTGAGAGAGGTGAGGTGTTAAATGCTAGAAACAAAGAATGCATCGAAAGCAAGGTCAGTAAGGTAAGGCTGAGGCTGTGATGGTTCATCTCAGTGCAGCTTCCTTAGCCACTGGCTCCAATGCACAGGATTTAAAGAGTCTGAAGAATGCTGGAGACTCATTCTGCTCCGACACAGGGACTGCCCTCAATAATGCGCCTTCCATTATCACCACCTGGGACATGCCCTCTTCTCATTAGTACCATCAGGAAGGAGATACAAATGCCTGAAGGCACACACGCACTGTTTAAGGAACAGTTTCTTCCGCTCTGGCATCAGATTTCAAGACGGTCTGTGAATATATGAACATTACCTCACTATTTCTCCTTTGCGCTATTTATCTCCATTTTTCATTGATTCTGTTACGGTTATTATTTTATAGATTTGTTGAGCATTCCCACAAGACAATGAATCTCAGGATCGTATAGGGTGTCATGTACGTACTTTGTGTTGGGCACGTGGCCAAGTGGTTAAGGTGTTCGTCTAGTGATCTGAAGGTCGCTAGTTTGAGCCTCAGGTGTGGCAGTGTGTTTGTGTCCTTGAGCAAGGCACTTAACTACACATTGCTCTAGTGTCTGTGTGAGGAGTGGTGCCCCACACAAACTTCCAATCTGCGCCTCGTAGGGCATGAAAATGCCCGACGCAGGCCTCTCATGGTCTGAGTCGACATTCCCTCCGTTCCTTATGTACCTTGATAATAAAATATACTTTGAACTTGTATCTATTTATTTTTAATGTAACTTACAAATATAGAACATTACAGCACAGTACAGGCCCTTCATGATGTTGCACCTACCTCTTAAATAACTCTAAGATCAATCTGATCCTTCCCTCCCTCATAGCCCTCTATTTGCCTTCATCCATGTGCCTATCCAAGAGGCTCTGGAATGTCGCTAATGTATCTGCCTCTACCAGCACCCCTGGTAGGGCATTCCACGCACCCACCACTCTCAGGACATCAAAATTACATAAACTGCAAAAATAAATGAATAGTGCAAAAGCAAAAGGAATAGCAAAGTGAAGGATCTCGGCCCGAAACGTTGACTCTTTATACTTTTTTCTAGACCTGCTGCCTGACCTGCACAGTTCCTCCAGCATTTTGTGTGTGTCTACTCTGGATTTCCAGCATCTGCAGGATCTCCTGTGTTTATTGGTGTTCATCTGTACATGGGTAGTGGGTAGTGGCTCCATCTGTCACTACTGCAGGGCGTGACGACCCTGCCTTACATGAGTCCCGGGCTCAGCTGGCTCCGGCTGACAGTACCCGGTATGGGCCCCTATCCGGGGTTACGGATCTCACTGCCTTGTGGGTATCTTCGGGAGAAGAGAAGGCTAAGAAGTAAACCCTACAGAAATCCGGAGTGGAGCCCCTAAGGCGGTTGGATGATGCACCACGGATGCACCACGTCACCTCCCGGCAGCTCCTGCAGCCAAGCTGATGCCAAATGTACTGCTTTGCATTCCTTTGGACCACACCCGCGAGGCCGAGGGGCGGGGGGAACTTGATATCTCGGCAGCCCAGGATCTCCATATTTATCGCCCAGGTCTGAGCCCCGGACGGGTGCATCCATTGTCTTCTTAGACAGACAGAGCCATGAATGTACATGGATCATTCATAAATCCAATACAAGAAAGGAAGAAGCAGTTTCTGAATCCTTGAGTGTGGGTCTTCAGGCTCCTGTACCTCCTCCCTGGTTTATTTATTATTTACTGTATTTAAAGACACAATGTGAAACCATTCCAGTCCAATGAACTGCACTCCCAAGCAACAGACCGATTTAACCCTAGCCTAATCATAGGACAATTTACATTGACCAATTAACCTATTAACTGGTACATGGGAAGAAAGCGGAGAACCTGGAGGAAACCCACAGGTTCACAGAGAAGGACGAATGAACTCCTTACAAAGGATGTCGAAATTAAAAGATGCCAAAATTAAACGCCGAATTCTGATTCCTTGATCTGTAATAATGCCGCACTAACCGTTACGCTACCATGGCACCCACATACTGATAGCAATGAGAAGGCATGGACCAGTTGGGCCGAAGGGCCTGTTTCCGTGAAGTATGATTCCATGAAGTGGATATAAAGGAAGGTACAGATGAAATGTGGTTTGCATCTTGGTAATGAACGGCGGCAAGAAGAAGGAGACTACATGTATGAATCATTTAACAAGAAAGGACAGGGTGATAAGCTGTTACAGACAAGGATATTTATAACTTTGTTTTATTTGGAGAAGAAAACAATATAGATGTCATTTAAAATCACTGGTTCGGCTTCAGCAGTAATTTACATTTTAAGCTGTTGACGAATGGGAAAATGTTGCAAGTTGCTTTCCTGGAAAGGTACCACAGATGAGGGAGGAGGAAGATGGAGAGGTGAAAGCTGCTGAACTGGTTTTCCAAGAACAGAGGTTCAGAGGCCATAATCACAGACTGTTATGACAGGAGATGAGGAGAAGCTATCCATTATAGCATTGTGGTCTATAAATAGATGACTCTGACTGAGTGGGAAGAAAGGCAGAGGCATAGGCATAAGACAATAAAAGTTGTTTTGCAAGTTGTTCATTCTTTGAAAGGCCAAGGGGAAAAGGTTGAACTTGTTAAAGTAAATTGGATAAATATGTGAAGGGGAGATCATTCTCAGGAAAATTAGGGAAAAAACCTGAGAGTGAGACAGTGAACAACAGATTATGTTAGGGAGTATTCTCGAGTTTTGTGAATATAGCAGATATTAATTCACACAAGAACCAGACTTCAGTTTTTAAAGTAAGTTGCAAAGTGAAAGCAGTAAATTTAAGTTCAAAGCACAGGCTGGCCCATGGACTAAGAGATATGGTTTCTAAAATGGTGACCATGAGATGTTTTCATATCCATCAGCCAAACATTAAGACAACAGGGTTGCGTTATTTGGCCTGTATTAATCCAGACAATTATGAGTTTAAGTAATTTGCACCATTGTAAACAAGTTTAAGGAAGCTTGCAGACCAGACTTATGTCGCCTTTTAGCATATCAAACATTGTCACAGGTATAGGCAATCAAGAGTTGGAATGTTTGTGTACTCAGGATATTTGTATACTCTGAGAGTCAACTTGCACAACCAATAATATTGGATGTCTGGCTCTCTGCGTTCAGAAGCTTTTAGACTATCCATGTCAATTACTTTGTCCCAGGAAAAGTGATTGAATATTCAGAGGTGTCTCCCACTGTAGATATGTATTTCAAAGGAAGTATTGTCAGCTCAAAATATTTAAGTAAATAATGTCATTGTAACTATTGAAATTGTACTCCTTCTTTCATTTTAAACATATAAAAATGTGATAAACTTTTGAGTTTGTGAGACACTACCGTGAGAGGCTCTGGAAGAACGCCTGCTTGTCATGATGAACAAGGACTTCTTTATCACCAGCTTCAATGTCTGTCATAAGCTGGTGTGGAAGGCTGACCCAAATGTAAGACACAGACACTGAGGTACTAGGAACAGGACTCGGTGTATCAAGAAAGCAAGGGAAGTGGGGAAGAAAGGATGCTGGACATTGACACAGGCCCTGGCCGAGACTAGGATTCAGGGCCTGGGCTAGGACTTGGACAAGAAACACCGAACCCGGACAAGGAACTAGGAACAAGGATCCTGGACTAGGGACACCAGACTCTGGAACTAGAGCCTGGGCAAGGACCCGGAACCTGGGTCTTGGTTGGGACTAAGAACCTGGATCTTGGTTGGGACTAGGAACCTGGGTCTTGGTTGGGACTAGGAACCTGGGTCTTGACTCAGAACCGGAATCCGGGTTTGGCTAGGACAAGACATGGCTACAGGTCATAGCATGGCTACTGGACTGGACGTGAGACTCCTGGACAGGACGAGGGAACTCCAGCACCGGACGAGGGATCTCCAGCACAGGGCTGGGCGAGATATTCCTGGGCTGGGGAAGGCATATGGACACGACGAGATACATGGAGAGGACGAGAATGCGAAGACTTGACTTGGTCTTGTGAGACGGGAACCTCGGAGCCTTGGACTTGGAACTCAGGAGCCTCGGAGCCTTGGACGTGGAACTCAGGAACACGGAACACAGAGCCGGGATCCCTCCTTGGGTGCACGATGTAGGGCCAGGGCTCATACACAGCACACACAGCCAGGACCCCCTCCTTGGGAACAGGACAGAGGACAGACGCTCTTTCTATACACAGTGCACTGAACAAAAAGAGACAGTTCCCCACTCAGAGTAGCGGCAAACGGCCGGTCCTACCCAGCAGAGGTGAGGACACAAAGAGACAATTCCAAACAATGACAGCCCGTTCGTTATCTTGACACAGCAAGGCCTCGGTCTTGCTCCGGCAGTTGAACTTGACGGCATTACAGGCGAGGACGCAGGCGATGGTTCAGGCGAAGGTTGCAGGCAGGGCTTCAGTGGGACGGGGAAGGGGAAGGGAACAGTCCAGCAAATGAAGCTGAACCCAGGAGCTATTTATGTAGCCAGCCCAAAATGAGAATCAGGTGCCTCAATTGAGGCACTCAACAGAACAAGGGAGAAAACAGGTAAAGCCGGAACAAGGATCGATGGACCGGACCGCAAACTAGAATGCGGACTTTACGGACCGGACCATGACAGTGTCTTGCTGCAATCGCATTCTTTCCTCAGCACTACCTACCACTTCACCTATCTTTGTATCTACCACAAACTTTGTGTCAAAGCCATCAATTCTATTATCTAAATCATAGACAAATAATGTGAAAAGCAGCAGACCCAATACTGACCCCTGAGGAACACTACTAGTTACTGGGACCCAACCAGAAAAGGCCCCTTTTATTCCCACTCGCTACCTCCTGCCTGTCAGCTACTCCGCGATCCATGCCAGTATCTTTCCTGTAATGTCATAGGATCTTATCTTGTTAAGCAACCTCACCATTTACACCTCGAGCTTCAACTACTGCACAGAGTCTTGTCATCTTCAGAAGTTTTCGGATGACTCTGCCATAGTTGGATACATCAGAAAGGGAGATGAGGCTGAGTACAGGGCCACGGTGGGAAACTTTGTCACATGGTGTGAGCAGAATTACCTGCAGCTTAATGTGAAAAAGACTAAGGAGCTGGTGGTAGACCTGAGGAGAGCTAAGGTACTGGTGACCCCTGTTTCCATCCGGGGGGTCAGTGTGGACATGGTAGAGGATTACAAATACCTGGGGATATGAATTGACAATAAACTGGACTGGTCAAAGAACACTGAGGCTGTCTACAAGAAGAGTCAGAGCTGAGTCTATTTCCTGAGGAGACTGAGGTCCTTTAACATCTGCCGGATGATGCTGAGGATGTTCTACGACTCTGTGGTGGCCAGTGCTATCATGTTTGCTGTTGTGTGCTGGGGCAGCAGGCTGAGGGTAGCAGACACCAACAGAATCAACAAACTCATTCATAAGGCCAGTGATGTTGTGGGGATGGAACTGGACTCTCTCACGGCGGTGTCTGAAAAGAGAATGCTGTCTAAGTTGCATGCCATCTTGGTCAATGTCTCCCATCCACTACATAATGTACTGGGTGGGCACAGGAGTACATTCAGCCAGAGACTCACTCCACCGAGATGCAGCACAGAGCGTCATAGGAAGTCATTCCTGCCTGCGGCCATCAAACTTTACAACTCCTCCCTTGGAGGGTCAGACACCCTGAGCCAATAGGCTGGTCCTGGACTTATTTCATAATTTACTGGCATAATTTACATATTACTATTTAACTATTTATGGTTTTATTACTATTTATTATTTATGGTGCAGCTGTAACGAAAACCAGTTTCCCCTGGGATCAATAAAGTATGACTATGACTATGACTATGACTATGTGTGGCACATTACCAAATGCCTTCTGAAAATTCAAGTAAATAATATTCACTGTCTCTCCTTTCTCCACCCTGCTTCTTACTTTCTCAAAGAACTCTAACAGATTTGTCAGGCACGATTTCCCTTTACAGAAACCATGCTGACTTTGACTTATTTTATTATTAGTCTCCAAGAACCTTGAAAACTCATCCTTAATAATAGACTCCAACACTTTCCCAACCACTGAGGTTAGTCTAACTGACCTTTAATTTCCTTTCTTTTGCCTTCCTTCCTTCTTAAAGACCGGAGAGGCATTTGCAATCTTCCAGTCCTCTGGGAGTATACCAGAATCAAGTGATTATTGAAAGACCATGACCAGTGCATCCTTTATCTCTTCAGCAACCTCTCTCAAGACTCTGGGATGTAGTCCATCTGGCCCAGGTGATTTACCTACCTTAAGAACTTGGAGTTTACCTTGCACTTTTTCCTTTGCGATAGCAATGGGGCACTTCCTCCAGCTCCCTGACACTCATGGACCTCTGGCACACTGCTGGTGTCTTTCACACAATTTTCACCTCCCTTTTACTCTTTACATAACTGAAAAAACTTTTGGTATCCTGCTTTATATTATTTGCTAGTCTGCCCTCATATTTCACCTCTTCACTGCTTATAGCTCCTTTAGTTGCCTTTTGTTAAATTTTAAAAGCTTCCCAATCATCCAACTTCCCACTCACTTCTGCTACCTTATGTGCCCTTTCCTTGGTTTTTATGCAGTCCTTACCTTCCTTTGTCAGTCACGATTGCCTACCTCTGCCATCTGAGAACTTCTTCCTCTGAGGGACATATCTATCCTGCACCTTGCGAACTACTCTCAGATTCTTCAGCTTTGTCTACTCTTCCATCATCCCTGGGAGTATCCTCCACCAATCCACCTGGGCAAATTCCTCTCTCATGCCTCTGTAAGTCCCTTTACCATTGCAATGCTGATGCATGTGACTTATGCTTCTCCCTCTCAAATTGCAGTATGAATACAATCATATTATGATCACTGCCTCCTAAGTGCTCCTTTAAGTTGCTCCCTAATAAAATCTGGGTTACTGCACGACATGCAATAGCCTTTCCCTGAGTAGGCTCAAGCACAAGCTGCTCCAAAAAGCCATCTCGTAGGCATTCAACAAATTCCCTCTCTTACAATCCAACACCAACCTGATTTTCCCAATTCCCTTCCCTGTTGAAGTTCACCATTACAATTGTTTCATTACCCTTATTACATGTCTCTTCCAGCTCCCTTTGCAATCTCAACCCCACATCTTGGCTACTATTTGGAGGCCTATATATGATTCCAATGATGTTTTTTTAACCCTTGTAATTTCCTAACTCCACCCACAATGATTCAACATTGTCTGACCTTATGTCACCTTTTTCTAAAGATGTAATTCCATCTCTTACCAACAGAGCAACATCACCGCTCATGCCTTCCTGCCTGTCCTTTCAATACAAAGTATATCCTTTGATGCTAAGCTCTGAACTATGGCCTTCTTTCAGCCATGACTTAGACCCACAATGTCACACTGACCAATTTCTAACTGCGCCACGAGTTCATCCACATCCGGTATGATTGGCCACATATTGCAATTCGTTATTGACTCCATAACCTTTCCTTAAAATTGACTTTTTCAACCAAGAATTTGGTCACCTGGCCTAACAGTTCCTCATGCAACAAGTTTGGGTTGGCGATGCTCTTGTTAAGCCCCTTCAGATGACTTATTATTATTTTGTTGCAAGTTTATTATTGTCACATGTACCAAGATAACAGTGAAAGGCTTACCTTGCATACTTTTTTATACAGATCAAATCATTACACGGTCCATTGAGCTAAAATGAGGTACAACAACAGCAATGCAGAATAAAGTGTAAAGTTTCCTAAAAACTGCAGTTCAGGTAAATGATGAAGTGCAATTTTTAATATTAAAAGCACTGTATTGCACAGACTGCTAGAGTGGTAAAAGAAGGTGTGTGGCATGTTTGTCTTTATTTGTCGAGGCATCACCCTCAAGGGTCAGGTAGTTAAATTGTTCTGGCCATATGTGGAGCATTGCATTCAATTCTGTTTGCCCCCTTATAGGAAGTGTAGTGGTTACTTTAAAACAAACCAAACCCGCTGAGAGACTGAGCGAGGGGTCTCGACACCGTATGGCCCACTTCCAAATAACTGAGTTCCAAGTTGCAAAAAATACGGTCGATTCTTTATTACGATACCAGCAAAGGCAAACGATCTTATAGCGATATGAGACCAATGAAACTCACGTAACCAAAATCAGAGAAATAATGAAATAAACAGAAAAAGAGTAATTAGCGGTCAGCAAACAAATCATCCCCAGCTCACTCACAGTCCATTAAACTAGACTAACTAACTATGACAAAGCGTGAATATGCAACTATACTCATTTCCTTCTACCATGCCCCAAACCCGTGACAGATTACCATAACCTGTAGTAAACGCACAACACGAAACACAATAAAGAACAGAAAATAGATACACTGCTCCTACAGGGAAAATATGGAGGCTTTGGAGAAAGTACGGAAGAGCCTTAGCAGGATGCTATCAGGACTGGAGGGTTATAAGGAGAGATTGGACAAACTACATTGTTTTATATGGAGTGGAAGAGATTGAGGAGAAACTTTATCTAAGTTTATGAGAAGCATAGGTAGAGGAGACAGCCAGTATTTTTGAAGTATGGTCAAAATATCTAATACTATAGGGTATACAGTTAAGGTGAGAGACAGTAAGGGCATGTGCAGGGCAAGGTTTCTTCTCATAGGGAGTGGTAGTGCCTGGAATGTGTGTCTAGCAGTAGTAGTGGAGACAAATACACTAGAAGCATTTAAAAGGCTCTGACGCAGATGAATGTGCAGAGGATAGAGGGATATGGTCATTGTGTGGGTGAACAACAGGAATTCTGCAGATGCTGGAAATTCAAGCAACGCACATCAAAGTTGCTGGTGAATGCAGCAGGCCAGGCAGCCTCTCTAGGAAGAGGTACAGTCGATGTTTCAGGCTGAGACCCTTCGTCAGGACTAACTGAAGGAAGAGTTAGTAAGAGATTTGAAAGTGGGAGGGGGAGGGGGAGATCCAAAATGATAGGAGAAGACAGGAGGGGGAGGGATGGAGCCAAGAGCTGGACAGGTGATAGGCAAAAGGGATATGAGAGGATCATGGGACAGGAGGTCCGGGGAGAAAGACAGTAGGGGGGGAACCCAGAGGATGGGCAAGGGGTATAGTCAGAAGGACAGAGGGAGAAAAAGGAGAGTGAGAGAAAGAATGTGTGTATAAAAATAAATAACGTATGGGGTACAAGGGGGAGGTGGGGCATTAGCGGAAATTAGAGAAGTCGATGTTCATTCCATCAGGTTGGAGGCTACCCAGACGGAATATAAGGTGTTGTTCCTCCAACCTGAGTGTGGCTTCATCTTTACAGTAGAGGAGGCCGTGGATAGACATGTTAGAATGGGAATGGGATATGGAATTAAAATGCGTGGCCACTGGGAGATCCTGCTTTCTCTGGCGGACAGCCAAATTGTGTGGGTGGAAGGGATTCGTTTAGTTAGGTATTTAATTACTTGTTTAATTAGTTTGGCACAACAGCATGGGCCAAAGGACCTGTTCCTGTGCTATACTGTTCCATGGTCTATGTATTTTATACTCACTGCGCTATTTTATTTTTAAGTTCAGATAACTCAACATGCGTGGGTGTTTGGAAATTGCCACAATCGTCAAGTACATGAAAATGGCTGAAATGACTAGAAGTTCCCTGGCGCCTTAATCAGCCATCTTTATTGAGAAGCTTAGTCTCCAAGGCAACAGAATACTTTTAAAAGCACCGAGAAACCAATGGGGCTTTCTTCGAAAAACTATGGCAGTGAAAACTTCACACATGCTCTTCAATTTAAACTGATAAACAATCAATGGAAGGCCAAAAATGAAAGGCAATGTGAGTAATTGTAGAGAACAGTAGGTAGCTATTCAACATGGTGGAGCAGAAGCATTTCAGAGTTGATTTGTGGTGAGCTCTGCTCCTTACCTGTCAGCACTGCCAGCTCTAACACATTCATTTTGAGTCTTGCAGCGAATCACATCAAGTAATTTAGTCTCACTCAACTGTTCCTGCTTCCTATTAAAATAGATGAAACATATAACATATATATATGTGTAAGGGGTTTCCTCTTTTATGTTACTGCGAAGGCGAATAAAAATAGCTTCTTTGTTATGTTAATATAAAATGGCTTCTTTGTTAAGTTAACTGCTGAGAAAGTTCTCTCTCTAGCAGCTTGTTTGGGTTATATTACTGATAATGAGAATTGTATTCATTTGCTAACCAATTAGGATAGATGATTTTCTTTCTTGTGTGTCTATAAGCTATTGTTTTTGAGGGCTTTGGGGGAGAACGTGTGATGGGGACAGAGAGAGGCGATGTGATTCTGTAAGCTGGGCGACGGAACGGACCCCGAGCGGGCGTCCAAGGCCCAGGGTTTTCAGGAGGAGAACTGAAAAGGAAGGACGTGCTGGACGCGCTCTGGTCGACCACCGTGGTTGGTCCCAGGCGGCGGGTTGAGGGGGTCAGAGAAGATCGCATGGTGGAAAGAAGACCCCGTTCATTGAGCTCCAACGGTTGTGCCCGAAGTGGTTGAACTTTGATAAGTCTGGCGCCTTTTACTTTCCTTTTATATTGTATCTCAGTGTAAGAGGTTTCTTCTTTTATGTTATTGCGTAGTCTAATTAAAATGGCTTCTTTGTTATGTTAACTGCTGAGAAAGTCCTCCCGCTAGCAGTTTGTCTGGATTATGTTATTGATAAGAAGATGTTACGAACCAATTGGGATAGATGTTATTCTTTCTGTGTGTCTATAAGATATTGTGATGCGGGGGTTTTTGGCAGAAGGTGGGAGAGAGAGACAGAGGATGGAAAAGGTGCTGTGAGTCCACTATTGGGGTCGGACCCCGCACAGGAGTCCGAGGTCCAGGGTGTGCGGCGAGGAGAGGAGACGGAGACGGAGACGGACTCATGTGGAGCATCTAGTCGACTACCGTTGTTGGTCCCAGGCGGCAAGTCGAGGTGGTCCGAGGGGATCGCAGAGTGAAGAAGGAAGGTCCTGAGCTCCAACTGTTTGTGCACGAATAGATTGAACTTTGATAAGTGTGGCACATCACACAGCATCTACACAAACTTGATTACCCAGTTTGGCTGGGCCGAAGGCTGGTCCCCCTAGACGAAAGTGAGCTGAGCAAGCCTGAGGCTTACCAGGGGGATATATCCTTGTAATGCTATTCGTTTATTTTCAGTGGTAAGAATTCTCAATCCCACCACCCCAGCCCACATTCAAGTTACTTCCTCAAAATCCACTACTGGACAATCTGCTCCTCTGAGCCACAAGGCATGGAAATGTAGTGACTAGCATAACAACTTACAGCACCAGTGATCAGGGTTCAACGCCCACTTCTACCACATACCTACCAGTCTCTGTGTAACAAACCTACCTCTAATATCCCCCCATACTTTCCTTCAAACACCTTAAAGTTATGACCCCTCGTTTTAGGCATTGTTACACTGGGAAAATGTTTCTGGCTACCCACTCCATCTATGCCTCGCGTCATCAAGTGACCTCACATCCTCCTTTGCTCCAATGAGAAAAGCCCCAGCTCGCTCAAACTAACTTCATAAAGAATGCTTTCTAATCCAGGTAGCATCCTGGTAAATCTCCTCTGTGCTCTCTCCAAAGCGTTCATATCTTTCCTATAATGAGGTAATCAAAACTGAACACAATATTCCAAGTCTGCTCTAACGATGCTTTTATAGAGCTGCAATATAACTTTGTGGCTCTTGAACTCAATTCCCTGATGAATGAAAGCAAGCACATCATGTCATCAATCAACAGAACAGTCCTTAGCCATTTTCTCTGGAACCTATACAACAGTCAAAGGGACTGCAAGCAAAGTCTATCCATCTGTTTTTTCCTAATATCCTCTAATATCTGTGGTTAACGACCCACCAACCACAAAATTTACAACAGGCATCAACTGTTATTAGCTGATGAGAGTTGCAAATTTCTACCATCAAAATGTAGAATTACTTCCAATACTTCACTACTGAAAGAATAAAACAAAGTTAAAACAAAAAAAAAATCATGCACATGCAGTAGATCAGGTGGCACTTGTAAAACGCAGAAGAGGTAATACTTCATATTAAAGAACCTTAGTCAGTTCTAATGAATGGTCTTTGACCTGAAACAATAACAGCTTTTTTTCCTTTCCATAGATGCTCGGTGATTTGCTGAGTGTTTCCAGCATTTCGCCTGTTTTAAGATCATAAGTCCATAAGAAATAGGAGTGGAATTAGGCCATTTTAGCCCATCGAGTCTAATCTGCCATTACATAATGGCTGATCCATTTTCCTCTCAGCCCCAATCTCCTGACTTCTCGCTGTATCCCTTCATGCCCAGACTAATAAAGAATCTATCAACCTCTGCCTTAAATATACCAAATGATGGCCTCCACAGCTGTCTGCGGCAACAAATTCCACAGATTCACCACTCTCTGGCTAATGAAATTCTTCCTCATCTCCATTCCAAAAGAATGTCCCTCTATTCTGAGGCTGTGTCCCCTGGTCTTAAGCCTCCCCGACCATCATCCCCACATCCACTCTAGTGAGGCCTTTCAACTTTCAATAGGTTTCAAAGATATCAACCCTCATTCTTCTGAATTTCAGTGAGTACAGGCCCAGAGCCATCAAGTGCTCTTTATACAACAAGCCCAAGTTTCCCAAGAACCTCCTACTTAGTAATGGCAACTTCACACACTCCTGCCCCCTGACTTCCGGCATACAGCTAATGTCTTCCTAATGAAGACTGATGCAAAATACTTAATCAGTTGGTCAACCACTTCCTTGTCTCACCTTGCTACCTTTCCAGCATTGTTTTCCAATGGTCTGATACCACTCTTGCCTCTCTTTTAAACTTTATATATCTGAAGAAACTTTTGGTATCCTCTTCAATATAACTGGCTAGCTTACTTTTGTATTCCATTGTTTCCTTCTTAATGACTCTTTTGGTTGCCTTTTGTTGGTTTTTTAAAGCTTCCCAATCCTCTAACTTTCCACTAATGTTTGCTCTATTATATTCCGTCTCTTTGGCTTTTATGTTGGCTTTGACTTCTCTTGTTAGCCATGGCTGTGTCATCTTGACTTTTGAATAATTCTTCTTCTTTGGGATGTATACATCCTGCAACTTCCGAAATTGCTTTCAGATATTCCAGTCATTGATGCTCTGCCATCATCTCTGCCAGTGTTCTTTTCTAATCACTTTTGGCCAGACCTCTGTCATGCCTCTATAATTCCCTTTACTCCACTGGAATACTAATACATCTGACTTTAGCTTCTCCTTCTCAAATTTCAGGGTGAATTTGATCATATTATGATCACTCTTCCCTAAGACTTCCTCTACCTTCAGCCTGATTTATACTTCTGCCTCAAATTACGCCGTAGGTACCGCGTACCCTATGCCGTAGGGTGACGTGCATCTCCTTAAAAAAGTAACTCACGCGTCGCAGCGACGCAGACCGCAACAACTGTGATTGGTCCGCTTGGTAGCATCACATTTCCAGTTGTTTTTCCCTGCCATGTCTGTACACTGATGTGAAATAAATGGTTGGAGGCAATGAACCGAATTGTCAAATCTACCTGCCGACACCCGAAAATATTTGAAAAGCATTTCCTCGTCCATGTCTCTCACGAAGAAACTCAACACAGTGGCATAGAAACCCCACTGCCAACTAGCATTTTGGCAGTGAATTGCAGAGCGACGCAGACACAACAACGCATTGTTGCTACGACGTAGGGCTACGCAGAAGTATAAATCAGGCCTACGGCGTAGCCCGTACACACAAGTATAAATCAGGCTTTAAGCTCTCTAATCAAAGTCAGTTTGTTGCACAACACCCAATCTGAATAAATGATCCCCTAGTGGGCTCAACCACAAGCTGCTCTAAAAAGCCATCTTGTAGGCATTCTAGAAACTCCCCCTTCTGGAATCCAGCACGAACCTGATGCTTCCAATCTACCTGCATATTGAAATCCCCCATGACTATTGTAACATTGCCTTTTTGGCATGCATTTTCTATCCCCCCCCATTGTAATTTATAGAGCACATCAGGGTCTTTTTACCCTTGCATTTCCTTAGCTCTACCTACAATGATTCAACACCTCCTAAACCTATGTCATTTCATTCCAATGATTTGATTTCATTTTTTACCAACTGAGCCACGGCAGCTACTCTGCCTACCCTTTTGATTCAATGTGTATCCTTGGATGTTAAGCTTCTAACTATAATCTTCTTTCATCCACGATTCAGTGACGCCTACAACATCATACATGCCAATCTGTAACTGTGCTACAAGTTAATCTACCTCATTCGGTATACTGTGTGCTTTCAAATATAACACCTTCAGTCCTGTATTCAACCTTTACGATTTTGTCCACCTTTAACATTGCAACTCATCCTGTTGATTGCAACCCTTCCCTATCATCGGCCTCTCATTGCTAGCAGTCTCACTTCACACTGCCTCTGTTTGTAAACCATCCTCAGCACTATCACTCCAGTTCCCGTCCCCCTGCCAAATTAGATTAAACCCTCCCAAACAACTCTAGTAAACATGTCTGCAAGGATATTGGTCCCCGTCGGGTTCAAGTGTAACCTTTTGTACAAGTCCTACCTTCCCCAGAAGCGATCCCAATGATCCATAAATCTGAACCCCTGCCCCCGCAACAGTTCCTTAGCCATGCAATCACCTGCCAAATTATCTTATTCTTACCCTCACTGGCACATGGCATGGCCAGCAATCCAGCGATAGTCACCCTGGAGCTCCTGCTTTTCAGCTTTCTACTTAGCTCCATAAAATCTCTCTTCAGAACTTCCTCACCTTTTCCACCTATATCATGGGTACCGATATATACAAAGATCAGAGCAGACCAGTATTGAAATTTTTTGCTGTCAGAGTAAAGTGCACATGTGGTAATAATAAATACAACGATGAGTACAAACAACTGAATTATGCTAACAGTAGGGCAAACTATTTTGTACGAAATAGTACAAAAATGCTAAAGCTACAGAAACAGTAATCTGAATATCTCAAAGTTTTCCAGCACCAGCAGTATCCTTGGATCTTCTGTTACTGCTATGGATGTCTGACAGTAGTGTAATAAATAGGAGCTGGAGTCAGCCACTCAGCCCATCGAACCTACTGCTCCATTTAATAAGATCAATGCTGCCTCCACTTACCTGCCTGTTACCTATAACCCATGACTCCTCCATTGTTGAAAAACATGTTAATCTCGACCATAGTCTGAATCATTCAATGATTCATCCTCAACAACATTTTGGGATGGAGAATTTCAGTGATTATCAACCTGCTGGTCGAAGAAATTCCTCATCTCCTTCTTTCGAACAAAGATGAAGAATTTCTTTAGTCTGAGAGTAGTGAATCTGTGGAACACTTAGCTGGTAATGAATATTAATTACTTGTTTACTCTTTTTCTATTTGTACAGTTTGTTGTCTTTTACAAATTTGTGGCTTGTCCGTCTTGTTGTGTGCAGTCTTTCATTGACTCTATTGTGTTTCTTTGTATTTGCAGTGAATGCCCACAGGAAAATGGATCTCGGGGTTGTTTATGGTGACGTATATGTACTTTGATAATAAATTTACTTTGAAGTCATTGAGTGCACTTAAAGCAGGGGTTGTTATGTTCTTGATTAGTAAGGGTGACAAATGTTACAGAAAGAAGACAGGAGGATGGCGTTGAGAGGGAAAATAAATCAGCCATGATTAAATGATGAAGCAGACCCAATCAGCCAATTGGTCTAATTCTGCTCCTATGTCTTACAGTTTTATCATCATGAAGGCTGACCTTACTGAGACATAAGGTTCTGCAGAGGCACGACAGGGAGATGTAGTCTCAGATCAGGGGACACTATTCCAAGATAAGGGGCCATCATTTGAAACAGAGGTGTGTATGCATTTGTTTTCATGAGGCCGGTAATTTTCTGGAATTCTTTCTTCACATAAGTACTTAAGACAAAATTTTTTAAGTGATGGAAGAATTAAAGGCTATTAAGAATTAAGTTACTGTAGAACAGTCATGATCATATTGAATTATTTTATTTAATTTATATTTATTGAAATACTGCGTGGAATAGGCCCTTCCAGGCCTTTGAGCTGCACTGCCCAGCAATCCACCAATTCAACCCTCATCTAATCATGGGGCAATTTACACTGACCAATTATCCTACCAACAGGAATGTATGTGGAGTGTGGGAGGAAAGGGGACCACCCGGAATAAACCCACGTGGTCATGGAAAGACTGTACAGAGAGGAAATTAAGAACCTGCTGGCATGGTGCGAAGACAATAAGCTATCCCTCAATGTCAGCAAGATGAAGGAATTGGTTGTTGACTTCTGAAGGAGTAGTGGACCGCACGACCCAATTTACATTGGTGGTGTGCAAGTGGAACAGGTCAAAAGCTTTAAGTTCCTCGGGGTCAATATCACAAATGACCTGACTTGGTCCAACCAAGCAGAGTCCACTGCCAAGAAGGCCCACTAGCGCCTTTACTTCCTAAGGAAGCTAAGGAAGTATGGCCTGTCCCCTAAAACCCTCACTAATTTTTATAGATGCACCGTAGAAAGCATTCTTCTAGGGTGCATCACAACCTGGTATGGAAGCTGTCCTGTCCAAGACCGGTAGAAGCTGCAGAAGATCGTGAACACAGCCCAGCACATCACACAAACCAATCTTCCGTCCTTGGACTCACTTTACACCGCACGCTGTCGGAGCAGTGCTTCCAGGATAATCAAGGACACGACCCACCCAGCCAACACACTTTTTGTCCCTCTTCCCTCCGGGAGAAGGCTCAGGAGCTTGAAGACTAGTACGGTCAGATTTGGGAACAGCTTCTTTCCAACTGTGATAAGACTGCTGAACGGATCCTGACCCGGATCTGGGTCATACCCTCCAAATATCCGGACCTGCCTCCCGGTTTTTTTGTACTACCTTACTTTCCCTTTTCTACTTTCTATTTATGATTATAATTTAAATTTTTATATTTACTGTTGATTTGTACTCCAGGGAGCACAAAGAGCAGAATCAAATATCACTGTGATGATTGTACGCTCTAGTATCAATTGTTTGGCGACAATAAAGTATAAAGTACAAACTTCTTACCGGCAGCGGCGGGAATTAAACCCAGGTCACTGGTACTGTAAGGTACTGAGCTAACCTCTGTGCTACCACTTTATGGGGCAGGCAGGAGAGGCCCAATAGCCTGCTGCTGCTCCTATTTTCTAGTGTTATAATTCTAGTTACCCTAGAAGGAGATGCATCTTCCCTGCACCATTTATTTTTTTTACTAATCCCCAAATTCCTGGAATTCTCCTAAAATTAGTAGATATTGCTCTCCTTGATATACCTTAATGACTTAAAGCTTTTAACTAATTCACCCTTTATTTTTATACTACAGGAAATATAGTCCTGATTTATAACTCAAGCCTCCAGGTCTGGGCATCATGCTGAATACGCTTTGCTGGGAAGATTTGGAAGTTTAAACAAATGTAAGCACAGAGCAAGGACAACTCCACCCAAATGAATAGACCAAAGAAATTTATCATCTGAGTGGAAAAGTTCAACTTCACTGAATGGAGTATTTACCCAGACAAAAGGAAACTTCGGTACACAGTTGGGCATCTATTATAAACTGTCTTTATTTGCAATCATCTTTCTTTACAATAGAGCAATCAAGCAAACACTGAAAGCTGCCAAGTAAAGCCAAAGCAGTGGGAGATAATTCTAGATGCAGACAGCAGATGCTGGGCCCTGAAGCAACACACAACATGAAGGAGGAACTCACTGGGTCAGGGAGCATCAGTGGAGAGAAGTGGACAGTCGACGTTTCTGCTTAGGACTCTTCACCTTGGCTGGTGAAGGTCCAGATGAACAGTGACGGCCTGAAATTTTGACTGTACATTAGATCTTGCACTGTACTGCTGCCACAAGATATTAAAGTTCACAAAAAAATTCATGCCAGTGATAATAAACCCATCACCTTCATCTGGGGCCTCTTCTCCTTCACTTCCATGGTCTAATGTCCTCTCCTATCAGATTCCTTCTTCTTCAGTGTTTTATCTGTTCCACCCATCATCTCCCAGCTTCTTACTTCAACCACCCCCCCATCCACCCACTGTTGCCCTCACCTGGCCTCACCTATCACCTGCCATCTTGTACTCCTTTCCCTCCCCTACCTTCTTATTCTCATGACTAGCCCCCTTCCCACTCCAGTCCTGATGAAGGGCTTTGTCCCAAAACATCGACTATTTATCCCACTCCATAGACACTGCTTGACCTGCTGAGTTCCTCCAGCACTTTAAGTGTACTGCTCAAGATTGCCAGTATCAGCAAGATCCCTTGTGTTTATAATAAACCTGATCTGATTCCGACTCTATGGTAGATTTACTTGGCAGAAGTATCATTATTGTCAAAATCAAAAAGCAACAAGGGTTCCCAGTCTTTAGTCTGATCACTTTAGCCGAGTGTGATGTTCTCCTAAGAGGTTGTCTGTTGGTGGGTCTTCAGGTAGCCATAGGGGCTGATCTGGGATCCACATTCAGAGGACCTTCCAGACCTCACAATCCGTCCCCCTTTGCCACTTGCTGAGCGCCACAGGACTTAACCTGGGACGTTCGGGTGAAATCCCTTAATGGAGAGTGTCTGTGTATTTCTTTGGTAAACATGGAGAGTCTGATGCACGGGCAGCCACCGCACAGTCTTAGACAGATCGAGGTCAAGGTCCATTGGCATGACATTCACTGTGGCAGCCTTCCTCTACCTTTAGTGATGTTGTGATGTGTTGTCATCTTCTGACAGCTCCACCATTGAGGTCTTGGTTGGATAACTCTTTGTTTGAATCTTCCCCCTTGACATAACTGCTATGAGTGTCCCTACCAGAGCTAAGTGCCAAGTGGCTAACTCCAGATGGCATCATGCTTGAGATCTCAGGAACTCACAAGCCTCTCCACCACGATAAGATGACAACACCCACCCTGACCCACAACATGTAGATGCTCATCCACGTGAAGTCTTTCCTGACTGAGTAGCCGCTGCAAATTTCCATTTAGCCTCACTTATGAAGTAGACATTGTAAGCAGAATTTACAGAGATACAGTTGTTTGAGGATTCGTCACTATGAATTAGTACCTTCAATGACAAGTGGAATAAATTAGAGAAGGATTGGAAAGCATTCTTCTGGGCTGCATCACAACCTGGTATGGAAGTTGCCCTGTCCAAGACCGGAAGAAGCTGCAGAAAATCGTGAACACAGCCCAGCACATCACACAAACCAATCTTCCATCCTTGGACTCACTTTACACTGCACGCTGTCGGAGCAGAGCTGCCAGGATAATCAAGGAGACGACCCACCCAGCCAACACACTTTTCATCCCTCTTCCCTCGGGGAGAAGGCTCAGGACCTTGAAGACTCGTACGGCCAGATTTAGGAACAGCTTCTTTCCAACTGTGATAAGACTGCTGAACGGATCCTGACCCAGATTTGGGCCATACCCTCCAAATACTTGGACCTGCCTCTTGGTTTTTTTGCACTTTCCCTTTTCTATTTTCTATTTATGATTTATAATTTAAATTTTTAATATTTACTATTGATTTGTACTCCAGGGAGCACGAAGAGCAGAATCAAATATCGCTGTGATGATTGTACGCTCTAGTATCAATTGTTTGGCCACAATAAATTATAAAGTAAAGTATAGGAAGATTGCTAAAGAAGACCACAATGCAAAAAGCAGCCCTTTCAGACTTGGTAAAACATTGCTTCTTTAATATGTCTCTCTGTACTACTAATGCATTCATTATTCGGTTTTGTATTAAGCTGAAGTGTGTGCAGATAATGCATGATTTTGAACACCTTGGTACCTAACAAGGTAGCACCTCTGTGTGGTTGAGATAGTGTGAATGGCTCACGTTTTTCAATTCTAAGTCAATGATTTCACATGCTGTTTCGCTGTGTATTAATTCATAGAGTGAGTGCTGCTTTTAATGCCCATCGTTAAATGCCCCTTGAGAAGGTGAGATTAATAGAGACTCATAGAGTCATAAAGCACAGAAACATGTCCTTTGGCCCACTATTCACTGTACCTTTAAAATAATTCTGCCCAAACCCATTTCATTACCCTCATTCTCATCAATGCCCCAGATTTGAACACTCAGCTTCACACAAGGGGCGACTTACAGTGGCCAGTTAAGCCACAGGACTTTGGGATGTGGGAGGAAACCAGAGAACCTGGAGGAAACCCAAGGAGAATGTGCAAACTTCAAACAGATAGCATCCAAACTCAGGGTTGAACCAACGTCCCTCATATGTGAGCAAGTGGCACAATCATGGGTTGGGATATGTGGGGAAGTTAATGGAATTGAATATGTTATAGAGCAAAAGATTCATGGGGGAATGGGATTGCTCTGTGCGCCAGTATAGACTTGATGGGCTGAATAGCCATTCTTCAATGTCATAGACAATATGAAAATTGGATTCATGCACACATAATGTACGACAAATATACAAAATGTACACAAACATAACGTAATTTTTTTCAGAATGCACACACATGCACACTTTTGGTCATACGATGGCTGTGAATGCCACCAGCAGATTCACGAAGATGTACTGCTAGGGTTAGAGAGTTGTGGGTATGTTATGGTGGCATTAGAAACGTGGTGACATTTGCTGGCTGCTCAGGACAATCCTCGCTGATTTGATTTGACGCAAACAACACATTCACTGTATGTTTCCATGTTTCAATGTACATGTGACAAATAAAGTTAATATCTAATGACAGGACCACTCGCAGAATCAGTGTATGAAGGGACCCAAATAATAGCTCCCTGAAAGCGGCCACACAAGTCAATAGGCTGGTGAAGTGTAAAGTTCAAAGTAAATTTACATTCGAAATACATATACGTCACCATTTACAACCCTGAGATTAATTTTCTTGTGGGCATACTCAATAAAACCAATAACCATAATAGAATCAACAAAAGACTGCACCAACAGGGCAGACAACCTGTGTACAAAAGACATAATGGCATATTTCTGCTCCTATGTCTTATGGTCTTATGGATTCTTCACCTCACGATCTTGCATCTTACTACTTACCTGCATTGACTGTTCTCTGTACACGATATTCAGCATGTTTGTTTTACCTTGTTCTACCTCAATGCACCGTGTGATGCACCTTGTTCTACCTCAATGCACCTGATCTACAAGAAAAGTCTCAGTAAATGTGACAATAAGAAGCCAAGACTAATTTGTCAGTCTGGCTAGCTCAAACTGGAATAGTCACACTTTTTCCCAGGGTAGGAGAAGCTAAAGCTAAAGCCATAGTTTTAAGGTGTGAAGGGAAGGATTTAAAGAGCAAGTTGTTCACACAGAGGGTGGCAGGTATGAGGAATGAACTGCTAGAGGAAGTGGCAACTGCAATTATATTTAAAAGACATCAAAACAGGTGCATGGGTTGAGTAAGAAGAGTCATACATCACAGAAACAGGCCCTTTGGCTCAACTTGACCATACCGATCAAGATCTTCACTATGCAAATCGAGGAAATTTTGTAGTTAGACAAAAATAAGTCTTCACATGACAATATGTGTGGTTCCATCTTCAAGCAATAGACAATGAACCAGAATCTGAAGTGACAAAACAGACCTGTCCTGAACTGTGCAATAAGTGGCAGGAAACCACCCATAAAGATGCATTAATACATCATTAATATATCTCGTCTATGTGTGGGAGTTGGCACAAGTGAAGGCCACAGGATGAAACAGCTCAGGGGAAGCCTGCATGGAGTTTAGATTTATGGAGTTACGCAGCACGAAAACAGGGCCTTTGACCAAACTCATCAATGCCAATCAAGGAACCTTCCTGAGCCAGTCCCTTTTCCCACCCAACCCAGGAAGAGGAGCAGGCAAATGATTGCAGCATGCATATAGGTGTATGAGCCGAGATGAGTTTCTATAGGTTGGGGAAGGATAATGCCTGCTGAAAGTGATGCACAAAACCATGACGTGAAGCCAATACCTCATTCCTACTGCCTTGGTGTGGGTCCCGTACTGGTGGATAGACACCCGCCAGGAATGCAGTTTCATTGTGTGATGTATCACAAGAGATCCAGGTCAATCTGAAGCAATGTACTGCAAGAAAATCCCTGGTGTAGATCCCAAATGTTTCCCAATATGTACCATTATGTGAATGAGAGAAAGGGATTTCGAGTGTGTGTGTGAGAGAGAGAGAGAGAGCTAGTCTGCAGGCAGAAATATTATTTTCCAAAAAGCCTTCAGCCCTGTGATTCCATTTCTCTGAAAACAATGGGGGGGACAAAGAGAAAGAGTGTGTGGGTGAGAGACAGAGAAAGGAGCACAGAGAGACAGAGTAAGATCAAGCCAGTCATGGGATGGTAATTACTGAGCTCTACCTACCCACACAATCAATTCAGTCACACTTGGTCCTTCATCCAAATCCCAGCCGAAAGCTGACAGCACATCACAGACTGGGAACTACAACCCACCACTCTCTGGTCTGAAGGTGGCCCTTTAAAGCCACATACAGTCATGGAGAAGCAGGTCTTGCACACCTGTAAACACACATCTCTCCACAATACTGGATATCTAGCTTACTTCTCTCAGAATTCATCAGCCACAGTTTGAGCTTCCAACCTAAGAGACTGAGATGTAAATGCTTTATAACTGAAAGTAGTCACACCATCCCATCAAATCAATAGTTTTATCTTTCTGCCAAGCAGCTCTGTCTTGCAACCAGAACTGAACTCAACTAATCATTTAAAACTCAGAAAATGTTGCACAAAATGACAGACCAATTAATTGCTAATTGATTACTAGGATCCCAGACACGATGCATTCTGTTGCATTCCACCAGTTACTCAGAACTAGTTTACGTGCAGGAGTATACTTTCCAAAAAGCCTTCAGCACTGTTGGGCAACAGCTTAATTACTGAACTGTGACAACTTTCAAAGAAGTGTTATACAAAAAAGGGAGATGTCTTAACAGAGCTAATTAGTACTTTAGAAAAATGAGTTACACAGAGGTACACTAATAGGTGAGCAGAGTGCTGTGTACATTCAAATACATCAAAGCCTCTAAAGTCCTTGATAATCTATTAAGAAAATTCAAAATGGATATAACCTCATTAAATTCTCCTCAAATCTCAACAGTGAACAATCAACACTTTTGTCTAATGCGGTTGATAAATATGGCAGTAAAAAATCATGGTTTTGGAAATAACTCGGAAAATGTGTAGCTCAGGTGGTTGGTGGTTGGGTTGCTCATGAACAGCACACTGATGATGTCCCGTTATATGGTGACGAAACGTTTGCAAATGGATTGCCAAGTTCAGAGAACAACTCAACCCAACAGTCATGTTTTTGGTTCCCAAACGCACTCTGGTATGTGGGAAGAAACATTTCTGACATTCCTTTGCTTTTCCATAAGCTATTTGTCCCTCAGAGGGTATTAGTTCATGAGGATATTTGTATCCAATGACAACACAGTGATGCAGTTAGTAAAGTTGCTGTCTCACCTCACCACTGACACATGTTCAATCATGACCTCTGGTGTTGTCAGTGTGGAGTTTGCACATTCTTCCTGTGACCCTGTAAGTTTCCTCTGGGTGTTCTGGTTTCCTCCCACATCCCAAAAACATGCAAGTTGATAGGTTACTTTCCCACCTGAAGTTGACAAAAGTGTGTTGGTGAATGGTGGAACCTCGGGAGCATGAAGGGAGAATAAAATTGGATTAATTTTGGATGAGTATAAATGGGTGCTTTATGTGGAGTCAGTGAGCAGACAGGCTTATTTCCCTTCTGAAAGATGCTTTGGGTCTCCATCACCTTCTGAGATAGTCACTGGCTGAAGTAGTGCAGTTGGAAAGTCCAAAGTCTTAGTCCCCCCCTCCAGCCATCACCCAAGTGACGGGGCCCTGTGTCACCGTTGGAGACACAAGAGATTGCATATGCTGGAACCTGGAGCCAGTCAGGGGAAGGGGATATGTGGATTTGGGAGACAGGCAAGAGAGTGATAGCTAGGGGTGGACAAAAAGAGGAGGCGGATGGATCCAGGAAGAGAGGGAGGAGAGCTTGAGGGTAGAGAGCTAGGGGAACAGTGAGAAAGGATCTTTCACCACCCCTGTCAAAGAGAGGAGGGAGACTTCTTCAAAGAAAGCCTACCTTGAAGAGACATTTCTTCAAGGCACATACAACGGAGAGAGACGATGCTGCTGATGCTGGAACCTGGAGCAACAAACAATCTGCTGGAGGAACTCAGCAGGTTGAGCAACATCTGTGGGAGGAAAATAATTGTTGATATTTTGGGCTGAAACACTTCTAAATGAAATGTTGACAAATCCATTCTACCTGCCACATTCCTCCGGCAGGTTGTTTTTTTGTCAGTGATGGGAAGTTTGGGAATAAAACCTTAGTGACACATTGGCACATTGCAGGTGACTGTAATGATATGCTTGGTACAGTGAATAACGACAAGACCCAGTGCGCATGCGCCAGTCGTGCATGCAGCCTGGTACAGCTGTTCCGATCTATTCTTACTTTCTTCTTACTTTTTAATTTACGTTATTTTTGGTTTTTTTTTCTCACGGTAACACGTCAAAGCTGCACCCTCTCTAACATGCTGGTAGAGAGAGTTTTATTTGGGTTTTCTTTAGCGCTGGAAATGGTTACATCCCGACATGCAGGACAGGAGCAAGGTCGCATTGTGTATTTCACGGACCAGCAAAGACCAGCCGGCTTAGCGAACAGAGCGGTGGACACCCCTGCTGAAATCCGGAGGAAAACACACAGAGGGGGATCACAAAGCCGAGGAAAGAGGACCGGGTCGAGACAACAGAGACTTTTGGAGAAGAGGAGTTTGGTGGGTAATACCGTTCCAGCTGACCGGAAGTGCACTGAGAGCGGTAAGCGTGAAGGAGTTGGGTGCTTACTGTTCTGGCTAACAACGGATGGTGCAATCCGGGGCATATTACGATCGAGGAACGTGTTTGCAGACTGGATATTGAACTTTTTACTGTTGGACTTCGGCCACATTCCACTGTGATACAACACTTGGCGGCACAGGAGGTAGTTCCTGCCTGTGGCCATCGAACGTGCAGCTCCTCCCGTGGAGGGTCAGACACCTTGAGCCAATAGACTGGTCCTGGACTTATTTTCCATCTGGCATAGTTTGTATTTTGGTGTTTGATTGTTGGGGTTTTTTGTATTGTTATATTTATGCTCTATTCTTGGTTGGTGCGGCAGTAACGAAACCAAATTTCCCTCAGGATTAATAAAGTATATCTATCTATCTATCTATCTACCTTGTACTGTTTGTGCAACTACACTTGTATCAGCACTGGTTTTTTATTGTCACACATACCAAGATACAGTGAAAAGCTGTCTTGCATCCTGTTCATACAGATCAAAGCATTACACAGTGCACTTAGCAAAAAATATGGTAAAATAATAACAATGTAAAATAAAATATTTTATATAGGTATCAGTTAGTCTCATGAGACCATGGATTTGCACCTTGGAAGGTTTTCAGGGTGCAGGCCTGGGCAAGGTTGTATAGAAGACCAGCAGTTGCCCATGCTGCAAGTCTCCCCTCTCCATGCCACCGATGTTGTCCAAGGGAAGGATATTAGGACCCATACAGCTTGGCACCGGTGTCGTCACAGAGCAATGTCTGGTAAAGTGCCTTGCCTCAAGGACACGCACGCTGCCTCAGCCAAGGCTTGAACTAGCAGCCTTCGAATCACTTGACAAACACCTTAACCACTTGGACACGCGCCAACACAAAATAAAATATAAAAGCTACCAAAAATGTGCAGTGCTGGTAAACAATCAAGTGCAAAACCATAATGAGGTAGATTGTGAGGCCAAAAGTCCATCTTGCCATTCCAGAGTCTGATGACAGTGAAATAGAAGCTGCCCTTGAGTCTGGTGAGATGTGCTTCCAGTCTTTGTATCTTCTGCCCAATGGGAGAGGTAAGAAGAATGCCCAGGATGGGTGTGGTCTTTGTGTGCGTTACCTGTCTGAGTATGGGCAGAAGTATGGACAGTCATAGAGGAGAGGAATACATCGTAGGAATCATATATACTTTTGAAACTGGTGGTGCTGCTGCCTCACAGTGCCAGAGACCATGATTCAATCCTGCCCTCAGCCTCTGTTCATGCAGAGTTTGCACATTCTCCCTGTGTCCAAGTGGCTTTCCATTGTTCTGATTTCCAATGGGATCCCAAAGATGGCTCATTACTTAATTAGCTGCTGAATAACTAGCCTGAGTACAGTGGATGGCGCATTTGTTGGGGGGGGGGGTGCATTGGGAATATGGGGAGAATAGCTTATGGGGAAAATTGGTGGGGATGGGGGAATGGGATTGCTCCAGCAGCATGTGCAGGGCAGAATGGTTTTCTTGCTTCAAAGGAAATTAGAAGAAAGTATCTTGCCAGTAGCACCCACACCCCATTGATAACTTATTGATAAACCAATCACAGCAGTAGAAATGCCTTCTTAAACCAGTACAGACATGAGAGGCTCCAATGCAGCCTGGCAGAAGTGCTGCCCTGCCAGACATGTGAGGATTCAATTCGAACACTACCTTGCCTGCTTATTCTAGTTAAAAGCAAGAGACCCTCAACACAATTTCAGTGAGGAGCAGAACTTTCCCTGTCACCTAACCAACACTCTTCCTTCCAGGAACATCACTAAAATACAACCTCTGGTCCAGGCAGCACCTCCTGGGAGCTTGCTGAGCAAAATATAACAGCTTAATTTCCTAAGCAACATGCACAAAATCCTGGAGGAACTCAGCAGGTCAGGCAGCATCAATGGAAATGAATAGATAGACCACGTTTTGGGCCAAGAACCTTCTTCAGGACTGAAAGGGAAGGGAAAGAAAGGAAGCTTAATTTCCCGCCTCAGTGCAGCAAGCCCACTTCATTTTTGTAGTGTCTTGAGGATGACCTAAGATTATGAAAGTCATTGCATAAATGCTATTAATTCTACACTAGAATTATAGAAACTAAAATTACAGGACTCGCAAAATAACCCATCAATATTCATCCCATTTTCCAGCTCTCGGAGACTCTGAATGAAGCCAATGTTTTATTTGTCACTCATTTTCAGAGTCAGATTCAGGTTTATTATCACTGACATATGTCATGTCATGAAATGCATCGCTGTGCAGCAGCAGTATTTGGTAAGACATACCACAGTTAAAGAAATAAATAAATAGCACTGAAGTAGAATAACGAGGTGGTATTCATGGGTCAGGGACTGTCAGAAATGTGATGGCCAAGGGGAAGAAGATGTTTCTGAATCATTGAGAGTGGATCTTCAGGCTCCTATACCACCTCCCTGATGGATGGATGTCGCCTTCCTGAAGTACCACCTCTTGAAGATATCTCCATAATCTGTTGGGCCCGCGATAGATTCTCTGAGATGTTGATATCCAAGAACTTAAAGTCGCTCACCCTTTCCACCACTAACCACTCAATGAAGATGGTGTGTTGTTCTCCTGATTTCTGCTTCCTGAAGTCCACAATCAATCCCTTTGTCTTGCAGACATTGAGTGCGAGGCTGTTGTCACAACACCAGTCAACCAGCCAAACGATCTCACTCTTGTATCCCTCCTCATCTTATACTAGAGTGTGCACCACCCACAAACTGCACTGCACTTATACTGACTCAGCCAGTTCCTTCATGGACACAACTCTCCCTGCCATCTTCTGGAGGCAGTGCCTCAGGAAAAGAGCATCAGTCATTAATGATGCTGATCACCTGGTTATTCCTCCTTCTTACACTATTGAGGTGGAGGTACAGGAGCCTTTAGACACACACCCAACATTTGGGGAACAGCCTTTTCTTTTCTGCCATCAGATTTCTGAACAGTTCTAGAACCCATGGACACTTTGTATTCCTCGTTTGCAGAGTTTATTTGCTTTTGTATCTTATAATCATTCCTATGTCTTGCACTGTAATGCTGCCGCAAAACCACAGATTTCAAGATATATGTCAGTGAAAACCCGAAATGCTGAGTGTTTATTCCCTTCTGTAGATGCTACCTGACTGCTGAATTCCTCCAGGCTTTTGCGTGTGAAGATTTCCAACATCTGCAGAATATTCTGTGTCAGTGATAATAAACCTGTTTCTTATTCTGAACCAACATCACTCCCTAAACCCTTGCCCCTTCCCACCAAAGGATGCCCATAAGCACAATGTCTGCTGTAGATACCCCTCCATGTTGCACACCATCTTTACTTGAAAACATACTGCATCTGTTCAGTGTCACTTGGTCCAAATTCTGGAACTCCCTACCCAATGTGAATGTAGAAGTCCCTTCAACAATTGCCTCACCATACCTTATCAGGGATAATTGCCTTAAGAGAATAAGAAAGTGGAACAAATTAGGCCATTGAGTTTTCTCCGACATTCAATCATGGCTGATTTATTATCTCTCTCATAGCCACATCCTCCTATCAGTTAGGGAGAGGTGATAAATGCCCTCACAGGTGAAGCCCAGATCCTGATCTAAAAATTAAAAATAGTTTCCATTTATGCAGCTCCTTTCATGTGGAGAACCCCAACAGGTTTTACATGGTCAAAGTCAAAGTAAACTCATTATCAAAACATATACGTCACTATATACTACTTTGAGGTCCGATTTCTTGCAGGCGTTTATGGGAAATTAAAGAAATAAAAGCTTAACAAACAACCAATGTGCAAAAGAAAACAAATTGAGAAAAAGATAAAAATAATATTGATAACATGAATTGTGGAGTGCTTGAAAGTAGGTCTGCAGGTTGTGGAATCAGTTCAGAGCTGAGAAGAACAAACACTGGTTTAGCAGCCTGATGGTTGTAGGATAGTAACTTTTCCTGGTTCTGGTGGTATGGGACCTAAGGCTCCTGTACCTCCTGCCCAGGGATAGGAGTGAAAAGAGAGCACGGCCCGGATGGTGTGGTCCATGATGATGGATGCTGCTTGCTTGTGCCCGTGCTCCTTGTAAAAGTGCTCAATGGTGGAGACAGCTTTGCTTGTGATGGTAAACAAACTTCTTGCTCAGTAAAGAAAATACACCGGATCCACATGAGGAGCAGAGGATCAAGTACTGAGACAGAGTGAGAGGAGGAGAAAGAGTGGCAGATGTTGAAGGGCAGAAACCCAGATGTGGAAACTGAGGTCATGGCAAAGGAAGGGAATTAGTTCTTGATCCTTCAGCATGCCTCGTTGTGACCCTTGTACTTTATTTGCCTACCCTCACTCCACATTCTCCGTGACTGCAACACTATTTGCTGCATCCTGTTTGCTTTTTACTGTCTACTTATACTTTTATATATCCTGACCTGACTGGATAGCACACAAACAAAGCTTTCACTGTGTCCAATTACACATGACAATGATAAACCAACAATTCATGCATGGAATTACCAAGAGTCTAAAACAGAATTTCATTTACACTTCCATTTATTTCTCCCTGGAGTATGTAACTAACTTCCTCATTTGATTCATAAGCTCCACAGTCACACCACATTTTGTAAACAGCTATGTAAAAATAATCTCAAAGCACTCCACAGAAATGTGCCGAGCAAAGAGACTTCACTCTTACCTCTGGTTCCAGAAGCAGGCACTTACTTGTCGAGACCTTCAAAGTCTTCCTAGTTCCTAGTTCCTACCTTGTCGAAGTAGTGAAAACATTTCACTTTCCGGCATCTCCAAGCCTAAATGCTTGAAGCCGCAGTGAGCAAAACAGTTCTGAATTGTCTTATTGCTCATTTCTCGCCAGCCATCAGTGGCAAAAGTTACTGTTTTTCAGTACAAACGCCCATAGCTGAAGCTATTTAAAACTACCCAAAGCACGGTGTAGTGTCTAATGGCCGCACAGATGCACGTGACTGACTCTAGTTAGAAACTGTTCAGCAACAATCCCCTGTCCCAATTAAGCATCATAGTGTCCCAAATAAACAATGGAAATCCCAGCAATTTACTCAATTAGATTTTGTTCTTTAAGAGTTGTCCCAAATAAGCAGCTGCCTGAATTAAGCAGAAGCCACATTTATCATGTGTGTGTTGTAACATACAGTGAAATGTGTTGTTTGTGTTAACAATCAGTACAACCCGTGGATGTTCAGGAGCAGCCCGCAAGTTGTCGCCACACATTCCGACGCCAACATAGTATGCCCACAATGCTTGACGGAACAACACAGAACAAAGACAACAAAATAACAGCAAAACAAGCTCCATTCCTACCTCCCACCCGCCTATACACATAGGCAGTCCTCCAGCTCTAGGACAGGCTTCCAGTCTCTATTCTCCAGGCTTTGCCCATTAGGCTTCAACTTCTGGATTTCCAATAGAACTTTGTGCTTTGATCTTTAGTACCAACCTCTGCACTAGTCAATGATAGGACCCCGAACTCCAGGCTTGAATTCCAAGTGTGCTGACTGGCCCTCGTATCTCCTACACATAGAGACATCTGATCCTGGCACCCGTATCCCTTGCACCTTATTTTCTGCCGGCACTGCACTTTTCTCTGTAACTCGAACACGGTATTTGCTATCCTGATTTAATTTTTTCCTTTGTACCACCACAATGTACCTTGTATCGATCTGTCTGGATGGCATGCAAAACAGAATTGTTCCTGTATCTCAGTACATGTGACAATAATACACCAATTATTTATTGTCTACACAGAGACCACTTACAATAGACACTTAATCCACCAACAGGACTTAGAGATGTGGCAGGAAACTGAAGAACCCAGTGGGAAATCCACGGGAAGCACCCAAAGTCAGGACTGAAGTTGCAATACTTCAAGCGTAAAGTTCGGGGTCCTTTTATTGGCTAGTTTGGGGGTTGATACCGAAGATCGGAGCCTGAAGATTGAACAGTAGTCCAGATGCCAAAGCTTGATGGCAAAAGCCTGGAGACTGGAAACTGGAATCCTGTCCTGGAGTTGCAGGACTGTCCATGTGCATGGGATGGACAGAATTATGGTCATGCTATGTTGGTGCTGGAATATGTGGCCATTCTTGCAGGCTGTTGTCAGCACATCCCTAGGCTATGTTGGTTGTTAACTCAAATGATGCAGTTCACTCAATGTTTTGATATAAATGAATAAATGACATCTGAATTATGTCAGGCTGCAATACCAGCGCAACACTGAACCACCAGAGGTATGTTCTTTGGGTAATTAGATTATTAAAAATGCTGTCCCACGTATAGGGGGCCTTCTCCTGCATTGCTCCCACAATCCTCAGAAGAAAATGGCGATGGAACCATTCTCCTTTAAGAATGAGTCAATGTGTGAACAAGCTAATTAAATACAATAAAAGACATGAAATGATTCAATCACTCAATGAACGAAAAAGAAATTAATTTCAACAGCAGGGAACCAAAATTATTCATATCTGAAATACCAGATAAAACATTTATTAGCACTGCAGATATCGGACCTATAAATATCTGGAATGAACAAATTCCTTCCTCGCTT